>NC_080420.1:105505548-106813882 GCF_029873635.1 Malania oleifera | reverse complement strand
CTCAGATGGTGAGAATACTATTATTCATAGCTAAGTGTGTACCATCACATAACACTAGACCTATTGTCCCGTAGTGAATCCCCCTGATGGAAAGGTGACCCAATACTAACAATTACTAGAGTTTATACTTGGTGAGTCTGTAATTAATTCCATCTGATTAGGAGGAAGATACTAATATTAACTCATAAAATTAAATACATCACCTAGAAACTAGTGATGGAGACCATGGGATTTATACGTAATAAATTCCCTCGCCCACTAGTTATTTAATTCATGAAGGATGCAAATTTGCACGTGTTTAATATTCCAATATTGGTAACTAAAATACGTGCAATAAATAAAATTCCAAATTCCCTTAAATTATTATTTTTAAAAAAATTATAACTTGGGAATTAATTTTATTCTCTAGTTGCACATGCATAAACCAATATTGAAATATTAAATCATACATGCTAATGACATAACATAAGAACAAAAAACATGTCAAACAAGCATATATAAACAAAAATATAATATACTAAAAATCCCGGCTATTATGGTCTAGCAGCTCGCATCATAAAACCGTGATTCCTTGCTTGCCATTACAAAGTGTTGGCGGTCGGCGAGGTCCGGCCGGTAGACTGTGGCTAAAAGTCTATTTATAAACCCTCCATTTAAATTCAAATTTAATTTAAAATTCAAATTCAAATTTAAACTATAACACTGTTCTAGCATTTTTCTTCTTTTCCACCACTACTATGTGCCGCAGTTGTACCTGCGTCTCGGATGAACCTGCGACAGATTACAGAATCCTATGCCTCCATGACTGGAGTTCACATGCTACGAATCTTGTAACAAACAATTGCAATCATATTACAAAATTCTATGCCTCCATAATCCAGAGTTCACATGTTACGAATTTTTAAACAATCACAATCAAAAATCATATATTCGTGTGACCATAATAACTCGGCTGAACGTTGCAAAACAGAAGTTAGCGCATCCACATATTCTACCCTATGCATGCACTGGTTCGAAAACTGAAGAACATAGTATTATTATCTGTATATAGTATCAGCCGAGGCTCTGTTACTAATTGAAGGTGACCACTGTGGAATAGCCCTAAGATTCGACTGTAGTGCATACGAATAACAAAAAAAAAAAAAAAATGATCTTGCATACTCGGATTAAACTAAAATTCAATCTTTCAAACCCAGATCACAATAAAAATGTAAAAGCTCGAACCCGAAAAATCTAAAAGGAAACGAATAAGGAAAAAAGAAAGGAAATTCATAGGCGCAGTAGTAGGACTCGTTGACAAATCCTATGTTTTTGTCAACGAGTGCTCTTCTGTGCTTCGTCGACAAAATTAAGGCGTTGTCAATGAAGAAATACCAAGAGGAATTTCAGGCATACGGTTCGTCGAGAACCCTTCTCTCGCCGACGAATGTTCTTCTACAGTTCGTCAACGAAAGCTCCATTTCATCAACGAATTGTGCCGGGTCAATGGTCTATAAATAGGGTTTCAATTACTTCTTCATTAAGAAACTCAATATATATATATATATATATATATCTCAAACCCATGAGCTTCCACTTTCTCTCTTTGATTTCTCGCCATTCGTCGCCCGAATTGACGATTAGAAGTCGCCACGAAAATCTAGGAGCAGTTCTCTACAAATCTAGTGGAGTGGATTTTTGAATGGGATCTTTCCAGGCATCACTCCAAAATTGAGGTAAGGGTAGAAATGGGCTATCTATCTAGCATGTAATTAGTTTAATAGGGTGTATGGGCCTGGGGAGGTTTAATGGCTACTAATCTGGGACTTGAGTTGATTAAACTGGGGGAAATGTGGTTTCAGGATTTTCGGCTCCATATCACCGTAAGGTGGGCTTTAGGAGTGTCGTAGGAACCTTCTCAGTAAATAGGTAAGGGGATTATATTATGTCAGTTATTTTGTGAAATATGGAACGATTAAAATACAATATATGTTTTTGGAAAAATTAATGTGGATGGTTTGATCATCTCCTATTTTCTATAAAACGTGTAGTTTGAGTTAAATAAAACCCTAGAGATGCTCATATCCTATTTTTAGTAACTTATGTCTTTCCTAGTCAGGTTATTTTTATTTATGGTTAACAAATGAAAATTATGTGGAAAGGGAACGATTTTTAAATTGCATATGTGAACAGAATGTTTTAATTGATTTTATACTATATGTGATGTGACAACTGGGGGCTGAGTTTTGATGTGACGGTCGGAGGCCAAGTTTTGATATGACGGTCAGGGCCAAGTTTTGATAGAACGGTCGAGGGCTGAGTTTTAATATAACGACCGGGAGATGAGTTTTGATATAACGGTCGAGGGCCGAGCTTGGATATTACGGTTGGGGGCTGAGTTTTATTGAATATCAGGTTTTATATGAAATGAATTATAATATAGTTTTATTGTGTAAATTGCCATATATGATTCTAGAACCCTGTGGATATGCAATTTGTGATATTGTGAGCATGGTACCATAGCTATATGTGGGGAGTAAGTGCAATCACACGGGCATGGAAGTGTGATGTGGGATAGTCAAATGGAGAATTGGGTCATAGTACTACTCCAAGGTTTTTGCACGAAGGGCCCATCCGAGGTGATTTTCGGGTGACCATAGGTAGGCACAATCGTTCTTACAACCTTAGTTTTGACTCAGCTGCGGAACCGTCGACTACGAATTGAGTCTAGCCTTCAGGCCGCACAACCTGTCATTGGGGGAAGCATGTCGTATGAGTATGTGATAGCGTGTCGATGCTACTTTGGCTGTCCAGATTGTGTCTTTTATGCATATATAGCAAATTTACTATAAATGGGCCATATTGAGTTGACATTTTATTATTCAGAAATTATGTATTTACAGATATACTGATTAGTACAGTTTAAATGCCATCTTTGTATACACACGAGAACTCATGCTAGCCACACACTGATAATAATATAATCCGTCTTACTACGAAGTGTCTCACCCTATTATACAAATGATTTTTTAGGTCGTTCAGGGAATCGTCCCTAGCTTACTCGGAGCTAGGATTTAGACTTTTTGGGATTATAATATATGGGCAGATAATGTTCAGTATGTATGTATTTGGGAATAGATAAACTCTGGTATAGTGCTTGTGTAACGGCCCCCTTTTATATTCATATAATATAATTAAAATAAACAAAACAATCAACCCAAACCCGTGGGTAATGGGGACACCTGTCATTCATAGCGGAAACCTAAGCAGCAGTAAATATAAATCACATTCTCAAAACCATAAAATATATAATACCAGAGTCAATTATAAACCATCACGTTCTGTATTATATACAATCACCTAAAATACCCAAAATCACCAAAAAGTATTTCCTAAGATCCTACAACAAAAACCATTGATCCTAGCACAACACTTACCCTCCTAGCGGGGTAACTCACTAAACTCAACAGCGACCACGACTCGACGGTCCTTCTGGGTTTCCTGAAAATCATTTAATGTTTGGGGGTGAGACACTTTTCAGTAAGGGAAAATAAACGAAATACAGTTGTGTGGTAACATGAATATTTAATGCAGTTATACATACTTAGTACGTTTCATATATCTAAAAATATACATCATAACATGGTGAATAATCATATACTTTCATATTTTCTAATAATTCATACTGATCATGAAATGGTTGTTATATCTAATAATACTGAAAACATACTCAGGATGAATAGCTAGCTGATATCATGTATTACCCCCAATGACGAGTTATGCAGCCCGAAGGCGGGACCCGACAATGGTTGACCGATCACTGCCGAGTCAAAAATGTATGTAAGTACGATGGGCCCGCCACACCCTGGTCTGGACTGCCAAGTGGACGTCTACACTCTACACTGAAAGTCACATTAATTATCCATCTCCCACCCCCTCGTGGGGTGGTTAGCACCAATCTAATAATAGATATCTGATCTATAAGTTATGGTACCGTGCTCCTAAACTGAACTAAACTAATATCCGAGTTCTGATAACATATAATACATGATAATATAGCGTTTAACATAAATAGATTGATAGCATTTCTATAATTTCATAAATACGGCCTCGTGCCAAACATTTCATAAATACGGCCTCCCGCTGGCTATCAATCATGGCCTTGCACCGAATATCTCATACACATCATTCTGAATAATAAATCAATTATCATGTATTTTCAACATCATTTTGTATTGTAATATTTCATATTCCTGAAAACATGCTTCATTCGTAACATAGTCATATCATAATACTTCTCATGTAAAGTAATATTCATGCCACACATTTACTATATAAAATCATACTTCATATTCTAAAATCATAATTTTTGGCATCTCATACATATATACATACATACATATATATATATATATATATATATATATATTTCAACATAATAACAGTATTTTCCCAAATGAGCATTTTCTTCGTAATATACAGATACAATACATGCTTTCCTGAAAATAAATTTACTGATAAATAATAATATTTTGCATAGAAAATAACTACTTTAGTTTATTCCCTTACCTGACAACTAAAAAGTCCCTATGAATTCCTAGACTCAGACCCGTAAGATTTCATGATCAATACCCTAAAAAGAAAACTCTCAGTACTAAACTTCAGTATTTTCACGTGAATATCATTTCCTATAACTACAGTAAGATCAAATTCGGCATAAAAGTTCTTACCTCAACTCAGGGATGATTTTCAACTAGCTTCCACCAACAATCCGCTCCAGCAAATTTGGAGAGAACTTCCCTAGGAGCATCATGGTGACCTCAGATCATCCATCCAGCGAGCGACGGAGCCGAAATCGAGGAGAGAAGGGAGAGAAACCGAAGGGAGAGAGAGAGAGAGAGTGAGTAAGAAATTTCTTAATTTTTACGTTTAAATCCGGATTTTGGGTTATTTATAGGGCTGGATTTGTCGACGAGACACGTCACCTCGTCGACGAGTCCTGTAGAAAGTTCGTCGATAAACCTGCACCTTCGTCGACGAGTTTCAGACTTCCCAAAATCCTCTCTCAGTATCTTCTTGTCGGCGAAACTTGTTTTCATCTACGAGGCCCTCTTGTACCCTCGCCGACGAATCCCCTGTGTTCGTCGACAAGGATCTAATGAATTCTCTCGATTAATACTCTCAAAGTGCATTGTCGTGAACTGCCTCCTTCTGTTACTGTTTTCATTTCCCTTCCTCTTTATTATTTAAATACCATTATTATTATTTGGATCATCACAGCTTGGATGTTTTAGAAATCTTCCGCTATATGGTTTAATTTCAGTAATGACTGGTGCACCTGGGTTCTCTTTGATTAGGGCGGGTTGCAATATATATATATATATATATATATATGTATGTATATTGTATCAGAGAGTATTTATATGTGTTTTACTAGCATTCTAGGCCCACGTGGTAGGCCGGGGCGCTACAGGTAGTATCAGAGCCTCGGTTGCTAGGTTCTGTAGACTAAGTTAGATGATTTTATTAGAGTATAGGTTCAAGTAGAATGAGGATAGGAATTGGTAGAATAAGAATTTTGAGTTTTGTTTTGTAAGCCTAAAGACAGAAATTCCTTGACAGACTTCTGTATTTTTCTTGATCAGTCAACGGGTTCAAAAAATCACGGCAATCCATTGATGGTTTTGTTTTCAAGCGGAAGGGCAGGAACTTGAAAATTAGGATGAGAATATGGAATTGACAGAGTATGTTGTAAATTAGGGGAGAAGATTGAGGACGATATTTGGAATTTATTTAAAGTGAGCATTCTTTTGTGTTATGATAGCGCTAGATATGCTAAGATGTTAGAATTCTAAATTCGTTTTAGTTCTATGTTAGAATTCTAAATTCGTTTTAGTTCTATCTTCAGGATGGATCTCAGTGACAGTAATGCTATCATCGAAGGAAGTAGTGGTGAGGGGGCTGCCCAGGAGGGTGGCAGTGATACTACAGTGGTGCTTCGGGATTTCGCCCAGCAGTTTATGGCCGAGGTTATGCAGAGTTCTCGGGGGCAGGATCGTCCCGCTGTTGAGTTAGGAGATTCTATTAAGAAGTTCACTCACTTAAAGCCTCCTACCTTCACGGGAAGTACCAACCCGATTCTTGTAGAGAATTGGATTCGGAAAATTGAGAAGATCTTGGTCGTACTATGATGCACTGATGAGCAGAAGGTGCTACATGCCATATTTAAACTGATTGGAGAGGCCGAGAGATGGTGGGAAGCAATAAAGCTTCTTGAGGAACAGAGACTGGTACCGATGGCAATGGCGTGGAGCCGCTTTAGAGAGGTGTTCTTTGAACGGTATTTTCTAGCCTTTATCAGGAAAGTAAAGGCAGAGGAGTTCCTGAACCCGACTCAAGGATAGTTGATTGCTCAGCAGTACGCCGCCCGATTTGTGGAGCTGTCACGGTTTCCTCCTTACTATGTATCAGATGAGTCTACAAAGACTTGGAAGTTCGAGAGGGGTCTGAGGTAGGAGATTATTAAGCAAGTGGCTATGTTACAGGTATATGAGTTTGCAACACTGGTGGATAAAGCCACTGTGGCAAATGCGAGCTTATAGGGGGATGTAGAGGCTCAGAACTCAAAGAAGAGGTCAATACCTTCTAGTTCACATACGGGTGCAAGGTAGGCCCTTGGAGCAGATACAGTAATGGTAGAGGTCAACAATGGGATAGGAGTGCTAGTGCATTTCAGGGTACCTCATCACACCCTGCTTGCCCTAAGTGTGGCAGGTGGCATTCGAGCGAATGCAGGGGCAGACCAAGTGACTATTACTGGTGTGGTAAGCTCAGACACATGGTGAGAGATTGCCGCACAATGTTGAACTTCCCACCTCCACAACTGCAGTACTGGGAAGGTAATCAGGCACCGCATGGAAACTACCAGAGGGGTACGACCTAGGCACAAGTGTATTCCTTGACTCCTGGCGATGCCGAGAATGCAAGAGATGTGGTGACAGGTAACATTTATGTGCTTTCAAATAGTGTTGTAGTGTTATTTGACTCAAGTGTGACATATTCTTTTATTTCTCGAGGATTCGTTAAATTGTACAGGGAAGAAACTCAATCGTTAAATACCAAGTTAGAAGTGGTCGCATCAATAGGGTTAATAGTGGTGTGTAGTAGAGTGATTCGAGACTACCTAGTGGGGATTCAGGAGAGAATGATGCCTGCTAACTTGATTGTCTTTGACATGCACAATTTTGATATCATTCTAGGGATGGATTGGTTAGCAGCTAGCTATGCAAGTATTAACTGCCACAGGAAGGCGGTAGTGTTCAGACCTCTTGGGGAGTAGGAATTTATATTTGTCAAGTTGTGTGTGCATTCTGCACAACGGATCCTTTTAGTCATTCAAGCAAAGAGACTACTCCTAGAGGGATGTCAGGGGTACTTAATAGTTTTGAAAGAAGCACTGAGGGAGGAACTTAAACTGGAGGATATCCCCGTGGTAAGGGAGTTCTCAGATGTTTTCCCAGAGGACCTACCGGGAGTGCCTCCCGTTCACAAGGTGGAGTTTGCTATTGAGTTGCTTCCAAGGATAGCATCTATTTTTAAGGCTCCTTACAGAATAGCTCCAGCTGAATTAAAGGAGTTAAAGGAGCAGCTGTAGGAACTTCTTGATAAGGGGTTTATCAGACAGAGTGTATCACCCTGGGGAGCACCGGGGTTGTTTGTAAAGAAGAAGGATGGGTCGATGAGGATGTGCCTCGACTACAGAGAGATTAATAAAGTGATAGTAAAGAACAAGAACCCGTTACCCCGAATTGACGATCTGTTTGACCAGTTACAGGGCACACATGTCTTCTCCAAGATTGATCTGCAATGCGGGTATCATCAAGTGAGAGTTAAATCAAAGGGCATTCCACGAGTACCTAGATCAATTTGTGGTGGTATTTATCGATGACATCCTGGTTTATTCGAGGAGTCCCGAGGAGCATGCAATTCATTTGAGATTGGTACTCTAGGTACTTAGAGAAAAGAGGTTGTTTGCAAAGTCAAAGAAATTCGAATTCTAGTCAGAGCAAGTGGCATTTCTGGGACATGTGGTGTCCAGGGAAGGTGTTTCAGTGGACCCAAACAAAATAGAAGCAAATAGTTGATTGGGCATGACCAAAGAACCTGCATAAGGTTAGAAGTTTCTTGAGTCTGGCAAGAAATTACCACAGGTTTTAGCGGGATTTTTTAGACTATTAGGTCCGTTGACACAGCTCACAAGGAAGAACATGAAGTTCAAGTGGATTGGTGAGTGCAAGCAGAGCTTTCAGGAACTGAAGCAGCGGCTAGTTACTGCCCCAGTGTTGACTATTCCATGAGGAGATGGTGGATATGTGATCTACAGTGACGCATCTAAGAAGGGACTTGGGTGTGTCTTAATGCAGTATGGAAAGGTTATTGCATACGCTTCTCGCCAACTTAAGGAGTATGAGAAGAACTATCCGACTCATGACATCGAATTGGTGGTAGTAGTCTTTGCATTAAAAATTTGGAGGCACTACCTGTACGGTGAAAGGTGTAACAACCCAAAAAATACTGATATTTAAATATTAAAGAGAAAGGAAAATGGGAACAGGAATAGAAGGAGGCAGTAGACTTCGTAGACGAACGCTCCGCATTCGCCGATGACATTACATTTTGGAGGTAATAATAATAATAATTTCAAGGAATTGCTAGGAAATTCGTCGACGAATACAAGGTTTCGTCGACGAATGTATAAGGAAACTCATCGACGAATACAGGGTTTCGTCGACGAGAAAATACCGAGAGGCGGATATGGGCTGCTCTGAATTTTGTCGACGAATGCAAGGTTTCATCGATGAATTTAATGAAGGACTCGTTGACGAGATAACGTGTCTCATCGACGAATCTGGCCCTATAAATAAGGAAAAACCAGATTTTTATCTCATTTCAGTGCCCCCCTCTCTCTCTCCCTCTCTCTTCGTTTCCGGGCCTATTTTTCACCGGATCAAAGATTTGAGGCTATCACGATGCTCCTGGCAAAGTTCTTTGCAAGTCTGCCGGAGCTGATCGTTGGAAAAGTTGGCTTGGATTTCGTCCCAATTTCAGGGTAAGACATTTTATTCAGTATTTGCCTTTCCTTCAGTTATAAGAAATGTTTTAGGTAAGAAAATACCGATATTTTGTTCTGGAAGATTGTGTTTTTAGGATGTTGAGTTAGGAACCCTGTGGGTATAGAGCCAGAATTTTATAAGGGCTTTTCAGAGTTAAGGTAAGGGAAATATGCTATGTTAGGATTTTTTGTAATGCCATCAAAGAATTCATAGACACATATTTATACCAGTTTATTATACAGTATTTACAGAATATGAGTTTAAATGCTTGTGTGGCCTGAGTAGATTTTCTTGTGATAAAGGAATTTATATAGCTGTTATAAAGTATCATACTATACTAAATATACAAATATAGACAATATATACAGTTTATATAATTCTTTTCCAGTATATGAGATTACACAGAATATACAGATATAGATTTATATTCACAGAGAGTATTTAGGGAAATGTTCATGCATATACAACTTTTATATGATTAGTTTCATGAAACAGATATATATATACATATACTTGCATACAGTTTTACTCAGATCAATATTTATATTATAGTTTTATACATAATAGTGTATACAAGAGTTATATCATGCCATGTTTCCTATTACCATAACATACAAAGTATACAGACAGAGTATATAGACAGAATATATAGACAAAGATACAGAGGTAGCATCAAGATGCTACAGATACAGTATACAGAGATTATAATATTTACAATACAGAAAGATAGAGTTATGGTAATTTTGGAAACATGATAAAAACAGTAAAAGAGTATATATGTATATACAGTATCAGATCCCTGAGGAAAGATTACAGACAAATACAGATAAGATTACAGAGCACGGTCCGTTGCTAGATGATAGAGTGCAACCACATATCTTAGATAGTGTGTGGGTACCGTCAGCCGTGCTCGGAGAGTATGCAGCTCCCCAGTTCACTGGGTGGAGGGGGCCTATTTGATGAGATAGTAGCCAGTCCCGAGCTTAGAAAAGGATACAGTTTGGCCCGGTTGAGGTAGTGTAGAGTATAGTGACTTATCTAGAGGGCCGACCAGAGTCCTAGGGATAAAGCACAGTTATGTATATGTATACAGTTTTATAGTATATGATGAATATAGTATGATATTATCAATATGAAAAGTAGATAAATATAGACTATATAGTATGTTTTAAATTGAGAAAGAAAAATATGTTTTATAGATTATTTGTTATATTACAGGTCGGTTATTATTTAAAAGTATCCTTAACTTTGTTGCCACACACTAGTAATAGCATATTTCCACTTACTGAGCGTCGACTCACCCCATTACTTTAACATTTCTCAGGTGAGCCAATTAGGCAAGTAGATCAGGCTCGCGGATAGAGAGTGTTCTGATTACCCTGGTTATAGGGTGAGTTTTTGGCAGAGTTGTGTATATTTTTGGGTAGATGATTGCTGGAAAGGTATTTTGTATGATTATGGTATGTATATACTAGATTCTGGTGTTGTATAGTAAATATGTGAATGGTTATATGATATGTGTTTCTTCTGTTTAGGTATGGATGTTGATACACAGATATATATATATATATATATATATATATATATATATATATAATGGATAGAATTTTGAGGTCATTACAATTTGGTATCAGAGCCTAGGTTGCTAGGTTCTGTAGACTCTAGAGTGCAGCGTAAAACAATACCAGAATATAGGAAAGAGATTTGAGGTTCTGTTCTGGGATCCGGATACTGGATTTCACGATTATTTCTGTGTTTTTCCTGAGGTGATGATTTCAGGAAAACCATAGTAAACTGTCGACAAGTCATGTGTTTGGGTTGCAAGAGTGGATTTTGGGGTTAGGATCAGGAGGGATTGTTAATAGAGGATTTGGAGTTTTGGTTGAATAAGTTGAGTCTGTAGGAAGATAGAATTTTGAAACGGTGTTCTATGTGTTTGCAGGATGGACCTAGGAGGCAATTGCACTCACGCCAGTGGGGATGATGGAGTGGGTCTTTCTGGCGCAACAGGTGGGGATTCAGATGTTGTGCTACGTAGTGTGGCCCAGCAGATCATGGTTAAGATAGCACGGAGTTCTAGAGAGCAGGGAGGTTCATTCACAGCTCAGGGATGTACCATAAAGAAATTTATGAAGATGAATCCGCTAGCTTTCTCTAGAGCGACTGATCCTGCAGTTGCGGAGAACTGGGTGCAGGAGATAGAGAAGATTCTGACTGTACTCCATTGCACTGATGAGCAGAGAGTTTTGTATGCTACATACAGGCTGGCGGAGGAGACTGAGAGATGATGGGCAGCTACCAGGTTGTTGGAGGAGCAGAGGGCTATACCAGTGCAGATGACATGGGCCCGATTCAGGGACATGTTCTTTGATAGATATTATCCGGCTTCAGTCAGAAAGGCTCGAGTACAGGAGTTTCTGAGTCTGTCCCAGGGGTCGTTGACTGTCCCACAGTATGCAGCGAGATTTATTGAGCTCTCTCGTTTCTGTCCCTATGTTGTCCCCGATGAAGCAAAGAAGGCTAGAATGTTTGAGAGAAACTTGAGGCGTGATATTTACCGGCAGATGGCACTACTGAGGATTCAGGATTTTACAGAACTGGTTGACGGAGCCACTATAGCGGATGAGAGTTTATCTAGAGAGACGGAGACACAGAGTTAGAGGAAGAAGACTGCGGCCTCGAGTTTTCAAGCGGGTCCCAGCCAAGGCCCTTGGAGAGGAGGTATATCTGGCGGAGGCCAGAGACAGATGGTAGAACACAGGGGATTTCAGGGCAGTCAGCCTCCCGCCATTTGTAGCAGATGTGGACGGAGACACTCGGGTGAATGTCGATTTGGGGAGAATGTTTGCTACCGCTGCAAAAGACCCGGTCATATGGCTCGATCATGTCAAATGTCGTCGAATTATGCACAGGCTCCCAGACCATTTTGAGGTGGATATCAGGTGCCCCGTGGTGGTCAGCAGAGGAACACAGCGCCGGCGAGGGTCTATGCGTTGACACCGGGAGACACTGAGACGGCTGGAGACATGGTCACAAGTACTCTTACTGCTTTACCATATAGAATGATTGTTTTGTTTGATATAAGTGCTAACCACTCTTTTATATCAGTGGGATATGTGAAAATAGTCGGAATAGAGACACAACCAATAGATATAGAATTGTCTGTAGGAACGCCGATGGGATCTATGATTAGATGCTGGAGGGTACTCTGGAATTTTCCAGTAAGTATTCAGGAGAGAGTGCTTTTAGCCGATCTTGTGGTCCTGGATATGTAGGGATTTGATGTGATACTGGGTATGGATTGGTTTGCCATTTATCATGCTAGTATAGATTGTCATCTAAAAGAAGTAATTTTCAAACTACCGGGCGAGTCAGAGTTTAGATTTGCGGGTTCACGTGTACGTGCCTCACCATAGCTGGTGTCAGCTATTCAGGTGACGAGACTGTTGCAGGATGGTTGCTAGGGGTATGTCACATATATAAAAGAATTTCCAAAAGAAGAATTGGGACAAGCTGACATACCAGTAGTGCGAGAATATCCAAATGTATTTCCAAAAGAATTGTCTGGTTTGCCACTAGATCATGAGGTTGAGTTTACTATAGATTTTTTGTCGGGATCTGCACCAGTATCTAAAGCACCGTACCGTATGGCTCCAGTTAAGTTGAAACAATTGAAAGATCGGCAACAGGAATTACTGGATAAAAGTTTTATCAGACCCAGTGTGTCGCCCTGGGGAGCGCCAGTTCTGTTCGTGAAAAAGAAAGATGGAACCATGAGATTGTGCATCGATTATAGGGAGATAAATAAATTGACAATCAAGAATAAAAATTCTCTCCCTAGGATCGATGATTTATTTGATCAACTCCAGGGGACCCAGGTTTACTCTAAGATTGATTTGAGGTCAGGTTAACACCAGGTGAAAGTTAAAGCAGAGGACATCTCGAAGAGCACATTTCGTACCAGATATAGGCATTATGAGTTCTTAGTGATGCCATTTGGGTTTACTAATGCACCAGCGGTTTTCATGGATTTGATGAATCAGGTGTTCCACCAGTATTTGGACCAGTTTGTGGTGGGGTTTATTGATGATATACTGGTCTACTCGAGGAGTTGTAAGGAGCACGAGCATCATTTGAGGCTGGTGTTGTAGGTATTAAAGGAAAGGAAATTATATGCAAAATTCAAGAAATATGAGTTCTGGTTAAGGCAGATTACTTTTCTTGGTCATATGATCTCAGAAGCAGGAGTATCAGTGGATTCGAGCAAAATAGAGTTAGTGGTGAATTGGGAGAGGCCGGGAAATGTTCAGGAAGTCAGGAGTTTTCTGGGGTTAGCAGGTTATTATCAGCGTTTTGTGCATGGATTCTCCAAGCTATCAGGTCCATTAACACGACTTACAAGGAAAAATGTAAAATTTGAATGGACTGATGACTGTGAGCAGAGTTTTCAAGAGTTAAAGCAGCAGTTAGTTTCAGCTCCAGTACTAGCTATTTCATTAGGGGAGGATGGTTTTGTGATATACAGTGATGCCTCTTTGAAGGGTCTTGGATGCGTGTTGATGCAACATGGTAGGGTCATTGCTTATGCATCCAGACAGCTTAAAGAATATGAGAAGAATTATCCTGTCCATGATTTAGAGCTAGCTGTAGTGGTGTATGCTCTCAAGATTTGGAGGCATTATTTATATGGTGGAAAGTGCGAAATTTTCACGGATCATAAGAGTTTGAAATATTTCTTTGCTCAGAAAGAATTGAATATGAGGCAAAGGAAGTGGCTGGAACTTATTAAAGACTGTGATTGCACAATTAGTTACCACCTAGGAAAAGCGAATGTAATGGCAGATGCTCTGAGCAAAAAATCAGGGGGATCTGTACTGGCAGCCATGGAGATTCAGCACTCAATTCTGGTGGATTTGGAGAGGCTCAGTATAGAATTGGTGGAGGAGAGTCCTCAGGCAGTTATTTCCAGTCTTGTAGTGCAGCCCACGCTTTACGAGAGGATTAAAGCAACTCAGGGTGACGATGCAGAGTTGGCAACGGTGATGGCTAAAGTACGTGATGGTCAAGGTGAGGAGTTCAGTATATCAGATGACGGAGCTCTACGATTCCGTACTAGGCTATGTGTTCCTACAGATGTTGAGATTAAGAGGACTATACTGGAGGAGGCTCACAGATCCCTATACACGGTCCATCCCGATAGTACTAAAATGTACAAGGACCTACGAGAGTTTTTCTGGTGGAGTGGAATGAAGAGGGAGATAGCCGAATTTGTTCAGCAATGCTTGACGTGTCGGTAGGTTAAAGCTGAACACCAGAGACCAGCAGGACAGTTGCAACCGTTGTTTATTCCAGAGTGGAAGTGGGACCACGTTTCAATGGATTTTGTTACGAGGTTACCAGTGCGGCAAGGATTGAATGCAATTTGGGTAATTATTGATCGTTTGACAAAGACTGCTCAATTCATCCCTATTAAAATCGGTTATTCCATGGACAGATTGGCAGAGATATATGTTCAGGAGATAGTTTGTGTTCATGGAGTACCAGTATCCATAGTCTCAGACCGAGATCCTCGGTTTACTTCACGATTCTGGAAAAGATTTCAGGAGACTATGGGTACGCAACTAGCTTTTAGCACTGTTTTTCATCCCCAGACTGATGGTCAGACTGAGAGGACCATTCAGATATTAGAAGATATGTTTCATGCCTGTGTGCTTGATTTTGGAAGCAGTTGGATTCAATTTATGCCGTTAGTTGAGTTTACATACAATAATAGCTATCAGGCTAGTATCGGCATGGCACCTTACGAGGCATTATATGGCAAGAGATGTCACTCTCCTCTTTTCTGGGATGAAGTAGGTGAAAGGCAAGTTTTGGGCCCCGAGATAATACAACAGGGATCCGACAAAGTCTGATTAATTAGAGAAAGAATCAGTACAGCACAAAGTCGGCAGAAAAGTTATGCAGACACTTGCCGCCGAGAGTTGGAATTTGATGTGAGAGATAGAGTATTTTTTAAGATAGCTCCTCTGAAAGGAGTTATGAGGTTTGGAAAGAAGGGTAAGTTGAGCCCTAGGTTTATTGGCCCTTTTGAGATACTTGAGAAAATAGGATCAGTTTCCTATAGGTTAGCTTTGCTGCCAGTTTTGACTCGTATTCATGACGTGTTTCATGTTACCATGTTAAGGAAATACATCACAGACCCATCCCACATCATCAGCTATGCAGAGATAGAGCTTAAGGATTTATTGGCATATGAAAAACTACCAGTACAAATTTTGGACAGGAAAGTACAGACTTTACGTACTAAAGAAATACAGTTAGTTAAAGTTTTGTGGGGGAATCACGCTATAGAGGAAGCTTCTTGGGAGCTTGAGGAGCATATTAGACAGAGATACCCATAGGTGTTCCAAGAGGTATAGAAGTACTCAGATAAAGTATAATAGTTAGATAGGTTTCTTTTACAGGTACATGTATTGATTTTAATTAGTAGATAGTTTTTAGTTTTATATATGTAATTTTCCAGAACGTAAATATAACCACGATATTCCTCTGCCACAAGTGAGGGCAGGTAATAAAATAAGTAGACCCTTTTTCCTTTACTGAATGATGGAGAATATAGATAGTAAATTTTGAGGACGAAATTTTATAAGGAGGGGAGAATGTAATGACCCAGAAAATACTGATATTTAAATATTAAAAAGAGAGGAAAATGGAAACAGGAACAGAAGAAGACAAGGAGCGTTCGTCGACGACATTGTATTTTGGAGATAATAATAATAATAATTTCAAGGAATTGCCAGGAAATTTGTTGACGAATACAGGGTTTCGTCGACAAATACAGGGTTTCATCGACGAGAAAATACCGAGAGGCGGATATGGGCTACTCTGAATTTCGTCGATGAATGCAGGGTTTCATCAACGAATTTAATGAAGGACTCGTCAACAAGATGACGTGTCTCGTCTACGAATCTGGCCCTATAAATAAGGAAAAACCAAATTTTTATCTCATTTCAGCGCCCCTCTCTCTCTCCTACGACTCTCTCTCCTTCTCTCTTCGTTTCCGGGCCTATTTTTGACCGGATTGAAGATTTGAGGCTACCACAACGCTCCTGGCGAAGTTCTTTGCAAGTCTATCGGAGCTGATTGTTGGAAAAGTTGGGTTAGATTTTGTCCCAATTTCAGGGTAAGGCATTTTATTCAGTATTTGCCTTTCCCCTAGTTATAAGAAATGTTGTAGGTAAGAAAATACTGATATTTTGTTCTGGGGGATTGTGTTTTCAAGATATTGAGCTAGGAACCCTATGGGTATAGAGCCAAAATTTTATAGGGGCTTTTCAGAGTTAATGTAAGGGAAATATGCTATACTAGGATTTTTCGTAATGCCATCAGAGATTTCATAGACACATATTTATACCAGTTTATTATACAATATTTACAGAATATGAGTTTAAATACTTGTGTGGCCTGAGTAGATTTTCTTGTGATAAAGGAATTTATATAGTTGTTATAAAGTATCATACTATACTGAATATACAGATATAGACAATATATATAGTTTATATAGTTCTTTTCCAGTATATGAGATTACACAGAATATATAGATATAGATTTATATTCACAGAGAGTATTCAGGGAAATGTTCATGCATATACAACTTTTATATGATTAGTTTCATGAAACAGATATATATATATACACACACATATACATGCATACAGTTTTACTTAGATCAATATTTATATTACAGTTTTATACAGAATAGTGTATACAAGAGTTATAGCATGCCATGTTTCTTATTACCATAACATACAGAGTATACAGACAGAGTATATAGACAAAATATACAGATAGAGATACAGAAGTAGCATCAAGATGCTACAGATACAGTATATAGAGATTATAGTATTTACAGTACAGAAAGATAGAGTTATGGTAATTTTGGAAACATGATGAAAATAGTAAAAAAGTATATATGTATATACAATATCAGATCCCTGAGGAAAGATTACAGACAAATACAGATAAAGATTACAGAGCATGGTACCGTTGCTAGATACAGATAGAGTGCAACCACATATCTTAGATAGTGTGTGGGTATCGCCAGCCGTGCTTGGAGAGTATGCAGCTCCCCAGTTTACTGGGTAGAGGGGGTCGGTTTGACGAGGTAGTAGCCAGTCCCGAGCTTAGAAGAGGATGCAGTTTGGCCGGGTTGTGGTAGTGTAAAGTATATTGACTTATCTGGAGGGCCGACCAGATGAAGTCCCGCCTACGGGCCGCACAACCCTGTCATGAGGGGTCAAATCATGACGTACAGAGTCCCAGGGATAAAGCACAGTTATGCATATGTATACAGTTTTATAGTATATGATGAGTATAGTATGATATTATTAGTATGAAAAGTAGATAAATACAGACGATACAGTATGTTTTAAATTGAGAAAGAAAAATATGTTTTACAGATTATTTTTTGTATTACAGTTCGGTTATTATTTAAAAGTATCCTTAACTTTGTTGCCACACACTAGCAATAGCATATTTCCACTTACTGAGCGTCGACTCACCCCATTACTTTAACATTTTTCAGGCTCGCCAGTTAGGCGAGCAGATCAGGCTCGCAAATAGAGTGTTCTGATTACCTTGGTTATAGGGTGAGTTTTTGGCAGAGTTGTGTATATTTTTGGGTAGATGATTGCTGGAAAGGTATTTTGTATGATTATGGTCTGTATATACTGGATTCTGGTGTTGTATAGTAAATATGTGAATGGTTATATGATATGTGTTTCCACTGTTTAGGTATGGATGTTGATACACACACACACACACACACACACACACACACACACACACACACACACATATATATATATATATATATATGTATAAAAAAAATGGATAAAATTTTGAGGTCGTTTCAAAAGGTGCGAGATCTTTACCAACCACAAAATTCTTAAGTACTTTTTCATTCAAAAGGAGTTGAACATGAGGCAGCAGAGATTACTTGAGTTGATCAAGAACTACGATTGTACCATTAGTTACCACCCAGGAAAAGCTAATGTGGCAGTTGATGCTTTGATTCAAAAGTTAGTGGTTGCGTCAGTCTCAACAGTCGGAGTTCAACATCAGATCAGGATGGGCCTAGAAAGGTTGGGTGTGGAATTAGTGGAAGGAAACCACCAGGCGTTCATTGCTAGCCTGGTAGTGCAACCAACCTTAGGGGAAAAGATCAGAACAACTCAAACGAAAGATACAGAGCTAGTAGAGATTGTGAATGGAGTTCAGGATGGGTTGAAGGCAAATTTCAATGTCTTAGATGATGGGGTGTTGAGATTTCACACTAGGATATGTGTTCTAAATGATGTAGAGATTAAACGAACCATCCTGGAAGAGGCACATCGCTCTTTATATATAGTGCATCTAGGGAGCACAAAGATATGCAGGGATCTACAGGAATCTTTCTAGTGATCTAGCATGAAACGAGAGATTGCCCGTTTTGTTAAGCAGTGCCTGACATGTCATCAGGTGAAGGCCGAGCACCAGAGGCCAATAGGACCATTGCAACCACTTCTCATTCCTAAGTGGAAGTGGGAGCATATTAACATGGACTTTGTTACGGGATTGTCATCAACACTTTATGGACATAATGCTATTTAAGTAGTTGTTAACAAATTGACAAAGACTGCCCATTTCATTTTGGTCAAAGTCAGTTATTCCATGAATAGGCTAGTAGAGCTTTATGTACAGGAGATAGTCAAACTGCATGGGGTGCATGTGTCTATCATTTCAAATAGGGACCCGCAGTTTACTTCCTGGTTTTGGAAGAATCTACAAGAAGCTTTGGGAACTCAACTCACTTTCAATACGACTTTTCACCCGTAGACTGATGAACAGTCAGAGAGGACTATTCAGATTCTAGAGGATATGTTATGGACATGTGTACTGGATTTCGAGGGTAGTTGGATTAAATATCTGTCATTAGTTGAGTTCGCATACAATAACAATTATCATACCAGTATCGGGATAGCACCGTATGAGGCATTGTATGGTCGTAGGTGCCTATCTCCATTGTATTAGGATGAGGTTGGTGAGCGACAGATTTTAGGGATGGAGCTTGTTCGGCAAACCTCTGAGAAGGTACAATTTATCAGGGAAAGAATAAAGACGGCACAAAGTTGGCAGAAAAGCTATGCGGATACACACCGGCAAGAGCTAGAGTTTGAGGTAGGTGATGCCATATTTTTTAGGATTGTTCCAATGAAAGGGGTAATGAGATTTGGGAAAAAGGGAAAGCTAAGCCCTAGATACATCAAGCCATTCGAGATTCTAAAAAGAGTCGGTCTGGTGGCATACAGAATAGCATTACCCCCAGCACTGTTTAGAATTCACGATGTGTTCCACATGTCCATGCTATGGAAGTACATTTTGGATCCTTTGCATGTAATCAGTTACAAGTCTTTGGAACTCGGGGATATGTTGGCATATGAAGAGATTCTGGTGCAGATTCTAAACTACAAGGAACAGGAGCTACGTACTAAGAGAATTCCTCTTGTAAAGGTACTTTGGCATAATCATGCAGTGGACAAAGCATCATGGGAATTAGAGATAGAAATACGTCAGAAGTATCCACAACTGTTCAGAGAGGCTCAGTGCTAAATAGGTAAGTAGGATAGTAGGTAAGTAGTGGTTTTGTAAATAGGTTCTTTGAGTAGATTGTTTAGTTTTATCAATTGTTTACTGTTTTGTTCATGAGTGGTCTTTAGGAGAATTTTGTATGGATATTGTAATCTCCCAAGACAGTATGTATAACCACGGTATTCCTCCACCATAAATAAGGGTATTTAATAAATTTAGGACAGAGTTGCTATGTGGGTGGCCACCGGCTCTTCCTAGAGTTGGATTAGTAGATTAGTCATCATTCAGGGGATATAATGGAAATCAATTAGCAAATTTTGAAGACAAAATTTTTATAAGGGGGAGATTGTAGAAACCTAAACCCGAAAAATATAAAAGGAAATAAATAAGAAAAGAAGAAAGGAAATTCATAGGGGCAGCAGCAGGATTCATCGACGAATCTCATGTTTTCATGGACGAGTGCTCTTCTGTGCTTCATCGACGAAATTCAGGCATCATCAATGAAGAAATACCGAGAAAAATTTCAGGCATACGATTTGTTAACGAACCCCTTCTCTCGTCGACGAATGTTATTCTACAGTTTGTTGACGAAGGCTCCATTTCGTCGACGAATTGTGTCGAGTCAATAGTCTATAAATAGGGTTTCAATTACTTCTTCATTAAGAAACTCAAAATCTCTCTCTCTCTCTCTCTCTCTCTCTCTCTCTCTCTCTCTCTCTCTCTCTCTTTGATTTCTCACCGTCCATCCCCTAAATCGATGATCGAAAGTCGCCATGAGGATCTAACAGCAATTCTCTACAAATCTAGCGGAGTGGATTTTTGAACGGGGTCTTTCCAAGCATCACTCCAAAGTTGAGGTAAGGGTAAGAATGGGCTATATGTCTAGCATGTAATTAGTTTAATAGGGTGTACGGGCCTAGGGAGGTTTAATGGTTGCTAATATGGGATTTGAGTTGATTAAACTGGGGGAAAATGTGGTTTTAGGATTTTGGGCTTTATATCGATATAGGGTGGGTTTTGGGAGTGTAACTTCTCAGTAAATAGGTAAGGGGATTACATTATGTCAGTTATTTTGTGAAATATGGACTGATTAAAATATAGTATACATTTTTGGAAAAATTAATGTGGATGGTTTGATCATCTCCTATTTTCTATAAAACATGTAGTTTGAGCTAAATAAAACCCCAGAGATGCTCATACCCTATTTTAGTAACTTATGTCTTTCCCAGTCAAGTTATTTTTTATTTATGGTTAAAAAATGAAAATTGTGTGGCATGGGAACGATTTTTAAATGGCATATGTGAACATGTTTTAATTGATTTTATACTGTACGTGATGTAACGGTCGGGGGACAAGTTTTGATATGACGATCGGGGGCTGAGTTTTGATATAATGACTAGGGGCTGAGTTTTGATATAGCGGCTGAGGGCCGAGTTTGGATATAATGGCTGGGGGTTAAGTTTTACTGAATATCAGTTTTTATATGAAATGAGTTATAATACAGTTTTATTGTGTAAATTGCCATATATGATTCTAGAACCCTGTGGATATGCGATTTGTGATATTGTGAGCATGATACCGTAGCTATATGTGGGGAGTGAGTGCAATCACACGAGTATGAAAGTGTGATGTGGGATAGTTGATTGGAGACCTGAGCTACAGTACTACTCTGAGATTTTTGTCGCGGGGGGGGGGGGGGCATCTGAGGTAATTTCCGAGTGACCATAGGTAGGTACAATCGTACTTACAACCTTAGTTTTGACTCAACTATGAAACCGCCGACTACGAGTTGAGTCCAGCCTTCAGGCTGCACAACCCGTCATGGGGGGAAGCATGTCGTATGAGTATATGATAGCGTGACGACACTACTTTGGTAATCTAGGTTGTGTCTTTTAAGCATATATGGGCAAATTTACTATAAATTGGCCATATTGAGCCGACATTTTATTATTCAGAAATTATGTATTTTTAGATAAACTGATTAGTATATTTTAAATGTCACTTTCGTATACAGTTTAATAAGGGAAGTTTTATTTCACACGAGAACTCATGCTAGCCACACTGATAATAATATAATATGTCATACTGAGAAGTGTCTCGCCCCATTATGCAAATGATTTTTTAGGTCCTTCAAGGAATCGTCCCTAGCTTACCTCGGGGCTGAGATTTAGACTTTTTGGGAGTAGCTATCAGAAATGGTGAGATACCAGATATTTTATTTTGTTATTTCTTGGATTGTAATATATGGGCAGATAATGTTCGGTAAGTATGTATTTGGGAATAAATAAACTCCGGTATAGTGTTTGGATGTTTTAGAAATCTTTCACTGTATGGTTTAATTTCAGTAATGATTGGTGCACCCGGGTTCTCTTTGATTAGGGTGGGTTGCAATATATATATATATATATGTATGTTTGTTGTATCAGAGAGTATTTATATGTGTTTTACTAGCACTCCGGGCCCATGTGGCGAGTCGGGGCGCTACAAAAAATTCGATCTTGCAAATCTTAATTACATGATTAGGTTCATACCTGCGAGATCTCTCTAGTTTAATCTCAAATCTACAAGCATGAAGAAGAACTCCCGAATCTACAAGATCGAAGAACTCTTGATGATGACTAGAGATATTCTACTGTATTCCTCGAACACGCCTTACACCTCAGAGAGTGGGCTTGTCAGCCGCAGCTAGGGTTTGCTTCTCACAAAGACATCTACCTCTATGTGTGCGCCTTTTTCTCTCCCTTGCCGCTGAATGGATCGGATGTATATAGGCAACAGCAAGGACCTCTGGGCAAATATGATTAGGGCTTCCAACGTAATTAAGAGTTCCTAATCCGATTCAGATTTATCCTTAATTACGTTAATTACAATTCATACCACTAAAGAATTATAATTGCACTCCTTGTCATATTCGAAAATAAATTTCGAGCTCCTATTATTAAATGTTTATTTATCTCCCCACGTAAAGATTACATATACATGTCAATTAAATTAAATTACTGACAATTAAATTAATTGACATATTAATTCCATGAGATCTTCCACTTAACTTATTTGATGTGTCGGATTTAAAATCCACCTGCAGAATTTGACATAATCAAAACTTCTAAGCTTCCTCAAGGGGGTATCATCAATCTCGATACCGGGATGTAAATTCCATCAATAATTAATGTTCACCATATACATAATGTCATTACCCAACTCACTTAGTTTATTAACTCATAAAGAATCTCACTCTTCTATGAATCAAAGTAATAAACACTACATGCACGTGCCTAATAATCATATTAGGATTAAGAGCATAAGCACTCATAATAATCATGAAGTATTAATTATTTTATATAGTCAGTATAAAAACAATTACTCGAAGACGGTCATGTTTAATACACACAAAGTATACTAGCACAAGGAGTTGGAACTATACCATTCCCCATAGTCAAGACAGACCTATTAAAACCTTGTGCTATAGTCCTACCAATGGTGTGTCCAATTCCATTCAAGATCGTGAACAATAAACTTATATTCTATAAGAATTGATAATCTAATCTTATGTGTGTAAGTCATACTTTACACACTAAATCACCTACTATATAAAATAAAAAACACACATGCATAACCATTAAATAGATCATGTCAGGCAAGCATTATTCACAAAGATTCTCATTAAAATGAAATAACTGAAATTATTAATACAATAAAACTGATTACATAAAACATGTCTTTCAGTATAAATCTCTAACACAAATACATTCCAACAATCCAACTATTTTAGTCCTTTGCCCAAAGTACATTCCAAAAATTGTAGGAAGTCTTCAAGCTTCATCAAATGCTAAGGTGCCTTCTTTTCATTGTTGGAATGTTTATGTTGTTGTCAATCATGTGACAGCTAGGGCAATTTGGTGTTCCTCCCTCTCAGGGCATGTAGCCCCCTGCCATTGTACAAGATTGCCCTTTTGACTGAAGAAGAACTAAGCGACATGTAAGGGAGAAATGGAAATTTTAGCAAAATTACATCCAATTGCAAAGCATGCACGCTATTGCAGGAAGACAAGTCTCTTTCTTTTTTGTTATATTATCTATTTTCCCTTCCAGATTAGACTAATATCTTTTTATTAAGTTTTTCATTCTCTACTAATTTAACGCAAGCTTGAATACATGAAACTTTGAGTTCACCAATTTCAATCTTTTGTTTAGTACCAAATTTTATGTTGCATACAGTTTCAGATGCATACAGAGAGAGATGAGAAGATCTGAACACATCACAAACTAAGATGCATACTCAGAATTTCAATTTTGGTTTTATGCATCTATATGCATGTTTTGATTGAGTGTAACAATACGGGTTCATGTGTTTTCCTTCTATGAAGTGGATCATCTAAAGTCAAGAGTCGTGTAATATTGCCCTCTAAGGGGAGACGAGTTGTTCTCCAGAGAATTAAAGAGACACAACAGGCGAACCACTGATGTAAGAGTTTAGGGCTTGATATTGCAGGAGATCCACATAAGTGATTTGGCATTAGAAGTGATTAGTTTAGTATGATTAAAGATTTCACCATCCTATCCTAATTAGAGTAAGTTTCCAATAATTCTTTGCCATTTTTTTAAAGCGATTCTCGTGGTGTCATGTTTGGCTTTTGAAAACTAGGAAACAGATCTGGTCAAAAGCTATTAGTATGAACAATTTATTGAAAATTTCCAGCAAGAACATCAAGAAATGTTTCATGTAGCCATTGCTCCAGTTGGTTCATAGACAAATCCAGGGAGGAGCCAATGAACTATAATTTTAAGCAGCCATCTTCAAATCCATGCAGCTGGGTAAGGCCTTACTCAGCAACCATGCCTTCAGCCTCACGCCTAAGGGACTCAAACAGCACAGTGGATAAATAACGCTCTCCGCCACTGGGAAAAATCGCCTGCATCAGAAGAGCAAAAAAATGGCGTGGTTTGAGGTACTATAATAATTTAATATATAATACATATATATGTATTACACTTTTGAATTTTTATATTTGAAATAATGTGTATATTTTTAAGTATAACTGTATAAATGGGCAACCCAGGATGGCCTAGCCTGAAATCAATTAAGCCTAGGCCAAGTGCTGGTCTCACCAAGCAAAAGTCTTGGGAGGGATTGGCTGATCTCAAATGGCCGATCATTATTGTATGTAATGGCTGATGACAAATTGAATTCCATCATATTTGCACTACTGGAGAAACTACAGTTACTTTGCAGCGAACCTTGGTCACATTCCTACAGTTAAAGAACTTTTTTCATATATTTCTAATGATATATTTCAAGGAAGCCAAGGCTTTGTAATTTTGTTTGGAGTCCAACTAAATGCAATTGAATGCCAATTCCACCCAAGGTTTAACGAGAAAGAGATGGATGATTGGTTATTCAAAATATTTGATGTCTTTTAGGTTTAGGCTTGAGAGATCAGGATAGGATTGGTATCCAAACAATCTTTATTTTATTTTTTTGGCAGTCCTATGTATAAGTGATGGTTCCTGCGCCTTCTATGAGTTGAGTAATAGGGCTACTGACCCTTCTTCCATGGATGTAGACCATATGGTTAACAGCATAAATCTCTTGTCCCCTTCCTTGCTATTGTTCATTATTCATTTTGCTATATTCTACTTTTTTATCATTATGGTACTAACTAGTCTCGTGACAATATTTCCTTGAGTTTCTCATCACTTGTTATGTTTGATGATTGATTCACTTGCTACACTTGATGATCGTTCAGCCATACCATGCAAGTTTTCTATTTATTCTTTTTTACTAAAGCATATTTTTCCTCATCATCATCTATCATTAATCTATTTAGGGCAAAAGACACTGATATCTTCCTTAAGACACAGACATCACATAAGATTTCAATAGTTCCACAAAATTCCCTCGAGGTTTGGCAAAAAAACATGATCCTCCCTTGAGGTTTTGAAAATCATAGAGACCTCCTTGAGGTTTGGAAAACAGATGAAGACCTCCCTTGATATTTGGCAAAATGGCAAGCCCATAGAAGGGTATAAATGTCCCAAAAATCAAATATGAAGAGGCAATGGAGTTTTTGAAACCTAAGGGGAGGTCCATGCCTTTTTATCAAACCTCAAGGAGATCCATGGGACTTGTGAAACATCAAAAGAGGTATGTGTCTTTTACCAAACCTTATAGGACGTCGTCATTTGGCCATCAATTTTTTAATATGCTCGCAGCAGCCTTACAATAATTTTAAAGAAAAATTAAAAAGAAACTATGTCTTTTAATGGTGAAAATCAATGTAAATAAATAAATGTTCCCAAAGAGATAATCATTAAAGCTCGAAACGTCCATATTAGAGATCTGAAGGAATTTGGGATGGGGGTTAGGCAACCCCCTTTGTTTAGCTTTGGCCCAAAGGGCCTCCTATTTGACCACCTCACTTTTCTATCTCATCTTGAGGGAAAGTCTCACCCCATGAGTTAGCTTTTGGGGTTGAGAAGACCCAATACCACCCATCACTGATATTAGAGCAAGGTTGGGTTCCTTGTTTAAGGTCCAGGTTCTCCATTGAGTCGTATGCTCTGCACTCGCCACGTATGTGGAGCTTGTACATTAGAAAACTTCATTGATAGTAGGTTGAGTCGTATGCTCTGTACTTGCCACCTTTAGTGGATCTTGTCCATCAGAAAACTCAGTCTACTATTTTCCGAGTACCTTTCGGCAACTTTCCTGGCGACTTCAACGACTTTTCCAACAACTTTCTGGTGAATTCCCGGCAACTCCGACGCCTTTTCCGGCAACTTTTCCGGTGACTTTCTGCCAAATTCCCGCCGACTCTGACGGCTTTTCCAACATCTTTCCTGGCGAATTTCCGGCGTCTACGACAGCTTTCCGACCCTTTCCCTACCATATAAAGCACGCCTATTTCTATTGTCAAGTATAGTTGTAGTAATGTATTGTGCTAATTATACGTCTAAGGAAAATTATGTCTAGAAAAATGGGACTTAAGCGGTCCATTGTGACCCCCACTTCCCTGAGAAATTACCTGGTGTAATTTAGCACAATCATTCACTCTCTACTTTTTCCGACCACTCTTTCGGCAACTTGCTTTGCTGCAGTGATACTTTTGCACAATCTTCCCCTTTGAACCTTCTACGCCCTGACTTATCTCTGGCTCAGACTGGGAAATTACCTAGTGTAATTTAGCACAATCATTCACTCTATTTTTTCCGACCACTCTTTCGGCAACTTGCTTTGCTGCGGTGATACTTTTGCACAATCTTCTCCTTTGAACCTTCCACGCCCTGACTTATCTCTGGCTCAAACTGCTCTGTTCAAAAGGTCCCTAGCATTCTTTTGAATGGCGGCAACTTTCATGCCTGGTCACAGTCCCTTCGCTTATATCTTGGGAGTCATGGCAAGGTTGAGTGGTTGTCAGGATTGGAGTCTCGCCCTGCTAATACTGATCTAGCTCACCGACAGTGGTCCATTGACAATTGTGTCATCTTGGCTTGGATATTTGCTTCTATGGAAGACCACCCAACACATCTTCTTTGTATATTTACGATTGGAAGATGTTTTACAAAAGGATCTACAAATGTTTATTTCCTAGATTTTTTTTTTTACGATAAGGACTATTGTGCATACTGCAACATCAACAACCCCCCTCCTACCCCTATCCCAAAAATCCCCCCCCCCCCCCCCCTTTTTTCTAAAATTCGAGAAGATCGATCAAAGGGATTAAAGCCCTAGTCCTCCCCAAAGGAGGCCAGGAGAGAACCACTGAACCAAAGCTTGGGTTCGTTATTTTCTATATTTTTAGTATCAAGATCTCTCCGCTGGCCAAAGTTAGCCTGATGAATACAATCTCAGCATACTTTGAAAGATATAACATCCAAGTAGTTGCACATCCTGAAACTGAGTGCACAATTCTCATTAGGTTTACGTAAGATTTTCCACTCAAGATCAAATTGGTCTATTTCATTATTTATTTATTTTTCCAAAAATAAAAAAATAAAAACAAAGCAAAAAAAAAAAAAAAAGGAAGATGACTATCTCTCTATTCTATGCTCATCTTTGCAAGGAGTGTTAAAGATCAGGGTACAAAATCTTTAATGATATCTTATCTCAAAGTTGAGAGATCTGATGGGATTGGAATCCAAATAATCCAACATTTACAGCCCGTATACATCATAGCTGAGCTTGTTAGCTGAGGCCCTTAGAAGGATTATTTATCTCACATTCCCCTTCACACATAAGCTCATAAAACTTGAACAGTGAACACTAACATGCTCACCATACCTTGTACTATAGTTTTAATTTTAATCAAAAGAATATGACAATGATGATTGAGCTCTTGAATCTCGACTTTATGACTGAAGAGGTCTTAATACCATGTCTCACCAACAAGCTTAAACTTGTTACATGAGGCTTCGAGTCCCATAAATTTGATGGATGATGCACAACCCCATCAACCAAATATGAGCTACTGACCATTAATGATTATCATTCATTCAGTGGGCATTCTTTTCAAGTTAGTATACCTAAAAAATTACAATCATTTGCATGATGTCAACAAATTCAACGAAAAGATTAAGCTAGTAGGTGATGCTTACGAATGGTTTTTAATTATCTCTTGACACAACTCCACTTGGGAAAATCTGCTAGACTTATAAAGAGCAGGAAAAAAATACAGACCATACCTTATACTCAAAATTAAATTTTAGTAAGAATGGAGAGCTAAACAATGTGGGCCCTCGTACACTTGTGAAGGCAACAATATAGTCCCTAAATTCTTCCTTGTATCAATCAACTACAATTTCACAATATGAACCCTTTGGTCATATATATTGTTAAAACTGGAGGAGTCCAAAGGTATGTTTGATACACATGGGTGAGCACCAACTTGACCCAAAAGTTTAAGCCTATTAGGTTTTAAGCCCTATTAGGTTTTAAGCCCGACCATGTATATAAGCACCCATCATCCACTCAATTTTTTCAATGTGGGACAAACTCCAAAGTGAAATTCTCAACAATCTCCCCCTCACTTGTGAGTTCCAACTGCTCCCCCTTGAATGGAAACCATCTCCCTTATGGGAGTAAGTCCAATTCCTCAACAGTTGCTCAAGTGGGCCTTACTACTAGTGCCTTATGTGCTTCGGATTGCATTCCACGTGCCTCCGAACCAATCCTACCTCTCACATCTTGACCCTATTTAGAACCATCCGCAGCCTAGATGATCCTTATTAGCCTCGGTCACACACTTGGTCCTCCAATTGTTAGCACGTCAGGAGAATTAGCTTCACGTCTTGATTTTTTACGATATCACTCACTCAAAGTTACGAACCGTCAGCTCTGATACCACTTGTCAAAGGCATGCTTGATACACATGGGTGAGCACCAACTTGACCCAAAAGCTTAAGCCTATTACGTTTTGGGCCCAACCATGTATATAAGCACCCATCATCTACTCAATTTTTCTAATGTGGGATAAACTCCAAAATAAAATTCTCAACATAAATATATATATAGATAATTGCATGTTAACATTTTTTTTTTTGGACACTTGCATGGGTGCACCCACATGACAATTGGCATCTCTTGAAAGCTGTATTTTTTTTTTCTTTTCATTTTGGTGCACCAATTGTTCTTTTGGTTTTTTATTCTATTTATTTATTCTGCATGGTTTCAATGAACTAGCAGCACGTGTCTGAGTCACATCGTAATTTGTAATCCTCATCATTTCTGAGCGTCCATGTCAGCAAAATCCGTCACCTATTGCCAAAAATAAAATATATGACAAAGGATATGACATTGATAAATTAGTAAAGTTCAATGACTTTATTGATATAAAAAAGAGTTTAGTTTAATTGTGTTTGGTTGGAGAGATGCCAGGATTTTCAAAGGGTTGGACACAGGTAATAATTTGGTCTGGAGTAGAGTGGTTTATCTTGCATCATTGTGGGTATTGGCTAACAGCTGTTTTCGTCATGTTTCTCTGGGAGACCTGAAGCGGAATGGATGGCTCTGTTTCACTGTTTGGCTTTCAGATTATGATGATCTTCTGGTGTAATTTTTTGTTTTTGTGTTGAAGGGAGGATTTCTTATGCTCCCAGTTATTATTATTTTTTTCCAATTTTTTCTTTCCTTGTACATTCTTATCTCTTCTAATAAGTTACTTTGTTCATTAAAAATAAAATAAAATAAAAGAGTTTAGGGACCACATTGGTACTTCATAAGAGTATAGGGACCAACAAAACTTGAAGAATGGTGGCTTTGAGGACCAAACTCTAGACCTTTTTGTTAAAGATTCTCTAATACCCTGTTTAGAGACAACCCATTTGGAATAAGCTACTAGGTGATGCCCCAGAAACTATGGTTTTTAAAATCTTCAACATATAGCTTCCAAATGCACTTGTAATAGAAGAAATAATCAAGCAAATTGTCAAATTAAATATCTGAAAGAAGAAAAACCCGCTGCAGAAAGGACACTAGATACACTGTCAACAATGATACACTCATGGTTCAGAAAATGTTTTCACCTACTCCATTCAACAATGATATAAATTTCAGTATGGACACACACACAGAGGAGAACCTAAAAAGACTGAAAAAAATTCAGATGCCATGCATATTAGGTGCTTAACACACCAGAAAACAGAAACCAGGAATAAGAAGAATATTAGCTATTAAACAAGCATTAATAATTTTCACCGCAAAAAATAGAACAATGTTAATCATGATCATGATGTAAGCTGTACTGCATAGACATTAAGTCAAATAGTGACGTGCACTACTATAAATACATATAATAGTTGTAACAAGGCAATTAAACTTACTACAATGAGTTTTCCAGCATTTTCTGGCCTCCTTGCAACCTTTATTGCAACTGCAGCTGCAGCACCAGACGATATCCCTACCTGGAGAAAAAATTTCTCCACAATTCAGCGTTAATAAGAAAAAATGAAGCCATAAAACATCATAATCAAACAGAAATTGGAAACTCTGCAACAGCCAAGAGAATAGGCTTCTACAGAAGAAAATAAATCAGTGACAGGATCTTTTACAGATAATATACCAGCAATCCTTCTTTCAGGGCAAGAAGCTTCGCAGTTTCAATAGCTTCATCACTTGATACCTGAAAAGTTTAACATTCAGTATCAACTAACAGAGATCTGTGAAGCTCATATCGGCAGCAGCCATGATATTTGATTATACATACCTCCAGACAGCCCATTTTCACCATCAATTCAATTTTGAGCATTGACCAGCAAAGTTTTAGTGTTCAAGAAGTCATTGGTGGTCCCATTTGTGCTAATAGATTGTAGTCATTGGCATCTTTTATGGAAAAAATTTAAGTTTATGATATATTTTGGCAGTAATTAATTGGCCACTTGAATTTGTCACAATAGGCCTGTATATAAACTTGGGAAAAGTATTAACATTGTCGATTTCAACCTTAATGCATTATTTCGGTAATGTCTTTCTCATTACTTGGAATATTGGGTGAAAAAAAAAAGGCATAAAATTTTAGATATAAAATAATTTCCACTGTCACTTGAAACACTCAAATGCATTAAGAAATAAGTCAATATATTTCAAAGTTTTGTCTAGTACTGAAAGCTGAGAGTTCTGAACATTGCTTAAAGATTGCTTATAGCATTTTTAGAACTGATAGTTTTTGAACAAGGCAAATCTTATTTGAAAGTAGACTCAGCTTTCTAACAAGTCCTAGATTGCTCTGTTTGGCTGAACAATGAGAAAGAATGGATGAATTTTTGAACTTGCGCAGAATGCAGTCCAGCTTCCTAAATGATCATGAATTTCTCATTATTTCTCTGACTTCTTCCACAAAAGTCCCTACTTCTGATCAATTCACCAATAAGGTTTTCCAGGAGACTAGCCAAACATTGGATCTTTTTTCATCAATTATCAAGCATCAGATAATCTAAATTGGTTAGTAAAGCTCTCCCAGCACCTGTCCGGCATATGATTGAGGAGAAAGCCTCACCCTTTTGAAGCAGCTTCTATGGACTGCTTGCGGAGTAAAGCAAAAAATAACATAGGACTCCCATTAGGGGAGTAACAACATCCAACTAGTGCTGCAGAAGACAGAACCCAGGACCTCCTGGCAGCCATTGATCTAATACAACTTGTTATGTTGGGGATCCTTGTGCATGAGCTTGATACACACGAATTGGTAGCCAACTTGACCCAAAGCTTAAGCTGTCGGGTGGTGCTATCCAATGCTCCTTCTCTCGTGTGACCCCATCATGCATTTTAAGAAGCAAACATATTGGGTTTAAACAAGTGGACAAAACTAACAGATTAAATGCGAACTACAATCAACATATAGGAAAAAACACAGATAACAGACTTGAATGCAGAACCTCCTCGAGCAACAGTTCTGATACCATTTCAAGTTATCATTTTACCTAAAATCTTATGTTCTTAAGTGAGGCTGCTGGAATTGTTTTTTGTTTCTCATACAATTTGAGTATTTGGATGTCCTTGCAAATGACTTACTAGTTGGGCAAGAAAAGGCAGCTGTGGAAGAATATTGTAGATTGACAAGAATCAGGGAATTGTTTTTTAATGTCAAAAATCAAGAATTAAGTGGCTAAAGGAGGGGAATAAGCAGCTAGGACTGGATGAGCAGCTATATTTGTCAAATGGAAGAAAATTGAGTATAAGAACCAAACTAATCTGGGGCTCACCACCTTCTCCAAAACCTTTTTGAAAGCAAAGTAAGAGCAGGAAAATGAACGTGGATTTTGTTGCAATTCGGTTGGGTAGGTTATTCACTAAAGAAGATGGAAAGGAGCTTTGTTATCTTTTGATTTTTTTTTTTTTTTTAAATTGGGAGATGTCCTCCATCAAACAGGAGATGCAACTACTTTTGCAGTTAATGAATTATCAAATGATCAAACTATAGGACAACACAACTCCTTCACTCTATCCCACAATTGCTTCCTGAATACTTCTTACACTTTGCAATGAATTACCATAACAGACCAGAATCAGCTCTGCCTAAATTGGTCAATACATTGATAATCCCTGAGCAAACTGTAAAGAACAACAAAAGTATGACCCTTATGTCAGGCAAGGCTTCTCCTGCCCAACCCAAAAGTACAGGAAATAGGAAGGGACCAGCATAAGCCTACATGTGGTATAAGTGAAGAAAAATCTAAGAAGACAAAAAACAGAAGAAGTGTTTCCAGTGCAGCAGGGAAGGGCATTGGAAGAGGTTAGGTCTGGTGCAGTCCCTTGCACGGGCTTGATATACATGAATGGGCTACAAGCTTTACCCAAAAGCTTGAGCCATTAGATATTGGTCCATCCATGCATATAAGTCACTTATTTTTCTAATCTCCTCCCCACAGCACATTATAACACTCGCACATCGTTTCAAATAGAACATATACTACGAAGAGTGCTTTGTTTCTTTGGATAAAGGTCCTTCAAGGTCCAAAGGGAAATAAAAAGCTGACTGTGGGAGAGATTACCTGTAGGGTGGAAATGGACCCAGAGTCCATGTATTAACCTTCCACTGGATTGCCAGTTGGTTCATAGAAAGAGAGTATGTAATGAAATAAAGGTCAAAAGCACTTTCATCCACCCTGGAACCAGTTTCCTTTGTTTTAGGAGTTAGGACTATCCAACTTCAATTGCCATCAAATAGTGTTTTGGAATTAAAAGAGCATCTTTACATTCCAAATGTATCAAGAAACATTTGAGTATATTATTGCTGTTTTTTTTTTAAAATTTTTAAAAATAGCATATGCACTTCCTTTTGAATAATACTATGTTTAGACCTAGTATTTTTTTTCAATTGTGCTTCTTGAATTTTGATGGCAATATTTCCTTGTTCAATAATGACCATAAATCCAAGACCTAAAGATGATATTGATCCAACTTATACGTGGCATATAAGATGAGGATAGAATAAGCAAGTTGGCTAAGGAATGTCATTTAGGCTTGTCACTATGTAACAATTATCCAACTTGTGAATCTTGTCTCAAAGATATGATGACCAAATCACCCTCTGTGGAACAAAAGAAAGAGAAGGCACATGAGCACTAGGTTATTTCACATTGAAATGTGGAAGACCACCAAGAGTATTAGCTAGAGGAGGTTATTCCTACTTCATTGCCTCAAGTCCTTAATCAATGAGTATTCAAGATAATGGTACTGCAGGGGTACTTGTCTGAAATCTGCAAAAACATCTAAGAATTTTGACATAATCACATAAAGTAAAGAAATAGACTAGAAAGAGTATTAAGGCACTTCAATAAGATTGAGTAGAATTCTTTAATACCAAGAAGGCAAAAGACATTCTATCCTAGTTGACTTCTAGAAAACCACTACTGATTGGTATGTTAGAGTTGGGAATCATACCTTGCTGGACATGGTATGTTCTACAAGCTTAGCCACATTCCTTTGGAGATATGCCTCAAGGACTGCATATCACATACAGAATAAGGTATCGTCCAGGTCTGTCCCTTAGACATCACATGAGATGTGATAAGGGAAGTGTCGTAATCCTGAGCAACCAAATTAGATGGCGAATTATCAATGCAACCAGGACTAGGAGAGATTGTAAAAGAAATAGAAGAAGGAAATGGCATTGTCCGCAAGAGGACAGACTCCCAAGCATGTTGTACTCCTAAATAAATAATCATGAGTACTATTAGCATTGGGGGAGTCTCATGAGTAGGCTTGATATACATGGGCAAGCACCAACTTGAGCCAAAAGCTTAAGCCGGTCTTGGACATGAGATATCTCACAAGTGGAATTTCCAACTAGTTCCCTCCCTGATTTGTGAATCTCAAGAACCCTCCCTTGAGAGGGAACCATTTCCCAGTAGAGAGCTAGCCCAATTCTTCAATAGTTACTCAAGTAAGCCTTACGACAGCATATGCGTCGGATTACATTCCATATGCCTTCAAATCAATCCTACCTTCCATGTATTGATCCCAATCGGATCTATCTACCTAGCTTAGATGATCTTTATTAATCTTAGTCATACGTTTAGTCCTCCAACTATTAGCACATAAGGAGAATTAGCTTTTATTCCTCAAGTTTAGAATGCCACTTGCCTAGAGTTACAAATCATCAGCTTCGGTACCACTTGTTATTGCTGGGAGTCTTTATGAGTAGGCTTGATATACATGGGACCTAAAAGCTTGGGCCCAACCATGTATTCAAGTCACTCATTCTCTCCTCAATTTTGTGATGTGGAACGATTCTCACAAATCAAATTTCCAACAAAGTTAAAAACACCCATGGACGAATAAAAAAAAAAAATACAATGTTGATATTCTGATATATATATATATATATATATATATCGCAATTACAATTTACAATGCAGACACAACCTCTCATTTGGACAGCTGGAAAACCACATTCATGCATGCATGATGCACGTTTGTTGTGGAGTGCGTGTAGTGCATGGGCCTGGTTTTTGATTAATATTCAGAGTTTCCATGAAAAATAAAAAGAAGAAAATGAATGATGATCCAAAAAATTAAATTCATTATAGATTTTGAAGACAATGAAATGCATTGCAGGTTGCAACATGAGAGTTAGATCTTCATATTTTACATTTTTATCTATGATGAATTGATGCAGCATGCGAACAAGATCTATTCAATTTCCTATTTTTATTGCATTTTCGTTTATTAGGGTCATATCTTCAAGATTCTAAGATATTATTAATTTAGAAGCAAGATTCTAGTGTATTATTATTTAGAAAAGGGTCACTGATCATATCTTAAATCAGTTGGTTATCTTCCAAGCATTGTAAGCCTACAAAAAGGCCCTTATGTATTAGTTTTAGGAGATTCAAATTGAGAATTTAAGTTGCTGGACGCTGGTCCTGCATCATGAATTCTATTTGTCATATGCTACTGCCACTGTTATAATTTCATAATGCAATATAGAATTTTGAAACTATCATATCAACAAATAATTTCACATGTTAATTAAAAGCAAAGTCTCAATAAAAAGCATTTTTAGGCTTACTTGAACAACTTCATCTAGTATGTTGACATCCAAAACGGCAGGGATTACACCAGCTCCAATTCCTTGAATCTTATGCCGACCTTTTGAAAATAAAGAACATAAAATATGTCCAGTTAAAACCCATCAATATGTAAAATATTGCCAAACTCAGGAAGTCTTAGACGGAAAAGCATTATATTTAATGCCAAAATAAATAGCTGAAAATCCCGGTGGAGATTCAGGGTGGAGAAAAGCAAATATCCACAGCCAAAGATGATATTTCTTGCACATGGTGTCAAGCAAATGATGAGATAACTATAGAACTAATAAAATAATTTAATAAAAGAGCCTCACTTTATTGTTGGCTATAACTGTGATGTTTTCGCAGTCATGGATTTGTCCAGCTAATGTGGGAGACTTAGTGAGTATAAGGTTTTGGGGCTTTGGTCAAAACAAGAAGGAAAATTCTTTGTTGATTGTACTTGGTCTGCAATTCTTTAAGTTCATGGATTGAATATAATGGAAGGATTTTTCGTAATCCTCCTGTTTCGCTCTAGGACAAAGTTGCTTTTTTAGCCATGCACTACTCTTGTTCTTCAGGTGTTTTTGGGAGTATTTCCTTGACGGTTTTGAAGCACAATTGGAGGACCAGTTTTTTTCAATTTTTTTTTTGCCTGCTCTAGAGGATGCTTTGGTCTCCTTTCTATATCCCTTTTTCTCTCAATAAATTTTCGTTTTCTATCAGAATAACAAGAGCCCCGCTACTACAAACTTAAAATAGCATGATAAAAATTCAGACTACATAATATCATCATCCATATCTTTAAAGAAAAATTGATGTGATTGAAAGCATGAATTGTTGCTTTTTCATTTCTTGTTTTTCCAAAGACTATTTTTAGTCCCACTGACATTTATAAAGAAGGCAGAACATAATTTCTTTAACAGAAAAAACATAGGAAACTACCTTAAAAAAATACAAATGATAACAACACTACCCACATACTATAGCAAAAAATATTCAAAGCAATCTACATGCCAATTCTGTTGGCAGAAAAAGTCAATTCAGTTGGACCAGCAGATTATCCAGGTCAAATCTGATGACATCTGCTATCATCATAAATAAAGTAACAAAACCACACTGAAAAAGAGTTTGAATCCAAAATTTGTGCTCTCCCCATGGTACTACATGACATCCTTCAATACAAATTTTAACTCTTTTGTATGCATATCTGCCCCCTTTTGACTCCTCATTCAGAAAAATAAGACTACCTCCTGTGAGCCAAAAAGCTAATTGCCACCAAATCCACCCATATGAAAGAAAAATGAGAAAATGGTTGTTCCCCCTACCATCAGATAAATCAACTGTACAATGCGAGGAAAGGGAGCAATCAGAGTTGTGTAGAATGGGCTGATCTGGTTCAAAGAACTCACTTGTCCTGCAATATATTTTGACATACTCAACTATGTTTTGGCTGCTAAGATTTCATGCAATATCAACATCCAATATCATTCATCCCAGTCAAACCCTAGGTGGCATGACGGCACAAAATACACAAGTTGGGCTGATATGGTTCAAGGAATTCACTTGTCCTGCAATATATTTTGGCAGGTTCAACTAGGTTTTGGCAGCTAAGGTTTCATGCTATATCAATTTCCGATTTCATTCATCCCAATCAAACCATAGGCATGAAAGCACAAAAATGCGCAAGTTGCAGCTTGATGGAAACCATGATAACATTAGGGTGAGGATAAGGGTATTCACCTTTTATTTTATAAAGCGTTATGTGAAAACATTCTCATCACAGGCCACTTTGCCCACAAGGCCCACACTGACATAATGCTGTGGGTGCAATGAACCCATACTTAACATGGCAGTCACCAACCATTATGGACCTGGCATGATGCTCCATGAAATTTGAAATTTGCAATAATCTAGGTTTTACAAAAATCAAGCATGGTAATCTATAAAACTCTAAAATCCTCCGACTTGGATGGAATAGGTCCAGGTTTTAACAAATATTGGTCCTATGGATTAAATTACACAATATGTGTGCACAACAAAGTATGTCAAATGAGTAAGCACCTTTCAATCACATTAGGTCCAAAATGAAATCACATGTTAAAATACAAATAATCTCCAGACCATTATACACAATATGGGGGAACATAGTATAAAAAATTGCAAGGAAAAATGTGATCAACATGCAATTTTTCCAAAAAAACAACGAACCCATATGCATATGCTTCAAAGAACCACTCAAGAGTAATGTTAATGGTTGTTTTGGTCATTTAGCATTATTAGTATGTGCTAGTGTTATGTTGGTGAGCGTGATTTAGTAAGGGTATTATGGTCATTGTGAAAACAGAATAGAATTTCTATATTTCTTGAATGATTTTGTACAAATCAATACACAATATTTATAATACAATCAAAAAAACTAAATATGGAAACAATATCCTAAAAGAATCTCTCATTAATATACAATCCTCTACATATATACTTCCCTATATTACTCCAAGATACTCAGGATTTCTACACTCCCCCTTAAGTTGGATTATAGATATTGATCATATCCAACTTGCAGATGAAATCATCAAAGTTTTGTCAGGCTAACCCTTTGGTAAAGATGCCTGCAGTTTGTTCCTTGGTAGGTACATAAGTCATACAAATGGTTCCTTCTTCAACCTTCTCTTTGATAAAATGTCGGTCCACTTCTACATGCTTAGTCTTGTCATGTTGAACTGGATTGAGAGAGATACTGATGGCTGCTTTGTTGTCACAATAGTTTTTGATAGGGAATTTCACCGCGATTTGTAATTCTTTCAAGAGTTTCCGTAACCACAGTCCTTCACATATCCCTTGTGCAACTACCCTGAATTCAGCTTCAGCACTACTTTAAGCCACTACATTTTGTTTTTTGTTCCTCCAAGTTACCAAATTTCCTCATACAAAGGTGCAATATCCGGTAGTAGACCTTCTATCTTCCGCTGATCCCGCCCAATCTGCATCTGTGAAAATTTCTACTTCCTGCTTTCACATTTCTTGAAGAATAGTCCTTTTCCCGGACAGCCCTTGAGGTAGCTGAGGATCTTGTACACAACATCTAGGTGAGTCTTTTTCGGTGAATGCATGTGTTAGCTTACCACACTTACAACAAATGCAATGTCAGGTCTGGTATGTGATATATAGATTAGTTTACCAACCAATCTCTGATACCTCTCCTTTTCAACTGGTATTCCACAATCTTTGACCCTCTTTACTGCTTCAATCGGGGTTTTACTAGGTTTGCATCCAAGCATGCCAGTTTCGGTTAGGAGATCAAGGATATACTTTCGCTGAGAGACACTGATACCCTTTTTTGATCTAGCAACTTCCATTCCCAAGAAGTACCGCATTTGTCCAAGGTCTTTAACTTCAAACTCAGCAGCTAAGACTTTCTTCAATCTTTCCATCTCCACTATATCATCTCTAGTTAAGATTATATCATCAACATACATTATCAGAGTTGTTTTCTTACCACTTTCAAACTGTTGGAAGAACATAGTGTGATCTAATTGCCCTTGTCGATATCCTTGGTTCTTTATCACATTCGCAAATCTGTCGAACCATGCTCCGGGAGATTGCTTGAGTCCATACAGGGACTTATTGAGTTTACATACTCTGTTTTCTTCACCTTTCTTACTAAAACCTGGTGGTATTGTCATGTAGACTTCTTCTTCTAACTCGTCATTTAGAAATGCATTCTTATTGTCGAGTTGATGTAGTGGCCAATCTAAGTTAGCTGCCAAGGACAGGAGGACTTGAACTTTATTCAATTTTACCACTGGTGCAAATGTCTCCGTATAATCAATACCACAAGCCTGTGTAAACCCTTTTGCAACAAGTCGGGCATTATACCATTCAACTGTCCCATCAGCTCTATATTTCACTGTGAAGACCCATTTGCAACCTACTGGCTTCTTCCCTCTTGGCAAACTCATAACATCCCACGTTCCATTTTTTTCCAGGGCCCACATTTCCTCCATGACAGCTTCCTTCCATTCAAGAATCTCCAGCACTTCCTAGATATTCTTTGGAATTTTTATCCTGTCAAGGTTAGAGGTAAAAGCACGATACCCTGTAGACATAGTTTTATAAGACATGTCATTTGACCAAGGATATAGAGTACATGACCTAGTTTGTTTTCTAACTGCAATAGGTAAATTGATGTCATCAAGTGCAAACTTATCAGAAGGAAGCTCATGGCCATCTATTACCTGATCGAGATTGGGCGTGGACTCATGGTTGCTTGGAGCTATCACCAGTTCCAACTCTCTTGGTGCCTCAGGTATGAGATTCTCCCTATTCTTTGTTTTTGGCTTTCCTGAGTAAACTAGTATTTCCTTGTTATTTTGTTTTTCAGCATCTCCCCCTGAGTTTAAGTGATCTTTTGCACATGACAAGTCAGGAAATGATGCAATAGCAGACTCATTAGCAGAGAAATCAAAGAACCGATCTTCACTCCACTTCTGCCCTTGAAGAGAGGGCTTTTGGAAATAAGGAGTGGCTTCAAAGAACGTGACATCAAGGCTAACAAACGATTTTTTTGTGACAGGATCATAACATTTGTAGCCTTTCTGAGTAAGAGAGTAACCAATAAAAATGCACTTAATGGCACGAGGTTCCAATTTATCCTGATTGTGAGCATGAACATGAACAAATGCAGTACATCCAAAGATTTTCAGAGAGAGATTGGAGTGAAGCTGAAAGTTGGGAAAGCATTCTTACAGTTTCTGGAGAGGAGTGGCAAAAGAAAGAACTCAACTAATCATTCGATTAATGAGATGTGTAGCTGTTAAAATGGCATCGCCCCAAAAATATTTTTTCATATTTGTAGTGAACATCAATGCCCGAGCCACTTCAAGAATATGCCTACTTTTACATTCAGCAACCCCATTTTGTTTAGGGGTATCCACACAGGAACTTTGATGAACAATTCCATTTTCTTGAAAATAATGTCCCAAGATATCATTGAAATATTCCGTACCATTATCAGTACGTAAAATTTGAACGTGAGTTTGGAATTGTGTTTGAATCATGGAATGGAAACTGACGAAAATATAACCGACTTCAGTTTTATCTTTAAACAAGTAAACCCAACAAATGCGAGTATGATCATCAATAAAAGTAACAAACCATTTCGTGTGAGTGCGATTAAGAGAGCGTGAGGGCCCCTATAAATCACTGTGAATCATAGTAAACGGTCTGGATGGTTTGTATGTGGACTTTGGAAAGGAATTATGTTGGTGTTTTGCAAGTTCACAAATCTCACACTGAAAATCAGAAGACGTTTTATTTGAACAAATGGAAAGAAATAAATGTCTTAAATATTGAAAATTTGGATGACCTATCTCAGAATGCCATAACAAAATTTCACTATCCCTAGAAATAGATGCAAAATCACAAATAGCAGTTTTACATTGTTCACTCATATTTGCCTCCACATAGTAGAGTCCCTCACACACCTTAGCACTGTCAATCGTCTTCCATGATGATAGGTCCTAGAAAACACAATGAGAAGAAACGAATTTAGCAGAGTAATTGGAATCTTTTGTCAACTAGCTAATGGATAACAAATTGCAAGACAGCTTAGGGACATGTAGGACAAATTTTAGAATTATAGTATCAGAGATTCGAATACTCCCTTTGCCCGTAACAGATGAGAGTGATCCATCTACAATTTTAACTTTCAAATTTCCAGCACATGGTGAATAGGATGAGAACAGATGATAAGAACCAGTCATATGATCAAAGGCACCAGCCGGTAAGGTATCCTAACCATCCTTTGCCTTCAATCACAAGTTTGATGGACTGAGCCCATTCACGGAATTTTTTTTCATTCAATCTCTCCACCAAGTGGAAAGGACAAGTTGTCTAGCCCATTCGAACCCACGATAGAGGTGGCTTCAATCTCGCCACCGAGAGCTTCACAGGTGCTCGACCCTCTGTTGTTGACAGCGCCGTCTGCCATTGCTAACTAAGGTTTAGAAACCCCAGCTCTGATACCATGAAAACATAATGGAATTTCTATATTTCTTGAATGATTTTGTACAAATCAATACACAATATTTATGATACAATCGGAAAATCTAAATATAGAAACAATCTCCTAAAAGAATCTCTCTCAATAATATACAATCCTCTACATATATACTTCCCTCAATTACTCCAAGATACTCGAGATTTCTACACATTGGCATGTACTTGACATATATTATAAATAGTGGGAGAGATAAATTGCTGTGATTAGGTCCATTTTACCAAATTATTTGAGAACTAAACCCAAATTGCCACAGCCACCATCGAAACGGAAGCCTAAAACCCTAAATCTGCTGCATGTCTACCATCATAGTAGAATTTCTAGCACCATCATAGGCCTGAAAACAGCCAGCCGCTGCTGGAAGCCACAGCAGTTGCAAGAAGTTTCTTGGACCACACTGCCAGTTCAGGAACACAGAAAAAACTTATTGATTTTGAAAAACCAACACCATAGCCACCTGCAGACATTGCCAATTTGCCCCCCACTGAAATCCCATCACCAAAGCTCCTCCCACACACCCTCACGCACTTGTCACAAGCAGGGCCCACCCCACATGCCGGCATATGAAAGTTATTTTAGGCATTTTTCTGGTCTGAATTCCTCCTCCAATGTTTGAATCCCACCATAAACATATTACTGTAGTTTTTGGTGATGTTTTTTGTCCAAAGATCTCATCTTTTTAGTTGCTCATGTGTGGCACCTAGGGGGTGATTGTTTGATACTTCCCAAAACTGTTTGTCAATGTTTAGTGAGAATGAAACAGTGGTATTAGCTGTGTTGATGATTCTTCGCCATGTGCTTGTGGTTTGCTTGAACTGTCAAAGGTTGTGTACAATTCCAAAAGCATGTTATTCGCTATGTATTTCTGATTTGCTGCTATATCAAGGTGTGTCTGTTAATATGGAGTTCCCAAATACCAAGAGTGTGTTTCCCTCGTTAGTCACTTGTTTGGCTAAACAACATACTATAACTGTCTCAGGGGAAACAAGATTCAAGGTTCCTGCAGGATTAGGCATGCCTACAAGCATCTCATCACATTGCTTCTTTTGCTTAGAAAGGTGATCCTGATCACCTATCTGTCATCTAGAATCTCTCCCACTCCTTCAATTATCAATTTTTCTGCTACTGACCATATGACAAATGTCACCAACTTCTTTTTGGCCTCCAATTTTCTAAAAGTTTACATCAAGTTACACTAACTGATGGGTCCACCACTACAATTAAGGGGATAGGAACAGTAAATACTACACCCTCCATCTCTCTTTCTTCTACTTTATACATTCTTAAATCCCCCTTCAATCTCATGTCTGTTAGTAAAATTATGCAGTAACCTTCTTTCCTAATTCTATTGTCATTCAGGATCTAAAGATGAGGAAGATGAATGGCACAGGATGTAAGGCTGGTGGGGTCTTTAATAATTTGAGTCGCTCTTTCCTCCAATTATTTGAAGTGCCACTACTACACCACATCAAAAATTAATTGTCGCCTTGGTCATCAGTCACAGGGCAAGTTAAAACAGCTAGCACCTTGTAACACCCCGAACCCACCAAATGGGGCCCAAAGGTTACATGTTTCATTCACGTGTTTCTGATACCATACACCACAATCATGCAGCGGAAATAAAATAAACAACCTCAAATTAAATACTATAGTCTATCTATAACTCCCAAAAGCAACAGCATCTATCTGTTTATATCACAACCCAGTATTTAAAAATAACATAAACTATACACAAACTGTCATCACAAACACCCCAGGATTTATAAAAGTCTCTACCCTGCCCAGAGCTCTAAGCTCGATCACCTGATAGACCTGAAAATATAATCATTTTCTAGGGTGAAACACATCTCAGTAAGGAAGAATAAATCATACCAGTGTGTGATAGAGAGTTTAAATAAATACATAATATATATATTCATTTGTATTTCACTATCAATAGCAGCTGAGAAAACGCATCATTAATAACAACACTGACCTCTGATATCAAACACACATTCATAATATTTTTAATGATAATACCCGAGAATAGGGAAGATTACCCGCCCATACAAGTAGCTTCCCTCTGCTCTAATACTAATATCAGGGCACTCACCTTATTTAGTAAACTCTCAGACTATGTATATAGGCAAAGTCTCCAAGAATAGGGAAGATTACCCGCCAGTAACTTCCCTCTGCTCTAGAACCAAACTAAAAATTACCAGGACACTTGCCTTTCTCAGCAAGCTCTTGGCAGAAAGTTTTACTTTGCTATAAATATACATACAATTAAGTTCATATATCATTTATCTTATCAGATCACATTCCACATAAGTTATCAACATAGAAGAACACCGTCCACATAGGACTCACATCCATACAGAATACACGGTCCACAGCACTCTCATCCACACAGAATACACAGTCCACACAGGACTGTCCACATAGGACTCACATCCATATAGGACTGGTCCACACAGAATATAAGGTGGATCACACAGGCACCACTAACCACCAATACCAATCCCCATAACCTACCCGTAGTATATCAGTAGAACAACCTCCTCAGGCCTACCAATACTCTACCCCAATATATAATGACAATATACGAATTCCTCAGGCCTGCTAACGTATATCATGATTACATATAGGCAATATAACGAACTCCTCAGGCCTGCCAACGTTATATTGTGATACACACGAATAACCACACGAAATGACTAATACACACACATCACATTGTTCATCACACAGTAATCTCAAGCAGCTAGTATTCACAACCAATCTTTATTCACAAGTAGACTATACTCATAGCTAGCCAATGTTCACAATCCAACAGTATATTTCATCATTCGGTACTCACAATAGTCAATTAAATTATGAAAGTTGTATTTCTGCCACACAATTTTATCCCATATATATTATATATCAAAAGTCATCATTTTTCCAAATGCTTAGCCGTTCAGATAAGTCATACCTAAATATATATATATATATATATATATATATATATATTTGTATACTCAAATTAACCAGTTTATAATTAATAAAAAACCTACTATAATTAATTCCCCTTAACTGGTTTCCTAGATTACACTCGCAAAGACCCCAAACGATATCCGCGGCACTCACCCGAACCCTAATTCAAAAACTCAAGTTTATCAAATCAAATCTCAATAAAACACTATTTTATCATTCCCTAGGCTCTATATACTCCATATTAATAATAAAACTTAAAATACTCTACTTACCCTGATTTTGGGATGGTGCCCCGGAACCTCAAACTGAAAATCTGCTCTGCGTAGGTTGTAGAGAATCTTCCCAGAAACCCCATGGTGGTTCCCGATCGTCAATCCAGGCTTTATCGGAGCCGGATTCGAAGAGAGAAGGGAGAGAGAGCCATGGGTTTGGAAGAGAGAGGGAGAGATTTTGTTTTGTTAAATAAAATGATACTCTCGGTTTCCCTTATAACGCCCTCTGCAGGGGGTTTTCTCTGACCCTCAGAAAACCGTTGCCGATTTTCTATTTAACCAGCCCAATTTTTTTTACCATTTACCCGTTACCGTTTCGCGGTAACTCCAAAACCGTCGCCGGTTTTCTTCCTAACCGGCCCAAAAACTACTTTTTCCCATTTCCTTTATTATTTTATTTTTCCGGGTCCTTACATTCTCCCCTCCTTATAAAATTCCGTCCTCAAAATTTGTTAATCCATTATTCTTCACATTTTAAAAGCTAATTAACCACATTTACACAGTTCAATTTATCCCAACATATGAACCATCGAATCAATTAAAATCAATCATGACTATCATTTATACAATCATAAATATATTACCTGCACCTTTAGCATTATCTCCCTCAGCCGTACCAAGCATATAGACACACGTCGAGCTGCTGCCGTCGCAAGGTATTGGGTTGTTTCTACTATTCTGATTAGGAGCGGGTGCACTGCTCAATGGAGTACGACAATCATGAGTTATGTGACCATGCATGCCACACCTATAGCATACAGTATTCCCGCGCCGACATTCCCCCCAATGCCTCTGATTACATCTGGAACAAAGGGGGCAGAATGAGTTCTCCCGATTGTCTTGATCAGTCCTATCTGATCTCTGACCCCCAGTATCTTGATCTCCCCTCAAGGAATCCTGTCAGACATCAGTATGTGAGCTGGAAAGTATGGATCTCTTCTTCTGTTTCGCTTTTGCCTCACTCTCCTGTATACTGGCCTCAACTGCCATGGTCCTGTCCACCATCTCGGAGAAACTCCGAGTCAATAATGCCACCACCTGAGCGCGTATTCCCAACCTCAATCCTCTCTCAAACATTTGGGCTTTCAGCGGCTAGTCCGGGACCATGTGTGGAGCAAAGCGTGATAACTCCACAAACTTGGCTGCATACTGTTGCACAGTCATGAACCCCTGAGTCAAATGTAGAAACTCTTCTGCTTTCGCCTCTCGGGTGGCAACCGGAAGTATCTGTCAAAGAAGACCTCCTTGAAACGGCTCCAAGTAATAGATGTATACCCTGGATGCTGCTCCTCCACCAGCTATGCATGCCAACCTCCACCACCTCGTGGCCTCCCCAACCAGTTTAAAGGTGGCGTATTGTACCCTCTACTCCTCAGTACAGTGCAAAACAATAACAAGTTCTTCCATCTCCTGAATCCAATCCTCAGCTACAATCGGGTCTACACCTCCTTCAAAAGCCGGCAGACTCGTTCAGGTGAACTTCTGAAAAGTGCAGCCCCCATCTGCCAATGGCTGACCCTGCTCTCTTCGAGCTTCTTTCTTAGCATGACGTGCTATGCTATGCAGCACCACCGAGACATCAATGTCATCTTCACTAGAGGAATCCACGTGTATATCTCCCCCAATATCAACGTCCTTCCCCCTAGGATCCATCCTAAAGATAAAATAAAAATAAGCTTAAAATCCCTCATGTATCATAACTAAAACAAGTTTAACACGAAAAGTTACTATAACATATAAGTTCTAATCCACAATTCATTCATACCATCTTACTATAAAATCATAACACCAACATGACAACGTGTTCAACCGACCTATCGTTCAGACTTACATGCCCAAATTCCAATCTCTCAACTCAGAAACAAAACCATTAATGGATTTACCGTAGTTTTCCAGAAATTGTCACCCTTGGAAAAGTACAAAATACCATCAAAGGATCTCCGCCTCCAAGTTTCCAAACCACTATTCCACCTAACCTACCCACTATTATCCTTATCCTAACTCGAACATGTACTCTGGTATTAATCATTCCTTAAAGTCTGCAAAATCGTTAGGCTCTGATACCAACTGTAACACCCCAAACCCACCAAGTGAGGCCTGAAGGTTACATGTTTCATTCACCTGTTTTTGATACCATACACCACAATCATGCAGCAAAAATAAAATAAATTAAATACTATGGTCTATCTATAACTCCCAAAGGCAACAACATCTATCTGTTTATATTACAACCCAATATTTAAAAATAACATAAACTATACACAAACAGTTATCACAAACACCCCCAGGATTTATCAAAATTTCTACCCAACCCGGAGCACTAAGCTCGATCACCTGATGGACCTGAAAATATAATCATTTGCTAGGGTGAGACACATCTCAGTAAGGAAGAATAAATCATAGCAGTGTGTGGCAGAGTTTAAATAAATACATAATATATATATTCATTTGTATTTCTCTATCAACAGCAACTGAGAAAACGCATCATTAATAACAACACTAACCTCTGATATCAAACACACATTCATAATTATTTTTAATGATAATACCCGAGAATAAGGAAGATTATCAGCTCATACAAGTAGCTTCCCTCTGCTCTAATACTTATATTAGGGCATTTACCTTACTCAGTAAGCTCTCGGGCACTCGCCTTTCTCAGCAAGCTCTTGGCAAAAAGTTTTACTTTGCCATAAATATACATACAATTAAGTTCATATACCATTTATCTTATCAGATCACATTCCACATAAGTTATCCACATAGAAGAACAACGTCCACATAGGACTCACATCCATACAGAATACACGGTCCACACAGGACTCTCATCCACACAGAATACACAATCCACACAGGACTGTCCACACAAGACTCATATCCACATAGGATACACGGTCCACACAGGACTGTCACACAGAATATAATGTGGCCCACACATGCACCACTAACCACCAGTTCTAATCCCCATGACCTACCCATAGTATATCAATAGAGCAACCTCCTCAGGCCTGCCAATGTTCTACCCTAATATATAATGACAATATATGAACTCCTCAGGCCTGCCAACGTATATCGTGATTACATCTAGGCAATATAACGAACTCCTCAGACCTGCCAATATTATATTGTGATACATACGAATAACCACACGAAATGACTCATACACACACATCACATTGTTCATCACACAGTAATCTCAAGCAGCCAATATTCACAACCAATCTTTATTCACAAGTAGATTGTACTCACAGCTAGCCAATGTTCACAATCCAAGAATATATTTCATCATTCGGTACTCACAACAGTCAATTAAATTATGAAAGTTGTATTTCTGCCACAATTTTATCCCATATATATTATATATCAAATGTCATCATTTTTCCAAATGCCTAGCTGTTCAAATATATATATATATATATATATATATACATAAAAATATTTAGGTATGATTTATCTGAACAACTAGGCATTTGGAAAAATGATGACTTTGTATACTTGAATTAACCGATTTATAATTAATAAAAAACCTACTATAATTAATTCCCCTTACCTGGTTTCTTAGATTACGCCCGCAAAGATTCCAAGACAATGTCTGCGACACTCACCCGATCCCTAATTCAAAAACCCGAGTTTATCAAATCAAATCTCAATAAAACGCTATTTTATCATTCCCTAGGCCCTATATACTCCATATTAATAATAAAACTTAAAATACTCTACTTACCCTGATTTTGGGATGGTGTCCCAGAACCTCAAACTGAAAATCTGCTCCGCGTAGGTTGGAGAGAATCTTCCCAAGAACCCCGTGGTGGTTCCTAATCGTCAATTCGGGCTTTATCGAAGCCAGATTCGAAGAGAGAAGGGAGAGAGAGCCGTGGGTTTGGAAAAGAGCGAGGGAGAGATTTTCTTTTGTTAAATAAAACGATACTCTCGGTTTCCCTTATAGTGCCCACTGCAGAGAACTAGTTTTCTCTGACCCTTAGAAAACCGTCGCCAGTTTTCTATTTAACCGGCCCAGTTTTTTTTACCATTTACCCATTACCGTTCCGCAGTAACTCCAAAACCGTCGCCGGTTTTCTATCTCCTCTAGAAAACCATCGCCAGTTTCTCTTTAACAAGCCCAAAAACTTTTTTTTCCCATTTCCTTTATTATTTTAATTTCCCGTGTCCTTGCACACTTACTTGAGTTTTATGTCTAATTATGAGTGTGAATCTTGTCAATTAGGAAGGCATCATTGTGTTTGCTTTCTGAGTCTATTAACAAACGAATAGCCCTTTCATGTTAGCCCATTCTGATGTTTGGGCCCTATTTGTGTCCCATTAAAGTTGGGGTTTATGTACCTTGTTACATTTTTTAATGACTACTCCGAAGTCCAAAATGGCTTGGTTGCTTGTAATGAAAAATTGTTCTGAGTTGTTTAGGTGACTAGTTTTGATTCTGCATCAAAATATCACTTTAAATTGTTATTGCAAAAATAATTTTTTAGAACACCCAATTCACAACCCCCCCCCCCCCCCCCCACCATATCTGAATCAACAATTTTAATCTAAGTTTACACCCACATACACATACATAATCAACCACTTAATTTGTTCACTTTCCAAAACACATCAATGCAAACCCTACGTTTGGGCGCATGGAATTTGGACTTTTGTGGATTTGGTTAAAAAGTAGTACAAAATTTCTTCCAAATCCGCACAAATCCGAATCCAAGTCCCGAAATCTATACTCCCAAAAACTACCTAAGAGCATGTTAATTCTAGAGTTGTATTAACATCGCACATAAAATTTCAGCTCATAATTTAGAGAGAGTACGCAAAAATGACCCCAAGATTTCAATATTCTTTAGTAATACTGTGAGTCTCTAGGCCATGGTGGGCCTCGACAGAAACAGCAAGGCAAGTGGGCTCCACAGACTCAAGAATCAAAATCAATGCACCTGCACATGGGCCAACTTGCCCACAAGCACATAGCCTACACATGGGCATGCCTTTTAATGGAGTTGATCTAATTTTGAAAAAAATAAAAAAATAAAAAATAGAAAGGAAAAAAGAAAAGGGGAAAATACACTTGCACCCCCCAATTGTATATTAGAAATACAAATGCCTCCTTAAATTTTTAAGTGTCTTACAGCCCCTAAACTGCCTTTATCATTGCAAAGCCTCTTCCATGAATAAACGACCATTAAATATAACAAATTAGTCTAATATACAATGCACAAGAATGACTAATACTTCTTAGACAAAATTGCCCTTATAAGCCTAAGAAACATCATCATTAGTGAATTTTACTACATGCTTGACCGTCTCTCACACAAACATATATAAAACATGTCAAGGATTCCCTACTTTATACTAAAAAAAAAAAACAACAACCAAACAACGTCAATTATATTGATATATACACAGTAGGTCCATTTAAAGTTTGAAAAAAACACTTTAAATCAGCTATCATGTGTAAACAGACACCACAACATATTATCAATTACTTGATCATAATTGTCCAACATTAATTTAGAATAACTTATAGAACACCAGAAATAGCATATTAAAATTAGAAAAAATAGTTCAATTTAAAAGAATAAATATAGATATAAACATAAGATGAATTAATTTTATAAAAACATATTAAACCCGTAGTGCATGGATAGTACAATATATATTTACAAAAAGAACATGCTATATGTGTAGATACCATATATTGCAACTTCTACCCATTTATATATATGCACACACACACATATATAATGAAATAACATTGCTCTATACAAAAAAAGAAAAAGAAAAGAAATATTTTTTTATTTTTACAAATTTTAATGCATTTTATTTATAGGGTATATATATATATATATGACACCCGAGACTTCGCAACAGCTTCTCTCGTGTACTTAGGATGGGTTTCCATCATGAAAATACTAGTGTAGAATTATTTTCTGCTAGTAGTATCTTTATATGCCAAATAAGGCAGTATGACTTCTCGATCACTTTGATGTTTCATAGTACCAGGATGATAATTACTTAAAAACCTCTTTAGGGAAGGGTAAGTGTTCATCAGTCATTGTAAAACTCACTAGCTATTGTCAACGTGTTTAGCCTACTTGCCTCCCTTGCTAAACACACAATGTCAACGGAGGTGTTGTTAATGAATTGCGTAGATTCAATGTTTACTGCTTGCTTGCCACTGCTTTCATGATTGCTTACTGTTTACGCTATCATTTGATTGAATGCTAATGAAAGTGTTTCATGGATGAATATTGGTAAACGATAGGTTGGCTAGTTAAACAAGAGTGCTTTAGCTAGCACCGCATGGCCCTTTCACAACGGTGTGAAAATAGTCAGACCGTGACACTTGGTATTAAATTACATTTGGTTGTTAATTCAAAAAACGCCTATTTCACATTAATGAGTAATGAAGCATACTAGCATTCAAAAAAAGGTGTTAACACCAAGGAAACTGACAAGATTAGCCCAAGGCTATTGTTGCAATGGTAGGTTTTGCAAGTGCGATTGGTTAATTCTGCAATGTTGCAGTACCAAGGAAGTTTGGCAAAGAGTTCCTACGGTGTGACGCCCTGATTTTCATATCATTTTTTTTTTTAATCAATAATAATCAATCAATCAATCATCTGCCACATCACAACCTCTGATACCTTTTCAAACATAACCCGACCCGAACTAGGTACCAGGTAAACAGTCATTCTCATACAAATAACCCTAACAACGGAAGTCAATATTTACAAACCATCCAGAATACAAAATAACCAGAGTTCTAACCATCTATATATATACATGTCTAAACACATTCCCAAAAATCAACAAAATACTCTAGGGGAATCAAACATCCCTAGCTCATAACACTCACCCTGTCTATTAGGGTATCAACTCCCTCAATCTCGGAGCTCTATCTACTCGTCTATCACAATTTCCTAAAATGTTTAGATATTGGGGTGAGATGTCTCTCAGTAAGACGGAATAAATTATTTACAGTGTGTAGCACATGAGTTTAGTTATATCATAATACACTCATTTTAAATGATTATATCATCTTAGAAAATATACAGATATGTACTCATAATCATATAGATATAAAACATAATTTTATAAACTTTGATACCAATTCTCATACTCATACATTTACAACCAATATTTATTAGCGGAGTTCCTGAGAATAGGGGAGATTACACGCCCATACATGTAGCGCCCCTCTACTCTGATATCATTTGTAACCTTGCCTAAGTAACTCGGGTGAGGCTACAACTGATACTTATCATGGCACTCACCTTACTCAGTAAGCCCTCAGGCGGAGAATTTTACTTCGCTCTAGTTATTAATGAAATTAAACTCACACTCTTTCATTTCTCATATTCATTTCACATTCTAACTCATGAGTGTCCACTGTAACCCATCTATATGCCGTCTGTAACTCATGGCTGCCCTGAGGATATTCACCACATCATGATTCCCCCCATGATCAGGGTTGTGCAGTTTGAATGCTGGATCTAAACTGTGGCTGGCCTACCCAGTTAGATTAAAACAATAAAACTACCCGTCTATAGTACGATTGGCTTGCCCACGCCTAGTCCGAATGCCAGGTGGCAAAAGTACCCTCCTTACTAGCACAATCAACTGTCACGCCACACTCTCCACGAGACCATGTGGTTGCACTTATCATCCCACTAGCAACGGTACCGTGCTTTCAAAAATACTTCAGTCCAGCAGGGTTCTCATTTCCACATTTCCATATTCACATTTTAATATTCACAATTCAGTATTCACAATTCAATATTCACATTACAATATTCACATTGCAGTATTCACATTTCAGTATGTTGGTACATTTCATTACATCAGTAATATTCTCATCATTTCTAATTCATTCTTATCATTTCAATACACATTCCATCTCAAAATAGTACATATCTCATTTCACGTATTTCAACATTTCTCAATAAAACATTTCTGTACCAACATATCTTCCTATCACATATATCATCATTTCAAGTAAACACATCTATATGTTACATTTTATCATAACATTGTAAAACATATATGTACGTCATATTTCATCATTTCCCAGTAAAACCATTTCTGTATATCATGTTTCGTCATTTCTTTAAAACACATCTTTCTTTCTTATATTTTCATTTTGGTATCAATATCTTTCATATTCTCACTTCTTCCCAGTAAAACATATATATTTTATCACAATCACGGTATAAAATATTATTCACGTTCCTCATGCCACACAATTTCATCTGATATTTTTCAATACAATATTCATAGAGAAAATATCTTAATTTCATTTTCACATATTTACTCAACCAATAGTTCTTAAAATAACTGTTATAATTTATTCCCCACCTGCTAACAACCCTAAATCTACGCACCAACGTTCGAAGTTCAACATCCTGAAATTACATTTTTCCCAAATTAATCAACTCAACTCCCAGAATATTTATCATGTAGCATTTCCTAGGCTCCAAACACTCCAAATTACCAATAAAACCAATATTTAACACCCTTACCTCAGTTTTGGAGTGATGCCTCGGAACCCCAAATCGCGATTCCTCCCTAAATCCTCGTGGTGGTTCCTGATTGTTGATACGGCCTAAAATGGAGCCGAAATCGAAGAGAGAAGGAGTTAGGGCCATAGGGTTCCGAGAGAGAGAGAGAGAGAGAGAAGATTTTATTTTGTTTTTAACAAACTCTCGCAGGATCCCTTTAAATCCTTCACCGCAGAAAAAACCATCGACGGTTTTCTGCACCCTCACAAAACCATCGACGGTTTGGGCTCTTAACCCGCCCTTCTTTTACCATTTTACCTGTAAACTGCCCGTGGTAAATACAAAACCATCGATGGTTTTCTGCACCCCTCTCCAAACTGTCAACGGTTTGATCTTCACCAAACTGAATTTCCTCCTTTTTCAATTATTTTTATTATTATATTTCCCGGGTCTCTACATTCGCACTTGGCTCCTGCCACTGGGAGTGGATGCCTAAAATTAATTGAATGTAAAAGGGTATTGAAGTCTTTTAATATTCTAGTCAACACACAGTTAACTCAGTTAACTCTATGACTCCTTTTGATAGTTTATGGGGTGTAAGTTACACTTTAAAATTTAGGAGGGCATTTTTGCCATTAAGGGTACATTTTGGGGGTGTAAGTATATTTTAGAAAGCAAAATGAAATCCATGAACTCATGCATACAGCCGTGGCCCAATTGGGCAAGGCAATATCAATATCCAATTTCATTCATCCCAATCAAACTATAGGCACAAGAGCACGAAAATACAAAATATAATTGATGCACCTTCCCCCATCAAATCCATTGATGTGATTCTTTGTTTAGCCAAGTGCACACAGAGAGTAAGCTACCCTCTTCCCTCCTCACAAGTTATAGCTTAATAGGAAACCACAATAACATGGTGATTAGTATAGGGGCTTGCTCTGTGTTTATATAGTGCTATTAGAAACCCTACCCATCATGGGATGCAGAGTGACGCAATCGTATAAGTGAAATGGCCCAATATGCCATCAATAACCATTACGGGCCTAGCCTAATACTCCATAATATTTGACATTCACATTGATCCAGGTTTTATATCAAACTGGTCCATAAATTTCTAGCTTTGACTACTCTCTGGACTACATATCCATGGAAGACCATACAGTACCCCTATCTCCTGGATTGTTCCAGTAAAGGTTTTAAATAGAGCGCTAATTAGACAGGTTCAAACACAAAACATGAGAATGAGTATATTTAAGATATTGGTATTGCTCAAACTAGAAAATTGAATAATTACCTGTCCTTCAAGGTTAAATTTTCACGAGTTTGAACCAATTTGCATCAGACAAGTACTCAAGTTTTAGGCACGCTTTAACATCAAATAATGAATTATTTGAGCCATTAATAGAACCAGAAATCTCCTGATAGAGAAAACCCCATGAAATAGTTCCTAAAAAAGAAAAGAAAAAATAAAGTCCAATGTATGTTACATAAACACCTCACTTTTTCAGCACTTTGGTGGTGCCGATTGCCTCCACTTCATACCAATACTGAACACCAAAAACCAACTTTCTGTCCTTGCAATCCATCTTTTTTACATTATATGGCACTGCACTAAGCAATCACATTTATTCCAGGACCAACATGTCTCTGTACTTACATAAAACCTTTCAATGGACTGCCCAATAATAGGAAACAACTAGAGATATAAATTTATAACGAATGAACACAAAGAAGCAATGCTCTTATCCTCATTCCTCAAAAATATAGGAAAAAAGAAATGCTTAACAGAATGTCTCGCCAGATGCATCATCCATTTGAAAGAAGGGCAATAAACAAGCTAACTCAAACCAGGAGTCAAGTTGTTCAAGTCTGGCATGTTTGGAATTCGAATCTTGGGCTGACTCCAACCCTATTTAAGCCTATTTTGGACCTATTTAACCAATATCAAGCAAGCCACCTATTCATTAGCAAATGAAGCCTGCTGCTCCTAAATTTCCCAGCATAATTGTGCGTGGTCCACATTTCAAGCCAAAGAGCTTGCACGAGGGGGCCTGTCTTGGGTCCTCATCTAAAGACAAAGCCTTTTTGTTCCTCAAGCTCATCCTATGTGGAAACTACAAAAAAAGGCTATCTGAGCTTGAGCAAACTATTCAAAAGACAAGCTTGAGCTAAAGTTGATCTTCACAAGGTGTGTGTTAGACAAGAAATCATATTCTTGGGCCCTCATCTAGTAGCTTAAGCTTTCAGGTTGAGAGGTTCCTCAATGAGAACAACCTCCAATTATCTGAGCTTGAATGAACTAATTAAAATATAATCTTGAGCCCAAAATAGCTTGCTCCATTACTAACCATAATTATCAAGGCAAAAAGGACATTTAATATTTGATAAGAATATCTACACACATTGTCTATTGCTGTCATGGGGCACCTCAACAATTATAATTTCTAACAATTAAGACTTATGCACCAACATTTGAAATCTATGGGCCCAAACATCACTGTACTAGCACTTATTCGAACATTTAACAAACCGATGCCGGTCAACAAACTAAAAACACTAGAAAGACTTAAACTCTTAAGAGTATGTTTCATTTCAAATACCAAACTTTTTACAAGTTGATGCATCCTATTTCAAAATATTTTTTAGTCTTTTTCTTTTCTTCTATTAATTAATTAATTACTTGTTCATTTGATTTATTTTTAGTGTGATTATATCCTATGCCATGCTTCCTAAGTGTCACGAGCGAAGCTTGATCAAGATATTATGCTTGCCTATGACCGCTTGTCGCACATTGTGTGGTTAACCATCATATAAGTACTAGTGTAGGTTTTATTTTTGAGTTGGATAATGCCATAGTGAAAACAAGTAGTATGATTCCTCGATCATATTGATTGATGTTTCCACATGCTACAAGTTAAAGTTGCATAGAAAGCTCTTTAGGGAAGGGTGTGTATTCATCAATCTTGTAAAAATCGCTAGCTTTTGTACGGGTTTGGCCTATTGGCCTTCCTTGATAGGAAAATGTTGCCCACAAAGGTGTTGTTGTGATATGGTTGGGATAAATACTAAGCACAGCGGATTAAAGACAACAAGTAAATGAAAACTCAACTAGAAAACGATAAACAACAAGAACAACAACGAGATTTACGTGGTTCGGCAAAGCCTACATCCACGGAAGCAATGGCACAAGAATTTCACCAAGGAAATCTCAAAGTACACAATACATTTCTCAAAATGATCACAAAAACTCAATACATGCCCAGAATGACATATATAACAGTGTTTCAGAGGTTTCCCTCCCATTACCCAACCACCCCAACGTTCAAATTCAAAATTCAAAAAACTGCTCGCAGCCCAGGCGCACTCGTCGACGAGTACAGGGGATTCATCGACAATCCAGAGAAGGGCACTCGTCGACGAGAACAGGGCATTCGTAGACAAGCCTATTTTTCTGCTCTCGGTATCTCCAGAACTCTGAGATTTTTCTGCTCTCGAGATCTACTCGTCGATGAGCACAGGGCACTCGTCGACGAGTCCTTGTTGTGCTGCCTCTTTATGTTTTTCTTCCTTCTTTGTTTATGAAATCCAAAGTATAAGAGTCACACCATAAACAACAATCTCCACCTTGGCGATTATACGCCCCTTAGGAGAATTCCGAAAAAACATATCTCACTGCTCCACCTTGAACTTTAACCGCTCGGTTGGGTTTGTCTCCCTTCTATCAATTAGAGACATGGAGTAAGTCCAAGCAATGCTTGAACTTCTCAGAAGTAACTGATTTCGTTAGAATATCCGCTGCATTTTCAGATGTGTAAACTTTCTTCAACATAAGTTCACCCAAAGCAATCAATTCCCGAACCTGTGGAACCTCACATCAATGTTCTTGGTTCTAGCATGGTATATCTGATTCTTCGCCAAGTAAATGGCACTCTAACTATCACAATGCAGCACCACTCCATCTTGCTATAACCCCAGCTCTCTGACTAAACCGGTAAGCCATAAGGTTTCCTTTGCAGTTTCGAAAATTGCCATATATTCCGCCTCAGTCGTGGATAACGCTACCAAAGACTGTACCATGGATCTCCAACATACCGGTCCTCCTACAAAGGTAAATACATATCCTGTTGTAAACCTTATGTCATCCATTTCCCCAGCATAATCAGCATCTACAAACCCCATAACTGAAGGACAACCCTGTTGCTTGCCGAACATGATGCCATATCCCGATGTCCACCATAAGTATCTTGAGTATCCATTTCACAGCTTCCCAATGCTGCCTTCCTCGATTAGAGAGAAACTTACTTGCCACACTCACCGCATGAGCCAAATCTGGTCTCGTACACACCATAGCATACATTAAACTCCCCACAACACTAGCATAGGGGACCTTTGACATGTCCCAGATTTCCTCAACCGTACTTGGGTAATCTGCAGTAGACAACTTAAAATGATTCGCTAGAGGTGTACTCACCGGTCTTGCATCAGTCATGCTAAACCTCTCCAACACCTTATGCACATAACCACCCTGAGATAGCCATAATCTCCCTGCAGTTCTGTCACGGCGAATCTTCATCCCAAGTATTTTCTTGGTCAAGCCAAGATCCTTCATGTCAAATTTCTTATACAATAGGTCCTTTAACTGATTCACCTCAATTAAATCTTTTGCAGCTATCAACATATCATCGACGTACAATAACAAGAAAATAAGTGAGTCATCATCAAGTTTGTTCACATATACACAACAGTCATACTCGCACCTTTTGTAGTCAATCTTGATCATGTAAGAATCAAACCTTTTATACCATTGTCTTGGAGACTGTTTCGGTCCATAAAGAGATTTCTTCAACCTACAAACTAGTTTTCTTTTCCCGGTTCAATGAATCCCTCAGGCTATACCATGTAGATTTATTCCTCCAAGTCGCCGTGAAGAAACGCCATCTTCACATCCATTTGTTCCAAATGAAAATAATAATGAGCTACCAACCCCAACACAATTCTAATAGAAGTATGTCGAGCCACTGGAGAAAAGATCTCATCATAATCTATCCCCTTCTTCTGTAAATATCCTTTTGCCACCAACCGTGCCTTGAATTTCTCTTCTTTCTTTTCTGAAATTGTCTTCTTCTTCCTATATACCCATTTGCAACCTATCGGTCTGCTGGTTTCCTGAATTAGAACTCCTTGCAACCACAGTACCATGATCATTTCCATTGCTCTAAGCTTCCAACTCCACCTGCACAACATGTTCATCACTGCCCCAGCTTTCTGGCTCCTGTTTCTGTTCATCACACTCTTGAGTACGCTTCCCCATAACCTTCTCATCAAAGACTACATCCCTACTGATCACCACCTTATTTGCCACTTGGTCCTATAGCTTGTACCCCTTCACACCCTCTAGATATCTTAAAAAAATGCAATGACGAGACTTTGGGTCAAGCTTAGACCTCCCCTCACTAGATACATGAACATAGGCTGGACACCTGAATACCTTCAATCCAGAGTAGTCTACTGCATTTCCTGTTCAAACCTCTTTTGCCACTCTATCCTCTAGTGATGCCTTTGGTGATCAGTTTTTCAGAAAACAAATCATATTCACTGTCTCGGCTCAAGTTCTTTGGTAGCCCTGCATTTAATCTAAGACACCAAACCCTTTCAGAAAGAGTCCGGTTCATCCGTTCTGCCACACCATTTTGCTGAAGTGTCCAGCAAACTGTAAAAAGTGTCTCTTGATGCCCTGCTCCGCACAAAACTCCATACACCGAGAATCAGCGTGCTCGGTCCCATTATCCGACTTTAAGTATTTGATTCTCCTTCTTGTCAGGTTTTCCTCTTCAACCTTCCAAATCTTAAACTTGGCAAACGTATTTGATTTGTGAGGCATGAAATAACCCAGACCTTCCATGAGTAATCATCAATGAAACTCACATAATACACATGTCCACCCTTTGATGCAACTCTAACTGGACCCCAAACATCTAAATGCACATAATCAAGAATACCCTTTGTCTTGTGTATAGCTACTCTGAACTTTGCCCTATTCTGTTTTCCAAGAACACAAATCCTACAAAATTCCAACTGGCACGATTTCAAGCCCTTCAAGAGTTTCCTCTTGTGTAGTTATTTCATGTCGTGTTCCCCCATATGCCCAAGGCGCATATGCCACAAGACGGTCTCATTTGATTCAGCATCTACGACTGCGGCTCCACCTACAATGGTAGTTCCCTGCAAAGTGTAGATATTCCCATCCAATTTCTGCCCTTTCATTACAGTCAGATTGCCTTTCCATACCGTCAAAACTCCACATTTGGACTTGTAATTAAAGCCATTACAATCCAAAGTACCGAGTGATATCAAACTCTTCCTCAACTCTGGTATATGTCTTACATTACACAACATTCTTACAACACCATCAAACATTTTTATATTTACATTTCCTATGCCAATAACCTTGCAGGAAGCATCATTACCTATAAGAACTGATCCAAAATTCACTAACCTATAAGTGTTGAACCACTCCTTGTTCGGAGTCATGTGATAAGAACATACTGAGTCAAGTATCCAAGAGTCCGTTAGATTATCTGACCCCACTGAAACTAATAGAACATCACCATCACTACATGTTGAATCTCCTTCTTGAACAACATTCGCAGATTTTGAAGCACCCTCAAGTTTCTCAAAATTTCCCTTCTTCCAATCCGGGCATTCCGGTTTCACATGCCCCTTTTTACCGCATTTGTAATTTCCCTTCTTCTTCTTGGATTGATTTCGGGATTTCTGACTTGATCCATGTTTGGATTTTCCTTTGCGTCGCTCATTATTACCCTTTACCACAAGTCCTTCTCCTTTATCACATATTTTCAATCTTTGATGAAAATTTAGCAAAGCACTTGTTACATCTTCAAGATCAACAGTTTTTTTTCCCCACGTAAGAGTGGTCACAAGATTTTCATAGGTATGAGTCGAGGGCAAAGAGTTTAACAACATCAAAGCTTTGTCATCTTCATCAAACTTAACATCAACTCTCATCAAATCACTAATAATTTGATTGAAGGCATTAATATGTTGATCTAAGTTTGATCCTTCAACCATCTTAAGCCAATACAAACATTGCTTAAGAAAAAGTTTATTATTGAGAGATTTGGACATGTACCGACTCTCTAACTTTCTCCATATAGCCACTGGAGAATCCTCCTCCATCACCCGATAGAGTACTTCATCAGCCAAACACAAGCGTATTGTTGAAGTGGCCTTTGCTTGCAATTCTCCCCATGTTGCTTCATCCATTCCATCTGGTTGAACACCAAGTAATGTCTTTCTCATTCCTTGTTGTACAAGAATATCTTTCACTCTCCTCTGCCATAAACAAAAGTTCCTGGTCCCATCAAATTTGACAATGTCAAATCTTGCAGAAGACGATCCCGATGCCATAACAACAACCGCTCTCATACAAATTTGTTGCGATATGGTTGGGATAAATACTAAGCGCAGTGGATTAAATACAACAAGTAAATGAAAACTCAATCAAAAAATGATAAAAACCAAGAATAACAACGAGATTTACGTGGTTCAACAAAGCCTACATCCACAGAAGCAATGGCACAAGAATTTTACTAAGGAAATCTCAAAGTACACAATACACTTCTCAAAATGATCACACACATTCAATACATGCCCAGAATGACATATATAATAGTGTTTCGGAGGTTTCCCTCCAATTACCAAACCACCCCAACGTTCAAATTTAAAATTCAAAAAACTGCTCGCAGCCCAGGCGCACTCGTCGACGAGTACAGGGGATTCGTCGACGATCCAGAGAAGGGCACTCGTCAACAAGAACAGGGCATTCGTCGACGAGCCCATTTTTCTGCTCTCAGTATCTCCAGAACTCTAAGATTTTTCTGCTTTCGAGATCTACTCGTCGACAAGCACAGGGCACTCATCGACGAGTCTCTGCTGTGCTGCCCCTTTATGTTTTTCTTCCTTCTTTGTTTGTGAAATCCAAAGTATAAGAGCCACACCATAAACAACAGGTGTGATTATAAGCATTATGTCACTTTACAAGTTTACAACTTCACCTGTGTTTACATTTAAATTTGCTTACTTCTTCCACTTAGTTGTATTTCGGTGCTAGTAAATTTGTTCTTGTGGTGAACCATTTACCTTCAAATGACTAAGTTGGGTGCTACAACTAGTGCAGCCCTTCACACAATGTGGCATTCAGCTTGTGACACTAAGGGACGACACTAACAAGAACCCCAGGCACTTATAAAATGCATCAACATAGCACTACAATCTAAAACAACATAAATTTTTCTTTAAAATGCAAAAAAAATAATAATGAAATAAAATAAAAGAAAAAAAAAAAACTAAAGCACTAGAGAGATTACAGAATATATGGCAAGTAACACGGAGGCATATAAGATGAGTATCTCACCAGGCATTCCTCCACTCAAAACTGCACTTTCGGTTGGTTCTATACCATATACCTAGGTGTATACAAAATAAATAATGTTAAAAACATGAAAAATGTTATTTAAAAAAAAAAAAACTCCTGTCCCCTCCACTCAGAATTGCACTTCAGCCGGTTCTACACCATATAACTAGGTGTATACAAACTAAACAATGTTAAAAGCATGAGCAGTAAAAACACACTCTCTCTCTCTCTCTCTCACACACACACACACGCACGCACGCAGAGCCACCCAACCACCCATGCATACAGCCCCACCTCACAAACCATAATCCAACCTTTATCGCTGGGTTCTTCTCTTTCAGAAATTGTCCTGCACCAGATACTGTACCCCCAGTCCCAATCCCAGCAATGAGAGCATCAACTTTGCCTCTTGAATCTCTCCAAATCTCTGGTCCAGTAGTTTCATAATGAATCTATGCAAAAGGTACCAACTTGATAAATAAATCTGCCTAAGCATTTATTAACAATGGAAGATGTAAAAGCAAATTATACCTTTGGATTGGAAGGGTTTTCAAATTGCCGAAGCATAAAACCGTTAGGTGTCTTTTCCAGTATCTCTTCAGCCTTGTCAAAAAGCCACTGGACACCTTTGGCTATATCTGTGAGGCACAACTCTGCTCCAAAGGCTCTTAGGATAATCCTTCTTTCAAGACTGTATGAATCTGGCATGATAATGATGAGTTTGTAACCCTTAATCGCTGCAACGGATGCCACCCCAATGCCAGTATTGCCACTGGTAACTTCAATGAGGACAGTCTTCAACCAATATTATTTAAACATTTCAAACCAAGAGAGAAATTTCAGCTAAAACTCCAAAATTTGGATTATTCCATGAGAATAGCCCTTTTGACTATAAACTTTATCCATCTTTCAAATCCAAAATAATAATTTTCCTATCAATAGAATTATGCTAGATATATATGAAAATTAAACCAAACCATTTTGATAGAACTTGATCCAGGATACAAACTTAAAACATTTCAACCAACTTAGAAATCACGGCTATTGAGATTTCAATTTAGCCTATCGGAATTCGAATTCAATAAGTTTGGAATAAGACCTACCAAAACAGGTCAAGATAGAATTCATTCAATCACTAACCTTCCCAGGGGTAATCAGGCCTTTCTCTTCAGCATCATTAATCATACTAAGCGCAATCCTGCATGCCAACAAAAGAAACACAAAATATGAATTCGGGAATCAAAAAATTCAAACTAATTCTATGCTTCAATGACTTTTATGAAGCAAATTACTAATTTTGAAAAGAAACTTTGGAGTGAGAGCGATTCCTGTCTTTAACACTAGAGCAAGGTTCCATCATCTCCAGCTTCACAGCAATATGAGCGACACAACCATCCACAACTTTTTGAAGATACACCATTGGTGTATTGCCTATTAGCTATACAATACAACCGAAAATAAATAATAAAAAAATATGGTATCTTGAGGCCAAGGAAATCATGGTGGAAGTAACATAAGGTCTAACTGAGACAAATTACTTCAGTAACATCTTTTGCAATCTTGTCTTCCATATTTTCTCCAGAGTACTGCATGATAGTAAAGAAAACAAAGAGTCAGAGGAAAAAGAATAATAACTTCAGACACAAGCCTGCACTCATGCACACTACTTTTGTGAAGCATTTGGATGGCTTGTGGAAATGAGAAGATTCCAATTTTTTCCCAACTAATGAAGACACATACCATCAAAATAAATGGAATAAATATCTAATATTACAGATATTATAAATATTGATAGAAAATGTATAGTGAAGTGGTATTCATAAACCTAGAGGATAGAGAAGATTACTTAACAGGGAAAAGCTCATTACAAATTCAATGAAATATAAAACTAGACATACAAAGCACAATCATAGCCCTAGCAGGGCATGTAGACCAGCAACTCCATTGCAACATCTATGTCTACAAACCTAAACATCAAATAGACGTGATATTATGATGAAACATTTTGCCAAGCAGAAACTTTCTCACCCAATGTTTGGGAAATTGGAATATAGATATTGGATTTGTGTGGACTTGAATAAAAATTGCAATAGCAAATTGCACTGAGTTTCATTCTAATTCACGCAAATCCAAATCCAAGGTCTGAAATCCATATTCCCAAACACAAGTTCAAAGTATTTCAAATGTCAAGAAAACTGCTTTTGCAACGAACACCATCAAAATTTCATATGACCAACTTTTTAGTAACTTCAATGATGCAGGCTTTTCAAACAAATTAATCCAAGATTGAATTCAACATTGCAAATGAAACTAGTGTTTTCTCAAAATGAACAATAGAAGTGATGATGTCTACAAAAAACACCAAAGACCCTGTAAATGTTGGATTGGTCCCGCTCATCTAGTGAACTCAACTAATTTAAATGATAAACTTAAAGAAAAAAAAATGAATAATAAAAAGTGAAAAGGGTGTTTGGAAGTTTAATCTTGCATGGGGCATAAATGTTTGGTTGACATTTCCATGCCAAGCTTATTTTTAAGACTAATTAGTTAGTATTGGATTTTTTATGCATTAGTAGGGGCTTGTCTTCCCAAGGTATGCATGGATGGTTGACCTTTGTAACTTAGTGGTTTTCCCTTTAAGACACCTTGTGGGATACTATGCATGCCTTAACTTCCCAAGCATGCAAGAGCATATCTTTTCAAAGCCATGTCTTGGCTTTGGCGACAATTGTATTTGTAGAGAATTCCACTTGTGAGTTTGTCCCGCATTGGAAAAATTGAGTGGATTATGGTTTGTTATGTGCATGGTTGAGCCCAAAACCTAATGGCTTAATCTTTTGGGTCAAGTTGGTACTCAGCCATGTATATCAAGTACGTCCAATGAGAATTTCCCTAGCCCTAACAAGTGGTATTAGAGCCAATGAGTGGCCAATAAGGATCATCTAGGGCTAGTAGATGGATCTGAATAGGGTTAGGATATGGAAAGTAGGATTGATTTGAAGGCACATGGAATGCATCTGAAGCACATAAGGTGTGGGGGTAAGGCCCACTTGGGCAACTATCAGAGAATTGGGCATTTATGCATGTGTTCCTATAGATAGACCATTCAAGGGGGAGTGGTTGGACTTCAAAAGTGAGGGGGGAGATTGTTGAGAACTCCACTTGTGAATTTGTTTCACATTGAAAAAATTGAGTGGATTATGGATGCTTATATGCATGGTTGGGCTCAAGACCAAATGATTCAAACTTTTGGGTCAAGTTGGAGCTCTCCCGTGTAAGGGTGTTCATGGTTAGATTATTTGAACCTAAACTCTATAAATTGAACTGAATTGAAGGTTTCAATTCAATGTTTTTGTAAACTGAAACCAATCTGAACCCATAGGTCAATTGATAATAGATGATTCGGTTAACTGATGATATGGTTCAGTTTTCTTATACAATCGATTCTCAAACCATTATAATTTTTTGGAAAGAAAAATAGATATTCTACTTGAGTTTTGATTTTGTGAGTGCGTTTACACTTTATTATATTTCATATAAATCAATCACCCAAAAATATTTGTGCATGTTGTTTGTAACTTTAAGATATATTACATATATTATTATATAATAATATATATTGTAAATAAATACATATATCAGTTCAGTTCAGGTAACCATTGGTTCATCAACACTAAGAATTGAAACCAAACCGACAAAACAAGAAAAGAAAAAACAAACAAAAACAAAAAAAAAGAGAACCAAACAAATTGGTTATTCAAGTTTTTGGTTTGGTCCGGAGCGGATGGGTTTTTAAATATTTTTTAACAGCCCTACACATGTATACCAAGCCCATGCAAAGACTCCCCAATTCTAATAGTATTGATATCATAGCATGGTTGTTTATTGAGTGGTTGATCATTATATGGATGTTGGGTCTATATAGGGGACTCAGCCGAATGGGGTGTGTTGTGTCTTGTTGAGTGTAAGAGCAAGCCAAAAGAGAGTTAATTTTTGAAGGGGTTCACCTTTGGGTCTTTGCTCTATACATTTCTTTTCTTAGGTTAGGAAAGGATTGTGGGATTTTCCCAATTTTTGGGACAAGAGTGATAAATCTCTTGTTGTATTTCCCCTACCCCTTGATAGTAATTGAAATCTTGCCAAATTGCTTGTGGACGTAGGCTTAGTGCTGAACCACGTAAACTTATTTTGTTTTGATTGTTTAATTATAAACTTTTATATTTTGCAATTTTATTGTGCCCCTTTGCCGATTGTGGCGTGAGTGATTCTTGTGGCGCAATAAGAAATGAGCATTTACAAACAAGTAAGCACAAATTTAAAATCATCCCATTAAAGATTAACATTTAAGACCATGCCGTTGGAACTGATAGAATCATTCTCAAGCACCCAGCTTTGATAAAATTCCACCATGCGGAGTTTTTGAGTGGGAAAATTTGTAGAGCAAAATTTCTCATAAAAAGAACTAAGCGACCTAAGCATAGTATAATTTACATAATAAAATATGACAAGTTTATCAAATGAAGAAACTTTCAGTTGAGATAAAACATAATAATTAAAATTACTGAAATTATTAGACAGTTGTAGCAGAATCAGCTGCAAAAACGACAAAAATTCAAGTACCCAACATCATAAAAACTCCAGCAAAGGCAGATTCTTCAAACGGATCAACATCAGATAGCAAAGCTATATTTTCTCTAAAGAAAAAATCAAACAGCAAAAAAATAAACAAAAAAAATAATATCCAAATCCGAAAAAGCTCAAAATTCAAAAAAAAATCACCAGGTGATTAAGATCAAACAATAAACAAAATATCAGTAGAATAACGAATGAGACACTTCTTAAATCCAGGAGCTAAGCAATATGAAGTTATGAACACTGAAGAAGTAACAGAAAACACCACCAAATTTCAACTACCTGAAGCTGGCAATTCGTAAATACTCCACCAAATAAGCGAAGTGAGGTCAAATAAATCACCAGGACAGTCGATGGAAACAAGGGAAGAAAATTTTCAGAAGGAAGAGAAAATAATCTGCAAAATAGGATGACGACCTCACTTTGCTCACTGTACTTAATCTGTACTTCTCTGCATCTGCAAAACGATAAAATGGATAACTTTGACTTTTTGTAGTAATTCATTCATATTTATTATTTATTTTATTAAAATTTATTGTTGTTTACTGAGGAGGAGCTTGCACGGGTAGACTGACCGTTGCCCACTGACCATAGTTATTTTCTGCTTCGCGCCACAATACATTTTCTGCAAATCAATTAATTATTTCTCCAAATGTTTTAATAATTGATACTTATTTCCTTTAATATTTTATAAAATAAATGAGAAACAGACAATAGGATCAAAAAGTTACTAACATTTTCTGTAAAATAATTTACTTGTGACATGGAGTCACTAACATTCTCCATGGTCAAATTTTAGATGATTTGAAAAAAAATTTCTGATATTAAAATTGTAACGACCCAAAAAAAAATATTATTATTATTATTAATTAATTATTATTAAAAAAATTAATTAAATTAAAAATTTTGAGGATTTTGGATATATATATATATATATATATTTAAATACATATAAGGATATATATATATGTATATATATATATATATAAGTGTATATATAAAAGTAAAAGTGATAAAGGAGAGAGAAAAAAACAAGGAAAGAAAGAAAACTTAGTGGCTAAGTTTTCTGAGCAAACAAAGAAGGAAAGAAAGAAAAAAAAAAGATTTACGCTGCGCAGGAAAGGAAAAGAAAGAAAAAGAAAAAAAAATATTCTCTTAGTTCACGCTCTCCACTCCTTTTCTTTTTACGATTTCGCGGTGGATTCTCGTCCAATTGAAAATCCGAAAATACCACTAGACTCCATTCTCCGCCACCGACATATCTACCTAAATGGATTTGTCGTAAGAGCAACGTGAGCATATCTCCTAAGGTAAGGCAAATTCTCATTCTTACCTCAATTTTTTAAAATTTTAAGTCAAATTGACGATTGAACACCACCACGAGAATCTAGGGATGATTCTCTACAAATCTAGTAGAGCGGATTTCTCGTGAGATTGTTATAGAAATAGCCCCAAAACTAAGATAAATGGGTTATTTAGAAATTAATTGTTATTTAATTATTGTAAATTATGAAAGGTTAAAATAATATTTTATTGGGGTTGATTTGATTGAATCAGGGTTCAGGTGAGCGCCGCGGGTATAATTTTGGGAGCCCTGCAGGCGTGATTCAGGGAATCAGGTAAGGGGGAATAAAATTATATCAGTATTTTATTAAGGCGAACCAGTTATTTACGAGCATATGAAATTTATTATTTATCTATATGATTTTCAAAATAACCTGATTACTGGAAAAATGATGATTTTGGTTTAAGATTATATTTGGGATAATTGCATATGATATTAAATTCATGTGACATGGGAACAATTTTTCCTAATAAATTGAATATAAATTACTGTGATATTTGGGTTTGCATGTGGGGATGTTTGGAATGATTATGACATGATGAATGAATTGTTATGTTTGACTCCTGTGTGGAAATGTATTGATCTGTTGGGATACTGTGTGGGAAATGAATTGATCTGTTGGGATACTGTGTGGGAAATGAATTGATATATTGGATTCCTATGTGGAAATGCATTTATGCGTCTGTGTGAATTAATTGGTGTGGTTATTCGTATCCATCTCAATAAAACGTTGGCACGAGGAGGTTGTGATATTGCCTAGATATAAATTATGATATGACGTTGGCAGGTCGAGGAGCTTGTTCTACTGATATATGACGGGTAGGTCATGGGGATTGGATACTGGTGAATAGTGCTGCCTGTGTGGGCCACGTGTTGTGAAAGCTGGAGTGGTGCCTGTGTGGGCCACGTTATATCCTGTGTGGATAATGGCGCCTATGTGGGCCATGTTATGTACCCTGTGTGGGTAGTGGTGCCTGTGTGGGCTACGTTATATCCTGTGTGGATAATGGCACCTGTGTGGGCCATATTATGCATCCTGTGTGGACGATGGCGCCTATGTAGGTCATGTTATGTACCCTGTGTGGGTAGTGGTGCCTGTGTGCATGGTCTTAAATTTCCACGAAACTGTTGAAATTTCCGTCCAAATTTTCGATTTCCGTCACCTTCGAAATCGAAATGGGAGTCGATTTCCGTCTTGCATAATTTCCGTCGAAATCTCAACGAATCATCCAAAATTTATCGAAACCTCGAAATTTTAGAGAAATTGGTCGAAATTTATCGAAATCTCGAGAGTGAAGTGAAATTTCTCTTTTAATTTATTTTATTGAAACAACAGGTTATCACAAGTGCTTTTGAAATTATATGAAAAAATAAACTTATAGCAATATTTTATTTAACCATTCATGTCTAAATTATCAATATTTGTATAATAAATAATATTTAAATGATTTATGAATTTCATTTGCATTAACTGAATATGTTTAATGTACATTATCTTACAAACATGTTTGATACACATACTATTTTACAACTTTTTCACCTCATACAAAACATAGATGTATTTAATTTGTAATATATTAGTCTTAAAACTTATATTTTTATGTTAGTTAACCATTTCTAAAGTTTCACAAAGAATTCCATGCTTTACTACCAGTTTTTGTTATTTTTTCAAATTGAAATCGAAATTTCCGTCAAAATTTTCATACTTTTGGAGCTTCGAAATTTGAGTCGAAATGGCCCACGTGTAGATAAGAAGTACGTAGGTGCCTGTGTGGGCCACGTACTAATATGTACCCAGTTGCTCTGTGTGGGCCACGTACTAGAACATTGGAAGACGAAGTATAAGTTGCGTGATTCTTGTGTGGATGTGTTGTGCATGTGAATTTAATTAAAACATAATAGTAATGGTGTAGCATATTGTGAATGCATGTGTGTGCATGCGACGAGGTAAACATACCACCGGGAGCTTGCTGAGAAAGGCGAGTGCTCTGTTAGGTAGTTTCTTGGTGTCAGTGCAAAGGGATGCTACTTGTATGGGCAGGTAGACATCCCAATCCTCAGAAACCTTCGCCTTTAAAATAATAAAGATGTGTGTACTGGCGGCGAGGTAATACTTCATTTGAGGGCTTACTGAGTAAGGTGAGTGCTCTGATAGGTAGTTTTTAGTACTAGAGTAAAGGGAAACTACTTGTATGGGCGGGTAATCTTCCCTATTCTTGGGAACTTTCGCCTGCATAAAAATTGTGTACTTGTGCATATTGGATGTGGGTATGATGTTAGATGTCGGGGATGTTATTAATGGTACATTTTCTCAGTTGTTATTGATATTACATGTAAAGCAGTTTATTTTTTATATGTAAATATTAAAACTCAGTTGTCACACACTGTTATAATTTATTTCACCCTTACTGAGAAGTGTCTCACCCTAGTGGATTAGCAATTTTTCAGGTTCTTCTGGAGACCGGGTTTGAAGGCCTAGGCTGGGATTGTATTTGGTGGTTTCTTTTTGGGATATTGTGAGATACTGAGATATATATATATATATATATATATATATATATATATGTATTTGTACTGGGTTATGTTTTAAATGCTGGATGTGGATATGGATATTTGGATGTTGTAGTATTCGTTTTTGGGTTGTTATATAGAACTCTGGTATTTATTTGAGGTTATTTATTTATGTTCCGCTGCGTGCATGTTAATTATGGTATTAGATGCAGGTGATTGGAACACGTAGCACCCGGGCCCCACTTGGCGGGTTTCGGGGTGTCACAAAAATTACATAGTACTTGACTATATTTATACAAGGCGAGAAGCTTAACTAACTATGATAATTAACTATAACTATAATAACTAACTCATCTTCTCCTCTTCCAGATTAACATGTGTAGCCTTAGATTTTAACTCCATTTGTTAAATTCGTGAGGCAATATTCCAACATCCCCCCTCCGCCCCTCTCAAGATGAACATGTATATTGAGAATGTTCATCTTGGAGAAATTATGATGAAATGGAAGAGAGTCGAGAGGCTTCGTGAAGGAACATGGAAGAGCTTGATGATATTTTGTTGCAGCTTTTCTCTAATAAGATGACAGACTATCTGTATGAGCTTTGTTCTCTCGTGTTGGACTGGATTAGTTGCAATAGACAACGCTGATTTACTGTCTATGTAAACCAAAGCTGGTTGTTGATGGTTGATACATAAGTCCTGTAGTGCATAAAGTCATTGAATTTCACAAGTTGTTGAAGAAAGGGCCCTATATTCTGCTTTAGCAGAAGATCTACTTATGGTAGCTTGTTTTTTACACTTCCAAGAAATTAATGAATCGCCCAAGAAGATGGCAAATCCAGTTACACTTCTACGAGTGTCAATACACCCTGCCCAATCACTGTCTGAGAAAGCCTTAAGCTGCAATTCTGATGAAGCTAGAAAAAATAAGCCTTGGTCAGGGGTTGCCTTTAGATACCTGAGAACTCGAATGGCTGCTTGGAAATGACTAACAGCTGGTTTGGCTAAAAACTGACTGAGAACTTGGACTGAATAGGCAAGATCGGGTCGAGTTAATGTTAAATATAACAACCTCCTAACTAATCTTCTATAGGCCGAAGGATCTTCATAAAAATCAAAATCTGAAGTAGTGAGCTTTAAATTCAATTCCATTGGAAAAGTTGCAGGTCTTGCACCAAGAACTCCAGCTTGTTCAAGTATGTCTAGAACAAAGTTCCTTTGACAAATTGATATACCAGTTTTAGATCTTGCTACCTTCAATCTAAGAAAATATTTGAGTTCCCCCAAATCTTTAATTGTAAACTTGTCATGTAGAAAAGTTTTAAGCAATTGTATTTCAAGCAAACTGTCACTGGCCAAAATAATATCATCGACATATACTAGTAAAGCAATGAAGGATGATTCAGATTTCTTGATAAACAAAGAACAATCTGAGCTACCTTGAGTAAAACCATAAGCAAGCAATGCTATGGACAGTTTAGCAAACCATTACCTAGATGTTTGTTTCAAACCATATAGACTCTTCAAAAGTTTACAAACTTTATTTTCTACTTTGACAACCAAACCAGGGGGCAACTCCATATAAACTTCTTCATGCAAGTTACCATGTAAAAATGCATTATTAACATCCAATTGGTGAAGATGCCAATTTTTAATAGCAGCTATAGCAAGCAGTAGCCGAATGGAAGTAATCTTTGCTACTGGAGAAAAGGTGTCAAAGAAATCCAATCCTTCTTGTTGAGTGTAGCCTTTAGCTACCAATCTAGCTTTGTGTCTTTCTATAGTTCCATCTGCCTTATACTTGATTCGAAAAACCCACTTACAACCTATGGTCTGTTTATTTTTAGGAAAAGTAACAAGTTCCCAAGTCTTATTTAACTAGGCATTTATTTCATTTTGCATTGCAGCTTGCCATTCAGGAATTTTCGCAACCAATTTGTAACTTTTGGGTTCCGTGGAGGCTGAAAGGGATACTAGAAAAGGTTTAAGAGAAGTAGACAATCGATTTGCAGAAAGAAAATCAAATATAGGATATAGAATACCTTTATTAGGAGAGCAATCAGCAATAACAGATGAGTGAGTTGCATGTGGAACCTGTGAAGTGTGAAGCAATACCACAAAAATAATCCTGCAAGTAATTTGGCATTCGTTTAATTCTTGAAGATCTTCTAAGTTGTGGTGAGGCAATATTCAGAACAGCATCATTGGGCAAAGATGGTTGATGGTTTGTAAGAGTCTGATCTGAGACGAGGTGTTGATTTGATGGTGGATGTTGATTAGAAAGAATATTAGAAGAATGAAAGAATGAAAATAGAAATTTGAAGTAGAATTTGTTAGAGGAAATAAGAAGGTATGTGTTTCAGGATTGGATGGAAAAGCCTTGAAAGGAAAGACATTTTCAGAAAAGACGACATTTCTTGAGATGAATACCTTATTTGTATTAAGGTCCATTAATTTGTAGCCTTTTATGTCAGAAGGATAATCTAAGAATAGACATTTGATAGCTCTCGGGTCAAATTTATGTCTATGATTTGTGAGTGTTGATGCAAAACAAAGACAATCAAACACTTTGAGGTAAAAAAATTAGGTGGTTTATCAAATAGCATTTCAAATGGTGTTTTGTTGTTGAGAAGAGGTGTAGAAACTCTACCCCGAAAAATAAGAGAAATAAATAAGAAAAAAAGAAAAGAAAATTTAAAAGGGCAAAGCAGCAGGACTCATCGACGAATCCCCTGTTTTCGTCTATGAGTTTCCTTCTGTGACTCATCGATGAAGTTCAGGCGTCGTCGACAAAGAAATCCAGAATGACAGGAAATTTCAAGCTTAAGGTTCGTCGACGAACATCCTTTTACAACTCATCGACGAAGGCTCCATTTCGTCGACGAACTCGGCCGAGTCAATGGCCTATAAAAAATTTTTAAGATTGCTTCTTCATTAAGAAACCTAAATACCTCTCTCTCTCTCTCTAACCCGCGCACCCCACCCCTTCTCTCTTCAATTTCTCGTCGTTCGTCGTCCGAATCAACGATTCGAAGTCACCACGAGGATCTGGGGGTAATTCTCTACAAGTTCACTGAACGAAATCGTGTTTAGGGGTTTTCCAGGCATCACTCCAAAGTTGAGGTAAGGGTAGAAATTGGCTATTTGTTTAGCATTTAACTGATTAAATGGAGTGTATGGGTCTGGGGTGTTTAATGATTATTATATTGGGATAGAGTTGTTTAAACTGGGGAAATGTGTTTTTAGGGTTTGGAGCCCGTGTCGTCGTGGGTTGGGCTTTAGGAGCGTCGTAGGAACTCTCTCAGCAAACAGGTAAGGGGATTAAGTTAAGTTAGGATTTTATTCAAGTTGAACCGATTAAATTGAAATATATATATATATGTATATATATATATATTTATGAATTCAAGGGTTATTTCGAAAATCGACCGTTCAAAATGAATTTTATAAATTTAGGATATATGATATGGTATTTTGGATAAAACGAACGGTGGAAAGCTAGGTTTTATCTTACGAACTTCAAACTATGTTTTCTTGGTTATTTAAATGGCTATATTCAAATATTGAAATTGTGGCAGGTGAATAATCGGTATAGATTATGGTATAACTGAATTTGGGTATGGATGTGAAATATTGAATTGTTTGTAAAAATACTGGAATTGCCTTTGTGAAATACTGGGTTGTATTTGATGGCTGTGAGTCGTGTTTTGTTTAACGACAGAGGGTTGGGTTGTATTTAATGGTTGTGAGCCAGGTTTTATTTAACGGCCGAGGGCTGGGTTGTATTTAACAGCTGTAAGCCGGGTTTATTTGACGATCGGGGGCCGGGTTTTGTGAAATGGCAGATTTTATGCAGAATGAATTTATACTACAGTTTTATTACTTAAATTGCATGATATGGTTTAAGAACCCTGAGGACCAGTTGTGAGCACGGTACCATTGCTAGGGTATTATTATTTGGCCATGTGCGCCCACACCGGATAGAGAGGTGTAGGGTGGTTTCAACCGATTAGCCTACGTAGAGGTGGTATCTTCCCTAGGGTCCGGACTAGGAAGTGGTAAGGCAATCGGACCTGCAATTGGGTTGCGGATGCCTGCAAGTGTATATTAGCAGATGGATACTATGACTTTGTTTGGGTTGATCCCCCAGGGCTAAGTTCAGCCTTCAGGCCGCACAATCCGTCATGGGGGTTAAGCAGGACGTTAGTCCTAGGGAGTGTCTTTTGCGCATATATGCTAATTTATGTACATGCTATCTCTAATTGTTGAACTAGTTTATACGGTGGAAATGAAAAGGGTATTTTCAAATGTGCAAAGTGAGTATAATGTATAACTGTTATTTTTGGCTAAATGGAGAATGGGATATTTTTTGTATACTCTAAAACTCATGTTGGCCACACACTGATATTAGTTTAATCTGCCTTACTGAGAAGTGTCTCACCCCAATATTCAAATCATCTTTTCAGGACCATCTCGAGGTCGAGTATAGCGAACTCTGGGGCAGGGTGATAGCCAATTTAGTTTTTTGTGAGTGTCTGTAAGAACTCTACTGTATTTAAATTATGTGTGAAGTTTTCTAATTATGTAATATGGTTGTACAGTAAGTTTTCTTTCTTTTGGTTGGAATGTAATATGGATACCAGGAGACTTTTATATATGTTAGCAGTTACAACTCTGGTAATGGATTTTGGAGAATGTTTTATTTACTCCCGCTACATTTATATAATGAATATGATATCTGGTACATAGACGTCACTAAAGTAGCACCCCGAGCCCCACGTGGTGGGTCGGGGCGTTACAAGAGGAGTAAGAATTTTGTTTATAATGTGTGCTACAGTTAACACACAGTCACTCCAAAAACTTATAGGCATGTTTGCTTGAAACATTAAGGCCCTAGCAGTATTTAATAAATATTGATGTCTCCTTTCCACAACTCCATTTTGTTGTGGAGTTTCCACACAACTTCTTTGATGTATAATGTCATTGTCATTATAGAATTGAGTCAAAAGGAATTCAGGGCCATTATCTGACCTTACTGTTTTGATAGGAATACTAAATTGTGTTTCTACCATTTTGCAAAAATTTTTAAGGATAGAAGGAACTTCAGATTTCATCTTGAGCATGCATACCCAAGTACAACGTGTATAGTCATCAACTATAGTAAGGAAGTATTTGAAACCAGAATAGGAAACAACATTGAAGGGACCCCATATATCACAATGGATCAAGTCAAACTTTTTATTTGAACTGGTTTGAGATACAGGAAATGAAATCCTTCTTTGCTTTGCTAACTGACATACATCACAAACATTTGTAGAACTGCAACATACAGATGACTCTAGCTGTCTAAGAAAAGGTAATCTTGAGTTAGAAACATGGCCTAATCTGTAATGCCAAGTATCTAATTGATTTAAGTAATAACTGAGACCAAGGAGGAAGAATGAAACTTAAATTGGTTGCAGGTAGCAGCTTTTGAAGTAGCTTGAGATAGGTGGTACAGTCCATGTTTCTCAAATGCAATCCCAATCATCTTCTTTGTCGATTGGTCCTATAAAAGGCAGTAGGAGTCAAAGAAAGAAGCACAAATATTAAACTGCTTCGTTAGTTTAGAAACAGATAGTAAATTGAATGAAAAACTAGGAACACATAACACATCATGCAAAGATAGTGTGTTTGAGAGACAAATATTGCCAATATGTGAGGCTGGAACAAAGTTCCCATTTGGCAAATTAATAGAAGTATTGATTGATTTAGGTGGAGAGGACTATAATAGTGGTGAACAGATCATATGATCCGTTGCACCTGTATCCAGAATCCATGAGGATACATCTTGTAAAGGTGAAGAAACATAATAGTAAAGGTTTGAAGGTTTACCAGAAAATTGAGAAGTAACAATGTTTACAGCTGGTGAAGTTGCTTGGGTGAATATTGGAGATGAAGTAGAATTTTCAAGTGCTAGCAATTTATTGAATTCCTCATAAGTGAAAGAAATCTTTTGATCCTCGTTACTGTGTTGAATGGAGACCTCAGAGGTTGACATAGCAACATGAGTAGTGGGTGGTTTCCGTTTCCCTTTTGGTCCAGTCCATCCAGGAGGATAACCATGAAGGTGGAAACATTTCGCTACTGTATGTCCATTGTATCCACAATGAGTGCACTACAGAGAAGATCTCTTTTGTTTGTCTTTGGAAAACTTCGATGGAACAGATGGAACAAATGGAACAGATGGCTGAATACTCTGTTTGGCAATCAGAGCATGAGTTTCATTGCTAACTGAATTTTTAGTTGTCTCTGACTTTCCTCTTGTAGTAAAGAGAATACTTTTTCCATACTTGGTAATAGTGAAACCATAAGCAATTGGCTTCGAATTGAAGCGTAGGAGTCATTTAGGCCAACCAAAAATTTTAACACATAATCAGACTGCTGTCTAATCAGCAAAAAATCAAACAGGTTGTAGGTACATGTTGCCATCTTTCCACAGCTACAGGTTGGGAATGTTCTGTAATTAACATACTCATCCCATAATGTCTTGAAAGAATTAAAATACTCAGTAATTGATAAAGAACCCTGATTAATAGAACTTAGAGATTTTTCAAGATGAGAAACTCTCGATTCATCGCTTCTTAAGTATCTTGTTTTCAACTCTTTCCAAAGATCAACAGTAGATGTAACATAAAGAAAACTATTCCTTATTTCCTTGGAAATAGAATTCATTAACCATGAGAGAACCAGATTATTGGCACGCAGCCAAGCAGTATGAAGAGTACACTGATTAACAGGAGGAGCAAGAATCGAACCATCAATGAACGCTGCTTTATTCTTGACTGTTAGAGCAATGATGATTGATTGACTCCATGCGATATAGTTATCACCAGTAAATATTTCAGAAACAAGTAACGCACCAGGATTGTCACTTGGATGCAAGTAGTATGGACTGAATCATCAGAAGGATTGATCGTGTGATGAGAAGTATGAGAACTAATAGAATTTTCGTCGGCAGAAGTCATTTTTGGAATTTCTCCAAGAAATGCAAGATAATATGTATGAGGAAAATACAAGAAATATTTTAGAACAAAATCTTTCCTTACAAAACCAAAGAAAGATTTCAGAGCAAAAATTTTCCTTTCAAAAATAGTCACAAATCCAATTCAATATACACTTAGGGATAATGCTTGCAGCTCGATACAAAGCCAATGCCAAACAGCAATGTCTTTTCATTTGCAGAAAACTTTAACTGCTAAACTATCATCTTCTCTACTTTTCTTCAGATCCTTGTGAGTATTGCATGCGGCTCAGTTGTTTTGCTCTGATACCATGTCAAATTTTAGATGATTTGAAAAAGAACTTCTAATATTAAAATTACAGAGTACTTGACTATATATATACAAGGCAAGAAGTTTAACTAACTATGATAACTAACTATAACTATAATAACTAACTCATCTTGTCCTCTTCCAATTTAACATGTGTAGCCTTAGATTTTAACTCCATTTGTTCAATTCGTGAGGCAATATTCCAACACTAACATTCTCCTACTTTGAACAGACAACACAACCAACAGACAATAAGGTCAAAAAGTCACCCCCGGGCATAAGATCGAGTGGCAAGGGCCCGTCTAGGGGGGCCGCTTGTAGGTACCCCAGGTTCGATTCCAATTGATACTTTATGGAGCCAGCAGTAGATGGTAAAGCAATATATTGTGGAGCCAGCTCTGGATGGTAAAGTGATATGTGTCCTAGAGTCAGGTTGAGAAGAGCCACTTGTCGATATAACCCTGAGTTCGATTCCTACCACTCGTGTTGCATAACTGCAATTTACTTCCTATGCTGATGGAGGGCACTTTTGGCATAGGCGTGAAATTAGTCTGATGCGTAAGCCCAGGACACCCAACGTTGTCAAAAAAAAAAAAAGGTCAAAAAGTTCTATCCAAAACATTCATTGAGAAAAATTGAGTTTTTTAGGAAATATTAAGAAAAAATAAAAATATATGGTAGGTGGTCCTAAATTTACAATTCTGAACTCAATCAATTTTTGGAAAGTCGGTTGAGTATTTAAAAAAAAATACAAAAAGCAACAGCTAGACTTTCCAAATTTTGATTCTGAACAAATCTATCCCTGCCCTTGCCGCTCCTTCCCGATGTCACTCTATGGGAAAAAATAATCAATAAAAAGCAATTGAACCGACTTTTGGAAAGTTGGTTCTGAACACGCCTCCCATGCCTCCCCTTCCCAAGGTCACTTTGTGGAAAAAAAAATTAATGAAAAAATCAAAATTGACTTTTGAAAAATCAATTTTGACATGCACTTATTCACTGGTTGGTTTTGCTTCCCTGCACCCCTCCCCACTGGCTCCCCGCGTACCCCCATTCCTCCACCCGTGTTCTATTTGTTCTCCATCACCCTCCCACTTCCCATTCATCCTTTCTCCTCACTTCTTTCAATCCCTTTTCCTCCTTTCTTCAAACGTATCAACATCTGGTAGCGAAGCTAAATTTTCTCAAAATCGAATATCAAACAGTAAATAAAAAACCAAAAAAATGAATGTTCAAATCCGAAAATGCTCAAAATTCAGAAAAATCGATCAACGCGTGGTTAAGATCAAACAATGAACAAATATAATAGAGCAGTAAACTGACAAACCAGACATTTCATAAAATTCAGAAATTAAGCAATATAAACACCGTAGACTTAACAGAAAACACTACCAAAATTCAAATACCCGAAGCGCAATTCGCACAAACACGCCACCGAGTACGCGAAGCGATGTCAAAGAAATCAGAAACAGAACAGGGTGACCTAACGTTGCTCACTGCACTTGTCTGAATCTGAAAAACTGCTGCCCGCTTACCATAGCTGTTTTTTGCTTCCCGCCACGCCACCTTTTTCTGTAAATTAATTAATTTTTCTCCAAATTTTTTTAATAATGATGTTTTTGGCTTCCCGCCACTTCACCTTTTTCTGTATCAATTAACTTTTTCTCCAAATTTTTTAAATAATTTATACTTACTTTTTCTTTGAAATTTTATAAGGTATTGAGTAAATGACTCCTCAAACTTTAATTTTGAGGAAAATAAAAAATAAAATATTAAATAAATTAATAAATATTTTTTTTTTATACACACGTATATATCTAATATTTTACTTTTTTAGCTTTAATTAAATAAAATAAACTTTTATTTTTTAATAACTTTTTATATCAAGAAAAAAATATAATGAAAAATGAATTTATTTTTTATTTTATTTTTTGGCTGGTCCGAACATTTCTTTTGAATCAAGGACTTGTTCGGAAAAAAAATAATAAACTAAAAAATATATTATTCAATATGTTTTCTCTCTATATCAGTATTATTAAGAATGAATTATATTTTAATAAAATCAAATCTACTAAAAAACATATAAATGATATGTAAAATTAAAATTTTGTAAGTTAATTTTTATATAATTCTTGTTCTTTTTTACTTTCCTTGTAACCAAATTTTATTTATTTTTTTAAATTGTTATTTTTTTATGTAATGAACAATGAAATATAAGATAAAAAATACTAACCTCCCCTTCGACAAAAATATAAAGATCTTTCTTGAAATTTCAAAATTTTTACAAACTTCTCTTGAGATTTTCCAAAAAGAATACATCTTTTAAAATTTAACAAAAGAATAATTTTTTTGACAAGTATGCCCTTCTTCTTCTTTTTTCATCTTTAATATCTAATCTATTATTAACCATTATATATGCTATGTTAAGTTTCACTAACAGCATTTTTTTGCAAAATTTCTTGTACGTACTTTTCAAAATTTTATATTTTTATATTTTTCTTAGACCAAATTGTTTTTGCTTTAGGTGTTTTTTTTTTTTTTTTTGTCTTGATGCTACCACTTTCTTTATTTGATATCCAACTTTATTTATTTTCATTTGAGACCTCTTTAATTATTTTTTTTAATAGAATTAAGTATCTTATTTCTTTTATCTCTATTATCTGCTGACCATTTCTTATCATTCTATATTTAAATTAGTTTGGGTGATAATTTTTATTAATTAAAATTAATAAATACATATCCTTGATTGTACAAATTAAAAGTAGGATAAAAGACACTAATTTTTCTCTGAAATTTGGTAAAAAGATAGGGACCTTCCTTGAGATTTCAAAAATTCATTGACCTCGCCTAAAATTTCAAAAATGTTACAGGCCTTGCCTGATATTTTATTTTTGAGATACTTACACCCCTCAAATGCTCTTTTCTTTTTTAACAAAATATAAGGAGAGATATATGTTTTTCCAGAAAATATCAAGGGAGTTTCATAAAGTTTTTAAAACCTCGGAGCAGGTTTCTAAAATTTTTAAAATGTCAAAAGAAATGTCAAACTTCAGGAAAAGTCCGTATTTTTTTACCCTTGATAGTATAAAAAGTAAAATAAATTTTAATTAAAAGTACAAGAATTAACTAATCTTTTCACTCTTTTTCCATTTAGGACCTACCATCTAGTTTTCTTACATTCATCTATGTTACCAATTCTCCTCCATTTGTTAATACATAAACACTAATACTTCTACTTTTCTACGAAACTTTATGGAATAACTTTATAATCCTTACATACTAAATACTCTAGCCTCTTATTAAAAAAAAAAAAATCTAGTTAATTTTTAGAACAAAAGAAACTAATTTTTCCTAAAGAGACCGTTTCTAAAATTTCAAAAATCTTATTGATCTCTCTAAAGATTTAAAAAAATCCAACAAACCTCCCTTAATATTTTTTTTACACCACTCAAAAAAATTATCTTTTCACCAAATACAAATGAATGCCTGTCTTTTTAACAAATATCAAGAAAGATTTACAAAATTTTTAAAACCCTAAAAGAAGTGTCTGTCTTTTTACTGAACTTTAGGATAGGTAAGTCTTTTACCCCAAAAATATTTTAAGATCTATATTAAAATATTAAAATTTTAAAAATGATTAAGAAGGATATACAAAATTGTAGTAACTATAGGAAATTTAAACTTTGAGATAGAATAAACTTTGAGAAATGATAATTGAATAGATTGAGATAAAAAGGAGGATGTCAGGAAATAAATTTGGTTTTATGGCTAGAAAACGGAAAAAGTTATATACCTATTTAAAAGATTCATGAAAAAATATAGAAACAAAAAATAAAGACTCGCACAATTTTAAACTCAGGAAAAGCCTGTGACAGATTATGAAGTCATGATGTTACTTAACAAATGAGAGACAAAGCATTATCTAGGTATATAAATGTATGTAAATAAGAATACACACACACACACACACACAACTAGGGGAGGGTATAAAATTTCGTATTGACATTCATAAATGGTATTTGATCATAATGTGTTTTGAGGCCAACTTTATATCAAACGTCATCAATGACATGTTAGATCTCCACCACTTTTTTGCTGAAATTAAAACGGCCAATGGTCATGAATCAATGAGAAAAACCTAGCTCGATCTTGGTATATCAGATGGAATAAACTGTAGTTGAAATAGAATGAAAATTTATATGATGAATACGTAAAATTATAAAGATTAATTTATTTCATTTCATTCTTTTATTCAGTGATCACAAAACAAGAGGCTAAAGACTTCACACGCTTAGACATACTATGTACAATTTCCATCGTCAATCACATGGAAAGGCTCCGCAACATATTTTAACCAAACAAATCCTCCGCACTGGCAGAGGAATCCCCCTCATCACCTGAAGAGCCATCTGAATCAGAATTAGCATTAAAAGTCAATAAGAGCTCCAGCAGTTCTCGACCTCCAGGCAAGTTTCCCCCAATGCGCTCCCGGCTTGTCCTCCGCCTTTGCAGTGAAAACAATTGCCACATCATTTCCTCAGGCGAAATGTGGGTAATCAATCGCCTTGCCTTGCACTTCAACTGGACACAGAATTGCAAAATAATCATCATCATTTACACAATCATCATTCATCCGCATCAACATCATCATCATCATCATCATCATCATCATCACCATCATCATAATTGTAGAAGTCATCATCGCCACCATCATCAACAAATTCATAGTCAACATCATCATAGTCATCATCAAAAACAATTTCATCATCAACGCCATCGTCATCATCATCATCGTCAGTATCATTGTCGTCGTCGTCGTCATCATTGTGGCCGTCATCATCGTCATTAGTGTCATTGCCATCATCATCATCATCATCAAAAATATCACCATCATCGTCATAATCATCATTGTCATCACCAATGAGAAAGCAATGTATCAGAACCTTTTCCAAACAAGTAACAGCAGAGAAATTAGAGCTTCCTCTGCTGCCAATCTAGTTTAAAGCATGGGTATCTTAATCTTAAATAATCAATACAACATCAAAATATAGGCATCCTGTGGCTGTGATAATGGCACCCAATTGTAGATGCTGGGAAAAGAAGGAGCCCCTCAGTTAGGGCTGCTGGGATGATGCCCAGGGCGAGAAACAGAGAAACCATACCAGACAATTTTTAGACTTTGGACCAAAAAAACAAAAGGCTTCCTTGAGACTATCATCTAAAATTGCTGTTTAACAGCAGTGGAAGTAAAGCAATTGATCAAGAAAAATAGAGGCTTCTTAAAATAGAGGATGGGCAAATGGGGAATGTCACAAAGTTGAGGGCGTCAAATGATTAAAACAAAAATTGGAAGGCCAAAGTCCCCTCTAATTCTTACTTGATACCTTATTCTTGCAAATCTTTTTGTGGTTTTTTCACTAGATATGATTCTTCTTTTCCACTCTAAAAACCCATTTGGAAGGCCAACTTCTCCCCTAAAATCAAGGATTTTATTTGGTTGGTTGCGCTCAATAGAATTAATACCAATAACTTGTATCAGGAGACCTTTGAAGGCTCGCTCCCTAGATGTTTGTGTACTTTGTTTTAACTGTTCAGAATCTGCTTAGCATTTTTCATATATTGTGATTATATTTGGCTTGTTAGGTGAATGTTGGGTAAGGAGACAGTGGACAACTTTTTGGAAGTTTCTTTTGTTGGTTTTGGCAGGAAAAAGGAAAAGCCAGCGCTCTGGCAATGTGCTTTCTTCACAATATTTTGGGGGGTGGATGGAGCGCAATGCACGCATTTTTTCAGGGAAGAAGTTGTCATATTTGCTGGTTTAGGAAAAGACGTATTATTTGGCTTCTCCGTGGTGGGTGGGTCAAGGGAATTTTAAGAGGGTGAACTTTTCAGATAGTGCAACTGGATGTATTTGCTTGATTGTTAGATTGCGCTGGTTTTATTTGTTCTCTTCAGTTCCCAATTTTTTCTCTGTTTTTGGTTGGATTTTTCCAGCCTTCGCTAAGGAGATGCCTTGTTGTCCTGGTTTTAAATTCTTAATTCATGAATAATATTCTTTTTTTCTATAAAATAAATGATTAAAACAAGAAAATAACTTGCACAAAAAATAATTGGAAACTACAACAATTAATTATCGGAGCATAATATATGAGGGATGCCAGCCACATAACAATCACCACAATCAATGCCCCAAACTCAACTGGTTTTAAACCCCAGTGAAAGTCTATCAACACAAACTAATCATCAGAAACTAACAAACAGATGTTTACATCCCATCCGACAAAGTTGAATGGCAGAGATTCAAAACAAAGACATTCATTAGTTGGTCTAATTCCTGTGTGTTCCATTGTCATGCATAAGTCACCGAGAAAGCATACATAATGACATCCTTAGTTCTTACTTTCAATCAAAATATAAGTTTGTAGTCAAAAGTTCAACAATAAATAGCCTGCAAGTCTGACACAAAGATTTTCTGAATACTTAAAACAAAATCAAGGATGTCAAAGCATACCTCCTGTTCCCGTTCAATGTTTGCGGGCAGCGTAGCTCTCTCCATGGATTTTGGTGTCCAAATTTTAATGTCACTATCAATTCCACTGCTTGCGAGCACAGTGGTATGAGGATGAGATTCAATACAATTCACAATTTGTGTATCTGCTTCCATAACCCGAATGAGCTCTCCACCCTTCTTCTTCCAAATGAATATCCGACCACAGTCTGATCCGCTCACAACATATTCACATCTAGGACCAATGAAATTCACACCTTTCACTGTATCACAATTTCTGTGCCCCTTGTAAACTTGGGGACCAGCTTTTTCATTTGCATGCATATCTGACAGAGATGCTGTTGATAGATGCTCAGACCCCATTTCACCTGCATTGTTCATTGACACTGAAGAGTTTGAAAATAAAGCGGAACCCGTTCCCATATCTCTTGAGAAAAGGTAGATGAACTCATCATAGTAGGAGATGAGAAGCTCGCTCTGGTCTGAGAAGGCCAATCCTGTTATTCCAATTGGATTGCAATCACGAACACGACCAATCAAATGTCGAGGGCAAAAGTAATCTATAGGCTGATCAAAATCTGTTGATGCATCCCATTTATATTTCCGAATATCATAAAGCCGAGCATACACATCTGATCCTGCAACTGCAAAGAAATTTGGATTCCTTGGATCTATCACAATTGCATTTAGACCAGTGATTGAGTGAGATCTCCCACCATCATCAATTGCATGACATGTGAAAAGTTCTGTAACAGCACTGGTCCTGAGGTCAAACTATAAGAAGACTGACTGCATTACAACAGTGTAAAACCAAACAAAATGTCTAAAATTAAAAATTAAAGATCATATTTATGAACCAGAGATGGTCCACAAGCATGATACAAGCGAGGTTACATTTATGCCAGTTCCATAAAAGAAAATCTCTAGGCTGAGAACCAATTGACCAACTGATTTTGAAGATTTGCACAGATGGAGAAAACAAGAAAAATAAGAATAGTAACAAAATACTTCTGGGAAAAAAAAATTCTCAGCGAGGTTCAAAATGAAAGCAATCAAATGGTCAACTATACCCTCACTTATTCATGACAGCATTTTTTTGCATGAAGTATTTAGGAATTCATTAAAGGATACCTAGACTGTCTAATAAAAAAATATATAATTTACAATTCAAAATGTCAAGGGGAATCATGACTTACATGCTGAACTAATCCATCTTCACCGCATGTATAGAATACATGTGGGCTTCCAGGCTCAATAGCCAACTTGTGAGCTCTTCCTCGATGTTTAGCCAGCAAAGAAGAATCCAGTCGGCCACAATCTGAAATCTGTGCATGTCTCACCTAAAATTGTACATTGGCAACTAATTAAGAAACACCTTAACATCAAAATATACAACAGACACAAATCTATATCAGCATTATGTAAGCAGGTCAAAACAAGATGTTAAATCCTTTTAGAAAAAGAGATACATGAACCAATAGCCTGTGTAACAGGCATACCAGATAGTTATAAATATCATCAATTGGTCATACCAATCTTCAAGTCCATCAGCTCATATGGACCAAGGCATTTCCTCTATTTAGTGTACAATGTTCTTTACAGTATAAATAGAATCTCAGCTTGTGTAATATATGGTCAATACCACTATTTTGATGAAAGGAAAAAGACAAAAAGTAGAACAGACCAACAAGATTTACCAAGAAAATCTGTAATTTGGTAAATTCCAATTTCCTTAACAAGTGTGGATTCTTCAAGTCAATTTGTCGCTCCTTGTTTAATCAAAAAAATTACCTGACCATCTGCGGCACATGTTACGATGCTTCGTTCATCAGTGTATGGCATAATCTTTGCTTGAAATACATTGTCATGATGACCTGAATGGAATGAGAGCTTTACTTGCCCAGTTTGCCAATCCCAAAGTATAACACGCCTATCATCAGAGCCTGATACAAGAATGTCGCCATCTGCACTGAAACTTACTGTGTTTACACAGCCTCTGTGCTTCTCCAGCTTCCTAGAAACATCAAGTCGAAGCACAAGATCCTGAAGCAAAGGAAGAAGACGGTAACTATTTAAACTTTGTACATGATGAAAAAATATATTCTCAATTAATAATTGAAACTCAAAAAATATAAACATTAGATTTGGAGTATATTAATAACTGATGGGCCTAAACCAAGGTCCATACCAAATCCCTACCTTTTAAAAGCAGCTATGGCAGACATAATAGTAGTTTGATATTTAAGTCTCATGATGTATGTGTTTGCTAATGACATAACAGTCAATGAGACTAATAGAAGAAACTCAAAAATATGAAACATTAGTGATGAGGACTAAAATAGTATATAAAAAACGTAATAGTAATAACACAAAGCATTAGAACAAAGAGGACTAGAAGATGAAAAAACAATTGACTTGGGGATCAAGGGATACTTAAAATGATGGCTTCCATTACTGATGGAAGGATTGGAGAAGACATTCCATATAAAGCTTAAAGGCAGATAAATAAGAGTACAATGCAGTATAAATATTATGTGATTGCAGAATATCCCTCAAATTGAAGATAAAATTCTATCAACAAACCAAATTGTTTGCAATTAGGAAAAGATTCAAATAAAAAAATAAAAAGCCACAGAAATGAAAGTTTCAAGATGGAAGAGTGGGCATACAAAACAATATATTCAGAATTGTAATGAAAACCAGCACATGCATCCACAGTGAATATTGGAGTAAGGGAAGGTTATAACAAGGACGGGAGGACACTAGGATAAATGTGACAAAAGATCAAACGAAATCTGATTTACAGAAGAAAGAACCTAAATTAAGTTAAATTGCTCAAAAGTTCCATGTCATCCTCTCTCAGGATAGCAGACTAATGTCCACCAAGAAAATTCGTCTCGCGATTGAACCGAAAATCAACTGAGTAAATTCTAAGGGTTTCTGCTGAAATCTCATCAGAGCAGAAGGCAAAGAAAGAGCCAGAAATGAAATGGAGAAATCTGTTCGCCGATGATTCAAACTCTGTAAATGATATGAGATACTTTCCGCCAGTTTTAAAGATGGAGACCAACTGCTGGTTTATCCACCTGCAGAAATCTTTCAGAATGGAGAAGATAACTGGAAAGATACAGTTATAGGCCAATTTTTTGGTAAGCTACCACCTTACACTTATGTTCATAAAGTAATTAAGAAATTAGAAGAAGGCAGGTACCTTTGACATTTACTCCCTCGCTCATAGATCCTTTATCTTCAAACTTTGAAGTGTTGAAACAAGTAATTGAATTCTAGGGCAAGAACCATGGTTTTTTGGAAATTCACCAATGTTTCTAACAAGTTGGGATTCTTATAGTGAAAGACAGCCTCTGAGAAAAGAGAAAATACCAATCAGGATTAAATTCCTTAACATTCCATCCATCTAATGAACACCTGAAAGATTGAGCTGTATTGCAAGCTCTGTGGGTGTCCCATTGACAATGGATACCTTCACAAGGCAGATGAAGAATCTCTCCACTGAGCGAATCTGTGTTGAAATCACACAGAAACAAATATAAATGATAATTTGCCTGATATGATTGAAATCTTATCAACGGAACAGATTTTATTCCAATTGAATTGAAATATGTTTGGAAAACACTAAAAGGCAACCTATGTGAGGAATTTGGCCAGGCTGGGAAAATTGAAAAAGCAGAAGAAAATGGATTGTAAAGGAACAGAAGAAGGGAGCTGTGATGATGGAAAATCCATTCTGCAGGATAATAAATTTGAGAATCTACATAAAACTGGGAGCAGCTCTGATGAGATTCTACAAGAATCCCAAAAGAAGGTTGAATAAGCTGTAAAGGACAAGGAGGAAGAGTTGCATAATGTAGATGAATAACTCAAAAGAAATTTGAACAAGTAGAGCTACCAGAGAAAATAAATCCTGTATCAGAAGTAGTGTCATCTGAAGCTCAAAAAGTGGATAAAGGAAAAAATCTTGTCAAGTTTCATCTTCACCTACAGCTAGTCACTCTGCAATACATGCAGACCTTTGGTAAAGGTACAGGTAGTGCTCAATCTTCAACTGCAGAGAGTTCAACTTCAAAAAATCCTGAAAACAAAAGGAAAGGGCACAAAAGCTGTAAAAAAGCTCTAATTCAGAGGGGGAAAAAGGCAAGAAGAAAGGACGGCCTTCCTAAAAACCAAGCAAAGCTTGAAGCAAAAGTTCTGTAAAGAACTCTGAATAATATAGCAAAATATTGGATGTTGGAACATAAGGGAATTGATTATTTCCTGTAAGCAGAAAGAAGTACCAAAACTAATTACAGAGAAAACTCTGAGCATGTTGGGGATTTGTGAAACAAAGGTGAAAGCTGTAAACTTCAACCTGATTTCTCAAAAAATAACCACCCGTTTGATTGCAAAATGAAACTGAAGCGAGAAAGGAATCAGGGAGGAATGGAATCAAGGTAGGACTGGGATTGCTTCTGGAATGCAATTACCAAGTTTGGTTAGTAACACAGGAATGTCAGTAGGAATCCAGTTTCAATTTCTTTCCAACATTTGGTATCCTTCAATGGCTTCTATAATGGAATCAATTTCTTTCCAACATTTGGTATCCTTCAATGGCTTCTATAATGGAATGAAAAATAAGTCATTTTTTAATTAAAAATCCCTAATAAGTAATTATTTATTTTATATTATTATTTTGTTTTATAATAGTGATTTTTATTATTTTTTAATATTTTTATTATTATTGTTATAATTATTTTTTATTTTTATACTAATTATTATCCTTAAAATAATTATTATTTTTTCCTTCTTTTATTAGTGTTTTCTTTGTTATTATTATCTTATAGTAATAATTATTATTGCAATTGAAATTGTTATTAGTTATTATTATTTTTTATTATTTTTCTAATATTTTTATTATTATTGTTATTATTATTTTTTATTTTTATACTAATTATTATCCTTAAAATAATTATTATTTTTTCCTTTTTTTATTAGTGTTTTTTTTGTTATTATTATCTTATAGTAATAATTATTATTGCAATTGAAATTGTTATTAGTTATTATTATTTTTTATTATTTTTCTAATAATTATTGTCCTTAAAATAGTAACAATTATTATTGCACTTTTTATTATTATTTACCTCATTGTTATTACTAATTTATAGTAATAAATATTATTATTAGTTTTTCTTATTGTTATTTTAACTATTATTAATTTTTATTGTTTTTATAATAATAGGAACAATTAGTATTATTAATGTTGTTTTTGTTTGATTATTATTTTTTTATTATTTTATAATAGTGATTCTTATTAGAGTAATTATTATTTTTTATTGTTGTTATTACTATTTTATTATATTATAATAAGTATTATCCTTAAAATAATTACATTTTTTCCTTTTTTATTATTATTGTTCTTCTTGATATTATTTTACAATAACAAATATTATTTTTGTCATATATGTTATTAGTTATTGTTTTTATGATTTTCATAACAATTACAAGGCTTGGTTTTGTTGTTGTTGTTGTTCTTGTTGTTTTTATAATAATAATTAGTATTATTATTTACTGTTGTTTTTGTTTGTTTGTTATTTTTTTATTATTTTCATAATAGTCATTATTATTAGTGTAATTATTGTGGTTTATTGTAGTTATTACTATTTTTGTTATTTTGATAATAATTATTATCCTCAAAATAATTCTTATTATTTTTTACTTTTTTTATTATTATTGCTCTTGTTATATTATTAATAATTATTATTTTTTAGTATTTTTATAATAATCATTATCCTTGAAATAATTATTATTATTTTGATTTTTTATTATTAATATTGTTCTTGTTGTTATTATTATTTTATAATAATAAATATTATTTATTGTTATTGCAATTATCATTAGTTGTTATTAATTTTATTATAATAGTAATAGTAATTAGCATTATTACCATTTGTTGTCGTTTTTAGAATTTTTTAATTATTAGGTGGATCTGATTCCATGGAATGATGATCAATTCCAGCCTATCTAGACTGGAATCGTGAATTCCCCATTTGCAAGAATTTTATTCTGGTCGGAATATGGTTCCACCAAACGTAGGAATGCAATTCCATTCTTGAGCTTTGATTCCATTCCAGGCCTAATTCCGCAAACCAAACAGGGGGTTAAGGTAAAACCCAGTTTTCATCCATAACCATGAAGCCAAAGACAATAGAGGCAGAATTTGGGTATGCTATGACCCAATGCACTTCAATGTTGAAGAGATTATAAAAAAGTCTGACATATCCCTCAGAGTAGCTCATTAAAAACATCATCTCTCTTGGGTTTCCTTCATATATGCAGAGCTATTGATACTGTAGAGAGAAGGTATCTTTGGAAGCATCTTTTATCCCTGGCTATAAAGGTAAATAATTGCCCGCCCTTCAATTCTGTCAAAGACTACTCAGAAAGCTGCAACCCCATAATTTCTTCTTGCCAAACTGGAATGGAGGATTTAAAGAATTTTTTAATGAGTACCTGCATGGATGACTTCCCTTATAGTGGCCTTATTTTCACATGGTCTAACAAAAGATTTATTGGGCTCATATCTAGAAAATTGGATAAGAGTCAATTACAACTCAGAGCTAAAACATGATATAACCACATACAAAGGTTGAGTTTGTTGCTCCAGGTATTTCTGGCCACTGCCTAGCAACTGCTAATATTGTCCCTGAAGAAGCAGGAAAAACAATTCCATTTACGTTTCTTTATTGCTGGACAATGCATCCTATTTTCTTGAAGTGGTGAAAGAGAGCTGGATCTATCCCAAAACTCAGGGGACTCCAATGTATATATTTTATTAGAAACTGAAAAGGCTAAAAAATGCTCCTAGAATTTTTCACAAAGAGCAATTCTCCGATATATCAAATAGAGTTAAAACTGCTAAAGATGATATGGAGAAAACTAAGCTACACATTCTCAACAACCCTAATCAGGTTAATGTCAGTGAAATCTCTAAGAAGCAGGAAAAGATATATCAATTTCATCAATGCTGAAGAGAGCTTCCTTAAACAGGAATCAAAGATCATGTCGCTCCAATTTGGAGACAAGAATAATTTCTTTTCAAACTCACTAAGAACAGGAAAACTGGATCTCACATCAGATATCTTGCGAATAATGAGGGTCAAAGGATTGAGAGCAAGGATGAAATTAAGGAGTTCATTCGCTATTTCCAGGCATTATTGCAGATTGAAAATAAGGATGTAACGAATTGTAATATAAACTTCTAGGCAGAGTTCATCAACTTTGAATGGGCAGATACAGAGAATGTGCTGCTTAGTAGCCCTATCTCTAAAGAGGAAATAAGGAAAGCAATCTTTTCCTTTCTAACAATAAGGGTCCAAAACCAGATGGCTACGATGCAGAGTTTCACAAGGTTTGTTCTTCTATAATTGAAGCAGATCTATCTCAAGCTATTTTGTCATTCTTCAAGGATTCAAAGTTGCTAAAGCAAGTTAACTCTATACTATCTTTGATTCCTAAAGTTAAGAATCCAGAAACCCCAGCTGACTTCAGATCAGTTTCATGTTATAATGTACTTTACAAGTGCATTTCAAAGATCTTAGCAAACAGGCCTCAAGGCTGTCTATCCCAATTTGTAAATCCAAGTCGAGCAGCTTTTATAAAAGGAAGAGCAATTCAGGATAATATCATGATGGCTCATGAATTTCTCCACAACTATCATCTCAATAACGGTGTTCCTAAAATGGCAGTGAAAGTTGATCTTAGAAAGGCCTTTTGACTCCATTGATTGGAATTTTCTTAATAAAGATTTTACATAGCATTGGCACTCCTTTGAACTTCAGTAGCTGGATCCACACTTCTACTTTCTCAATTGCCGTTAATGGCTCTCTTCAAGATTACTTTCTAGGAAAGAAAGGTCTTAGACAGTGTGATCCTTATCACCCTGTCTTTTGTGAAGCTTATGGAGATTTTCTAGAATCTACCACCAGCTGAAAGATGTAAATTCAAATTTCATAGCAAATGTAATTTTTTGATAATTACAAATTTAAGCATTGCAGATGATCTTGTTGCTCAAGGAAACTCAAGTTCTGCTTTCCCTATTAAATTTACTTTGGGTATCTTGTATGCTCTATCTGGTTTGAAATGCTATTCTGCAAAACCTGTGTTGTTTTGCTCCAATATATCATCATCTGAGGAACAAAAAATTTCTCAGATCCTGAATATTCCTACTGGTACTTCGCCAGTTAAGTATCTTGGATTACCTCTCTACACAGAGAGTAAAGAAGATGGCAATGTCCTAATTGACAAGATTACTGCCAAGATCTAAAACTGGACTCACAAGCATATCTTGTTTTGGAAGGCTTCAATTAAAAAAAGCAGTCCTTCTAAGCATTCAAGCTTACTGGTGCTCTTCTTTCATTCTCCCAAAATCAGTGATCTCAAAAACTGAGAAAAGGCTCAAACCCTTCTTACGAAAGGGCAATGAATGGAATATTTCTGGTTGCAAAGTAGGTTGGAATAAGGTTTATAAACCTCGTAATGAAGGAAGCTTGGGCATCAACCTTATATCAGATTGGAACTTGGCATCAGCAATCAAGTTAGTTTGGAAAATCTGCTCCTCCTCTGACTCTTTTCGGATGAGATGGTTTTCAATTTATAAACTTAAAGATAAAAGTTTATGGGCAATTAAACCCCCTCCAAATGCTTCTTGGACTTGAATAAAATTTTTGAAAGCAAGGGAGGCGGCATATAGTTGAATAAAGAAAAAAATTGGAAATGGGAAAAAAGTTCTCATCTCTTTTATGATAACTGGCATCCCCAAAGCCCTTGATTTGCAGTTTTGGTGCTGGTATTTGTGCTGAATTTGGGTCCTTCCCAAATGCTAAGGTCTCTGATGTTATAAAGATCAAAGATGGAATTGCCCAAGAATCAGAAATCTAAGAGTAGCAAAGATCATAAATCAAACTGAAGACCTTCCAGATTCTAATGTAGAAGATAGTATATTCTGGACTGTAAGCTCTTCAGGAAACTAAAATTTCTTCTCATCTTGGAACGAGTGGTCTGCAATCTGGTTTAAAACCAAAATACCAAGCCAAGGCTTTATCTGTTGGCTGGCCATAAAAGATAGGCTCTCAACTTTGAGTATAGAATAACTAGATGCAGGAAAGCTACAAGTGGAGTCTGAATTCTATGCGATAATGGGGATGAAAGCAGAAATCACCCATTTTTCAAATGTTTCATATTCAAACGAAGTTTATAATGGAGTTTTCAATTTCTTCCATCCTGATAAAATCTATGCCAGCTGGGAAGGAGAATTACAATAGCTCAAGAACCTGAAGGAAAGAAGGAAAGATGATAAAGCAAAGGTAATATGTTCTGCTCTTGTCTACCACATCTGGAGGGCTAGAAATGGCTATATCTTCAAGAATGAAATGGTTTCTACAAAGGCCACTATCCATAAAAAAATTTTTGAAATTCAAGCAAGAGTTATGGAACTTATATATGGTTCAGTTTTGTTTTGAGGTATAATCTTTGTACTCTCCAGTTCGGCTAATATACTCACTCTTTCTTTCTCCAAAAACAAAAAAACAAAAACAAAAACCATGTCATCAACCCAAAATAGTTGGCATGAAGGCTCTACTAACAATGAGGTTGTTGAGTCAGAACCCGCAATGAAGTATTATGTCTGTCCATCAGATTTGTCAGAGCCTGTCATATTAGTGTTAGGCTGCAACACACATTCATCTCTAAATATAGAATAACTGAGAAGGAATAACAGCTCATAGAAATAACCAAAACATGAGTAACTAGTAATTCAACAGTACATGAATTTAAAGGATACAAGTATGAAGAAAAATGAATACTCATTTAAAAAAGACCTGCAAGACCATCAAAACCACATTTATGCAACATCTTAAACCTTTTTTCCTCCACTACTGAGGTCTTTAACTTCCAGCAAGTAAAACAGCTTCGAGCTTAAATCTTTCCATTTTGACAAAACCCCCAACCGACCACAAGACAAACATAACCCATTACTTTACACTCAAAATACAGAACAAAAGCAAACTCTATGGGAACTTCAACAATGAAGTCCAATTAACCATGTCGCCTGATGGACCATAGAAATACATGCATACACTTTACCTACACATCAATTATAAAAGACAAGGAGCTCCCCTGATTTTCCAAAAGTTTCACAAAAAATCCACCTAGAAATTTAGTTTTGGTCATCACTCAATATCCCTTCTTTCCTTGCCTAAACAGACTATGCAGTAAGGAATTAAGAATGACTTAGCCATGTCAAAAAGTGGCCCGCATTTCAAGTGCCCAAACCATCTAAGTCGTCTCTTCTAATCTTATCTTCTCCCGGTGCTATACCTAATTTATTGCAAATATGCTCATTCATTAATTTATTCTTTAATGTTATACCACTCATCCACCTTAGCATTCTTATTTCGGCAACTTTTACTTTTGGATGCATCGTTCCTTAGTTTCCAAACATTCTAAAGCACGGCTGGTCTTATAGCTGTCCTATAAAACTTCCCTTTTAATTTTAAGGGTATCCTATGATCACACAGCATTGCGTAAAGCACTCCTCCAATTTACCCAACTCGATTTAACTCTATGTATTACATCCTCTCTTCAATTTCTCCTTTTGCTTGCATAAGAAATCCAAGGCACAAGCTCTCACAATGGTCTTCTTTTTCATGCATTCGCCCTTTCATCTCTCTTCTCTCACTAGAGTATGTTTCATGTCAATAGTTGGGTGTGATGGCGGGGGGTTTCTGTATCCATCCAAATCGAAGGGAAATCCTTCAAGTTGAGTTTGGATAAGGTAGGGAAGGTTGGAGCTTTGTTTGTTCTTGAGAAGAAGAGGAAATGCAATCGGTGGGTTCGACTCTCTTCTGGAGCAGCTTTATGGTTTTCTAAGGGGTTCTCGGATCTTGTTGGTAGTTTCGGCATGGGATTTCGAAGATTCAAGGTGGGTTATGTTGATTATTGGATGGGGATTCATGCAACTTGAGTAGGGAAATTCTTGGAATTAGGACAAGGACAAAGGGGAAAGAAGTATTCAATCTTTGTTTCTGAAGGGCTGAAAGGGGAAGGGTGGTCTTGGTTTGGGGATGCCTAGCTACTTTAGAGAGTTTTTGTCAACCAAGCTCGAATGGAGCAAATAGTAAAAAGATCAACGAAAATCACTCTTTGAGCCAAGTTGCTTCTGGAAGCGTAGGCAAAGGTGGAGGTTGATTGGCTTCTAAGAATATAAAATAGATGGTTTGTGCTCATTGTGGGGGAAGGTCGCAAGAGGAGTTCATTCAGTTAGCTTCTCAAGAACCATTGACGGCGTTGAAGGCTACGTTGCCGGCTGGGCAGTTGAAAATAAAGGTGGCTAGGACTTCTCGTGTGGATGACGGAAAGACAAAGAATGATGCAACTAGGGTTTTTTGCATGGAAAACGGGTTGACAACGATAGAGTGGGCTGGGCCTAGCTTGCTATCAATTAAAATTGATTTGGGTCGATTGTTTGAAAATAATAAAAGCCTATTGAACTCTCTATTGGGCATATTGGTTACGGATGAGCAAAAGAAGTCTCTTGATTTAAAACTAGGCTCGGGTAGTGGGGAAGCTTCATCAGAAGGGCAGAAAGGCCACTTAACCAAGAAGGCCCAAGAACTTCTATAGTTCCCTGAACATAAGGGAGTCTCTTCATCTACAACTATGAAGAATATGGGGGGTCATCATCCAGCGAAGCAGCAACAAATCGAATAGCTCTCATCTCCGAATGTTGTACAAGATGATCTAGTATTTATTTTTTTTTTCTTCTAATAACATCTTTGATGGCCATGATGAGGGATGTTTTGATAAAGGTAAAGTGCAGGAAACAGAAGAAGGAAGGCTTGATAGATATGTTGCTTCTCCTTGGCTGGAGGGGAACGACACTATAGGAGTTGTAGGATTGTAAGGGGGGAAACTTGTTTTAAGAATTTTAAATCTTGTGATTTTGAGAAACACGATTTCATTTTTGGTTCAATGAGAAATCAAGCTAGAAAGTGAGTCTATTTCCAAAGGGATATTAAGTATACAAGACAAGCCAATCAATGTTTCGGTCTTTTGGATGAGGACAGCATTAGGGGTAGTGATTTTGAATGTGAAAAAGATCAATTATTGGACCATATTCGGAAACAATGTGGATATTCCTTCAGTTCTTCCATTGATCGTCTCGGAGATTTAACTTATGTGCCGCATGTTCCATTGAAAGGTTTTAGAAGGTACTAATATGTTTGAAGAGGAGGTCCCCAAAGATGTTAAAAAGGCAAGGATGGAATTTTGCCTACTCCCTTTCAAAACGAAATTCGTGAGAAGGGCGTTGAAACTCAGAGGTTGTTGAATGACTTGGGCATCATGTTTTCTGATTGTTGACCCTATTGGTCACATCCCGTTTTCATCATGACAAATACCTTGGTATTTAATATTTGTCAAGTTTGTGTGCAGGTTTATAGTATCAGATCATATGCTGGCACATGAGAAGACTTGAAGACTAAAGACCCTGAAGACTCATTGTAATTTATATTTTGTGTAATTTGGGTCTGTAATAGTAATATAGGAACGGTTTGTAATAATTAATGCATGTAGGAACTAAAGCTCAAGACCGTAGTCTGACCTTAGGGATCACCCTTCAGTCGACCTTCGGTCGACTGACGCCAAGTTTTTTTTTAGCGTACTTAAAAAGGCCTTAGAAAGACCATAGGTCCCAGCACTTGCACGTAAGAAAGTCCTCAATATCACATATATTATCTGGGGAATTAATTGAAGCAAAAATTGGGCTAAATTGCAAAAATTGAGAGAAGTCGAGCGACCGAACCCTAGGTGAACAAATCACCTCGAGCGCCCGAACTATTGAAAAGTCAACAGTTGACCAAGCTCTTGAGCAACCGAACCTGTTTTAAACATATCTTCCACGGGCGCCTGAACCCTCTAAAAAGGACCCCTCACCAACTCGGGTTGCCAAGGAAACAGTTCAAAACAGGCCCGGGCGACCAAACCTCTAAGTTTGAGCTACCGACCCACTAACCAAGCACCCGAAACTCCGAACAAATGTTTCTGACTTTTGTTCAGTCTACCAAACCTAGACTCAAGCGACCGCACCATTTAAAATGCTTTTCAAAGCTCAGTCTATTCGGGCAACCGAACCTCGGTTCAGCCACCCAATCTCTCAGGTAAAATTAAGTTTTACTGAAAATTAAAAGGGGTAAATGGGGTTAATTTTTTTAAACCTGTTTTAAACTTTTTTAATTATTCCCATTGAGTCCCAATGGTCAAAAATCCTTTATTGCCTATAAATACCTGTTCATTTGCAATAATTAGTAAGGATTAGCAAATTGATTAGGCCCAAAATTCTCTCAAAATCAAATATCCCTTTTTAGCCTACACTACTCCCAAACACTTCAGAACTTCATTTTCCTTGATCTTTCAAGTGTTGTGAGTATATTTAGAGTGCTTGTGCTTAATCCTCATTAGCTCATACTCTAATTTTGTACTTATTGTTTTTATTATTTAGAGTAAAGCTTTAAGTTCTCCCATCAATTTTATTTGATAAATCTTGTGTGGGAAGACTTAGTGACTTGTGGTTCTTGCATTGTCATTGCAAGTTACCTTAGCTTATATTTTTTGTGTGCAAAAATCACTTTCAAAGCTTGCATTCAAACATCCATTGTGCGTAGTACATTGAGAACATCTTATTAAGGTTGTTTGAATCATCTAGCTAGCATATTTGAAACCTTGATCTGATACTGTGATATTCAAATATTGTGTTTCAAATCTTGCTTTGATATACACTCTTGTGCTTGATTAGATAAAGTCATTATTCTGAGTATTGATTGCACGCATGGAGCCCCGAGCTTATAGTTCTTACATCATTGAGCTGCATTGATTATACTGTGCTTAGTGGTACATAATCTGCTTAGTGTAAGAAGCATATTTCCGTGTACGCAAAAATTATATTACACATTTGTTGTATTCTAGGCATGGGCTTGAAGAGGGAGACTAGCCCTGTGGAATAGTCCCGGATGGCTTAGACCCGATTAGGAAAGTTAGGTGCGCCATCGTGTGTTGGTTGAAGTAAGCCCCGTTAATTGACCTGGTTGTAACCGGTGCAGCTCCACCCATTAAGTGAGCTTTAGTGGAATCCTCGGGCTTATGAGCTAGAGGCGGGGACGTAGGCACAATTGGCCGAACCCTGATAACATACTGTGCGTGTTCTTTATATTTCCGCAAATTTATTTTCCGCACTTTTATTTTCAGCACATGTATGTTGTATGCTTGATTCATTATATGGAGTACATATGTTGATTGGGTTTATAATTAAATAGAAAGACCCTAGGTTTGTGTAATGCTGTTGCTAGATTAGTTAAACCTAGGGACAAATTTTTTAAATACCCAATTCACCCCCACTCTTGGAAATACACCAAGGTAATGAAGTTAGGCTTGATGGTGTCAAATCCAGGGTGAAAAAGGTCAGAGGGGATTTCTCGGCTGACTTTAGTAGCTTTTATTTTCTATTTTTGTTATGTTTTATTTTGGTTTTATTTTGTTTTTTATTTTAAATATTTAGTATCCTCACGTTGATTGTAAATTCTCTACCTTAATACATTTTCTTTTACTATCAAAAAACAGATCGAAGTTATTGAGATCTACTAGTGCTATTAATTTCTTGACCATCAAGTTTAACCGTATCTCCAATATTCCTTCTTACATGGATGAAATACGTTCATATATTTTGTATTATTTCTACTTACCCTAAAACCAATTATAGATGCCAATCAAATTGCTAGGCTGTGTCTTTTGTATCAATTTTGGCCCCAACATTGGTCCATGACTGTAAATATGACAAGTGAAAAGGCGTACCCCATGTGGGAAGAATCACAAAATGAGTAACAGGCTACTTCTTGTGCAAAGTATGAAACTAACAGATAAGTAACCATTTAGAAGTTCTCACTACGAACGCTCCTCATAAAAATGTGAAGTCATATTGCTTTCTTCTGAAACCAAACTACTGCCATGAATCTCACACTACAGCTCTTATTCATAGTTTTAAAGGAGCGGCCAGTCATTAAAATAAGAGTAGGCGAGTACCCAAAATGACATGCCCAGTCTGTATTACTCTCTCAGCCCAGCAGACACAGGTGATGCAGGGGCACCATCAAGGATCTGCAGCCATGGGGAGAAAATAGAAGAAATTGAAGAGAAGAAGGGGAGGATAGGAGAGAGGAGATACAAGGGGCAAAACTTAACGTTTCACTTCAAATTCAAATTCAACAAACCACCTACAACATGGCTTTTCACACACTATTTATAAGAAAGCCTCTAACACATGAAATTACAGACACGGCCCAAAAATTACATGAAACTACAAACATACCCTTAAAATACACAAATATTACAAATAAGTCCCCCAACATACATAATCCTAATACAAGAAAACTAAACAAACATAATTAAACAACTAATTATGCACATTTGGGTTTAGGACCCAATAAACCATTAACACTATTCTTCGACATAGGCATTCAAATTGGGTTGAAATGATCCATCCAATTACCCGCTTCTCGTCCTACATCACAGGGTCAAACCAGCCACAACATGACTAACAAACCCCATGCCCATGGTCACGAAGACTCGGCCTTCATTTTTGGGGTAAGGGGGGGACTTGAAATTGGTGTCACCAAAACAAGAAAAGTGGATGCTGGATGTTTTGCAAGGAAGCTTTACCATTTAATTACTGAATCTTTTGACAAAGAAAATAAAGCACATATGGTATTTCTAGATATATTTCCTATACAGGTGCAGTACTGCAGTCCCATCCAAGCTGAGGACCAGTCCAGGTTTTAAAAAATTGTTCTCATCCTTATCAGTCACAAACTGTTCCACTCAATGAACTGAGGACATGAAGATTTCTCCTCACATTTGCAATTGATAAAAAGCCTAGATTCTTCTATGAGGGGAACATGAACAAAACAGCTGTAATCACCTACTTCACTGAGGAAATAAAGAACAAAGGCTAAAATTCATCTTAAAGAGTTAGAGCCACACATATAAATAAATAAATACATAACAATACAGGTATAATGGCTCGCACAAGAAACTAGATAATGACTCATACAAAGGCACACAAACAAGAGAACATGAATACATCTGGAAGTGCAATAAATGGAACAACAGCATATAGCAATAATTGCCCAAGTGATTACAAAAGAATCAAAGTTAAACATGAAATTGTAACACATGCAAAAATAAAATAAAAAATTGAAATGAGGGAAACAAAAAGCACATTAAACAATGGATCAAGCACTAAGGGAATCAAAGAAAATACCTCAGCTGCCCCAAGGCGGTGTGCAAAGTTTCTGGTGGAGAGCTCACCGACCTCCCGCTTCCACACATCAACTACCGCCATGTCAAGGTTTGTCCCGGCCCTCTTTCTCATCCTATTTTGCAAAGTTTGTCAGTTTATATATTTTTTACCAAAAACTAGAAGCTTAAGATATGTTCATTATTCACTCACATAATACAACACAAAGACACTGACACAGGCAGAAACCATAAATCCACTCCCAGCACCCGAAGAAGGATGAAAATAAAAAATGTAAAATAAAAAATAACATAACAACCCTTCCACATGTATTGCAAAAGATATCAATTAGTGTTGCAGATAATGAATAAAAAATACTAATCTCAGTGAATCAATCCACAGCTATTGCAAACAAGTAAAGCATGAATAATGATCTTTCTGTTCAATAACAACTATATGACAGTATTTATGTATACTGCAAATATAATTTAAAAAAAAAAGAGGATCAGTTCTAATTGTAGTGAGCACAAAAGGCACATGAAAGTGTGAAACAACTGAAAAGGGAACAATGGCTACATTACATGGACTTGAGCATAGTTGTTAGAAAACGTAGAATCTTACAATTCATACAAATTCCACAACAAATCAATGCAAATCTTACTAGAGAATCAAAAAACAACTGAAACGATTCACTCAATTCTGAATCAATCAGGTCCAGTCAGACCCTGTTTGATTAAGGTTGACTAAGTGGCAATTTCTAAAAGATAATAATTTTTCTTCTTTTTTTTTTCAAAAAATATGATCTCTATCAAAAAAATTATTGTTATCATTAATAGTATTATTACAATTATTAATAAAATTATTGGGGAAATGTGTGGATTGAAATGGAAGAACAGAGATTGAATTTGGACCATGGTTTTAAATCGCGGTAGCGGGTAGCGTAACGCAATGGTAACAGGTGTAACGGGAAGCAGGAGTAGCGGATGTTACATAACGGGAAGCGGGTGTAACGGCCGTGAATTTTTTTGAAGCACGCACAACCTTGTGCATATTAGCGTACTTACATGTTTTAAGCTTTTGGCCATTCTTAGAAAGGGTTTTAGTGTATCTTGGACCCTTTAGTTCGAGTAACTAAGTTATTTGGTAAGGGCAACAAGTTTACATTTGTTTTAAACCATCATTAATAGAAAATTACGTGTGTGCGCGCCCATTCGTAGACTTGATTCTGGGACCATAGGAGGTTCCAATTTGAATTGTAGAAATATGGTCTATGCAGAATGAAGATACTGTGTACTGCGGCTGCTTCAGCTGAGTCCATTTTCCAAAGGTTGTGATTACCCATAAGGGTAATCAGCTTCTTTCTCCATGTAAAAGAGAGAGAAAAAGTGAGAAGAAAAAGTAAAAAATAAAATATTTTTTTGGTGTAACAGTCCTTTAGCGGTTACGTAACGGCCGTAGCGGCCTTTACGTAACGGTCGCGGTCCGTAGCGGCCGCTACGGCCGTGATTTTTCTTCCCACCGATTTTGCGGTGTGTAACGGTATCGGTAACCCAAAAAACCTTTACGTAACGGTCGCAGCCTTTATTTAAAACCATGATTTTGGACTCTATCACCAAATGATGCAAGGGCAGCATCAATCATCTGCAGCCATGGAAGAGATAAGAAGAAATTGAAGAGAGGAAAAGGAAGAGGGGAGAGGGGAGATACAAGGGGGAATCATGCGTTCAACTCAACTCAAATTCATCAACTGCCTACAACATGGCTTTCACACACTATCTATAAGAAAGCCTCTTCACATGAAATTACACATATGCCCCCAAAAACTACATTAAATTACAAGCATACACCTATACTACACAAATATTACAAACAAGCCCCCAAATACACAATCCTAAACTAAAAGCAAAATTAACAACTAACTAAACCTAACAATCCCTTGACCCAATTCTTCTTAATTATTCTCCATCAAAGATCTTTCCATGTCTTGCTTCTTGTCCTACATCACCCTCCAGCGATGAAATTTCACCCACTTATAGATCAAAGGGTTCTGTGACTAGGATGGTGTTGGTTTTGTGGAATATGGAAGGGTTCTTGAGATTTTGAAAAAGACAGCACTGTCCAGAAAGCTTACGGCGACTGTTGATTTTTCAGCAACCTCTAGACTTGTTTTTTATCTCTAGAGGTACGGCTGCTCTTCCTATAATGGCATATTTTCAAAGGACGAAGATTATCGGATCTTGCTCTAATACCATGTTGAAGATTTGAAGTATTGAGTCAAACGAAAGGCCTAATCACAATGATTCTCTTCCTTTATTTATAATATACATCAAGTACATCCCAATGACCATAATACCCTTACTAACTCACACTTATACACATAATACTAAAACATACTAATAACGCTAAATAACTAAAGCAACCATTAACACCAACTAACAAATGATCTCTCCAACATTTATGCACCCTAGACCGTCAATATGCACATGTGTTTACGCCATAATTCGACTAATCGTACAAGTACTTGCCATGTGTCAAATTAAGGAAATCAAATATGTGATAGGATTCTTCACAAAGATTCATCCATGTGGAAGCAATTCCCAAAAATTCGTTAGCCAAATATCTTGCAATAAGGACAATCTCTCAAATTCTTGACCAAAGTGAGACAACTAACTTGTCACAAGATTTGCTCATATAGCCAACAGCAATAAGGATGACAACTAACAAATTTTGAGGGATATGTGGATTTAGATGGAGATGCAACTACCAAGATAAGAATGATAAGTCAAAAAAATTTGGAAGGATCCCACAGAATAAGTGCTCAAGGGTATAAATGTGAGGAGAATAGATGAAGAAAAAAGTCTTTAACCAACATCCAACTAGTAGACAATTTTTTTTTATAGTTAACTTAGGTCAATATTTTAATTTCCAGTGCTCTTTAAATTTTCTATAATAATTTAGGGCACATTTAGTTGTGAAAAACATTTTCATTTCTCTCCTTTAACTTTTCAAAAAATTATAAAAAAACTCATCTTATTTTTAGTTTTCTAAAATGTGTATTAAAAAGGTAGAAAATAGTTTGTTTAGTTGCACAAAACATTTTTCATGTTTATTTCTTGATTTCAAAATAATTACAAAAAAGACAACTTGTTTTTCAATTTTTCAAAAAATTATATAAGGTAGTTTTTGGGATCATATACATTTTGGAGCTTGGATTTGGATTTGTGGATTTGGAAGAAACTCAACGCATAATCTACATAGATCAAAGTCCAAGATATGAATTGCATGCTCCCACGCACAAAGTAAGAAATTAGAAATATAGAAAAATAAAAAAATAAAAGATGTTGTCCAAATTTTCTATATTAATTTAGAAATGTGGAAAACAAGGTGGCATTTTCGTAAGTATTTGAAAAATTAGAAATGAAAAATAAAACTATTGAAATGAAAAAACAAAAAAAAAACTATCTCCACAAGAAAATAGTGCCAAAATCCTTTTATCATTGTTCATTTATTTTATATAAATGTTGTAAAACTGAAAAATTTTCATAATTCTTTGGAAAACTAAAATGGAATATTAAAATTGTTTCCCAAAACTAAATAGGCCCTTTCCCTACAATTGTCCTTTGAATTTCCAACACCATTTTTCCATTGTATTAGTTTAAATTTCTATTTTCACTGTACTTCAAGTTGTTTTTATTCCTCCATAAGCTTTTCAACCTTAGTTCAAGTTGTAACCATTCCTCCATAGGCTTTTCAAGTTGCAACTTAGTGGGACCAGCACGTCACTAGCTACTAGAGTTCTCATGCCCAAGGAGAACAGTTACACATGCTAGTGTGTTGCCCAGGAGTTTGCAATTGCCCATGCTTTCAATTGGTTGAAATGGCTGGCTGATGTGATGGTGCCAAGTTTTGACACACTTGCTTCCCTAGAGATGGGGCTAAATTGATCGGAGTTCAGATCCGTCCAAGGTGTAGGATCACCTACTTGCCCACTTGGGTGTCAATACAAGAGTCAGCCAAAATAAGCTCATAGCAAAGGGGGATGGGTGGATGTGATGCACACTATAGCCTCTCAGTGATATGGACGAAAAATTGCCCCCCATCATATTGATCATTCTACACCATACAACAACCCCTCATTTAAGGTGGCGAGGAGCAAGGATTAACTACATTATTTGAACAAAACCAAGAGCTTGGGGTAGCAAAATCCTTCAAACAACCTCAACTATGAAAATTGACAGTGTTTTATTAGTTGATTACGTCAAAGAAAACAAGGATCCTTATGACAAACAAGATCGTTTAATTGGCTGACTTCATAAATAAAAAAGAGAGATAAACACTATGAACAACTTACCCTCTGGCTTAGTTGCACAGAATGAACCTGTACAACAACAAAAAAACAGCAACGGCCCTCTAGCCATCGCAGCACACGTGTCCACTGGCAACATGGTTCACATGTCGTAAGGTAAATCACATCCCAATGCCTGCTTGCATGGATAACAAAGGGGTTGAAAGGTCAATGGTGCAAAAGTTTTCCAACGTCAATTCCACAAATGCCATTCAATCGCGTTCCCACCGAAACTCATATCATAAGGGCATCTTAGGGTTTGAACGAAGTCCTCTGTGCAACATTCATGGGTTCTCTTCAAGTTCATAACCCATCAAGTATTCGTCTTCACTGTGACCAACATAGGGCCGCACTTGTGTGGCTTGAGGATTGTTTGTCTAAGGGGTTCACAACTCATTCTTTCTCATAGATCCAAAAATGTCACCTCTCTCTATGGGTTTGAACTTCCCAAGTTCAATGAAAGACACCCTTGACCAAACTCCTACAATCATCCTCTTCCCTAAAATCTAAGAGTATCACCTCTGCCTATGGAACGAGGATACCACAAAGTCTCAATAGATAAACATCCAAGCTCCAATGCGAACCAGAATAGGACAAGTCCTGAAGTGTGGCCACAATACCCGCCTCAAGGGCACAAGGTATTCTCACCTAAGTTCCCACAATCAACCCTCATCCCTCATCAAGGGTAAAGGGCACAAATCAAGCAACCTAATATTCACAAGATAGTCAAGTTTCAACTAGATGCCAACTTTTCCTTCATTATTCAAAACAAGTCGCATGACAAGAGGGGAGAGAGAGGCCAACATCCACTAAGAAGGTAACTTGATCCTAACCCCACTCAATGTCACAAACCAAATTCCACAATCAAGTTTATGACCACAGTATCAATCTTGTTTTCCTTCACAATGGAGAGATCCGCTCTGATATCAGTTGTCACTGACGTGCAGATTTCCAAGTCCCCAAGGGATCACCCATGACTTGAACTGCCTAAAGTGTAAAGGAGTCACCTGTGTGACAACAAGAATACACCAAGTCCTACCAAGCCATACTCATCCTTGTCCATGGAAGCATTCAAATATCTAACCTCGTAATCAAGTCTCATAGCTCAAAAGCCCTTGGCCCAACTAAAGGTGATCATTGAGGAACAAAGAATCGAACAATAAGGAAGTTAAACTCACATTCCAATAGCATCGAGGGTAACTCTCATCCCCACAGCACAAACCTCGTGTCAAAGTACCTATCACTTACCGCCCACTAGACAGAGCTAAGTGAAGCAACACCATATATTACTCAAGCAAGACACGCGAATGATTTATATCCCTCAATAGTTCAATCAAATCTAGGATGACACCGCCCAACAATAGCCAATGAGAAAGAAGGGAGAGCATCTAAACCTCCAAGCTAAGAAAACCCCATGGCCACATTCTCAAGTGATTGTCCAGGGAGCTCCCAAGTCCCAATCCCACACGGAAAAGCCCAAGACACCCCTTGAGAATGTCAAAAGGCCGCCCCCTAGCCCCTATGCTCTCCTCAATGTGCTCACTTAGTTCCAAAAGGATACAAGTGGAGGTAGGCCACTCACTTGGTGTTCCCCCACAAGTAACATCTCCAAAGCATTCTCGTTCACATATGAGTAACCACTAGAGATCTAATGATCATACATCTTAGGCTTGAGAACGCCACCATAAGTACTATTCAAATCCACCACAATGTCAAAGTGACATATAAAACCCATTCCCATAACATCTCCATAGTCGAATCCAAGTTCACCAAAATTTCCTCCAAGACAGAGTAACGCACCAAAATAAATGTATCACGGTCAAAAGACTCTAAGACTGTGACACACAGCGTAAATCAAGTCAAGGGTGGTTAGATAACATGCATGACACATGATCAGTTAATTTACTTTAAGAATTCATCTCTTCATTTTCCTTTACAATCAAATGATGCAAGAGTATTGCTTGTGCCATATTTTGACCAATCTAATAAGTACTCGTCATTTGGCAAATTAGGTAAATCAAATACATAAAGGAAGATTTTTCCACGGGAAGAATTTCTTGAAAATCTACCTCACATCCTGCTATAAGGTTATTCACCCATATTCTCGTCCCAAGCGAGATGGTTGACTTTGTGGGAAGATTTGGTCTTATGATCTTTGGCAATAAGATTAACACCTAAAATATTTGGAGGGATACTTGGAAATGCATACACAATAACAAGTAATAAAATCCTAATCTCTCTTCACCTCTATCTTGCGTTTGGGCGACTTATGTAGAAAACCTATATCTATACTCTCACTATGTGTGAATTTGATAAAAGGCATGGATCTAGGGACTCCGAGTAAAATAGTCCTATCAGAAGCACACAAAAAACAAAGGTGAAGAGAAAGAAAAAGATTTTGTTACTCAAGCTTTTGGAGGAATTAAAACTATAACATGGGTGAGAATAGAAATTTAAACTAATAAATGGAGATGTAATGTTGAAAATTTAAAGGACGATTGCAAGAAAAGTAGATTACAAGAAATTAAAGCCTACTAGAAATTCAACCACAAGAAATTAAAAGATAGGCCTACAATAAGTTTAAAGAACAAGTTAGCCTCATGTCAAATGCTAATGAAAGAACCTTCTCTCCATCTCTCCTTCTCTATTTATACCCTTGATCTGATTTTCCAAGATCTTTCCAAATCCTTTGACTTTTGACTTCTTGCTCTTATCCTCTACATTTAAAAATACCCCTCCAAACTCATTATTTTTCCTTATTGCATGAGACTGCATGAGCAAATGTTTGCACAAATCAACTGTGTCACTTTGGCCAAGAATCCAAGAGAGTGATCTTATTGCAACATATTTAGCTTATGAATCATAGGAAATTCTTCCACCTGGCAAATCCTTGTGATAAAGACCCTTCACGTATTTGATTTCCTTCACTTGACATTTGGCAAGGGGTGCTTATTTGATCTCAAATATGGCATAAATAATGCAACCCTCATCTCTTCACTTCATTATAAAGGAAATGTATGAGATGTATTCTCAAAACCAATTTGTCCTGGCATGTGTTGAGCATGTTATCTAATCACCTTTCATTTAGGCCAACCTAAAACATAGCACTTGCTTCAATAGTTTCGCTAATGAACTAACCAACATTCCAATTAAGATATCTTTAATAAGGCATTGACACAAGGAAATAGACTTGTGCAGCATGGCATGCTCGAGAACCTCATAATCACAGAGATAATTGGCCAACAAAGGATCCTCAAATTCTTCATAGTTGGCAAGTTTAGGTTCTAATTTTTATTCAAAAAATCAGCCAATAAAGGATCTACTTCGTCGTTAGTAATGCTTAGGATCCTTGTTTTCTTCAACGTGATCAGCCAACAAAAGACCCTCCTTGTCTTCATATTCAAGGTTTGCCAATTGAAGGATTATGCTACCACCTGGCCACTGATTCATCAAACAATGTAGATGATCCTTGCCCCTCGCTGGCTTAATGAGGGGTTGTTGTATAGCAAAACTCAAATTGATCAAGATCATAGGCGATAGGTTAACCATATCCTTGGAGGATTGTGGAGCGCATGACATTTAATCCCCCACCCCCACAAAGCCGAAAAAAAAAAAAATAGTGTGGGTTGACTCTTGCATTGGTACCTAAGTCGAGGCTAATGGGGACAAGTTCATGTAGATTTCAAAATTTCTGGTCAATTCCATGGTCGGTCGCTTATTCAAAGTACTATCACCTACCCATACTACAACTCCAGCCAATTTTTCATGCTCAACAAAGCTGACGCTGATGGATGGTAGGCTCTACGGCTTGAGTTGCACAAGTCGGAGATCCACCCTATGTACAACAAGGACACTTATGTGTTTTGATTTCAGTTGGTTTAGCCTCATCAAAGCAAGATTATCAAAAATTTGCACCATTGCATTGGTCACCCAAACCAATCATCAAGCATGATCTGCATTGCAATTGCTATCTCCCAGCAAGGTCCAAGGATGATAGTCGTCAACTAGATGCTCCAAGTAACTAGCAGCATGATGGTCCCACGTGCCAAAACTATTTCTAACGATTAATTCCCAAAAATTAAGGATGGTATGAGGGATGAGTCCAGGGACTTTTGGTAAGTCGCTGCCACCACACACACATACACATGAAAAATGTGAGAGAGAGAGAGAGAGAGAGAGAGAGGAGACACAGAGAGATTTTATTACTAAAGCTTCTAGAAGAATGTTTACAACTTGAACTATAGTGATAACAGAAATTTGAGCCAACATAATGGAAATATAATGCTAGAAATTTAAAATATGATTCTAGGAAGATTAAATGATCATAAGAAATCGAAGAGTAATTGAAATTAAATGACTGGAAATTAAAGATAAGATCTAAGATAAATTGTAAAAATAGAAAGGCTTCCAATTGGATGTTGGTGAAAGACCCGATTCTTCATCTCTTCATCTTTATACCCTCCTAATCTATTAATTGTCATTATTATTGCCCTACATGGCTACATAATAGAAGCAAATCTTGCTATAAGTCAATTGTCTCACTTTAGCCAAAAATCCAAAAGTCTAACCTTATTGAAGGATATTTGGCATACATATATTCAAGAAATTCTTCCATGTTGTAGAATTTTCGTGACAAATGCTCTTCACATATTTTATCCCTAACTTGAGATGTGATGAGTACTTACTTGATTGGTAAAAAATTATTGCATAAGCAACAAGAAATCTAAAAAAGAATAGGAAATTAAAATAAAGAATAATAAAAGATAAAAGAAACTTGAATCAATGTAATATAACCTCCTACTCAAACCCCCCCCCCCCCTTTGGCAGCCGCATACAATCTCCTAACCATCTTCTCAACGCTTGGATTCAAAAAGAACAAGACTCTAGGTTGCCACATAATAGAGCACTTATTGAATGGACAACAAACCCAGCCATAACTGCAAACCTATATAAAAAACCTTCTTCTAAAGTAATGCCACCAGCTCACCCATGACAACAGTAACCTTTAAACCATAAACTTTGTCCAAAACTTGTAAACTCCTCACATCATCTAACAAAAAAAGAACAATATGATCCACAAACTATAAATAAGAAATTACAGCATCTTCATACCCCACCACAATCCCCCCAATCTCACCTCTATCCACACAAAATAAATCACCTCATTCAATTTATCAACCTCATAATGCAGGCAAACAAAAATAACAAGCCGCCTTGCTAAACAAATCTAATCACTCCAAACCAGGATTTAGGCTTGCCATTAACTATTAATGCAAAAGCATTCGAGAAAGACACCCCCTAAACCACTTTCTCCACCTACACTCAAACCTCTTCATCACTAAAATTCTACCAAGAAAACTTCAAGAAAACCAATCATAAGCCTTCACAAATTCAACCTTTAGAACCGCTCCTATCTTATGAGATCTCTTAACATCGCATACAACATCACTAACCACTAAAACAACATCCAAAACTTTATCACCCTTAATAAAAGCACTTTGAGAACAAGACATTGTATCGCCTGAAACCCCACAAAATCTATTAGCACATACCTTCGCTAGAATCTTTAAAACCCATCATCAAACTAATGGGTGAAAAATCTCTCACCTCTATAGCTCTATCTTAGACACAAAAAATAATGAAGGTACAATTGGCATTCCTACCCACTGCACCAATAGTATAAAACTCATGACAAATCATCCTTATTAGTGTACAGACACTCATTGTCTCATCTCTATTTCGATCATGTAATAAATATTAGATTTGGTCTACAATAAAGTCTAAATTGCTCGCTTTACTAGCTTTTTAGTTGACTAATTTTGCAAGGCCCAAGTGTCAAGCCCTCCATACGTATTCTCAAAATTGATCATGGGATAGAACGCAGGATCCAACCACTCCCAGCCTTAGGTCCTAAGACACTGCATAGAGATTTGGCTTGGTGGCTCAATCTTAAAGGCAACTTAACCCCTTTAACCCTTCCTAAGCTAGCTTATGCATAGCCCATACATATGTCCTTTCCTTATTTTATTCTTATTTTATTTTTGGCCACATGTTATCACGTCATTGGTTTATTCAAATCTTTCTCTTTTATAGTTTAGAGTGTTATATAGCTTAATTTTATTGGAGGATGACCCCACCTACCCCCACTCTACCCCGTTTATTGACTTTAGACCATCACTTTCACAAGAGATTCCTCTATCACCTAGACTTCTCTCTATAAACTTTGTATCATAGTTACCTAGGTCATTCCCCCCCCCCCCCCCCCCCAAAAAAAAAAATAAAAGCACCCACAAAAAAAGAAAAGGAGATATGATCCAGCTTGTGCATCCCAATCTGCAAGTCAATCATGTCACAAATCAATGGGATCAAGATCCAAATTCGAAAGATGGCATATATTTTTTAACCATTTTCAAATCAATAAGCACATGAAAATATTCAAAAATTTCAAAACAAATTGTGAAACAAATACTAGAATTTTGAAGAAAAATTCACAAAGAAACTTGCAACATTTGTGTGAATTTGTATCAATCGAATATGATCATAATCTTCTTTGTTAAATTATATGAAACATCATCAAAATTGTTGTAGAGAAAAGAAATGGTAGAGCAGGAAATCGTTGCCCCAAATCTACCAGAACCTCTTTCAAGTTCAAATTAAACTTGAGAAGTGTGAAGACAGGTTAATCAATGGTGCGCCTTCAAAGCTAGATGATGATTTTAGAGAGAGAGAGAGGAGGACATTTGCAATGGTGACTAAGTAAGCATTACTCCAACAAAAGTTTTTTCTTTCTTTTACCAACAATGGAAGGAAGGAATGGCAACAGTTTTCCAGTTGTCTTCCACACCTAAAAAGATTTGTTTATTTGTAAAATAGTAAAACCCCATTTATTGACTTTAGGCCATCACTTTCACAAGAGACTTCCTCTCTCACCTAGACCTCTCTCTATAAACTTTGTATCATAGTTAACTAGGTCACTAACTCCCCCCTCCCCCTCACCCCCCCGGAAAAAAAAAAGGAGATATCATGTATCCCCATCTGCACATCCATCATGTCCCAAATCAATGGGATCAAAATCTAGCAAGTGGCGTAGATTTTTTAACCATTTTTCAAATGAATAATCATAGGAAAAAATTCAAAAGATTTAAAATGAATTGTAAAAGAAGTACTAGAATTTGGATGAATAATTCGTAAAGAAACTTGCAAACATTTGCATGAATTCGTACTCATCGAATTTGACCATGATTCTCTTCGTTAAACAATATGAAACACCATCAAAATTGTTGTAAAGAAAAGAAATGGTAGAGCAGGAAATTGTTGCCCCAAATCTGCCACGATCTCTTTCAAGTTCAAATTATGCTTGAGAAGTGTGAAGACAGGCTAATCAATCGTGCGCCTTCAAAGCTGGATGATGGTTTGATAGAAAGAGGGATAGAAGAGGATATCGTGCTGCTGCAATGGTGGATGGGTTCGATAGGTGGTGAGAGAAAGAGACAGATTCTAGTGACTAAGTGAACACTACTTTAACAAAAAAAAAAAAAGATTTCTTTTACTGACAATGGAAGGAAGGAATGCCAACAGTTTTCCAATTGTCTTTCACCCCTAAAAAGATTTGTTTATTTGTAAAATAGTAAAAGATATTTATCAAGTTACAAAAACAAGAAGAACCAAGAGTCCTCAAGAAGAATAAAAACAATAAAACATATCCTAAATACAAACCTATACTTTTGACACAATGCATAATTGGAGGAGTGACCAACCATACCCTAGATGGGAATAGCCATCCCTTTTTAATTGAACTCCTTTATGGGTCTAGGTGAATTATTAAGACTTTCTTTAATGGTATTTTATCAGAGGACAAAGTGCATTATCTAATTTTCATTCAAAATACTGAGTCGAAAAGAAACAAAACCTGAGTTGCAACGACACTCCCTCCAACATGATTAAATCACATTCATTGTTTCCACATGTAGCCACATCCAAATCAACATATTTCATATCAGTTATACAAATTCATTCACAAAACCCATACAAATATTCTACCTCAGAAAATGGTTTCACATAAAAATTATCCAAAAGAGCCTTGTCATTAACTTCAGTGACTGCAAAATAGTAGGGGGGAAAAGAGCTATACTAGCTCAAAACACTTTTCATGAAAACCTTCCCATTCTCAATCCTTTTGAAAAATATTTTATATATACATATATACACTAGGTTAACTTAGATAGCTCAATGTCAAAACCACTTCATCACAAAATAAGCTAAGAACCAATCTTTCCATTAGAAAGAATATAAAATAAAACTTTCAAGGTTGGTTTTGGACTAGAAACACATTTACTTGAACAGACAAACAAAGAATTTTCCTTTTCCAAATATAAAATAGCTTTCACTATTATTTTTTTTGTTACTCAAATCTCCCATATCAACATCACTTTTTTCCCCTCTTGGGTGATCAATTCAACCAAAGATCAAAGAACCAATCCTTCATATAAATCATGATATGAGACCAGACTCAATATTTATTCCCAACTCAGCCTTCACATTATCACCTTTCCTCTTCAAATGGTCAATTAACCCATCAAAATCCTCTCAGAGAAAATTCTCACCCCTCTAGGCCTGAGAGGTCCCTGCACAGTCATCCACATCACTCTCACTCTTCTAGGCCCAGCAAGTCCCCACAAATTAATCAATGAACAATCCTCATGATTTTCCATCTAGCCCACTCTCACCTTGAATCAATCAATGTCTAGCATGTCCTTGCATACTCAAAATTAAAATCTAGCCACTTCCTCTTTAAATCATAGTATCCAATAACGCCATAGTAACACAAAAATCATAATTCTTATCAAATAATTCACACAACTAAATTTAAATTAAATCGTGAAGCCATAAATTCACCAAATTTCATATCTTACACAAATTGTCCATCATAGAGTATGTATGTACAAAATGAATGAACTCATTTATTTGGCCATTAAATCCAATCAATCAGAGTATAGCAAAAACCATATTTTCACCAATTTTAAATAAACAAATTATCCATAATTCCTCCAACAAATAACAAATATTTACCAATGTGTGTGTGTGCTTAAACAGATTTCTTCCACGAAGCCAAATTCCCATAACTTCAAGCTTTTCTAAACACTAACTTTTCTTTAAGAATATAACTATATATATTCCACGGCTTTTGCCCACAACACCAAAAGTTCACCGACAACAAACACCTAATAAGTACTCAAAATCTGCACATACCAGTGACAATTCCAAATACTTCCTAATTCGAACTAATTCCAACATAAATTTAATAACAGACAATCTAAAATTCTAACAACGAACATTCTAGCAATAATCGTAATTTAAAAAATTCAACACAATTTCGATAAAAGATCGTTTCAACCAAGTAATCCAAATAAATCTGTTAATAGAATAATATTTTCATAAAAAAAAATCCTGATTATCAAGTGTATAACCCTAAAACGTAAGCTTGCACAAATTCCCAAATCTTGTAAGTTATCAGTTTCAAGAAAAACCTACCTCACTCAACGTACTCAACCCTAGAATCAATTGGGTATATTTATTTCGTGATTTTGGCGAGTTTGGACTATTGTAAAATAGGTTTCAAGTAGAGGAGTGGAGCATTCGAATCTTATTTTCCGTCGTTCCTTCTGTGAGCGACCACCGCTCCACCCTTCTCTAACTTATCTCCTTCCTTCTCTCTCCTTTCATCATCTCCCTCCAGAGTCCAGACCCTCCCTCTGGCATCTGAATCCTCAGGCATCTCCTTTCACTTGAGAATATATATATATTTATATATAAAATATTTTTTAACCTGGACAAATTATTTTAATTACGCTTTACCTCATCAGCGAGTTAGGGCGGAGGATGCTGATTTCCTATGTAATAAAAAAAAAGACTAATCTAATAATATATAATCAAAAGACAAAAAATAGGAGACTAATTTATAAAATTAGTCTTTGAAGTTAAAATAACTTTAAAAAAATATGAAAAGTAAAAATTTTATAAGACCACATAATATATCAATTGAAATTTTTAAATGTTTTTTAGAAAAATAAAATATGTGATTAACTAATCTATTCTAACATTATTATTAAAATTAAGAAAATACTAATGAAATGAAGGAAAAATACATTCATATCTTTGTACAAAAATAAAAGTGATATTTAAAATTATAATAACTATTGTAAAATTAAGATTATGAATCATACAATGGGATTATCGGAGAGGGTAGTTGAACAAAAAATATGATTAGAAACAATAGTTCAAGAAAATTAATTTAGTTTTATGTCTAAGAAATTGACAATATAATTTATTTATCTTTTAAGAAGGTTAATGAAAGAATTAAGGGAAGAAAAAAAAAAAGACTTGCAGGTTTTTATTAACCTTGAGAAAATTTATTACAATACCTAGAAAAATTGTCTTAGAAAATATGGGGGTATCGTATTGTGGTGATTATTGTAGAGACTCAAACCGTAATAAGTTGGGTTCGTCGACGAAGGAGTCACGTTCGTCGACGAAGTCCATCAAAGCCTCACTGAAGAAATTCAAAGTGTTGTCAACGAGCAAATACCGAGCGGGTTAGAGAAATATCCGAAATTTGGGCTCAGCGACGAAGGAATGGCTTCATCAACGAGTTATGTGGTGGATTCGTCGACTAATACGTCGCCTCGTCGATGAGTTTGACTCGGTCAAAGGCTCTATAAATATCCATTTGGTTGCTTAGAAATTAAGTTTCTCTCCAAACTCTCTCTCTCTTTCTAAACCAACGAAATTTTTCTCTCTCTCTCGCAAATTCTTCGCCGTTCGACATCTGTTTCTAAAAATGAAAGTTCCTGCGGGGATCAGAAGAGGAAGTTCTACAACTTTAGCGAATCAGATCGTTGTTTTAAGGATTTTTGGGTTTTCCTAAAAATCGAGGTAAGGATCTGATCTCAATTTTGATTGGATATTTGGAAAGTCCAAATTATAGTAAGGTTATGTTTTGTGGTTTTTAGGTTTTGAGGATCCCGGGTTGTCGATTTGGATCGGTTTCGTACGTAGTTTTGTTTCGAGTTTAAGGTAAGGGGAATTTGATTACAACAACATTTTTTGAAAACTAAACCGCTAAGAAGCTAGTTTATACTTATATGTATGATTTAACTGCTTATTTACTAAATTCTACCGAGTAGAAATGTCGGTTTTACGATTTTACGATTTTTGGTAAAAACGAGGATTTTGACGTATGATCTCCAAATTTTATGAAAATCACTTGATTGCATTTATACTGTAGTAGGAGATGCTTGAATCCTTTACTTTTTCATTTAAATGATGTTTACTGGATTTTTATCATTTAGGAGATTTTTGGATCAAACTCGTGTGATATATGTTGAAATGGAAATGTATGAATTTTCTATATTATTGATGGATTATGGGAACAAAGTTCCAATTTGTTATACTAAAAATGTGAAAAACAGAGGCCGGTTATACAACGAGCTGTATCAGTGAAACAAAAAAAGGGGTAAACTAAGTGGATAGGCGCTGTTAGCTTTGATGTATTCCCAAAATGGGGGGTGAATTGAAATTTAAAACTTTTTCCTAGGTTTGATATAAATAGCAACAGTATATTCACAACCTAAAGTCTTTATATACAGTCTCAAATGCGAGATAAATATAATATGCGGAAATTCAAATCTTGTGCATCATTCAAACTATAACATACACATGCGATAAATATAAAGTGCGAAAATATAAATAGACACACGATATGTTATCGGGGTTCGGCCAACTGTGCCTACGTCCCCACCTTGGCCACACCAACACAAGGATTACCACTAAAATACTCACTTAAACGGGGCGGCACCTAATACAATCAGGTCAATTCAAGGGGCTGACCTTAATTGACACGCCTTAACAGGATGGCGCACCTAACTTTCCTAACTGGGTCTAAGCCAATCTGAGACTATTTCAAAGGGTTAGTCTCCCTCTTTAGGGTCGTTCCTAGAAATACAATAGTATTTGTTCACAATAAAATGGTACGATGATTATGCTTTCATGTAAAGCATATATGTACGCAAATATGCGCAATATAATCAATGTACCTCAATGATGTATGAACTATAAGCTCGGTGCTCTACGTGTGCAATCAACACTCAGAATAAAGATTTTATCTAATCAAGCACAAGAGTGTATATCAAACAAGCTATTCTTTGAAAACCAGATAAACTATATCTCAATCTCAGATTAGGGTTTCAAAGATGTTATTAATAATATTCAAATAGACTCAAAAATATTTTCTTCAATGTATCTAGCACAAAAGTTGTTTGAAATCTAGCTTTGAAAAATATTTTTGCACACAAAAGAATAAGCCCAAATGAATATTACAATGATAACGCAAACTCACTTGGCTATATGATTTTTCCCAACCACAAATTTATCAAATGAAATCGGGGAAAAATCAAGCTAAACCCTCAGTACAAAAATCACACACACAAGAACAAGTGAGGGGTTTTAGCAAAATGGAATAATCAATAAAACACTCACCAAGCAATATTTCTCAAGGGAATGAAGGTATTTTGAGTGTATGGGCTTGGAATGAGCAAATAGGGTTTTGGAAATTTGAGAGATTTTTTTTGTCTAATCCTATTTGCTAATCATCACTAATCAGAGCAAATGAACCCCTATATATCGAGAAAGGGTAAATTATGATCGTTGGGGGACACACAGGGTATTCTTAAATTTGTTTAAAAAGGTTTAGCAAAATCAACCCAGTTTACTTGATTGTAACCCTGATAAAAAATAATTTTAATAGTGAGATTTGGTTGCCCAGCTTAAGGTTCGGTCGCCCGAACAGAGACAGTCACAAAAGGCATTTTAAATAGTTTGGTCGCCCGAAATTATCCTCGGGTGGCTGAAACAAAGTTAGTAGCCTTTGTTCATAAGTTCGAGTGCCCGACTCACAGTTCGATTAACCGAACTAGGCAATTTGATCGCCCGAACCTATTTTGAACATAAACGTTCGGTCGCCCGAGTAGTTGAAAAGTGCTCTAATAAGCTTTCAGGTGCCCGAGAAAGATACATTCAAAACAGGTTCGGGTGCCCGAAGACCAAGTCAACAGGTTGACTGGTTCGGTCGCCCGAGTCATTTTACACAGCATAGGTTCGGTCGTCCAAACCCTCTCATCTTTTCCCATTAAGTTCATTTGAGCCTTATTTTGATTCCCCTGATTATGATAAGTGATGTTGGGGACTTTCTTATGTGCAAGTACTGGGACCTAGGGTCTTTTCTAAGGCATTTTAAAGTACGCCAAAAAACCTGGCGTCGGTCGACCGAACCTAAGGTCTTTCTTAGGTTTTGAGCTTATAAGTTCCTACATGCATGCAATGCAGATTATTACAGACCTTTACCCTATATTACTATTATAGACCCAGATAATATAAATTACAAGAAGAAGATAGACTTGAGGGTTTTCAGTCTTCAAGTCTTCACATGCCATCAAATGATTTTGTTATTATAAACCTGCACACAAACTTGACAAACATTAAATACTAGAGTATTTGTCATTATCAAAACTTGGAATGACCTATAGGGTCAACAATCTCCCCCTTTTTGATGATGACAAATACTTGCCTACTTCTCTCCCTTTTGGCAACAGCAAAAAGGGCCTAGATAAAAATTTAAGCATATATAGGCAAATAAGAGGAGAATATCATTCATATACAAGATATGGTTTGGGAAATTTTAAGAAAATTCGGTAGCACACCGTTTGAAAATTGAACATTTTCCCAAAAATTCCTGTATTAAAATGACCTATTAGGAGTTTTAAAATTAACAATTTATCCACAACATTCAACTCAAACAGTTCAGTATTCTCAAAACATAAATATAACTATCAATCATGCAAGAGATATGATAGTCATGCATTTCATAGCACACAAACTCTATAACTAGTCATTTAAAGATTTAAATGACATGAAAACTAAATTAAACCATAAATATGCACAAACCATGGCAATTGAAATATATCATAAGACTCGTGAAAGATTTGAGTTTAAAACACACGGCATATGATACCAAAAAGAAGGTTTGAGCATAAAACAGTCTAACTAGTTTTCATGCATTTTCATGTGGAGTTGTTGAACCAGTTATGCAATTTCAAAAACATATATGAATATAATAATAATGAGGCAAGAAAAAAAAAATTTAGTTTTGAAAATAGTTTTTGCCATAAAGTATTACAATAAATATATATGTATATCTATATAAATATATATCCCCTTATGATGTTTGCTTAAAGTATCAGGGGTTGCTTGCCAAAAAAAAAAATTTGAAGATCATGCAAACAAGCAATATTTTTCTGGTTTGTTAATTAAGCACGCAAACTGAAATATAACCAGAACACTACAACCATGGTGATCCTAATAATTTAACAATCGCATGCAAGATCATATGGCAAATCAAATGACTATGGCAAATTAACATATTTCAGATTATGATTTTCAATAAAACATTTCATTCAATATATGCCACATTTGATTCAACAACATATCTAAACTAAAAGGTCTGTGAGCATAATATGATAGACATTGTAATTTTAGATGCTCTCCCTATCAATTTGAATTCTTGCTTAGATACTTTAACTACTTATACTAACCAAATATTAATTTCATTTTGCTCAGTAGTATAAGCCATCATTTTAAATCTTTTGAAATAAATATACTAGCAAAGATTAATTGACTCTTCTATGCAACCAGTATAGTTATCCTATGTATTACACATGCATCAAAAAAAATATATTAAGGCATGAAATGATACTCATAACCTAGAACAATCCATATATATTCATAGACCATTAAGCACATGATATGATGGTTAGGGTTTTCTAAAGAGCCTCGATATTCAAAAGATGAATTGAAATATATGAGATCATTATTCTCTTTCTCTAGGGATGGAGCTGGGCTCCTTTAAATATGTGATGATTATGCAAGGATGAAAGTTTAATTATTCAATTGATTTTCACTCATTCTTTCAAAAAGATTTTAACTCTCATTTTATCATAATCATCTTTAACACAAGGTTTTGGTTTGGAAAAAATCCTATCGAAATTTCGGCAGCATGTCGTCTGTAAATCGGACATTTCCCAAATTTTCATGTACCAAAACCTGATAGATTCAAGCAATCAATTTAAGCATGCAAGAACCTATAATCCACTACCAGCATGCAATTCTCATCAACTGCATCCGTCATGCAGGAGACATTCTATACTAAGCATGCATTCCAGTAGTATAATCAATAGTCCATATAAAATATAAACCATCCAACCAGATAACATGAACAATAAATTACCATGGATAGTTAGGAATTCAATGAAATACTCATATGGACATTTAGGCATAAAATAAGAATTATGAGAGCATTTTAATTTATATAACCATGAAGAATAAAAGCTCCCCCTGAGTTATGCGCTTATTCATTTTACGCATTTTCTTATTTTTCAGGTTCTTTAGCCAAGCGTTGTAATATTTTCAATGATTCTAGCTTGGCTTTGAGTGAATAGGCTTAGAGGACCAAAAGGTCACAATGAATATTTGTTGAGATGATAAGCCAATGTCTGCCTCTTTTCTTATAAACCTCAATGCATGTGAGAGGCACAAGTTGGAATGACTTTCAATTTAAACTGCATGGGCACAGGTCTACTTGAATTTTGTGCACTCATCTAGATTGAGACCTACTACAACCAACATAACCATTCAACTCATCTCTAAGGATATGAAGCTCTAAAGGATATAATTTTATGAATTGAGAGCTTGTGAGAGAAGTAAGGAATAAATACTCTTAATAGTTGAATTTCTATTAAGTTCAGAAGAGTACTTAGGAAAGGTAGGACATTGTTCAAAATGTATTCATGCTAGCTAATATGTCCTAATAGTTAGACCAAGAGCTACTAGAAGTATATGAAATTTTGAACACTACTCTTTGGTGATTGGAAAGTATCCTTTAGATATGATCACATATAGGAGCAAGGATACGAACCAAGGAATAGATGAAACCCTACCGAATATGATTGTAGTTTGGTAAGGATTTCTTATGGATGAGATAAACCAAAATTAGAGGATTTTTATATTTTTGGTTCAAAGGGAATATTTTGATTGGATCAATAAAATTTGAATCTTTTAGTGGTTGCCTCCAATCTTTTTTTTTTTTTTTGGATTATGCACCGGGTTTCCACGTGTCCGTTTTACGGTCCACGTGACTAATCTCGCGCCCCTTGAAGCCAACCCCACAATTCTAAAGGAAGGTAAATTTCAGGAATTTAGGGGCGGAAACGAACCCGGGAGGGTTTGAACACCTAACCTCGTGAGAGGCACTCCCGCACCCTAGGAACTAAGGAAGAATTAACTAAAAGATAATTTCAATTTAAATCCATTTTTCCTTAGGTCCTACGAGGTTCGCTTTCATGATCACCCATATCATTTCTTTGCTTAAACCTCTGGCACTTCTAGATGGATAAATGTACATGATGTGCCCTTTTCTTTCACCGTATAAGCATACTTTATGTGCATGTGAAAAATTTTGCTTATTTACACTAAATGAGGCATGCAGACGAATATAAGTTTTAAAAGATGAACCATTTTTGAAAGAAATAATTCTTTTTACTCCAAAAGGTTTTACATGATTATTCTTTTCATTTTTAGCTTTGGGTGTAAGTTTAGAATAATCATCTATGTCTTCTTCTAAGCAGATAATTTTCTATATTTTCTTAATATTTCTCTTTTCTAATGTGGCATGATAGTCTTTTAGATTTTCTAATTGTGCTGCCAACTTTTTACTTTTGTTTTTCCGAAAGATTTTCTACTTAGACATCCTAACTATAATCTTATGAGCATTAAGGATTTTTCTTTTCGGTTTCTCATAAGATGTCGTGTTTCCAAAATTTGATGCAAATGATTCAACATAAGATTTAATACAATCATTTTCACATATATCATTGCACGCATCATTAACAGATTTATCACAAAATACAACAGATGATTCATTCCATAATATATTGCAACATTCAATATAAGAATCATCACATGCATCATTAACAGAATTATTGTGATATTCAACAGATGATTCAGCATTTGACACATCACATTATTTGGCACAAGAATCATCACAGTAAACATCACATGAATTAATACATACGTCATCGTCAAAGCAATCATTAGAGACAACTAATGATTCAACATAAGATATATCATAAGTTTCAGTATAAGAATCATCACATGCTTCATTACATGAATCAGTAAATGAGACAGGGTAAGATTCATATACCTCATCATCTACTAATGCAACCTGCTCATGATTAGCCATTACCTGATCATCGTTTGGAGTGGCAATTTCTTTTTCCTACATCTCTCTATACTTCTTTTCAAGCTCAACCCAGACCTCCTGTGCACTACTACATGCCATAATCTCATGAAGAAGATCAGTATCTAAAGCACAGTACAATAAATCCATGGCATTAGAATTAATCATGTTAAAATTATTTTCATTTATTTGTGCACATCTTCCTTTAGCAATCACAAGCCAAATCCTCCAGTCCATAGATTTTAAAAATATAGTCATTCTAAATTTCCAGGTGGTGTAATTGACACCACATAATAATGTAGAACTAGTAGGTGATTGTCCCTCCCCGAATGGGGATACACCAATATGAGTCATCTCGATATTTTAGCAACACTTAAGTCAATGCCACTAGACTCTGATACCAATTGTTAGCTTTGGTGTATTCCCAAGAGGGGGGGTGAATTGGAATTTAAAACTTTTTCCTAGGTTTGATCTAAATAGCAGCAGTATATTCACAACCTAGGGTCTTTCTATACAGTCCTAAATGCGCAGATAAATATAATATGTGGAAATTCAAATCATGTGCATCATTCACTCTATAACATACACATGCGATAAATATAAAGTGCAGAGATATAAATAGACACATGATATGTTATCGGGGTTCGGCCAACTCGCCTACGTCCCCACCTTGGCCACACCAGCACAAGGATTACCACCAAAATGCTCACTTAAATGGGTGAATCTAATATAATCAGGTCAATTCAAGGGGCTAACCTCAACTAACACGCCTTAACAGGATGGCACACCTAGCTTTCCTTACCGGGTCTAAGCCAATCCGGGACTATTTCAAAGGGCTAGTCTCCCTCTTCAGGCTCGTGCCTGGAAATACAACAGTATTTGTTCACAATAAAATGGTATAATGATTATGCTTTCATGTAAAGTAGATATCTACCCAAATATGCACAATATAATCAATGCACCTCAATGATGTATGAACTATAAGTTCGGTACTCTACGTGTGCAATCAACACTTAGAATAAAGATTTTATCTAATCAAGCACAAAAGTGTATATCAAACAAGCTATTCTTTGAAAACCAGATAAACTATATCTCAATCTTAGATTAGGGTTTCAAAGATGTTATCAATAATATTCAAACAAACTCAAAAATATTTTCTTAAATGTATCTAGCACAAAAGTTGTTTGAAATCTAGCTTTAAAAAATATTTTTGTACACAAAAGAATGAGCCCAAATGAGTATTGCAATGATAATGCAAACTCACTTGGCTATATGATTTTTCCCAACCACAGATTTATCAAATGAAATCGAGGAAAATCAAGCTAAACCCTCAATATGAAAATTACACACACAAGAACAAGTGAGGGGTTTTAGTAAAATGGAATGATCAATAAAACACTCACCAAGCAATATTTCTCAAGGGAATGAAGGTATTTTGAGTGTATGGGGTATTCTTAAATTTGTTTAAAAAAGTTTAGCAAAATTAACCTTGTTTACTTGATTGTAACCCTGATAAAAAATAATTTTAACAACGATATTCGGTCGCCCGGCCTAAGGTTCGGTCACCCGAACAGAGACAGTCACAAAAGGCATTTTAAATAGTTTGATCACTCGAAATTATCTTTGGGTGGCTGAAACAAAGTCAGTAGCCTTTGTTTGTAAGTTCGGGTGGTCGGCTCACAGTTCGGTTAACCGAACTAGGCAATTCGGTTGCCCGAACCTCTTTTGAACGTAAACGTTCAGGTCGCCCGAGTAGTTGAAAAGTGCTCTAACAAGCTTTCAGGTGCCCGAAGAAGATACGTTCAAAACAAGTTTGGGTGCCCGAAGACCAAGTCAACAGGTTGACTAGTTCGGTCGCCTGAGCCGTTTTACACGGCATAGGTTCGGTCGCCTGAACCCTCTCATATTTTCCCATTAAGTTCATTTGAGCCTTATTTAGATTCCCCTGATTATAATAAATGATGTTGGCGACTTTCTTATGTGTAAGTGCTGGGACCTAGGGTCTTGTCTAAGGCATTTTAAAGTACGCCAAAAAACCTGGCGTCGGTCGACCAATAAGCGTCGGTTTGAACCCGATGTGATTGCCTAAATTTGTGAAAATACTGGAATTGCACAGGTTACTATATTTTGCTCTAAGTTGTATATATGATATTGGAACCACAACTTGTGACCAAAATAAGTTGAAAAAAACTTCAGTGATGGGGTTGAAAAATACTCTAAACTATGATAAGCACGGTTCCGATGCTAGCAGTGCAGTGCAACTATACATAAGAAATCAGTATGGGTATGTTAGATGGTCGACCTACGAGGAGTTAGTAAGCTGCTGGTAAAAATAAACCAGGGGGCGGTCGGACTATAAAAGATGCTTGGCTTTGTCTGCACAAATAGGACATTGTCAGAGGTATCAGTGCACAACCCGTGCCACGGGGGTACACAGGCAAATTGTCATACTGAGAGGTGTCTCACCCCATTATACAACCTTTGTTTCAGGTCCATCAGTACGTCAGTCCTAATATCTAGAGGGACTGGAAGATTGTTTTTTGTTTAGGATTACATATTTTTTTTTTAGCATTACGTATGCGTTCCAAATTATGTACAAAACCTAGATGAAGTTCCTTTGTGAAAGGTTGTAATAACAAGCCATATTCTATGTTTGAATTTGTATACTTGAGGATGTAATAGTAAACTATGGTATAAGTCTAGCAAAAATCCCAATGAATGTTGATGTTTTTTCGCAACATTTACATTGTAATTATGTGTGATTTACACCTGTTTGACCCTGTTTAGGGCGGGTTGTCTATGTATCTTGAACAGGTACAGGTATTTCGTATTAGGGTTAATGATGCTGGTCCATATAAAGGGTTGGGTTGTTACAGTTGGTATTAAAGCCCTTAACCAGTCGGAAGTGTGTTTTGATGCATGTTGTTTGGTTAGGGATATATTTAGGACTTAAGAGTTATTAGTTCTACAGTCTATAATATACCAGAGTATAGGATAAGGATAAGACCTTTGATTTTGCTTTGTATATCTGGCGATGGAAATTCATTGATAGAATTCTATGGTTTTCTAGATCAGTCAAAAGGTTCAGAAAATCACGGCAATCCATCAACGATTTCGTTTCCTAGTAGAAGGGCAAAATTCAAGTTAGAATGATAATGTCAAATTAATGGAGTATGTCAATATCGGGAATATGAATCTGAGGGATTGAGTCTATAGCATGATAGTACCAGTTGATTCTTAGGCTATTACCTTTCTAATGAATTCTCGTAATTGTTTTTAGGATGGAATCCAAGCTTACTACTGCCAACGTTGGAGGCAGTAGTAGTGAGGGTGTCGGCCCTGAGGCTGGTAATGACTCTACTAGGGTATTGCGGGAGTTTGCACAACAGTTTATTGCTGAGGTGGTGCGAACGAATACGGGGCAAGATCATCCTACGACTGAGTTAGGTTGCTCCATTGAGCAATTCACCAGATTAAAGCCTTTGGTTTTTTATGGCAGTGCAGATCCAATTTGTGCTGAGAATTGGATCTAGGAGATCGAGAAGATCCTAGACGTTTTGAACTGCACCGAGAGGCAGAAAGTCACCTTCGCCACGTTCAAGTTGGCAGGGGAGGTTGAGAGATGGTGGGTGTCTATAAAGAAGATGGAGGAGCACCGACCGATACCAATAGCGTTGACGTGGACCCGATTCAAAGAGCTCTTCTTTGAACGTTATTTTTCGGCCATGGTTAGAAACGCGAAGATGGAGGAATTCATGAATCTGAAGTAGGAGTCATTAACAGTGCAACAGTACACTGCCAAATTCCAGGAGTTGTCCCGATTTGCTCCATTCATGATATCGGATGAAGCGAAGAAGGCCTGAAAGTTTCAAAGGGGTCTGAGGAGTGAGATCCGTAAGCAGACAACGATCTTGCAGTTGTAGGACTTTGCTATGTTGGTTGATAAAGCAATGGTAGCAGAGGAGTGTTTGCTAGAAAACGCAGAGGTTCAGGTCTCGAAGAAGACGCTAGCATCTCCTAATTCTTCGTCTGGGGAAGGACAAGGTAAGTGGAAGAAGAACAGTAGTGGTATGTCTCAGAATACCGCATGTATTCAACGTTGCTCTTTGTGTGGTAAGACACACCATGAGCAGTGTTGGTTGTCTACGGGGGCCTGTATGCGATGTGATAGGCAAGGACATCAGATGAGAGACTGTCAGATGCAGAGGAATAGTGGAACCTTGTAGCAGCCATACAGGGGTAATACTTAGGCACAACGTGGTGGTCAGCAAGGGGGTACGACTCAGGCGAGGGTGTATTCTCTAACTCCAGCCGACGCTGAGAACGCGGATGATGTTGTCATAGGTATCATTTACATGCTTTCTAATAAAGCTGTTGTATTATTTGATTCTGGGACAACGCATTCTTTTATTTCCCGCGGATTTGTGAAACTATGTGGATTAAAGGTGCAACGATTAGATTATGAACTGGTAGTAGCTACATTGTCTAGGTCTGCGGTTGGGTGTAGCAGTGTAGTTTGTGACTTCCCGATTGAAATTCAGGGAAGGATACTACCAGTTGACCTTGTGATGTATGACATGTTTGGCTTTGATATCATCTTTGGGATGGACTGGTTATCATCCAGTTATGCTAGAATGGATTACCACAGGAGGGAGGTGTTGTTCAGACCGCCAGGAGAGCAGGAATTTCAGTTTTTAGGGTCGTGTGTGCATTATGCACCACGGACCCTTTCTGCTATGCAAGTTAGAAGGTTACTCTTTAGAGGGTGCCAAGGTTATCTGGCGTTTGTGAAAGACACACTAGCAGAAGAAAATAAACTAGAGATGATTGTTGTAGTGTGTGAGTTCCCTGATGTGTTTCCAGAGGACTTGCCAGGTTTACCTCCGGAACGTGAAGTGAAATTTGCCATAGAATTAGCTCCAGGTACGGCGCCGATATCAAAAGATCCGTATCATATGGCTCTAGCTGAATTGAGAGAGTTGAAAGAACAACTTCAGGAGCTGCTAGATAAGGGGTACATTCAACCCTGTGTTTCTCCTTGGGGAGCACTAGTGTTAATTGTAAAAAAGAAGGATGGGTCGATGAGGATGTGCATCAACTACCGAGAACTAAATAAGTTGATGATAAAGAATAAATATCCGCTACCTAGGATTGATGATTTGTTTGATCAGCTCCAAGGCACACAGGTTTTCTCCAAGATTGACCTACGATTTGGGTATCACCAGCTGAAGGTGAAAGCGGAGGACGTCTCGAAAACTACATTTCGAACCTGGTATGACCATTTTGAATTTGTGGCTATGCTTTTTGGTTTGACTAATGCACCTACAGCATTTATGGATTTGATGAATAACGACTTCCACGAGTATCTAGATAGGTTCGTGGTGGTATTTATCGATGATATCCTAGTGTATTCTAAGAGTGCTGCGAAGCATGAAGTTCATTTGAGGCTAGTATTGCAAATGCTTAGGGATAAGATGTTGTATGCTAAATTGAAGAAGTGTGATTTTTGGCTGGAATAGATTGCATTTCTGGGGCACGTGGTGTCTAAAGAAGGTGTATCTGTGGACTCGAGTAAGATTGAAGCAGTAGTGGATTGGGTGAGACCGAAAAATGTTCAGGAGGTCAGAAGTTTCCTGGGTCTTGCAGGTTACTACTATCAGTTTGTGGAAGGATTCTAAAGCTTAGCAGGTCCTTTGATGAGACTTACGCGAAGAACATGAGGCATGATTGGACGGATGAGTGCGAGCTGAGTTTCCAGGAGCTGAAACGGCGACTGGTCACTACTCCGGTTCTAACTTTTCCATCCAGTGATGGTGGCTTTGTTATTTGTAGTGATGCTTCGAAAAAGGGCCTTGGTTATGTTCTAAGGTAGTAGGGCAAGGTCATTGCTTACGCTTCTTGTCAACTCAAAGAATATGAGAAGAACTACTCGACGCATGATATGAAGTTAGCAACAGTAGTGTTTGCACTGAAAATTTGAAGGCACTACTTGTACGATGAAAGGTGTGAGATTTTTACCAACCATAAAAGTCTTAAATACTTTTTCACCCAGAAGGAGCTCAATATGAGACAGCACAGGTGGCTTGAGTCGATTAAAGACTACGACTGTATTATTAGCTATCATCTAGGACAGGCTAATGTCGTAGCTGATGCTCTGAGTCAGAAGTCTGTTAATGCATTAGTCTCGGCAGTGGAGGTTCAGCATCAGATCTGTATGGACCTTGAAAGGTTGACTTTGGAGGTAGTAGAAGGAAACCATCAGGCTGTCCTTGCTAGCTTGGTGGTACAACCAACTTTGCAGGAGAGGATCCGTGTGGTGCAAAAGGAGGATCCCGAGTTGGTTGAGGTTACGAAACGAATTCAGAAGGGGTTGAAGCTGGATTCAGTGTCTCTAGCGATGGGACATTGAGATTTCGCGACAGGGTTTGTGTATCGAATGATGTCGTGATTAAACGAGTCATTCTAGAGGAGGCACATCGTTCACTTTACACTGTACATCCTGGTAGTACGAAAATATACCAAGATTTGAGGGAATATTTCTGGTTGTCCAACATGAAAAGAGAGATTGCCCGATTTGTAGAGCAGTGCCGACATGTCAACAGATCAAAGCAAAACATCAGAAGCCAGCAAGACCACTTCAACCACAGGGCGTCCCTGAGTGGAAGTGGGAACATGTTTCGATGGATTTTGTGACGGGTTTACTTGTGGCGGTGCATGGGCAGAATGCTATATCGGTTACTCTCTGAATAGGTTGGAAAAACTTTATGTGCATGAGGTGGTACGACTCCATGGTGTTTCTATTTCTATTATTCCATATTAGGATTCGCGTTTTACATCTCGTTTCTAGAAAAGCTTACAAGATGCCTTGGGATCACGACTAATGTTTAGTACGTCTTTCCACCTGCAGACAGACGGACAGTCGGAGAGAACTATTCAGACGTTGGAAGATATGTTGTAGTTATAGTTGGATACGATATCTACCGCTTGTTGAATTTGCATATGACAACAGTTACCAGGCAAGCATAGAAATGGCACCTTATGAGCCTTTGTATGGTCGTCGGTGTCGATCTCCGTTGTACTGGGATCAGGTAGGTGAGCGACAGATACCGCGTCTAGAATTAGTTCAGCAGACCTCTACAAAGGTCGAATTAATCAGGGAAAGAATCAAAGCAGCTCAAAGTCGACAGAAGAGTTATGCCGATACTCGTCTACAAGTGTTGGAATTTGAAGTAGGAGATATGATATTCCTGAGAATCGCTCCGATGAAAGGAGTGATGAGGTTTGGGAAGAAGGGGTAACTAAGTCCTCGGTATATTGAGCCTTTTGAGATCCTTGAAAGGATAGGTTCGGTTGCTTATCGAGTGGCTCTACCTTCAGCATTACCCAGAGTCTATGATGTATTTCACGTGTCTGTACTGAGGAAGTACGTACCAGATCCATCACACGTACTGAGTTACGAACCTCTAGAAATCAGTGATGCCTTATCGTATGAGGAAGTACTAGTGCAGATATTGGATCAGAAGGTACAATAGTTACAAACTAAGGAAATACCTCTCGTGAAGGTATTATGGCATAACCATGCAGTGGAAGAAGCTTCATGGGAATTAGAATCTGAAATGCGCCAAAAGTACCCACAGTTATTTGATGGTACATAAGTATGTATAGTAGTGAGATGGTATAGATTAAATAATATGATCTTTGGGAGAGTCTTGTTTATGTATGTAATCTTCCGATGTATCTTTTGTGTAACGATGGTATTCCTCCGCCATATGTGAGGATATGTAATGAATTTGGGCCGAAGTCACTTTGTAGGTGACTGTCGATTCTCTTGTAAAGCAGGATTATAAGAAAAGATTATATTTAGACATTGTTAGTAAATTTTGAGGACGAAATTCTTATAAGGAGGGGAGATTGTAGAGACCCAAATCGTAATAAGTTGGGTTCGTCGATGAAGGAGTCACGTTCGTCAACGAAGTCCTTCAAAGCCTCATCCAAGAAATTCAGAGCGTCATCGACGAGCAAATATCGAGCGGGTTAGAGAAATATCCGGAATTTGAGCTCGGCCACAAAGGGATGGCTTCGTCGACGAGCTTGACTTGGTCAAAGGCTCTATAAATATCCATTTTTGTTGCTTAGAAGCTAAGTTTCTCTCCAAACTCTCTCTTTTTCTCTCTAAACCAACGAAATTTCTCTCTCTCTTTAAGATTCTTTGCCGTTTGACGTCTATTTCTAAAAACGGAAGTTCCTGCAGGGATCAGAGGAGGAAGTTCTACAACTTTAGCGGATCAAATCGTTATTTTGAGGATTTTTGGGTTCTTCCAAAAATTGAGGTAAGGATCTGATCTCAATTTTGATTGGATATTTAGGTAGTAGTCCAAATTATAGTAAGGTTATGTTCTGTGGTTTTTAGGTTTTGAGGATCCCTGGTTGTCGGTTTGGATCGGTTTCGTACGTAGTTTCATTTCAAGTTTAAGGTAAGGGGAAATTGATTACAACAACATTTTTGGAAAACTAAACAGCTAAGAAGCTAGTTTATACTTATATGTATGATTTAACTGCTTATTTTCTAAATTCTACCGAGTAGAAATGCTGGTTTTATGATTTTACGATTTTTGGTAAAAACGAGGATTTTGACGTATGATCTCTAAATTTTATGAAAATCACTTGATTGCATTTATACTGTAGTAGGAGATGCTTGAATCCTTTACTTTTTCATTTAAATGATGTTTACTGGATTTTTATCATTTAGGAGATTTTTGGATCAAACTCGTGTGATATATGTTGAAATGGAAATATATGAATTTTCTATATTATTGATATGGATTATGGGAATGGAGTTCCTATATGTTATACTGAAAATGTGAAAAATAGAGGCCGGTTATACACCGAGTTGTATCAATGAAACAAAAAGAGGGGTAAACTGAGTGGATAGGCGCCGGCTTGAACCCGATGTGATTGTCTGAATTTGTGAAAATACTGGAATTGCACAGGTTACTATATTTTGCTATAAATTGTATATATGATACTGGAACCACAACTTGCAACCAAAAGAAATTGAAAAAAACTTCAGTGATGGGGTTGAAAAATATTCTAAACTATGATAAGCACAATTATGATGCTGGCAGTACAGTTCAACCATACATGAGAAATCAATATGGGTACGTTAGATGGTCGACCTGTGAGGAGTTAGTAAGCTGCTGGTAAAAATAAACCATAGAGCGGTTGGACTATAAAAAATGCTTTACTTTATCTGCATAAACAGGACACTGTCAGAGGTATCAGTGCACAATATGTGCCACGGGGGTAAACAGGCAAATTGTCATACCAAGCTAGAAGCGTTCTAATAGTCATATACATGATTTAAATACTTGATTGTGTAGATAAATTTGATATGTTACAGTATTATAAGCAAATGTTCCATATGTATGAGTTTTTAAGAAAATGTGCATATACGCAGTCACACACTGTTGTAACACTTTCTTCCTTATTGAGACGTGTCTCACCTCATTATACAACCTTTGTTTCAGGTCCATCAGTACATCGGTCCTAATATCTAGAGGGACTGAGAGATTGTTTTTGGTTTAGCATTATGTAAGCATTCCAAATTATGTACTAAACTTAGATGAAGTTCCTTTGTGAAGGGTTGTAATAACAAGCCATATTTTTTGTTTGAATTTGTATACTTGAGGATGTAATAGTAAACTCTGGTATAGGTCTAGAAAAAATTCCAATGAATGTTTATGTTTTTTCGCAACATTTATATTGTAATTATGTGTGGTTTACACCCGTATAACCCTATTTAGGGTGTGTTGTCTATGTATCTTGAACAGGTATAGGTATTTCATTTTTGGGTTAACGGTGTTGGTCCATATAAAGGGCTGGGTCGTTACAATTATACTAATAATGATTAGTATTAGGATTATAGGAAGGGAATGAAAAAATTTTCCAATCACAATAAATGCATACTAAGGTTCTGCTTTAAGTCAATATATTTTTACTCTAGTGATTGATGAACTCACGATGAATGTTTAAAAAAAAATCATTTGATATATGTTTTTTTTTTTCAAATGTTATTATCTTGATTAATAATAGTAAGAGTGGAGTGAAATTTAAATTAGAACTTAAATAATTGTTTTAAAGTCTAAAGCTTTTAGGATAAGTAGAAATATGACAAAATGTGTAAAATATAATTTCAGTAATGTAAGGAGTAATGGAGAGAAGATTAAATTTGATAATTAAGAAATTAATAGCGTTTGTAAATTTCAATATCTTAGATTTATTATACAAGTAGAACGGAAAATTGAAAAGGATATAAATACATAGAATCAAAGCAAGTTGAATGAAATGGAGAAGTGCGAGAGACATTGTTGACTTTGGTGTGATCTCAAGAGGGGGGGTGAATTGGGTTTTAAAAACTTTTCGACTAATTAAGCATTTTTTCGATTCACCACTAATCACATCTCATTTATAATGCAAACGTGTAAGTAAAATAATAGAACTGTGAGTGCAGGCATACACGTATGCAATATATCTCATTTAAAATAAAAGTGTGCATGCAACTAATATAACAGTAAATAAATAGGCATACACATACTGAATTTAAAGTGCAGGAATTAAAATAAGATAGCGATAGAGTGAGATAAGATATTTTTCATCGAGGTTCAGTCAAATCAGCCTATGTTCTCGCCTTGGGCATATCCCCCAGGGATTCCACTAAACCTGCTCACTTAACAAGGCAAAGCAGAGACCATTTACATCCTCTCCTTACGGGGTGAGGAAAACCTCAACTCAATTACTAGGTTGAGCCAAACTAGTATCACTTACGGGGCTGAGACTCTCCAGTTCAATTTTCGGGCTGAACCTAACCGGTCTCATTTACGGGGCTAAGACTCCCTAGTTCAATTAATGGGCTAAACCCAACCAGTACATGAAAAACATTTTTGTAAATGAAAATGTTTCTAAAACAAACAAGCAAAAATGTACACAATAAAGCTCAAATATACACACTCCAATGATATGAAATATGCTTAGGGAGTAAGGGTGTGTAAATATATTTAAACCCTAATAAGAAATTTTCTCCAAAAAATATTTTTCAAGAACAAACAGGAGAACCTAGGGTTTTGGTTTCAAATGATTTTGTACAAGACAAAAATGCATGCATTTGAAAATCTATGTGCAAATCAAAACAAGTAAAAGCCCAAATAAAATATATGCTCTCTTTAAAAAGATTTTCTAAAGAATAATAATAATAATAAAGAGATATTTGGAGAGTAAAAGATTTGCCTTAATGAAAGAGTTTTTCCAATAAAAATGTTTTTGTGGGAACTTTGATTAGGATAAAAATTAGAGAGAAAATGAGCTAATCAAAGTTGCTAATTTGAGTTATGAAAGGGGTATATATAGACTCAGGGAAATTTTTTACCGTTAGGGACACACTAGGTATTATTAAAAGAGTTTAATTAATTTTTAATCCTAATTACCCTAGTTAAAAAATTGCAACCCGAGAGTTTCGGTCGATCTAGCCATAGGTTCGATTGCCCAAACGGATACAATAGAAAAAGTCAATTTTGAAGTTCGGGTGTCTGAAAAATGGTTCGGTGGCTGAACTAGGCGATTCTCAAAATGTCCGAGATTTGGTCGCCCGATATCAAGTTCGGTCTACCAAACTTCTCAGTTCGGTCACCCAAGGGTATTTTGAACGTGGAGTTCGGGTGCTCGGGGAAGGTGAAAAGTGATCGCTCTAAGGTTCAGTCGCCCGGGGACACTCAATTCAATTTGGTTCAGTCATCCGAATCAAGTCAAACATGTTGACTAGTCAACCATTTGGTCAACCGAGGCAATTTGACTTGCTTGGGTTCAGTCGCCCGAAACCTCACAAACTAAAACCTAAATCCTGTTTCAGTTAAAAATTAAGTGCAGGGACCTAAGGTCAATCTAACGTCTAGACATTTTAATTTACCTTAAAAGACCTGGTGTCGGTTGACCGCCCTAAGGTCTTTTTACGGTTATGTTCGAGCTTACTTTCATATCATGCAAGATGAATGCAGTTATTACAAACCAAATTAAAAGATAAATGCATTACAAATAAAATAAACAAATGTTTTCGTCTTCCTTTTACTCTTCGAGACTCCATGGATCGCGTCAGAATGATGATAAACTTGAAGTTCTTCATATATTCCACTTTCCTTTATGTGTGTGTTGAATTATAACCTGTTCAGTCACTAGACTACACACGTAAGTAACACGTGTGTTTGTCAGTATCAAAACAGATGTCCGACTCAAAGAGCCAACAGACATGTTTTATGATCATAAAATACCCTTAAAATTAAAAAAAAAAATTCTACAAGATGACTATAAGGTCAACTATGTTTCATGGTTCAAAATGTCGAACAATTAAGAAACATGTACAAAAAGTAAAAGTTGTCTAAATGCAAATATTAAGTTGGATGTATAGTATAACATTAAAAAATAAAATAATAAATGAGCATAAGCGCAATAAATTAGGCATAACACCCCAAAGACAATATAAAGGGGTGGACAACTTAAATGGTTTAGGCATTTGAAATGCAAGTCTAATAACGCACCTATAAGGAGGATTGAGTTATAGTTCTAACATGAAAATGGGTAGGGACATGCTTAAAATAACTTGAAATGAGATAGTGAAAAAGGATTTAATAGCACTTAGAAAAAAAAATACTCTTGATTGGGTGAATTTGTGAAAAGAAATCATGTAATTGGCTTCACCTAGGGAGATTTGAGGCTTATTTTTGTTGATGTAATTGTTGTTTTCACCTTAGCCACTTACCAAATTAAAATTTAGGCTCTCATAACCTTAAAATTTGGGCTCTTATAGCATTTTGGAAATTGATCTTTTGAAAGTATTTTAAGCACACAAAGCGGAGTGAATCTCAAAGCCAAATAAGGGCCATCCATCGTTGTGTGCTTGAAATGCTACTAAGAAACTATTTCAAGAAGTCTAGCGTCTTCTTTCAAATTTAGTTTTATTTCACAAGCCGCTAGTAGTGAATTAAAATTTCTTGTTCGACCCTCATAGACATTCAAAATATATTTATGATTTTTCAAATTTCTAAATATATTAATTATACAATTAATTTATGATTGATTGATTGATTTTTTTAGTTCATTAAATGCTATTGGTTTATTTACCTCGAACAAAACAAGTCGTTTCGTTTAAACATATGGGATCAAAAGTACAAAGCACACATTATTATGGAAGTGATATTCTCCTCCTTTGTCCCCCTTTTTTAGTTGTGCAAGTGACATGAATAACTCTACCCAAAAAGGAATGCTTCTTGCGGTTTCACTTAATTTTTGAGTTTTGATCATATCATTTTTTTTTTCTAACATTCATAATTTATCAATTATTTAGTGTTAAAAAATAAGAGTTTTGAATATCAATTTATGGGTTTTGATTGCAAACCTATAATCCCCCTATTTTTTTAGTTGTTGTTGATAAAAATAGTATAGAATATCCTTTATTTTTATTTTTGAGTGCTCTTATGATTTTTTATTCATTTAAGTTAATTACCTACTATTTTTTTTATCTAGCCATTTAATTATGTTTATCTACAATGATATTGTTATTCTCGCATTCTATTTATTTTATTTTATTTCTAGGTCATTTAATCTCATTTAATATTTGTTTATTTAACTTGTTCAATGTTTTGATTAATTTGGCTCTGAGAGTTATTTTTATTTGCTTAACTTTCTTAGCTATAAAAGTGAAAATTTGATGTTTTTGATGAGTGCATGTGTTTAGTTGTTATGTTTGTGACTATATTTCAAAGCTTCAAAGTTCATGTTGAGGTGTTTGTTAACTAAAAAATGTAAAGAAATGAAATGTATTATTACATTTATGTTTGATTTTTTTTCATTTAATTTGAGTTCGTGAGAAAATGATAACTCAATGATTTGGAATAACATGCATTTTTAATTGTTATATTTGTGATTATTAGCAGATGCCCCATTTTATACACATATTTAAATATATATATATATATATATATATTAAATTAAAATATAATTGTCTCCAATACTATAAAGGAGATTCTCCTATTGCTGACATATTTCAAAAATGTCAAATTTATCCCTATAACTACCAATAGTTATTCCAAAAAATTCCTTTAATTACCTACAACTATCCTAAAATATCTTTATAATTATGTCAAATTTATCTCCATAACTACTTATAATTATCCCAAAATACCCTTCTAACTATCTACAACTATATCAAAATGGCCTTATACTTCAAAATTTTTTGTAATTTTTTTATAATTTTTAAAATAATATTAAAAAAATAGAGCCTGGAGCACACACATAGTTCATGCCCATTGCTGGTAAGTATAAAATTGAATACAGTTTTTACAAGTAAATATTTAAAAATATTTATACAAAAACATTATTAATATCTTTTTTATGGATTATTATTAAAAGCATATTAATAATTTATTTATTTATTTATTATTTACATTAATTAATTAGCATTAGACATTACAAATTCATTAACTTAATTACTAATAGCTATTACGATAAACGTTAAGTCTTCTATTATTATAACTAAAAAATAAATTACATTATTATAAGGAGGTCTTAAATATTAATTAGTTAATTTACAACATAGTTTTAAAATATTAAATCTTATATGCTATTATTTCATAAAGTTATTCAATATTTATTAGCAATTACAATATTAATCAATTTATTATAGCTGTTAAAAAATCTTAATTCTATTATCATTGCATGTTAAAAAATTAAATTATAGATTTATAGGGATATTTCGAAATAATAATAATTTTGTTTATGAGTTATTTTTAAAATATTAATCATTTTATTTGTTATCTTGTAAGTTGATTGATTGATTAACAACTATTAGAGAAATGTTAGCTTAATCACTATTGAGTTATTAATTCATTATCAATTGATTTAAAAAAAAAAATTGATTCAAAGAATAATGATTGTGGCAACGCCACGGTGAAGGGTCCGAAATGACGAAGAATAGTAATATTGAAAGTTTGATGGAGTCGCCACTAACTTGTTATTTACCTAAATGCGGTTAGCTGACTTAATTACTATGTGTTGATTAGTCTCTAAACAGTAGTCTGGGTGTAACAACCCGACTATCCATCTTATAGTTATATATATTAATAAATCTGTTATGATATCAAACCATAACAACCCTATGAATTCTACTAAAATATGCTCCGATACTAATAATAATAATATCTATGGAGTCAATCCAGACCCAAAGTGGGGTAACGAGGATACACCTGTCTATAAATACATCCTATCAATGTAGCAGAAAACATAACACACCTAATCCTTATATACAATACCAGAGCTATAAAGTCTTCATAAATATACATATAAATCCCCAAAAATCCATAAAATATCCCCAATTCCAAAAACACATACCCTGAACTACAGTAACTAGGCTTCCTCTATTTCAGAGCTCGCTCCGCTTAGATATCTGGATTTCTTGAAATGTTTAAGATTCTTGGGATGAGACATCTCTCAGTAAAATGGGATTGATTATCATCAATTTGTGGCAACATGAGTTCTAATGTGTTATAAACATGTCCTCTAAATAAATAACTGTAACATAATTAACTGTAATTGATAAATCATGTAAAATTGTACTCATACTTATATAATAAGACTAGTAAAATCATATTTTTCAACATAAACTTACCTTGGCATAGTAAATTTCTATATACATGTAAATCATCTGCTATATCTATATAATACTGAAATTTTCTCCTAAATGGATAGCTAGCCGATATCATGTATTACCCTCACATGATTGGGTTGTGCAGCCCGTGGCGGGACTTAGCAACGGTTGGTCAACCACGCTAAGCCAAAACTGACTTGTCTGTAAGAATGATTGGCCACCCCAACCTGGTTCGGACTTCCAGAAGAGATATACTACTCTTCAATGGCCCACGTCTACCATACACTAACACTCTATCTAAGAAATGTGGTGACACTAATCTGAAATAATAGTTACGGTACCCTGCTCTGAATCTAAACTAATCCACCAGGGTTCTACTACTATATAATACATAATATAATTGTAACATATCTCGTTTTCATATTTTTGCGTAAAAGCTGTCATATCATAATTTTTTAATAAATTGTTATATCATAACTAATCACGACATAAAGTCGGCTGAACTGTCACAACACTAGGCCGGCTGAACTATCACGACACTGGACCGGCCGAACTGTCATGGCATTGGGCCAACTAAACTGTCACGACACTAGGCCGGCCGAACTGTCATATTATACTAAACAATATCATAATTTATGTAATGTTTATATCATTTTCTAAAAATCATTATCAAACCGTACTTGTTCTGTGTAATCATAAAATAATCTGGTCGGTTTATATATATACTGTAAAATATTCATACTCATGCCACACAAGTGAGTATTACTCTATAATATTCTAACTGTCTAGCAAGAACATATTTTGCTGAAAAATAATATTAAATCAACTTCTAGTGTTTACTCAACACTAACACCTAATTTCCCAAAAATGCACATTAAATTATGGTGGCTTTGTGAACAAGTTCATATTTCAACACACACATAAGGATTAAGTGAAATAAAGGGCAAGACAGATCTTAATGCACATACACCTGGCGTACTCTTTGAAGTGAAGAGCAAAAGATCAAGAAGAAGACATTTAATTTTATTGTAAATGCATTCTTGTTTTTAATTTGGTCTGTAATAATGCATGACATGCATGAGATGCAAGCTCAAAATGACCATAGTCTGACCATAGGGAAATCAAAAGACCATAGACAGACTTTGGTCGATCGAAGGTTAACTAATGTTGGATTTTTTGGGCTTAATTAAAAAGTCTAGGCCATAGAATGACCATAGGAACCAATACCCTTAAACTAAAAAGTCATAAGGTTGTTCACACAGGATTAAAAAAGCACAGGGGCCAAACAGGACATAAATACTCATTTTTGAATAGCCTCAGATGACCGACCTTAGGGCATTATAAACGCTTCGGTTGACCGAATCTGTTAGAAGTCAATTCTTTGATTTGGCTCGGGCAACTGACCCAGATTTGAACTAATCGTCCACAGTCGACCGAACCTTGAAGCTGACCTTTCCTACCTACCCTAACTGACCAAACTATTAGTTCAAAATACCCTCAGTCGACCGAACCTGTTCTCTCAGCAAACCGAACCTAAGCCTGGGCGCTTGAACCTACGAAGGTTTGGAAAATTGCCTTGGCTCGGCCGACCGGTACTGTGCTCAGCCAACCAAACCCAACTAAAATTCCAAAAGCTCACTTGTTTTTATTGCAAAAATACTTTTGAGCGTAAAACCCTAAATCTTCGGTACTTTATTTTTTCAAGAATATATCTGGGAGATATCATTTGGGGGTTTTTGAGATATCTAAAAAGCATATATTTCATACTTTATTTTTTTATCAAAGATCATATTAGTTTATTGTTGGGAAAAAAATATTTGAAAGCTAATATCCTAAATTCTCTTATTCTTATTTGAGATACTTTTTTTTTTTGTGAGAAAAATTATATTAGGAATGAATCTTTGAAGTGCTTATCATATCATACATGAGTGTATTTGTGCTTATTGTTATACACATCTGCTTATTATAGAAGTATCTCTTTGTACAAAATTATTTGCATATCTATTGTATTCCCGACGTGTGGTCGAAAGAGGGAGACTTGCCCTGTGAAAAGTCCCGAATTACTCAAACTCGGTTAGAGGAGCACTGGATTAGTTCAAACCCAGTTTGGAGAACTAGGGGCACCATCCTGTAAGGTGTTGTATTCGGTGTCGCTCCACCCGTAAGTGGGCAAAGGATAGTGGAATCCTCTTGCTTGTTAGCTTGAGGAGGGGACGTAGGGTGTATTCGCCGAACCCCGATATCATTTCTTGTGTTGCGCTTTATCTTTCCTTGCACGATTTAAATTCTGCATTTGAATTTCTATATTTTTATTATTATGAATGATTGGAAAGCTCTGAGTGCGCTATAACTATTAGAACTTCTACTCAGTTTTATTTTGGTGGGTAATTGGTATTTGCATAAACTGGCCCTAGGTTGTGAAATATTGATTGCGATTTGGATTGAACTTAGGTAGAATTTTTAAATACCCAATTCACCTCCCTCTTGAGAGTACCTAAATTCCAACAAATTATAAACACCATTTCCGTATACTTGATTATCCAGAAAAATCAAACATATAATTTCTATAATTAAATACTGCATTTTAATTGATAATAATAATATTAAATCAACTTCTAGGGTTTACTCAACTCTAACGCTTGGTTTCCCAAAAATACACAATAGATTATAAACACCATTTTCGTATACCTTATTATCCAGAAAATAATACATATTATTTCAGTAATCAAATACTATATTTTAACTGCTAAATTTATTTTTAAAAAAACCTGACATAATCTATCCCCTTACATGTTTACTGTGTGCCTACAAGGATCATAAACCGATGCCTGTGACGTTTGGAGCATAAAATCCTGCAATCATATATTTTAGTTTAATCAGCTAAATTCCGAAATAATTACTATCCTAACATCCCTAGGATCATACGCTCCCGTTAACCGATTAAATTCTAAAATGATAGACATAATTCATATTTCTTACCTTAACTTTGGAGTGGTGCCTAGGATCCCCAAACCATGAATCTACTTCGATTAAAATGACGAAGATCGAAGTTAGGACCCGATGATGGTGTTCGTTTTTCAATTTGGCTTACGGATGGAGAAAAATTTTAGAGAGAGAGAGAGAGTGTTTGAGGAGAGAAAGAGAGAGTGTGTGTGTGTGGCAAGAGAGAGACGTTCAGGGGGGGTTGATTCAATTAAATTGAATCCTTTCTAAATCAGGAAGGATTTGCTCATATATAATATTATATTATGATATTATGATATTATATTAATATATTAATATATTATATTATTTAATTAATTAAATTTTTTTTTCAGAATCACTACATTCTCCCCTCCTTATAAAAATTTCATCCTCGAAATTTGCTAACCGTTACTTATTGCAATCACCTCTGAAAATTACTGAATTGTTTACCCAACTATAGAAAGAGGCTGTGGCCACCTAAATAGTAGCTCCATCCCAAATTTATTAATAACCCTCACTTATGGTTGAGGAATACCGTGGTTACATAGACGACCTCTGGGAGATTACAATAAGTAAAACAAAACTCCCCCATAAACCAATCATAACTTAAAACTAAAAACAATTGAGTTATATTAACTATCCTACACTATATAAGCCAATAACTAAAGCAGTTATTTACCGGAACTATCACCTTTATCCGACTAATGCTGAGCCCCGTTGAACAAGTATGAGTATCTCTGACGCATTCACTCCTTTAGTTCCCATGAAACTTCCTTAACTACATGGTTACGATAGAGTACTTTTACCAATGGGATCTTTTTGGTGCGTAGTTCCTGTTTCTTCTGATCCAGAATCTGAACTGGAACTTCTTCATATGACATAGTATCTTTAAGTTCTAGTGAATCATAACTAATCACGTGTGAAGGATCTGGGACGTACTTCTTTGATATAGACATGTGAATTACGTCATAGATCCTGGATAGAGCCAGAGGTAATGCCGACCGGTAGGCAACTGGACCAATTCTTTCTAGTATCTCAAAAGGCCCAATATACCTAGGCCTTAGCTTTCCCTTCTTCCCAAATCTCATCACTCCTTTCATTAGCGCAATTCTCAAGAATACATGATCCCCCACACTTCAGTTCTTGTCGGTGGGTGTTAACATAACTTTTCTGCCGACTTTGGGCTGTTTTAATTCTTTCTTCAATGAATCTAATTTTCTCATAAGTCTGCTGCACAATCTTTGGCCCAAAAATCCGCCTTTCACCAATATCATCCCAGTACAACAGAGATCGGCACCTTCAATCATACAATGCTTTATACGGTGCCATCCTAATACTAGTCTGGTAGCTATTGTTATAAGCAAGTTCGACTAGTGGCAAATACTGAATCTAGTTACCACCAAAGTCTAATACACAGGCCCGCAACATGTCTTCTAGTATCTGTATGGTCCTCTATGTTTGTCCATCGGTCTGAGGATGAAATGATGTACTGAATGTCAGCTAAGAACCCAAGGCTCCTTGTAAACTTTTCCTAAATTGAGATGTGAACCGTGGGTCCCAGTCAAAAACATTGGACACTGGCACACCATGTAGTCTAACTATCTCCTATATATACAATTCTGCCAATCTACTCATGGACTAGTTAACTTTGATTAGAAGAAAATGGCAGTCGTCGTCAGATCGTCAACGACTACCCATATGGTGTTTTGGCCATGAAGTGTAGGTGGCAGTCCAGTGACAAAATCCATGGAGATATGCTCCCACTTCCATTCTAGAATATGAAGTGGTTGCAATGGTCCGGCTGGCCTTTGATGCTCAGCCTTCACCTGCTAACATATTAAACACTGCTCTACAAATCAACCAATTTCTCTCTTTATATTACTCCACTAGTAGGATTCTCGCAGATCTCTGTACATTTTAGTACTTCCTAAATGCACCATATATAGGGAACGATGTGCCTCTCCAAAAATAATTCTTTGTCTCAGTATCATCAGGTGCACATAGCTTGGTACGAAACCTCAAAGCTCCATCATCTAAGATATTAAAATCTACTCCCAGTCCACACTGCACTTTATCCATAATCTTTACTAATTTTGTATCCTTCATCTGAGCAGTCTTAATCCTTCTAGTAAAGTTGGCTACAATACCAGATTAGCAATAAATTTCCTGATTTTCCTCCACCAGCTCGATACTAATCCTTTCTAGATCCATCCTGATGTGGTGTTGAGCTAACACTGTTGATACTGAGGCACTCCTTAACTTCCAGCTAAAGGCATCATCTATCACATTAGCCTTCCCTCTGTGGTAATTGATGGTGCAGTTGTAATCTTTAATCAACTCCAGCCACCTCCTCTTCCTCATATTTAACTCCTTCGGCGTGAAGAAATACTGCAAACTCTTATGATTTGTAAAGATTTCATATTTTCCGTCATACGAAATAATGTCGCCAGATTTTTAATACAAAAACCACCATTGCTAACTCAAGGTCGTGCGAAGGATAATTCTTCTCGTACTCCTTGAGCTGCCGAGAAGCATAAGCTACAACTTTTTCCTGTTGCATCAGCATGCATCTGAGTCCTTTCTGAGACGCATCACTATAGATCACAAAATCACCATTTCTTGATGGAATAGTCAGTGCTGGTGCCGTGATAATTCGTTACTTTAATTCTTGAAAACTTCCTTCACATTCATTTGTCCAATCAAACTTTACATTTTTTCTTGTCAATCGTGTTAGAGGACCGGACAATTTGGAAAATCTTTCCACAAACCGGTTATAGTACCCTGCCAATCTTAGGAAACTTCTGACCTCCTGAACATTCTTCAGTTTCACCTAGTCCACTACGCCTCTATCTTATCTGTATCTACAGAAACACCATCACCGGATATCATGTGTCTAAGAAATGCAACCTTCTCCCGTCAGAATTCATATTTTCTGAATTTAGCATATAGCTTATTTTCCCTTAGCAACTGAAGTACCAGCCTTAAATGGTTTTTGTGCTCCTCGAGACTCTTCGAGTAAACCAAAATAATGTCAATAAATACTATTACAAACTACTCCTGATATTCATGAAAAACCCTATTCATCAGGTCCATAAATACGGTAGGAGCGTTAGTTAATCCAAAAAGCATAACCAGGAACTCATAGTGGCCATACTTGGTTCGGAAAGCTGTCTCTGGAGCATCCTATGATTTAATTTTCACCCTATGGTACCCATATCAAAGATCAATCTTAGAGAAATCCATGTTCCCTGGAGCTAGTAAAAAAAATAATCAATACGGGGTAGCGGATACTTATTTTTAATCATCACTTTATTTATTTCCCTATAGTCGATACACATCCTCATCAACCTGTCTTTCTTTTTCGCAAAAAGTACTGGTGTTCCCCAAGGTGACACACTGGGCTTGATAAATCTCCTATCCAACAACTCTTGTAACTATTCTTTTAATTCTTTCAGCTCCGTCGGAGCCATTCTATACGAAGCCTTGGAGATCGGCGCCATCCCTCGAGGTAGATCAATAGCAGATTCAACTTCATGATTAGGAGGCAACCTTATAAAATTCTTCGAAAACACATAAGAAAATCCCTCACAATCGGGATATCTTTCAACTTTAATTCCCCCTCTGACGCTTCCTTCACACGGGCCAAGTACCCCTAGCATCCCTCAAGAAACAATCTCCTTGCCTAAATAATCGATAACATCTGCGGTGAGGAGCGCAAGCATGTCCTAACGTAGCTGTACTCTTGCTCCTTAATAGGTGTGAAAACTACCTTTTTCTTGTAGCAGTCAATACTAGCATAGTTACCAGCTAACTAATCCATACCTAAGATCACCTCAAACCCATGCATGTGGAGGACCACCAAATTAGTAGGCAGTGACCTCCCCTAAATACTGATTGGACAATCCTACACACCCCTACGATTCCTGTCGATGTAGCTACTAAAAAAATGACATCCATTGGTTGAGCTTCTATTTCACATAACTTAATAAACTCTCGGGCTATAAATGAATGAGTCACCCTTGAATCAAACAAAATAGCAACTTTAATTGAAAACAAAAAAACAGTACCCGTCACCATGTCACTGACTGCCTCTGCATATTTTGGTGTTGTAGAAACCCAAACCCTAAATATAAAAGAAAATAAATTTTAAAAAGAGAAATAAAGGAAAACAAAAGAAAAAGGAAGAAATTCAGCTGGCAGGACCAAAATCGTAGACAATTTTTTAGGGCAAAGAAAAAACCGTCGCTGGTTTTGGGTCAACTAGGCGAGTCAACCACAAAACCAGCGACGATTTTGTAGGAACAATAGAAACCGACACCGGTTTTCTCCTAGGCTGCTCACCTATAAATAGAAGTGAGTTCTTTTTTATTGGAAATTTCAAAATCCTTCGTTTGGAGGTCTTCTAGGGTTTCAATTATTTTTCACTAAAAGGCTCACACGGGCTCTCTCTTACTTCCGGATCACTCTCTCCCTTCCTAGCTCATAGGATCTCATAGTGTCATCGGTTCGAAAAGCTAGGGTTTCGATTTTTCCTTCTATTTCAGTTTCTTTTTGAGAATCAGATAAGGAGAATAAATTATATCACTTCTTTTCTAAATTATACCGGTTAAAAAGGAGTTTATAATTATATGTATATGTTTACGAATTTTGTTTCAAAATCCAACCATTTAAAAAGGAGTATTAAACTTGAATACGAGACCATATGATTAAAGTAGGGAGTTTTATGAACGTGTTGATCGGGTTAGAATATTAGCTTGAATTATCTTATAGATTATGTAAAGGATCAAAGTAATTAGTAGGGTTGACTAGCCCTGTAAAAACCCCAAAAAGAGATATAAAAGATTAGTGGAATGATTTTCAAAAATAAAAAATAAAAAAAATAAAAAAAAATAATTAATTAATTAATTAAACGAATTTAAAAAAAAAAGAAAAAAATTAATTAGATATCATTTTTATTTTATTAAAAAAAATAATTATTGTTAATATCAATTAAATATTATTATTATTATTATTATTATTATTATTATTATTATTATTATTATTATTATATTTACCCTCCTGAAGCTTGTTGAAGATTTAGGAGATTCAAGTTATGTATATATATATATTATTATTATTCTTCTTCTTCGTCTTCTTCTTCTTCTTCTTCTTTTCTTTTCTTCTCTGCAACTCACTGAAATCTCTCTCTCTCTCCTCACGTTCTCTCTCCTTCTCTCATCGATTTCATGACGAATTTTCGCCCGATCGAAAATCCGAAGATACCACTGGATTCCATTCGCCGCTGCCGTCATTTCTACTGGAGCGGATCGGTGGTAGGAGCGGCGTAAACATATTCCCTGGGGTAAGCCATTTTTTCCTTTTTCTTTAATTTCTTACAAAATATAAGCCCAATTGACGAACAGACACCACCACGAGAATCTAGGGATGATTCTCTACAAGTCTAGTGGGACGAAATTCTCGTGGGGGTGTCGGGCCAAAACTTCAAATTTGGGGTGCGGCGATTATTAAGGGGCTTATTTTTAATTAATTAGCATTAATTTAGAAATGCTAAAATATTAAGCATCTAGGACTGAAGTAGGATTTCTGAAATTTAGGGCCCGGGTGAGCGCTGCAGATGTAATTTTGGGACCCGCAGGCAAAATTTGAAAAATTAAGTAGGGATGTTAAATAATAGTTTAAATGTTAATTTGAGGTATATGGAGCCTAAGGAAGGCTAGATGAGTATTATTTTGGAAAAATAGATTAATTAATCTGGGTAAAAATATAAATTGCAGGAGTTAAATTTCGGGTGCCAAGGGCGTGAAATTTTGGATCCTAACGAATTTCTCAGTAGGCAGGTAAGGGAATAAATTAAAGCAGTAATTTTCCAAACAAATTATTATTGATTATGAGTAAATTTATTTTCAGAAAAGCATATGCTATATTGTGTATTACGAATGAAATGTACGATTGGGAAAATACTACTATGATGATTAAAATGTATATGTATGTATGAGACGTAAGGAATTCACGATTTTAGAATATGAAGTATGACTTTTAACAGCATATGTGTGGCATGAATATTATTTTATGTAAAATGTATTATGATGTGAAAGATTTTACGAACAAAGCATGATTTCAGGTATTATGAAAATATGAGTTATGTTGTAATGGTTTTGACGATTATGTGATAAATGATGTATTTTTAGTATATATATACCTGAAACAATTTTGGCGCAAGGCCATATATTTATGTTATCGGCACAAGGCCGTATTTATGTTTTTGGCGCGAGGCCATATATTTATGTTATCGGCACAAGGCCATATTTATGTTATTGGCGCGAGACCATGTATTTATGTTATCGTCACGAGGCCGTATTTATGCTATCGGCACGAGGCCGTATTTATATTATTGGCGCGATGCCATATTTACTATGATTTTGGCGCGAGGCCATATGTATGATTTCGGCACGAGGGCGTATCTATGTTTTCGGCACGAGGCCGTAATGATGTTACGTATGATCATGTATTATATGTTTTCACAACCAGGATGTTAGTTTAGTTCAGACCAGGAGCTCAGTACCGTAGCTATGGGTTAATTTTGGCATGAGGCCTTATTAGTGCTACCGTCCCACGAGGGGATGGGAGATGGATAGTCGATGTGGCTTTCAGTAGAGTGTGGACGTCCACCTGGCAGTTCGGACCAGGGTGTGGCGGGCCCATCATACTTATAGACATATTTGATTCGGCAGTGGTCGGCCAGCCATTGTCGGATCCCGCCTTCGGGCTGCACAACCCGTCATGGGGGGTAATACATGACACCAGCTAGCTATTCATCCTGAGTTTGTTTTCAGTACTACAGTTATAAAAGATGATTTTATGTATGATATGAATTATTAACAGATATGAAAATATATGTTTACCCAGTACGATATGATGATGTTTATGGAATTATGAAATGTACTATATACGTATAAATGCATTAAATATTCATGTTGCCACACAGCTGTAATTAGTATATTTTCCCTTATTGAGAAGTGTCTCACCCCCAAACTTAATTAATTTTTCAGGAGCCCCTGAGAGACCGGTGGGTCAGGTTCGCCGTTGAGCTAGTGAGATTACCCTGTGAGAAGGGTAAGATTTTGTAATAGGGTCAGAGTTATTTTGTGTTTGACCCTAGAGATATTTTGATGTATGTCAGGATGTATAGAATGCTCTGGTATTATGTTTTATGATTGGATGTTTGAAATTTTATGTTTACTGCTGCTAGGTTTTCCGCTGCGTTTGACAGGTGTCCCCGCTACCCACGGGCTCAGGTTGACCATTTTATTTATTATGTGATATTTTATGTTAAGAAATTGAGGGACGTTACATTTGGTATCAGAGCCTAGGATACTAGGTTCTGTAGACTCTAGAGTGCAGCAGTAATAATACTAGAGTATAGGATAAGAGGATTTGAGGTCTAGTTTTGTAGTCTAGATGCAGGACTTCCGTGGTGGTTTGTATGATTTTCCTAGGGTGACGATTTCAGGAAATTCATTGTAAACTATCGTCGGGTCGGGTATCTAGGTTGCAGGATTGAACCTTGAATTAAGATCAAGAGTGACGAGTTAATTAGGAAAATATACCATATGAGTTGAGTGATATGTATAAAGAATGAGGTTTTGAGTTAAGTTACATGTTTTTCAGGATGGACCTTGGTGGCAATAGTGCCCACGCCATTGGGAGTGAGGGTGCTGGACCCTCGGGCGCTACGGGTAGTGACTCAAATGCCGTTCTACGCAGCGTAGCGCAGCAAGTGATGGCAGAAATTGCCAGGAGTTCGAAGAAGCAGGGTGGTCCGTCTGTAGGCCACGGTTGTACGATCGAGAAGTTCATAAAGATGAATCCTCCAGCTTTCTCAGGGGGAACAGATCTTGTAGTCACTGAAAACTGGGTGCAGGAGATGGAGAAGATATTTTCAGTGCTGCAGTGTTCGGAGGAGCAGAAGGTGCTGTTTGCCACCTATAGACTGACTGGGGAGGCCGAGAGATGATGGTCAGCAGTGAGATTGTTAGAGCAGCAGATGACTATACCTGTAGAGATTACTTGGGAGCGATTTAGAGAGATATTCTTCGACAAGTATTTTCCAGCCTCTTCCAGGGAGGCTAAGATTATGGAGTTCCTGAATCTGAAGCAAGGATAGCTGTCAGTACAGCAGTATGCGGCGAGGTTCATCGAGCTATCTCGCTTCGCCCCGTACATTATTCCAGATGAGGCGAGGAAGGTACGACAGTTTGAAAGAGGCTTAAGGAGAGAAATTTATAAGCAGGAATCGATTTTGAAGTTGCAAGACTTCACCAAGCTGGTTGACTGAGCCACTATAGCAGAAATTGGTGATCGGTTGGAGGCTGAGGAGCAGAGGCAGAAGAAGAGGTCTACACCTTATGGTTTCCAGTTGGGAGTTGGTTGTGTCGCGTGGAAGAGAGGTGGCTATTATAGGAACCAAAGACAGAAGACCGGGAATCATGGTTTCCAGGGTGTGTAGCCATCTCCAGCTTGCCCATCTTGCGGGAAGAGACACCTGGGAGAGTGTCGTGCTGGGCGAGGTGTCTGCTACAGGTGCGGGGAGCCAGGACATATGATGAGGGAGTGTCTGACACAGACTAGTAGTGCTCCTAGACCTGCACGAGGAGGTTACCAGGCACCACGAGGAGGCCAGCAGAGGAATACGGCCCCAGCTAGAGTTTTCGCTTTGATGCTAGGAGATGCTGAGGCAGCAGGAGATGTGGTGACAGGTACTGTTTCAATACTATCATTTAAAGCTACTATTTTGTTTGATTTTGGGGCGACGCATTCGTTTATCGCCCAGGATTATGTTAAATTGTGTGGGTTTGAGCCTCAGCAGTTAGAAATTAGTTTGTCTGTTGCTATGCCAACTGGGACCGTAGGGGTATGTAGAAAGGTACTCAGGCACTGTCCAGTGGATATTCAGGGGAGGTCTTTGTTAGCTAATCTGGTGGTTTTAGACATGCATGGGTTTGAGGTAATCTTGGGCATGGATTGGCTAGCTGCCCACTATGCTAGCATTGATTGCCATCAGAGAGTGGTAGTGTTCAGACCTCCAGAGGGACAGGAGTACAGATTCATGGGATCACGTGTGCGCACCTCACCTCAGTTATTATCTGCTATTCAGGCACATAGATGGCTATCAGAAGGTTGTCAGGGATATTTAGCCTATGTGAAGGCTGTATTAGAAGGGGAACTGAAGGTGGAGGATATCCCAGTGGTGAGGGATTTTCATGATGTATTTCCCGAGGATTTGCCAGGACTACCTCTTGATCGTGAGGTAGAGTTCGTTATTGACCTAGTTCCGGGGACAGCGCCGATTTCGAAGGCGCCGTATAGAATGGCACCAGCAGAGTTGAAAGAATTGAAAGAGCAGTTGTAGGAGCTGTTAGATAAGGGGTTCATTCGACCCAGTGTGTCACCCTGGGGAGCACCGGTGTTATTTTTGAGGAAGAAGGATGGCTCGATGAGTTTATGCATCGACTATCGAGAAATAAATAAAGTAACTATCAAGAATAATACCCACTCCCGCGTATTGATGATTTGTTTGACCAGTTACAGGGGACATAGATCTTTTCGAAGATAGATTTACGCTCCGGGTACCATCAGGTGAAAGTCAGGGCGGAAGATGTTCTGAAGACGGCATTTAGAACACGGTATGGTCACTATGAATTTCTAGTTATACCGTTTGGGTTGACGAATGCTCCTGCAGTATTTATGGATCTTATGAACAGGGTTTTTCACCAGTACTTGGATCGGTTTTTGGTAGTATTTATTGATGATATACTGGTGTATTCGAAGAGTCTAGAGGAGCATAAGAAGCATCTGAGTATAGTGTTGCAGGTGTTGTAAGAGAAGAAGCTATATGCGAAGCTCAAGAAGTGTGAGTTCTGGCTGGAACAGGTTACCTTCCTTGGACACGTTATATCCAAGGGTAGTATTTCTGTTGATCCATGTAAAATTGAGGCGGTAGTAGACTGGGTACAACCAAAGAACGTGCACAGATCAGGAGTTTCCTGGGATTGGCTGGGTACTACCGCAGGTTTGTTGACGGCTTCTCTCGATTGTCAGGCCCTTTGACCAGATTGACCAGGAAAGGAGCAAAGTTTGAGTGGTCTGATGAATGTGAACAGAGCTTCTAGGAATTGAAGCAGCGACTCATCACTGCGCCTGTATTGACAATTCCTTTAGGAGAAGAAGGGTTCGTAATTTACAGTGATGCGTCCCATAAAAGGCTCGGATGCGTGTTGATGCAGCGGGGGAGAGTAATAGCCTATGCCTCACGACAGTTGAAAGAATATGAGAAGAACTACCCTACCCATGATCTAGAGTTGGCGGCGGTTGTTTACACACTGAAGATTTGGAGGCACTATCTATATAGGGGTAGGTGTGAGATATTTACTGACCATAAGAGCTTAAAGTATTTTTTCATGCAGAATGAATTGAATATGGGGCAGAAGAGATGGCTGGAGCTAATAAAGGATTACGACTGCACTATCAGCTACCACCCGGGAAAGGCTAATGTGGTTGCTGATGCTTTGAGTCAGAAATCAGTGGAATCATCTGTATCTGCAATGGAGATTCAGCATCCGATTCAGATGGATCTGGAGAGGCTCGGTGTGGAGCTGGTAGAGGGCGATCACCGGGCGTTCATTGCTGACTTGGTTTTGCAGCCGACTCTACAGGAGAGGATTAAAGCAGCTTAGAGGAATGATGCAGAACTAGTAGAGCTTATGGGAAAGGTACAGGATGGTCAGGAACCAGAGTTCAGCATTTTAGATGATGGAGCCCCGAGGTTCCATACCAAGTTATGCGTTTCTGCCGATCTTGAGATCAAGAAAGTCATTCTGGAGGAAGCACATCGGTCCCTATATACTGTACATCCGGATAGCACTAAAATGTACAGGGATCTCCAAGAGTCCTTCTGGTGGAGCAACATGAAGAGGGAGATAGCTCAGTTTGTGGGTCAGTGTTTGACGTGCCAGCAAGTGAAGGCTGAGTATTAGAGACCGGCAGGATCGTTACAGCTTCCTGAGTGGAAGTGGGAGCATATAGCGATGGATTTCCTCTCAGGATTACCGCCAGCATTGCATGGAAAGGACGCTATTTGGGTAGTGGTGGATCGATTGACGAAGACTGCCCACTTTTTGCTGATCAGAGTTAGCTACTCTATGGACAGATTGGCTGAGTTATACATCCAGGAGATAGTTAGGCTCCACGGCGTCCCAGTGTCCATAATTTCAGATAGAGACCCACGGTTCACATCTCGTTTTTGGAAGAGTCTGCAAGGGGCCATGGGTTCTCAGTTGTCGTTCAACGCAACTTTTCATCCTCAGACGGATGGACAGACAGAGAGGATGATACATATTCTGGAGGATATGCTGCGAGCATGTGTGCTAGACTTTGGAGGTCGTTGGATGCAGTATTTGCCATTGGTTGAGTTTGCGTATAATAATAGCTACAAGGCCAGCATTGGGATGGCACCGCATGAAGCACTGTATGGTAGGAGGTGCCGATCCCCATTGTACTGGGATGAGGTTGGTGAGAGACAGGCATTGGGGCCAGAGCTGATACAGCAGACTCAGGATAAAGTCAGACTCATCAGAGACAGAATCAGGACAGCGCAAAGCCGGCAGAAGAGTTATGCTGATACTCGTCGGCGAGAATTGGAGTTTGACATAGGAGATCACGTGTTCTTGAAGGTGGCACCGCTGAAGGGTGTTATGACGTTCGGGAGGAAGGGTAAGTTGAGCCCTAGGTATATTGAACCATTCGAGATTCTTGAGAGAGTGGGTCCAGTTGCCTATCGTTTGGCATTACCACCGGTCCTATCTAGGATCCATGACGTATTCCACCTCAATAATATATATTTATGAGCTGTTAGGATATTTAATCAAGTGGTTTTGTAATATAAAAAATATCGAGTCTTTAAATGAATAAACACTTGAATCCAAAATATTCAACATTTGGCAGAACTTTTCTCAAGAAGTGATCTTTTCAAAACAATATATATATATATATATATATTCAATGATAAATTTTTGAGATGAAAAACTCTTTGAGAATAAGTAATAACAAATAGATCGATTTACCAAACCTCAATACCAAGTTGAATGCACAACAATCGTTGAAATGGCTTTAGAAAATCAATGTGGCCTTAGCTCAAATTTGACGCATATGCTTTGAAATCCCAAGTAAGAGTTCAATAGTGTGTTCAATGCTGTCCCAAGTTGTGCTAATCATTCAAGACTCTCAATATAATTCTAAAAGTGAGGCACTAGGGTTTAAGACCCAATGTATAAGTGTTCTCGGCCTCAAATTGAATCCTGGCTGTTAGATCATGAAGATTAAAACCTAATCTATCCGTATTCTCGCTGATTCTTTAGTTCAGCGCCCGACACTCATTGATGAGTGTTCAACACTCATTCATTGAATTGAACGTGAGTTCGTCGACTAGATACCTGTCTGAAATTTTTGTGCTCTCGGTATTTTCTCGTCGACGAGAACAAAGTGTTCACCGTCGAGTGGCCTTCATGCGTTCGTCAACGAGGCCTCTAAAAATTTGCCTCCAAAATTCAGTTTAGCTTATACTATTTTAAATAAATTCTTCATGATATGCATGTGTCCTAAGGTTAGTTTAAGGTATGATTTTGAGCTTCTAACTATATCATATAAAATATGTAAATACAATGAAATCTAAATACCCATTCCCATGACTATCTTGAACTTGATGCTTGCATCTCCATTCTTCTACTCTTTTAGTTCCATGGATTGTGCCTAGTTGTATATTCTTTAATCCTCACGGCTTCCATGACTTCCTTACTTTCCATGCATGTTAAATAATGTTCCTGTTTACAATCTCAATGCATAGGTCAAATACTAGGTGATTTGTCATTATCAAAACAGGATTGGACTCATAGAGTCAACTATTTTCGCTGTGTGTATGAATAAAATGGTATGAGAGATGGATTTTTGGGAACCTAACACCCCAAGCCCCACTTGGCGGGTTCGAAGCGTTACAAGTGATATCAGAGCTTTAGGTTGTTAGGTTTTGCAAACTCTAATGTTGATTAATACCAGAGTATAAGTTCGAGTTATGATAAGGATAGGAATGGGTAGATTAGGATACTGGTAAGAATTTTGAGTTTTGTTTCGTAACTCGGAGGCACAAATCCCTTTATGGTCTTCTGTAAGTTTCTAAAGTCGGCCAGTTTTAGAAAATCATGGTAAAACCATCGATGATGATGTTTCCGAGCAGAGAGATTGGAACTTGAATTAGAACTTGAGGGGTTAGATTGATTTGTGATAAGATGGTTGTTTGATATTTAAATTGGGAATTTGAATGTTAAACTGGTTTCGTGACTTTATAACTGTACTAGTTGTGTTATGATATGAACATTTTTAACTCGCCTTTGTCATGTCTTCAAGATGGATTCCAAGGGAAAGGACATCGTTGTTGGAGGGGATAATCATGTGGAGACTTCCAGTAAGGATGATGTCGATGCCTCGGCAGTGCTGCTAAGTATAGCGCGGCAAGCTAGGAAGGAGGATCGGAGAGACTCTAGAGAGAAGGTTCAGCCACCAATTGGTCGGGGTTGCACTTTTCAGCAGTTTACCGAGACGAATCCTTCGGTATTTGTAGGAGTAGCGAACCGGTTGTAGCTGAAGATTGGGTTCAGGAGATTGAGGAGCTTCTGGATGTGATGGAGTGCACGAAAGAGCATAAGGTGCGGTTTGCCACTTTCAAGCTAGTGGGAGAAGCGAATAGGTGGTGGAGATCGACAAAGCTGGTGGAGGAACAATGGCCAAAACCTATGGCAATCACCTCGAGCCATTTTAGGGAGATTTTCTTTGGCAGATACTTTCCTATTGCCACCAAAGAGGCTAAGGCAGAGGAGTTCCTGAATCTGACTCAGGGACACCTGACCGTGCAACAGTAGGCAACCAAATTCGTGGATTTATCTCGCTTCGCTCCATACATGATTCCAGATGAGCCAAAGAAGGCTCAGATGTTTGAGAGAGGTCTGAGGCAGGGTGTACGCGCATAGGTGGTGGCGTTATTGACTCAGAGTTTCTTTGAGCTGGTGGACAGGGCCATGGCAGTCAAGGCTAGTATTCAAGAGGGGGAGAGAGCAGCAAATCAGATGAAGAGACCCATGTCTCCTAGTTTTCATACTAACGTCAAACATGATGCATGGGGGAGAGATAGTGATACTATGGGTCTGAGGTCGGATAGGAATGATCGGGGTTATAAGGGAAATTCATTCTGCCCTCACTGTGCTAGATGTAACCAGAGGCATTGGTGAGAATGTCGAGGAAAGGGTACAGTATGTTATCAGTGCGACAGGTATGACCACAAAGCCCGAGATTGCCATGGACCTCCGGTCAACGCACCCATTCTTGATTCGAACCGAAGGAACAATCCGGTGCCACACGGCTGCCCAGCGCGTGTTTAGACAATGATGCCGACTGATGCAGATACTGCCCGTGGTGCAGGAGCAAGTAGTATGTTTATATTTGAGGTGAGCAACATATTTAATTTACTCTAAGTAGCATGTTTATGCATATTTGTTGGTATATGAAAAATTGTGATATGAGGATGGTAGAAGTAATATTAGAGTTATGTAAAATAATTAATTAACAAATTTCGAGGACGAAGTTTTTATAAAGAGGGGAGATTGTAGAAACCCGAACCCTAAAAAATAAAATAAAATAAATTTAAAAGAGAGAAATAAAGGAAAAAAAAAAAGAAAAGGGAAGAAATTCACCTGGCAGGACAAAAATCGTAGACGATTTTTGAGAGCAGAGAAAAAATCATCGCCGATTTTGGGTCAACTAGGCGAGTCAACGACAAAATGGGCTATGATTTTGTGGTAATAGAGGAAACTAGCGCTGGTTTTATCTGAGGTTGTTCACCTATAAATAAAAGTGAGCTCATTTTTTTTAGGAAATTTCAAAATCCTTCTTTCAGAGCTCTACTAGGGTTTCGATTATTTTTCACTAAAAGGATCCTACGGACTCTCTTCTACTCCCGGATCACTCTCTCCCTTCTTGGCTCGTAGGATCACGTAGTTTCACAAGTTCAAAAAGGGTTTCGGTTTTTCCGTCCATTTTGGTTTCTTTTTCAGAATCAAGTAAGGAGAATAAATTATATTAGTTCTTTTCTAAATTCTACCGGTTAAAAAGGAGTTTATAATTATATGTATATGTTTACGGCTTTTGTTTCAAAATCCAACCATTTAAAAAGGAGTATTTGGGCTTAGGGTTAGGTTATGGGTTATTATCTTCAAAACTAGTCGGTTAACTTGAATACGAGACCATAGGATTAAAGTAGGGAGTTTTATGAACATGTTGATCGGGTTAGAATATTAGCTTGGATTATCTTATATATTATGTAAAGGATCAAAGTAATTAGTAGGGTTGACCAACTCAGTTTTGTAAAGTACAGTTTAAATCCTTAAATCGAATGGCATGAGATTGATTTTATTAATAATATGGATATTGTGGCTGTGGCGTATTTGCCTGCTTGGTTGATGTGATATGTATATTTTATATGAAATGAGTGGTTGTGATTTGTAACTGTGGGACCCTATTGCGATATATTTGTGGGACTCTATTGTAACAATGGGACTCTATCACGATATACGTACTGAGAATGATGGGGAGGGATGCTTAGTATGCTGGGTACCATGTAATGAAAAGTAACCTAGGCACCATGTAATGAAAAGTGAACTAGGCACCATGTGAAATGAAGTGTTTGTGCATGATCACCTATATATGTGTACAGATGTTGAGGTTTGCTTTATGGTAAATATGTTAGTACCATTTGCTTGTACCTGTTTAATTGTTATTATTTATCATATGATTATATTTTGGATATATACATTAAAACTCGTATGTCGCACACTGTTATACTTTATTCGTTCTTACTGAGAAGTGTCTCCCCAAAATTTTCCTATAAATAGGAAGCTTTCAACCTTCATTTTTCACAACAATTTTTCCAAGGAAGAGAAGGATTAGTGAGTGAAAGAATTTGTGGTGGAGAGAGAATTTTTGAATAAATTCTCAATCACCCACTCTTTCCGATCTCATTTCTTAGAGATAGTTACAGTGTTCGTAAGGAAAAAGGTAAGTAAATTTTGATTATGTTAGTATTTTTTTATTTAAAATTCATACCCGAGTTTATTTTATAAGTAAATTTCAATTATGTTAATTAGTTCCATAAAATTTCCATGAGTTTATTTTTACACGTATTTGATTATACCAGTTCTATCTTTAATATACTTGCATCTATTTTTGGGTTAAGAAATGTTCTAATCCCCTCGGGTAAATTTTCAACATTTCTTTCTATTCAAAAATAAAATTATATATATTTAACACAAAAATTGTGTATCATGAGTTTATTTCTACGTTGTATTTTTTTTATGAAAATATGAGTAAAGATGAGATTTTTACGATATTATTTTAATTTGCATAAATTATAATAAGATGATTTTAAAACCCCTTATGGCAACGAAAGTTCAAAATTACAGATGCTCGGTACTGCAGCTTAAAGTTTATACGGATCAGAGTGCACCCACACTGTTTACAGAGTGGTTATTTATATTAGTGAATTTCTCCTGAGTGCACACCTGGTTCCGGACCAGGACTTAATAAGGAAAATCCCACTTCAAGTTTACGTACGTTGATTTAGTTTGGTCGGCCAGCCAGCTAAGTCCAGTCTTCGGATCGAACAACCCAGTCATGGGGGTAAACATGACTTACGGCAAACAGGCCTAAGGGTGGTTTTTATAATATATGTTTATATATATTTAATTACAAAGTTACTGATGATTTGAAGGAAAAGTATAAGTTTACGTGAGAATGATCATTTTGGTGCTTAAATGACGATCTAAGGAAAACGTATAAGGAAAAGTATATGTATGTTTATCATTAAATATTTTTACAGTTTTAAAGTTGAAAGTTTAATTTAACAGTTATAGTATATAATTATAAAATTTTACTGTTGTAATTGATGACAAAAGTTTTATATAGAAATTTTTGAATTTATATTTATTCTAAAAGAAATTTTGAAGTTATAGTATTAAATATTGTTTTACAAAATTTTTTAAAAAAGCTCATTTTGGCAACACACTAATAATAATCTTATTTACTTACTGAGCGTCATCTCACTCCAATCATATTTTTATTTCAGATAACTCTGAAGAGCATGTTGGAAATCAGGCTTAGCAAGCATGTGGGTGGGGATAGAAAAATAAAGATTTGTTTAGAAATATTAGTATAGTTTCAGATATTTATGTTTGTGTAATTTTTCTTCTTTTGAAATAAACGATTGTAATATGGATAATTAGCACTCTGGTATAATAAAAATTGAGTTTATTTTGCTTCCGCTGTAAATTAGTAGTAAAAAGTTAATATCCCAGGCCCCTCGGGGTCGGGGTGTTATACGCCTCTATTCCTCCAACAACTTAACTAATCTCGACAAGCGTTTAGCCTCCCCTATCATCTTAAAAGTAGCAAATGACACTTTCTACTCCGCTGTGCACCAAGGTCTACGAAACCAAGCAACCTTGGCTCTTTTCTGATATCAAACTGTAACGATCCTGTGAATTCTACTAAAATATGCTCTGATACCAATAATAATAATATCTACAAAGTCAACCCGGACCCAAAGTGGGGTACCGGGGATACACCTGTCCATAAATACATCCTATCAATGCAGCGGAAAACATAACACACCTAATCCTTATATACAATATAGAGTTCTAAAGTCTCCATAAATATACATATAAACCCCCAAAAATCCATAAAATATCTCCAATTCCAAAAACACATACCCTGAGCTATAGTAATTAGGCTTCCTCTATTTCGGAGCTTGCTCTGCTTAGATGTTTGGATTTCTTGAAATGTTTAAGATTCTTGGGGTGAGACACCTCTAAGTAAAATGGGATAGATTATCATCAGTGTGTGGCAACATGGGTTCTAGTGTGTTATAAATATATCCTCTAAATAATTAATTGTAACATAATTAACTGTAACTGATAAATCATGTAAATCTATACTCATACTTATATAAGACTGGTAAAATCATATTTTTCAACATAAACTTACTTTGGCATAGTAAATTTATATATACATGTAAATCATATGCTATATTAGTATAATACTGAAATTTTTCCGTGGATGGACAGCTAGCTAATATTTTGTAGTACCCCCACATGATTGGGTTGTGCAACCTATAGGCGGGACTTAGCAAAGGCTAGCCTACCACGCTAAGCCAAAACTGACTCATCTGTAAACATGATTGGCCACCCTAACCTGGTCCGGACTTCCAGAAGGGTTCAATGGCTCAATCGTCTACCACACACCAACACTCTATCTGAGACGTGTGGTCGCACTAATATGAAATTATAGTTACGGTACCGTGCTCTGAATATAAACTAATCCATCAGGGTTTTTCTACCATATAATACATAATATAACTGTAACATATCTCGTTTTCATATTTTTGCGTAAAAACTGTCATATCATAATTTCTGAATAAATTGTTATATCATAACTGATCACGACATAAAGTCGGTTGAACAATCACGGATTCACAGCACTAGGCTGGCTGAACTATCGAGACACTGGGCTGATTGAACTATCACGACATTGTGCCGACTAAACTGTCACGACACTAGGTCGGCTGAGCTGTCATATTATACTGAACAATATCATAATTTATGCAATGTTTATAGCATTTTCTAAAAATTATTATCAAACCGTACTTGTTTTGTGTAATCATAAAATAATCTGGCCAGCTTATATATATATTGTAAATATTCATACTCATCATGCCACACAAGTGAGTATTACTCTATAATAATCTAACTGTCTGGGAAGAACATATTTCGCTAAAAAATAATATTAAATCAACTTCTAGGGTTTACCCAACTTAACACTTGGTTTCCCAAAAATACACATTAAATTATAAACACCATTTCCATATACCTAATTATCTAGAAAAATCATACATAGAATTTCTGAAATCAAATACTCATTTTAACTGGTAATAATAATATTAAATCAACTCCTAGGGTTACTCAACTCTAACACTTGGTTTCCCAAAAATACACATTTAATTATAAACACCATTTCCGTATACCTGATTATCCAAAAAAATCACACATATAATTTCTGTAATCAAATACTGCATTTTAACTGGTAAATTTCTCTTTAAAAATACCTGACATAATCTATCATCTTACCTGTTTACTGAAAATGTGCATATAAGGATCCTAAACCGACGTATGCAACGTTCGGAGTACAAAATCCTATAATCATATATTTTTGTTTAATCTGCTAAATTCCGAAATAATTACTATCCTAACATCCCTAAACTCACACGCTTCCGTTAACCGGTTAAATTCTAAAACGACAAACATAATTCATTTTTCTTACCTTAACTTTGAAGTGGTGCCTAAGATCCCCAAACCACGAATCTGTTTCGATTAAAATGACAAGAATCTGAGTTAGGACCCTATGATGGTGTTCATTTTTCAATTTGGCTTACGGATGGAGAAAAATTTTAGAGAGAGAGAGTGTGTGTTTGAGGAGAGAGAGAGAGAGAGAGAGACATCCAGGGGGGCCTGATTCAATTAAATTGAATCCTCTAAAGAATTAGGAAGGATTTGCTTATATATATATATATATTATATTATATTATATTATTTAATTAGTAATTATTATTATTTGATTAATTAATTTTTTTTTTCGGAATCACTACACTAGGTCTGCATTTACCAGAATTGTGATAAGGAGTTTAATAATACAAGGGGGCACTAGCACCCCTACACATCCATTTTATGAACGGTAGCTAATTAACAATGAATTGTTCCTAAATTAAATCAAATCGACTTTGATGAACTCCTTAAAAAAAAAATAAATTTTAAAATTTTAAAATAAAATAAAAAATAAAGTGCGATTTATGAATGTCTAATAATACCTCAAAAGGAGAGAATCTTATTAGATAAACCCTTTCTCATAACTAATATAGGTAAGGTCTGAAATATCTCTTTAGTCTTTGTTTAAATCATTGAGATGCACACACATAAAAATAAAATATATACAGATAATAAATTCATCAAAGTTGATCAAAAAGAGTTTTTAAAACATTCTTAGACTTTTCTAAAAATTTTGCAAAATTTTTTGAAAATTTTTCAACATTTGTTTTGCAGATTTTCAGAGATTTTTAAAGACTTTTTCCTTCATTTTTTATACTTTTATTTTCCCATTTTTTTTATTCAAGTCAAAATAACTGAAGTAAATTTTATTTTTTTCATTTTAACTTTTTTTACTACTTTTTCAATTTTTAAAAATTAAATATTAATTTTATAATTAATCAAATAAACAGGTGGTTTAGAAAAGTGAATCAGGTTTGACCCAATTGGGAAGAGTGGCCACGTGTTAGCCAACGTCGGCGCACACGTGGCACAGTTTTATTATTATTGAAAAAAAATTTCCAATAGGGTCACATCACCAGCCATGTAGCAGGTTCCAACTAGTTTTGAAAATGACACAGATAACTTATGTAGCAACGATCCAACCGTCCAAAGAAAACACAAATTAGACGGTTAGGATCAAATTACTAATGCAACAACGATCGAATCATCCGGAGAAAACACAAATTGCACGGTTAGGATCACGCCACGCCATTCTCTGAATGCGCGGTCCTGATTGCGCCACAAGTCATCGTCCATATGGTGACACGTGTTGCACTAATTATTATTTTTAAATCTTAATCTAAATTTTTTTTGTCTTTTCTTTTTTTCCTCTCTCTCTCTCTCTCTCTCTCTCTCTCTCTCTCTATTTCTTCTCTTTCTTTCTCTCTCTGATTGCTTCTCTATTTCTTCTCTTTCTTTCTCTTTTCGATCTCTTCTCCTCTTTCTCTATCTCTTCTCTTTCTTTCTCTCACCGATCTCTTCTTCTTCTCTTTCTTTCTCTCACCGATCTCTTCTTCTTCTCTCTCTGTTTTTTCTCTTTCTTTCTCTCTCTGATCTCTTTTCGTCTCTCTTTGTTTCTTCTCTCTCTTTCTCTGACCTTTTTTTTCTTTCTTTTCTTCTCTCTGTCTCTGATCTCTTCTTTCTTTCTTATTTTCCTTATTCTCACTATTTTTCCTTATTCTTGCAATTTTTTTTTTTTTATCATAAGAAGGCAAAAAAGTTTCAGAACCAAATTTGGATCATTTAGAGGTAAAAATCGAAATCCTCTTTCTTTCCATTTCTCTTTTATTTTTAGTCTTCATTTAAATTTTCTTCCATCTTATAAGGAAACAAACAAGGGGAAACCAAGGCTAATCTAAACTAGGGATAAGTTGACCAAGTTTGGGTTGAGGTTAGGCTCTGATTTGGGCTTGTATCAGAGTAAGTTGGGGTTGAGTTGAACTATGCTCAATTGGGCCAGGGTGAGTTGCTTGGACTTGGTTTTAGGTTTAGGTTAGTATTAGGGATTGGGTTAACTGGGCTTAGCCAATTGGGACATTTGAGCTTCAATAAAATTTGAGCTAAGCCAATTGGGCCAAAGGCTAAGGCAGGTTAGTTGGGTTCTAGCTATGGTTGAATTGGTCGAAGACTAGGGGCCTAAGTCCAAGTTGGACCTGGGTCTTGGGTCTTCAGGTTAACCATTTAAAACCCCGATCAGGTTGACCCGGATTCAGGTCGGATCTCGAGTAATTGGGCATGGGTTATTGGATCTAGGTCAACATTTTGGGTCTCAGTATTTTAAATTCAAGTCAAATTCCTGAATCGTATTTGATGTATTATGAGAAAAGAAATTTCTATTCTATTAAAACACTGATTACAGAATTTGAAACTAAATAGTGCAAAATTAACTATTAATATGTTTTGAATTCTTCCCTTTGAAATTTTTCTTATTATCTGAGCTTTCTTCCATAGTTGCTTCTTCACCACTTCCGCAATTCAAACCTCCCTTTATCTTTCTACTCCTCCTTTGAACCTTAAACTCTCCGACTCTTGCTTTTGTTTCTCACAAATTTTTAACAAATAATTCTTTTCTTTTTTCTTTTTAGATCCAAGTTTCTATCTTTGTATCCCAATCTTAGTCTTAGTCTCTGTATTCCAATATTAGTGTCTGCCCCTATTTTCTAGTCTCAGTGTCTGTGTCCTCCTTCTTTCAAAAACCCACTATTTATAGGTCTAGGGGATCATTCAATTTAATACTGATTAGATCAATTAGCACCTTATTTGGTCAATCAAATTTATTTCAAATTGACTCACTTGTTTTTAACTCACATTTCCTATATGTGTAATTGCAGGATTTTCTTCTATGCTTGCAAGTTTGAAGCTGAAGATGTTGGCTCGCTTCTTTTTTATTTCATTTTTTCTTTTCTATTTTTTTATTTTCATTGTAAAAATTCCATATTTCTTGTATTTTTATTTTTCTTTGTTTTTCTCACTTTATTGCATTAATAAATTTTGCCCATTTGGGTTATATAAGCCTCAGACTAAATGGGGTGTTCACAGCTGCCTCTCTATAAGTTTGTTACTTAAGATGACATGAAGATTTGTCTCTTGGAACCTTATAGTAACAAATCTATAAAGACAAGAGACAGAAACTTTGGACCGAGTCTTATATAACAAAACCCTAACAAAAGGAAAATGTATGAATTTACAAAAATGTATGAAATTTAGGTCAATTCAACAAACTTGAAGAGTGAGGTGTAAATTGTCCTAGTTTATAGAAAGATCACTACCACAAGCTTGGGGACTATGCCACATACCACTAAGGTAGATAAGTCATCACAACTCTGAAAACAACTGCTCAGATTTGTGAGCAAATGTCACACTCCTCTAAGATAGTTGAAACAACTTGGAAATGACTACTAAGATTTGGAAACCAACCACATACCTTTGAGATAGCAAAAATAACTAGGATGTGACTACTCAGATTTGGGAACTAATGTCACATGTCATCAAAATAGCTAAAATAATTTGGAAACGACTACTCGGATTTGAGAACTAATGCCACTTGCATCCGAGACAGCCAAAACAACTTGGAAATGACTACTTGGATTTGGGAACTAATTCCACAAACCTCTGAGATAGCCAAAATAACTTGGATGCGACTACTCGAATTTGGGAACAATTTCTACGTGCCTCCTAAACAACCAAAATAACTTGGAAACGACTACTCATATTTGAGACATATTGCCACATGCCTTTGAAATAACCAATACAACTTGGAAGTGACCACTTGAATTTGGAAACTAATATCGCATGCCTCCAAGATAACCAAAATAACTTAGAAACTACTAATCAGATTTGGGAACTATTGACACATGCCTCTAAGATAGCCAATAAAACTTGGAAGTGATGACTCAGATTTGGGAATCAAGGCCCAAAACATTCGAAGTAGATATAACAACTTAGAAGTGACTACTTGGATTTGGAAACTAATTCCAAAATATTCAAAGTAGACAAAATAATTTGGAAATGATTATTTGGTTTTGGGAACTAATACCCTAAGTGTCCGAAGTAAACAAAACAATTTGGTAGTGACTACTCAAATTTGGGAACTAATGTACCAAATATTCGAAGTAGACATTGGAGGTGACTACTAGAATTTGGGAACTACCCCAAAACATCCAAAGTAGACGAAATAATTTGGAAGTGACTACTTAGATTTGGGAACTAATGCCCCAAAACACCCGAAGTAGATAGAACAATAACGTGACTACTCGGATTTAGTAACTACTGTCACAAAACATCCAAAGTAAACAGAATAATTTGGAAGTGACTACTTGGATTTGGAAATTAACGTCCCAAATATCTGAAGTAGACTGAACAATTTGGAAGTGTCTACTTGAGTTTGGGAACTAATGCCCCAAATATCCGATGTAGGTAAAACAATTTGGAAATGACTACTTGGATTTGTGAACTAATGTCCTAAATATCCAAAGTAGATAGGACAACTTGTAATGACTTCGTGGATTTGGGAACAAAAGTCCCAAATATCCAAAGTAGACAGAACAACTTGGAAATGATTACTTAGATTTGGAACCAATGTCCCATGTATCCAAAGTGGCAAAACAATTTGAAAGTGACTACTTAGATTTGGGAACTAACGTCCCAAATATCCAAAGTAAAATGCAAATCATTCCAATTTGTGGAAAATAATGAATTGAAGGTGAGAGAAGTGGAATGAACACTATTTACAAAATTTATGTAGAAAATTTGTATGATATGAACATGATGAGGCATGACATAAGGACACATTCTAACTCCACTCATGCAATGATTTTTATTAAATGCATTTGGATTGCTTCCTATCACTATTGACGTTATGCATGCAATGCATGAAGATGTATAACTTCTCTCTTCAGGCATGCCAATGCTTATCCAATCAACAGATAAGATTCTAAACCCAATTTTAAATTCGATCACCATTTTTCAAATTCCAATACGTGGAGAAAAAAAGTTCACGTTTTGCCAATGATTCCCCTTTTCAAGAAACGATGATCTTGAGCAGAAAATACCATTTGTATTTTCTAATGTGAGTGCCCCTAGCTTGTCTCCCAAAACTTGGTATGTCATCTACCCTATGCTACTTGTGACCAAGTTATTCAACTTGACCTATTTATCTCAAGATTGTTAATTAACCAAATCTTCACTGAAATTTTCTAACAATGGCACCACCTTAAGGATTGCACTCTGAATGTTTAAATAATTTCGAAGTTAAATGAAATAAATATGGAATCAGATAGCACAATCTCATTAATAATATAAACAAAATGCCTAATTTTGTCTATTTACCTAATTTTCATGCTCATTTAACAGGAAGTGGCTTTACTAGTACTTAGATGTCGTGTAGCCTTGATATTAACTTAGAGAATCAAACCAAAGGGAAAACTCCTTTTTCTTACCCCCAGATTTGCCCTCTTTTTTTTACCCCCAGATTTGCCCTCTTTTTTTTTTACCCTTAACTTGTTTTTTTTTTTTTTTTAATGGGGAAAAATGTATAATTGTTACTTCCCATCTACTACACCCACTTTTGCACTAATGACACCAACTTCCAATAGTATCATCTTAATTTGTGTTTCATAGACCATTTCAGCCTTTCCATCCTAAAATATAATCAGTGTCTTATCGGGTATTTTGATTAGTATTTCAATCTCAGAGTGGACTTTAAAACACGAGATGAAGCATAAGCTAAGGATTCAAGTTTCCAGAAGAACAACGAAACTAAGGCTCAGAAACCCCTCCCAAAAATGACATTTATGCCCCTAGGTGTAAAAAGTTGACCGAACTTGTTCTCTTAGCAAGCTCCCTGCGCACCTTATTAAAATCAGGTCATAACGTAGTTCAAATTATTTCGAACTTGACAATTCATTTGAGGTACTGGTACATTCCAATCAAGTCAGAACTTTTCTTTTGGACCGTAATGTAGGCTAAAAGTATAGGCTAAAGAAGAAGAAAAATTTTAATAAGGCTCAAAGCCATCAATTAGGGTAACATTACTCAAGATCACCTATGAAGCATGCTCGTGATCATTTTTCCTTTTTTTATTTTTTATTTTTTTCCCTTTTTTGTATTTTGTATTTTGTATTTTGTATTTCCCTTCTTTTATTATATCCTTTTGCTTTTCCTTTTATGAAAGGATATTGGTTCCTCTTTTTATTTGGGATTCTCTTGGGGTTCTGTGTTAATCTTCTTAAAAATGCCCTAGTGTGGGGAGTGATCCTTTGATGGTGTATTTAAGAAATATATCTTTTCATACTCAAAATGGCTAGCAAGGGATCTCTTATTTGATTTTCTTTTAGGTAGCAAAACGATGGTCTGTCATCCTTTTGGCAGTAACCATTGCCTCAAATGAATTGTTAGACACTAAGAGACCCAAACCTAGGTTAAATTTTTGGTAAACTGACTTTAAGAAAAAGTTGGTTTAAAAATTAAGGTTCAAATGAGTTATCAAGTGGTAAATTAATGCATTGTTTGGTTCTTTTAGGTATATTGGCCAGCTAAATATGACTACCCATAATTTGATTAGAACACAATCATTTCACCCATAAGACACTAACCAAAATTTAGAATAAAAATACAAAGAACCTTGCTCATTGATCTAATGAAAAAGGCACACATATCACTAAGTGAAATATGATAGAGTGTGATAAGTCATCTCCATCTATACTAGCTAACAACAATGCTCCTCCTGATAAGGCCCTTATAATTTGAAATTCATTTCCCACAGTGGTCCTTAAGGATTGTCAATATCTTTTCCCATACTAGTTCATCTCCTTAAAACTATCAAGGACGCAGTGTTAGGGTGGGATTCCAACTAAGCACAAATCATGAGGGTTTTTTTTTTTTTTTCTCTTTTTCATTTTTTTTTTAATTTTTAAAATGTTTGTATTTATTACTTTTTTTGTTCTTTTCTATTTTTTTCGGCTCTTTTTTTCTTCACCATTGATCGGATCCTCAAAGCCAATTATCAACTCCATGTCTTCCGTACTAGCAAAACTATTTTCTGTATCCTTGCACAAAACATAAGCAAAGCAAGACAAAATTTAGCGAAAAGGTGACAAGCAAAGGATGATGTAATGAGATGAGACTAAAATGCATTTTATTCCATTTAAATTTGTTAATCGTCCCAGCCTGGGAGTATAAAGAGTCAAAGGGGGGTTGAATGGACTCTTTTCGCCTATTTTGATTTTCTCTACAAAATAAAATATCATTGCAAGATTGCAAGCAATTATATCACAATATATATAAAATATAAATCAAGCACAAGACACAAATATAAGAGTATAGGGAGAGAGAAGCTTAACACTGGTATTTAACGTGGTTCAGCACCAAGCTTACGTTCACACCTTAGCAACAAGCCAAAGATTCCACAATCCACTAAGGATACTCCTTCCCTGGCGGAGAAGCCTTACAACTCGGGAACAAATTCCTACCTGCTCACAAAGAGCCTTCACTAAGTGGTTCACAAAGAACTTTGCAACAATGGTTCATAAATAACCTTACAAGATGATGGAAATGCAAATCAATGCTCCTCAAATAAGCTAATATGAAATACAAATCAAATCTCATACTTTTTTCTCAATGAATGAATCAAACACAATTAATGAGCGAGAGAGAATAAGAACTTGTGAATATGAACTAAAATAAAAGTGTTAGATTTTTTCTAAAATGATATTTTTTACTAAAATGATCAATAATGCTCAAAACCCATTCTCAACAAGCCTAATAGCTTGTATTTATAGTCAAAGAGCCAATATGAACGTTAACTAGCCGTTGGGAGCAAATCTCATATGATTTTCTTGAGAACTAGTCATTTTGTAACCGTTATGGCACCAGACACGAGATCACTCGTTGACGAGTCCCATGTTCTCGTCGACTAGTCATACTCTGCCAGCAATTGTTAACATTTAGCCTCCACTCGTCGACTAGTGTCAACTAGCGACTCATCTACTAGTGTCCCCCACTTGTCGACAAGTGCCCTAATCAGAAAAAGTCATCAACATGAAAGTTGTGGGATTTTGTCTTAGCTTTCCAGGGACACTAAGATCGTCTTTTTTGAACTTTTCTGACAAAAGTTATGTCACAAATACCGAAACGTGTTCAGGACTCAAGGCTGCACTACATTAGTTGACGATCGCTATATTTTTCCTTGTCAAAAGGTCTTTTAATCACTTAAAACATTTTTGGACAAAAGTATATGAAATATATTAAGTCGAATAAAGTTTAATTCTTGTCCAAAAGAGTTTTCCTTTGAATATAAGATATTTTGATTATCAAAACAAATTTGAAAGCTTGTTTCGATATCTTATATACATAGTATGTCCTTTATGAAAGTATACGTGACTTTCTTCAATCTTTAGGACATAAAGTATGCTTTGACAAAATCGGGACCAAGCATGAAAATGTTTATAAAACTAAGAAAATGAAAACTTGTCCCTTTGAAAAACATATTTTGAGTTTAGGATTCTTTTAACAAACTCTTTAATTTAACTTTGAAAACCATGAATGTGAGCTTGTGACTTTAATGTAATCCTATAAACTCAAGTGTCCTAGTATGCGTGCATTTGCTCAACTCTTGCTCAGAAATCAAGTAAGAAACAAAATCGCAAGAGTTACAACATAGACTACCTCAAACACTCCCCAAATACATATAAGACTACATTTAAGCTTCCTTTGGTTGTGCATGGGTTATTCCGAGTACATGTCCATTTGATTTTCCTATTCGAGTGTCAACTCAATCCGATCTTTGCCTTATGACCAATACTTCATGAATTCATCCCTTGAACCTGTACTAAACATAATTTGCAAAGATGGGAAACACTAGGAACAACATATAGGTTAATGTCATCAAAACATATAAACAATGATTATGTAACCCTAGGGCTAACAATCTCCCCCTTTTTAATGATGTCTAACCTATTACCAATATACTTAATCTTTGAATTTGTGATTATACTAACGATAGCTTAATATGTAGATGTAAGCTTATCTTGAACCACTAATTGGTTGTTATCATCAAAACAAGACAATTAAGCTCACGTACCCTCCAAGTCTAACACTCTCCCTGTAATAACCCGAGAAAAAAAATTAATTAATTAATTAACATTATTAATGAATTAATTAGTTAAACATTATTAAATTAATGTACTAAATAAACAAGTAAAAAGAAATAGTATGAAAAAAAAAAATTGTTGGAAGTCCTAGCCCGAGAGTATAGTCTAGAGGGGGGGTGAATAGACTCTTTTCGCGGAATACGTATTTTCTACAAAATGAAAACTCTTAGAAAGATACAAGAAATTATATCGCGATATAAATATAAATCATGCACAAGATATAAAATAAAGAGTGTAAAGGAGAGAAAGAACAACACCGGTATTTTTACGTGGTTCAGCACCAAGCCTACGTCCACACCTTAGCACCAAGCCAAGAATTCTACAATCCACTCTAATCGCTCCTTCCATAGCGGAGCAAGCCTTACAAACTTGGGAACAAATCCCTACCGCTCACAAAGAGCCTTTACCGATTCGGTTCACAAAGAACCTTACAACTTGGTTCACAAAGAACCTTTCACAAGAAGATGGAAGATTACAAGGAATGCTCCTTACAATGAGCAAATATGATTTACAACTCAATCCTCACACTATTTTCTCAAGAATTGAATCAAACACAATAAGTGAGCAAGAGAGAATGAGCACATGTAATGAAGAACTAATATGCAATGTGTTAGGTTTTGTATAAAATGATGTTTTTTACTAACAATGATCAAAGACCTTCAAAACCTTGTTAATACAAGTCTAATAGCTTGTATTTATAGCTCAAGAACCTTAGGAGCCGTTAACTAGCCATTGGGGGGAAGAAAAAATATTTTATTTAGCAAACTAGCCATTTTCCGCCCAGAATTCGTCGATGAAATCTGAATTTAGTCGACGAGGTCCCTGAATCAGAAAAAGTCACCAAAATTAAAGTTGTGGAATTTTGTCTTAGCTTTGCAAGGACACCAAGATCGTCCCATTTGGACTTTTCTATAAAAAATTATGCCCAAAATACCGTTAGGTGTTCAAGACTCAAGACTGCACTACGGCAGTGACGATTACTTTGTTTTTCCTTGTCAAAAAGTGTTTTAACGACTCAAATCATTATTGGACAAAATTATATGAAATATATTAAGTCTAATGAAAATTAAAACTTGTCCAAATGAGTTTCCTTTTGAATATAAGATATTTTAATTAATAAAACACGTTTGAAAACCTATTTTGATATCTTATATGCTTAGTATGTCCTTTTGTAAATATACTCAACTTTCTTTGAACCTTTAAGACATTAAACTTGTTTTAACACAATCGGGATTAAGTATAAAAATGTTCTTAAAATTAGGATGTTAAAAACTTATCCCTTTGAAAACATATTTGAGTTTTAGGATTTATTTGACAAAGTCTTGTTTTAGAAAGTTATGAAAGATGAGTTTGTGTTTATGTCTTTAGTGCAATCCTATAAACTCATGTGTCCTAGTATGTATGTGCTTTGCTCAACTCTTATTCAGAAATCATGCAAGAAACACACTCGCAAGAGTTACAAAACATACTACCTCACACAACTCTTATTACAAATAATTCTACAATTAAGCTTTCTTTGGTTGTGCTTGGGTCATTTCAAGTACGTGTCCATTTGATCTTTCCTTCTTGATGTCTACTCGGTCCGATCTTTGCCTTCGATCCAATAATTCATGTACGAGTACTTGTACTAAACATGATCTGCAAAGATAGGAAAACACTAGGAACAACATATAGGTTAATATCATCAAAACACATTAAACAATGATGGTGTAGCCACTAAGGCTAACAAAAATTATTAAGACTAATTAACTAATTAATTAATTAAAAATTATTGAATTAAATAAATAAATAAATAGAAATAGTAAAAAAAATGAAATAAAGATACATAAATATATATATATATATATATAAGGTTATTGTATACTATAAGTTAAAGTATATATATATATATATATAATATAATATTAAAATAATATATATTAAATATAATAAGATGGATTGGATTTAAATTTAAAATCCAATTCCATCTCATCTTCTTAAGCGTCTGCAACTCTCTCTGTTCTCCCTCTGTCTCCGTTTCACTCCTCCGTCCTCCTCCTCTCTCTCCTCAATTTCGTCAACCTAATGAGCGCTGATTGAAAAACGGAAGATGTCGTTGTATTCCTAACTCCACCACCGACATTTCTACTGGAGCAGATTTGTTGTGGGAGTGGTGGGGAAAGATATATTTTCCCTAATCTCTCAATTTCTCGTTATATCTACAATCAAATCGACGATCAGACACTGTCATAGGGTCCTAGTCATGATCATCATCATTTTGACATGAGTAAATTCCCAATTAGGGCTTTCTAGGACCCACTCTAAAGTGAGAGTGAGATTTAGGAAATTTGGTAATTTGGCTAAATTTAAGAGTATATTTATTTCTTTAGAATTTATGACCCTAAGAAATATTAAAATAATATTTTATTTAGGGTTAATTTGATGGAGTTAGGATTTTTGATTCAGGTTCGGGTGAGCGCCGCAGGTATTTTTTGGGATCCCTGTTGGCATAGTTCAAGAAACCAGGTAAGGGGAAAAATATATATTAAATCAGAATTTTTATGAATTTAATGAAAAATAAATTGTGCTATATGTAAGTGTATATGTTTTGGTATGGGTAAAATGTCAGTCATTTAAATTATATTTTTTTCGAGTTTAGGGTTTTTTATTAGATACGTATATGAGAAAATGAACTGATGAAAGTGGGAAATAATTTCAAGATAATTATGTAAGAAATGAAAGGTATTTTCAGTATATAAACATTAAATGTTGGTTGGCTTATTTTACAGACATTGTATGAATTTTATTGCTAAATTGTGTGACATGAGTAAATGTAAATTTTGTGCAAATATATGTTAAATGTATAAGATGCAGGCTAAGCGACAACTGAAAGCTAGGTTAGCAAATTCTAGCGCATTTTTATGTAGACTAACTGTAGCAGATTCTAGCGCATTTCTATGTAGACTAACTGATGACGACTAAAGAGCGGCTGTAGTACAAATGAATGAAATGAAAATGTTATGAAATGAAATGACAAGGAATGAAAATGCAATGAAATGAAATGTGAAATGTGAATGATACAAATGGGAAAGAGTCACTTAAAGTGAAACACAAGGAAATATTAAGTAATGAACATGAAAGAATGTGAATGATTGAATAACGATGAAAAGAATGATGTATTATGATATTAGAAGTATCTATGTATGTAAAACATGTTATGATTAGGCAAGGCATACTCTTCGCCTAAGGGCCTGCTGAGTAAGGCGAGTGCACTAGTAGTTTCAGATGTGGCAGTAGCTGCATAACGCACTAGAGTAGAGGGAACCTACTTGTATGGGCAGGTAGAATTCCCTATCCTTAAGGCTTTTTCTGGTAAACTATTGTTGAATGCGTGAGTTCGAGATCAATTTAACACTTGAGGGCTTACTGACTAAGGTGAGTGCCCTGGTATGCTTAAATTGTGACCTTTGGGTTACTAAATGTATTAGAGCACAGGGGTGCTATTTGTATGGGTGGGTAATCACCCCTATCTTCGGCAAATATCGTGGGTTAAATCTTTTGCATGTGTTTGGTTAATATCAGAGAATGATTTCAGAAATTATGTTAATGATTTTCAAATATTAAATAATATGTTATTATATAAACTCATGTTGCTCACACACTATTTTAATATATTGTTTCTTCCCTTACTGAGATGTGTCTCACCCGAATATGAAATTATCTTTTTCAGGATTTCCTCCAAATCAAGCTTAGAGAGCTCGAGATTTTTATAGTATTTTGGTAAATAGAAAGAGAAAATGGTATATTTTTATGTTAATTTTTATATGTATATTTTGTATTTTATGATTTATGTTTTAAGTTTTATAAGATATAGATGGTTGTGAAACATACTGGTATTTATGGATAATGTTTTAAAGACATGTATATATTTGAATATAGGTGGATGATTAATTTATTATGGTTGGTAGTTAGAATTAGTAAACTCTGGTATTATGTTATATGGAGATTATGTTAATGTTTTACACTGCGTATATGTTGATTATGGATTATCAGGGATTTTATCAAGTATAATGTAGTAACCCGGAAAATAATGGAATTTAAACAAAAAGGGAGAGAAAATAGAAACCAAAATAGAAGGAGGCCGTAAACTTTGTCAATGACATTGCATTTAGAGAATAAAAATAATTTCAGGAAATTGCCCAGCTTCTTCGACAAACACAGGGTCTCGTCGACGAAGGTCTTCAGAATTTCGTAGACGAACACAGGGCTTCGTCGACGAGAAAATATCGAGAGAGGTTTCTATCTGATCTAAATTTTGTCGACGAACACAGGGCTTCGTCGACGAATTTTATGAAAGACTCGTCGACGAGGTGACGTGTCTCGTCGACGAATCTGGAAGTATAAAAGGAGGGAAATCGGGATATTTTGTCATTTTCACTGCGCCTCTCTCTCTCTCTCTCTATGTCTCCCTCTCCCTTCTCTTTTCGATTCCGGCGCCACCAGTCGCCAGATCGATGATCCAAAGCTATCGCGACACTCCTGGCGGAGTTCTCTGCACATCTGCCGGAGCTGATTGTCGAGAAAATAGAGTTGTATTTCATCCCAAATTCAGGGTAAGACCTTTTAGCTAGTTTTTGACTTTCTGGCAGTTATAGGAAATGATATAGACTAAAAAATACTGATATTTTGTTCTGGCATATGTTGGTTTCAGAGTGTTTTGTAGGAAGCCTTGCGGGTGTTAGGCTTGTATTCCCTAGGGGCTTTCCAGTAGTCAGGTAAGGGAAATATGCTATGCTAAGCATTTATTAAAATATGATATAGTTTATTTAATCACGAAAATTATGTATTTAGTATGGTGTGGCTTGTGAATATGTATATGGTACGAGGATATGTTTTACGAATTTAGTTTCATGATTTTATGAATTTTAGTATTATGATTATGCGAATTTTAGTACCATGATTTTATGGATTCTAGTATCATGATTATATGGATCTCAGTACCATGATTACACGAATTTTAGTATTATGATCATGCAGCTTCAGTATTATGATTATTCAGTTCTCAATATTACGTATGAATTACAGTTACAGTTTATGCAACATCATGATTATTTCAGTACTTCAGAATCATGACAAATCAGATATATATATATATATATATATATATTATATGATATCAGACCCTATTGGACTTGCAGTTACAGAGCACGGTACCGTTGCTACAGATACTATGTTACTTATTTAGTGTAACCACCTATTCAGATAATACGTGGTAAGGTCGACCACCTAGGCCCTTGAAGAGGTTAGGCTCCCCATCCAGATATGAGTTGAGGTGGGCAGGTCAACTAACAGAGTTCAGTGATTTATTCCTGGTTGGCCAGCCAAGGAAAATCTAGCCTACGGGCCGCACAACCCTGTCATGAGGGGGGCAAGTCATGACACACAGATAGCCACAGGGAATAGTTTCAGTTACTATTACATACGTACAGATTTATAGAAATAGGGACCATACTTATGTACACTAGAAGTACTTTGAATTATAACCATAATATTGTATGTTAAGCAATAGGGAAAAGGGGTGGTGTATTTTATTATTGGTACTGTACTTTGTATTCAGCTATTCATGTTTATATGAAAACAGATTTCATGATATATATATATAATAGTTCATTTTCCACACACTAGTAATAGCATATTTCTCCTTACTGAGTGTTAGCTCCTCCCAGTGTTGATATATTTTTCAGGTGATCCAGGTAGGTGAGCAGACCAAACTCGCAAATAGAAAGGCTTCAATAGTGCCTTGCCAGAGAGTGGGTATGTTTTTGGGAGTGTTTTTATACATCCCCGTATAGTTGAGGGAATTTTTGGGAAAACAGATATATGTGTATATTTTGGGAAAAATATGGTAGCACTCTGGTATTGATATTGTATGATATGGACATGTTTATTCAGTTTATGCTTTTCGCTGCTTAGGTTTATGATTGGGTTTTTCCCTAGTATGGTATCAGAACATGTAAAATATTATAGTATAAAAAATTTTAAAAAAAAAACCCATTTAATTAAGCAGGTCGTTACATATAACGCACTAGACCCGGGTTTAAGGGTTCAGGGTGTTACACTCCCCTTTTTTTATGATAGCAAACCATTGATGTTCTCTATAGGGTATATTTTAAAGCTCCTCGTCAAATTATGAATATTCTAGAATGGGACTAATTTATGCTCCCCCTTGCATATCTACAATTTGCTCCCCCTTACTTTATGCACATAAGGTATAAACATATTTAACTATATTTTTCATATCCATAAGAACTTTAAACATGCACATCTAAAATAGTTCATTTAAGATAAAACTATAACCAAAATGAACTTATCATATCACCATATGTATTTTACCCTAGATACATACATACATTTCTCCCCCATATGCAACACCAAAGATATAACACCTCAAAACTTCTCCCCATTTGATCATCATCAAAAAGAGAGGCATTATTCATTAAAAAAACCCTCCCCTTTAAGATTAGTTTCATGGAGGTGAGGTGAGTATGTGCTAATCACATAAGCCAATTTTTGGTACTAAACCATAACATCTGAATTGCCTAAATTGACTTCCTTACTTACTCATGAATGATGATTTCAAAGGTTTATTACCACTTGATGTTGGATCAATCATTCAATGATCGTTCGAATATGGACATTTTCAGAATAAGCACAAAATATTCATTCTTGTAATTTAAGCATAGTAAATGTATCCAAACAACTTGGTAAAAAGTATGTAGATGTAAACTTGACTTTATTTGACAATGCTCATAGAAAATAGGAGACATGTTCTCCTAGTTTGCCACCAATTGGGAAGGTATTCTTTAAACATAACATATGCTTACAATGATGCTTTATCTGAATACCATTTGTTGTGATAATTATCTTTACAAAAATCTATTTCATGAATGCTATGTTTAGATATTCTACTAGTATTTAAACAAAGCATATACCATCAAAACGAATTATGTGACTAAGAAATACATCTCTTTTCCAAAAGAGATGGATTTACCTATCATAGCATGCTTGTGAACTTTATATTTAAAACCTTAGAAAATTCACAAGGTTTTTCCATTTGTCACCCATAAAATTTATTTCTAACTAACAAGTTTTACATGCTACTTCATCCCATAAATATTAGCAAATACTTCAAAAGAAATTGACCAATTTACAAGATATATAAAATTTAAGCATTATATTGGTTATATAATTTGAACATATCAATATTGGCATGAATCAAAAAAAATATTCATTGGTTAATTATTAAATAATTTAAAAAGCATAATCTGGGATTTTTGACTTTAAGCACAATCTTAGTTATCATATTTCCCTTTCCAAACCTAGGTAAGTAAGTATACCTAAATCCTAATTCCAAATCTTAGGTTCCAAGGAAACAACAATTCAAGGATCACGTGTTTCCTTTGGGTACCCATTCTTCCTTGGGTGCCAATGGGTTGGTTTTCTTCACAACTCATTCCAACTTCCTTTCTTTGCCTCTATCTCCTCTATAAGGGAAAAAATATCTTATGTGACCCTTTCTTTCATAATATAGACAAATTTTATTTGTGTGCAAGGGTTTAAAGTTATGTGCATTATTTTTTCTTGTTGAGGCATAACCACATGATTTGAAATTCCTTTTGTGGGGACCATTTCTTTTAACTCCCAAAACCTTTTTGGAGTTTTCTTTCCTCTTATGGCTTTCCCATGATTTTCATTTTTGTTTTTCAAGAGTTTTTTTTTTTTCAAAACATTTTCAATTTGAGTTTTCAAATTCCCTACTTCTTCTTGAAAACATTCATGGTCTTTTTGAGCTTTTTCAATAAGCTCCTTATTTTCATTTTTCAAAGGGCAATTTTCATCTTTTAAAGAGGAACAAAGACAAGGTTCTTTACCTTTGCATTTTAACAAATTTTCCTCGAAACTTTTTAGTTTCACTTCTAAAATTTCATGCTCTTTTTGAGAATTTTCACAAAGCTCCTTGTTAAGCCCTGTCAGCTAGACCATCTTGGTTTATATGTTTTGATGATATTAACCTATTTGTTGTTTCTAATATTTTCCATCCTTGCAGATTTTATCTAGTATAGTTATAAAGTGTCAGATACACAGAGGTACCAAATCAGAAGCAAAGATTGGACCTAATAGGCATCAAATAGAAAAGATCGGAAGGACACTGACTTAGAAGCACCAAAGCACATCCCGGAGTTTTTATTGTGTATAAATTAATTGTAATAAGGGTTGTGTGAGTGAATGCGTATTATAACTCTTGCAGTGTGTATCTTGCATGATTTCTGAGTAAGAGTTGAGTCATTGCATAAGCATACTAGGACACATGAGTTTATAGGATTGCACTAAAGACATAAACACAAACTCACCTTTCATGACTTTCTAAGTTAAAATAAGAGTTTGTCAAATGAATCTTAAAACTCAAATATGTTTTCAAAGGGACAAGTTTTTAACATCCTAGTTTTAAGAACATTTTTATACTTAGTCCTGATTGTGTTAAAACAAGTTTAATGTCCTAAAGGTTCAAAGAAAGTTAAGTATATTTACAAAAGGACATACTAAGCATATAAAATATCAAAATGGGTTTTCAAACGTGTTTTATTAATTAAAATATTTATATTCAAAAGTAAACTCATTTGGACAAGTTTTAATCTTCATTAGACTTAATATATTTCATATAATTTTATCCAAGAATGTTTTGAGTCATTAAAACACTTTTTGACAAGGAAAAACAAAGTAATTGTCACTGCCGTAGTGCAGTCTTGAGTTCTGAACACCTTGCGGTATTTTGGGCATAACTTTTTCTAAAAAAAGTCCAAATGGGACGATCTTGGTGTCCCTGAAAAGCTAAGACAAAATTCCACAACTTTAATTTTGGTGACTTTTTCTGATTTAGGGACCTCGTCGACGAAATTCAGAGAATTTCATCAACGAATTCAACGAGCAAAAGCGCTCCAACGGGCGGAAAACTGCTAGTTTTCCAAATAAAATATTTTTTCTTCCCCCCAACGGTTAGTTAACGGCTCCTAAGATTCTTGGGCTATAAATACAAGCTATTAGACTTGTATTAACATGGTTTTGAGCATTGTTGATCATATTTGTGAAAAATATCATTTTATCCAAAACCTAAGCACTTTGCACTTTGCATTTTAGTTATTCTTCACAAGTGCTCAATCCTCTCTTACTTTCTTATCTTGTAAGATTCATTCCTTGAGAGAATAGAGTGAGGATTTGGTTGTGTTTCATATTGGCTCATTTAAGGAGCATTAAATTGTATTTCCAATCTCTTGTAAGGTTCTTTGTGAACCGAAGCGAAGGCTTTTGGTGAGCGCGGTAGGGGTTTGTTCCCAAGTGTAGGGATTTGTTCTTAAGTTGTAAGGCTTCTCCACTGGTGAAGGAGTATCTTTAGTGGATTGTGGAATCCTTGGCTTGGTGCTAAGGCGTAGACGTAGGCTTGGTGCCGAACCACGTAAAAATATCGGTGTTGTTCTTTCTCTCCCTTACACTCTTTATTTTATATCTTGTGCATGATTTATATTTATATTGCGATATAATTTCTTGTATCTTGCCTAGAGTTTTTATTTTGTAGAAAAATACGTATTCCGCGAAAAGAGTCTATTCACCCCAACTTTAGGCTATATACTCCCGGGCTGGGACTTCCAACACTCCTCATTTTCCTTTTTAAGAAAATCATTTTCTTCTTTTAATGAGGATTCCCTTTGTTTTAACAAAGTGAGCTCTTTGTCAACATTTTTTGTTCCTTCTTTTTACAAGAATTAATTCATCATACAATTTAACACAATTTTTTACAACTTCATCATATGAAGGAGTAAAATCATCATCATCATTTGAACTAATTTCTTCTTGTTCATTAGCCATGAAGCACAAGTGTGTTTTTTCTAATGTGTTTTGGTGAATATCACAAAATGAATCAAAGGTCAAGTCAATTTCTTTCCTAGGCTCTTCATGGGTGCTTTAAAGAAAATCTCATATTTCTTTTACGGTTTCACATCCACAAACATGACTATATTCAACATCATTAGAGGCACAATAAAGAAAATGTTTTGCTTTAAAATTGAGCTCTACTAACCTTATTTCGTTTATTGATAGCTCCTCTATTTCTTTCAGTTCCCTTTCTTCATTTTTGAAGATGTAGTCTCTTTTGGAGATGATCTTCCATAATTCCAAGTTGTAGCTTGGTCACAATTGTCCTTGCGAGGAGGTGCCCACCAAATACTTCATTTGATATTTTACGCTCAGGATTTTACTTTGAAAAATGCACGCACCTCTCTCTTATACCATATGTTAATCGTACCAGCTCGAGAGTATATAGAGTCAGAGGGAGGGCGAATGGACTCTTTTCGCGTATTTCAATTTTCTTTACAAAATAAAATATCTTTGCAAGATTGCAAGAAATTATATCACAATATATATATATATATATATATATATATATATAAAATGTAAATCAAGCACAAGACACAAATATAAGAGTATAAGGAAAGAGAAGCTTAACACGTGTATTTAACGTGGTTGAGCACCAAGCCTACGCCCACGCCTTAGCACCAAGCCAAGGATTCCACAATCCACTAAGGATACTCCTTCACCGGTGGAGAAGCCTTACAACTCGAGAACAAATCCCTACACTCGGGAACAAATCCCTACCCACTCACAAAGAGCCTTCACCAAGCGGTTCACAAAGAACCTTACAACAATGGTTCACAAAGAACCTTACAAGATGATGGAAATACAAATCAATGCTCCTCAAATAAGCTAATATGAAATACAAATCAAATCTCACACTTTTCTCTCAATTAATGAGTCAAACACAATTAATGAGTAAGAGAGAATGAGCACTTGTGAATATGAACTAAAAGCAAAGTGCTAGGTTTTGACTAAAATGATCAATATAATGCTCAAAACCCATTCTAAACGAGCCTAATAGCATGTATTTATAGCCAAAGAGCCAATATGAACATCAACTTGTTATTGGGAGCAAATCCCATGTGATTTGATTGAGAACAAGCCGCTTTCTAGCCGTTATGGCGTCGGGCACGAGACCACTCGTTGATGAGTCCCCTGTTCTTATCGACTAGTCACACTCTACTGGCAATTGTTAACATTCTGCCTGCACTCGTCGACTAGAGTCAGCTAATGGCTCGATGACTAGTGTCCTGCACTCGTCGACGAGTTCCCTAAATTAGAAAAAAGTCATCAACATGAAAGTTGTGGGATTTTGTTTAACTTTCCAGAGACACTAAGATCGTGCTTTTTCGACTTTTCTAACAAAAGTTATGCCCCAAATATCAAAAGGTGTTCAGGAATCAAGGTTGCACTACGTTAGTCAATGATTACTCTGTTTTTCCTTGTCAAAAAGCCTTTTAATCACTTAAAACATTATTGGACAAAAGTATATGAAATATATTAAGTCTAATAAAGTTTAATACTTGTTTTAAAGAGTTTTCCTTTGAATATAAGATATTTTGATTATGAAAACACATTTGAAAGCTTGTTTCGATATCTTATATACTTAGTATGTCATTTATGAAAGCATACGTTACTTTCTTCAATCATTAGGACATAAAGCATGCTTTGACAAAACCGGGACCAAGTATGAAAATGTTTATAAAACCAAGATAATGAAAACTTGTCCCTTTGAAAAACATATTTTGAGTTTAGGATTCTTTTGACAAACTCTTTAATTTAACTTTGAAAACCATGAATGTGAGTTTGTGACTTTAATACAATCCTATAAACTCATGTGTCCAAGTATGCATACATTTACTCAACTCTTTCCCAGAAATCATGCAAGAAACAAAATCGCAACAGTTACAACATAGACTACCTCAAACACTCCCCAAATACATATAAGACTACATTTAAGCTTCCTTTGGTCGTGCTTGGGTTCTTCCGAGTACGTGTCCATTTAATCTTCCTATTCGAGCGTCAACTTGGTCCGATCTTTGCCTTATGACCAATACTTCATGTATTCGTTCCTTGAACATGTACTAAACATATTCTGTAAAGATGAGAAACACTGGGAACAACATATAAGTTAATATCATCAAACACATAAACCATGATTATGTAGCCCCCAGGGCTAACAAAATTCAAAATAATCTGAACAAAAAGAATTTATGCATTGCTTTCTTATTAACAAAAGTGAAGGAAATCATAAATATCCCTATGATTTCATTGATTTCATCACCATTGGGCACTCAAGAAAATATCATTTATCTAATCCACTTTTGTGTCAGGTTGATCCATTGCCGAAGTTGACAACCAGTCAATCTTTCAACCCATCATAGAATTCTATTAAATGAGCATCCTTTCCTATTTGGCATTTTGTCCTCCACAAGGATGACCTTGTATTCTTTGCACCTCCCCATCTTTGTTTTTGTCAATTTCTTCCATCACAATTCCCTACCCAATAGTTGATTTGCTCATCTTTCCCATCTTAAATGTCCCTTCAATTCTTTCTTTGGTCATTACCAAATCTGCAAAATTCTAGGGAGTTCTTTTGATAAGATGGCCAAAATATGGATCTTTGAGGGTGTTGACAAATTAAAAAATAGCTTCCTTATCCTAAATTGGAGGATGAACCTGTGCTATAATTTCTCTTCTTTGGTAAGCATATTCTTTAAATGATTCACTCGTCTTTTTCTCCATATTCTATAAAATCAACTTGCTAGGAGCCATTTCAATCACATGCCTATACTGGGTAATAAAAGTATGAGCTAGATCCTTCTAAGAGTGAATCTTTGCTCGGCCTAGTTGAATATACCACCTCATAAGTGCTCTAGTTAAACTATCCTAAAAACAATGGATTAACAACTTATTTTTATCAGAATACACAATCATTTTCTGACAATATATATTTAGATGTGTAACTGGACACTTGGACCCACTCAACTTCTTGAAATCTAGAACTTTAAACTTTGGGGGTAAAACAACATTAGGTACTAAACATAAATCAAACGCATTGATCGACTCAAACACGTTTGTACCCTCCATAACTCATAGATGCTCCTCTACCTCATATCTATGGTTCTCCTCCAAGCTAGGGGTTTGTTCTTTAATTTCTTCCTTGGCTATTCCTCTTTCTTCAGTATTAGGAATTATGACTGGTGGGGCTTGTGTATTTCTAGTTGGTTGGAACCCCCGAGCTAGTGCTGTTGGAATGAATGGGTGAGAACTTGGTCCTAAGCTAGTTGTCACATTCACCAATTGTGAAAAAGGATGTCCACTAACTGGTGTGAACCCTGGTGGAAACAAAGGATCCTCTTCAATTGCAGGTTTTAGAGATTTCATAGCTTTTTCCTTGCTCATAGTAGTGAGCATCTCCATCAATTTATTCATTTGATTTTTTAATCTCATGGACATCTTGACGGACCTCCTCGTGGCTTTGCTCAAGTCCCAACATACGATTTTCCAAATGCTCTCCTATGATTCAGACCTTTTCGTCTAGTGTTATAAGGATGCAGGGATATTGCCATGTTCTCCTCAATGTTGGAACCCTGAAATTCTTATCAAACTCAGTTATATTTTGGCTCTGTCACTTTGAAACACTGATTTTGTAGGCAAATGGAATGTGAGCAATGACCCAATAACAATGACTATGCATGAATACTTATGCAATGCAACCAAAAATAATCATTTTGCCAAAATTCTTAGAAAAACCCTATCGTATAAGGAAAATGCCCAAACCAACTTAGCTCTTGATGTACATTATGGAGTTTCAAAATTGAGATGTCCTCCTCGACTTGCAGATACATTTCTTTCCTCTGCTAGCTGCTAAGAATTATCCCATCTACTGAGCATTCAATTCAGCTCTTGGCATATCTTTCCTCAGCTAAGAGAAATCTCTTATGTAGCCCTTCCTTTTCCTATAGCCATAATGTTTCTTTGAACTTCCATACTTGTTAAGGTGAGACCTAGCAACTAAAGGTCCCATATGAAGAGTGGGATTTTACCTGAGGACATAATGGTTGGAAATCTATAAGGATTAATTTGATTATCGCACCAACTTAACCGAATTGCCCCTCAATTCCTTCCTCAATCACCTCAATTCTTTCAATCCAACTAATTTTCTGATGACTATCCTGGACTCCAAAATACTACTGAACCTTTATTTATTCTTCATTGTATACCACTATTGAGTTGTCCATGGAGTGCTTTAGGGCTAATATAAAATTTTGGCAAAATAGTGTGTATGCCTAAAATGAATGCAAAATGTGGTAAACCACACAAAGGAATTCAAATAAACACAACAAAAGACTGGAGTAAGTTATTTGAAGAAGGATTAAGCTTCTGTCCCAATCCTAGGCGGATTTATTGCTTATATATAGGTTTTCTCCAAGGTTCTATCATAAGGGAGGGAGCTAGAGTCAGATATGTGTGGTTCAAGCTCTATTCCTAAAATGTCCCTGTCGCGACATCCCGGCGCGCGTGTGCCTCGAGCGGCGAAATAAAAATCAATTTTAGTTTTCAATTAAAAATATGAATGTCGGAGTCGCCACTAACCTTTTAGTGTGATTAGAACACATGATTACTACCCCATTAGGGGTAGCATGGGCCTACGTTACCAGAGCTGGGGTCGGGAATTCGGTTACGCGAGGGGAAGGTACGAGCACCCCCTACGCACCTGTTCTTACGAACGGTACCTTATTAATTTAAAATTATCCCTAAGTTAATTTAAAAAGTCTTTAAGTTACTCCTTTTATGAGTTTATAAATACACATGAAAAATAAGTAAATAAATAAATGTAATATATACATATATATTCCCTCAGAGCTTAAAGTACGTGAAGCCCGAAAGCTCATACCCTAGCATTAAAATCATAGGGATAATAATTAAGAAAATACACTCCCAAATTTTGAAATTGTATATAAAATTTTTAAAGGAAAATACTAGTATGGGAGGTTTTAAATATATTAATAAGATAATAAACTAAGAAATTAAATTACCATAATACATGTAATAATAATAGGGATACATATATACTAAAATATTACAAATATCAAAGTAAGTAATGAAATACCATGATACTATATATATTAAGACACTAAAGATACTATAAAAAAAAATAATTAATACTAAATATATCAAGATGCTAAAAGTAATTAATACAAAATATTACGATACCAAAAATAATTAACACGAATGTATTAAGATACAAAAAAAAAAATTAATACTAAATATATTAAGATGCTGAAAATAATTAATACTAAACACATTAAGATACCAAAAATAATTAATATTAAATGTATTAAGATATTAAAAATAATTAATACTAAATATATTAAGATACCAAAAATAATTAGTACTAAATATTTTAAGATAAAACAAAAAATATCACAATACATAACTATAATACTATAATAACTACATGTAATAAAGGAAACCCTAAAAATACCTAACACAGTGTAAATTGATCAAAATCCTAAAATATATATACATGGAAACACTATAGCCCTAAAATTAATATGTAAATATACAATATTACATATGGAAACAAACCAATCCTAGAATTAATATGTAAAACCACTAATGAAATTGGGAAACAATCAAATCCTACAATTAATGTGCAAGCTATACAATATGGAGACAAATCAATTCTAAAATTAGTATACAAGCCATATGGAAACAATTGAGCCATAAGCATGGAAATTAATAAAAATCTTAAAACATGCTTAAATAATAACATAACATAATTACAATCATAAATGATGATAATCAATTAGTATTACAATAATAATACATGACAATAAGGAAAAACAAACTTTATCAACAATGTACAATATTAAATACTACTCACACATATACCAGAAAAACTTAAGCTTTAACTATTAGAACCCACATATAAATATTTGAATAATAATACAAGATAAATATATAATAAAAATAGAAATTCTATAAGGAAGACAACATGAACATAATATTGATAAATGTGTATAATAGCAATAATAATAACCATATACAAAACCACATACCATAGACACCTACCCTTAACTATTAACTTCTAAACAAAATCAAAAAAATATGTATATATCTATATGTATATATGCCTGCAAAAATAAGCAACCATTTCAGCATCTCAAAATACACCAAAATAAACAAGATGTAAAAATAAATAAATAAATAAAAAAAAATGCATGTGTGTGCTGTGTGTGGGTGTTGCTGTGTGTGTGTGCAGTGTGTATTTTGTGTGTGTGCAGTGTGTGTTTTACAGTGTGTGCTGTGCGTGTGTATTGCTGTGTGTGTGTGTTTCTGTGTGTGCTATGTGTGCGTGTTGCTGTGTGTGTGTGTGCGTGTGTATATATATATATATATATATATATATATATATATATATATATATTTATACATATAAATATATATGTATAAGCAAAGGGACTTACAGAGGGGGGTGCCGCCGAAGTTGCCGTGGAGACGCCGGAGAAGTGCACGACGGCTGCGAACGGCGGCGTCAGAGGGACTGGCGTCGGAGGTTGGTGATTGCAGAGGCTGGAGCAGGGAAGCCGGAGTTGCTGCCGCTGCTGCGAGATGGTGCAGCAGAGGAGGGCCTCGGCTGGCCTGGTGTTGTTCACGGAGGCTGCAGTTGGCCGGAGCAGAGGACTCCAGCAGTGGGTGGATGCGCAGGCTGGCCGTGGCTTGAGTAGCTGTGGTTGCAGCGGCTGTTGGATGTGGCCGAGAGGCAGAGAATGATGGAGATGTCGGAGGGTGCCCGTGGGGAGATGGTCTGTGTACGAATCGGCGATGAGGGGCTGCCGAAATTGAAGCTGGGAGGATGATGATGGAGGTGTGGCTATGGCGTTTCGTCGGAGCAGCTGTGCGAAGGCTGGGTTGCTAAGAAATGGAGAGGTCGTGGCGGTGGTGTCGGAGCTGGGTTGAGTTCTCGGCTAGGGAGTGTAGAGAGTTGGCCGTGAACAGTGTTCACGACTGTTTGGAGGCTGGGCGATGGCAGCGTGGACGCCGAGAGGAGCAGCAGGAGGTTGCTTGGTGGAATGAGGATGGGGAAGAGAGTGCAGGAGAATGAGAGAGGGGGGAGCAGGGAAGATGGGAGGAGAAGAGGGAGAGAAGACTGTGGCAGAGAGAAGGAGGTGCAGCGGCTGTTGCCGCTTGGACAGAAAACCAGCGAGAAAAAGGCTTAGGGTTTTTTATTTTTTGTTTTGTCTCCGCCCAGCGCTGCTGTGTTGCGCTCCCCCTTTGGCGGTTGAGAATGCAGCTTTTAAATAGGCTTCCATCCCCCAAAACCCTAATAATAATAATAATAATAATAAATATTAATGACAATAATAATAATAATGGTAATAACAATAATAATTATAATAATAATAATAAAAATAATAATAGCAAAATAATAATAATAATAATAATAATAATAATAATAAAAGAGTAATAAATAGTGATAATAGTAATAATAATAAAATAATAAAAGTAATGGTAAAAAAAATTTTGTTATATTGGGTCTGCGAAAAAATGGGGTGTCTACAGTTCCCTATCCTTATCCAATGGGTTTAGACAAAGTATAGACTGAGCAAAGTGGTTCACATGCCCCCAAAGACCTTGTCTCATGGGAGCTGGCGGTACTACACCCCTATCTATTTCTAAAGGGTAACGCCCATGAATGTGGCTTGTGAAAGTGTGTGTACTCAGATAGATTTAAAAGCCTATACCCTAATCCTAACACATCGTCACACCGTCCACATACTTATCCATTTATTCATAATATACATATAAGAGTAATATACATGGGTAAAATATTCACAAGTACACAATAATTATTCATATTTATAAATAAAATATCATGGAGTAATCAAAAGAGCCATTAAATTCGTATTTGGAATAATTAATAATTAATTAATAGCTCAACTCTCTTAGTCCCCAGTGGAGTCACCAAACTATGATAACATCGTGGAGAAGGGTATAAAATGGTGAGGAATAGTAATATTAAAAGTTTGATGGAGTTGTCACTAACCTGTTATTTACTTAGGTACAGTTAGCTCATCTAATCACTACTTGTTGATTGGTCTCTAAACTAATCGTAAGGCCAAGGAATGAGTAGTCTCCATCCATATTTACCAGAGTTTTGATCGGGAGTTCAATTATGTGAGAGGAAGGTACTAGCACCCTTACACATTCGTTTTATAAATGGTACCTAATTAACCATAAATTATCCCTAAATCGAATCAAATAGTCTTTAATTAACTCTTTAAAAAATAAATAAATTTTAAAATTTTAAAATCAAATATAAAATAAGGGTCGATTTAGGAAAGTGTAACAAGACTCTAAATGAGGAGATCTTATTAAAGAAACCCCCTCTCAAAAATAATATAGGAGAAGTTTGAAATACCTCTTTAACCTTTGTTTATTCATTGGGACGCACACACAAAAAAATAAAATTATATACAAATAATAAATTCATCAAATTTGATAAAAAAAAAAAGTCTTCAAAACATTCCCATACTTTTTTTAAAAAAAAATTTAGAATTTTTTGAAAATTTTTCAAAATTTTTATATAATTTTTTGGGATTTTTAAAGACTTTTTCCTTCATTTTTGATTATTTTTATTTTCCCATTTTTTTTGTTAATCGAGTCAAAATAACTCAAATCATTTTTATTTATTTTTATAATATTTAGACGTGTTTTCTAGTTTTTTTGCTTTTTTTGTAAATTTTTAAAAATTAAAAATTATTTTTAAAATTAATTAAATAAACTGGCGGTTGAGAAAAGTCAAATCGGTTCAACCAGTCTAAACGAGGTTTGACTCGGTTTGGAATAGTGGCCACGTGTCAGCAAGCGATGGCAACACGCACTATTATTATTATTATTATTATTAGAACTTTTTTGCAACATGGTGACGTCAATATGACGTCACTCGCCATGTGGCAGGTTCCGATTAATTTTAGAAATTTTACACAGATCACTGAAGTGGCAACGATCTAGCCGTCTAGAGAAAACATAGATTGGATAGCCACGATTACGCCACACTGTTCTCTGAATGTGCGGTCCTGGTCGCGCCACACCTGCTCCACTAATTACTTTTTTTTTTTAAATCTTACTACCACACGTGTTCCACTAATTACTTTTTTTTTTAAATATTAGGATCATTTTTTTAGTTTTTTCTTTTCTTTTTTTCACCTCTTTCTCCGTTCCTCACTCTCCCTCTTCTCTCTCTCTCTCTCTCTCTCTCTCTCTCTCTCTCTCTCTCTCTCTCTCTCTCTCTCTCTCTCTCTCTCTCTCTCTCTCTCGTCTCTTCTTCTTCTCTTTCTCTCACCAATCTCTTCTTCTTCTCCCTTTGATTTTTTTCTCTTTCTTTCTCTGTTCGATCTCTTTTCTTCTCTCTTTATTTCTTCTTTCTCCTTCTCCGATCTCTTTTCTCTTTTTCTCTCTATCCCTAATCTCTTTTTTCTTTCTTATTTTCCTTATTTTTGTAGGTCTTTGATCATAAGAAGACAACTAAGTTTTAGATCCGAATTTGGATCATTAAGAGGTAAAAATCGAACTCCTCCTTCTTTCCACTTCTCTTTTATTTTCAGAGTTTATTTCGGTTTTCTACCATTTTCTAAGGAAACAAACAAGGGGAAACCAAGGCTAGTCTAAAATACGGTTATGTTGACCAAGGTTGGGTTGAGGTTAGGCTCTAATTTGGGTTTCGTTTAGAGAAAGTCGGGGCTGAGTTGAACCAAGCTCAATTGGGCTAGCGTGAGTTGTTTGGACTTGGTTTTAGGCTTTAGGTTAGTTTTAGGGATTGGGCTAATTGGGCTTAGCCAATTGGGACATCTGAGCTTCAATGAATTTTGAGCTAAGCCAATTGGGCCAAAGGCTAGGGTAGGTTAGTTAGGCTCTAGCTATGATTGAATTGGGCCGAAGGCTAGGATAATGGGCCCAAGTCCAAGTTGGACCTAGGTTTTGTGTCTTTACTCTTTAGGTCAACTATTTTTTTTTTTTTTGGGTGCGTCCGGGTATCCACCTACCGTCAAAGACCTTGATCAGGTTGACTCGGATTCGAGTCAGATCTCGAGTAATTGAGTTTGGGTTCTCGGATCTAGGTCAACATTTTGGTCTGAATATTTTAAATTCGGGTCAAGTTCCCAAATCTTATTTGATATATTCCAAGAAAATAAATTTCTATTCTATTAAAACACTGACTACAGGATTTGAAGCTAAACAGTGCAAAATTAACTATTAACTTGCTTTGAATTCTTCCCTCTGCAATTCTTCTTATTATCCTAGCCTTCTTCTACAGCTGCTTCTTCACCACTATCACAATTCAAACCTCCCTTTATCTTTTTGCTCCTCCTTTGAACCTTAAGTTTTCCGACTCTTTCTTTTGTTTCTTACAAATTCTCAACAAACAATTATTTTCTTCTCTCTTTGGATCTCAGTTTCTGTCTATGTATTCCAACATCAATGTCCGTCTTTGTATCCCAATCTCAGTGTCTACCCCTGTATTCTAATCTCAGTGTTTGTATTATCTCTCAGAAGCGCACTATTTATAGGTATAGGGGACCATTCAATTTAATACTAATAGATCAATTAGCACCTCATTTGGTCATTCAAATTTATTTCAAATTGACTCGCCTATTTTTAATTCATATTTCCCATAATTGCTAGATTTTCTTTTATGCTTGCAAGTTTGAAGCTGAAGATGTTGGCCCACTTCTTTTTTATTTCATTTTTCCTTTTCTGTTTTTTATATTTTCATTGTAAAAACTTTCCCTATATTTTTATTTTTTTCCTTGTTTTTCTCACTTTATTGCATTAATAAATTTTACCTCTTTATGTTATATAAGTCCCGAACAAAATGAGATGTCTACAATGATTACCAAAATTATTATTTTAGTTATTAATAAATATTACAAAATATTAATATATTAATTTAGGTATCAATTCATGAGTATTACAGATACCATTAAAAGAAATATACGTAAAACAATTTATTAAGTGCTTGAGACATAAAGGTATAGTATCCGAGTCTATACTTACTAACTTTATTGTCTTTTGAAAGTTCATATTGTTTTTGAATTATTTTGTTCTTACCAATTCTTAAGGATTAAAAAAAGTATGAATTGTTTGCTATAAAAATGTAATAGCCTAAAGTTACATGAAGAAGTAAACTTCACATTTAACATCAAGCACATGTCAGAGACCAGATGTGCAACTGGAATCAAAAGGAGCCCTATCATATTATGAAGCCATAAAACCAAAGAAAATATTGAGAAATTAAGAACTCATTTGGTTAAAGATCCAAAAATGAGTTACCATCTTCTTGTTGAGAATTGGAAACAGGAGAAAATTTGGCTAAGAACCCATTTGGCTAAATTTCCCAAAACGTGTTTGGTTAGCTGTTTTAAAAAGTTTTCCCAAAAGTGAAAACTACATCTTGTAAAGATTGATCCAAGTGAAAAATTGTTAATAAAAGTACTGCTACTAAATAAAAAAGCAGGTGGAAGGAGATGACCAAAGGCTCTAGTGTGGGAAACCCATGGAACATTTACAGTGGTCCATGATAAAGAAATTTGGAATATACTATCTCCATAAATAGAATATATCCATAATAAATCCATTCAGTATTCCTAATTTGTTGGGATTGTACCATTTAATGTGTACAAGCACACACCCAATTTGTTGAGAAAAATTAAAGGATGCTATTATCATAAAGTCCTGTTTTAAATCTTAAACCAAAAAGTTATAAATGATAAACATTGTTATTAGAAAAAAAAAAAAACAGAAAAACACAAACAAAACATGAAACACAAAGCAAGAAAAACAAAATGTGGATCCAGATAGAATTTTTTTTGAAATATTTATTAAAATTGTTGAGCCTGCATGAAACTCTTGAATAGCAATTGATAACATCGTTTGCATGAGAGCCATCAAAAAGCACCTTCAAACTGTTGAGGAAAATTTTTATCATTCTTCAAAGCATCACCCAATTGAAATCACATTCTCTTCTATATCCTTCTAACACATTATAAAATCCAATTCCAAGTTCAGCCCACACAGCATTTTTCATATACAAACACCACAACAAAGATTGCATTTTATTGTAGAGTCCAAGTAAAATTACCCAACTGAAATTTCATTGGACTAGATAAAAAAACAAGCTTTGTACCATGTCCCAACCAAACTGGTAGCCAAGTTACGGCTCAAAAACCATATTTTCTGCCTCCCGCTTGACTGATTCGAACAGCACAGAGGATAAATAGCGCTCTCCAAAGCTGGGGAAAACCACCTGTTCATGTAGAAGCTAAAAATTTAGAACAATAGTACTATCAGTTGAGATAAGGACATGTACATGGAGGACAACAGATCCAAAGAAAGCCCAAGCTAAATTTACAATATGTAGAATAAATGATGGGTAAAGTTATTCGCACACCAGAATAAGTTTCTCATGTTGCACACGCCATGTTATAATGAGGAGTTCAATAAATAAATGGAATACAGAATGCAGGAAGCTAAAGCGGAGATGCATATTGCACTGCACTTCAAATAGCAATTTTTTCCACACAGATGGAATTGCATGTCGATGAAAACCTCATACCCCAAATGGTTTATGTTAATGAAAATGTCTGATAACTTCAATCAATAGAACTTATCAGAGATCCCAAAAAACACATCCCAAGCTGATTCTGCCAATTACCAAAACAGACGATCTTTCTTCATTTCATTTGTCATTTAGAATCATCAATGGAATAATATTCGAACCAAACAAAAACTCATTCAAGATTGTTGAGTTTTAGGCTTTAGTTTCTTAAAGTAAGAATAGGTTCGAGCAACTAAATTAGGCCTGTTCCCTACCTCATATAATATAACAGCGACTAGAATCTAAAAATTACACATTGACCCACACAAGATGTTTTATTACAAAACTGCTATCAGGAGATAGTAATACTCCTCACACTCCCCTTGAGCATTAATATCCTCCATGCCAGCTCGATGCAAAGGTTATATAACTTAGATCATCTCAAGCATCTTGATCTCCTAACTTCGACATAAGGTGATGCCACTTTTTTAGACATGGCCAAATCATGACTGAAAGGACAGTCCACTTCGATGTGTTTTGTATTCTGATAGGTAAGAGGATTATTTGCAATACAGATAGCAACTTTGTCATTGCAGCACAGTGCACCTCAGAAAGAATAGTTCGACCCAACTGTAGCCCACAACCAGCATGGGTCATAGCTATGTATTCAGCTTCAGCACTTCCTTCTACCACATTGTGCTTCTTATTCCTCAAAGTCTGGATGTGGCTACATTACTATGAAATGGACCTCATATCGTCTTGATTTTCAACCCAATCCACATCTAAATATGCAAAATATCAACATGACTTACATCCTCTGATCTCTATGTCCCTTCCCTGGAGAATTTCCAAATACATCAAGATCTAGCATACAACCACCCCCCCCCCCCCCCCCCAAAAAAAAAACATGTGCCTATTCAGGATCATCGATGAAATAGCTTACAACCCAAGTGGATATACTACTGGTCAGGTTACTGTCAAATATATTAGCTTATCCACTAGCCTACCATGTTGATCAGGATCAAATAAGTGCTTCCACTGACTAGCAATTCACATTAGCATCTACTGGCTTGAACCCAATCATACCTGTTCCCTCAAGAAATCAAGTACATGCTTCCACTGAGACAAATTAATCCCAAGCTTGAGTACATAACAGCTTCAATACCAAGAAAGTACCATAACAGACTATATCTTTAATCTGGAAAATGAGTAAACTCCTTGAGGTCAGCAATCGCACCATGGTACTTCCAGAAACAATATCAACATACACTACAATTATCACACAACTGAGAACAATGACATACACAAACAGAATGATATGAGCACAGTCACACAAAGCCAAAGGATTGTGACCACCTCACTAAACATCTCAAACAAAGCATGAGGTGATTGTTGTAGACCAGAAATGGCCTTTTTCAGCCTATGAGCTTTACTGAACTACCCCTGCAGGCTGCTGCATGTAAACTTCCTCCTGGCAGGTCACCATGTAAAAAAAACTTTCTTGACATCCCACTGATATAAGGGTCAATCAAACAGGGAACCAAGAGATATGACACCCAGTTCAGACATGCTGCAAAAAGAAACGGTACCAAAGTAGTCCTCAGTATCCTTTGGCCATGAGGCAAGCCTTAAGCTTCTCAATGTACAATCAATGTGGCATTTTGCAGTGTAAACCCACCTACAACTACAACCCACTGCGGGTTTGCCAAGAGGAAGCTCGGTCAATTGACTCAATTACCAGTTTATCAGCCTGCTTCAGAGCAGACAACATTCATCATTTGCGTCCAACCAGAGCATGAGGCAGCTTATTGAAAGGTCATAGGGTTGGCAATAGGATGCTTTGTGAAACAAGAATGGTACCTGTATGCAGAGTAATACACTGCTGAAGAGTAGGGTCCTCAGACAAGGAAGTTGATACATGTGTAATAGAAGAGGACGCACTGCTTGTCATCACTGGCATTGCCACAGTTGAAGTACTTTAGATGTTGATAGAATAGGACCATAAGAACCTCTTGTTCCATAGGCTTGGGCAGCACAATTGCTTCCTTAGTTCCTTCCCGAGTAGGAACGAATATATAAAGACTTACCTAAAAACTGATGAATAGCTTTTGAGACAACAGGGCAGTAGCACTTGTAAGCTTTTTGAATATGTGAATATCCTAAGAAAATTATTTTGATGCTCCGAATGATAACTTATTTCCCATCAAATGAAAATTATTCAAAAAGCAACAAGCAAACATGCATAAAGGCTTTGTATGGATATTTTTGAAATAACAGAGCACAATGATTTATTTCCCAAAGCAGATGGTTGCTCATCAATACGAAAACAGGCAGTAAGGAAGCATCTACCAAAATTGATGAGCTACACTTATATGAATCAATAAATCATGTGCTGCTGCCGCATAAAGTAAATGTCTATTCTTCCACTCAGCAACTCCGTTTTGTTCGGGTGCATGGTGATGTAAAGCAGTGGAGAGACAGAAACAGAGCACCACAGTAGGAAGATAAACAGAAAGGAGAAGATAAGGAGAAGAAGGAAGGAGGAGAAAAGGAAAGAAACAGCAAGACAAAAAAGAAAGGGCCGAACAGAGAAAAGGAGGAGGGAAGAAGAAGAAAGGAGGAGGAGGAGGAATAAGGAAGGAGAAGAGGAAGAGAACTGCATGAGAAAAAAAAGGGGGTGAGAACCAAGGAAAGCAGTGCTGAATTCCAAATTCAAATTGAAATTCTCAAAAACTACATACTAAGCCTAATACAAGCACAGTTTCCTAAATCTATGCCTAAAATGAATTGCCAAACAGGCAACCTAAACGATTTAGGTGGTCCTCCATCATATGAGGACAAGTCTAATGCATCATTCCAATAGAGATACAAAAATTATCAAAAGCTCCTCAAACATTTTAAAGAGCATTGGCTGCATTTAAGTCTTAATGGGAATACAGTACAAAACTGAATCTCTCTTTTTATGGAAAAAATTGATATTAAAAGGAGCATCAGCCCTTGATTTGAACAACTAAACCCAACAAATTAGAGAACAGTAATCCACAAATGAAATCAAGTATGAATAACCAAGAGGGCTTCTATGTCTAAATCAGATGGTTTTTCGAAATGTCAACAAAACCCAGAAAAGAAATCCTGTGAGCTTTCCCTATGGCTGACAAGCCTCACCATTTATACTAGATAAAGATCTAAGACAGGGAACAAGCTTCCATAAGGTTGTAAGGCAGGATAAAGGCCCAAGTTCCACTGGATAAGAGACTATTGGCATAAAGAGCAGCACCATCACATCAACAAGAAAAGTTCATCAGCCTCATGGCTCCCCACCAGTTTTCATCCTCATTTGAAGGTCATGGATGAAACAATCAGTAAAAAAAAACGTTTTTATGGAAAAATGTGAAAAGTTTTGTTAGATGATCCACAGATATCAAATGAAAGGAAATGAGGAACAAAGTGTACAGATTGAGGACAGGCTAAGCAACGGGCCTAGATGTGCCATGGGCAAGGGACAGAGGAATGGGGTACAAAAATGTAAATAGAATAAAATGAGGGCATACTAGACATGGTTCTGATGCACTCAAGTCAATAACCTGAGGAATAAAGGAAGAGGTGGCTAAAGCACACATCGAAGAGAGGGAATCCCCTCAAGACAACACCACAGTATGGTAATAGGGTAACTCAATCATCTAACCATCACTCTGCACCCCTATAAAACTGGTTTGCCCGTGCTATTCTGCAGGGATATATATAGGGTTGTTTGGTTAAATTTTATCTAAACCAAAACCAAATCAAAGGAAATCGGTTTGCAATTCACAGAACCAATCCTGAACCAAGTCCAATGAACTGACAGTTTACAGGTCGGGTTCAGTTTTCCACGTGGTTATCCTGTTAAATTATTCATTTTTAAAAGGTAAATGTTCTTGGCTATTTTGCCACAAAGGCTTTCGCGGCCAATGATCTTCCAAATGAACATGCTCGTTAACACGGGGAAGGCTGGACAGGACAACAACCCAACACGTACCACTTTCACCCCCCGAGAAGTATGTGCAACACTGGATGCTGCTCTGTGCCTTATGTTCCCTCCACTCCCCTTAATAAGTATGCCTTCTGCTGCTGCAGTAAAGTAACCACTTACATACTCCATCAAACCACATAGCGTGTGAAATATTTAATGAACCAGATAAAGAAAGCATGAAACTTCAAAATTATAAATATTAAATTAATAATATAAATTTAATAGTTACAACTTGGGTTTTTTTTAGGTTTTTTCCTTCAGTTATTTTACCTCGAATTGGAACCCAAACAGAAACCGAAACCAAATCAAAAACCAAATAAATAAAGAACTAAAATGGAAAACCATAAGCAAAGAACTTAACCAAAATGAAAGAAGGGTTCAGCTTCAGTCAAGTTTTTGGTTTTTCATGAAATTTTCTACATCTACCAGCCAACCATGCTTCCCAGCATTTGTCCAGTATGATTTGCCTTGCCAAAATAAGTGCACTTCCTTATATCTCCAGTGCCTCCACCTTTACTACCAGCACAGCCTCAGCCTCCAAACCTCCTCTCCCTCTAGTAGAGCCATCACAAGTAGAGGAACAAGTTAGTACGATGGCAAAACATTCTCTGATAGTGATGAAACTATTGGGAGGAAATGATGTTCACTGCACTCTAGCCTAAGCACTGCACAAGGAGGGCAAGGATAACCTGCTAGAATCTGTCCATGATTTCCTTGCTGCTCTAGAATTTGGCTGCATAAGAACTTGGCAATATAAAGCTCATCTTCTTGTTGCTTGTTTTGTTTTCCAGTATCACTACTAACATGATAATAGATCTTTAACTCCATCATACACTGAAGAACACCAAATACTCACCAGACCTAATGGTCCTATCATCTTGCTGCAACTTAAAAACATATTCATACAACTGATTAACTTGAGGTCATTCTTATACTGCTAATATTGCTCTCTAATTGCCTCTGACACTCCTTAGGCAGTCTTATAAAACATGAACTTCCACTGACAAAGGATTCCACATTGTTCCAGAGCCACAATTTCACAAGATAATCATCTTTCTTCCACTCAAAATATTTCACAGATGTATTTTTTTTACGGGGGGGGGGGGGGGGGGGGGGGGTGGGGGAATCATCAATCACATACTTGAGCACGTCCCCTCCCCAAAAGCTCTAAAATGCAACCAGATCAATCATTCTCATTCAATTCTACAGTTATAATCAGAGTATGAGCCATCAGAAGAACTTAGAAGGGACACTTTGATATCACTTGATAGAATCTAATAATAGTACACATGGCCAGGAAAACCAGAAACATTACAAGATACTGAGCAGCCATTCAACCCACGAGATAGGCACAACACAGGCAGAAACAGGACAGGACAAGATCAAGCAATTGATCAAACAAATCACCAATTGATCAAGCAGATGTGCCAGTCACCAAATTGATCAAACAAATACTACTGCCTGTCAGTCACACACATAATTGATAAAGCAGGTTCTGCCTGTCACAATTTCATAACTCTAGTACTGCCAGCCACGCACAATTATAGAGCAGCAATATCATGAATATCTATCAAACTCAGCAACTAGTAATTCCAGCACATAAGCATGAAACAAACAGGATGGAACTACAAGAATAAGCCTTAAAAAAAAGGCATTTCGTTAGTGATCCATTACAGCTGGAAAGGAGCAGCAGTCTTTGAAACATGCTGCATAGGGGTAAGACAAAAAGAGGGGGAACCCCTAATCAACTCTCCAATCTATGACAATACTTGAGATTTGATAGAGAAAAAATTGTGAGAGGAATAAGACGAAAGAGATGAAAAGGACAAATCAACTTGGTATTGCAGATGCTCTGATGCCAACAAAATTAGGTCTGCAGCCCTCTTTATATATTATAATTAACCAATAATGACAAGGACCTAAAAATTAAAGATCAACCCCACATTTAAACATTTCTTTTCAAAGAAATCCCTGTCAGGAGGTAATAATAAGACTCAACAAAGATAATTTTAAATTTAAACCTCTATGGAACCAAGCAATTCCTCCTTACACATAATATATGCGTGTGTGTGTGCGTATATATATATATAAATACCGATGAAAAGAAGAAAATGGACTTACAACAATGAGCTTTCCAGCATTTTCAGGCCTCTTTGCTATTTTGATTGCAGCTGCAGCCGCAGCACCAGAGGATATTCCTACCTGAAAATAAATGTTCCAGCAATAACCGTGAAAGGCATGCAACAAAACAACAAGATATTAAAACTTCTTTACTTCTAAATGAGAATAGAGTTGTGACTGTTCAGGCCCACTTAAACTAGATCAATTACAGTGAACTTACCAGCAAACCTTCTTTCAATGCAAGAAGCTTAGCAGTTTCAATAGCTTCTTCACTCGATATCTGCAAAGAAATATTAAGAGGAATGAGAAATTAGATTAGTAGTACTCAAAGATAATAAACGAAAGGCTGTCTATGCATGGAAAAGAAATTAAAACCTTTGTCTCATCAGAAGATAGTGCTGCATCATCAAAAGCATATTCATATAACTACAATAGCATCTGGAAAGAAAACTATTCAGCAACATCTAGAATACTTCAAGAGGTCAAAATCTTAGCAACTTCGGTTGGGGATTAAATTCTCTCTCTCTCTGCCAGCAGAACCATGAAAGAAAAACCATGTTCCATGGCCATTGTTACGGTCCCACATCGGATGTGTACTAAGGAGATCTTGGGCTTATAAGGATGGTTTGGGCTCTGACTATGTGAGGTGTCTTTAATAGGACAAATCTATGACGCCAGTGGATCAAAGCGGACAATCCCTCACCGGAGTTGAGTCCAAGACCGATGCATTTGGTATCCGAGCCACCCTATGGGTATACTATCATGTGGGTGGATCCTACATTGAGGTGTAAGCCACTCTACTGAGGACGTCAAAGATCAAATGGGAGAGCTTGTCACGGTCCTACATCAGATGTGTATTAGGGAGATCTTGTGCTTATACGGATGGTTTAGGCTTTGACTATGTGAGGCACCATATATAGGACAAATCCGTGAGACTAGTGGGCCAAAGCGGACAAAACCTCACCAGAGTTGGGCACAACACTGTTACACCCATGCATGCATTTACATGGGGCACCCATAGTCTGCATAGGCATGGGCGTATACACTTCCAAAATTACCAAAAGATCAGCTTCCCATCAAAACTAAAGTAGATCACAAGTAAATAATAGTGTATATACTTCAGATTTTGAAACACAAGACTGCTCATCAAAATAAAAGTAGATGAGAAGCAGATAATAAAGGGACAAAGCCCTCACGGTCATGGCACAGAAATTAAAGCATGGTATTGATAAATTTAAGAAGTATCCACCTTGCAGGTCTTTACAACCCAGAGAACCACAGCGATTAATCGCCTTTTTGAAGATAGAAATCCATTTTAAAAGAATGCAACAATTGCCAACAGAACTAATAATGTGAAAGTAGAACCCATGTCAGCACAAATTTTTTATTAAAAAAAAAAAAAGTGGCAAAGCAAATTCTATTTCGCTTACCTGAATAACTTCATCAAGAATACCAGCGTCCAAAACTCCAGGAATAAAACCAGCACCAATACCTTGGATCTTATGTGGGCCTAATACAATCACATGTATGCAATTCATCATGCTAGGAGAAAGACTCAGACAACAAGAAGATAGTGATTGTCTCGAAAGTGCACAGATAAGATTTAACTAGAACATCACGTGCGCGCATACATTCTCTCTCTCTCTCTCTCGCTCTCTCTCTCTCTCTCTCCGTGTGTGCGGGCGTGCGCACGTGTATACATGCAAACCTATTTTATATTTATGTGTGCGTGTGGGTGTGTTTATAAACAACACACACACCCCAATGGTCGATTCCCCCCCCTCCCCCCCAAAAAATGATTAGACAAAAAGCTGAGGGCGAGCCTCGGATCAACAGTGAGGCTCCTTTGTGACCAGTTGGTCACAAGTTCGAATCCAAGGAAATAGCCTTACTACACACAAAAGTAGGGGTAAGGCTGCATACACTGTCACGACCCTCTCCCTACCCTTGCAAAGCGGTGGGCCTTGTGGCCTGGGGATGCCCTTTACAAAAAGTTGATTATCACAATACAATTTTTAAAGCATGAATGCCTGTAACATGTGGGTCATAGTCATCCTGATAATTAAGATGCTGATGTCGACTAAATTATCAGAACTCAATATTAAATATTCAATATTCAGTGATTTCAGCGTCAAAGAAGACAGAGATTTGTTTGGAGGGATGTGTAGCAAAAAGGGAAGTCATTAGAAATATTAATGAAACTTCACCTATAGGATCACAACAAAGGATGAAGTTCACAAGGAAACCCCTAGCAAACCATGGGGGATGCTAAAATCAATATCTAAAGGTCTGTTTAGCATCATTTCTGTTTTGTTCTGTTTTTGTTTCTGTACAGTGAAGAAACATATTATGAAAGCTCATTTATTTACGTCACTTGTTTTGTTGTTTTGTCATCAATTTTCACCTGCTCTCAAAAAAACTGAAAACCAGGTTCTATGGTTTTCAACTGTTTAGGCAACCTGTTGCCAGAAGCCTTTAATATGCAAAATGAAATTTTGTAAATTAAATCTTTCATTTCATATATAATTTTTAATTAAAACTAAATAAAATGACTGATTTATAATACAATTAAAATAGCAAATTAAAAAAAAATTCTAAAATTTTGGAAAAAAAAAATAATGTCATTTAAAAATAAATTTACTACTTTGCAACTTTCATGTAAAATATGATTCTTCTTGTAGCACTAAAAGAAAGTTATAAAATATGATAATTAAACAAAATAATTGTAATAATTTATATTTTAATATTTTTTTAAAATTTTAAACTTTATAATTTAATTTTAAATTTCATTATTTAATTAATATTTTTAAATAGTTATTTTATTCAAGGACAAAAATGAAAATTTGTTCAATCAAGTTTTTAATTTGTATTAGTTTTATAAAATTAACAAAACAGATTGCTGGTTTTCAATTTTTAGTTTTTGCTTCTACTTTTTAATTTTTGTTTCTGGTTTTTGTTTACATAATTTTTGACAGTGATAACATACAGTCCCTAGGTTAATAATACATAAATATCAGGCACTTGTGTCTGTTTGGTAATGCTTTTGGCAGAGGTGCAGCTACTTTTGAACACCAACACAGTACCTCAATTGTTTGAATTGAAATAGAAAAAAGGAAATATGAGTGTATTCAGTAGAAGCAATTGCAGTCCAGAGGCACAGTTTAAGAAGCAGTTTGAAGCACGCCTCTTACTTCTGCTTTAGCAAGAAAAAAAATGAATTTTTGCTTCTACTTTTTAATTTTTGTTTCTGGTTTTTGTTTACATAATTTTTGACAGTGATAACATACAGTCCCTAGGTTAATAATACATAAATATCAGGCACTTGTGTCTGTTTGGTAATGCTTTTGGCAGAGGTGCAGCTACTTTTGAACACCAACACAGTACCTCAATTGTTTGAATTGAAATAGAAAAAAGGAAATATGAGTGTATTCAGTAGAAGCAATTGCAGTCCAGAGGCACAGTTTAAGAAGCAGTTTGAAGCACGCCTCTTACTTCTGCTTTAGCAAGAAAAAAAATGAATTTAAGCAAGTACAGATGTCATCCCTATATCTTCATTAATGACAGACTGTAAAATCAAAAGAGTGTCTATTCTGGTCATTTTTTACATTCACGCCACTATCATAGCGGTATTTACTATTTACTAAACACATAGTAAAGCATGTTGTATACATAGCAGTTTTTCTTTTACCCGACAATTTTTCAGTAGAAAAGCCACAGTAGTTTCTCCACGACCATTTCCAAACAACGGTTTCCACACTGCTATAGCATTACCACTAGAGCCTCAAAAAACAACATATTAAAAAGAAAAAAATTATCAAAAGAATTATGCATCAAACCAATTTAGATGAAGTGAGAATATAACTTTTCTTTATATAATTTTAGAAAATAAATACTAAAATAACATAAACAAACCCCCCAACAGTGTTTGTTTATGAAAAACAAAATACTGGTAGAAAGCAATCTCAATCCATTTCTCAAACAAAAGCATAATCCAAACCATTTAGTTCATAATTGCTACGCACAACAATTTCTAACATCAAGAAGATTGAAGCAAAACTAGAAGAGCATGCAAATTTTGACTTACCGGGTTTCCCTCCAGATAATACAGCACTTTCTACTGGCTCTATACCATACAGCTGAAAACATAAAGAAAAAAGCAAATTGGCAATATAAGAAACAAGGATATTTACAAACAAACAACATGAATCATTCCCAATAAGGAAAATTCACAAAAGCCAACCTTAATATCAGGGTTTTGCTCTTTGAGGAACTTCCCTGCACCTGTTACCGTACCTCCAGTCCCTATTCCAGAAACCAAAGCATCAACTTTCCCAGCTGAGCCTTTCCAGATCTCTGGTCCAGTGGTCTCATAATGAACCTGAAGAGAAACAATAACAAACTCCTTGTAAATATCCCAGGTGAAAACTCCATGCTATTGCACAAGATATAGATGCAAATCGAACCTTTGGGTTAGCGGGGTTTTCAAATTGCTGAAGCATATAGGCATTGGGCGTCTTTGCCACTATTTCTTCTGCCTTCTGAACAGCTCCTTTCATGCCCCTTGCTGGATCAGTGAGGACCAGCTCGGCTCCAAAGGCACGGAGAATTGTTCTTCTCTCGAGACTCATTGAAGCAGGCATAGTGATGATGAGCTTGTAACCCTTAGCTGCTGCCATGAATGCCAGCCCTATGCCAGTATTACCACTCGTAGGCTCAATGAGGACACTCTGCAACAGCCATTAATTAAATGATCAGTGAAAACAGTGATGAATATTTTGTCCTCTCAAGATATTCAATAAACACTCATTTCACTCGCCCAAAATCCAGAAACCAGCAAATAATAATGATGGTAACAACAATTATCATTTCAAAATATTCAAAAAAAAATAAAATCCTGAAACAACTCATCAACTCAAATTCAGAAACCCCATAATGAAGAAGAAAGAAGAGGAGGAGGAGGAGGAGGAGGAGGAGGAAGCAACTTATACAAGGGTACGAAAAAAGCAACAGATTTATTAATGATTTGTGGTGATACCACCAGGACACCAGCTGACAGTTCCACATATAACAACAATATTAACAAGAACAACAATAACACCACTTTCATGGTGCCAGAGCACAACTATTTTCTCAGTGTTTCATAGTCGCAGGGATTACACCAGCTAAAAAACAAGACAAAGGGACAGAGGGAGAGGGATAAGAGTACTGTGAAATATATTGAGGGAAAGTACATTAAATCTCACATAAACAAGGAAGCAGATGAGACTACAAAATGCATGGCAAATAAAATTGATAGCATATCTATCATTCAACTCAAAAACTTGGTGGGCAGGTATAGGTTTAGCAAATGATGCACACCAACAGCTACAACTAAACTTGCAATCCAGTGATAAGCAAGGGTTACAATGTGGATCTACATATTATGTTTTACACATGGTATCAGTTATTATTAAGTAGGGTTTTACATAATGTTTTAAGAGGCTCAATCGAGGCTCGTCTTAAAATGAAGCATGCCCAAAATGCCTTGGGCATTTTGGGATATGTTTTACACAATATTTAGGTTAATGTGGATCTACACATTATTTTTTACGCATGATATCAGTTACTATCATTTTTAGGGTTTTACAAAATGTTAAGACGTGTTTGTTTGAAAGGGATGTCCTAATATGAGTTTATCTCTAGAACTCTTGAACCTCAACCTTGCAACAATAATTGAGGGTTGCATCTGGGATCATCAAACAAATTTGAACTTTGCAATGTAACTAATTTACACTTTGCAATGTTATAACTATCTCTTTTTATAGCAAAAGAAAAGATTTCATTAATAGGAGGAGAATTTACAAAAAAAAAAAAAAAGATGAAATCTCCAAAAAAAAAAATAACGAAGAAAGAAAAAGAAAAATCAAGTGAAAAGATTCCTCCAATCTCCTAAACTTCTGAAAGGCTAACTCCCCTGAAAAACCAACACACCACAAATTATTTTTTATTTTTAAAATTTTACTTGTAATTTTATTAATTTCCCTCTATTTTTAAAAAAATATGCAATGTAATTTATTTGCATACTTTTATCTAAAAAAAAAAAAGGGGTGTTTGGTATCACTATGAAAAATTATGAAATTGAAAACCAAGTACAAAAACTAAAAATCGAAAATGTAAACTAAAAAGTGAAAACCAGCAACCTGTTCAGCTAATATCTATAAAAAAATTTAAAAACAAATGCTCATTTTTTCCATAGTGGAAAAATTATTGTTGAAATAATAAAAGTACAAAATAATATAAACTAAAAATGCTACAATAAAAAAATTATTATAATTATTTTACTTTATTACTATATTCCAAAAATCACTTTACTATAAAAATCTAACTATACACAACAATTGAAAAATAGTACAAATATTTTGTAAATGGCTTTCTTATTTTTTGAATTTCTAAAATTTTTATAGGCATATTAATTTTAGTTATTTTTTTAATTTATATGACCATTTTATTTTAATTTTAGTTAATGAGTATGTATAAAATGAATGATTTAATCCGAAAAAGCTAAATCTAGATATTAAAAAATTCTGATTGCCAAAAGAAACTGAAAACTAAAAAATTTGGTCTTCATTTTTTTCACAAATAATTGAAAACTGAACAAAAACAGAAAACTTACAACGTAAACAAATGCATTTTCTAAATTTGTTTATTCACTGCATAGAAATGAAAAATAGAGAACAAAAAAATGATGCAAACAAACCAATTGCCGAAAGTCTTACACCTCAACAACTTAAGGCTTCGGCATCATAAGGATTAAAATGCCTCACTTATTGCCTTTTCCTTGTAAAAATTTCATATGTAATACAAACAAACCAAGGATCTGAAAGGATAAAATTGACATAAAAGATTGCTGTCAAGAGATGATTAATACATTCATTGATAAAAACAGGCCTGAGATAAAAAAAAATGTACTGGAAAGAAAAACTATGCAAGTAAAATTTATAAGAGTTCCACATTCATGAAAGACATGGGGTACATGTATAAGCATAACACTTTCCAAACCATATGCAAGTAAATACAGATTGAATCACTAACCTCCCCTGGTATGATTAGACCCTTTTCTTCTGCATCAGCAATCATACTATATCCAATCCTGCGGCATCAGAAATGAATTTGCAAGTTATAATTTTTTTAAACATATGTCCATAAAAAAAGAAATATATTGACAGCAGTTACCATGATGCAATTTATAAAGCAGATTTCTAAACCATACAACTCTCAACTGCCAAACAAGGATTTCATACAACACCCATCAATATAACAGCTCAGATGATGCAAGAATAGATTAATATGGTACAACACCACATCATCTCATGACCATAGCTTTGTACCAAAATTATAAAATACAGAATGAGAAACACAATCAGGGTAAATAATTGCGGAATTAATGATCAAAATCCCAAATTATTATTAAGCATAAAAATATTCAACACAAACCTCCCATCCCACCAAAAAAATAAAAGGATTTTCTGCCAATACCTATCTTTGACACTTGAGCAAGGTTCCATCATCTCTAGCTTTGCGGCGATACGTGCCACACAGCCATCTACAACATTGTTCAAATATACCAATGGTGTTTTACCAATTAACTGTACAAGCAGATAAACAAGAGTAACCACGGTAAGCAAACAGCGTCATAAAATAACTAAAAGAAAAATATAAGGAAAAAACGTAGGAAAAACCAGTGACAAGATAACAATCAGAGGAGCTTACTTCAGTAACATCTCTTGCAATCAGTGTCTTCTCCTCTGCCATTATTAATTTCTGCACAAGCAACTAAGAGGTGAATTACTCAGCCCAAACAAACAAACAAAGATATAAACTCTTCATTAAAAAAATTAAAAACCATTAACAACCTGTTACAAGCATATTTTTACATTCAAAGGCAAATCATTGAAAGACTAAGATTGTTTGGATCTTTGCTACACTAAATTAAACAATTCCATAAGAATAGAGAATACTAGAAAGGAAGCATGGATTCAGAAAGGGAAAAAAAAAAGGTAATGAATCTATTTTGAATAAAATTTCATCATTCCCCTTGTAAACTTTGATATGCAAAAAAGGGAATGGGTTCATGTAGACAAGCTGGCATGCTCAAAATCATAAAACAAAAGAAAAGCAAAGCATCCATTGCAGTAACGAAATCTTTAGCCAAAAACTCGTACCAAACACAAAAAATAGATTAATTAAATATTTTAGAGAAAAAAAATTTAAAAACTACTTATTCCACTATTACATGGACCCATACCGTACATTCTGCCCCCAACAAGCACCCCGGGAGGCTGCATAAGGAAATCTCATAGAGATCTCATCGAAAGCTCAAAAAGGCTGTTAAAACGATCAGAAGAACGTCTTAGAAAATGAAATCTACTTACCAAAAGAAAGAGTGAAAAATAATTACTCTTCGTTTCTTTTATTTTCATATATTTTCTCACCAACCAACCGGAGCCTCAACCCACGACATTTCAAGCCTCAAATCTTTAAAACCTCACAAAGCTGATTTAGATTTTGCACACAAAACCTCTCAAATAAGGTTTCACGTTAACCCAGAATTTGGTAAAACATAAACAGTAAACAATTACACTTCCTACAGTTTCTCAACAACAAAAAAGAGCCCACGAGATCAAATCTTATAAATTTTACAAACAATGTGACTTTCCGCGCAGATTACAAAGGAATCGCGAACTATAATCACAAAGTTCGTCTCAAAAGTCTCCCCAAGAAAACGAAAACGAAAACGAAATTTAAAACAGATAAAATATATATATATATATATATATATATTAAAAGTTTTATTTTTCGTCATCCTCCACTTCTCATCAATCAAACAGAACCCACAGCAATCCAAGAATCACCCCTTATAAATTTCTCAAGCAAAGCAGAATTTGCATACGGATCTTTGAAAAATGAGCAGTATGATCAGTATTTCCAATGTTATAAGATCAATAGAATTCCAGAACTGAGCTTTGAACTATTAACCCAAAAACCTGATCTCAGCAGACAAGAGCAGGACTGTTCTGAAGAGATGGAGAAATTGTGAGGAAATCGGTGCTTGGCATACAGAGTGACTCTCCGTGACGATCTTTCCCAAGAGCTATAAAACGATAAATTTTTGTCCTTAACACGTCAGCAGCTGAGTCGCCATGCCCTCTTTTTTTAGACCCATTCATTTTTTTCACCAATATTTTCTTGAATAAACACTTTGCAAAAATATGCAGATTTTTTTTAAATAATAATTAATAATTTCATGAATTTTTTAGCTAAAATTTTATGAAAAATAGTTTTTTTCCCAATTATGCTTTTAGAAATTTTATAAACTTTCCTCAATATTTATTTATTGTCACTACACCTAAAAAGTTAAGTTATTAAGTTGTGCATCAACAAAAGTACAACTCGACAATACTTAAGAAAAACAGTTTTCTAAACACCACAAAATAAATATGGATAACAATATTAGAACCTAAGAACTCCTAGTAATTAGTTCTGATACTATGTTAAATTAACACTTCACCTAAAAACTTAATTGTGGGCATATAATGTAAATCAAGTTTTAACAATATTTTATACTTTATTTAGATTGAATTATTTGAGGCAAAAAAATTTATTTTTCTTTCAAAACAATTGTTTGGATAATATTTCATAAAATAAATTGAAAGAAAGAAATATTCATTTTTAATTTACATAATTTTTAAAAAAATTTCAAAAAAAACTCCATCAAAACAAAAGGTAAGAAAAGTAATATAAAAACCAAGTAACTAACAAATAAAAATTTAATTTGATAAAATGCGATTAAGAATTTTCTTTTTTATTTTTTTGATAGCCATTTAAACAAAAAAGAAATTTTTCCTTTTTTATTCTTTTTAGCTTTAGAAAAATTGCCACCCCTATATTATTTTTTTTTTTTTTTTTTTGTCTCTCTAGCTGTTCAAAAAAGTGCTAATTTTTAAAATATGGATAAAACAATTTTGAAGAGACATCACTAGGTTTGTCTCGGATCCCACATTAATCTCATTCAACAATAGTAATAAGTAAGGATTTACTTTTTAAATAAAAATAATAAATAATTAAACTGAATATCCCGTTTATACACTTATTAAAATAACAACAATTCAATGTCATTACATATTGGAGTGGACATAAAGGTTGAAGATTATCAAAAAATTACTCTTTCTTTCACTTAATGATCGGCTAACAAGATATAGCGTCACAAAAATCAAATTTTTAGATTAACGCTAATACTACGACATAATAATTTACGAATTTTCAAAATATTTTCATAACCAAATAATTATTATGTTTATTATTTTTATTTTTATTATATGCATAAGTTAAATGGGTATGTTTTTAGTGGTGGGTAGAGAAAGTCGTGACCTGTACGCAAAAAAAAAAACAAAAAACAGAAAAGTCGTTGGCAAATTTTCAACGTCTAAGGCAGTGGGCCCCTCACCAGGATATCCCTGAAGATACGGAGAAAACTACTAAAAAGGGTATAGTAGAAAGCATATAGGAATATGATTGAATTAATTTATGGCTTTCCAAATATAGCTTCAGGGTTAATGTTTTTAAAATAAATTTTAAATTTGGAATCTTCAAATTTAAAACGGGTCAATTCAAATAATGTATTTGGACACAATGTCAAATTTGTTACCGTGTAACATCTAAAAATGAATTTTTGCAAATCAATATTTTTAAATAGAAACTATTTTATTTTTCAAATCAATCTTACTATCATTTAGTAGTTATCCTAAACTTGAAATGAATTGAGATTAACTTCCAAGTATAGATGAGTTATCCTAAATTGGAAAGGAGTTGAGATTCACTTCCATGGATATATTGAAATTAGAAGTGAGCACAATTCTGTGAAAATTGAATTACCCAAATTAATTGAGTCAATTCGGTGGGTTCGATTTTAGTTTAAATTTTAATTCGGTTCGATTTGGTTCTAATTTTGGTTAAATTCAGTTATAGGTAAATTTAATTGAATTATATAATTATTAAAAACAAAATATAAATTATATATAATGATAACTAGTATCTTTGGGATTTTAGGGTTCCAAATTCCCATTTCCATTCCTTTTCACTTTCCAGTTCAAGCCTCAACCCTCCAGCCATCTAGCGAGTCAGCAATCATGCCACCAACCAGCCTCTGTCCTCCAGCAAGTCACCGACCACGCCAACCAGCCAGCCTCCAACCCTATAAGACAAGGTTTTGCACTTCACAGTGTGCACTTCGCTGTGCTCACCCCTACTCCAAATCTAAACTTCCATCCCACAATTTGACTAATCGACTTCGTGATTAAGAGTCGAGACTTCGAGAGTTTAAGTCGCCTTGCCCTTGGCCCCTTGTCGTCGCTCAAGCCCTTGCCTAGTTGCTTGAATTGATTCACCCTTATTGTGTTTTCGTCCTAGGCCTCTAGCCCTTGCTGTGCCGTCACCCTAACCCTCGTCGCGGTTTCTATGATTGTTGCTAAATCATTCAAGATTACGATGCAGTTTTGAGATTTATGTCATTTTTCGAGTTTTTGATTTGAGATTATGATGTAGTTTTGGTTCGATTAAATTCAGTTAATCAAATTAAATGAAGATTTGGTTCGGTCAAATAAGGTTGGGTATTAAGGTTAACTCGGTTGGTTTGTTATGACAAATTCTTAACCGATTTTTTTCAATTAATTCAGTTAATTGACCGAATCGGCCGAATGTTCGCCCCTAATTAAAATATGAAAGTACCAAAGTAAAAATATGGTCATGATCCCACTAATACTCTAACATGATATTTGCAAAATAACTTAAGTTGTATTTGAGAGTATGAATTTCATGTCTTAAATTTGGATTGGATAATATTCAATACATTTTTGTATTCCATTTTGCCAAATCTGCACAAATCCAAATCCAAAACTTCTCCCTAACGTAGTGTTAATCAATTGGAAAATACCTTAATAGATGAATAATTTAGTGAGATAATTATGAACTCAGCAGAAGTGAAATAAGATAAAGGCAAAAATGTAAATTTAAAAATACCTTTGGTTGATGGAAAACTATAGTCTCGAGACTATAGTGCATAACTAATTTAAAAGATCTACAACTTTATATACAAATATAAAGCTTAAAAATAAAACTCCTTGTATTCTTATAAACAAACTCTTCATAAAAATGGAAAGATCGAGAAAGTATTGTGCTCGATGAAATTTGAGTAGGCGTAATTGTAACGATCCAGATTTTTAAATGAAATTTAAATAACAAAGAAAGGGGAATGGGAAAAAGAAACAGAAGGAAGTTGCCAAACTTCATCGACGAACACAGGGTTTCGTCGACGAAGGCTTTAAGAATTTCGTCGACGAACATAGGAGAAAATACCGAGAGGGGTTCTGAGGCAGCCTGAATTTCGTCGATGAATACAGGGTCTCATCGACGAAATTTGTGAAGGGCTCGTCGACGAAGAACGGGCTCGTCTACGAAATCCCCTGTTTTATATATACGAAAATCCAAATTTATATCTTATGAAAGAAGCCATCACTCTCTTCTCTCTCTCCCCTTCGGCTCTCTCTCTCTCTCTCTCTCATCATTTTTGGGCCAGATATACGTCGGATCGACAATCCGAAGTCACCACGACGCTCCTAGCGGAGTTCTCTCCAAATCTGCTGGAGCGGATCGTGGGAGAAAGCTAGTTGGAAATCATCCCAGAGTTGAGGTAAGGTTTTTTAAGTCATATTTGGTCTTACGCTAGTTATAAGAAATGTTGTACGCATGAAAATACTGAAGTTTAATACTGGAGGTTTTCAGTTTTAGGGTATTGGTCAGGGAACCCTTCAGGTGTTAAACTTGAATACTTTTGGGTAAAAACTTTCTACTCAATATTTGGGTTTTTGGCAGTTAAGGAAAATATTGTATGCTTCAAAATACTGAACTTTAATTCTGAGATTTTTTCATTTTCAGGGTGTTGAGTTAGGAACCTTGTGGGTGTGGGGCAGTTTTATTAGGGGCTTTCTAGGAATCAGGTAAGGGGATAAACTAAGCTAGTACTGTTTTGGAAAATGCTTATATATATAGTTATCATTTGATTTATGGAAAATGTATATGTTTATATATATATATATATATGTTTTATATTTGCAAAATACTATGAAAATGATCGTATGTTGAATATGAGGAAAATCTACTGTGTGGTATGAGTAAAAATGTTGTAAAATGTTGTTTTCTGGGAATGTGGATGATATGAATTTTTATTATAGAAGACCGACATACGGGCCGAGATGTTTATATATATATATATATATATATGGATGTGATTTGCCGGCGTATGGGCCGTGCTATGTGATTTGCCAGCGTACAAGCCGTACTATGTGATTTGCCAACATACGGGCTGTGCTATATAATTTATTGGTGTACGGGCCGTGCTATGTGGTTTGCCAGCATACGGGTTGTGCTATGTGATTTGTCAGTGTACGGGCTATGCTATGTGATTTGCCGGTGTACGGGCCGTACTATGTGGTTTGCTAGCATATAGGCTGTGCTATGTTAAAATGTATAATACCGGCGTACGGGCCAATGATTTTCATGATACACGTATATATATGCAAATGATATGAGAAAATGAATGATATGAGATATTTATGTATCACGATTTTAGTATATGTATATGATATCAGAACGTGGTTGGCTTGGTCTAGGCTAACACTTGCACAGTACCGTTGTTTTGTGTCCATGGTCTTCGTGATCATGATATCTGTGTTAACGCCGCTCTACAGAGTGGTGTGAGATTGGATGGTCGATGTGGTTATTTTCAATAAGTGTGCTGTTATTGCCCCTAGTGTACGGACCAGTTTGGGTAGACTCATTGGACCTACAGACTAGACTGTTGACTTGACAGTGGTCGGCCAACCATTGTCAAGTCCCGCCTTCGGGTCACACAACCTAGTCATGTGGGGGTAATACATGACAACAGCCAACTAATCCACCAGGATGGTTTTTATGTTATTATTATTATTATTATGATATGAGATAAGATATGTCATAAAAATGCAGTATTTTCTGCCATGTTGATTTATATATATGTTTTCCCAGATTTGATAAAACATTACTGAATGTCTTATATATGATATATGTTGAACATGAAATACTCATGTTGTCACACACTAGTATTAGTTTATTTCTCTTATTGAGAGGTGTCTCACCCCTAAATTTCATCAACTTTTCAGGAGCCCAGATAGGAGAGCGAGGAAAAGCCCCGCTGACATAGTGTGGATTATTAGCCCTTTTTGGAAGGGTAAGTTTTTGGTAGGGACAGTTGGATTTTTGTGGGAATTGTCCCTAGATTCATTTTTGGGATGTATATACTGAGAGATAGTGTTTGTAGTACTCTGGTATATGTTATGCACATTATGATGAGATGTATATGATTTTATACTTTCTGCTGCGTAAGCTTCTGCTGTATGTTTTGTTATATCCCTGGTACCCACGGGTCCAGGTGGATGATGACCTGCTGGACTGGATTGTGGGATATGGCGTATTGATTTTATAATATGATGATATTAAAATATATATATATATATATATATGTGAAAAATGAGCAGGTTGTGACAATAATAAAGTATTAGACAATAACAGGGTTGTTATTAAGGTGCATGTCTAGTCACTTTCTTAGATGATGTGCATCTTTCACAACATTCCTATGCAATAGTATTTGTGCAATGTTTGTATACCCTCTAAAATACGGCAATAATCAACTTGTATCGTTGAATAACCACTAAAGCATTATGATTGATAATAGTAAGGTCATCCCTTACAATGCATGACTACTACCGAAGTATGATTGTCATATTAATGTTGAGATATGTTTGTTAAGGATCACACGCCTACATTTGAGGCTTCCCATACATAGATCCATTGGCTTATGATTGTAGCTCATTACCTTGATTTTAGGAGATTAGTTTCCATTCTTTTTGAGATATCATTTATTTGTAAATATATTTTGTGATTATAAATATAGGATACTCACCCACGTTCAAGGTGTGGTGGGTTTTTCAAACCTTTTCAAGGTATCAACCTAAATGATCCTCTAGCGCCGCATCTCACTATTCTATCCCAGCGTCTCCTAACCATCAAGATGACCGGGGAGATCTTGGCTCTCAAATCGTCAATCTCTACAACCCCTCCCATGGCCACCGAAGGCTCTTCAACTCTTCTCCCTTTCCATACCCTTATTCACATGATCACCATCAAACTAATCTCCTAAAATCAAGGTAATGAGCTACAATCATGAGTCAAGGGATTTATGTATGAGACACCTCATATGTATTTGTCTATTTAAGGGAGTTCTAGACAGGCAAAGTTGTAACGCACTGACCCGTCATGTGGGCCCGGAGTGCTAGAAAACATAACATAAAAAAAAACATTCCCTGATACCATTTGCAAGAGGGTCCGACCCCAAAGAGTTCACGGTTGCCCTATCCATAAACAACAGTCAATAAAGCAGCGGAAAAATATCAATCTCTAAATTACCATACCAGAGTTCTAAGTCATTACTATTACATAAATGCTGCCAATGTTTCTATTACAATCCCCGAAAAGATAACCTGACCATAGTCCAGTACTTACACGAGTACTTACAAAAAGGACTCCCGAAAACACTACGCTCCAGAACCCACTAGAATGCTAGGTCCAGTTTCTTGCAGGACTTGAAACAAGATTTGTATAATGGGGTGAGACACTTCTTTGTAAAGTGGATCATATTACATCAGTGTGTGATCACATGAGTTTTTTCAAACAGAAAATAATAGTAAGTTTAACTTAAATGAATTACGTAGTTAAATCATTATAAACCCTGTAATATAGAAGATATATATATAATTCATGCAAAAGATAGGGTGACTCATTACAAGCGAGAATTCCCGAGGCTAGGGTAGGATACAAGCCCATACACTGTAAAATTCCTTGGTTCGGTACTCAAAGTTGTAACTCTGCCCATTTTATTTTTAAATCATGTATGTGCATATCGAACTCCTCCCTGCCAAGGAACAACGCATAAACACCATTTACTTCTCCCATGGTATTGGTTGTGCAGTCCGTAGAGTTGATCTAGCTCTGGCGGCCCACCAGTCTACTCACTTCAATGTTACAAGTCCGCCTTCCCACCCTGGATCAAACACCAGAGCCAGTGACCAATCAACTTTTCAGATACCCACCCTTACCAATAAAGCGTGGTTGCACTATATCACCCACTAGCAATGGTATTGTGCTTCCATAGTAACCAGTTCCTCAGGTGGTTCATACATCATATATACAATTTATAATGAAAGCACAGTAACTTGTTTTCATTTCGTAAAGCATTTAAGCAATTCTAATATTTTTTACAAACTCATTTATTCATCAGCATTAACAGGCATACACAGCCCTCGGTCTTAAACCTGTATCTTGTTTTCCATAATTTCCTGAAATCAATTTGGAACTCCAGTTCCCATATTTCATACCAAATATTCCACAAGTTCAGTTCATTCACATTAACCATCTCATGTCACACTCATTCTATTAAATATGCTAAATATAATAAACGATTTGTAAAACTACGATTTACATAAAACAAGGGTTCAAGCATTTCCAACTTTTAATATAATAAGAATATATAAGTTCGACGAAAAATAGAGACCATACTCCGAAATCCTAATTTTCTCGAAATCATAAAATAAATTTTAACCGCTTCAGATTTCAAAAAAACAATAAAGCCTTAAAAACCTACTTACCCTGATTTCGGAGTAACACCCGAAATGCTCAAATCAAAGATCTACTCCGTTGGACTTGTAGAGAATCTACCATAAATCCTCGTAGTAACTTCCATTTGTTGAATCTGTCAATAAGCGGCGAGAAATCGTAGAGAGAGAGAGAGAGCATGGGTGTGGGTTAGAGAAAGAGAGAGAGAAAAAAAAAATTTATGTTTCTTAATAAAGAAGTAAACAAAATTTCTATTTATAGAGCCCTTGACCCAATCAAATTCATCGATGAATGGTGCCTTCATCACCGAATCCTAAGCCTAAAATTTTCTGAACATTCTGGATCTTTTCGTCGACAAAGCTCTGAATTTCGGCAATGAACCACTTTGGGACTTCGTCAACGAGAACATGGACCTCGTCGATGAAACCTGCTAAAACCCCTTTTTTTTCCTTTCCTATTTAATTTGCTTATTTTCTTGGTTCGAGTCTTTACAATCTCCCCTCCTTATAAAAATTTCGTCCTTGAAATTTGCTAACTAATGCCAACCACCTATTTATCGCACAATCCATCCTTACCGAAGGGTCAGAAGCCACCCACATAATGGACTTATCCTAAATTCGTTATCTACCCTCAGTTATGGCAGAGGAATACCATGGTTACATACACTGTCTCATGAGATTACAATATCCATACAAAACTCTCCCAAAGACCAAATATACACTAAGCTATAAACAAACCTACACTAAAACACTATACATATGAACTAACACTTACTTACCGCTCTACTCACGTGTTCAACTTTGAGCATCTCTAAATAGTTGTGGGTAGTTCTGGCGTATCTCTAACTCAAATTCCCATAAAGCTTCCTCGACTGCGTGATTACGCTATAATACCTCTGCCAATAGAATTATCTTCGTATGCTGCTCCTGCTCCTTACAATCTAGGATCTGTACTGGTATCTCCTCATATGCTAATGTGTCCCCGAGCTCCAAAGACTCGTAACTGATCACATGTGAAGGATCCAGAACATACCTCTTGAGCATACATACGTGGAACACATCATGAATCCTAGACAGTGCTGGAGGTAATGTTATCCTGTACGCCACTAAATCGACTTTCTCCAGAATCTCGAACTGTCTGACATACCTAGGGCTTAACTTGCCCTTCCTACCAAACTTCATCACTCCTTTCATCGGAGCAATCCTAACAAATATGGCATCACCTATTTCAAACTCCAGCTCCCGTCGGTGAGTATCTGCATAACTCTTCTGCCGACTCTGAGCTGTCTTTATCCTCTCCCTGATAACCTGGACCTTCTAAGTGGCCTGCTCGACCAAATCTGGCCCTAAAATCTACCGCTCATTGACCTCGTCACAATACAACGGAGATCGGCATCTCCGACCATACAGTGCTTCATATGATTCTATCCCAATGCTAGCCTGATAACTGTTGTTATAGGCGAACTCAACTAATGGCAGATATTTCATCCAACTGCCACTGAAATCCAGTACACACGCTCGTAACATATCTTCTAAGATCTGAATGGTTCTCTCCGACTGACCATCTATCTGCGAGTGAAACCCTGTACTGAATGTAAGTTGAGATCCTAACGCTTCCTGAAGACTCTTCCAGATCCGAGAAGTAAACCGTGGGTCCCAATTTGAAACAATAGACACCAGCATCCCGTGCAATCTTACAATCTCTTCAACATATAGCTCTTCCAGCCTATCCATAGAATAAATGACTTTAACCGGGATGAAATGGGTTGTCTTCGTCAATTTGTCAACCACAACCCAAATCGCACTCTGCCTGTGAAGTATTAATGGCAAACTCATGACAATGTCTATGGAAATGTGCTTCCACTACTATCTAGGGATAAGAAGTGGTTACAACGGTCCTCGGCCTTCACTTGCTGGCCTTTGGTGCTCGGCCTTCACTTGCTGGCATGTCAGGTACTGCTCTACGAAACGAGCAATCTCTTTTTTCTTATTAGACCACCAGAAAGATTCCCACAAATCCCTGTACATCTTCGTACTTCCTAGATGTACTGTGTAGAGCAAACAATGTGCCTCTTCTAGAATGACCCGCTTGATCTCAGCGTCATTCGGTACACAGATCTTGGCATGGAATCTCAACATCCCATCATCTGAGATGTTGAAATCTGGTTTCAACCCATTCTGCACTCCCTCTATAACCTCTACCAGCTTTGAATCTTTCGTCTAAGTTGTTCCAATCCTTTTCCGTAAGGTCGGTTGCACCACCAAGCTAGCAATGAAAGCCTGATGATTTCCTTCCACTAACCCCATACCTAACCTTTCCAGGTCCATACCAATATGATGTGAACACCCATTACTGAGACTAACGCATCCAATGACTTTCGACTCAGATCATCACCTACCACATTAGCTTTTATTAGGTGGTAACTAATGGTTCAATTGTAGTCCTTTATCAGCTCCAACCATCTCCTCTACCTCATGTCCAGCTCCTTCTAGGTGAAAAAGTACTTAATACTTTTATGATCAGTAAAAATCTCACACCTTTCACCATACAAGCAGTGCCTTAAGATCTTCAATACATACACTACCACTGCTAATTCCATATTGTGTGTCAGGTAGTTTTTCTCGTACTCCTTGAGTTGTCGAGAAGCATAAGCAATTACCTTTCTGGGTTGCATTTGAACACACCTGAGACCTTTCTTAGATGCATCACTGAAGATTACAAATCCACCATCCCCTCATGGAATGGTTAGAACTGGTGCAGTAATCAGCCGCTGTTTCAGTTCCTAAAAACTCCGCTCACACTCATCAATCCATTCAAACTTTACGTTATTCCTCGTGAGTCATGTTAATGGACCTAAAAGTCTGGAGAACCTTGTTACGAACTGTCAAGAGTATCCTGTAAGACCTAGAAACTCCTGACCTCTTGAACATTCTTTGGTCTTGTCCAGTCCACTACCGCTTCTATCTTGCTTGGGTCCATTGATACCCCTTCTCTGGATACTACATGCCCCAGGAATGCCACTTGCTTTAACTAAAACTCACACTTCTTAAACTTCGCAAACAACTTCTTCTCCCTGAGTACCTGAAGTACCAACCTCAAATGAACTGCATACTCCTTAGGACTCCTCGAATAAACCAGGATGCCTTCAATGAAAACGACCACGAATTGGTCTAGATACTCGTGGAACACCTTATTCATCAAGCCCATAAATGTTGCAGAAGCATTAGTCAATCCGAAAGGCCTAACCAAAAATTCATAGTGGCTATACCTAGTCCGAAATGCAATCTTCAGTACGTATTCCATTTTCACCTTCAGCTGATGATACCCAGATCTCAAATCGATCTTATAGAAGACTTATGTGCCCAGTAGCTAGTCAAATAGATCATCAATTCCAGGTAACGAGTATTTGCTCTTCACTGTCACCTTGTTAATCTCCCTGTAGTCGATGCACATTCTCATCGACCCATCCTTCTTCTTTACAAATAACACCGGGGCTCCCCAGGGTGAAACACTTGGTCGGATGTTATCCTTATCTTGTAGCTCCTATAGCTGCTCCTTCAATTCCCTCAGTTCTGCTGAAGCCATACGATATGGAGCTTTCAAAATCGATGTCATGCCTGGAGTTAACTCTATAGTAAACTCCATCTCACGATCAAAAGGCAATCCCGGCAAGTCCTTTGGAAAAACATCCGAGAACTACCTCACCACGGGGATATCCTTCAGCTTACGTTCCTCTCTCAGTGCCTATTTTATGAATGCTAAATAACCCTGACATCCTTCTAGAAGTAATATCATCGTCTGCATGGTCGAAAAAATCCATGGTGCAGAGCGCTCACATGACCCAACAAATATAAACTTCGGCTCCCCAGGAGGTCGGAACACTACCTCCTTCCTATGGCAATCAATACTCGCATAACTGGCCGCTAACCAATCCATACCCAGAATAAGATCAAAGCCATGCATATCAAATATAACCAAACTAACAGGTATCATTCTCCTATGAATCTCTACTGGATATTCTCAGATTACATTATTACACACTATCCCTGCCCTTGTCGGGGTGACCACCTCTAACCCAATCTCTAACGACTGTGGTTCTACTCCACACAACTTAATAAATTTCCGAGAAATGAAGGAATGTGTTGAACCTGAATCAAATAATATAGTAGCACTATTCAAAAAAATAGAAATAGTACCTGTCACCACGTCACTAGCATTCTCAGCATCGCCAAGAGTTAAGGAATATACTCTCGCGTAAGTCATACCCCTCTGCTAGTTTTCAAGTGGTGCTTTAGGGGTGAGAAAACGGTCGGTTCGGCCAAATTCGGTTAATTAACCGAATTAATCGAAATTTTCAGTTAATAAGAATTGTTAACTGAACCGGCCGAATAAAGAGGCCTCACCGAATCGAACCTGACCGAATTACCTTTTCAGGTAATTCAGTTAACCGAATTTAACTGAATTAATTTGAAATTAATTAATAAAAACATAATATCATTGAAGATTTTTTACCAAATACTAATTAACATATTAACAAATTAACATATACTAATTAACTTATTAACAAATTGACATATACTAATTTATATTTAAATTTTAATTAATTATTAAATCGGTTATTTTGGTTAACTGAATTAACATTTATCTTAATCGGACCAATGAACCGATTAACCAAACTTTGTAAAACCATAATCGAAATGACCGATCTTGTGTTCTTAATCGAATCGAACCGACCAATTTCGGTCGGTTAATTGGGGTTTCCCTGAATTATGCTCACCCCTACGTTGCTTGGCTACCACCCTGATGCTGCTGCTAATGAGGAGGTGGAACATTTGGCGGCACGCGACACTCTCGCATCTTATGTCCGGGCTAACCACACCAGTAGCAGTCACCTAGTCCGATCCTGCATTCTTCTGAATCCCACTTGCCACATCTAGGGTAAATAGGGTTTGATGTGATACCCTAAAATGCCCTAGCACCCGTCGTGCCCATATTTCTTTCAAGAATCTTGCCTTACACCATAATATGAACCGGAAGGTGCTGGCCTCTTCTTCAGAATCTGAACCTTGATATCCTCCTACAGGCTCTCCTCTGCCACGGTGGCCTTATCCACCAACGTAGCAAAGTCTTGAATCTATAGTATCGCTGTTTACTTCCGGATCTCCTTCTTCAGTCCCCTCTAAAACTTAAACTTTCCTCGCCTCATCCGGTACTGTAAATGAAGCAAAGCAAGACATCTCCATGAATCTGGAGGTATTGTTGTACTGTCAGCTATCTTAGAGTCAAGACCATAAATTCCTCCATCTTCGCATTCCTGACCGTGGTTGGAATGTACTGCTCAAAGAACACCTCTCTCAAATGGTCCCATGTCATCGCCACTAGCACTAATCTCTGTGCCTCAAGCAACTTCACTGATTCCTACCATCTCTTGGCTTCCCCAATTAATTTGAACTTTGCATAGAGCAACTTCTGCTTATCTGTGCAACATAGAACTTCCAAGATCTTCTCAATCTCCTGAATCCAATTCTTTGCTTGGATCGGGTCTATACTCCCTACAAAGGCAAGAGGCTTCAATTGGGTAAACTAATCAATAGAACCTCCCAGCTCAGTCGTGGGACGATCCTACCTCCTAGTATTCCATGTAACCTCCGCCATAAACTATTGGGCAAAATCTTGGAACACTACAATAGAGTCACTGCCACCCTTATGGGCAAGTCCCTCACTTCTACTGCCTCTAGCGTTGGCAATATTATCCCTAGACTCCATCCTGAAGAGATAATTAAGAAAATTGTTTAGAATCTTAGCACCTTACATATCTACTACAACTATAAAACCATAAAACTTAATAACTTATCATTCCTAATGAAGACATACTCTGTCAGTTTACTACTCTCATTCTAACTCAAGTTCCACCCCTCCACTCAGACACAAAACCGTCAATGGATTGCCGTGATTTTCTGAACCCGTTCCTATCTTCCTATACTCTGGTATGGCCTCCTAACGTCGTCTAAACAACTTGGTTAACTCTGATACCAACTATAACGCCCTGAACTGCCACGTGAGCCCAGAGTGTTAGAAAACATAACGTAAAACAAAATATTCCCTGATACCATTTGCAAAAGGGTCCGACTCCAAAGAGTTCACGATTGCTCTATCCATAAACAACATTCAATAAAGTAGTGAAAAAAATATTAATCTTTAAATTGCCATATCAGAGTTCTAAGTCATTACTATTACCTAAATACAGTCAATGTTTCTATTACAATCCCCAAGAAGATTACCTGACCATAGTCCAGTACTTACACGAGTACTTACAAAAACGACTCCCAAAAACACTACGCTCCAGAACCCACTAGAACGCTAGGTCTGGTTTCCTACAAGACCTGAAACAAGATTTGTATATTGGGGTGAAACACTTCTCAGTAAGGTGGATCAGATTACATCAGTGTGTGATCACATGAGTTTATTCCAACAGAAAACAATAGTAAGTTTAACTGAAATTAATTATGCAATTAAAGCATTCTCAACCCTGTAATATGGAAGATATATATATATAATTCCTGCAAAAGATTTACATAAAACAAGGTTTCAAGCATTTCCAACTTTTAATATAATAAGAATATATAAGTTTAACGAAAAATGGAGACCATACCACGAAACCCTAATTTTCCCGACATCATAAAATACAGTTTAACCGGTTCACATTTCGAAAAAAAAAAATGACTGATGTAAAACAAATCCCCTTACCTGGCTTACAAGAAAACCCCCTAACAATCCCAAACTCCATGCCCTACAGCGTTTGCAGTTCAAAATCCCGAAACCATAATTTCCCCAAATAAATCAACACAAACTCTAAATCAACAACCATTAATCATTTTTTAATCCTTTATATAGTTCACAACAACTATAAAGCCTTAAAAACCTACTTACCCTGATTTTGGAGTAACGTCTGAAATGCTCAAATCAAAGATATGCTTCGCTAGACTTGTAGAGAATCTCCACTCGAATCTATCAACGAGTGGTGAGAAATCGTAGAGAAAGAGAGCATGGGCGTGGGTTAGAGAGAGAGAGAGAGAGAGAGAAATTATGTTTCTCAATGAAGAGCAAACAAAATTTCTATTTATAGATCCCTTGACCCGGTCAAATTCGTCGACGAATGGCACCTTCATCGATGAGCTACTAAAGGTCGTTCATCGACGAAATAAGGACCTCATCAACGAACCCTAAGCCTGAAATTTTTTGAATGTTCTAGATCTCTTCGTCGACGAAGCTCTGAATTTTGGCGATGAACAACTTTGGGACTTTGTCGACAAGCTGCTGAAACCCTTTTTTTCCTTTCTTATTTAATTTCCTTATTTCCCTGGTTCGGGTCTCTACAAGAGCGGTGTCAACCATCGAGAACTCGTAGTCACATATAAAATATGAGATAGCCTGCTAACAATGTGGAGGTGGAGCAGCAGGGAGGGAGACGTTGGGAAAGAATAGTGAGATGCAGAGAAAGAGGGTCATTTAAGCTAATACCGTGATAAGGTTTGAAAAAAATCACCACACCGTGAATGTGGGTGAGTATACTATATTTATAATCATAGAATATATTTTCAAATAAATGATATCTCAAAAAGAAGTGAAACTAGTCTCCTAAAATCAATGTAATAAGCTACAGTCATGGGTCAATGGAAATGAGGATCAATATAGCCAGGAGGTTGCTCTATATAGACATTTTCAGTGAGTGCCATTGAAGAAAGCATTCTTGATGTCAAGTTGGCGAAGGGACCATTGGTTGGTCACAGTAAGAGAAAGTACAACACGAATAGTAATAGCCTTGATAACGAAGCTGAAAGTATCAATGTAGTCAAAACCAGGGACCTAGGTGTAACCTTTGGTGACAAGATGAGCCTTGAGTCTTTCAATGGAGCCATCAAGAAGATATTTTGTCTAGAACACCCATTTGGAGCCCACAATGTTGGTGTTGGCAGGGTGAAGGACCAAAAGCTAAGTGCGATTATTCTACAAAGCTCGAACTTCTTCATCCATGGCGGCAAGCCAGGCAGGATTCTTAGCAGCAGATTTGAGGCCTTTAGGATCAGCGGAGGCAAGAAGAGCCGAAAGAAGGCCAAAGGAGTGCAAGACACCAAGACTCATAGCATGACAAGTCTTAAAAATACCAGCCTTAGCATATATGAGCATGGGATAAGAACCAAACAGGGCGGCTGAAGCAGGAGTAGGAGGAGTCGTCTATGCCTTAGGAGGAGTGAAAAAGGACCTACAATGGAATTAGTATCCTACAAAGACTCATAGACTGGATCAGTACAAATAACACACGGATTGGAGCGGTACTGAGTAATTGGGGAAGATTGAAGTGCAGGTGCAATAACCCAGGACATTAATTAGGGTCTCGTCAACGAACACAGGGAATTCGTTAACGAGAATACATGAGGGTCTCGTCGATGAGGTTACGTCTCGTCGATGAGAAGATACTGAGAGGGGGGAATTTGGCACTCTAAAAATTGTCGACGAGGGGTTCTGGTTCGTCGACGAACTTCTTCAGGGACTCGTCAACGAGATGACGTGTCTCGTCAACGAATCTGGATCTGTAAATAATTGAAACCCGGACTTTTGGTAGAATGTTGGCGCAGGAAATCTCTCTTTCTCTCTCTAAACGCCCCTCACTCCTTGTCTCTTCGATCCCGACTACGTTTCTCGCCGGATCGACGATCTGAGGCCACCACGACGCTCCTAGGAAAGTTCTCTGCAAGTCTGCTGGGGCGGATCGTTGGTGGAAGTGATTCGAATTACATCCCAATTTCAGGGTAAGACATTTTATTTAATATTTGCCTTTACCATAGTTATATAAAATGTTGTACATATAAAAATAGTGATATTCTGTTCTGGGGAATGTTGTTTTCAGGGTGTTGAGCGGGAAACCTTGCAGGAGTAGGGTCAGGATATAGTAGGGGCTTTTCAGAAGATAGGTAAGGGAAATATGCTATGCTAGGGAATGTAATGTGCATCTTTACTCATATTTTCATGAAACATGCAATATAGAAATAAACTAATTGCATCTTTACTTATATTTTCATGAAACATGTAATGTAGAAATGAACTCATGCCGCACGATTTTCGTGTTAAAAATATTTTTTTGAATAGAAAGAAATGCGAAAAATTACCCAAGTGGATTAGAACATTTCTTAACCTAAAATAAACACAAGTATAATAAAATTAAAATTGATATAATTAAATATACGCTAAAATAAACTCTGGTAAAATTTGATAAAAAACCTAACATAAGCAAATTTACTTACACTAATTTTTCCCTATGAAATAGTTACAACAAACTTTTAACTCTTTAAAATAAGATATAGAAAAAGTGAACGAGTGAGAATTTTAACAGTGAAAAAAATTCTCTTTCTACCACTTATCATTTCACTCACTTTTCCCTCTCTTTCTCTGAAAATAGTTTTCTTGTAGAAGTTATAAGATTTCAGTAGAGATAACTCTTCTATTTATAGGCAGTGGGGAGGGGTTGTGTGAAAATTTAAATTTGTCAAGGGCTGCGGAAAGTGCATGCGCATGCATGCATGCATGGAGTATTTTAGGGAAAATTCGCAATTGAATTCCTTTCTAAGCTGGGGTTGGTGAATGGCGATGGAAAGGGGCTTTGTCCCCTTCCCATTCATTATTGTTTATTGACAGAGAAGAGGAAGAGCAAGAGTGAGAGTGTGTGTGTGTGTGTGTGTGTGTGTGTGTGCGCGATGGGAAGGGGTGGGGGCTACGGGGAGAAGGAAAAAAAAAAAGAAAGGAAAGAAAAGAAAGAAAGAGGGGGAGAGAGAGAAGTAAGTGGGTGATGGGGCCTTTCGCTTGTGTATATATTATTATTATTATTATTATTATTATTATTATTATTATTATTATTATTATTATTATATGTAACTAATCATTCATGCATGTAAGCATGTAAACATTTGGGTGATGGTCTGGTGGTACGCAAATAATGGGATGGGCTCCGTCCCCATTCCATTTATTATTATTATTATTATATTATAATCATATATATATATATATATAAATGTTATTATCAATTACATTATTTTATATATTTACTGTGCATATTATTTTTTTAGAAAGTGTGAACAGTAGAATGAGCACAATAAGAGTTATTATCAAATAGATTATTTTATTATTTATTATGAAAAAAGAAGCAAGTTTGAGTTCAAACTCATGAGGACCCCACATAGTTTTGTGGGTCCTTCGCAACTTCGAGATCCTATATGTGCTAGATGTGAAAAATATCACCTACTTTGCGAAATTTATGAAATGTATGCAAGAATACCTATATTATTATTATTTTATCATAAATTTTTACAATGTATGTCAGTTAAAAATATTATTTTATATATATGTACTCATGTATGTACACTAACTATATTTACTATGTTTATCTTGTGAAATTCCACTTTGACTAGGCCGACCTCTAGCGAGTGACTGAACCGTAATGGTCTCTAAGCACTCGTTTAGACTAGGTGTGAGCAAATGGTCAGTTCGGCCAAATTTGGGTAATTAACCGAATAACCGAAAATTTTGGTTAAATAATGCTGTTAACCGAACCGACCGAATTGCTGAATCTCACCAAACCGAACCCGACCGAATTGCCAATTCGGGTAATTCGGTTATCTGATTTTAAGCGAATTTAATTTTAATTTTGTTAAGTTGAACTTAATCTCAAAATTTTAATTTTGTTAAGCTGAACTTAATCTCAAAATTTTGGTAAGCATAGGCCTCCTAGAATCTGTTAGCATTTATTTGAATTGGCCCAACTAGAGGTCCATTGAATTCCTTGCCCACCAAAAGCAGAGCGCTCAGCCCAAGCGCATTGCTGGTCCACTGGACTCAAAGAATGAGCCCAAATGCCCAATGGCCTAATAGAAATTTACTTCAGCCGAGTACTAAGTCAGCTACTAACTCAGAAGCTGGTGCCCACCAAGGAACCCAACTAGCTTCGGCAAGGCTACCGCCTACCGCAACCTCCAGTACTTCGTGGAGGACAACTGGAAGCGTCGAGCGTGTGTGGGTGATCGGGATCCTGCTGTGGCTCACCGTCTGCAACTCTGCGCCGCCCTCTTCACCTGGAAGTTCATCTAGTACAAGCACCGGGTGGTGTTCGACGTCATGGGCTACTGCGTCACCACTGCCAAGGGCGCCGCCAAGACTCTCAAGTTCAACATGGCCCTCATCCTCCTCAGTGCTCCCCGTCTATCAGAACACCAGCACTTTTCTCCGCAACCTCACCAAGCTCAGCATCGTCGTCCCCTTCGTCATCATCCCCTTCATAATTTATACTTAAAATGTAATTAATTAATAAATCCGGTTAATCGGTTAACCGAATTATTTTTTGCTGTTAACCGAACTGAAACCGATTAACAAAAATTATTATAAATCCCAACCGAACCAACCGAATCACATTTTTTACCTGAACCAAACTGGCCAATTTCGGCCGGTTAATTCGGTTTTCACCGAATTATGCTCACCCCTAGTTTAGACAAGGTCTTTCTTAGGTATTAAACATGGAATCAATGATCCTAACAGAGAAACACCTTCGTATTGATGTTAACTTAATGACCATTTTTATTATTTTATTATTATTATTATTATTATTATTATTATTATTATTATTATTATTATTATTATGCTCTACTCGTATATACATTTTTTTGGGTCGTCACATCCTCCCCTCCTTATAAAAATTTCATCCTCAAAATTTGCTACTTTAAAATGAGTACCATATAATAGGTTGCACTCTTGGTTTGTAAGAGGTAATATGGTGAGAGGTTTGGCTAAGTCTTATGATAGATTGAGGGCCAATTTCGACGAAATATTTTGTTTGGGGGATTGAAATGAAAATCGTCGATTTATTAGGGGTTCAATTTGATAAACTAAAAGAATTAAAAAAATTATTTATTTATTTATTTATTTACACCAAAAAGAAATAAATTACAGAAACATTCGGCCCTTCTCCCCTATCTTTAATGGACATATGTGAGCTTAAGTTAGAGCCTTAGCTCAACGTCAGCATTTATTGAAGTGCTGGCGATGACACTGGTATCTGACTAGGTTCTTTCTCGACGACATTGAACTCTTGCAATGTCGTCGACTTAGGTTGAAAAAAGGGAAGGAACGTCTGGTTGTTCGGCAAGGGAGGAAAAGCTGCCCTATTTTCATTGTGGCCTCATATAGGGATGCTTGTAACGGGCCATTGAGTGTCAAAATTTGTTTCTCAATGCATACTAGAGTTACTGGAAGTGAGTGAATAGACTTGCATTCTTAAAAATATCCACTGTGGTGACTGTGATGCTGACATTGTAAGGGTTAGGGCCCATTGGAGTGATGACGGTTGTGACACCCCGATTTTCGTACAATTTTTTTTTAAATAATAAATAAATGTTCACTTGTCCTCAACAACATTCAAAAATCGGCCACGTCAACAACCCTATTACCATTCATATGACCCGACCTGCATTGGGTATTGGGTAAAAAGTTGTTTCATTTATACAATATAACAACGAAAAACGGTATATACATAATAGTCAAAATACAATACCCAAAGTATCAACATACATACATACATATATATATATATATATATATATCACTATAACAGACTCAAAAACAACTCAACTCTAGGGGAATTTCCCTAAGTCCAAAAACTCGCCCTGTGTGTCAGGGTCCCAACTCCCTATGGTCATGGAGCTCTATCACCTGGCCTATCCCTATTCCCTAAAAAATTTAGATAATTTGGGTGAGACACATTTCAGTAAGAAGGAATAAATTATTTACAGTGTGTGGTAATATGAATTCAGTTATAACACATTTTACTTTTCAAATCAACATTTCATTTGAGAAAAATACACTAATAAACACATTCTCATAATTATATAGATATACAACACAAGCTTTTATAACCTTTAAAATCATTTTTCAAATTCAATTATTTCCAACACAAATTTACCAGCGAAGTTCCCGAGAATAGAGAAGATTACCTGCCCATATAGGTAGCTTCCCTCTGCCCTAACACGTTATGCAGTCAGGTATGACCACATCTGATACCTATTAGGGCACTCACCTTACTCAGTAAGCCCTCAGGCGAAGAGTTTCACTTCGCCTCAATTATTTATGTTATTAACTCACGGTTCCATTTCTCAATTTTATCATTCTCTATTTCTTAATTTTCATTATTTCTTTCATTTCTCATTTTACCCATTTTATCATTCTTTCACTTTCCGTTTCCATTTCACTATCCAGCTCATGAGTATCCTTGGTACCTAGTACCAACATCACATTTGTAACTCATGGCCACCCTGAGGATCTTTCTTTCCATACCATGCTTCCTCCCATGGTCAGGGTTGTGTGACCCGAAGGTTGGATCTAACCGCGGTTCGCTGACCCGGTTAGATCAAAATATCATATCACATATCGTGTCTGTAGTATGACTGGCAGGCCTATAGCCCTGATCCGAACTCAGGGGGCCCAACAACTCTACAAAATGGCTCAGTCGACTGTCACGCCACACACTCCAAGAGTCCGTGTGGTTGAACTACACCACTAGCAACGGTATCGTGCTCAATATCACAACCATCCATCAGGGTTCACTACCACATACCCGCAATCATTATGTAGTATTGGCATTTCATCAATCATATTTCAATTCCATATTACAGTATTCATATTTCCCATTTTCACATTTCAGTATTTCCATATTAATATACATTATTATTCTCATATCAGTATATCTCAATTCATCTCAATATAAATGTTCTCATCATTTTTTGTGCACATTTCATCATCTCATAATAGTATATATTGTGTTTCATGTATTTCAACATTTATCAAAATACTCATTTCAGTAATACGCAAAATCTCATTTTTCATGGAAATCATTTTTACACACATATAAATACCATATTTCGTTATTTTCCACTAATCACAACAATAATTCTCATTTCAATATTTTGTCAGAAATTACTCATCGTTATATCTCATATTTTTCAATATACGTCATATGTCAGACAATTTTCATCTAATATTCATAATATATTAATTTCATACTCCAAAATATTACAATTAAATATTACTCAAATGCCACACAATTTATCTGATATTTACATCATAATAATTTTCAAACAAAATACCATATGCTCATTTTCACATATGAATTCAAATAGTAGTTCTAAAAATTCTGTTATAATTTATTCCCCTTACCTGACTTACTTAGAGTCTCGTTAAAACCCAAATCCTACGCCCTTGGTGCCCGAAACTCCAATCCTGCAATTTGCATTTTCCCCAGATTAATTAACTCATTTTCCCAAAATAATACCCATCTAACCTTCCCTCAACTCCATATATCCCAAATTAACATTTAAACTATTATTTAATACCCTCACTTAATTTTCTAAAATATGCCTCTGGGTCCTGAAATTACACCCGCTACACTCACCCGAGCCCTAAATTTTGAAAATCCTACTTCAACTTCAGATGCTTAAAATTTTAGTATTTCTAAATTAATACTAATTAAATAATAATAAGCCCCTTAATAACCCCCTTATCCCAAATTTGGGGTTATGCCTACGACGCCCCCACGAGAATTCCATTCCGCTAGACTTGTAGAGAATCATCCCTAAATTCTTGTGGTGGTGTCCGATCGTCAATTGAGCTTATAATTTTCAAGAAATTGAGGTAAAAGGGGAGATTTGGCTTACTTTAGGAGATACGCTTATGCCGCTCCTACAACCAATCCGCTCCGGTAGAAATGACGGCAGCGGAAAATGGAGCCCAACGGTATCTTCTGATTTTTGATCGAGCGAAAATTCATCATGGAACTGAGGAGAAAGGGAGAGAGAACGAGGAGTGAAAGAGAGATTGTGCGCAGAAGAAAACAAAAGGAAAGGGGCGAGGGCTCTCTGGATTCTCTGATGCTTCCTAAAGCTTAAAAGCTTCAGGAAGCTTTGTTTGTTTTCTTTTTTTTTAATTAGATATATAGATCTAATGTATATTATAGTATTATTATTTAATTAATGATAATAATTATTTAATTAATAATTTTTTATTTATTTTTTTTTATTTATTTATTTTTTATTATTTATTTATTTTATTATTTATTTTATTATTTTATTTTTCATTTCCAAGCCTATCACTTTCTAGGGTGTTACATTATCCCCTCCTTATAAAAATTACATCCTCGAAATTTGTTATTCATTTGCTTCCCATCCTTAGAGAAAACACTTCCAATTTTATTAATGACCCTCACTTATGGCGGAAGAACACCGTGGTTACAACGAGGGTTTTTGGAGATTACAACTATTCAAAATTTCCCCAAAGTCATTCACGTTTCAAAACTAGAAAGTCTATCTATCCTACATGTAGAGACCTAAACCCGAAATAAGTTGGGTTCGTCGACGAAGGAATCACATTCATTGACGAAGTCCTTCATAGCCTCATCGACGAAATTCAGAGCTTCGTCGTAGAGCAAATACCGAGCGGGTCAGAGAAATATTTGGAACTTGGGCTTAGCGACGAAGGGATGACTTTGTCGACGAGCTGTGTGGTGGATTCGTCGACAAAGACGCCGCCTCGTCAATGAGTTGGACTTGGTCAAAGGCCCTATAAATATCTATTTTGGTTGCTTAGCAGCTAAGTTTCTTCTCAAAGCTCTCTCTTTCTCTCTCTCTCTCTCTCTCTCTCTCTCTCTCTCTCTCTCATTTTCCTGTTCTGGCTCTCAATCTCCCTCGTGCCTCCTCCTCCCGCAGCGAGTCCTCACCCACTGACCTCTCTCCCCCACGCATTCTTCTCCACCTCTCGTCATCGTACGGGGGAGAAGGAAGGGAAGGGAGATAAACAAAAAAAAAAAAAAAAGCTCACGCCCACCCTCTCTCTCTTACCCTACCATCAATGCTCCTCACGATCTCGGTCTCACCCCCAGCTCCCTCTCATCAATACTCTTACTCCTTCCGCCCTCTCGTCTCCAAATCACCCTCGGGGATCTCTCCTATGACTCAGTCCGATCCTACCGTCACGTTCTTCCTTCTCCAAACTCTCCAAGTCCTCCACCTGTATCACATTCATCCCACCATTCCTCCGTCCCTCCGACCTACAACTGACTAACATTTCCTCACAATAGACTCTCTCTCATCAAACTTCCAAGTTCTTCTAAACGGGTACATCGCCACTCGCTTCTTCCCTCCGGTTTCTTTCCCTCTCTCACTTTTAACATCCTTCTCCTCACACCGTTCCTCCTCCAATTGTCTCCTTCATGCATCTGTCTCATAATCCCTCTCCCTCAAAGTCCTCAATCTCTTCATTCGTATCCTCACCTTCTAAGCATCTCTCAGCCCCCGCCCTACAATCTCCCTCTTCCGCAGATTTCCCTCCTCCCTACTACTCATCATCGAAACTCTCATGCTGAAAGGGTCTCTACTCACTTCTAATAGATTCTATATTCCTCAGACGCGATTTCTATCGAGTGAGTCTCCTCTCTCCTCCCCTCTCACCATCCTCGAAGCCCACCATATACTCAGTTACTCCTCCCGTTCTCTCTCTCTCTCTTCTTCGTCTCTCTCATCTACCTTTCCTCGTCTTTTCACGCCCAATCCCCTCCTCGGTCCATTCCCTCTCTGCGACTTCTCCAATCTCCTCAGGCAGACTGAGAAAGAGAGGAAGGAACCGTCGAGAAGGAAATTCTCTCCGGGTTCTGCCACTCCTCTCTCTCTCTCAGATTCTTCGCTATTCGTCGTCTATTTCTAAAAACGAAAGTTCCAACAAGGATCAAAAGAAGAAGTTTTACAACTTTAGCAGATCAAATCTTTATTTTGAGGATTTTTGGGTTTTCTTAAAAATCGAGGTAAGGATCTAATCTCAATTTTGATTGGATATTTGGATAGTAGTCGGAATTATAGTAAGGTTATGTTATGTGGTTTTAGATTTTCAGGATCCCATGTTGTCAGTTAGGATCGTTTTCGTACGAAGTTTCGTTTCGAGTTTAAGGTAAGGGGAAATTGATTACAACAACATTTTTGGAAAAACTAAACCGCTAAAAAACTAGTTTATATTTATAAGTATGATTGAACTGCTTATTTGCTAAATTCTACCGAGTAGAAATGTCTGTTTTATGATTTTATAGTTTTTGGTAAAAACGAGGATTTTGGAGTATGATCTCCAAATCTCGCGAAAATTACTTATTTGCATTTATATTGTAATCGGAGATGCTTGAATCCTTTACTTTTCCTTTTAAATAATGTTTACTGGATTTATATCATTTAGCGGATTTGTGGACTAAACTCATGTGATGTATGTTGAAATAAAAATGTATGAGTTTTCTATACTATGGATATAGATTATAGGAATGGAGTTCTAATTTGTTATCTTGAGTATGTGGAAAACAGAGGCCGGTGATACACCGAGCTGTATCAGTAAACAAAAAGGGGTCAACCGAGTGGATAGGTGCCAGTTTGAACCCAATGTGATTATCTGAATTTGTGAAAATACTAGAATTGCACAAGTTACTATATTTTGCTATAAATTATATATATGATCAATGGAACCACAGCTTGCTACAAAAAGGGGTTGAAAGATACTCCAAAAAAAGGGGTTGAAAGATACTCCAGTAAATGGGGTTGAAAGATACTCCGATGTGAGAAGTTGAAAAAGCTTTATTAATGGAGGTGAAAGATACTCCCAATGGCAGGGAATTCCTCAGTTGGAAGGGTACAGTGCAACGACACATGTAAATCAGTTTGCGTACATAGATAGTTAGCTAGCAAGAGTAATAAAACCACTGGTGAAATAATAGACTAGATGGGGGCAGTCGGACTATTTATTAGATACTTGACAAATGCCTGCACGAACAGGGCATTGTTGGAGATCTCAGCGCACAACCCACGGGGTAAACAGGAAAAACATGTTATGACAAGCTAGTCTTTGTTCTAATATTCATATGCATGATTTAAATACTAGAATGTGCAAATTAATTTTATATATTGCAGTATTGTAAAGAAATGTTTTACATATACATATATGGGTTTTATTAAAATGTGCATATGTGATCACACACTGTTGTAACACTTTCTTCCTTACTGAGAAGTGTCTCACCCCATTATACAACCTTTGTTTTCAGGTCCATCAGGACGTCGGTCCTAGTTGCTTAAGGGACTTGGAGAATTGTTTTGGGTTATAGCATACGTAAGTAGTTATATTTATATTGAACTCAGTTGGAATACCCTTTTGGGGTTGTATAAATAGAATATGTTCTATGTCTATATAAATGTATTTGAGGATACAACAGTAAACTCTGGTACATGTCTATTAGAAATCCCGATGAATGTTTATGTTTTTCCGCAATATTTACATTCCCGTTATGTATGAGTTACACTTGTATGTCCCTATTTAGGGCGGGTTGTCTATGTATCTTGAACAGGTACAAGTAATTTGTATAAGTGAGTGACACTTGGGTCCGTATTAAGGGCCGGGTTGTTACACTACATTACATTATACAAATAAAAATACACCATATTATTCCTTTCATTCTGACTTGCTCAACTCTAAATTTCACTGAAGAAGAGTGGATATTTCTGGCGCATTTGATCCTCTAGTTCCAAGGAAGCCTCCTCAATGGCATAATTACGCCATAAAACTTTTACTAGTGGAATTTTCTTCGTGCATAGCTCCCGTTCCTTCCAGTCAAGGATTTGCATTGACACTTCCTCATAAGCTAAAGTGTCTCCTAACTCCAATGCTTCATAGTTGATCACATGGAAGGGGTCTGGGACGTATTTCCTCAGCATAGAAACGTGTAATACGTCATGGATCCTAGACAGGACCCGTGGTAATGCCAACCGATAGGCAATTGGGCCTACTCATTCAAGAATCTCGAATGGTCCAATATACCTAAGGCTCAGCTTACCCTTCCTCCCAAACCTCATAACTCCCTTCAGCGGTGCCACCTTCAGGAACATGTGATCTCCTGCGTCAAACTCTAGTTCTCACCGGCGAGTATCTGCATAACTCTTCTGCCGGCTCTATGTTGTTCTAATCATGTCTCTGATGAAGCTGACTTTATCCTGAGTTTGCTGTATCAGCTCTGGCCCCAATATTTGTCTCTCCCCAATCTTATCCCAGTACAATGAGGATCGGCTCTTGCCATACAGCACCTCATACAGTGCCATCCCAATGCTGGCCTGGTAGCTGTTATTGTACGCAAACTCGATCAGTGGCAAATACTGTATCCAATTACCTCCAAAGTCTATAACACATGCTCACAGGATACCCTCCAAAATCTATATTTTCTTCTCCGTCTGCCCATCTGTCTGAGGATGAAAAGCTGTGCTGAACGACAATTGAGAACCCATGGCCCCTTGCAGACTCTTCCAAAAATGAGAAGTGAACCATTGGTCTGTGTCTGAAACTATGGACACTAGGACTCCATGAAGCCTAACAATCTCCTGGATGTATAACTCATCCAATCTGTCCATGGAGCAGTTAACTCTAACCGGTAAAAAGTGGGTTGTCTTTGTTAGTCGATCCAACACTACCCAGATAGCGTCTTGTCCATCCAACGCCGGCAGCAATCCTGTGACGAAATCCATCGCTATATGCTCCCACTTCCACTCAAGAATGTGGAGTGGCTGCAATGATCCCATTGGTCTCTGATGCTTAACCTTCACTTGTTGGCACGTCAAACACTGATCCACATACTGAGCTATCTCCCTTTTCATGTTGCTTCACCAGAAGGACTCTTGAAGATCCCTGTACATTTTAGTGCTACCTGGATGTACAGCATACAGAGACCGATGTGCTTCCTCCAGAATAACCTTCTTGATCTTAGGGTTAATAGGAACGCATAACCTGGAATGGAACCTCAAGGCTCCATCATCTGAGATGCTGAACTCTATTTCCTGACCTTCCCGTACCTTCCCCATAAGCTCTACTAGTTCTGCATCATTCCTCTGAGCTACTTTAATCCTCTCCTGTAGAGTTGGCTACAAAACCAAGTCAGCAATAAATGCTTGGTGATCGCCCTCTACCAACTCCATACCGAGCCTCTCTAGATCCATCTAGATCGGATGCTGAATCTCCACTGCAGATATAGATGAATCCACTAATTTTCGGCTCAAAGCATCAGCGACCACATTAGCCATTCCTGGGTGGTAGTTGATAGTGTAGTCATAATCCTTTATAAGCTCTAGCCATCTCCTCTGGCTCATATTCAATTCCTTCTACGTGAAAAAAATACTTTAAGCTCTTATGGCTAGTAAATATCTCATACCTATCCCCATATAGATAGTGCCTCCAAATCATCGGTGTGTAAACAGTCGCTGCCAACTCCTGATTATGGGTAGGGTAGTTCTTCTCATATTCTTTCAACTGTTGTGAGGCATAGGCTATCACTCTCCCTCGCTACATTAACACGCATCTGAGCCCTTTATGGGACACATCACTGTAAATTACAAACCCCTCTTCTCCTGAAAGAATTGTCAACACAGGCGCAGTGATGAGTCACTATTTCAATTCCTGGAAGCTCTGTTTACATTCATCATATCACTCAAACTTCACTCTCTCCCTAGTCAATCTGGTCAGTGAGTCTAACAGTCTAGAGAAGCCTTCAACAAACTTGCGGTCGTACCCAGCCAATCCCAAGAAACTCCTGATCTCGGGCACATTTTTGGTCGTACCCAGTCTACAACCGCCTCAATCTTACTCGGATCAACAGAAATACCACCCCTGGATATAACATGTCCAACGAAGGTAACTTGTTCCAACCAGAACTCGCACTTCTTGAGCTTCGCGTACAACTTCTTTCCTTGCAACACCTAAAGCCTTATACTCAGATGCTCCTCATGCTCCTCTGGGCTCTTTGAATACACCAATACATCATCAATAAATACTACCACAAACTGATCAAAATACTGGTGAAAGACCCTATTCATTAAATACATAAACATTGCAGGAGCATTCGTCAAACCAAACGGTATAACCAGAAATTCATAGTGACCATACCGTGTTCTGAATGCCATCTTCAGAACATCCTCCATCCTGACTTTCACCTGATGGTACTCGGGGCGTAAATCTATCTTCAAAAAGATTTGTATCCCCTATAACTGATAAAAAAAATCATCAATACGCGGGAGCGGGTATTTATTTTTGATGGTTACTTTGTTTATTTCTCTATAGTCAATGCACAACCTCATCGACCCATCCTTCTTCCTCACAAATAAAATTGGTGCTCTCCAGGGTGACACATTGGGCTGAATAAACCCCTTATCTAATAATTCCTGCAACTGTTCTTTCAATTCTTTTAGCTCTACCGGTGCCACTCTATACCGCACCTTCGAATTCGGTGTTATCCCCAGAACCAAATCAATAATGAACTCTACCTTACGATCAGGAGGTAGTCCCGAAAAATCCTTGGGGAATACATCAGGAAAATCCCTCACCATTGGGTTATCCTCCACCCTTAGCTCCCATTCTGATACTGCCTCCACATAAGCTAAATATCCCTGACAGCCTTTTGATAGCAATTCACATGCCTGAATAGTAGATAGTAACTGAGGTGGGGTGCGTACACGTGATCCCACGAATCTATACTTTTGTCCCTCTGGAGGTCTGAACACTACCTTTCTTTGATGGCAATCAATGCTGGCATAATGGGCAGCTAGTCAGTCCATTCCCAAGATTACCTCAAACCCATGCATATCTAAAACCACTAGATTAGCTGACAAGGAACTCCCTTGGATTCCCACTGGACAGTCTCTGAGTACCTTTCTACATATCCCTACAGCCCTAGTCGGCGTAGCAACAAACAAACTAATATCTAACTGCTGAGGCTCAAACCCACACAACATAACATACTCTCGGGCGATAAAAGAATAAGTCGCCCCAGAATCAAACAAGACAGTAGTTTTAAATAACAGTATTGAAACAATACCTATCACCACATCTGCTGCCACCTCAGCATCTCCCGAAGTCAGTGCAAAAATTCGTGCCGGAGCAGTATTCCTTTGCTCTCCACCTCAAGGTGTCTGATTGCCTCCTCTATATGGTCGAGGAGTAGCTGCTACTGCTGGTGGTGCCTGACAGTTCCCCTTGATATACCCAGGCTGGTGGCACTAATAGCAGACAACCTCCCTCGCTCAGCTTTCTCCTGGGTGCCTCCTCAAACATCTAGGGCAAGGAGGGGGCATCTATCTACCATGTACTGCTCGATCTCCTCCTCCCTTTCGCCATCCCCCTCTGCTATCAAATCTCCTCCATGGCCCTCGACTGAACCCTGCCTGAAAATCAGAAGGCGCGGGCCTCTTCCTCTGGCTCTGTGCTGCTACGCCTCTCTGTAGGCCGCTTTTAATCACTGCAACCCTATCCACTATCTTTGAGAAGGTCTGAGCTCAAAAACCCACCATCTGCTCATACAAGTTCTGCCTCAGGCCCTCCTCAAACTTCCTTGTCTTCCTTTCCTCATCTGGCACCAGATACAGGGCGAATCGGGACAGCTCAACGAATCTCGGTGCATACTGCTGCACCGTCAAAGACCCCTGCGTCAGATATAGAAACTCTAATGCCTTTCCACTCTGAACTGTAACGAGAGAGTACCGCTCAAAGAAAATATCTCTGAAGAGACTCCACGTCATTGCTACAGGGTCCGACCTCTGCTCCTTTAATAATCTCACTAACCTCCACCAGCGCTTTGCGTCCCTAGTCAATTTAAACGTGGCAAAATAATACCCTCTACTCATCTGTACATAAGAGGACTGCCAATATATCTTCTATGTCCTTAACCCAGTTCTCTCTTACTAGTGGGTCTGCTCATCTAGCAAATGACGGGGGTCGCATACGTGTGAGCTGCTCGATCGTGCAGTTCCGCTCCCCCGAGCTCCTGGCCATCTTAGCTATCACTTGCTGAGTGACGCTACGCAACACTGCGTCAAGGTCTCCACCACCCATACTAGAAGGTCATACTCCATCACCTCCCGCATTTGTGTTACTGTTCCTCGGATCCATCCTGCAAAGGAAGTAATTAATCTCAGTACACAATTACTACCAATCTGCTCTGATAGAAATGAAGGCAACGAAAAATGGAGCCTAACGGTATTTTTGATTTTTAATTGAGAGAAAATCCATCATAGAATTGAGGAGAGGGGGAGAGAGAACGAGGAGTGAGAAAGAGACTGTACGCAAAAGAAAACAGAAGGAAAGGGGCGGGGGCTCTTTGGATTCTCTGATGCTTCCTAAAGCTTAAAAGCTTTAGGAAGCTTTGTTTGTTTGTTTTTTTTTTAAATTATATATATATATATATACACACACACACACACACATATAGATCTAATTTATATTATAGTATTATTATTTAATTAATGATAATAATAATTTAATTAATAAATTAATAAATTAAATTTTTTATTATTTTATTATTATTTTATTTTATTTTTTATTTTTTTTCATTCCCAAGTCTATCACTTTCTAGGGTGTTACAACAGTGGTAAGCTTTATGAGTGGAGCATTGCTGATGGGGATGAGGGCACAAGCAGTCAAGGTATTGGTAGGGACACTACTCGGGGTGACTATGATAGGTGAGGGAAGATTGATGACTGGTGGGGCAGTAGTTGAAGTGGCGGCCTCTTCAACCGATCCTCCTTTACGCCTACTATTTTCGAACCAGAATCGTACATTCTTTGGCTCGATCGGGTCACACCGTTGGAGTCGTGCTGCATGTAAGGTAGTCAGCTCCACATGAGGGAGTTCCCCTTTACTGTTGCGGAAGGCCTCCTCTATAATCACTAGTTGTTGCTCGCTAGGTTTCCACCTTTGGATTGACGATCTAGTGTTGCTTTCAGCAACTTGGAAAATTGGGTGATTTGACAACATTTTCAATTAAATGAAGCCAGCAATGAGACAACGAAGAGGAAAGTTGGGAAAAGCTAATATTTGTGAACCGAAATGTGGTTGTTCAAGATGGAAGAAGGTTGTGATGCTTAGATTTCAAGGAGGGTATACCTTTTTTATGGGGAAAAGGCCTCTGAGTAGGTGTCAAAGACAGTGACGCATGTCGTGGAAGTCGAAAGAGAGTGATGTATACCTCGAAAATCAAGAGAGGGCAACACATATTACGAAAATCGAGAGAGAACGACAAGTGTCGTGGAAATTGAGCGAGCGACGCCCATTGCAAAAATTGATAGAGAGTGATTCGTGTCGTGAAATTCGAGCGAGCATATTACAAAAATCGAGAGAGAGCCACGCATGCCGTGAGAATCGAGAGAGAGCGACACATGCTGCAGATATAGAGTGTGCGAGCGTCACGCAAAAATCGAGAGAGAGCGACGTGTGCCGCGAAAATTGAGAGAGAGCGATGCATGCCATAGATATTGAGAGTGCGGCGCGTATTGAGAAAATCGAGAGAGAGTAATGTGTGCCACGAGAACCAATAGAGAGCGACGCGTGCCGTAGATATTATGCCTGCGACACGTCTTGCGAAAATCAAAAGAGGGTGACGTGTGCTGCGAGAATCAACCACCTATGTACATTTTTGTAGAAGGAGCCCTACTCTAATATATACTACTGTAAATAACCCTAGTCAGAGGCTGGTTAATTTCCTTAACTATATTGGAAAAAGAAACCTACAATAATTGAATGACGATGACTGCAGTTCAGTCAAAATTATCTTACTGCCAATGCAAGCACGCATACCTTTCCTAGATTTGTATGAATATATAAATTTTTAAATCATTGTTACTCACTAATATTACATTTATTTCAAACATTATTTATTATTATTATTTTAGATCAAATATGTGTTGGGTATGTTTAACCGATCGATGATTGGATATTGGTTAGTTATTTGAAAAAGATTAGCTAATTCTTATATTGCTTTTATTAATGGAATTTTACTATTTATTTTTTTTGAATTTAAATATAATATAGTAAAATTAATTTTTATAAACTTATACAAAATTAAAATTAAAGATTTCATCAAAATATGTACTCCTAAATCAAACTTGGATATTTGATGAGAATTAAATATGTAATAAAAAAAATACATATTCATATTTAACTTACAAATGCTAAGGAATTTTGGGTAGAGTCCGAAATCAAAACAAACCATTTGTTCATATCTATTTGTATGTGTAGTACTTCCAAACTCAGTAGGGTCTAAGGTGCTACTTTCTATAAATATTTTTGGTGAAAAATAATAACAGTAAAAATAAATAAATTTCGGATATTATTATATTATTATTTTATATATTTGATTAGATTATGAATATGAAAGTTTAAATTATTGATGCATCTAATCTAAAAATTAATTATGGATCATCAATATGTGTACGTATTTTTACAAACATAAATAATATATTTAAACTAATTGACTTGTCCCCACAATAATACTATTATTTTTCTTAAAGAATATAGGATTGTTACCTATCATTGGGAGCTTCCACGTTAATCTAATTTTCTTTAATATTCATGTTACTATCCTTAGGGTCCATTCTTAAATAATAACCAAATGTTATTTTTTTTTTAAATCATAAATCTATTGTTAACGCTATAATAGGCTAAAAGAAAGCATCCTAAACTACCTAGTCCTACCCACATCATCATTTATGTCTAAGTTCTCGTAAAAGTTATTTGCTAGAGCCTACATGACCTATATTCTATGCTCAAATACCAATTGTAATGTCCCAAACCTAAGTGGGTTCCTATATATAATTTTTTTTTTCAACAGAAGCAAATAAAACTCAATTATTTTTATTACTAGAGCACTAATTAGTTTCGTCACAAATGTATCTCAAATATTTAAAAATTCTCATTTCCTAAAATTCTAAATATACAAACATAACCCAAATGGTATTACACTAATTCTTGTTCTACTCTACTCTTTTTATTTCCGTTCATGCATTTGTTACGCCAGATTTCTGATACATTTTTCAAAATTATATGTAATGTAAAATAATATTTAGAGTGAGACGATACTCAGTAAGTAAATAAGATTATTATTAGTGTGTAACCAAAATAAGCTTTCACAGTATCATATTTTTGTAAAATAATATTAAATACTATAACTTCAAAACTATATTTAAAATAAATATAAATTAAAAATTTCTGCATAAAACTTTTACCATCAACTGTAGCAGTAAAATTTTATAACCATACACTATAACTATTAAACTGAACTTGTTAACTTTAAAACTGTAACTATAATACTTAATTTTATATATATATACACACTTTCCCTTATACTTTTCCTTCAAATCTTCATTTAGCCACAAAAATGACCCTGTTCACATAAACATATATTTTTCCTTCAAATCATCATTTAGGCATAAAATAGCTCGGTTCACATAATTATATATATACATACACCATAAAAACCTCACTTAAGCCTATTAATCGTAATTCATGTTTACCCTCATGACAGATTTGTACAGTCCGAAAACTGTACTTAACTAGTGGTCGGTCCAACTAAATCAAGTTGTAAATTATAAGTGAGATTTTCATATTAAACCCTAGTCCGACCCAGGTGTACACTCGGGAGAAATCAACTGTCATGTAAAACCACTCTATAAATAGTGTGGGTGCACTTTGATCCGTTTAAACTTTAAGTTACGATACCGAACATCTGTAACTTTGAACTTTATTCACCATAAGGGGTTTTAAAAACATCTTATTATAATTTATGCAATTAAAATAATATCGTAAAAATCTCATTTTTACTCATATTTTTATGAAACATGCAACGTTAAAATAAACTCATGTCACATGATTTTCGTACTAAAAATATTTTCTTCAATAAAAAAAATGCTAAAAATTACCCGAGTAGATTAGAATATTTCTTAATCCAAAATAAACGCAAGTATAATAAAATAAAAACTGATATAATTAAATATACGTAAAAATAAACTCGAATAAATTTAATAAAAAACATAACATAATCAAATTTACTTACACTGATTTTTCTCTGTGAAACAGTTATAACAAACTTTTAACTCTTAAAATAAGATCTAGAAAAAGTGGAGGAGTGAGAATTTTAACTAAAAAAAAAAATTTTTTTCTACTACTAATCATTTCACTCCATTTTCCTTCTTTTTCTCCTTAAATATTTTTCTCATAGATGTTGTGAGATTTTAGTAGAGAGAATCTTCTATTTATAGGCAGTGGGGAAGAGTTGTATGAAAATTTAAATTTGTCAGGGGCAGCAGAAAGTGCATGCGCATACATGCATACATGAAGTATGTTAAGAAAAATCTCAAAATGAATTTCTTTTTGGGGTGGGGGTGGTGAGTGGGTGATGGGAAGGGGGACAAAGCCCCTTCCCATTCATTATTGCTTATTGATAGAGAAAATGAATAGAGAGAGAGAGAGAGAGGAAGGAGTGGGGGCTACGGGGAGAAGGAAAGAAGAAAAGAAAGAAAGAGGGGGAGAGAGAGAAGTGAGTGGTCAAGTGGGTGATGGGACCTTTAGCTTGTATATATTATATATTATTATTATTATTATTATTTTATATAACTAATCATGCATGCATGTAAGCATGTATACAAATGATGGGATGGGCTCCGTCCCCAAAGAAGAAAAGAAAAGAAAGAAAGAGGGGGAGAGAGAGAAGTGAGTGGTCAAGTGGGTGATGGGACCTTTAGCTTGTATATATTATATATTATTCTTATTTTTATTATTTTATATAACTAATCATGCATGCATGTAAGCATGTACACAAATGATGGGATGGGCTCTGTCCCCATCCCATTTATTATTATTATTATTATTTTATAATTATATATATATATTTATGTCATTATTAATTACATTATTTTATATATTTACTGTGCATATTATTTGTGAAAAAAGTGTGAACGTTAGAATGAGCACAGTAATAGTCACTATCAACTATATTATTTTATTTTTTATTATGAAAGAAGAAGCAAGTTCGAGTTTAAGACTCATGTGGGCCCCGCATAATTTCGAGTCCCATGTAGACCCTACACAACTTCAATAGGCCTCACACGATCTTGTGAGCCCCACACAACTTCAAGATCTCATATGTGCTAGATGTGGAAAATATCACATACTTTACGAAATTTATGAAATGTATACAAGGACACCTATATTATTATTATTATTATTATTATTATTATTACTATTATTATTATTATTTCTACAATGTATGTTAGTTAAAAATATTATTTAATATATATATACTTATATATGTACACTAACTGTGTCTACTATATTTATCCTATGAAATTCTATTTTAACCAGGCCGACCTCTAGGGAGTGACTGAGCCGCAATGGTCTCTAAACACTCGCTTAGACAAAATCTTTCTTAAGCATCAAACATGGAATCAAGGATCCTAATAAAGAAACACCTTCGTATTAATATTAATTTAATAACTATTTTTATTATTTTATTATTATTATTATACTCTACTCGTATATACATTTTTTGAGGGATCACAATCAATGTTATGCCATCATGAGTATCAAATATATATACATGTTTATAAGGGTCTGAATAATGTATCATTAGAAATACGTCAAATACCAAGTTATAATGAAATTCTAGATTTTGTATATGCAATGTGTGTGTGCCCCATAGTCATTTTGGTGTATTTTTAGGTTCAACTTATAATAAATATATCATTTAGTGGAGTGACACCAAATTCACTTGCCCAATCGCATCAAGTGTGATTTTCTATCTATGAAACAATCGAAAATGTTTTAAGTAGTGATAAAACACAAGAATAATGTTGACTCAAGTTTTAAAAAATAACGAATCTGGTCTAGAAGCAAGATAGTATTTGTATAGAGAGTTTTAAAAACTTTATCGATGGGATAAAATACTCGAAATTTTGAACAGAAGAATATATAGGAAAGGAGTTATTGGAAAAAATATATACAATTTCACTATCTAAAGGGGTAAACTTATATATTTGCACTATTTTGAATCATATTAGAGACCCTACAAGTTTTCATGATTTACTGATTATAAATGGTAAATACTATAATTCCTTCAATGAATCAGCAGAATCATGAGACATTAGAAAATGATAACAATATTCGACAATGAATGCAGGAAACAACTACTGTTAAAATGTCATTATTGGTATTTTGTCAACCTACCGGGGTACAAGATCTTTGGGATGAAATTCATACACACATGGTTGAAGATTATCCGTCATCAAATACCATGACTATTTCAACGCGTATTGGTATACTTCTACACAACTTGAATGATATATTGTTGCAACATGGCAAGCGAGTCACTAATTTTGATTTACCAATAGTCATTGGAAAATATGAGTGCACTTCTCTACCATAAAATATTATATAATATGAGCTTCAATTTTTGTTACTGATGAACACTTGGGTGCAATCGATATATAGTGAATATTGATAAAAAATTTACATAACAATACAATTGTTAAAGTCGTAGTACACAAATGATGAACGATATTCTTTGCTAGTGGACCCAAGGGTATTTGAAATACATTTCTTTATTGTATAATATTAGCATCATTAAGGAAAAAAATGTCATATTGTACCTGCAATGACGACTTCTAGAGTTGTAGCACACACTATACATTCTAGATTTAAAATTCTTATAAATGTTGATATATCATTTATATGCTCAATAAGTAAGCAATCTGACTTGACAAAACTAGTAAAGCGTGTAATAGCCATTGTTTGAGATGAAGCACTAATGACAAATAGACATACATTTAAACATACATTTAAAGCATTGGATAAAACAATAAAGGATAAAATAAATATTAATTATTATTTAGAGGTAAAGTAGTGACAATGGACCAAGATTTTAGATAAGTTCGTTATCTTGTAACAAGGGGTACAAAAACAGAATTGTTTTGTAACGAACCCAAAACTATATATACATGATTAGGGTAAAAAGAAAAAGTAAAAAAAAAAACATGAATATTATTAAATAAAATAAAATAATTAATTAATATAATATATATAATATATATAATATATATATATTATATAAGGATATGGATGATGGAATTAGATAAATAATAATAAATAAAATAAATAATATAATAATAATAATAATAATAATATAATACCCATTTGCATATAGATGATAAGTATATAATTAAAAGACAAAAGTAATATAATGTCCCTAGAAATATAAAATGTAGTAATATAATATATGTAAACTTTAATTGATTATTTACTATCAAACACTACTCTAGTACAATATTAAAATAATAAAGATGGTTAGTACGGAGGTGTTTCTTTGTTAGGATCCATGATTTCATGTTTGATGTCAAAGAAAGACCTTATTTTAGCGAGTGGTTAGAGACCATTGTGGTTTAATCGCTTCCTAGAGGTCAGTCTGATCAAAATAGAATTTCATAAGATAAATAGAGAATACACTATTTGTATGCGTATATAAGTATATATATAAAATAATATTTTATTAAAAAACCTATTACCATTTATAATTTTTCACACACCAATTTAAGTAAATAATAAAATAACAATACCTTAGATAAAATAGTAATAATAATAATAATAATTAGAAGGGGACCAGCTCCTTCCCATCATTCACTTCCTTTCTCTCTCCTCCCCCTATTTTTTCTTTCTTCCTTTCTCATTTCTTTTCTTCATTTTCTCTCTTTCCTTATTCTCGTAGTCTCACTTCTCTCCAATCAAATTTTCTATCCCATTAATTAGTTTGTCCTCTACCCACTCACCACTCACAAGCAACCACCCCCTCCTAAGAAATTAATTTTTCTCCACTAACAGACATACCCCATGCATGCGTCACAACACTTTGCCGCAACCCCACTATCAAATTATAGCCACCCCCTTCCACCAAATGCTAATTGCAAATTGGTCCCTCCCTATGTCTATAAATAGAGAAGTTCTCTCTACTGAAATTTCACAACTTTTACGTGAAAAATATTTTTAGAAGGAAAAGTGAGTGAAAGGATTAGTGGTAGAAAGAGAATTTTTAAACTTAAAATTTTCACTCCTCCACTTTTTCTATTATCATTAGTTAAATATTTGTTGTAACCATTTCACAGGGTTTAATCAGAGTAAGTAAATTTGTTAATATTAGAGTTTTATTAAATTTTTACTCGAGTATATTTTGATGTATATTTAATTATATCAAAGTTATTATTATTATTATTATTATTATTATTATTATTATTATTATTATTATTATTATTATACACGCGTTTATATTTGGGTGTCAAAAGAAAAATGTTGTAAACCACTCGATTAATTTTTAGCATTACTTTCTATTTAATAAAATATTTTTTACATGAAAATCGTGTGGCATGAGTTTATTTATTTATTTACATTACATGTTTCATGAAAATATGAGTAAAGATGAGATTTTCACGATATCATTTTAATTACATAAATTATAATAAGATATTTTCAAAACTCTTATGGTTTAGAGAATACAAAATTACAGATATTCAATATCGTAACTTAAAGTTTAAATGGATCATAGTGCACTGACACTGTTTATAGAGTGATTTTATATGATAGTGTAATTTCTCATGAATACACACCTGGTTCTGGATCAGAACTTAATAGGAAAAATCTTAATGATGATGTACGTTGATTTAGTTTGACCGGTCAGCCATCTAAGTCTAGTCTTCAGACCACACAATCTTATCATAGAGTTAAACATGATTTACAGTTAACAGGCCTAAGGGATATTTCTATAGAGTAAAGAAACATATATGTATATTTATAAAAATAAGGTCACATTTTAAAAAGGCCCAAATGGTGATTTACAAGAAAGGCGTAAAGGATAGTATGTATTTACACTTATACGTATATGTATTTACAGTTGCATTTTTACTATTTACAATTACGTAATTATATATGTATGCATGCATTTATTTATACATATCTATATTTAGAGTATGTTTACCGTTTATATTTATAGTTACAGTTACAGTTATAAAAATTTATATATTTACATTTCAATTACAGTTTGCATTTACGGTTACAATTACAGTTATAAAGATTTATAAATGTCTTTATGATTTTTATTTCAAATATATGTTAAAGTTATAAAAATTGAAGATTTATTGGTACGGAATTTTGATGCATTCAAACTCATTTTAACCACACACACTAATCTAGCCTTATTTACTTACTGAGCATCGTCTCACCCCAATTATATTTTACATTTTAGATAATTTTGAAGGGCATATTAGAAATCAAACATATCAAGCATGCGGGCGATAATAGAAAAAAAAAAATTAGATAAAAAAAAATTAGTATAATACCAGATAATTATGTTTGTATATTTTTAATAAGATTGTAATACAATTAATTAGCACTATAGTATATTAATAATTGAATTTTATTTACTTCTGCTGTAAATCATTTGTCAAAAGTAAACACCTCAGACCCTACTGGGGTCGGGACGTTACAAGTAATATGTGTATATATATATATATATAATATAAAAATATTAAATACGATATGTATGCATTCAATAGATCAGATTGAATTTAAGTTCAATCTGATCCACATCTACTGGCAATCCCCTTTTAACTTCACATATGCACACACAATCTCATTCCCTTTTTTTATTTGGTTCACTTGCATTAAAGTAAGTCTTCTTCCCCATGTAAGTTACCTCTACTTTTTTGTTTGCATACCTTAAAGTCACCCTTACCCGATTCATGCATGCAAATCCCTGTGCATGCACGTGTACACCCACACTCGTCCACCTGCATGCATGCGCTGGATCTGCAAACAAATAATTATAGTAAAAATACTACCCTAACTCTCTTATAAATATGATCAAATCTTAAGTTTATTTTCATAAGAAATTTCAAGGATAAAATTGAAGGAAAATGTGAAGAAAAAGATTTAGTGGGAAACAAAAAATTTTTATACCCTTAAAATTTTTGCTTCCTACTATTTCACAACACATTTTAGAATTCATTATTTTATTATGTTAGAAGAATAGATCAATATAAGTGCGCCAGATTATGTCGAAATTTTTTCATAAATATACCGAATTTAAATTAAGTACGTGAATCAAATTATATTTGCTTTATATATATATATATATATGTGAGTTAAATTAAAATACGTAGAGTTGATCATATCCATTTTTTTATTTAAATATATTTGAGTTAAATTACATATGTGGATTTGATCATACCTGTTTTTTATTTAAATATACTTGAGAATATTATTGTTATGAAATATTATAAAATTTTTCGGGTAATTTATAAAATGATAATAATAATTAACACGCAAATCGTGTGATGTGAGTTTATCTTATTGCATAAATGAGTAAGTATGAGATGGTTACGATGTTATATTTATTACCCGATTTATTATGAATAATAATAAGATTTTATTACAATATTTATATTTAGTAACCCGAACTCACGTGGATTCCTATAAATAGTTTTACCGCAGAAGCAAATATAACCTCAAATATATTGATTATCAAAGTACTAATTACTTTATTACAAAAATATCTCCAATATCAAAATTAACATTCTTAAAAATCTCAAAATATAAAAATATAATTAATTTAATATTTAATCTAAACACCTCTTTCTAATCTCACCCACGCTTTCGTTGCGCCACTCTGATTTTCGATATGCTCCTTAAGGTATCCGTAATATATGATAATGATTAAGTTGAGTATTTTTACTGTGATTATTTGTATGTAGATCTAGCACATGCATGCAGGTGGCAGAGGTGGGGGTGTACGTGCACATACACGGGGATTTGCATACATGAATTGGGTAAAAGTGACTTTAAGGTATGTAAACAAAAAGGTGGAGAGTAACTTGCATAAGAAAGGAAACTTGTTTTAATGCAAGCCAACAAAATAAGAAAAGGGGATGAGATTGTCCATGCATGTGTGAAGTGAAAAGGGTATTGCTAGCAGATGTGATTGAATTTAAATTAAATCTGATCTATTGGATGCAGACATGTCCTATTTAATAATAATAATAATAATAATATTATTATTATTATTATTATTATATATAAATATATTACTTTTGTCCTTTAGTTATATAATTATCATCTATATGCAGATAGGTATTATATTATTGTTATTATAATATTATTTATTTTATTTATTATTTATCTGATTCCATGATCCATATTCTTATAATATAATATATATATATATATATATATATATATTATCCTCTTCCCCCAACATCTGTTTCTCTCTCTTTTATCCTTTTATAATAATAATATATATATATATATATAATATTATTTAAGGATATGGATGAGAAAATTAGACAAATTATAAAAAAAATAAATAATATTATAATAATAATATAATGTCTATTTGCATATAAATGATAAGTATATAACTAAATGGTAAAAGTAATATAATAATAATAATAATAATATTAAATAGGATATGTATGCCTTCAGTTGATCAATCTGATCTACATCTATAAACAATCTCTTTTCCACTTCACATATGTACACACAATCCCATTGTAATAATTCAATATATATATATATATATAATTAATTAGGTGATTAATTAAGTAAAATAATAGGTAGTATTATATATATGTGTATAGAGATATTTATATAAGTGATAAGATATGTATATATCCCCTTACCTTTTTCCCTTTTTACTTATTCCGTGCAAAGTAAGATATCCCCCCCTAATCAATGCTTCCTTATCTTATCTTTGTCTTCCTTTCCCTTTTTCAAAATAAATAAAGTAAATGTTTATTTTTTTTGCCCCCACGGACATGGTGCGGTGGAAAGACATCAACACGTAAGAAAGAGCATCGGGAGTTCAATTCCAAGTAGATACACTTACGAAACCAACTGTATCTGTGGATGGTAAGAATTTAGTTTGTGAACTAGTAGAGACCGTGGATGCTGAGAGTTCGCTCTGTGAGTCAGCGAGAATTGTGGATGATGAGAGTTTTCTGTAAGTGAGCGGGGATGGTAGATGGTAATGAAGATGTGTCTCGGGGGTTAGGTTGATCGAACGTCCAAGTAATGCATGTAAGCCGTATCCGCATTCCGGACTTTACCTAATCAGCGAAACCTAGGGGAAAGATGCTGATTTGTAAGTTTGGTGTCGCACTACGAGGTCCGAATGGCTTGTTGGTGGCTGGAGTTCCCATGTAGTAAAAAAATATTTATTTTTTATACCTTCAAATCTAATCATTACATTAAAGTAGCCCCTCCCCTCCCTTTTTCTTTTATTTGTTTGCATTAAATGATACCCACTCCTCATGCAAGCTCATATCCCCACATCAAGCATAAGCACCCCCCCCTTTCTACACTTGGTATTGCATGCAAGTTCTAGTAATTTCCTTTGTTACTCTTGTATTAAATCTCTACTGCATGCATATCCTTGATTCTTCCCCTCCTTTCTCCGCATGCATGCGTGCATGCAAGTAAATTACAAAAATATCTACCCTAATTCTCTTATAAATTGAATCAAATTTTAAGTTTATTTTCACAAGAAAATTCAAAAAAAATTGAAAGATTTAGTAGTAAACGGAAAATTTTTGTACACTTAAAATTTTTATCCTCCCACTATTTCCAAACTTATTTTAGGATTTCATTATTTATTTGCATTAAAGGAACGGATCAAGGTAAGTGGATTAGATTATGTCATAAATTTCATAAATATACCTGATTTAAATTAAGTGCATGGATTTGATCACACCTTTTTTATTTAAACAACCCTAAGCTTATTTTGTTAATAAATATTATAAATTTTTCTCAGGTAATTTATCAAATTATAATAATGATTAATACGCAAATTGTGTGGCAACAGCTTATCTTATTGCATAAATGAGTAAGTATGATATTTTTACGGTGTTATATTAATTACATGAATTACAAACAAATAATGATGAGATTTTAATTAAGAAATGATGGGATTTTTATGATATTATTTTTATTACATAAATTATAATTGTATGTTTTAAGAACCCTAATGGTTCGGAGATTGCGGATGCTCAGTATCGTAACTATAGATGAGTATGAGTACAACTACACTGTTGTGTAAGTGCTGGTAGATGACAGCGGATTTGTCTTAAGTGCACACTTGATTTCATATCAAGACGTGATAGAAAAATCTCACTTACAAATGATGTTACAATTTGATTTAGTTTGGTCGGCCAACCAGTTAAGTCCAGTCTTCGAATCACACAACCCAGTCATGGGGGTAAACATGACATCCACAAGCCAAAGAAGTTTTTTATACATGTTTATATATTTATGTGATCAAGGTCATATATATATATACATACTTATATTTAAAGGGTTTACATGATGATTTTCAATAAAAAAAAGTATACATGTATATGTGAACAAAACCCCGTTTAGTAGGGCTAAATGATGTTGTGAAAGAAAGGTATAAAGGGAAGTATATATAGTTACATGCATACGTATATTTGGATAAAAATAATTTATAATTATTCAAATATGGTTTTTAACAGTTAAATTATTAAATAAATTTTTACACTGTAAAGCTCATCTTAACCACATATTGATAATAATCTAGCATTTACCTACTATGTTGTCTCACGCTAACTATTATTTTGTATTACAAATAGCTATGCAGGATATACTAGAAATCAGGCATAACGAACATCTGAGCGGGATTAGAGTATATAGTTTAGAATAAATGTTGTATAATACTAGTTAAAAATGTTCTTATATTTCATACGATACAAATATTTTTATTTGCGATACCCATATAAATATGGTTGTTTAGTACTTTGGTGTATAATATTTGAGATTTTAAATTACTTTCACTGCTTATATAAATTTTTTTATGGAAAGTCGCACCTTGGACCCAACTAGGGTTTGGGGCGTCACACCCAACCCCTTTCTTATTTTATTGGCTTGCTTTAAAGTAAGTCTTCTTCCCTATGCAATTTACCTCCACCTTTTTGTTCGCATGTCTTAAAGTCACCTTTACCCATGTGACAAACCGAATAAAAATGGAATTTAAATAATAAAGAGGAAGGGAAATGAAACCAGCAATAGAAGGAGGAAGTCAACTTCGTCGATGAACGCGAATGCACTTTGGAAGGAATAACCAAGGGGGGGATCATCAGGGTTTCGTCAACAAATACAGGGGATTCGTCGACAAGGGTTTAAGAGAATTCGTCGACGAAGAAATACCAAGAGGCGTTTTGAGCAGACTGAATTTCGTCGACGAGGACTGAATTTCGTTGACGAAATTAATGAAGGATTAGTCGACGAATGACGTGGCTCATCGACGAATCTAGTTCTATAAATTGAAAATTTTGGATTTTTAACTTCATAACTAAGTAAACTCTCTTCTCTCTCTCTCTCCCCTTCGGCCCTCTCTCTCTCTCTCTCTCTCTCATTGATTTTGGGCCAGATTTACGCCGGATCAACAATTCGAAGTCACCACGACACTCCTTGGGAAGTTCTCTCCAAATCTGCCAGAGCAGATCGTTGGTGAAAGCAAGTTGGAAATCATCATTGGGTTGAGGTAAGACTTTTTAACCCAAATTTGACTTTACGGTAGTTATAGGAAATGGTGTACACATCGAAATACTGAAATTTAGTACTGTAAGTTTTCAGTTTCAGGATATTGATTAGGAAATCCTACGAGTGTGAGACCAGAGTTTATAGGGGCTCTTCTCAGTTGTCAGGTAAGGGAATAAACTAAAACAGTTACTTTTCATGTAAAGTATTATTAATTATGAGTAAATTTATTTTCAGAAAAGCATATGTTATATTTGCATATTATGGTTGAAATGTACATTTGGGAAATACAGCTATTATGTTGAAATGTATATATATGTATGAGATGCCAGAGAATTACGATTTTTGAATAAGAAGTATGATTTTATACAGCACATGTGTGGCATGAATATTATTTTACGTGAAACGTATTATGATATGAAAGATTTTATAAGCAAAGTATGTTTTCAGGTATTATGAAAAGATATGTTATGTTATGATGATTTTGACGAATACATGATAATTGATTTATTTTCAGAATGTATATACCTGAAATGATTTCGGTACGAGGCCGTAGTTATATTATGTTCGACACGAGGCCGTAATTACAATATGTTCGGCACGAGACCGTAATTATGATATGTTCGGCACGAAGCTGTAATTATGTTATGTTCGGCACGAGGCCGTAATTACGATATGTTCGGCACGAGGCCGTAATGATGTTATATATGATCATGTATTATATGTTATCAAAACCCGAATGTTAGTTTAATTCAGTTCAGGGGCTCGGTACCGTAGCTTATAGATCAGATGTTTATGATTAGATTAGTGCCAACCACCCCACGAGAGAGTGGGAGATGGATAGTCGATGTGGCTTTCAGTGAAGTGTGGACGTCCACCTAGTAGTCCGGACCAGGTTGTGGCGGGCCCATCATACTTACAGACATATTTGAATCGGGAGTGGTCAGCCTACCATTGTCGGCTCTTGCCTTCGGGCTGCACAACACGTCATGGGGGGTAATACATGACACCAGCTAGCTATTCATCTTAGGTATGTTTTCAGTATTATCAGTATAACAGATGTTTACGTACGATATGATTTATGAGCAATTATGAAAGCATATGATTATTCAGTATGTTATGATAAATATCTACAGATATATGAAATGTACTGTATATGTATAATTACATTAAATATTCATGTTACCACACAACTGTATTTAATTTATTTTCCCTTACTGAGAAGTGTCTCACCCCCGAGCATTAATTGATTTTCAGGAAACCCAGAGAGATCACCGGGTCAGGGCCGCCGTTAAGTAATTGGAGCTTCCCTACTAGAAGGGTAAGCGTTGAACTAGGATCATAAAATTTTTATTGTATGATCCTAGTGTTATTTTGACTTTTTGGAAGTTTTATATAGGAACAGTAATTTGATGATATAGTAAACTCTGGTATTATGTTTTATGGGTTGGATGTTTGAAATTTTGTACTTACTACTGCTTACGTTTCCGCTGTGATTGACAGGTGTCCCCGTTGCCTACGGGTTCGGGTTGACTTTTTCATTTAATTTGTTACATTATATATTAAGAATTTGAGGTCGTTACAATTCATGCATGCAAATCCCTGTGCATACACACGTACACCCCCACCCTGCCACCTGCATGCATGTGCTGGATCTGCATGCAAATAATCACAGTAAAAATACCTACCCCAATTCTCTTATAAATAGGATCAGATCTTAAGTTTATTTTTATAAGAAATTTCAAGAAGAAAATTGAAGGAAAAAGTGAGAAAAAAGATTTAGTGACAGATAGAGAATTTTATACCCTTGAAATTTTTGCTCTTTCCAATTCATTTTAGGAATTCATTATTTATTCGCGTTAGCGAAACAGATCAAGGTAAGTGAGCTTGATTATTTTAACTTTTTATTAAAATGTTTTCAAGTTTATTTATCTTGGAATAATTTATAGTATTATTATGTTCTGTTAAAAATATATACTTTTAGCACAAAGATCGTGTGACATGAGCTTATTTTTATTTAATTATATAGCATGTTAAAATTATACGATGTTATTTTAATTACATATTGTAACTTCCCTCAATTTATTAACATAAAATGTCACATAATAAATAAAATGGTCAACTCGAACTCGTGGGTAATGGGGACACCTGTCAATCACAGTGGAAACCTAAGCAGTAGTAAAAATAAAATCTTAAACATCCATCCATAAAGCATAATACCAGAGTTATTTACATTTCCAAAATATTGTATTTATTTACAATCTTCCAAAAATCAAAAAAACACTAGGATTGTACAACAAAAATCTCCTAATCCTAGTTCAACGCTTACCCTTCTAGTAGGGAAGCTCCACTCACTCAACGACGGCCTTGACCCGCCGGTTTCTCTGGGTTTCTTGAAAAGTTAATTAAGTTCGGGGGTGAGACACTTTTTAGTAAGGGAAAGTAAACTAAATACAGCTGTGTGGCAACATAAATATTTAATGCAATTATATGTATACAGTAGATTTCATATTTCATAAACGTTCATTATATCGTAATGAAAAATCACATGCTTTCATATTTTCTAGTAAGTCATATCATACATAAACATCTGTTATACTAATAATACTAAAAACATATACCCAGGATGAATAGCTAGCTGGTGTCATGTATTACCCCCCATGACGGGTTGTGCAGCCCGAAGGCGGGACTCGACAATGGCTGGCCGACCATTACTGAGTCAAATATGTCTGTAAGTATGATTTGCCCGCCACACCCTAGTCCGGACTTCCAGGTGAACGTCCACACTCTTCTAAAAGCCACATCGACTATCCATCTCCCATCCCCTCGTGGGATGGTTAGCACTACTCTGGCGTAGATATCTGATCTACAATATAGCTACGGTACCGAGCTCCTGAACTAAACTAAACTGACATCTGGATTCTGATAACATATAATACACGATATAATAGCGGCCTCGTGCCGATCATTTTCATAAATACGGCCTTGTACCAAAATCATAAATAAATACGGCCTCGCGCCGAAATCATAAATACATACTGCCTCGACCAGAAATCATAAATACGGCCTCGTGCCGAAAACATAAATACATAGCCTCGCGCCAGAATCATTTCAGGTATATTCATTCTGAAAATAAAACATTTATCATATATTCATCAAAATCATCACAACATAATTCATCTTTTCATAATACCTGAAAACATGTTTTGCTCGTAAAATCTTTCATATCATAATACATTTCACGAAAAATAATATTCATGCCACACATGTGCTGTTAAAAGTCATACTTCATATTCTAAAATTGTACTTTTCTGACATCTCATACATACATATACATTTTAATCATCATAGCAGTATTTTCCCAATTGTACATTTCATTCGTAATAAACAATTATAACATGAGCTTTTCTAAAAATAAATTTACTCATAATTAATCATAATTTACATGGAAATTAATTACTTTAGTTTATTCCCTTACCTGGCTACTGAGAAAGCCCCTAAAATATCTTAAGCTAACCCCTGTATGATTTCCTGATCAACACCCTGAAACTCTAAACTCTCAGTATTAAACATCAGTATTTTCATGCGTACATCATTTCCTATAACTACCATAAAGTCTAATTTGACTTAAAAAGCCTTACCTCAACTTAGGGATGATTTCCAACTGAGTTTTCCCAACGATCCGCTTTGGCAAACTCGTAGAGAACTTCGCCAGGAACGTCGTGGTGACTTCAAATCGTTGATTTGACGTATATCTGACCCAAAAATGATGAGAGAGAGATAGAGAGAGAGCTGAAGGGGAGAGAGAGAGGGCGAAGATGGCTTAAGAATGAAGATAAAAATCAGATTTTTGATATATATATATATATATATATATATATATAGGGTTAGATTCGTTGACGAGACACATCACCTCGTCAACGAGTCCTTCGTTAAATTCATCGACGAGACCCTGTATTCGTTGAAGAAATTCAGGCTGCCTCAGCACCCCTCTCGGTATTTTCTCGTTGACGAGGCTCTGTATTCGTCGACGAATTTTCTTCTGTACTCGTTGACGAACCCCTATATTCGTCGACGAACCCAGGCAATCTCTTGAAATCATTTTATCCCCCAAATGCAATGTCATCGATGAACGCGGAGCATTCGTCGACGAAGTCTATGGCCTCCTACTATTTCTATTTCTCTCCCTCTTAATTATTCAAATTCCATTTTATTTGGGTTGTCACACATATATAAGAGATATGTTTGGTGATATCAAGACCAAGGGGAACGGTGATACGTAATGCCCCAATCCTCGAGACTTTAGTCCATGGGCTTGCTGAATTGGGAAGACTTGTTGAGTAGGCCTATCGTATAGGGTAGGGTGCTAGAAAAGTGCTTAATCTCAGTGAGTACTTTGATATTTACCAAGTGTTACCACTAGAAGATAGATTGTTATATATCAGTAAATATGGCTCACGGTATTAAATGAATAATTTTTATACTGTAAAACTCATTTTAACCACACACTAATAATAATCTAGTTTTTAGTTACTGAGCGTCATCTCACCCCGACAATTATTTAACATTACAAATAGCTATGTAGGACGTACTGGAAATCAGGCATAATGAGCATCTGGCGGGATCAGAGAATATAATTTAAAATAAATGTTGTATAATACCAGTTAACTAAAATGTTCTTATATTTCATATAATGTAAATATTGTTATTTAAGATACTCATATAAATAAGATTGTTTAGTACTCTCGTGTATAATATTTGAGGTTTTAAATTACTTCCACAACTTATATTTAATTATTTATGGAAAGTCACACCCTAGACCCCACCAAGTTCGGGGCGTCACAACTGGTATCGAAGCCCAAACATATAGGTTCTATAGACTTTACGAATAATTTTTACTATAGTGTAGGTGTGAATCATGATCAGGATAAGAATGAATAAGTTAAGATATTTTTAAAATTTATTATTTTGTTAAATAATATATTTTTATTTAAAACTATATTTAACAAAATTTGAGAACGAAATTTTTATAAGGAGAGAAGAATGCGATGACCCCAAAAATATATATACATGATTAGGGTAAAAAGAAAAATTTAAAATATATATTATTATTAATAAATAAAATTAATTAATTAATAATAATATTATTATAATATTATATAAGGATATGGATGATGGAATCAGATAAATAACAAATAAATAAAATAAATAATATTATAATGATATTGTGTATAAATGATAAGTGTATAACTAAATGAGAAAAGCAATATATATATAATATTATTAAATAGGATATATATGCATTCAATAGATTAGAATGAATTTAAATTCAATCTAATCCACATTTGCTGGCAATCCCCCTTTCACTTCACATATGCACGCACAATCTCATCCCATTATCTTATTTTGTCGGCTTGCATTAAAGCAAGCCTCTTTTCCCATGCAAGTTATCTCCACCCTTTTTTTTTTGCATGCCTTAAAGTTACCCGTCACTAATAATAAAAAAATCGTCAATAATAGTATTAATCATAAATTTATTAGTATTAGTAACGATTTTAAATTTGTCACCGTATTCGCCGTGACAAATTTATTAGTGACGAATTATACAAATCGTTACTAATAATGGAGTATTAGTGACAGACACAAGCTGTTACTAATAGTCTACGACTGTCACTATAAAATCAATATATTCTTGGCTCAAATTCGTCACTAAAACCTAAGTATTAGTGACGGTTTTAATAATGGTCGCTAATACGATACTATTAATGATGGTCAAGAAACCGTCACTGATGTTACACTTTTAGTGACGGTTACTAAAATCGTCACTAATAATATGCTATTAGTAACGATTATAGAACCATGACTAATATTTGGCCTTTAGTGACGAAATTTAGCCCATAAAATGTTGATTATATAGTGACGGTTTTAGTCTTTTAGTGATGGGTTAGAAATCGTGACTAATACTTCATCCTGTCATTATTAGTGATGGTTTGAAAACTGTGACTAATACTTTGAAATAATTAATTTTTTTTAATTCCCATAAAAACCTATAATTACATTTTAGCATACATAAAATTAAACCACAATTACTAAAGTATTCATAAATTATTAAAATTAAAAATATAAATTGTTCAAAATTAAAATACATACAAATACAAATTAAAATTAAAATATATAAATTACATTATGTTTAGATAACAAGAAATATAGGAAAAGTTAAAAGTTGTGCGCATCTGACCCGACTATAGTGCTTGGCATTGTCGTAGTATTCTGACAGTGCGAACCCTACAAAATAATAATTATACAAGAAATTAACTAGTATCCAATGTTTCAACATATATGTATATACTATAATTAAAAATGATTTGATAGCAAAATGATCGCACATTATGACATAGTGTAAAAAAAATGATACAATTGTAACTAACTAAGTTTGATCAGTCGAAATTCACCCCACTCGATTCGGACCTCGTATGCCCAAATTGTAAGCTAAGTGCTTAAAATGAAATAAGTTTACTAAATTTGTTTGTATTATAACTTTGCTTAAGTAGGGAAAAAGCTCCCAGAGAGGAATTTTTAGGCACTGTCAGCTCTGACACGTCCAAGTAAATGTGACGGATGTGTCGATACTAACCCCATTCAGTTTAGACCTCGTATACCCAAATTGGACACCTGGGTGCTTAAAATGAACTAAGTTTACTATGTTTGTATTCTAATTTTACTTCTAGGTGAGGAAAAATCTCTCGGGGAGGAGTTTTTTGGCACCGTCTGCTTCGGCATGTCCAGGTCAATGTGACGGACATGTCAAGATTGACCCCACTTAGTTTGGACCTCGTATGCCCAAATTGGATACTTGGGTGTTTAAAATGAATTAAGTTTACTAAGTTTGCCTCCAAGCGTATAATTTTCAATCGAGGAGGAGTTTTTAGGCACCGTTAGCTCTAACACGTCCAGCTCAATGTGACGGATGTGCTGGGATTGACTCCACTTGGTTGGGACCTTGTATGCTTCAATTAGATACCTAAGTGCTTAAAATGAACTAATTTTACTAAATTTGTTTGTATTATAACTTTACTTTTAGGTGGGAAAAAAGCTCACGGGGGAATTTTTTGGGCACCGTTAGCTCCGGCAAGTCTATCTCAATGTGACGGACATTTCAGGACTGATCCCACTTGGTTTGGACCTCGTATGCCCGAATTGGACAATTTAGTGCTTAAAATGAACTAAGTTTACCATGTTTGCATTCTAACTTTACTTCTAAGTGGGAAAAATGCTTCTTGAAGGAGTTTTTGAGCACTGTTAGTAGCACGTCCAGGTCAATGTGATGGATGTGTCAGGACTAACCCCACTCAGTCTGGACCATGTATGCTCGAATTTGACACTTGGGTGGTTAAATTCAACTAAGTGTACTAAATTCGCCTCTAAGCGTATAATTTTCAATTGGCATGGAATTTTTGGGCACTGTCAGCTCTGACACATCCATTTCAATGTGACGAACATGTCGGGACTGATTCCATTTGGTTTGGACCTCATATACCCGAATTGGACACCTGAGTGCCTAAAATGAACTAAGGTTACTATGTTTGTATTCTAACTTTGCTTCTAAGTGGGAAAAAACTCCTAGGGAAAAGTTTTTAGGCAACATCTGCTCCAGCATGTCTAGTTCAATGTGACGGACATGTTGGGACTGACTCCACTTAGTTTGGACTTTATATGCCCAAATTGGACACTTGGGTAGTTAAATTCAACGAAGTGTACTAAGTTCGCCTCTAAGTGCATAATTTTCAATTGACATAGAATTTTTGGGCTCCATTAGCTCTAGCACATTGAGCTCAATGTCACAGATGTGTCAAGACAAATTACACTCAATTTGGATCTTGTATGCTCGACTTAAACACTTGGATGCTTAAATTGAACTATGTTCCCTATGTTTGTTTGTATTCTAAGCTTGCTTCTAATCGACATTTTCTCAGGATTGACCACACTCGATTTGTAAAAATAAGACACAAAGCTTTATAACATGTATATGAACATTGAACTTATTGAATATATAGATAATTATACAATATCTAGTTACATAAACCCAAATGTGGAGAATTAACTAGTCGAGAAGATGTTCAAGCTTGGACTGTATTTCATAGCAAGATTTGCTACGAAGATCATTGTGCATGTTATGAACCAAAAATCCATGTACAACGAGTACAAATATAGAGACTCGAAGGAATTATAATAATTAAATAATAAGGGAAAGGAGAGAGAAGGAAATTGAACTTGGGATTTAAACAGGGTCTCGTTGACGAACACAATACGTTCGTCGACGAAATGGCCTCTTAGGATCGTTGACGGGGATATGAGTCTCGATGATGAGGAGACACTGAGAGGTTATTTTCAGTTCTGAATTTTGTTGACTAAGAATAAGCGTTCATTGATGAACTTCCTTAGTGGCCTCATCGACAAAGTGACGTGGCTCGTCGACGAGTGCAGGTGTATAAGTAGCCTAAACTTAAATTTTTCTACAGATTTACGTGAAGATCTCTCTCTCTCTCTCTCTCTCTCATATACGTCCCTTCCCTCTTCTCTCTAAGATTTTGAGCCAGATTCTTGTCGGTTCAATGATCCGAGGCCACCACGACACTCCTGGAAAAGTTCTTTTCAAGTCTACTAGAGTGGATCGTTGGTGGGGCTGACTTGAACTCCGTCCCAAATTCAGGGTAAGGTTTTTTAATTAATATTTGACTTTTCCACAGTTGTAGGAAATGTAGTACTCGAAGAAATACTAAAATTTTGTTCAAGGAGATATTGTTTTCAGGATGTTGAACGGGGAACCCTGTGGGTGTAGGACTAGACACAGTAGGGGCTTTTCAGTAGTCAGGTAAGAGAAATATGCTATGCTAGGAATTTAGAAAATTTATCAGAAAATTTTGTATGTATTAGTATTATTATTCAATTTCCCAAGAATTTTATTATTATATTAGTGGATGCACATTTTTTAGCATGGGATTTAATTACTCTTTTGGTGTGGCATAAGTTTATTACAGTTTAGTATAGTATTTATACAGTTTTACAAATATTATATTTTACAGCTTACTAGCAGGAAAATATTGATATCAGTTTTCAGAAAATATGATTTATAAGTATTATTCAATATGCCATGACTTCAATTCCATAATACTCAGTTATTCAGTTTATTTAGCTATTCAGTCAGAAATTTAGATTATTCAGAGCAGTTTAAAGATGTTATGGTTATTTATATATCATGGTAAAAAGAGCAAGATATATATATATATATATATATATATATATATATATATATATATATTAGTACTAAATAGTGTTAGATCCTGTGGAAATATTCAGTCAGATTCAGATAGCCAAGCACGGTACCGTTGCTATTTTAGATTAGAGTGCAACCACGTATTTCAGATAGTGTGTGGGTTCTGTCTAACTGTACCAAGAGAAATTGCAGTCTCCCCAGAAAGCTGGGTTGAGGTGGCGGGTTAGACGAGATAGAGTAGTAGTATGCCTAGAGAGATTGCAGTGGGCCAAATTGTTGATAAAGATATAAATTGACTTGCCTAGTAAGCCAACCAGAGTAAGTCCCGCCTACAGGCCGCACAACCCTGTCATGAGGGGTTAAATCATAACATTCAGTTCCGAGGGTATTATCACAGATGTTTATATATATATATATATATATATATACATACAGATATACAGTGTAGCAACAATTTTATTATAATATTAGAATTATGTGTGACTAGAAAACTCAGTTATTTAGTTGTATTTTAAGTTATAATAAATGTGATTTGTACAGTATACTAGACTAGCAGCTTCACAATTTCAGTATTATATTAGTAATTTAAATGTGTAACTCAGTTGCCACACACTAGTAATAACATATTTCCTCTTACCGAGCGTTGTCTCATCCTAGTGACTTACTGTTTCTTAGGTGATCTAGCTAGGCGAGCAGATCAGGCTCGCGGGTAGAGGAGCTTTTGCGCTGCCCTTTCTGGAAGGGTAAGTGTTGATGTGGTGTTAGTGATTTTGGGGGTAGAACCCAGGATTTTGATGGATGTCATTGGGTATTTTGTGATGTATATTTTGAGATTTTTGGAGTTCGGGTATTGTAAATATTATTTATAGTTTTTATGTTATCGCTGCTTATGAATGTATTGCTAGTAGAATTTTCCTCAGTGCTCCTTTGGGCCTGAGATGTTTTCAATGGTATTATAGGAAGATTTGCTATACATTTTATATATATATTATGAGAAAAAAAAATGGTATGAAAAAGCAGGTCGTTACAACAAAAGTATAGACAAAAATTAGGACATTGATCATTACCATAATACAAGTATATATAACACATCCACATGAACTTATGGGTGAGACGGGTCCAAGATTTTTCTCTTTTCCAATGCAAGCCTCTTGTGCAGTCATTTCTGATGATCTGTAAACTCCATGAATAAATCCCTTAGCCACATAGCTATCCTGTATTCTGCAGTTTTTAACTGATAGAGCTTTAATTCGTCGTCAATTATAGCATTTATGCTCTGTAATTCCTACAACAAGATGAGGTTCATAAAATCAATTATGCAATTCCACAATAGAGCTCTAACACTAGCACAAAATCTCACTTTTATACTTGATGATATTTCCTAAAAAAATAATAAAAATAAGAATGAAATAACTTGCTAGGGACTTCTTCTAGGTTCCCAATTAATGGTTTAAATAGTCCATGCCTTGGTATCTTTTCAGTTATCACCCACGGCCTGCAGAAAATGAACAAAGCAATGAAAGCTAACTGACCATAAAATGATCAATTCACCAAATCTATACAAAAATATTGGTAATCATCAAATTTGTATAAAAATCCATCTGACACAAGACAAGATACTGTAAAATTTGGCAATTATTTTTTTTTCTTGAATCTAACATTTCTAAGCTACACTTTATTCACATTATGCTCATGAAACAAAGGAAACCATAAATGTAGTAACCCAAAAAAAAATCAAGATTAATTAATAATTAATTAATTAATTAATTATTATTTAATTGAATTAATAAATTAATTAAACGTTATTTAATTGAATTAATTAAGTAAATAATATGATGGGTATATATATATATATTGTTAGTATACAATAATATAAGTGATTGAATTAAATGGATTGGATTTCAATTTGAAATCCAATTGTATTCCATTTGCTTCATCCTGTCCAGCGCCCTCTCTATCTCTCGCCAATCTCTCTGTGTCTCTCTCCAACTTTCACGTCTCCCTCCGTCCCTTCTTCCTTCTCTCTTCAATTTCTTCTCCAATACTCGGCCGATCGAAAAACGAAGAATATCGCTGGGTTCCATTCTCCGCCACCGACATTCCTATTGGAGTGGATTTTTCATAGGAGCGTTATAGGCACCACTCCTGGGGTAAGATAAACCCACTCTTTCTTCTCAATTTCTCTCAAACCTTCAACCTAACTGACGATCTGAAACCACCATGTGGTTCTAGGAACGTTTCTCTACAAGTCTAGCAGAGCAAATTTTTGAATTGGGTTTTCTAGACACCAATCTAAGGCTAGGGTAAAATTTAGGAAATTGAGCAAATTTGTGGTTTTTGGTAATTCAATTATTTATTTGAAGTTTATGAGTTTAGGAAATATTAAAATAGTATTTTATTTCGGGTGGAATTGATAAACTAGGATTTATGAATACAGGGTTCGGGTGGGCGCCGCAGGTATGATTTCGGAATCTCTGCAGGCATAGTTTCTGAAAATCAGGTAAGAGGAATAGATTAAGCCAATAGTTTTTGTGAATTTACCGGTTTGAATGGAAATTATATGTGTGTATAAATATATATATATATATATATATATATATATCATGTGAGTTTTAAAAGAAAAAGTCAACCATTTGAATTATGATTTTGAGCCTAGGGTTGTGTAGATATTATTTGTGTTAGAGAACTCATCCTCAAAACCTAGGTGTTAAGGAGAGAGAGAGTTAAGAGGATCTTATACTAACATTGGAACTGCTCACAGAGACGATGTGGGACTGGACGGACATTAATACTCCCCCTCGAGCCCATAGAAGAAATGAGGCAATAGCCCAAGGGAGGAAATGAGGCAACGAGAGCCCATGGGGGGGAAATGAGACAAGGAGAAGTCCAACCCACGAAGGAGCTAAGCAGCCCAAGGCCCAACTCTAATACCATGTTAGCGAGCTCATCCTCAAAACCTAGGTGTTAAGAAGAGAGAGTTGAGAGGATTTTATATTGGCTTTGGACTACTCACAGAGATGATGTGAGACTGGATGGACATTAATACTCCCCCTCGAGCCCAAAGGGGAAATGAGGCGACGAGAGCCCATGGATGGAAATGAGGCGAGGAGAAGTCCAACCCACAGAGGAGCTAAGCAGCCTAAGGCCCAACTCTGATACCATGTTAGAGAACTCATCCTCAAAACCTAGGTGTTGAGGAGAGAGAGTTAAGAAGATCTTATATTGGCTTTGAAACTACTCATAGAGACGATGTGGGACTGGACGGACATTAATACTCCCCTTTGAGCCTATAGGGAAAATGAGGCGACAAGAACCCATGGGTGGAAGTGAGGCGAGGAGAAGTCCAGCCCATGGAGGAGCTAAGTAGCCCAAGGCCCAACTCTGATACCATGTCAGGGAACTCATCCTCAAAACCTAGGTGTTAAGGAGAGAGAGCTAAAATGATCTTATACTGGCTTTGGAACTGCTCACAGAGACGATATGGGACTGGATGGACATTAATAATTTGTGAAAATGAAATGTGGAAAATAATGAATTTTCTGGATAATTAAGAAGGATATTAAACGTCTATTTTCAGTAATCTGAACGATGAATATGGGTTGGCTTACTATTTTATTGAGATATAATTATGCTTATTATTTGAAATGTGTGGCATGAGTAAAATCAAAATACTAAGTTGAGTTGTGATATATATATATATATATATATGTATGACATGTTGGAAATATTGAATGCACTGGGATTATTTGCATGTGTATTATTAATCAGAGCTGAATGTGAATGTTAAATTACAATGTACAATTTAAGAACTCCAGTGGACCATAGTGAGGCACACTACTGTTGTGCATGATTTTTGGCAGAGATTAGTGCACCGACACATCTCGTGGAGAGTGTGGAGATGTGATGGTCGATTGTGCTCTATAGGGTAGAGATTCCCCCTAGAGTCTATACTAGTGTGGGAAAGTCAATCTGACTTACAGACTGAAGAGGTTGTTTTCTGATTTAACTCTGGTGGGCCGACTAGGGCTAAGTCCAGCTTTCGGGTCGTACAACCCGTCATGAGGGGAAGCATGACAGTGATTATCCATCTGGTAATGAGTTCTAAATGCATAATTATTAATGTAACTAGTGAATAATATGAGAACAGAACGTGTGAATGCATACGTGAATACAGAATAAAATGAAATCAGAGTAATGTGAAATGTGGATGATATGAAATGTGGAAGTGTGAAATCATAGTAGCGCAAAATCAGAGTAATGTGAAATGTGAAAGTGAACTATGTGAAGTGAAATACTAAGAACATGAAAAGATAAGTAATACATAGATAATAGATACAAAGTAAAGTAAATATGTATTATATATTGTAGTATTATATTTATTTGGGGTGAAGTATACCCTCCACCCGAGGGCCTGCTAAGAAAGGCGAGTACCCTTATTAATATCAGATGTAGTCATATTGGGCTACATAACGTATTAGGGTAGAGGGAAGTTACTTATATGGTCGGGTAATCTTCTCTATTCTCTGGAACTTTTGCCAGTAAACTTTTGTTTGAATGTGTGTGTGAGTACGAGATAAATTATCCACCTAAGGGCTTACCGAGTAAGGTAAGTGCCCTAATATGCTTCAGTTATAATCATAAGTTGCAAAAGGTATCGGAGCAGAGGAGTGCTACTTGTATGGGCGGGTAATCACCCTAATCCTTGGAAACTCTCTTTAGTTAAATATGTTGCATGTGTGTGAGTAGAGATAGAGAATGATTTCATAATTGTGGATTAATTTGTAAATGATGATTATATTTTGTACACTTAACCTCATGATAGCCACACACTGGTATTAAACTATTTTGACTTACTGAGATGTGTCTCACTCGATATGAATTACAGAGATGATGTTTGATTTAGTTTGGTCAGCCAACCAGTTAAATCCAGTCTTCGGACTGCAAGACCCAATCATGGGGGTAAACATGACACCCACAAATCAAAGGAGTTTTTTATACATATTTATATATTTATGTGATCAGGGCCATTTATTAGGCCTAAATAATGATATGAAAGAAAAGTATGCATATATATAGCTATACATGGTCATAATTAAAGGGTTTACACGATAATTTTCAGTAAAGAAAAGTATACATGTATTTGTGAACAGAGCCTCGTTTAGTAGGGCTAAATGATGATGTGAATGAAAGGTATAAAGGAAAGTATATATAGTTATATGCATACATCTATTTGGATAAAAATAATTTTTATTTATTCAAATGCATTTTTTAATAGTTAAATTATTGAATGAATTTTTATACTGTAAAGCTCATCTTAACCACACACTGATAATAATCTAATCTTTACTTATTGAGCATTGTCTAACCCCAACTATTATTTCACATTACAGATAGCTATGCAGGACATACTGTAAATTAGGCATTGCGAGCATCTAGGCAGGATTAGAGAATATAGTTTAGAATAAATTTTATATAATACTAATTAAAAATGTTCTTATATTTCATATGATGTAAATATTGTTATTGGAGATACTTATGTAAATACAGTTGTTCAGTAATTTGGTGTATAATATTTGAGGTTTTAAATTACTCCTGCTGCTTATATTTAATTATTTATGGAAAGTCACACCCTAGACCCCACCAGGTTCGGGGTGTCACATGTTAAATGTATGTGTTATAGACTCTCTACTATAGGAAAATGTCAAACTGCTTTATTTGAAGTAAAACATGTGTCCACGTGATGATACATATTTTCAAAGTTTTTAAAGTGGATTGGTGATTAACACGGACCAACAATTGCAGATGACATGATGAGAATTTCAACTTCAATGATGATAAAATCGGAAGGTGAGCACTTTATATATCAATTGATAGAGAATGCATTTTTAAATTTGGAAAGTTATTTGAATGATGCGAAATACATGGTAGATAGATGATTGCTAACTTTGAAAAATTATGACATTGATTAGTTGAATGATAAAATAATAGTTCAGATTTTCAAGTCATGGATATGTTTTACATTCCTTTGATGAAGTTGAAGGAGATTCATGTTATTTGTATAGACAGGAATTCTTAACTCAATTTTAACAGGTGGGTTACCACCGCATATATTGCGGCTTAAGAAAGGTGTACCAATAGTGTTGTTGAGAAATTTAGATTTAAAAGTAGGGTTATGTAATGGTATAAGGTTGATTTGTAATGGATACTTCAATAATATTATAGATGCTAAAATTATTAAATCTTTACCATTCTAATTAGCTAATAAGATTAGCTAATTGGAATGGTAAAGATTTACCTAAACAATATCCAAAAAAAATCTGGAAAATGTCCAGAACAGAAGCTCAAATAATTAAACAAAATGGTTCAATAGAAATTAATGAAGAATACTTAGTCAAAATTATTAATAAGTTTGTATCATTAGTAACAAATGAAGCTAGACAGCAAAAGAGACTTTTAAGTATAGAAGATTTAGAAGCCTTTAGATCGAAATATGATAGGATTTATATTGGAATGGTCCAAGTAGGACTATTTCCTCTCACAAGATCTGGTCTTAATAAGCCAGTCTATGTCTTACTTAGAGACGCCAGACACCACGAGTTCAATGATTCCCTATTAGGAATGCTAGAATCAAACATAGATGAAGGTCCAATTTACTTTGAATGTTATCCAAATATTAGGGAAAACCTCCATGACGAATCAATATACAAACTTTTAACATTAAATATTCAAACAAAAAATTATAATATGGATAATAGATCTTCAAATCTTGAAAAGATTTATGGAGTTTATTATAAATTAACAACTTCAACAATTTTTCCAAATGCAATCAAAGAAAGTCCAAAAGGATCAACATTGCTATTACAAGCTAATAATGAACGTACCTCGTTAGTATCTCAACCAAAGAAAATTCTTTGGCATGAGATTCAAATTGGGGGAGAATGGGAATTTGACAATCTTAATGAAAATAATGATGAAAATATTCAATCAATTCAAAATACTATGACTACAAATATTATTCAAGATCCAAGTGGAAATGTCAAAATCAATTTTCGATCTCTATTAATCAAAAGTAGTATGACAATCTTCAAGTTCAAAAATTTCAGAAGATTTAGGAATAAAGAGTATTTCAATTGTTTATACAGAACCTAATAAATTTTATAAACTTAAAGGAATCAATTTTGAACCAGAAGTACCACAAGGTTATTATCAAGAAGATTCTGAAGGATCAATTTCTCTAACTATGTGTCAAGATTTAGATGAAGATCAAAGAAAAGTTTTAGAAGAAAGTGTTGGCCTGACTAGGCTTGTCAATCAGTTTTGGTGATAACAAACAAATGACATTTTAACTTGGAATGTTTAAGTTTTGATGTTTCAGGAAAACAAGGATCAAGTGTGGACCACCGAGATAGATAAACTAACAAATGATCCAAAAAGAAGCTTAAAATAGCTTATTACTGGACAAAGCATTGGAAGATAAAGCTAGCTCAAGCAAATATCCAAGTAACTTCAGAAGCAAAAAGAATGAAGTTCTCAAACTTAGCATATAAAGTATTAAGAAATCAAATGTAAGTACTTCAAAGTTTAAATATCTACTGAAATATATTTTGAAACTCTTTAAGGGATCTTAATGGACTTAGAGACCTATTCAAAATACCCCGGAATAAGTTTTATAAAGAATAAAAGAAAGAGAGCAAACCATTTTTCATTATTGAAAAAGAAAGATCAGAAAGCAATCTGTTTAGATGACTGAAGTTCCAATCATATGCCTGAAGTAACAACTTTAGATGACTGAACTTCATGTTCAGATGAATGAAGAATTACTTCAGACGTCTGAAGATTTTCTGGTGAGAAACAGAAATTGGCAGTAGCAGTTTAAATGACTGAACTTGGACCTCGGTCGTCTGAACCCGACTCTTCGGTCATCTAAACCCTATCTTCGGTCGTCTGACCCTATGTCTAGTTCATTTTTTTAAACAGCTCAGGAACTTCAGATGACTGAACTCGAGTGTTCAGCCATTTGAACACTGTTAATGGGCAAAAATTTCAAAAACTTTATTTTTTATATAACCGTTACTTGGGCTCCAAACTTTCTAAAATCTTGGAAAACACTCCAAGGAAACTTTAGCAACAAGGAAACAAGTTTGATTGTCTATAAATACATGGTTTTCTAATGCAAAACACGCCAAGTTCTAAAAATTGTTCATAAGCTCTCTTGCTCTCAAATCTCATCTTGTTCATCTCTTGCAAAACTAAAAGTGCTATGATTCTGAGATTGTCATTCATCAATCCCTGAAGTTATACTGCTGAATTCTCATATGGAGAAAAGGGAGTTTGGTGAAATCCATTCCTAAGCTTCAAAAGTGTATTTCATTCTTGATATTTATCTTTTGAAGTACATAGTTTTGAATTGTACTAACTTGCTCTTTGTGTGAGCGTTCTTTATACACAACCTTCTTATTGTTTTGCATGTAGATTTTGGACGATTCTAGGTTTTTGGATCATTGACCAAATGAGGATATATTGTTTGGAGAAGGCGGACTCTAGCCTTAGCAAAGGAGTGATTGTAATCGGTGTTGTTCCGCTCAGTAAAGGAAGTGCTATAGTGAAACCCTTCGGTATTTTGCCAAGGGCAAGGATGTAGGCTGTGTTGAAGCCGAACCTCGTAAAATCTTTGTGTCTTTCTTTCTTCTTTACTCATTACTTTTTGCACAATATATTTTTGTATATTCTAAAGTGCAAACAGCAGGGTTTGAAATTAAAATCAAAGGAAGACTCTTGATATTTAGAAAGTACGTTTTGATTAACCGTTTGTGGAAACCCAAAAGGGAGTACGTTCGTTATTCTGTAAAAATCTTGATCAAGAGAAGTGTAAACAAAGATTTCATTCAAACAAGGTTGCAAATTTCTACAGGGCAGCTAATAAAAGTTCTAAAACTCTTACAAGTTTGTTTAAATTGTTTTACTTCAATTGGTTGGATTGTTTATTTAAATATCAGTTTCTTGTCTGTGTTTATTAGTTGATTAACTTATTTTCTTGTTGTCATACTAATACAAGTAAGTATTAAAAAAGGGGGAATAAAAATTTTAAAAGAACCCAATTCACCCCCTCTTGGGAAGCTATTCCTAATTTCAGAAAGTCAAAGAAAAAATTTATTAACCATAAGCAAGAAGTTCGAGCCAGATATGGAAATCCTTAGAGAAGATTATAAGCTTAAGTTAAATAAAAACAACCGAGACAAATTCTTTGAAAAATATAATAAAGAAGAAAGAGAGAAAATAAAGATAGAAAATGGTTAGAAGAAATGCAAAAAACTCAAAAAAATATTTTATTTTTAAAATATCTAAAGGATAGACAAACAATTAATGTTGTTCATAATAATAAGTGGAGATTATTAGATAATAATTACGTTTCTTCAACACATCCGCCAAAAGATTCTTTCAAAATTCCATATAAGGGAACATAAGTTATTGCATCACCTTTTAAAGAAGTTAAAAATGCTAATAATGAATTTGATTAATTAGTAAGTCAAAACAATTATGCCAATCAAATGCTGCAATCACTTGCAAACCAAACAACAAGAATAGAAAATTTTTAAGAAGGAAAATTAGAAGTTAAAACTAATAGTATTTACGAAAAAGGGGAATCAAGTAAAGTTATCAAAAAACAAGAACCTTTATTCAAACCTTTCACTCTAGCCATTATAGTGCTGGCATGAATCACTCTGGTTTTTATGGAGCTGACGCCAATTGCTTTGGCTGAGCAGCTGTCTTCGAGTGACGATGACCCTTATTGTTGTTGTGCCTTAATGCTCCTTTATGGTAGATTGACTCTTTGACCTTGATATATTTAGGGTATATCAGTTGCCCCCCCATTTAGTTTCGAATTTGGGGAGCTTGCTCCCAAAGTTCAAAAGTTGTATTGTCTGTCTCCACCTTCTTCTTTTTTTGCGAGTTGCCTCCCCATATTTGGCTTACTGAGCCAAAGTTCTTGCCGAGTTGGTGGATGAATAGCTTACTTGAGCCGGTTTCGCTATCATTTCAGCCCGACCGAGCTGATCGTCTGCTTGTTATGTGGCTTGTCGAGCCGATCGTGGTGGTGCCGGTTTCAACCGAGCTAGTTATTGATGAGTACGAAGCTTTCGAGCTGAGGATGTAACGATGTCAGCTCGTCCAAGCCAGTTTTTACTGTGCACTCGACTTCCCGAGCCAAATTTGTAGCTGTGACGCCCCAATTTTTCATACCATTTTTTTTAAAATCAATAATAAATAAATCATCACACATCGACCACGTCAATAACTTTGATACCATTTCTATATAACCTTACCCGAAGAAGGTACTGGGTAAACAGTCACACATACAACCCTAACAGCGGAAGTCATAATGTTTACATACCACAGCAAATACATATACCAGAGTGCTATCCCAACCAGATCAATGTATATATCTCAATACATCCGCAAAATTAAACAAAATACACTAGGGGAATTACCCCTCCCTAGTTCATACACTCACCCTGTATATTAGGGTACTAGCTCCCCACTATCTCAGAGCTTTATCACCTAGTCTATCTCGATTTCCTAAAATATTTAGATATATGGGTGAGACACATCTCAGTAAAACAGAATAAATTATTTACAGTGTGTGATAATATGAGTTTCATTATATTATAATATACTCCTTTAAATCATCATATCATCTGTGAAAATAAATTGATATATGCTTATAATCATGTAAATATAAAACACAAGTTTTCATAAGCTTTTAATTCCATTTTCAAAACCATTCACATGCAACCCATGTTTACCAGTGAAGTTCGTGAGAATAGGGAAGATTACACGCCCATACATGCAGCTTCCCTCTGCTCTGATATCATTTGTAACCTTACTCGATTAACTCGGGTTTGGCTACAACTGATACTTATCAGGGCACTCACCTTACTTAATAAACCCTTAGGTGAAGAGTTTTACTTCACCTCAATTATTTATGTTATTAACTCACACAAATTTATTTCTCAATTTCATCATTCTCAATTTCTTATTTTTCATTATTTCTTTCATTTCTCATTTCAACCCATTTTATCATTATTTCACTTTCCATTTCCATTTCCATTTCACTATCCAGCACATGAGTATCCTCAGTACCCAGTACCCAACATCGCGTCTGTAACTTATGGCTGCCCCGAGGATTTCTTTTCCACGCCATGCTTCCCCCCCATCGTCAGGGTTGTGCAGCTCGAAGGCTGGATTTAACAGCAGTTGGCTGACCTGATTAGATCAAAATATCATATCATAAATCCCACATCTGTAGTACGACTGACAAACCTATAGCCCTGATCTGCACTTAGTGGGCACAACAACTTTACTAAATAGTTCAGTCGACTGTCACGCCACACGCTCCAAGAGTCCATGTGGTTGCACCATCACCATTAGTAATGGTACCGTGCTTAATACCACAACACATCATTAGGCTTTCCATAACCATCCATTAGGGTTATCATTACCACATACCCGCAATAATTATGCAGTATTGGCATTTTATCAATCACATTTCAATATTCATATTTCAATATACACATTTCAGAATTTCACATTTTAATTCTCACAATTCAATATTCATATTGCAGAATTTACATTGCAATATTTCCCATTTCCATATTCATAATTCAGAACTCATAGTTCAGTATTCCCCTTTCATTGTTCTCATTTCAACATTCATTTCATTCTCATGCTAACATATAACTCATTTCACTTTTTTCAGTACTTCTCAACACCATCAAATCAATATTCATACTTTTTCGTTTTCACAAAAATCATTCTACTCACATATATACATCACATTTTATCATTTCCAAGTACACATACCTGTACTTTCATATTTCATCATTTCTCAAAAAAATACACAACATCATATAATACATTTCAGTAGTTGTCATATGCCACACAATTTCATCTGATACTCAGAGCATACTAGTTTTCAGGGAAAATGCTACAACTTTAATTTTCACATAATTATTCAATCGATAATCACAAATTACTATTATAATTTATTGCCCTTACTTGGATTACTAAGATTTCGCTAAAATACCCAAATTCTACGCCCTACAGCGTTTGACGCTAAAAACTTGAAATTCACATTTTTCACATACTAATCAATTCAACTTCCCAGAATAATAATTATTTTGATATTTCCTAGGCCCACACACTCCCAATACTAATTAATTTTTAAAAATAATTAATGGACCTATTTCCACTATCCTACCCTAACTTTGGAGTGGTACCTAGGAAACCCAAATTAAAAATCTGCTCCGGCCAACATGATGATGATCGAACCTAGGACCCTATGGTGGTGTCCGATCATCGATTTGGCTGGAGGTTTAAGGATAATTGAGGAAAAATAGGGAGTATACCTTACCGCAAGAGTGGTGCCTATGTCGCTCATATGACAAATCCACTTATTTTATTTTTTTTGCAGCTTGTAAGGGTTGTTTTTTCTATGTGCAGTGTAGCGAGCCGAATTCATTGGAATGTCTGTTGATATGAGCTGTGTGTGTGTGGCTTTGCTGAACCGACCCCGTTGAAGCTCCAACTGATCTGAGCCAAGGTTGCTGCGCATACGGCTTTTTGAGTCGAACTATTTTGAGTATCGACTGATTTGAGCTGACGTTGACATTCGCATGGCTTTGCTGATTCGAGATCGACGAAATACTAGCTGATCTGAGCCAAATTTGGGGTAAGCATGGCTTACTGAGTCAAACTCATTGGACTGTCGACTGATCCGGGCTGAGGGACGTGGGCACAGCTTTGTCGAGCCGAGTAAGTTATGGCGTCGGCTGATTCGAGCCGATATATTGTGTCGGGCAGCTCTTCGAGGCGTCTTTTATGCCAAGCAGCTCTTTAAGGAACATTTTATGTCGAGCAGCTCTTCAAAGTGTCTTTTATGTCGGGCAGCTCTTCGAAGTGTTGTTGATGCTGGGCAGCTCTTTGAGAGGCTTTTGTGTTGAGCAACTCTCTACAAGGCTTTTTGTGCCGAGTAGCTCTTTGCGGGGCATCTTATGCTGAGTAGCTATTTGCGAGGCTTTTTGTTTCGAGCCGCTCTCTACGAGTCTTTTTGTGTCGAGTAGCTCTCTGCGAGGCCTTTTATGCCGAGTAGTTTTTTTCGAGGCTTTTTGTGTTGAGCAGCTTTTTACGAGGCTTTTGTACCGAGCATCTCTTTGTGAGACTTTTTGTGCTTAGTAGCACTTCAAGGGTTGTCTTGTAGTCTAATGAGTTGTGCTTGTCTTTTGGGTCAGTCTTACTTTACCTAATGAGTTGTGCTCATCTTTTGGGTTGTATTATGGCTTAATGAGCTATGCTCATCTTTTTGGTCGTCTTCTAGCCTAATGAGTTGTGCTCATCTATTGGCCCTGTTTTACTTTGCCTAATGATTTGTGCTCATCTTTTGGGTTGTCTTCTGGCCTAATGAGTTGTGCTCATCTTTTGGGCCGTCTTCTTGCCCAATGAGTTGTGCTCATATTTTGGGCCGAACTTACTTTGCCTAATGAGTTATGCTCATCTTTTGGGCCGGTCTTACTTTGCCTAATGAGTTGTGCTTATCTTTTGGACTATCTTTTAGCCTAATGAGTTATGCTCATCTATTGGGCTGATTTTTTTTTGCCTAATGAGGTGTGCTCATCTTTTGGATTGTCTTCTAGCCTAATGAGTTGTGCTCATCTTTTGGGCCATCTTTTGGCAAAATAAGCTTTGCTCATCTTTTGGGTCGGTCTTCTTCCGTCTCATGAGCGATGTTTAACACTTGGGCTGTTCTTTGGGCCTTGTGAGCGTTGCTAATCTTTTGGGCTGAAATTAAATAGCGTGATAGAGAATGCATTTATAGATATGTATGTAAAATTTGATAATTTAATAGAGACACATAAAATGTTCAAAGATATGACTAACAGAGATGCAATTTTATGGAACAATCTCTTTTCTGGAAATAATAGATTGGGTCAAAACCCCCTAGGACATTGATATGCGAGACATTTAGGGGAGTGTAGGACTGAAACTTACTTGTATGTCCTAACCCCCTAGGGCTGCTCTGGAGCTTGCTATTCTCTTGCCTCTTCCCTATTTTGGAGGCCTCCCCCGCATCCCTCCAACTCTTTCTTTTTAAATAAGCTCGGTCTCTCCTTTTGTTCACTACTTCCTCCATATTGATATACTTTTGCGCCCATGCCATTAGTTCTCCCATGTTGGTTGGGGGTTTTTTTCCTAGCAAGTACAAGAAGTCCCTAGGTTGGAGGGTTGTGGTTAGGGCCGCCAATACTACCCCGTGATCTAAATTGCGAATCTCTAGGGTAGCAGCGACAAAATGATGTATGAATTTTTTCCAACGTCTCCCTTTTTCCTTGAACCAGGCTCATCAGATGAGCTGAGGTCTTTGCTATCTTGCGACTGCTGATGAAGTGCCCAGTAAATTGTTGTTCCATCTTAGAGAAGGAGTTGATGGATCCAGGCTTTAGGGTTTGATACCATACATTGACATTCCTTTTAAGGGTGGCAGCAAACGCATGACACATGATGGCATCATATGTACCTTACAATTGCATTAACACCTTAAAGGTATCCAGATGATCAACCGGGTTGATCGAGCCTTCATACCTTTCAAAGGTTGGCATTTTGAACTTACTTGGTAGCGAGACCTCCATCACTTCTTTGGTGAAGGGCGGATCTGAAGACTTCAATGAGGCCTCTCCACAAAATGGGTTGGTGCAGGCCTCCTTCATCATCTTTTCTATTTGATCAATCTTATTGATCCTCTCCTCCAGCTTGTTCGATCGTTGTTCATTGATCTTTACACTATTCGCGTCTTCAACTTTTTTAGCGGGGTCGGTTTTTCCATTGCTCTCCTTCCGGTTCGCCACTTTCTCGTATGATGCAGGATTTTCTAGTTAATGAGGGGGAACCAATTCTCCATGACCCTTTTGGTGTAGGATCATGTTGAACATGTCCTCCATCTTCTTCTGGGAGGCTACCATGTCCTTCATTCTCCTTTGGAAGATAAGGAATTCCTCCCTTGTCACTCCCGAATGGTCTCCGGGTGTGGAGTAAATGGACTGGGGTGATTGATCACCCGCAGCAGGCTCTGATCTTAAATTGTTGGACATTGTCATGATTCAAGGATCGAAGATTGGAAGTAGGAAGAAAACCTCTCAAAAGTGTTTCCCACAGACGACGTCAATTGTTGCGAAAAAAATATCGAATGACCTCCGATGAACTCTTTGATCTCGATCACCTGAAAAGGACGAAAAACAAGGGTGGCTTGGAGGATCCAGGATGTACTTCGGGGGATCTCTCCGATGCTTAAGTAAGGGATTAGCTTGAGAGGTTGTAAGCAATAGTAAATTTGGATTAGAATGAGATACCTTTTCCTCTTTGCAGTCCCCTCTTTTATACTGGCGAGGCTTGACCCTTAGGAGATTTGTCAGTATTGCGATTGGCGTGGATCACTCTAGCCATTACAGTGTTGGTGTGAATCACTTTAGTCTTTATGGAGTTGACGCCAATTGCTCTGATAGAATAGCTGTCATTGAGTGACGATGACCCTTATTGTTGTTGTGCCTTAATGCTCTTTTATGGCAGATTGATTCTTTGTCCTTGATATATTTAGGGTATATCAAACATTTTAGAAACATGAATATTATCTAATTGATTATTGAAATTTAAGAATATCATTATATAAACAAAAATATCTTAAAAGTTACAAAGCATGTGCATCCCATGTTTATAAATAACAAATAAGGACTCTCACATCCATTGACTTTTCAAGGACACAAAAAAAGTAAATAGATAAATAAAACTAAGAATGTAATGAATGTAACATTTAATAATGGAAATAATAGGCAACTTCTCACCTTCAACAAGGTTCACAAAAGCAAAATGGGGACAAATCCTCATAATTATTATTGCTTTTTTTTTTTTTAATAAAATAGTGAATATAACATCTAAAGAAAGGAAAAAAAAACACTAGATAAAGGCACGAAGCCCTTTCCTCTCCATGTGAGCCAATGATTTTGATCTCTCTATATCTCTCCCCCCAACAATCTCATCCTGGTTTATTTATTTGTTAACTTGAAAGTCGATAAGATTATAACCGTTACAAAAATATACAAAAAGTCACAATGACTATGAGTATCATTACAGTAGTAACAACATATATTTTGACCATCATTAATTTGGAAAATCACAATGAGAAACAAAAGCAAAGTTCGATGGAAAAAATGGAAGAGCCAATCATTAAATCACCGATAAAAAAAACTTGACAATCAACAAAAAAATTGGTCAAGGATGAAAATTGTGGCCGCTGTTTCATCTTTTGTGATCAGTTGGAGGTGGTGGAGTAGACACCCAAAGGCAAATTGGATTACTTTACGGGCATCTGCAGTATATTTTATAACTGAAATCAATAAATAAGAAAGGAGAAGAATGAGGAAAAGAATGGAGGAGGGAAGAAGGAACATATTTATGAGGCAGTTAATGGAATTTGAACGCGTGAAAAGGGATTGGGTAGTGAAGGGGTATTTTTGCCATCTAATGTAAAGTAGGAGGATATTTTGGGAAAATAAAAGAATAGATCAAAGAAAGGACATTTCCTTTCTTATACCATTTAGTGTCATGCCACTACAAACTAGGAAAAAAATTTTAATGCACTAAACATAAATCATATATGTGCTTTGTATTATTTATCATTGTACACAATGCTCTCTCATTATCTTTTTTTTTTTTGTAATTAAATTTATTATTTGTATACACATGAAATTAAATTAATTTTACATGCATAATGAATGAAATTCTTGATTCTTTGGTTTAAAGTCATCATGCATTGTTAATAACTATCGGGTGTATACCCTATTAGTTATAATAAATAAAGTAACATTTTATATTTTTTCAAAATTAAACAATTATTTCCACTAATATCTCTCTCCATCTTTAATGAAAAAAAAAAGTTATAATGTATCGTAGAGTTGTTTAAAAATATTCGAAAATCGATTCAATCTGGAAATCTAAATCGAATCGAATTGAAATTTCGATGAACTGATTTTTTTGGTTCGATTTCAATTCAGATATTTTAAAAGTTTTGAATATCAATTTGGTTTCGGTTTGTATTGGTCCCTAATCGGTTACCCAAATCGGACCAATTCTAATAATTATATATATTATATACAATTATATATACTTATAGTATTATTATATAAATATTTGACTATATTAATATAATTATATGACATTTTAAAATTAAAAACTACTAACTAAATAAAAACTCAAGATCAAAAAAATAAAATAAAACAAACTCTAAAACTCTAAAAGGACAACCCATTTTCTTCACTTCTATAGTCTCTTCTCCACTCACTTGTTTGTCTCGTAGTATCTCCATCTTCAATCTCATACTCGAACCGCCTTTCCACTCCACTCTCCAATCTCCATCTCTACTCTCTAGCCACATGACCCATACCGAGCGGTGACACCGACTAGCATATATGTAGACATATACAAATTGAGATATCTACGACCTTTAGTCTCCACTCCCTCGTTCAGTCGTCACACTTGTTGATGTAGTTGATAACTTGCGAGTCCTAGCCCACCTTTTGCTCTCGACCTTGTTACCTCATGTAGTCGCTGGATCTGCCCACCTTCATTGCTACCTTGCCCTGCCATCACCTTGTTGGGTCTATTACCTTGTCGAATCTACAATTAAAATCCCCAAAAAAGAATTGAAAACTGAATTATTATTGTTGAATATATTTTTTTTTTAAATTAAATTTATCTTCACTTATATTTATAAACTTTTTATGACACGTCGGTTCAGATTAGATATTGGAACCGAATATGAACTAAACTGTTGGTTAACCAAACTATCGGTTAACTTAAATATTCGGTTCAATTTCAATTTAGAAAATATTTGAATCGATACGATCAATTTGATTTATTAAATAGAAGTCCGGTTTGGATATATAGAGATTGGACAACCCTAATACATAGTGACATTTTATAATTATAATATTTTTTAAAAAATATTTCCTCTTTAACACGTGTCTCCATCAAAAGTGTGGGACTACCTTGATGAAAGTTGGAAACCACCTGATTTTTCTGCCACAACTAGGCGTTGACCGCTGCAATTGTCTTTCAAGATCCATCGTCGGGTTCGTACCAGAACTCCACACCGAAAGTAGCCAAATTCACCTGCTCCGCAGACCACAGTAACCAATTCTAAGAACCAAACCACGTGTCCCAGATACCACCACTCCTACACGTTTCACCAGTTGATTAAACACGAAATTGAAGACAGCTACAGGGTCCTACACCTCACCCTCTGCCAAACAACCTGCAACCCCACTTTTCTCTCTCTGGCGTTCGTAACTACGCGGGCTCGATCTGAACTCTAGACGCCGATTGAAGCAGCCATGGGAGTGCCGGCGTTCTACAGGTGGCTTGCAGATCGCTACCCTCGGTGCATCACCGACGTGGTGGAGGAGGAGCCAGCGGAGGGCGAGAATGGAGTTCTCCTGCCTATCGATGTCGCTAAGCGGAACCCTAATGGCATGGAGTTCGATAATCTCTATTTGGACATGAATGGCATCATTCATCCCTGCTTTCACCCCGAAGGCAAGGTAATCACTGCTCTTTACAGTTTTTCGAAGCAATTGTAGCGTAATTAATTTTGAAGCGGAAATGAGTTTGTTTTAGCTGTCGGAAGCAAGACGGTGATTCTGAATTAGTTTTTAGACGTTCGAATTTTATACTGTTTTAAGATGATCGCACGATTTGTTGTGTTCTAAATACTTGAATTGGGTGTCATTCATGTGGTTTTGATACGTGTTATATGACTTTGATAGCATGTTTGTTGACATGAATGACGGCAGTCACTAATCACGCCTGCTTTCACTCCGGAGGCGAAGTATAGTTTGTTCCACGGCTGTTTCAAAAACAATCTTGAACTTCTACTTCTCCTTGTAGCCAAAATTGCATGGTCGTTTAATGTTTGAAGCAAGAATATGCTTCTGAAATTTGATGAATTTTTTTCCTCAAAAATATATGTTGTGAGGCACTGATGCTATTTTTACATGAATTTAATCTTGCTAATATTGTTTGGCATTTCGTTCAGGAGAGAGTTTGCAATTTATACTAATTATATAGAGCATTCAAGAGTTTCAATTTGAGTTTCTGCTATTTTAAGATGATAATTTTATGGTTGCCATGTGGATACTTGGGTCGCTGGGAGTGTTTGGAATCACTTATAGAAAAGTACTTTTTCTAGGAAAGTACTAATCTGAAAAGTACTTATCTAAAATCTGTCTGGGATTACTTGTTATGAGTACTTTTTCAAATAAGTACTCTTTTTCATAAAAAAATATTTTATTTAGAAAATAATATTTTTCTTTGAAAAAATAATAGTTTAGAAAATTACTATTTGAAATAAGTATTTATTTTAAGTGTAAAACAAACACTACTTATCGACACATGTACTTTTAATAAGTACTTTTTTTTTGAAAAAAGTAGTTTTTTTAAGACATTCCAGACGGGGTCTGATTCTTACCCTACTTTTGGGAGTGTAGATTTCAGGTATTGGATTTAGATTTGTGTGAATATGGACAAAACGTTGTATAAAATTGCATTGAATTTCTTCCGAATCCATACAAATCAAAATCCAGGCCTGAAATCCATGCTCCCAAACACTACCTTATAGTTGATCTTTGGTTTGCCCGAGGTAATTGTTTATTTCAAAAACTTATGTCTTAGTTTATACTTTTTCGACATTAGGTTTGCCTCTTGGTGGTGTGTGAATTTTGAATAAATTCTTCATGCTTGTGCATGTGTTTTTTGTGGCTATTGGGGCGAATAGGCACCCATATTGTCCATGACTATACTTGTGATGATTGTTTATACACCTCAGTCCGCAATGCTTTGGAATGAGAATTTTGCGGCTGTTGCACAAACATTGTGTAATTACTAATTTTATTGGCTTGAAGTGGGTGATTTAGATGTCCTTTCTCCACTATGATGTTATTCATGTAAACTTAAGCTGTGAAGGTCATTAATTTTCTTGTATTTTATTTAAAAAAAAAAATATGGTGTTGTTTTTAATGATTTCTTCTAAGAGTTTCAGTGTTATTTTGTAGTTTATATTGATTTCAACTAAGACTGTTAAGGTTGTTGCATTGACTTGGTGATTTGGTCCTTCAATTGGCTTCGTTTTTTGATAAGAAAAGAAAATGATTTCACCATAAGAGAGAGAATATACAATAAGCAGAATAAAAGTTCCTCTAAAACAAAAAAGAAAGAAAATAAAGAAAAAGACAGCAATCAAAATAAAAATGCTAGCTGATTCAACTGAATATCTGAAGGCCTCACTCCTTTAAAGCAACCAGCAGCGAAACACCAAATGAGGCAAAATAATAAATCCTATACCAAAACAAAGAGAAAATCAACTTTTTCCCCATAAATATACGCACATTTTGTTCCAACCATCTCCATAATGGTTTCTTGTGTCATCTTCCTCTAGCAGGTTTGCAGTGTGACTGGGTGGCTTTGCTTGAGTAGAACCGATCTGTAGTCTTTGTTTTTAGGAGTTTTTCTTTTGCTCCTTTTTCTTTTGTTTTGAGAGAATATCTTATTCTCCCTTTTTTAAAAAACTTTTTCCTATTATACTATTTCCCCCCTTCTTTCAATGGTGGCTGTGTCTAGGAAAACCTCCCTAATGAGTTTTTTGTTCGTAAAAAAAAAAAAAAAAAAAAAAGGAGAAGGAAGATGCAAAACTCCCTATGATGCAGACAGAGTCAAGGATCTGCAGCCATGAGAAAATGTAGGAGAGAAGGGAAGAAGAAGAAAGAGAGAGGGAAGAAGTTATTAGGTGAAAACACGTTCACTTATCAATTCAAAATTCATCAACAACCACTCCTACGTGGCTTTTGCACACTATTTATAAGGAAGCCTATGACACATGGAATTACACGTATACCCTAAAATTACATAAAACTACAAACATTTCCCTAAATTACACAAATATTACAAACAAGCCCTTAAATACACATAATACTATACTAATTAAACTAAACACATAATAAACTAATTAATTAAACAAAACAACCCTTGTCCAATTCTTCTCAATTTAATCTCCAGCAAGGGTCAACACATGGTTTGGTTTCTTGTCTTACATCAAATCTCCCCCAATTAGAAGAAATTGGGCCCCAAATTTTGAAATGTTAACAACAACAACAACAACAAAACCAAGCCTTAGTCCCACTAAGTGGGGTCGGCTATATGAATCCTTTTCCGCCAATTTATGCGATCATGGACCATTTCTTTTGATAGATTCAAAGATATTAAATCCTTACTCACTATCTCCTCCCAAGTTATTTTAGGTCTACCCCTACCCCTTCTACTGCACCCCACAGTAACTAAGTCACTCTTCCTCATAGGTGCACTATAAGGCCTACGTTGCAAGTGTCCATACCATCTGAGTCGTCCCTCCCTTATCTTATTTTCTATAGGAGCTACACCTAACTTACCACGAATATGTTCATTCCTTAATTTATCTTTCAATGTTATACCACTCATCCATCTAAGCATCCTCATCTCGGCAACTTTTACTTTTTGGATATTATGTTTCTTCGTCGCCCAACATTCTGATCCATATAGCATGGCTGGTCTTATAGCTGTTCTATAAAATTTCCCTTTCAATTTTAAGGGTATTCTACGATCACATAGAATACTTGAAGCACTTCTCCATTTTACCCAACCTGCTTTAACTCTATGCATTACATCATCTTCAATTTCTCCTTCAGCTTGCATAATAGATCCAAGGTATCGAAATCTACAAGTGTTATTTATTTCTTCATCATCAAGTTTAACTTTGTCTCCAATATTCCTCCTATCATTACTAAAATTACATTTCATATATTCTGTTTTATTTCTACTTATCTTAAAGCCTCTAGATTCCAAAGCTTCTTTCCATAATTCTAACTCAGCCTCTACTCCATCCCTAGTTTCGTCAATTAATACAATATCATCTGCAAACAACATACACCATGGAACCTCCTTTTGAATACTCTTAGTCAATTGGTCCATCACCAAATTTTGAAATGTTGAAGGATCAAAAGTAAGAAGCGATCTTGGACTCTTTGAAAGCCAGTGCTTGAGTGATACTAGAAACCATGTTTCACTTGCAGCACTATAGACTTGAATTGAGAATTGGCATCAATGAACAAATCAAGAATGACAAACTCACAATTGGAATGTTTGAAAGACTTTGGATTTCTTCAAACACATGCAGTTCCTTTGTTGTGGAGTCTTCAAGTTGAGTAAGTTTGGCAGATTCTTTGTCTTGGTTGGTTGGTAGAACGAGCCTCAAAATGATCTCCTTACAATTATAGTGGACAACATATGTGTTCTCATATCCTTGATTCGCATCCAATTCATCAAACCTAGTAGAACCAAGGAGTACATGGCCAATATTCATGGGTATGATATCACACCAAACATTATCAAGATAATCACTCATGTTGATTGGAACCAAACATCTTTCACAATGTATAGTAGAATTATCAATCCAAGATATCTCATAAGGCACTGGGTGAGGTTTCAGATAAAGTTGCATATAATTGACCTCATTCATAGAGAATACATTCATAGGGCATCTTCCATCAATGATGATTTTGCAAACATTTTCTCCACACTTGAGAAAGGTGTGTAAAAGCTTGAAGTTGTTCCCAAAGTTTTACAAATGGCATTCTTTTTTACAATAACTTGTCACCATATTGCTGGATTTATACATATATATTCTGCAACTATATATCACCAAAAGTCTTTTGACACAATTTGCCCTCAATTCTTGATCTAATCATGCAAAGCCTCAAATTTGGCTCCTAATTTTCAAGAACTATCTTCAAGTCACCTTTGATCTTGAGTATTGTGCCGAAATGAACGAATTCACATTTGAAAAATCACAAAAGGCAGCGCCGCAGCAATAAAACCTGATTTTTGATTCTGGCCGTGACAATTTTTTGCTTTTTGTATTGAATAACCACGCTTGCTTGCAAAATATTAGATCCACAATCAAAATATCATGCTAGCAGATCAAAATATCATGGAAGAAATCCAAAATATCATGACTGGAGCAATTTCTTGTGATTTTGGTAGTTGCAGGATATACCAGCAACTTTTCTCATGCATGTCGTCGTAGTGTGAGGCTGAGTCGCCGGCAGCAACTTGCCAACTAGAAAATAATTTGGGGTGAAGGGAGATCAGGGAGTAGGGACTGCAATGTGGTGGTTGTGTGACGAGAAAAGCACAAGAAGTTAGGGATTTCAAAGGGCTGTTGGATGGGACTTGGGAGATGTTTAGCCGATGTGTGGGCTTCACTGGTGACTGGACGGGATAAAATTGCAGGGTATGGGTTTCGGTGGGTTCTTTTTCTGATGGTGGCGAGGTTGCGCTGTCAATCTTCCAGGAAAGGGGTGTTCAAAAAATAGGGCATGACTGGAATTTTTGAAGAAGTGCAGAATTGCTCTTCAGTTTTTTTTTTGCTTTTTGGACTGAAATTTTAGAGCAGAGAACAAGAAATCAGAATCATAGAGAGAGAGAGAGAGAGAATGAAGGGAGAGGAGAGAGAAGGCAAGAAGAAGGAAGAATAAGGGAGGAGGGAAGAGATGTGCAGAACAGCACTGAGAACGAATTTAGAATTCAGAGAGAAATGAGGGAGAAATGAAGGAGAATTAATGGAGAGAGAGACAGAGAGAATTGAGAGAAGGAAGAAGAAATAAGAAAGGGGAGGGAGAGAAGATGAGAATAGAGACTGCTGCAGGCAGAACAGAGAATTAGAGAAGAACAGAAAGAGAAGAAAGAAGAAGTAAGGAGGAAGAAGAAGGATGGTTTGAAGGAAAACAGGGGACTGAAAATGGAAGAATGGAGATCATTGTTTGGGCTCTGATGCCAAATGATGCGAGACGATATCAAGGATCTGCAGCCATGAGAGAGTGTAGGAGAGGAGAAGGGAAGAAGAACAAGAAGACGAGAAGAGGGAGGATATATTTGGGGGGGGGGGGGGAACACATTTTCACTTATCAATCTAATTCATCAACAAGCTCCTACATGAATTTCACACGCTATTTACAAGTGTTAAAGCCAAATATACATTGTTGGCCCACAATTTAACAACTTAAGCTTTTAGGTAAAGCGGTTATCTTACATGGTATCAATGCTAGTTACCAGGAGGTCCTGGGTTCTAGTCTTGTTGCTGCCTGCTTTTATTGTGTGGTGTTTAAAAATTATTGTGTACCCTATTATGGGTGTTATTTGGCGTGTGTTTCTCTTTTCTCATGTTGCTGGGCTCTGCGTGTGGAGGAGTGTTAAAGCTAGATATACATTGTTGGCGCACAACCTAACATCTTAAGCTTTTAGGTGAAGTGGTTGTCTAGCAATAAGAAAGTCTCTAACACATGAAATTATGCATATGCCCCTAAAATTTACAAGAAACTACAAATATACCCCTTAAATACACAAATATTACAAACAAGCCCCAACATACACATAATACCATACAAACTACACTAAATACACATAATAAGCAGATAAATTAGACATGAAACCCTTGTCCAATTCTTCTCTATTTTAATCTCCAACAAGGGTGAAACCATGGTTTGGCTTCTTGTCCTACATCACCCCATTTCTTCTTGAACAATGTAGAAACAGATGAGGAATTGTTTATGAACTATCAAAACATAAAGAACACATGTTAGGAGAAAGTGCGTTTGAAGGTCTCCTTCTTTGCAATATTGTTGTTCTTAACCATATTAAGAATAACCAACCAATTACAAGCCTTGATTCTTTTGGGAAACTTTGACCTTCCGAATACTTTTATGGTGTGGAAAGGACATAATACAATTAGTCAGATGTTAAAAAAAAAAAAGATTTGTGAGTGTAAACTTTTGAAGAATCTATAGACCATGAATGACTATTCTTCCTAATGGAATGAAGACAATTCTCCAACCACAATAACAAAGAAGATAGCTTCTCCACCTCCTTTTATGAGTTTTGCAAGAAATGGAAATCCCAAGAAGTTGTATGAATACCACCCAAAGGGACTCCCATTGACTTATGAATACCACCCAAAGGGACTCTTGAATAATTCCTTGAGATGTAAAATATGCTAATTTTACATACATGAATATTCCACAGACACCAGCAAGGCAAAGCCAACTTGATGTTCTCCTCTTTGCGCTGCTATCCCTAGACTTCGAGTTCTCGAGGATGGCTCTTCCATCCTCTAACCATTTCCTAGCGCTCCTTTACACAACAAAGTTCATCTTCTTTCACTGAATTTGCTTTGATCATCTTCGTACCTATCGCCTTGAACCCTAGCCCTCCGTGATCGTCCTCCTCTATCTCCTTAAACCTTAGCCCGACCCTCTGCGGTCATCCTCCTTTGTGCCGGAAGTAAAGAAGTGATCGTAGAGGACTTTGTGGTGGTTGTAATTCCATCTGTGAGCTTCATTAAGTTTGTGAAATTCGCGATACGAAATTCAGCTATTTGATTTATCAATTGAAGGGGCCGTTCTTTGCACCTTGCTTCCTCTTCTTTTCTTGAGCCTCTTCAGAGAGTTCCACTTTTGAACTCTAGCATATCATTGCAGCAAGTCCTCCTTGGCTGTGAGAATCGAACTGGAGCAGTGTATCTCAGCAACTCCAGAGCGTTCCCATCTTAGTGACTCTCGCTTGACTGAGATTACTATGAACTAGAATTGTCTGTGTTGATTGTCTGTTGGTGTCCCTTTCAGCTATTGTCTTTGGTTGTGTCCCATCGATAGTGTTTGTTTGGGATTCTTCAGCGTCATAGAAGGTCTTGCAAACCCACTAGATTTTTTGCTAATCGTCAGCATGGCTTTGGGAGCCTCCTATCTTCACTTTGGGAGACTCTCAGACTTCCTGCCAAGGGCTAGTTGGTTTTTTTTGGTTATTTGCTGTGCCTGCTGTTATGGTAATTTGCTTGTTGTTCATGCACTCTTGCCTAGTGGAATTGTGCCTGTTTTTTGGCTGCCTAATCGCTCATGGGTATGGGTAAAGGAAGGGGATACTCGGACATGCTATTGTGAAGATTGAGAGAAAAGTTTTCAGTGCTAACCACTTGGATAGTTCAACTTTCAGGCTGTCTGAATTTGCTGAGAGATTCTTCTCTTTTAACTTATTGAAAAGGGATTATGGATCTTGATACCCTTGGGGGTGATGTGTTTGGGTCTATTAGAAGCAGCGAATGGGTGAGCCCTGGGGGGGGGGGGGGGTGCTCTTTTCTGTAGAGAGGGAGACAAAATTCGTGTAGAACTGAGGAGCAATGAGAGGGGTAGGTTTATTTGTATTGAGAAGCACCGTCCTGGAGGTTGAAGGTAGGCACTCCACATTCTAGAAGGAAATTAGAGCGAGGGATGGCACAAATTTTTAGAAGCTTTGAGGAAGCTGTCTATTGACATTGAGGGAACCACATTATAAGATGTGCGGATTGCGGCTCTAAGAACATAGTTTTTTGGGAGTAGACCTCGGAGAAATAGAATGTGTTTCAGAGGCTTTTGGATAACAGATCATTCTCTGAAGTTGTCAAAGAGCATCCGATAAGGGGTAGAAGGATTGGGCAATTCGGGAATAATTTCTCCCCTAATGATGGCAGTAGGGATTGCGAACGTCGACATTTGAATAATGGGCTGAGAAGGGCTGTTTGCAGATGGGTTGAAAAGGGTAAAATTAATGGGTATTAGAACCAATTTAAGAGGAGGAAATGAGACCTTCTAGACCTAAGAATTTAAGACTCAATGAAGTGAGTATCCCTTCTAGCGGTCAATTGAGTTAGTTAGGTGGATTGGAGTTGCTCCGCCCCCGGGGGGGGGGGGGGGAGGTTAGAAAAGGAGGGTGAGCAAAGCTCTCAAGAAAAATTGAATGGAGAGGTATTAAAAACCCAATGTTTGGAAGAACTGAAGGTGATGGAGGAGAATATGAGGATTGCACCGCTCGATTCCAAGCCACAACTATCTTTCCATTCAACTAGTGGGACATTAGAAAGGAATCTGGAGATTCCTGGGATTTTTTTTTTTGGGGGGGGGGGGGGGGTAGAAGAGATTTTCGATATGGAAGATGACTTGAACAACTTTTGTGAATTTGAGAAGGAATTGTTGGTGGATCAGTTGAGAGCTGATTTAGCCTTGAATGAAAGGGAAGCCTTGGCTCAATTAACATAGGAAAGCTTCAAAGGAGAGGGACTGGAAGCCTTAGGAGAGGGTGACAAACCTTACCAAAGCACACAGCTGTATGGGGGAGAATGTATTCAATTGTTCTTTGAAATTGTGCAAGGGGTACTAATGATTTTAAGCACAATTTATAGTAGGTGAAAGAATTGATAGATAAGGGGTCCTTGTCCCCTGTCCTGAGCCTAATTTTGATATGGTGGACTCTGTTGATTTTCCTTTGGTAAAAAAAAAGAAAAGGGGGGGGGGGGGGGTAACAATGAAGAGGCAGCTTGTTCTATGGCTAGTCTGAACTCGTCCAAATTTGGAAAAGGTTTACTTCCTTTTCTTGTTCAATCCATTATTAGGTTTGAAATTAGTTAGTCTAGTAGGGATTGAGATGAAATTGCTAGTGAGTCCTAGAACTTATAAGTGGGAAAAAAAAAAAGAAGGTGCAGAAAGAATTTAAGAATTTGATTTCTTCTATTAACTATAGGGGAGGGCGGTAAATAAGTGAAATTATGAAAATCATCATAATAAAGTGTTAATAAATGAGGTCCTGCTTAGATACTCCCTTGATATGGTTTTGATTCCGGAGACCAAGCTTGAGAATGTGATGGGAGGGTAGTTAGTGTTGGGGAAGAGGGGGTTATGGAGGTGATGTTAAAAACACAATGGCCCAAAAATAAACTTTCCCCTAGTCCAATCAACACTAAGTAGAATAGTTAATTATCCAAAAATAGAAATACATAGCAACCAAACACACAAAACCAGCCACACAATCACAAAGAGAACACCAAGATTTACTTGGAAAATCCTTTGACGTGAAGGGAAAAACCACGGAACCAAAGTCCATTTCCAACTTCCACTATTTCAAAATAGTAGGCTACATTAGGTCTTCCCTAGCTAAAACTAGAGGCTTACATCAACAACAATCATCAATAATCACAAATTCTTGGCATGGAAAATAAAACTTGAATGAGAAATGGAGAGGTCTCACCCAAAACATGGGCTGCTGTCCAAGCCATGAAACCAAAGCTACAAAGCTCCAAATGACAATCAGACCGACCTGAATAAAGAAGGATGAGTCATGAACAATTTGTCAAAATTTCATCTCAATCGGACAAGAAATCACCATCCGATCTTCAAGATCAAGCGGACTGCGCATGCACCTTCAATCCCGAAAAAATTCAACAAACTATTTTCTTCTCTCCCTCAGTCTTTTCTTGGCTGTCCCAGGGATACATGAAGCTTCCTTTCTTGCAACAATAGCTTCCCAAATTAAGTGTTTTTGCTTCTCCAAAGATGACCCACCATCTTTTAAAGAAAGCCACAACCAACTAATTAATGAACCACTCCATTCCAAGACAACAAGTGAGATACCACTAAGCACAAAGGTCTTCATTTCCCCTTGGACATGGATTCCACTTGGGCATTGACCAAGACTCCCATGAGGATCATTTTATACATGTAAGCCATCCTTCACATAGGAGGGAAACCCAATAGATTCCCCCTCATGACTATGTGGAGGAGTTCACCATATCGGCAATCATGCAACATGTTTTATGTTTTTCCCTTGATAGGAATTTTTTCATCATGCTTGAACCATTGTCATCAGTATGAGTCTTTCCAATTTCTAACAAGTTAGAATCCAGTGCATCTCCAATCCAATGATATTTCACATCAATATGTTTTGATCGAGAATGAAAAGTGTGATTCTTACAAAGAGGAATCGCACTCTGACTATCACAATACAACACATACCTCTCTTGCTTGAACCCAAGTTCCTGCAAGAATCTTTTCATCCACAAAACTTCCTTGCAAGCTTTAGTGGCAGCAATAAGCTTAGCTTCAGTACTAAAAAGAGCAACACATTTCTGCAACTTGCCATAACTTCCCCCTGTGAAAGTAATCAAGTATCCCGATGTAGACTTTTTAGTATCAACATCTCCAGTCATGTTTGCATTTGTATAACCAACCAGTAAATGTTTTCCACTTCCAAAGCAAACGCATGAGGAGGAAGTACCTCAGAGATACCTAAGAATCCATTTCACAACATTCCTATGCTCTTTACTAGGATTGGAGAGAAATCTACGAACACCAATTGAATAAGCTATGTCTAGCCTCGTGCAAATGGTTGCATACATCAAACTTCCAAGTGCTGAAGCATATAAAACTCTTCCTATCTCTTCCGTCTCATTCTCGATGGAAGGACATTGCTTGGAACTCAACTTGATGTGATTAGCAAGAAGAGAGCTAACTGCCTTAGTCCTCTCCATGTTAAATCTTTCAAGCACTTTCTAGATATACTTTTCTTGTGATAACCATAGCTTCTTGGCTTTTCTATCACAAGCGATTTCCATGCCAATGATTTTCTTCGCTGGCCCTAAGTCTTTCATGCAAAAAGACTTGCTCAAATCTTTCTTCAACCTGTTAATCTTATACATATCATGACCTATAATTAACATATCATCAACATAGAGCAATAAAATAAGAAAATCACTGTCAGAAAATCTTTTAATAAAAACACAATGATCAGAAGTAGTTTTTCCATAACCATGCTGCTTCATAACTGATTCAAACTTCCTATACCTATGCCTTGGTGCTTGGTTCAACCCATATAAGCTCTTATTTAACTTGCAAACTAGATTTTCTTTTCCTTTTACTTGAAAACCCTTTGGTTACTCCATGTAGATCTCTCATTTCAAGTCACCATGGAGAAAAGTAGTCTTCATATCCATATGATCTATCTCCAAATCCATACTAGCTACTAAACCGAGCACCACTCTGATAGATGATATCTTCGCAATTGGAGGAAAAATATCATCAAAGTCAATTCCCTGTTTTTGGCTGAAGCCTTTCACAACCAACATTGCCTTGTACCTGTGATGTGAACTATTTTCTTTAGTCTTCAATCTGTATACCCATTTATTCTTCATAGCTCTCTTGAGTCTTGTCCTTTGGCAACTTTACCGGCTCAAAAGTATCATTTTCATGTAGGGATTTCAACTCTTCTTGCATAGCCTTTAACCACTCTTCTTTATGCTCATGTTCTATGGCCTCCTGAGGACACTTTGGTTCTCCCGCATTTGTGAGCAATATATATTCATGTGGGGAATTCCTACTTGAGGGTTGACGGTCCCTCGATGATCTCCTCAATGGTATATTAGATGAAATTGGTAGCACTCTGTCTTCTACAATCAACTGCTGGCTCAATTACCTCATCACTAACTGTAGGTGGAGCTACATCACCCGGATCACCCCAATCATCATGTGCATCATCTCCAACTTGATCTGAAATTATAGAAGGAGGAATTGGATCCAAACCAACCAAGTCATTGTTGTTTGTCTTTTCCTTTTCAACAACTTTTTCAATGTCCTCATTAGTCTGGTTTTCAACAAATACAACATCCCTGTTTCTAATCAATTTCCTTTCAAATGGATCATACAACCTGTACCCAAAATTGTCATGTCCATATTCGAGAAAGATACATGACTTCGTTTTTGCATCAAGTTTTGATCTCTCATCCTTAGGAATATGTAAAAAAGCTTTGGAGCCAAACACTTTTAAGTGATGATAAGAAACATCTTTCTTATTCCAAACTTTTTTTGGCATGTCACATTGCAAGGGAATACATGGAGAGAGATTTATCAAATGGACTGCTGTACTCGGTGCCTCACCCCAAAAGGATCTTGTCAACTTAGCATGTGATAACATGCATCTTACGCTCTCTATCAGAGTCCTATTCATCCTTTTTGCCAAACCTTTAAACTGAGGAGTTTTGGAGGAGCTTTTTGATGTTAAATGCCTTGAGCACTGCAATACTCATCAAATGGCTCTAAATATTCACCATTATTATCTGATCTGATGCACTTCAATTTTCTTCCTGTTTCTCTTTCAACACTAGCCTGGAATTGTTTAAACACATCCAACATTTGATCTTTGGTCTTCAAGGTGTACACCCACACTTTCTTGGAATGATCATCAATAAAAGTAACAAAGTACAATGCACCACCAAGTGTTCTAGTTTTCATGGGGCCACAAACATCTTAATGCACCAAATCTAAAACATTTAAATTTTCTAGATGGAGGAGCACTTTAAAGAATACTTTGTGCTGCTTACAGCTAAACAATGTTCACAAGGCTTCAAAGACATACCTTTCAAAGCTTTTTCTTGAGTAGAAATTCAATTCCTTTTCGACTAGTGCCCAAGTCTTTTGTGCCATAACTCTGTATTTGAATCATTCTCCACTGCATTGACCACCAAAGTCACCCGATGTATATGACGAGAAGAAATCCCTTTTGGATGTTGCATGAATGGAGACACCACTGTCTATTACCCAACTAGTCTCCTGGCAAGCAAGATTAATTTCATCATTCTCACAAACAATAAGAAAGCCATCAGAAACCGTAGTAGCTCTGTTTTATCTTCATCTTTCTTGTCATATTTTTCTTTTTCTTTTCTTTGCTCATTCTTCCACTTTCGGCAATATTTTCTTTATATGACCTTCCTCACCACAAACAAAACATTGAATGTATTTCTTTGAGTGAGACTTGCTTCTGGATTTATCACGATATTAGGACCTTTGCTTTTGCTTCTCCCCTATTTTTTGTTACAAATGCTTCTAATTGAGAGGATGACGAACCTGCAATTTTTCTCCTTGGATCTTCATTCAACAAACTACTTTTTACCAAACTCATATATACAACTCCTTTAGGGGCTGAGTTTGTGATGGAAACTCTAAAAGTCTCCTAACTATCTGACAAAGAACCACGAAGCCATAAAGCCTGCACCTCATCATCAAAAGAAATTTTCATAGACACCAACTGATTTATAATTCCTTGCATTTCATTCATATGATCAAGTTTAGGAGTACCATCCCTGTATTTCAAATGCATAAGTTTCTTTATCATATACAATTTATTTCCCCCTGTTTTTCTAGCATAAAGCCCAGCTAGCTTTGTCAAAAAGTGATTGTGTATCAATTTCATCGGCCACATGGTTATGGTCATTATCTTCGACCCATTGCTGGATATAATCACATACTTGCCCATTTAACAATTTCCAATGATCCTTAAATCTATCACTGGGCTTGGCTGACTCACCAAGAATAGGAGCATCCGAGCATGATAATTTTTGCAATAAAGTAGGTCCTCCATTTTTCCTTTCCAAATGTGATATTACTCCCATTCAAACTAATCATTCTACTAGTGTTCACCTCCATGGCTACAAAGAAACCAAGCTCTGATACCACTGTTGGGGAAGAGGGGGTTATGGAGGTGATGTCCAAAACACAATGGCCCAAAAATAAACCTTCCCCTAGTCCAATCAACACTAAGTAAAATAATTAATTATCCAAAAACAGAAATACCTAGCAACCAAACATAAAAAACCAGCTACACAATCACAAAGAGAACACCAAGATTTATGTGGAAAACCCTTTGGTGTGAAGGTAAAAACCATGGGACCGAAGTCCACTTTCATTCTTCCACTATTTCAAAATAGTAGGTTACAATAGGTCTTTCCTAGTTAAAACTAGAGGCATACATCAACAACAATCATCAAGAATGCCCAGTGGAGCTGTAATTATTCATATTTGATCAATATACTTTTACCTTTGATAAAAAAAAAAAAAGAATCACAAATTCTTGGCATAAAAAATAATATGAGCCATCGCCATTAAGGTGGAATCAAACTTGAATGAGAAATGGAGAGGTTTCACCCCAAACAGGGGCTGCTGTCAAAGCCATGAGACCAAAGCTACAAAGCTCCAATTGACAATCAGACTGACTAGAATGAAGAAGGATGAGTTGCGAACAACTTGTCAAAATTTCATCTCAATCGGACGAGAAACCACCATCCGGTTGTCAAGATCAAGCTGACTGCGCAGGCACCATCAATCCTGAAAATTCAGCAAACTATTTTTTTTGTCTCCCTCACTCTTTTCTTGGTTGCCCCAAGGATTTACGAAGCTTCCTTTCTTGCAGCAATAGCTTCCCAAATTAAGTGTTTTTGCTTCTCCAAAGATGACCCACCATCTTCCAAAGAAAGCCACAACCAACTAATTAATGAACCACTCCATTCCTAGACAACAAGTGGGATACCACTAAGCACAAAGGTCTTCAGTTCCACTTGGACATGGATTCCACTTGGGCATTGACCAAGACTTCCAAATGGATCATTTTATACATGTAGGCTATCCTCCACATAGGAGTGAAACCCAACAGTTAGAGGGATTTGGGAAGGTTGCGATAAGGACTGGGCTTGCGTACCTTCTTGAGCGGGTGGTGCTTTGGTAATGTGGGGGACTTGCTCTATTGTTAAAGTGGATAGTCTAGGACGTTTTTTTTCTTTATGTATAGCTTTTGTAGTTGATCTCCTAGGCATAAATCAACACTCATTTTCTGATACCTTCGTCCTATCCTTATTTTTTGTTCAATTAGTCTTTCCCATGGTTTAATTGTAGGACTCATAACTTTAGTTACATGATAGTTATTACAATTTTGAATCTCTTTTACTTTTATTTATAGTATTATAGTGCTTTTCCTCCATTTTTCTTGCATTTCTTAGTTCTTATAATTGTGATAAATAAATTAGTTATCCAAATAATTCCATATTGCTTAGGCATTTCCAAACACTTGGGATATTATCTAGTCATTTTCCATATTTCATATTTTTTAATGCAAACTTAAATTTTATTAATTCTAATTTTGGGAATACATCTAAAATTTTTAGTCTTGTCCTCATGTGTTAGTTAAGTTTAAAAAGCCTTGTAGTTGGTTTTCATTAAACAACTCATGAGAGTAACTTTGCCATCTTTCTTTTATGTCGTCTTCTTTAATCTAGATGCTATCATCCTCAATTTTTATTCATTTTACATCACTTAAGTCCTTGGTCTTCTTTCTCTAGCCCTAGCAAGTTTTAATATGTCTCATTCCTCTTTCCTTGTATCTAGTTTGGTATATGAATTATTATGTGCTCTATATTTAGCTTCTTTATTGGCCTTTTTTTTGCATCTTTTCTTGCTTCTTTATTCTTTTCAAAGTTTCCCATTTTTCTATATTTTTGCAATGTTTTATGCCAAATTATTTGTTGTCTTCACGGTTTTTTGGACATCTTGATCCCATCACCAACTCTTTACTAGCTGAGGTTCACCTAAATCTTTTTTGCTATTTTTGTAATTGATCTAGCTATCCTACTCTGTAGAGTGTTTGTGTCTATGCTATTCCCTATTCTGCTTAATAGGATAGCAAGCTCAATTAAATATATAGCAAAAGAGAATAGCGAAGATGGTGATTGCACAATCACCTGTTATGTTGAATCAATAGGTAATTTCGAATAATAATGCTGGATATTTTGTGTGTGAATGATTCTAGCATGTCAATCTGTGCATGTGCATGCCACACCTGTCATATGATGATAGTTGTGAATATTGAAGTTGACTCATTATGTTGATGAATGTGGAGAGAGCATTTTGACACCTGTATATAAAACATCGCTGAAAATTGCATGCTAATCATTGTGATGTTGTGGTGTGGAACTTATGATGCATGTTATGCTTTGGGAGGACTGGATGAAATAGTAACACATGCGGCAAGGCCAACCCAAGTTTTCTCGCTTGAATAATTATGGATGGTATTGTGAATGCAAATATTTGTCTTAACTTCTAAATAATAAGTGACTGGTATTGCTTAGATGTCGTCGCTAGAGTTTCTTTTGAGGTAGAAGAACGTACTAGAGTAAAGGCAAAATATATTTTATCACAAACATTGTTTATGGTCAAAATAGTTTGTTCTCCCCCCGCCCACCCAAAAAATCCAAATAAAAAGCTACATGATTGTTTGTATGTAGCTGTATGGAAGAAGAGGTAGGCTGGTAGCAATAGTCTTCTTTGAAGAATTACTTGGCTTGGATGAGAATGAATATATCGATTCTGCAAATGGGGAAAATTACTTTCTGGCTCTACTATTTTTGATATTTGAATATGGTATTAATGAGATATTCCTCTATCCTAATACACTTGGTTAAAGACAATTTTTGCCTACATGCAGCAGTGTTTGTGACAGAGAAATGTGTTGGATGAATTGTTACTGCGAATTTAATAATTGAGATATATATATATATATATATGTCTCCTTTCTTTTGGGTTTAATAGTTAAGAAATTTTTTAACCTCTTCCTCTGTTGTGTCTTTTTATTGTTCATTAGAAAACTGAACTCCTGTGACATTCAATTCTCTTTGCAGCCTGCGCCAGCCACATATGATGATGTATTTAAATCGATATTTGATTACATCGACCATCTCTTTTCATTGATTCGCCCAAGAAAGCTTCTTTATATGGCAATTGGTCAGCACAATTCCAGATTTCTGATCAATTTTTTTTTTTTTTCTGGAGATTGTCCTATAATCACATTATTGTGAATCTATTTTGTTTAAATCTGAATTTTGTAGATGGAGTCGCACCAAGAGCTAAGATGAATCAGCAACGTTCTCGGCGATTTAGAGCTGCCAAAGATGCTGCTGAGGCTGTAAGACATTCTTATCTTAATGTTTCATCATAGACAGAGGTGCTGTTTGGTATCATTTTTGTTTTCCCTTTGTTTGTTTGTTTCTGTACAGTGAATAAACAGATTATGGCAGTGCGTTTATTTTTGTGGTTAGTTTTTTGTTTCTGTTTCACAAAAATTGAAAATAAGATTTTATGTTTTTAAGTTTTCAGTCCTTTAATATCAGGAATTAACTTCTTGTGGATTAAATCATCCGTTTTATATATAATTTTAAATTAAATTAAAATAAAATGATAATGTGAATTTAAAATATAATACAAAAATATCCATAAAATTTATGAAAATTTGCAAAAAACACTAAAATCATTCAAAATATATTTTTGCTACTTTTCAACTGTCATGTATTGGATTGTTCTTGTGGCACTAAAAAGTGTGTTTTGAATTATTATTAGTTAGTTAGATAATTATAATTGTTAGAAGGAAATATGATATTTTAGTAATTAGGTTGTGTGAGTGGGGGTATTTTTTGTTCTTAAATCTTTTTGTTCTTAGTAGTATATAAAAGGCGGACCTAGAGCTGTACAGAAGAGGTCCTCGAAAAACCGCCGATTCTTTCTTTTCTTCTTCCTCTCTATTGTGCCTCGTGTTTTTGGGTCCACATGTTTTGTTCGTGTTCCACATATGGGTCAAGACAAGTTCTCTCCTCGTGCTGATAAATGTATCTTTGTCGGGTACTCGAGAATACAAAAGGGTTATAGTCTTATAGATGTTATGATCCCCACACTTGTAGGAAATATATTAGTGCAGATGTCACCTTTTTTTTTTTTGAGGGAACACCTTATTTCTCTAGTGATAGATCCTCCTTGGGTGAATATGTTTTGAGTCCATCAATGTTTTTTGATCCCCCCCTTGTGTGTTGGTCCTTTTCTTACTGTTATCCCTCTCTATAAATCTTCTACTCTTCCAAATTTGACTGTTAATGGTCCAGAGAAATAATTTAGGGTTTATGAATGACAGAAAGCAAACACGAGCATCACTACCACTGTGCAACCACCTTTTATGCCCATCATTGTTTTGACTTCTGGTTCTGGAGAGCCATCTCAATGTGACTTGGATTTGCCCATTGCTCATCGAAAAGGTACTCAAAGATGTGCTCAGCAATCCTTAGTTGCTTATCCTATTGCCCATTATGTTTCAATTCTTCACCTTCCTAGACCTATTCATTTATTTTGGCTCGTCTACTTCTTCTGTTTCTATCCCTTCCTCACGTGTCGACTCCTTTGCTAACCCTGGATGGAAGCATGTAATAGCTATAAAAATGGATGCCTTTACCACTCGAGGGACATGGGGTTTGGTGGATCTTCCTCATGGTAAAGATTTGGTTTGGTGTTGTTGGTTCTACACCATCAAATATCTTCTTGATGGCTCTATTGAATGACTTTCGGCTCAATTGGTTGCCAAGAGTTATACCCAAATATATGGTATTGATTATTTTGAGATCTCTTGTGGCTTCTGTTCGTGTGTTGATCTCATTAGCAATTAATTTTGATTGGCCTTTATACCAATTGGATGTGAATAATGCTTTTTAATATGGTGATTTGCAGGAAAAAGGTATATATGGAGCAACCTCTAGGGTATGTTGCTTAGGCAAAGGATGGTAAAGTATGTAGGTTGCGTACAACCATTTATGGTCTTAACTCTTAAGTAGTTTTTTCGAGCTTGGTTTGACAAATTTAGTGTGGTGGTCTCTACATTTGGCTTTATTCAATGCTACTCTAACCATTTGGTCTTTGTCCACAAAAAGGAGACATGAGTGGTACTTCTTGTGGTTTATCCACTTCTAACGATCAGAGTGGGATTATGGATGTTAAGTGGTGGCTTCAACTAAATTTCAAATCAAGGGCTTGGGTACTCTACATTACTTTATTCGTATTGAGATTGTACAGTGTAGGAAAGGGGTGAATCTATCCCAGTGAAAATATACCTTGGACTTGCTAAGTGACTCTGGTTTTTTGGGAGCCAAACTTGTTGATACTCCTATAGATCTTATCATGAAGTTGTCCAGGAATGTTAGACTAGAATTTGAAGACAAACGTCGATGTAGGCAATTGGTTGGTAAGTTGATCTACTTGATTGTCATTATACTTGTCATATCTTTTATAGTGGGGGTGGTGAGTCAACTTATGGAAAATCCCATACAACCACTTTGAGATGCCATTTGTAGGATTTTGGGTTATCTCAAAGGCTCTCCCAGCATAGGTTTGATATATAAATGCAATAAAAATTGTGAGATCATGGGATACTTTGGTACAGACTGGGCTGGCTCTATTGATGATCAAAGTCTATTAAGTATACTGTACATTTGTGGGAGGTAGCAAGAAACAAACTCCTATAGCGAGATCTAGTGCTGAATCAAAATACCGAGCTACGTTTCATAGTGTGAGTAAGCTTATGTGGTTGAAGTCTCTTATTTCAGAGATGAGATTCTTGGTAACAAAGCCAATCGATATGTTTTGTGATAACCAAGCTACCATTTATTTTGCTAGCAATCCAATATTTCATGAGAGGACAAAGCATGTTGAAGTTGATTGTCATTTAGTAAGGGATTTTGAGTTGGAAGAAGGTAGTGAAGACTCAGAAATCTGTGTATCAGTTAGGCCATGTTTTCACAAAGCCTTTATTTAAGCTTGCCTTGTCTAGTAGTTGTAACAAGCTAGGGTGGGGTGATATTTATGTACCTCCAGCTTGAGGGGGAGTGTTAGAAGAAATATGTTATTTTCGTAATTAAGTTGTGTGAGTGGGGTATTTTTGTCCTTAAATTTTTTATTCTTATTAATGTATAAGAGGCAGACCTTGAGCTGTACGCAAGTGCTTCAAGAAAAACAGCCAATTGTTTCTTTTCTCCTTCTTCTCTTCTTCTCTTCATCTCTGACCGTGAGTTCTGTATTTTCTTTTTGATTCTACATTTTATTTTTGATTTACAACAATAATAATTTCTATTTTTATTATGATATTTTAAATTTGTATTCTTTTGTATTTTTTTTAGTTTTAATCAAAATTTTAATTGTTATTTCGTCAAAGGACAAAAAATGAGTTTTAATATGTTCTAGCTTTGGAAATATTAACCAATTATGCTGCTAGTCTTTGTTTTTTAGTTTTATTTTTGTTTTTGGTTTCCTTTATAGTTTATTGTTTCTGGTTTTTGTTTTCATAATTTTTGATAGTGATACCAAATAGCCCTGGAATTGGTGAATTTATTATCCTTTTGTTTCTTGAGTTTCAGGAAGCTGAAGAGGAAAGATTGAGGGAAGAGTTTGAGGAAGAGAGTAAAGGTTTGTCTTCTAAAGAAAAGCCTGAAACATGTGATTCAAACGTGATCACACCTGGAACTCAATTTATGGCTGTGCTGTCAGTGGCGCTGCAATATTATATACATGCCAGGTTAAACCGCAATCCTGGCTGGTGGTATACAAAGGTTTGATTTTTATTTCCCGGCAATTCTCTCTTCTCCTAACCCCTTACTCCCTTGAAGATCGGATGATTCCTTGCCAGTGGAGTAATCCCTTCTGGTTCTCTTTTTCCGTATACCTCTGGATTTCAGGATACTTTCTCTGTCTAAATTTATTTACGGGGCTGCATTGGGTGATTATTTGAAGGTTATTCTTTCCGATTCAAATGTTCCTGGTGAGGGAGAACATAAAATAATGTCATACATTCGGTTACAGCGTAATCTTCCTGCTTTCGATCCGAACACCCGACACTGTCTTTATGGTCTAGTAAGTGTGTTTTCTGATTTCCCACTTTCCATTCTTATAAATTTTTTCCTTCTAATTATTCTCATGTTACTTTTTCCCCTTTCATGTGGAATTCAACTTTCACATGGCCATTCCCATCTCTGAAATGCGATGGACAATTTGGTTTTTCACACTCAGGATGCAGATTTGATTATGCTGTCTTTAGCAACGCATGAAATTCACTTCTCAATATTAAGAGAGGTTGGTAGCTAATGTTTCAAAATGCCATGATACCATGACATATTGGTTGCTTCTGATAGAAATAAAAGCTTTGTTGCTATTTGTACAGGTTATCACTCTGCCTGGGCAGCAGGGGAAATGTTTCCTCTGTGGTCAGGTTGGTCATCTGGCTGCTGAATGTCCTGGGAGCCAAGCTGAAGATTTGAATGAGAAGGCTGTGGACAACACTCCCATTCACAAGAAGAAATATCAGGTTGGATATCCCGTCTCTGATTCTATAGTTTATCGTTAAGATTTTTTAATTTCTTTTGAATTGTTTCCTAATCATGTGCGCTGATTTTCCTAATGATGTGAAAACTTGTTCATTGTGTGGACAGTTCCTGAACATCTGGGTGTTGCGAGAATATTTGCAGTATGATTTGGATATTCCCAACGCTCCATTCAAGATTAACTTTGAGCGGATCGTGGATGATTTTGTGTTTCTATGCTTTTTTGTTGGCAATGACTTTCTTCCACATATGCCAACATTGGAAATCCGGGAGGTATGCTGGTGCTTGAGACTTTGTAATTCTAATTAATCATTATTTAACCAATTTGTTGGATTTTGCATATGCCATGATTCTATTTATAATCAGATGCCTGGATTAAAAAATTAAGGGCCTTTAATTCAGCTTTCTCTAACAGATTTCTAAAAACCATGGTTAAAAAGTGGACAATGCCACCTCAGTTTGGGACTTGGCTCATTTTTGGCTGTCAGTGGTCTGGCCATCCAAAAATACAGAAAACAAATTTTTACTGTTTTGGGAGAATGTTCTCTGGAGAATTCTTGGAAAGCAGTTTCTGAATTCCCTGTTAAGTGCATTTTCTGTGTCATTTTGACCCCTGATTTCAAAAACTGAAAACAGCCTTAAGTGTGCCTGAGATTGTCCATATTCCATTCTTTCCTTGATGGTTGATATTTGATGCTTTTATGGTTTTTAATTGTCTAATATTTCCATCGTACTGTATTATCATTTCATAATTTGTGCAACTTCCAGGGTGCTATAAATCTATTGATGAATGTGTATAGAAGGGACTTTGCAGCTATAGGTGGTTATCTAACTGATGCTGGTGAGGTAATTTCTCTGCTTCATAGTCTTCAAACTTATGTATGATTAGTGAGTGAATGAGTGTGTGTCTGCGTGACTTTTTTAAGAACTATTTAAGTGAATTTTGAGAATCAATCTAAGGTGGCCTTTTGGCCAATTGTAAGTGGCACTGTTAATAGGTTTAAGAAAATTTAGTGGCTATTTATAATTTAAAAAATACATTAGAAGATAATCATATACTATTTTATTATATATTTTAATATATTGCTTATTAATGAAACATAATTCAATTCTTTAATGAAGAAGAAGTGTCTATTAATTTAAATTAATATTAAAAATTAGAAATGCTAAGTGCCTGTTTGGTATTGTTGCTGTTTTCTATTTTCAGTTTCTATTTTTTAACAGTGAAGAAACAAATTATAAAAATGCATTTATTTATTTTGTCAGTTTTCTTTTCTGTTGCTAGTTTTCAACTATTTGCCAAAAAACTGAAAAGCAGATTTTATTGTTTTCAGTTGTTTTGGCAACCCTTTGTTAGAAATTTTAATATCTAGAAATAGTTTTTTTTTGGATGAAATTATTCATTTTATACTTTTTTAAATTAAAATCAAAATTAAATGATCATATGAATGTAAATTTAATTAAATAAAAATATACATAAATTTTCTAAAAAAATAATAAAGCCAATTGCAAAATACTTTTACTATTTTTCAATTGTCACAATCAACAAAAATTTTGTTGTAAAGTAAATTTTGAAAGGACAACAATTGAGTAAAATAATTATAATGAATTTGATTTTTATTATAGTAATTTTTTAATGTGTATTGTTTTTAATTTTATTATTTTTTATCATGTTTTTATAATATTATTTGATTTAAAGATGAAAATGAGCATTTTTTAATTAAGTTTTTAATTTACATTAGTTTTATAAATGTTAATCAAACAAGTTTCTGATTTCTAGTTTTTAATTTCTGCTTCTGGTTTTTGGTTTTCGTTTTTGGTTTTCATTTCTCTAATTTTTGACAATGATACCAAATAACCCTTAATTTAATTAATAATATTATTTTAACATAAATTAATATGATAATCATATGTTATAACTATAAATTAAGAAAAAGATTATTGTTAATCAAAAACTAATTTTATATTATTTTTACTTAATAAAAATATTTAAGTATTAATAAAAAACAACAAGTAACATAATTATTAATTAAATTTTTAATTAAAAAATAACCATATATTATTTTATTATGCATTATAACCTATTAATTATTAATAAAATATAATTAAATTCTGCAATGATTAAAAAAACCATCTATAAGTTTAAATTAGTAAAAATTTTAATTTATTTATTCATACTATTTTAACATAAATTAATGTAATAATCATATGTTATAAACATACATTTATAACAAGATTATTGTTAATTAATAAATAATAATATCATATTGTTTTAGTTAATAGAAAATATTTAAATTTTAATTAGAAAATAAAGGTAATTGTCATTTAAATTTCTAATTAGAAAAATATTAATATTTTAATTTAAAATATATTTAAAAATAACAATATATTATTTTACTATGCATTATGGCATATTATAATTCAATTTTGGATTGAACAATAACTATTTATTAATTTAAATTAACATTTACTAAATTAAAATTTTGAATGTAATTAGTAATATTATTTTTATCATAATTTAGTATGAAGTAATATGTTCTAAATATACATTAACAACAAGATTATTTTTAATTAAAAATAATAATCTTATGTTATTTTTTAATAGAAAATATTTAAATTTTAATTATAAGTAATTTAAATAATTTGTTAATGAGATTTTTTAATTAAAAATATTAATATTTCTAATTTAAGATATGTTTAATAATGATCATATAGTATTCTATAATAAAAGTAAGTATCCGAATACCACGTATTTTAAAAACAACCAAACTTCAATTATAACTTTCTACCTTTTTTAGTTTAGTACTTATTATTAGCACTTAGTAAATTCAACACTTTTTCTGAAAAATACTTCTGCATAAGTGGTTCCAAATGATGTCGAAAAGAATTGGGGTCCACCATAACTTGAATCTCTTTTTTGTAGATCATTATTATAGAAAGTCTCTAACATGGTTTAGATTCCTACAAAATTGTTGAAATTTCTGTTGAAATTTACAAATGGCTAAAGCTTTCTCTCTCCTCTCTTTGTGCTCAATGCCCTCGTTAATCTGCAGTTCTGATCAATAATGGCTATTGATTGTCATGAGAGAAGGTGGGTCTTGGAGAACGGCCTAGATCTCATTCTTCTATAGTTTTGATTGATAATGGCTATTGAGTGTCATGGGGGAAGATAGGTTTTGGAGAACAGCCAAGGATGAATGAAAATCCTTCAATCTGCGCTCAGAGAGAATAGGGAAGGGTAGTTTTGTTTCTGTGTGAGAGAAACTCAATTCTTAATTGATGGGTTAGGGTTCTTTTGGTGGCAGCTCAGTTGTTTGTAGATGGGTTGTTGTCAGTGATGGGGTGGTTGGGTAGATTCTCTTAAAAAATAATATTTGGGAAAGTAGAGTATTGGATGATGATTAGGTTGGTTAGGAAAGAAAAATTAATGGAATTAGGATTGGGTGGAATCTCTAAATTGTATTCATCAAGGAGGTGCTCATGATGATGATTGGAGGAGTTTTGTCTACAAACAGCGAGAATTTTGGTCATGGAAAGAAATTATGTCATGGGATAACAATTGTCTATGGAGTGTGGTGAGATCTTTCTGAGGAAGATAATTAGAGGTGGTATGGGGCAGTATGTAAGCAAGTTGCAAGAGGGGGGGGGGGGGGGCGTGGTGGGAGCGGCTCACAGTAGAGGTGGCTAGGGTTTTGCTAGAGAATACATGGGTTAATGTTGAAGTGATCTGGGCCTGAATCGTTTACTATTGTGCTAGATATTGGCCAATTATTGGGTGAGTGGGCTTTTTCTGGGTCAGGCATTGAACAGGTCTAAAATGCAGCCCAGTTGGGAAGTCAAGAGGCTCAATACTCTGTGGGTAGAAACAAACTTTTTGTGATTTGTAAGGTGTAAAAGGGAGATCTGGTTTGGGCCCAAAAAAGGTTAGAGCTAAATGGATATCCTTTTGAGGCCCAGACCTTGAGACACACACAATAAAGGTAATCAGCCCCTTGCAAATTTCAGGCATGGCTTGTGTATTCCCAGCTCAGTTAATTTTATTTGGAGAAGAATACAGCTTTATCCCTTATGCAGAATAGGGTATAACTCACATCTATATTGTAGAAAAGAGGAACCGTGACTGCAACAGTGCAGCACAGGGTGAATGACATGGTGGATCATATAGGGCAGATGCCAAATAGGTATGGGGGTAATTCAGTTAGTCTTGGGATTTTGCTTGATGCTCATACGCTCTTAGTACGAGATGGCTGCTTCTAGGACAAGAGCTTGATCAGGAAGCTGGTTCACTAAGGCCTAGGAAGGATATTTAGTATGTCAAAAGGATCACTTATGATTTTATTTTTGGGTGGGGGGGGGGGGGGGGGGAGGAATAAATATACTGATAAGGGAAGGGAAGTAGAGAGGATATTTGCATGCAGGGTGGACAAGCAAGATAATTCTTCTGGGACAATGAAAAAAGATGTAAGGAACAATGCTAAAATGCCATATGTTCTGTTAAACCCCATATTATTCAGAAGGCAGATGTGAGGAGTAGGAAGATTGAGGAGGAGAAAATGAGTGATGTGTCAGATAATTGTTGATGACATTAGTGAGTTTGTGGATGACGTTGATTGATATACGAGAAAAACGTGGCTATTGTTCAGAAAAATAATCTGATTTATGTGGGAATATATCGTATGTGCCATCATCTCCAATGGAAAGTTTTTGAGCGTATTTTAACTATTTGAGGAGGATGGAATGGGTAGGGGCAGCACCGCAAGGATGGGATTTTTACCTACCTGGTAGATGAGGTTAATGGGATGTACTTAGAAGCTTAGTATTTGTTGGATGAGATGGGTTTGTGGTTATATAGTCTTGGAAGCAATGAAGTTCTCTTGGATGAGGGTAAAAGGAAGTTGAAGAATGAACATCATGAATTAGATAATTTGAAATGCTCAGTGGATTATGAAGGCAAGGGTTTAAAGGTGTTTGTTAAGTTTTTTTAATTATTTTTATTTTATATTTTTACATTTATATTTATATTTTTTTGAGGGTTGTTTGTTCTCTTTTAGGTTGTATTCCCTGTTTCCTTTCTTAATAATAATAGTTATTATTTTGTTATTAAAAAAATGGAGGATAGTTTCCATTTTATAGAACTTTGAAATTTCCACAAATCATCCAAAATTCATCAAAACATTTAAATTTCAAAATGTGTTGAAAATTTGACAATGGAACAAAAATTTGACAAAATTGAAATTCCGAATTTTGAAACCCTCCCATATTAAAAATTAATATAGTGTAATGTTTGCAAAACTTTGATGGAAAATATGAGGTTTTGGAAATTTTGGTAAGATATTTCGACAAATTCTAAATACTTACATTTGGATTTTTTTTTTTTGAGGATTTAGATGAGATTATCTGTTTGAAATTTGCATAAAGCATTATGAATTTTGACTCATTTTCAAATGGTCTTGTAAGCCGTCCAGCCAGATCAGAAAAGCTCTTCTGTTAACTGTCTTCTTCTCCTATATCACTTTAGTATTAAATTCTTCTATACAGGATAAAATAAGGGCAAACTAGGAATAGAAGTAAAGGGTACGACTCATTGACTTGCATTCTTCGGATTTACCTTGAACACCACTGCTAGTCACAAAATTCTTGTGCAGAGAGAGTTCCTTTTAGGATAGCATTCAATTAAAAGTTATCCATGGTGCATAATTAATCCTTCAAGAACTTGGTTGCGAGGTTGCATCATTAGTTGGAAATCAATTTTGAACCTAAAATGTCTTCGAGTAATTTGGTGGTTGAAGCTTCTTCCAAAGTTGATTTTAATTTTAGATCAATGATCAGACTCCAACTACTTGTTGCTTGTTCAAAATAAAAGCGATTTGATAATGTTAAATCACTTTTATTCCAAGGTTGCCATGAACAGGCCTAGAGATGGTGGAATTTTGGGGGAATAATTCTGACTTTTGAAACCTTGCATATCAGTGGCTGAGAGATGGCAAGATGTTGACATTCTATAGAATTTAGATAAGCTTTAGATGGATTTGAGTATTTGACTTTGATATATTGGTGATGGTGTTAACATTTGATAAGTTATGGATTGTTTTGTGTATTTGACTTGATATGTTGATGGTGGCATTAGTCACCTTTTGACTAGTGGAACTAAACCAAGAAATATGGAGTGCAAAATGAAGAAGTGGGATAATTATTATTTTAGAATTACGTACGAAGTGAAGAAGATCTAGCATGAATTGTTATGTGAGTTGTATGGGAAAAATCTGGAATAGAACAAGTTAGGCGCTTGAACCTGTAAAACTGTGGAAACATGCATTTCCCTGCTAAACTTTTGGAGTGGTCATGCAGACGATGGCTTGCGAGTGTATGACGACTCCTTCTGTTGGTTCTTCCTCAAAGCTAGCAAGCGATCATGGTGGCTTCCCCTTCAAACTCAAATTATCTTTTTGTCCTTTCATCTTCATGCTCTGTGCCTTGAGAACTTCCCAAAAAGTTCAAAAGCTTCTTCAAAATCTCCATCAATTTTGGAGTACTGCAAATCCCTAAAACGAGTCCTGTGATTTTCACCACAAGTCTGGTGCCTATTTGAACTTTAATATCTTTTCATCTTCACATCTCTTTCTTCACTGAAAATCAAAAGCTTCTTCTAGCGTCTCACATTCTCCACCAATTGTCTGGGTCTCTTTGTAACTTAACCTCCATCCAATTTGCTTCTTTATTTCTCTTTGACTCTCTTTGTCCTCCTCTGAAATCCACTATTTGTGACCTTTTCTCTGCTGACTTTCGTTTCCCAAATGGAACCCACCTTTTCGATCCACAAGAAAAATTTCTTTTTTGAGGAGAATGGTTGAGCCTTGCATATTGTTGAAAATACCATACAATGAAGATTTGCAATTTCCATTTCTGAAGACAATCGATGCTGGCTGGAACATGAACTTCACCAGTTCCTTTTCACGAAGACCTTGGATCCGTGGGTGGGAATCCATAGAATCCTAAGTTACATCTGTTGCTTCGGTTGAGGGTGAATGGCCTTGGGAGATTTAATTTGTTGGCAAAAATCTCACGCATAGGGATTTTTTGTATGATCTGCATCCCAGATGGGGAGGAGGCTTCGGGCTGGAGAGCTTTTTGGGAAGTTACCAGCGGTGCACTCGAAGGTTAAGTAAGAGGTGCCAATTCGGAAGCTTAGATGTCTTGATTGTGATTCCTTTAACATTGGAAAGATTTCATGAAAGAAAATCAATATGTTCAAGATTGGCTTGACAAGGTAATCGCTTAGAACAGATGAAGAGTTTCTTGTCCTCCAATCATGTACTCTATTCTCAGGTTTAATAAATTTGTCTTCTTTTTCTAAAAAAAACTTGAACCTGTGCAACTATCTCAATTCAATGCAGAATTATTATTACAGAGGCAGTGATAAAAATATTTTAAACATCAATAAAGTGGTGTGCAAGATAGGGAGAGGGGAGGGGAGTGGTTTTATAGTGCATGGGGAGCTTCTTGCTGCATTGTTTTTACAAAATGTTGCGCAAGAATGTCAATGTTTTTATGTCCATGAAGATGGTTGCTGCACGGAGAACAATTATTGATTCATATGTAAACACATACTGATGTTTTGGAGCTCTCTTTTGTTAAAAAAAAAAAAAAAAAAAAAAAAAAATAATTTAAAAAAAAAAGAAGCTAAGGAGGAGTTTGGCTTTGGGTTATCTTAAATGCCCTCTTGGTATCACTTTCTTGAAAATCTTATGCTTGCGGATAGGATTACTATCTTATAGGAATATGTTTGTCTGGCTCATCATTCATCAGGATTCCTTGGAATAGTGTGGGCATTGTTTTGCTATTTTAATAAGATTACTAGAATACCCTAAATCTATAATGATAATAATATATAAACACTCTTCTAGTGTGTCTACATAATATAATTGTAATAATTTTTAAGAATATCTTCTAATGATAATTATCATAATGAAATAAATAAATTAATAAATAATAGCAATAACAACAATTATTCATTGTAATAATAGGGAATATGATCATTAAAATCAAGATAGCCCTAGGCAATAGCATAGAGATAGTATATGCTAATAGTGCATGAAGGGCAGCCCGGTGCACAAAGCTCCCGCGTATGCAAGGTTCAGGGAAGGGGCGGACTACAATGGGTCTATAGTACGCAACCTTACCTTGCATTTTTGCAAGAGGCTGTTTCCACTCTTCGAACCCGTGACCTCCAGATCACACGGCGACAACCTTACCGTTGCACCTAAGCTCTCCTTCATATGCTATTAGTGCATATGCTCCTCAAATAGGCTTAGCAAAAAACCTTAAGAATACAATTTTGGGAAGATATAGTATGTATTTTATAAGGAATACCAACATCTGAAAAGACATTCATAGGAGCTGATTTGAACATATGCAATGGAAAGGACAATATTGGTTGTGAGATGATACATGGAGGCCATGGTTATGGAGATAGAAAGAGGTTGGTGATAAAATTTTAGATTTTTCCATGTCTTATGATTTGGTAATATTGAAGACCTGCTTTATAAAAAGAGAAGAAGACTTAATAACTTTCAAGCGTGGGCAAAATAAAAGCCAAATAGATTTCTTCTTAACTAGGAAACAAGGTGGTCAATCTTGTAAGGATTGTAAAGTTATCCTAGGTAAAGTTTGACTACACAACATAGAGTCTTCGTATTAGATATATATACTAAAAAATGGAAGCGAAATAGCAACATAAATCAACACAAGGGGACTAGGGGGTGGAGCTTAAAGGGAGAAAATACATCAAAATTCAAAGATCAGATGATTAAAGAATGTTATTGTACAATAAGGGATAAGGTAGTTGTAGGCACTATTTGGAATAGAATGACTAATCATAACGATAACAAAAGAGGTTTTAGGTGAGTTTAAAGGAAGATAATCATGTACTAAAGAAAGTTGGTGGTGGGATTAGAAGTTCAAAAAGCCGTTAAGATAAATTTAAATTGGTATAAAATATGGCAAAGTTGTAGATGTATAGAAAATCTTGATAAGTATAAAGAGGCAAGAAAAAATGCAAGAAAGGCCATTGATGAAGCTAAATACAGAACTTATGATACTTTATATACTAGACTAGATAAAAAATAAGAAAAAAGAGACATTTGTAAGTTATCTAGAGATAAAGAAAGAAAATGCAAAGATTTAGGTAATGTAAAATATATGAAGGACGAGAGTGATAATGTCTTCATTTAAGAAGAAGACATAAAAGAGAGGTGACAAAGATTCTTTGATAGGTTGTCTAATGAAAATAAAACTAAAAACTTGAACTTGGAAGCAAGGACTTAAATTTCGATTTCGATGGAAATTTCGATGGTCTCAATTTACGGAAATTTCGATTTCGATTTTGATTTAAAGAAATTACGGAAATTTATAGTAAATGATGGAAATTTACAATAAAATTCTAGGAAATATTAGAATAGATGATTGTGCTTAATATGTTATCAAAATACATTAAAAAAATGCATATATGACAAGTTTCTAGTGTGTAGGATATTAAATTGCATATCGCGAAACAAACTATGAACTGAAGAACATTCAAATGTTTATAAAGTTTTGAAGCTATTCCTTTAAGATTTAAGGCAACAAATTATCATTTAAGCAACTACATTTTCAATAAAAATTATACATTTAATGATCTAATACCACATGGACTTTCTTGGTGGCTCAAAGTCATCTCTCCTATCCCTATCATTAGGATTTCGAGATGACATATATTGTTTACAATAATCACTCCATGTCATATAATTTCCAAAATATTGAGTATAGGTGTACATGTGTTGTTCATACTCCTCTGTAGTCATCTGGTTCATGGCAGTTTCTACTCGGCCAGAAGATCTTCGTGTGCTAGGATTTTTTCTTGCAAGTTCTACTTGTTGTGTATGTCCATAGGATTGTTTTGCATTTGCATATTGGTCATACTCATACCCATATTCTTGACCTGTTTGTCCATACCCATAGACATGTGGTTTCCAATTTCCATATTGTTGTGCCTGCTCATTTGCATGTGAAAACGGTTGGCCATATGTAGATTGTGAGGAGCTGTTTTGCGTAGATTCATAACCACCATAACTATTACAGTAGTGCTCTGTTCCTATACTCATAGATTCCATACTAAGGAAAAAGGTATTTTCTTCTATTTAATGCATCTTCCCTCTTCCTTTTCTACGACTGGACTGCTTATCAACTGGAAGTGTTTCTCTTTGTGGACCCTCATCTTCTAGTTGGGAAGGACGTGTATATTCCACTTCTAGTCTATAATCTTGCCATCCTTCATTTCCTCCATAGTCCCCACCATCACCACCTTGCCCACTGCTACCGCCGGGGTTAGATCCGACACCACCAACATCATCGTCGTCATTATCATCATCACCACCAGAGGGCGTAGTGGATGAAGTTCCATATCTAGATCCAAGATTCATTTGAGAATCATCACTACTAGATATTACTTCTTCTACCATTACCTGATTAACATCGATGCCAAAGTCATCTTGTGCATACTTGGCCGTTTGTGGATGGGGACTTCCGTCTCGTTCATCAAGATGGGATGGCCTAGTGGATACTCATCCTCATCACCAAATTCTAGTGATATGTCAAGAAGGTTCAGGGGATCTTGTTCAGCCACTTTGTCCATTTCGGCCTCCATATCTCTTATTCGAAGTTTCATGTTGTTATAACAAAAAACAAGCTGCTGAAGTCTGCTGTAGGCTACTCTATTTCTTTGCTTTGTGTGAATGAGTGCAAATGACTCCAATTTCGTTCACAAGCTGATGAAGATGCGGTTTGTGAAAAAATGCGCAATGCTAGCTTTCTTAGGATTGGAGCACTTGATCCATACATCATCCACCAATCAGCTGTGCAAGATGTTTTAAGAACACAAGTTAGTATTTACTACTTAGTAGATTGTACTTGAAGTTTGTAACTTTGTATTGTACATTTATATAAAAATACTTACCAGGTGCCATGGTTGCCCTAAGCAGTTGCTTCTCCAAAGCTTCTTTTAGCATCTCTAAATATAATAATCTAAAAAAAATATTGTTATTGAATAATTAAACATAGATTAAGACTTATTTTATTTAAATATTTTAAAAATATACCTCATTTCCAATTTGATCCAGGCCCGAGGAATGTGGCTCAAGGGTGTTAAAAACTTTGTGAACTGCATCAAGAAAATTAGGATCTTCCCCAACACCTTCTTTGTATTGACATTTTGGATTTAAGAAATAAGCTGCCAATCAAATAAAGTAAAATATAAATATGTAATAAGTATTTTGATATATGAATTTCTTGAAATTTATAAATATTTTATACCTGCTGCATGAAGAGGATGTTCAAGGGTTCTTTCCTACTGGTCATTGATGACTTTGAGAACGCATTTTGCACTTCTTGCACCTATTTCAATGGCCTCTTTCATCACCCTTATTGCTTCAACACAACTCCTAATGTTGGCCACACTTCACTTTCAACTATAAGCAATACTCGATATATAGGCTCATAAATGTTACAAACTTTTGCCACTCTATCCCAAAATTGATGGTTAAGAACTGTACTTTCAATTTCTCTATCCATTTTTGTTCGACTAAGAGCATGCTTAGCCCATTCATTAGATGTGAATAGAGATTTTAAACCTACTTTTTTTTTTGTAGGCTATCAAGTGCAATGTAGTTTGTAGCAAATCGTGTGGCCCCTGGACGCACAATATCCCCTTGACAGTGCTCCCTCATTTTAGCAAGCAACCATCCATGATTATATATAAAGTTAGTGATCTGTCTCCCCTGCAAGATCACTATGCTTATTGCCTCTCTTTTTCCGATCTCTTCAAAAATGAGATCAATACAATAAGCGGCACAAGGAGTCCAATACAAGTTGAATTTTTTCATTAATTTTAGATCCGCTTTCTTGTAGGCACTACCATTATCGTTCACCACTTGGACAACATGTTGCTTTCTTACCTCTTGCATAACATGTTTTAATAAGGAATATATGTATTCATGGTCTTTTATTTTGTCAGAAGCATCTACCGACTTTAGAAAAATTGTGCTTCCTTTCGAGTAAACCATGAAATTTATGATGGATAATTTTGTAGGGCCTGTCCATCCATCACACATTACAGTGCAGCCATACGTGGCCCACTTTTTCTTCACTTCTTGTACGTGGTCTTCCATTTCTTTTACCTCTAAATCAAGGTATTTTGTTCTGATTTCATAGGGTGTCGGTGGATCGACTCCCATTCCAGCTGATTGGCAACCCCATACCATGTTTTTAAAATGAGGTGATTTTGCCTTCTTAGGTGGAACAGTATCATATATAAAAAACTTCGAAATCAACCTATTCATTTCTTCTTTTATTTTACCTCCTTTGAATAAAATTTTCAAGTTTTTTTGTTTTGCTGCATCTGACTTGTAATATTGAGAAGGCTTTGAAATATATGGCTCTATTTCTGGCTGTCTCACACTTTGAGATCGCCTCATCGAAGGTTGCCCTGCACTACTGCCAGCCCTTGAACTGCCTCCTTGTTGCCTACCTGCAAACCTACGAGATTGGTCTCTTTCCCAAACCGTCTGTTTTGAAGCATAGAATGCTTGACGATATGCAAACCTTTCATAGGAAGAAATGTCAGGTGGGTATGCAATATCGTCAACATCATCAACTTCATCAATTTGTTGTGATTGCATCAAGTTCCCACGCAATTAATTTTTTATTTGGTCCATTCTTTCTATTTTTTTGGCCTTAGCTGTTGTTTTTCTTTCTAAAATAATTATCATTTCTTGCTTAATTTCTGGAGGTACTTTGTCGCAGAATTTTATATTATGCTGCGGGTCGTAATTTGCTAGGTGCATTTTTAATCTTGTTGCACCACCACTCTTCATTTGTATTCCGCAGTATTTGCAAATAAATCCATTCTTGACATTGGGCATCGGGTATCCATGTTCCCATGCTGGATCTTGTTTTCTTCCTTCAGACATTTTTGTAGATAATTTTACTTTCCTACAAGGTAACAATGAATCAAAAATTAGGTGTTAAATTAGTCAACAATTTTAAAAGGAAATTATTTGAGATGTTTTATTATCAATATAATATTAATAAAAAGACAAACATTAAAATATTAAATTAAATTTACAAAATTTAATGATAATGTACAAAATTACCAATAAATTATGGAAATTAAATTAGTCAAATAAATGAAATAATTTAAACTATATTAAGCTAATAAGTATTTTAATTTATTTAATTACTAGGCTATACTGATTAGGTGTTAAATTACTCTAAATTTGTAAAAGAAAAAAAAATTATTCGGATATTACTCTATAATTTTAAAATAAAAATATTTAGATGCTAAATAAAGATAAATTAATTACTAAGAGAAGTATTAAATTATTAAATTAAAATTGCAAAATTAATGATAATTTTTAGAAAATTATTATTAAGGAATAAATTTTTAAAATGAATATATTTAAATAAATGAAATAATTTATTAATTTATACTATAATAAGACAATAATAGTAAATTATTCAAATTTTATTTAGTTATTAAATTTACTAGTTATTAACTAATTATTTATTATACATTTATACTAATTATTTAGTATACTAGTAAAGTAATAAGTAGTAACTAGTAAGTAAGTAACATTAACTAAGGGGTAAATAGTAAATGGGAGAGGAGGGCATTGCTGTAAATATATTGGGGGCAAGGGGGATTTTGAGTAAATAAAAAAACTTAAAAGTTAAAACATGTTATTTAAAATATAAACCAGCCTTTAGGCAGCCCTTTTATTTTATGGAGCTGCTGCTGCTCGTGGAGGGAGTGGCGATAGAGGCTCCAAACTCTCGTCCCTCGTTTCTCGTCTCTCTTCTCTCGGTTTCTTGCTTGTAGCTCTGCGGGAGCCTCAGCAAAAAGGAAGATTGCAGGCTGGAGTTCTTGCGGCTGGCTGCGACTGTGTGCGACGCCGACAACGATGGAGGTGGAGGGTGAAGCCGAAGGCTAGAGGCAGAGGCTCGAAGGGCTGGTAGGAGGGGATTCGAAGACTAGGGCTTTTCGGAGTTCGAACTTCAAAGGTGGAAGTAGGAGGCAGCAGAACTTTGGAATCTAGGGTTTTCTTTTTTGAAGTTTGAAGATGGAAGAAGAAGAAGGCTTTGAGAGTTTGAGCTTGAGGTATGTATCCGAATGCATGTTAATTTATACAAATAATTTGTGTAGTGGTCGGTGGAATTATTGGGTTGAATAATGGATCTGCAGAGTGCTGAGTGTCTCTACGAGATTTTTTTTTTTTCACTGTATAAGCTCACGGGTTTCACAACGTGCACAATCATGTGGGAAAAGCAAAAAAAAAAAAACTGAGAATACTCAGAATAGTGCTGGAATTCCTTCCTCCAATTTTTTTTTTTCTTCCACATGATTTCCAGAAAATTTCGAAAGAACAGCCGAAATTTTCAAAATTTCGAACGAAATTTGCCGAAAGCTCAAAATTTCGGTCGAATCCCTCGAAAATTGAAATTTTTGTCGAAATTTCGACATTTCGACCGAAATTTAAGTCCTTGTTTGGAAGTGACAAATAAGGAAAAGATTAAAAAAAAGATATTTGTTCACAAAATTAGTGCCCTTGATGTTAAGATGGCTTCAAAAAAGATGAAAAGTGGGAAATCTCTAGGATCAGATAACATACCAATTGAAGTTTGGAAATGTTTAGAGATAAAGGAAGTCTATGGTTAACTAATCTATTCAACACTATTATAAAACTAAGAAAATGCTAGAGGAATGGAGGAAAAGCATGTTAATACCTTTATACAAAAACAAAGGCGATATTCAAAATTGTAATAATTGCTGTGCAATTAAGATTATGAAACTATAAAAAAAAGGTTAATTGAACAAAGAATAAGACTAGAAACTAGGGTTTAAGAGAATCAATTTGGTTTTATGCCTGGGACTTGAGGGAAATGAAGAGGGACTTGCATATGGTTTTTATTGACCTAGAAAAACCCTATGATAGAGTATCTAGGGAAAGTTCTTTGGTGGGTTTTAGAAAAGAAAAGAGCTTGCAATAGATATATTGAGATCATTAGGGGTATGTATAATAGAGTAATGACTAAGGTTAGGACTATAAGAGGGGGATCTAGTGATTTTCCAATCACAATGTGTACACCAAGGTTCTACTTTGAGTTTTTTTCTTTTTGCTTTAGTGGTTGACAAATTCATTAGAAATATCCATATTGAGATTCCTTGGTGTTGTTTTTTGTAGATGATATTGTCTTAATTGATGAAAGTAGGAACAAAGTGGAATGTAAGTTAGAACTTGGAGAATGTCTTTCGAGTATAAAGATTTTAGGATAGTAGGAATAAGATAGAATATATGAAATGTAATTTCAATATTGTAAGGTGGAGTATGGAGGAGATTAAACTTGATAATTGATATCTTGGATCTATTATGTAAGTGGAAGGGGGAAATTGAAGAGGATGTAATGTACAAAGTTAAAGCTGGTGGGGTAAAAGGGAGGTTTGTGTCAAGTGTGCTGTGTGATCGTTGAATACCCTTAAAACTAAAGGAAAGTTCTATAAGACAGGTATAATGCCAGCTATGCTTTATGGATTAGAATGTTGGGCAACCAAGGAATAACACATACCAAAAGTAAAAGTTGCCAAAATGTGAATGTTAAGGTGGATGTGTGTGGTATAACATTAAAAGATAAGAAACAAGAGTATACGCAATAAACTAGGCATAGCACAGGTCAAAGATAAGACAACGGAGGGGCGGCTCAGACGGTTTGGGCATTTGAAAGAAGGCTTAGTAGCACATAGGAAGAGTGAGTTATTGTTTATGATATGAAAAGGGATAGGGGTAGACCTGAAAGGCTAAAATAACTTGGAATGAGGTAGTGAGAAAGGATTTAATAGCTCTTAATCTAGCGGAGAAAAATGCTTTCAATTGGGTGGATTGGTAGAAAAACATTCATGTAGCTGACCCCACCTAGTGGGACTCAAGGTTAGGTGGTGTTGTTTTATTCATTGTAATAATAGTAGAAATAACAATAACAATGATAATAATTTTATGATATAGTAATTTTTATTGTTGATGGTAATTATTAGTGTTGGCATTAAATAATAATAATAATAATAATAGAAGAAGAAGATCTTGTCATCCAAGCATTACACAATCCGGCTGCTACAAGAATTACAAGAATTTTTCCATACTGAAATATCTCATGCCACTACTTTGCGGGATTGGAATTGTACTGTTCTTGTTAGATCTTGTCATTCAAGCATTACACAATCCAGATGCTACAAGAATTTTTTCATACTTCAACATCTCATGTCAGTGATGTCACTACTTTGCAAGATATGATATGTACTGTTCTTGTTAGATCTTGTCATTCAAGCATCACAGAATCCGGCTGCTACAAGAATTTTAGATCTTGTCATTCAAGCATTACACGATCTGGCTGCTACAAGAATTTTTTCATACTTAAACATCTCATGTCACTACTTTGTGGGATTGGAATTGTACTGTTCTCTCCTGGCTTGTTTTGATGTTTTGTTCCTTTCCTTGCACCCCAACCTCCCCTTCTGCTCTCCCCTCCAGAAAAAAAAGCAATAATCACAGGCCATCTTGTCATTCAAGCATTACACAATCCGGCTGCTATAAGAATTTTTTCATACGTAAACATCTCATGTCACTACTTTGCGGGATTGGAATTGTACTGTTCTTTCCTGGCTTGTTTTGATGTTTTGTTCCTTCGCTTGCACCCTGACCTCCCCGCTCTTCCCTCCAGAAAAAGAAGCAATAATCACAGGCCATTCTCCATTAGTTAGAAAAATAATTGAAGAAGTCTACAGCCCAACCTCCCCTTCTGCTCTCCCCTCCAGAAAAAGAAGCAATAATCACAGGCCATTCTCTCCATTTGTTAGAAAGATAATTGAAGAAGTCTACAAAGAGCTGCATTAGATCTGTATGTGATGACTTTCATTATAGGAAAACATTATGAGGGTCCAAGGCGGGCACTACTTGCTAGAAAAACCAACCTGGGAAGCTGAGTGTTTTCGTCCTTTGATTTTGCAAATGAGAGCTGAATAGCATTGATTGGAATTTCAGAAACAAAAAGAAGTTAAAAAATCACCAGCATATGCCTTATATCTACAATCATTTAAACTCCATATGCACATAAAGCTAACTGATAATAGCCAAGAAAACATAGTAGATAACAGAGGAGACTTTTTTTGCTGGAAAACAGGAAATTTTTCTCCAGATTTTGTATTGTGCATTCAGTTCCTTTTTTTTTTTTCGTTATTAATTTTTGTTGATTTTGAAAGTTTTTAGTTCATGGATTGGCACAATTATGGTGCCTTTCTAAACTCAATTTATCTGTAATTCTGCAAAAACAACTTAATTTACTGGAATTGATTTGACATGAAATATATAGTTATCCTTCTGTTTGGTTTGCGGAATCAAGCTTGGAATGGAATCAAATCTAAGGAATGGAATTGCATTCATGCGTTTGATTTGCATTCAAGGATGGAGTCATATTCCAACTGAAGTACGATTCTTGCAAATGGGGGAATTACGATTCTAGTCCAGCTAGGCTTTAATCGATCTTCATTCCATGGAATTACTCATTTTATATTAAAAAAAATTCTTAAGACAGCAACAAATGCTAATAATACTAACCAATGTTTTAAAAACCGGACTGGACCAACCGGTTCAACCCGGTCCGACCGGAATCGGACACATGTTCGGTCTGGGTGAAGGTCAAAAACCGGAAATGAGTTGACCTGGCAGAGAACTGGCCAAACCGGGCTGAACCGGTGCAAACTGGGTAAAAAAGCTGAGGTTATGTGTAATTATTTTCCTCCTCTAAGCTTCTTAGGTTGTTCATTTTGCTCAGTGAGGTGACGCGTAATTATTTTCCTTCTTTAAGCTTCTTAGGATGTTCATTTTCCTCAGTGTCTTGGTCATATTTATTAGAATTAGTTGTAGATAAAGATGAACTTATTTTTTTGTCCACACTAGAACTTCCTGTTCCATAGGAGGCATCCTTTTTCTTTGCATTTTCTACTTCATTTAACAAATTCCTCATCTGTTCTTTAACATGATTTGGAACCTTTTTACAAGGTGCAGTTTGCCCTCTTTGCCTAGCTAAATGTTGTTTAAACCTATTAATTCGCCCTCCTTTGAATATTTTTCCACAATACAAACTTCCTATCAGCCACTTGTTCACAATGATTTCATGCTAGGTCAGTCTTCCCAGTTGAGGAGCATCGTCCGTCTCAGTGGTACATAAAGGTTCATTCATAACATTTTCATATGTTGCCATTTTCTTTCAAGCCACCATTTTATTTCAAGTCCTGTGGTGGCTTGAAATAAAATAAATATTGGAATTACCAATTTGGAAGCAAGAAACAGGGAAGTTGAAGCACTATGATCCCATTGAAATGCCCTATTTGTCGAGAAAAAGCAAGAAAACAGAGAAAATTTGCACAAAATTTCTATAAATATACCGTTAGTTTAACAATTTAACAATTTATCAATCTAAATTTATGAGCAAAAAGGACTAAATATATGAAAACTAAGAAAAAAAAAATCTCTAATTATCAATTATTTCAACAAAAAACCGCTGATTGTCAACAAACTAATATAAATAATCGACACATTTGACAAATTTAAGAAATTGTAAAAAAGGAAATTGAAGCCTTAACAGTAAGGACTTGGGTTTCTCCCAAATTGAATCTCAAACTTAAAACCTCCAAACACTTCCAAAATAACTGCTAATTAATATCACTGAATGCAACCACTAATCATCAACAATTTCATTAAAGATACCACTAATTATCAACAAGATAACATAAAAATTCAACAGATTTAAAAAATTTACAAAATTATAAACAAGGAAATTGAAGCCCTAACTGTAAGGGTTTGGGGTTCTCCCAAATTAAATCTCAAACTTAGAACTTCCAAATGCAGATTTGGGCTGCCAGGCTGCCGCACGCTGCAGGGAGACACCAATCCTGCAAAGAAAATAACACAAATTGAAATCAGATTCTGAAATGGGCTGCCGGGCTGCTGCACGGGTACAGAGGAGGAAGGGTGGACCAGAAGAGACCTGCGCGAACTGGGTGACACAGAGATACGGGAGAGGGAGGGACGACTGGAGGAGAGCTCGGCTGCCGGCCTGCTGCAGGGGCACGGGAGAGGAGGGAGGAGAGCTGCTGCCGCGGGGGCATGGGAGAGGAGGGTGGAGAGGCTTAGGGTTTCTTTCTTTCTTTCAGTTCTTATATTTTTCATATTATTGTGTTTTTAAAAAAGGTATAAATTTGAAATAAGGATACTGGGTTGACTCGGCGTCAAACCCGGTCTGCACTGTTTCAGCCTGGTTTGGCTGGTTCTCTGCTGGGTTGGCCCATCTCCAGTTTTTTACCTTCACCCAGACTGGACATGTGTCCAGTTCCGGTCGGACCGGGTTAAACCGGCTGGTCCGGTTTTTAAAACATTGATAATGACTACAATAAAAATAATATTTATTATTGTAAAATAATAGTAACACTAAGGGCATTAATAATATAAAAAAGCAATAATAATAATTAAATAATAATAAGTACAATAAAAAAATTATATTAGAACTAATAAAAAATTCTATTATAAATAAAAAATAGTAATACAAAATTAAAATATGTGTTAGGGATTTTAAATAAAAAAATGTCTTATTTTTCATTTCATTATAGAAGCCATTGAAGAATACCAAATGTTGGAAGGAAATTGAAATTGGATGCCTACAGTCATTTTATGTTACTAACCAAATACATTAATTGGATCCCAAAAGCAATTCCATTCCTCTCTTGATTCCTTTTCTTCTTCAATTTCATTTTGCAAACCCAGCGGGAGGTTAAAGTACCTTACTGGAGTTGACTAATCAAGAACGCACCTGAGCGCCCACGCACATCCTTATATACCGATCCATTTGGAAGTGTTTCGCTTAATTGTAGTTCTACATGCTTACAGCAGTACCAACAGTACATCATCATTTTGCTACTGGGGAGTTTGGAGGAAAACATTATTATTGAAATTTGTTTGGTTGAGAAACTTTTGTGGCCTCCCTCTTGTGCTCCACTTGGCTGCTGAATGCCAAATTGTGTTTTTCAAATTTGTGCTGTCTTGATATATAAACAAAAATAGGCAAGGAGAAGGAAGGGAAGCATGCAGAGATTGAACGAAGGAAAACTACTATTGATGGTTGGTGAGAATAAATAGTGAGATGTTCCGGTGGAAGTGGACTTTTAATTACTTTGCTCTCCTTTGCTAATAATTATGTAATATTTAGTGAGCATTTCTCAGTAGTAAAATAAAACATACTCAGACAATTTTGGAAAATAGGGTAAGGACACTAAGGAGTCACCTTAATAATAGCGTAGTACAGATAAAATAGCACATTTATTGAGGTTTTTTCTAGATTATCTAGTGGGCGTTGCGTGTCACTTTGTAGAATACTATGGTCAGGGATGCTCTTGAATTGTATAAAGTTCTGAAGCTGATATGATCCAAGTGATGAAGTTTCCAGTTTCGAGCTCTTGAAATTGTATAGATTTCTCATTCCGGTTAATGTTTGATCCTACTGATAGTAGTTTTAAGGTTAGAGTTGAAGAGCAATGGCCAGGCTGAGCTGCTTATATTTATTTGTGCCTTTGCTATCAAAATTTATGACCTGCAATTTGTTTGTCCTTCTGCATTGCTTGTCTGCTTTAATAGGCAGGTCCAAGCTGCTTCTCCTACTAATTTCTCTTGTAAGAATGAGCCTGGTGTGCACATGCATAGGCTTTCTGAGCAAACCAGCCTAATTCATTCAGTTGAATTGTTAGACTTGGTATTGGTGGATAGCCTAATTTTGATTTCATAGCTCGAGCATACTAGTGTTTGGAACTTTTATCAGAGATCAGTTAATTATTGAAATGGTTGTTGTTAAAGCTTGATATACATTGTTGGCTGACAACCTAACTCCCTAAGTTTTTTGCTAAAATCTAACATGGCATTAGAGCCATGGTTGCTAGTAGGTCCTAGGTTCTAGTCTTGCTGCCCATGTTTATTTTGTGATGGCTAAAATTTCTTGTTCCCCGTATTGAGTGTAATATATTGTTTGTTTATCTCTCTGCGTTCAATTGAGCTGCATGTGCGGGGGAGTGTGAGACCTTGATATATGTTGCTCACCCACATCCTAACAGCTTAAGCTTTTGGGTAAAGTGGTAATCTAACAATTATGATTTTTTTTTTTTTTTCCATGGCATATATTTGGATGTCCTCATTTTGTCTCTTCTGCGTGTTCAGGTCTTGCTGGAAAGAGTAGAACATTTTGTTCAGTCAGTTGCTGTCTATGAAGATCAAATTTTTCAGAAGCGGACTCGTATAAAGCAGGTATTCTGTTTGTTCTGTTCCTTTATATGGTCATAAACATTTTATATATTCATGAAAGATAGGTAGTTGTATGGCATAAGAAGGAGAAGTGGTATGGAAAATGCGTACTTTCCGTTCCTCAACTTCCTAATAAAAGAAAAATGTGGTTGAAGAAATAATTTCAGTACAAACTGTTTTAGGGATGTCTGTTGGCTAATGTACTAACATACCTTATCACTGGAGGGTAGGGATGGGGATGAGGAATTATTACGTCCGGATGGTAGCAGAGATGGGACTGAGAAATTTGCTCCATATTGGCTTTAGGGTGGGGCTCTCGACATCCATTATAGGTATATGGAATTGGTGTCAATCTAGAGTAAGAGAAGCATATAAGCAGTTGCAAGTGTGATAAAAATCCAATATGGGTTCATTTTCTACTTGAACAAAGGAAAACATCTAGCTCAAGATGACATTGTTTTCCTGTGAAATAACAAAAATATGAATCCCTTCCTCAACATCTCCTTGTTCAATATTTTACTTTTTCGGGGAAAGGTATAGCTTTCTATTATTAGGGGGGCATTGGCATACTCTGCAACTATCCACAAGGTGCATGTTATTTTATTTCCTCATGAACCTATGGCGATTGCAGGCATGAATGCTATGCTACATTTGGTAAATTCATTGTTTTATGTTTTACGGCCTCTTTTTTGTTTTTGAACATATGTTATTCATACACACATCTTTTGAGCAAGTGTAAATTAAATGATTATTAGAAGGGCTTCTTATTTCAGGCTATTGAGAATAATGAAGAGACGAGGCTTAGAATGGCGAGAGAGAACTCTGAAGAGCCAAAGGCTCCAGTTGTGGACAAGGTTTGTTATTCCTGTTTCATTCTCAAAAATTGTTGTGTGATCTTGGCTCAATAACTTAGTCCTTAAATGAGAATATATAATGAACTGACTGACATCCTATGCATTCATGCCACCATATATGTGGTAAAAGCATACAACTACATTCTGTCCTACTCTTAATTAGAATGCTGCTTTTTCCCGACCTTGTTTTTAGTTCATCAAACAACTTTTGATGAACGTTCTCTGATAAAATCGGGTTATAAGAGCTTAAAAAGTTAAAAGTGTATCTAAGAGGTCTGACAAGATAATTCTTGTGTTCATATTGGAGGAGGCTGATTGAGCATCCAAGAGGTGTTACAAGAAAAAATAAAGCATTTAATTCAATTTTGTATCACATTTTATACAAATCTACACAAATCCAAATCCAAGGCTCCTCAGTATTTAAGTAGTCCCAGGACTCCCAACCAATACCCTTGATAAACCGTAACAACTCTTTAGAACAATGTTTTCAATTTTTTAGAAAATCCTATTCCTTAGATATATTTTTTCTCTGCCTCACAATTATTAAATCCCAAAACTTGGATCCACCTCAGTTGCAAGCCATAAAAGTCCAAATTGATTCCAAGTCTAGATTAATACGTATTTTTCCAGCGTACCTAAAGATTAGCCCAGTCACATTAATAACAAACACCATGAAACACCCACATGCAGGGTTAAAATCAATATGAAACAAAGAAAAGGAAGCAATTTACAATAGTATTCTAAAAAAATGTATATATATATTTGTTCTAATCAAGGATAATTAACTTTGCCAACTACCTTTGGGAAAAAAAGCATAATAGTTCTAACCTGAGTAGTCAACATGAAGAATTAAAACATTAAGACATTATTAATTAATAATACTAATCATAAAAAGAAATTTGTTTTTTAATCATGGATAACTGAATCTGCCATGCCAGCTATCTGAAAAAACCCCAACTATAGTCTCCGAAGCAAAATCAAATTTTTTTTGCAACACCATCACACCCTAAAAAGAAGCATGAACATGTCTCAAACACCAAGACAAATTAATGCTGAAAGGCACACGTAAAACCAATAGCAGATCGAGAGGCCAAACATACTTAAAATAATTATTTCAAAAGATAAAATTTTGATGATACTCATACATAGTAGTCAGAGGTGCGAGGCGAGCCGAGGCGCAAAGGGTCTTTGAAGCCGAGGAGCGAGGTGAAGGCGCGCGCCTCACGAAGGTGAGGCGCACAATTATTAAAATGGTGTAAAATATCTATTTGGGGTAATTTATATATGAACATATGAATATCTAGTGATATTAGAATTTAAAATGCCAAAACATTCAATAAAAAAATTGGAAATTTAATAAAATTGCCAAGACGAAGCCCAAAAGCATCAGCAATTCAACATAGTTCAACATCAAAAGAAAAGAGTACAATAAAAGATTTCAAAATATAAAATCTAAAAATCCTCCTCAATCATCACTCATCACTCATCATCAACTAAGTCGGCGAAGATATCATCATCCTTCTCTTCATCATCAGAACTGTTTTCTCCAACATCTTTTTCCTCTTCCATCTCCTCTGCACTATCCACTTGGATTTCATCCTCATCTACAAGTTCCAACATTGTGGTCCGACCCCTAGCACTAGTTGCACTACTAGATGAAGCCCTTCCTCTTCCTCTAGACGATGATGGCATATTTGTACTTATTCTTGATCTTGTGTGATGCGGGGGGTTATTTAGTCCAGCAGCTCTAGCAACAAAATCCCAAGTCAAATTATCATCTTCAAACACAGGTTCATCATCCTCATCAGAATCACCATCCATTCTACCAATCAACCACTCATTACTATCATCAATGTCCTTTAGGAGGATGGGATCAATGGTGTCACGTTTGTCGTATCGACGCCTCAGAGTTCGATTATATTTCACAAATACCAAATCATTCAAGCGTTGCTGGGATAGCCTATTTGTCCTTTTGCTATGAAGCTGCAAAAAGTTTAAAGTAATATGGTTAATAATGATTCTAAAAAGCAGTAGATTGGTAGTTCTTGTTCTTTAATAATTAATCCATGATATACTAATGACTTACATGTTGGAATATACTCCAATTTCTTTCGCAGCCGGTAGCACTACACGTGAAGCTAAGAATTTTCACAGCAAACTTTTGCAAGTTTGGAGTTGTTGATCCATATGCCATCCACCATTGCGCTGTTATAAAATTAATTTTAAATGAATACCTACTAGGTAAATAGCAAAAATAATTTTCAAAAATAAAGAGGTAGTACAAATGCCACTTTACCTGGTGCTTTTGTCTTCCTTTGTCTCACTGCCAAACTAATTCCAAAGACGCCACTAGCGGCATTGTATTTTTCCAACTCATTTGAAACTTTATCTTGCATTTCAATAGTTGGCAGTAACCTTGCAATACATTTGTACAAACCCGTCATAATTTCTTCATCTTGCAAAATGTTGGGGTTTGAATAGAAAAATTCTGGATTCAAGTAGTGTGCAGCTGCATGCAACGGTTGATGGAGTTGGCATCCCCACCTCGTATCAATAATTTCAAATGCCTCCTTGAATTTATCCTCTCTCTCACCAAAAGCCTTAGCTATGGCTTCCTTAGCCCTATCCATTGCTTCATAAATGTATCCCATTGCAGGCTTCTTTTCCCCATCAACCAAACGGAGTACACGAACAAGTGGACCTGTTAACTTAAGAGCATAAACGATGGTACTCCAAAAAGTAGACATCAAAACAATAGTAGCTGCTCTTTTGCTAGCCGCCTCCTTTGCCCATTTAGTAGTATTCCAATCTTCAGAAGTAAACATCTTCCTCAAGTTGTTCTTTTGAAGATGGATTGAACGAAGGGTGATGAAGGCAGTTGCAAATCTTGTAACTGCAGGTCTTAGTAACTCATTTCCTCCAGTGAACTGTCTCATCAAGTTGACAACGCCAACACGATTATAGATATATAGCCATTCAAAAAAATTGCCCTTTTCAAGGTTGCATGAATTGAAGGCATCTTCCCAATATCCTCTAAAATTAAATCAATGCAATGTGCAGCACATGGTGTCCAATATAAATGTGGCCTCTTTGCTTCCAACAATCTCCCTGTTCAAAAATCAAGGAATGAAGCCATTAAAATATTAAAATAAACAATATATACAATATAGAAAGTAGTTCTAAAAATAAGTTCTTACCTGCTGCAACATAGTTTGACACATTGTCAGTTACCACTTGAATCACGTTTGATTCTCCAATTTCCTCTACCATCTCATCAAGCAATCTATACATTCTATCTGCATTCTTGACAATATTAGAAGCATCAATAGACTTGATGAGTACTGATCCCCTTGGAGAGTTCACTAAAAAGTTGATTATGTCCTTATTAGCAACCGAATCTCTCCAACTATCAGACATAATTGAGCAGCCATATTTTGTCCATTCCTCCTTATGGACCTACAACTCCTCTTTCATTCGACTAACTTCCTCCTTTAGGTAAGGAACTCTCACTTCATGATAGCTAAGTGGCTTTATTCTAGGATCATATTGTCCAATCGATTCAAGTGCCACTGCAAAGCTGCTCAAACGTATAACATTAAATGGTATCCCAGCATCATACATCCACCTAGCAAAATCTCCCATTGCCTTTTTTCTTAGTTCTTTCTTGCACACTTCATTTATTGATGTTTGCTTCATCTTCCCTTCTTTCCTAGCTTGAACCGCTTTCTTTGGATCGGGAGTAAAAAATAAGTCCATAGGCCCCTTCTGTTTTGGTTTCTTCAAGTTGGATTGGTATGATCTTTTACTTCCATCACTAGTAAGCACTCTCTTGCCACGAATGTCAATTTTTTGAACTTCATCTTCTTCATCTTCACCGTAATGATCTATATCATCAAAGTCGGGCAATAACTCATTTTCCTCCTTTTCCATATCTTTCTTCAACATATATTCTTTAATTTCCTTACGTACATGAGCAGGGCACTTAGAGCATTCTTTCACATTTTGAAATCCTCCGACAATGTGTTGTTTTGCCTGAAATATTCCTCCCCTTGTGACTTTACCACAAAAATTGCAAGTCAAATTATTTCTATTTTTTTGATCCTCCAAATGTGCATACTTCCATGCGGGATCTTTCTTTGCCGAGGCCTCACATCCAAAACTGGAATCCATTTAAGATTTTAGACTTGGTATCCCGTATCCTAACTGAAAAAACAATGTATCATATATTTAAAATTTAAGACTTACATAATGCATTTCCAAACAAATTAAAAAACAGTAGCTAAATTTCAATAAAAAGAATAAATATTATGTATTAGTTATAATTTATAAACTTACATTAATTAAACTAAATATTATAAATTAAAAAACAGTAGCTAAATTTCTGTAAAAAAAAAAATATTATGTATTAGTTATAATTTGTAAGCTTACATTAATTAAACTTAATATTATAAATTAAAAAACAGTAGCTAAATTTCTGTAAAAAAAATAAATATTATGTATTAGTTATAATTTATAAGCTTACATTAATTAAACTAAATATTATAAATTAAAAAACAGTAGCTAAATTTCTGTAAAAAAAATAAATATTATGTATTAGTTATAATTTATAAGCTTACATTAATTTACCAAATATTTAATTTATAAGCTTACATATAAAGAAGAAGAAGAAAAAGAAGAAAAAGAGCAGGCAGCAGTCAGCAGTCAGCAGCACGCAGCAAGCATGCAGCAGGAAGAAGAAGAAGAAGAAGAGAAGCAGCAGGCAGCAGGACGCAAGCAGCAGCAGCAGCAGCAGCAGCAGAAGAAGAAGAAGAAGAAGAAGAAGAAGAAGAAGAGAAGAGAAGCAGCAGGCAGCAGGACGCAAGCAGCAGCAGCAACAGAAGAAGAAGAAGAAGAAGAAGAAGAAGAAGAAGAAGAAGAAGAAGACTTACAAAGTTTCGAAGGCTTAAAGACGATCTCCAGCTGGTTCGAAATGTTGAAGGCGATGTGACGAACTCACGTCGTGCTCGAAGGCAGTCAGACGAACTCACGACTGCTTCGAAGGCAGGCAGACGAAATCGCGAGGGCTCTGGCTGGTTCGAAACGAAGTCGCGCTGGTCGTGCTTCTTCAAAATGTCGAAGATGAACTCACGATCCTGGTCGAAGCTCGAAGACGAAGTCGCAAAGGCTTCCGGCTGGTTCAAAGGCTCGCAAACGAACTCACGAAGGGCTTCGAAGGGTCGAAAGGGGCTAGGGCTCTGTTTGTTTGAGTCGAATGAGGGATACGAGTCTGGCTTGGGCTATTTCTCTCCTTTAAATGGCTTCAAAATACACAAGGCGCGCCTCACTGTGCCTCGTGCTTCACTGCGCCTCGTCTCACCTACAGTCGCCTCTTGCAGGTCGCCTCGCGCCACCTCGTATGAGGCGGCAGCCTCATCGCCTCACTGCGCCTTGCTCCTGAGGCGCACTTTTAACTACTATGTACACATATCGCAACAGCCAAATATGTATAATAAGGGAAACAAATGGCAAAATCCATAAGCATAGAACACTGACAGCCAAAATAGGAATTCACAAACTAACCTCACCTTGAGATGACATGATCCCAGGCACAAAGAAAGGCAAACCAATACCAAAAAGCATCAGCAAAGCAGAACACAAAACATTTGAATAAATGAAAAAGTTAAAAACAATCAAATATCAACAATTAAACAAAAGCATAGTACTGCACAGAAGACCTATAACACAGAATTTGAATTGTCATTTTACCGAACATAAATCATTGGTGGTTCTAGATCTATAGTTTCACATGAAAAAAAAGAAGAAGCTATTAAAGCATGAATGATAGGGCCTAGTCCAGATTGGAAGCCCTGCAATAGGACTATAGGAGAGATCAGTTTATTCAGCGGGTAATCAAGCACTATGGTTGACAGAAGCATGTTCTGAAACCCTAGCGGTGGCTCTTTCTTCGGATTTGCGGTGTCCACGAAAACATCAATCAATTGCTGCTCTTTGTCAGTGAGCAAGCTCTCCAGGAATACAGTTCGGGAAATGAATTGCCAAATATAAGAATAGGAACGAAGGAGAGAGTTTGAAGTGAATAGATAAGGAATGGTTGGAAAAATAAAAGTCATAAAATTTAATTTATTGGAAACTGGAAAGTGGAAACTTGGAAGACGTGGAATTGAAGAGTCAACATTGAGGGATGAAGAGACTTTGCATAAGAAGGCATTGATAAGAAACAAAATTAATTAAGTAATTAATTAAGAGTGGGCCAGAAAACAAACTTACATGCTGTTATTCACATTGGTTCCTCCTGGACACTAGGAATGCTCAAATTGAGCTTCTATTTATTATATAATATATATATATATATGTATATATATATTATGTATAGTCATGTTACCACTTTACCTAAAAGTTCAAACTGTTAGGTTGTGGGCCAGCAATGTATGTCAAGCTTTAACACTACCTCGCACGTGCAGCTCTACAGCACATGGAGAGATAGATGATTCCCATTATAGGGAATACAATAATGTTTTACACACCACTCAATAAAGTCTGGTAACAAGACTAAAATCCAGGACCTCCTGGTAACCAACTCGGATATTACCACTTTACCTAAAAGCTTGAGTTGTTAGGTTGTGGGCGAACAATGTATATCAAGCTTTAACATATACAATAATGAATTATTGAACTAAATTTTTAGGTAGAAGTTAAAAAAAAATAAAAATTTCTATAAATTATATTCTTTCGAAATTTCAAAATTTGTAATTGGATATGTGTAATTCATTCAATTAGATTCATTAATCATTAGAGATGTCATGCAAAGAATGAGCATCAAATGACAAAGGCCAATAATAACTACTTAACTAGTGTGTTGAATTCAGCTGAAAACAAACTGCAAGCACCCAAACAAGAATAAAGTCCAACAGCGCATGCGTTTATAATTTTAATTTAAAACTTAAAAAGTCGAAGTTCATAGAATATTAAAATAATGCAAACTTATCTAAGGTAATGTAAGTCCATAAAATAGGTAATCTAAAGCCCATTAGTCCACAGCTTAACAATTACAAAAAAAGTTGAAAATAACAATGAATCACAATCATAAAACATTGAACTTGCAGATTCAGTTGAAGCATGAGTGCATCATGCAATGGTGGTGGGTTCCAATGACATCGATTCCTTAGCTCTTGACAATTCTAAAAACATAAAGAAAATAATACCCAAGTTAAAATGCTAAAAATTGAAACTAATAATATTATTTAACAACAAATTAATATTTGAATGGGTGGGACACCACTGTTAGTTTGTGAAGTTCTTTGGAGTGTTCGTAGAAATCTATTTCTCAAGTTTATCCTTTATTCATTCCTCACATTAATTTTGTTGTGAGGAGGGGTTCTTGGATTCATTTTTGGAGAGATCCTAGGTTGAGAAATGATGTTCTATCCAAATCTTTTCCTTGCTTCTTCCATTTGAGCTCAGGGTAAGATAGTATGATCTTTTTTTTGTGTGTGATTGATTCGAGTAGCCCTCTGGTTTCTTGAAACTTTCATTTCAGAAGGTCTCTTAAATGATAGAGAGATGATGGAACTTTCCTCCTTGTTGCCATAATTGAATAATAATCATCTTTCTTTAGATAGGGATACTCGGTCTTGGGCTTAGGATCTTTCGGGGGTTTATTCTTGTAGATCTGTTCCAAATTTTGTTTTCCTCTATTTTCATGTATTTGGGAGGCTAAAGCTGCCCCAAATATTAAGGCTTTCATTTGGCTGACTCTGCTTAATGGAATCAATACCAATATCTTGTTGCAAATTAGGAGACCTTTGAAGGCCTTATATTCAGATATTTTTGTGCTTTGTTATTTGAATTTTGGTTTTCTCCTCATTTGCCCTTACATTTTGATTTTTCTTGGAGCATCTAGAATAATTTATTTTGGTGTGTTGGGAAAAGCTTGGGTTTGTCCAGCGACAGTGGATGGAATGTCGGCTTTGGAAGGAAAAAGGATAGGACTGTTCTATGAAAATTGGAATTTTTGCACTGTTGTGGGGTTTATGGTTGGAGCAAAGTGCATGAATTTTTTCAGGGATATAACTGAGTGGACAGCTGGTTTGACAGAAGATTAACTATTTGGCTTCTTTTTGGTGTGATGGTGTTGCTTTAAGGGGATGACCTTTTTGAAAATTCCATGAGATTGGAGAAGTTTTTTGCTTTGATATTTTGAAGTACTTTTTTTTGTGTTTTTAGTTTCTTTTTTTTTTTGATGGATTTTTCCAGAATTTTTTGGGAGATGTCTTATTCTCATCTTTGTTTCTCTTTCCAATGAAATCTCTTCTCTTGCTATACAAAAAATTATTTGACAACAAACTAATCTTAAAAAAAAAAAAAATGAAAACTCTAGTTACATCTTTTCAATCGTTCATATTCTTTTGCATCATCCATTGCATCTCTAATATTGATTGGAGAATATCTAAGCCAATTTGAGCACGTATGAGACGTTCCACTATCATTGGAGATAAAGAATCATGAAATGGATAAAGCATATGAGCTGAAGTACTAAAAGCTAACTTAGAAGCTACTGTAGATAGTGGAATTGCCAACACATCTCATGCTATGCGATATTTATTTCAGTCACCCTTCCACCAACCCAATATATTAAACTTCTCACCTCCACTTTCACAAATTTCTACCAAGCATTTCTCCACCTTTGACTTCTTATGAATCTTCCTCTTCCAAGTGCCTCCCTAAATTTTGAGTCTAACATAGCTTGTTCATCATCCCTATCAACTTCCAATGATTTAGAACCTTCATCATCGCTAAGTGTTCGCATATTTGAATATGAATGTAAGGCATGCCGCATGCCAATCATACAAAGTACAAATGAGCTAATGAATCTTTCACTCTCATGATCATATCCTCAATCAAGACACTTGAATGCAATTTTTAAAACAAAACATCACATTCCTTGACTTGTGTAGAGGATCAAGAACATCCACAACAAACAATAACAAGTTCATCCTATTCCAAACTTCCCTAATACTGGCCATACTTTCTTCTTATATCATCCATCATTGTACACAAAAGAAAATCATTTTCTTCGCAAAGTTGATTTAACTTGTTTTGAACTATAAGAAACTTATGAAGAAAGTAGTTGAAAGTGACATGCAACGATGTTGACAAACGCAAAGTTGTGTCATAAAAAAAAAAGTCAAGAAACTTAAACAAAAATTATAGCATTGTCTTGATCAAGACCATTTGGAGGCCCCAAGTTCCCCCCATCTCTCTCCCTCTTGCTCTCTCACTTCCATTTCGACTCTTCTCCTCATCTTCCTCGTATCTCCGTCTTTAAAGTAATGGAAAAAAGTTAAAATCTTCTTCTTCTAATTGTTTGAATGCTGTTTAGAAGTTATTGGCCACCTCCAACATCATATAAGTGGAGTTCCATCTAGTTTCTACACCTAGGCACACCAAACTTTTACCTTCAGTTTTTTCCTTTTTCACACTTCTTAAATTTTGATAACCTAGATGGAGAAGATCTCACATATTTCACTGCATTCCTCACCTTTTCAGTTGTCTCATTTGTGTCACTTAATGTCCCGCGAAAAATGGCATTTGAACTATAAGCGCAACATCTCATATGCAAAACCCCATGATTCAATATAGTTACTCTTTTATCCCTTTGTCTTCCTCTTTAAAAACGGATTATTACAATGTTAGAACTTGCATATTCCAAAGTACCAGTGAGAATTTTTCAATCCCCTATCCAAATAAGCAAACCTCAATGGCCTTCTAATAACTACCAATAAAATGTGTAGTAAGATGCATATAATTTAAATTTAAAATGGAAGCCCATGTGTCCTTGATAATAGGGCTGTTCATGTTAATTTTGGTCTGAATGCCTTTTCCATCAGTTTTGCTTTCATTATATAGAAGAGATTGACATAGTTGTTGCCTGATTTTCAGCACCTAAATGCTGCCAGATTTTCAGTATTATTTGCAGCCTAATCAGCATTATTTACAGCCTAATTGCCTGATTTTCAGCACTTAAATACTGCCAGATTTTCAGCATTATTTACAGCCTAATCAGCCTAATTGCCCAAATTATCTCCGTTAACATCCCCCCTCAAATTGATGCTGGTAAATCAAGAAGCATCAATTTGTCAACCAAAAACTGATGCCGGTGCCGAGAAAGAGCTTAAGTGAATATGTCTGCAGTTTGATGTTTGGTGGAAATGCGAGGAAGAGTAATCACTCGGTTGTCAAAGGATTCACATATGGAATGGCAATCGACTTCGATATGTTTCGTACGCTCATGGAAGATAGGATTAGCAGCGATCTAAATAGCACTGGTATTATCAGCATGAAGAGGACTAGAATGAAGCTGAGAAAAACCAAGTTCACCCAATAACCCAGGAAGCAATGTGATCTCAGAGCATGTGGAAGACATAGCACGATTCTCAGACGTAGTGGAGGACTTGGAAACTTTGTCTTGCTTCTTACTCTTCCAAGAAATGAGTGCATTACCTAAGAACATGCACCAGCTAGTAACAGAGCGACGAGTATCCGCACATTCGGCCCAATCAACATCACTATACCCCACCAACTGTAAGGAAGATTACTTAGGAAAGAACAACCCGCATGTATAGGTGCCCTTTAGATATCGGATAATGCAGCGGACAGTGGCTAAATGAAGATGTTGGGGAGCGTATTTAAATTGATCGACTTGTCGCACAGAAAAAGAAATATAAGGACGAGTAATCGTTAAGTAGTTCAAACTCCCAACAAGCTACTGATACAAGGATGGATCTGATAGAAACTTGCCTTCCTCTTGACTAAGCTTAAGATTTACCTCCAAGGGAGTAGGACCATAATTACCCGATTGCAGATCAGCCAATGAAATCACTTCCTGCGTGTATTTGTGCTGGTGTAACAACGTACTAGTAGAGTAAGCTGCACCTCAAGGCCAAGAAAGTACTGTAGGAGACCAAGATCTTTCATGTGAAAAGAGGCCTTTAGATGCTGTTGTAATTGCTTAATTAACTCAGTATTAGAGCCAGTAATTACAATGTCATCAACATATACCAAAAGCAATACAATTCCTCCAGAAGTCTTGCGAAGAAAGAGAGAGGAATCAAACAGACTATGAGTAAAATGAAAAGCAAGTAGGGTAGAGCAAAATTTATCAAACCATGCATGCGGAGCCTGTTTCAGTTTATACAAGTATCGGCGTAGCTAACAAACCTCTGAGGAAGGTGTAGCGAACGTGTCAGGAGGTGGAGACATATAGATTTCTTCCTTCAAATCCCCATGTAGAAAAGCATTCTTCACATCCATTTTCCGGAGAGACCACCCGTACGACGCAGCAAGTGCCAAGATAATCTGCACAGTAGTCATTTCGGCTACAGGTGCAAAGGTCTCTTCATAATCAATACCATACTCCTGCCAATTCCCAAGAGCCATGAGATGGGCCTTATATCTGTCCAAGGACCCATCAGACCGATACTTGACTGAGTATACCCATTTACTACCAATAGGTTTGACCCCAGAGGGACAAGTCATAAGATCCCAAGTGTGATTATCTTGAAGAGCTTGGATTTCTTCTTGCATGGCTTGCTGCCAACATGCTTGGGTGGCTGATTGGGTATATGAGTGAGGAACAGAAACAATGTTGAGAGTGACAGTAAGCTGGGGTATGAGGAAAACCAGACCTATCCGATAGATGTGTAACCTGAGTGGAATGCTGAGGAACTGTAGAATCAGATGATAGATTAGTGTCTAGAAGGGGTGTTGAAGAAGAAGGAGGATGTCGATGATACACCACACCTGATTTCAATCACTCTATAGAAGAAGACATGTCATCAAACGCGGGAAGAAGAGTAATAGGAGTATTAGAAATAACCTGAGATTGAAAGAAATATTGATTTTTGATGAAAATCACATTCTGAGAGATCCGGAATTTGTTTGCATGAGCATCGTAGCAAACAAATCCTTTTTGAGTAGGACTATATCCCATAAAGGCACACGTGACAGACTGGGCAGCAAGCTTGTGATGCTCAACATGTGGTTGATGAACAAAATAAACACACCCAAAAGTGTGAAAGGATTGATACTTAGGAGATATTCCAAATAATTGAAAATAGGGAGAATCATAATTTAGAGTGGCAGCAGCCAAATGATTTATCAAATAGGCAGCAGTAGATAAAGCTTCTACCTAGAACTTAGAAGGTACAGAAGAATCAATCAACAAAGTGCCAACGACATCTAAGAGATGACGATTCTTACGCTCAAAGACTCCATTTTGTTGAGGGGTATAAGGAAAAGAATGCTGGGAATGATCCCCTTTTGTTGAAGAAAAGTTTGAAAAGAATTAGACATGTACTCCCCCCCCCGGCCGAGTTGGTGCGTAAAGTTTTGATACAAGTACTGAACTGTCTCTTGATAACCGCAACAAAATTTTGATGGACAGGAAACACGTCAACTTTAGAGCGGAGAAAATATATCCAAGTGAATCGACTATAATCATCAATAAACATTTCAAAATAACGATACTGACCATGGGAAATAATAGGATTCACACCCTAAACATCAGTATGCACAATCTCAAAGCAATTAGAAGCACGACTACCATGTGCAGTAAAAAGGTGAAGTTTAACTTTTACCTTAGGCCCCTTTGCGGTCACCGTCCCCGACACTTGATTCTGCACAAGACAACCACCACGAGAAAAATAAATGTCACAGTTATTATCTACCAATTGCCCAATAGAAATTAAATTGGTAAACAATATAGGAGAGATAAAAACTTTGCGAAATGAAGAGCCCAAATTACCAACAGCAATACTTGGAAAAGTACCGCCATCAGCAATCTGAATATTTTGCGTGCTTCTATACTTACGAACACCATGGAGACTCGTCACATTACCAGCCATATGATTAGAAGTGCCTGAATCAACAATCCAATAAGTTGTGTTAGTAGCCGTATCTTGCAGGCCTAAGGCCATAAAAGTTGGCACAATCATTTATTGGACCATTGTTGGTGTTGCAGTAGATACAAATTTTCTTAGGACAGTTACGAGCAATATGACCAACCTCCTCTCAATTGAAACACTGCAACTTGTTCCTCCATCGCCCTTGTGCTGCATATGCTACATTTATAGTCTCAAAAAATACCTTATTTGAAGTCATACCCATCTGAGTGGATAACCGCTATTCTTCACGCATTAAATCTCTCAAACAAATATCTAGAGAAGGAACCGAATTACGGTTCAATAAACTAGCTCGAACAGGCTCAAATTTAGGTCGAAGTTTCATAAAAAACTGATCGTGTTGACTCTTAGCATGAACCGCTTGAAGAGCCGTGAGTGCCATAGGGGGAACCTTAGCATGAACAATAGCAGAATACTCCCTCCAAAGATTAATAAAACTAGAATAAAATTGTTCAATAGGTAAATTACCTTGATTGTAATTACTAATTTCCAACTCCTATTGGAACTTCCGAGCACTGTGATCTTGGTGGTAAATACAGTGGAGATAATCCCACATAGCCTGAGTCGTGGTAAAACAGTGAAGATTGGTCACAAGGTGAGACTCAATCGTCCCGAAAAGCCAAGAGATCACCTTAGCATCCTTGACCTCCCATTGTGCAAATTCCTTTTCATCAGTGGGGACTTGAGCAGAATTATCAATGTGATTTGATAATTTGTTCCCTTTCAAGAACATTTTAAATTGGAATTCCCACGTAGAGAAATTCTTTCCCGTAAATCGAACAATAGTCTTTTCAATAGACATGATGAAAGACACTAAAAAAAAAAGCCCAAGCAGTTAACCAATTAAATGGAAAGCCTAACTCAAATCAGGTCCAAATCCAAATAATAAGAGATCCACAAACAAAACCATATCAAACACGGAAGCCTAACTCAAAATACCTGCCTTGTGTGAAAAATGACACAGCAGAGGAAGAAACATAGCACCTTCGTTGATCACGCTAGGAGTCGTCGAAGCTGCTGACCACCACAGAAACTGCCGACAGCCACAAAGATGCATGGCCACCACAAGAAAAAAACACTCAGATGAGTAGCCCGCAACGTAGGACAGTGTGCGCAACCAAGGAAAAATTCCGGCAGCCCCAAACAAAAGTCCAAACCACCAAAGTGGACGCCACAGAGAAGGATGATGCCCACGAAAAGCGAGAAGAACTTGCTGAAACCAAGAGAAAAAAAAAACAGCGATGAGAATCGCACCCAGTGATTAAGACCAAAACTGAAATTAAAGATGTAATCCCAAGAGGGGGGTGAATTGGGTAATTAAAAATTACTTAGTGGAATTTCAGTTTGTTTTTACTCTTTTAATTTAAATCCAATCACAACCTCACACCAAAACACAAACAACTAATCAGCGATCGTACTGTACCAATCGACAATCCTAGATATATATGAATGCTGAAATTTCAATTCAAATTTAAACTTCAGTTAATTCAGTATTTAGTCAGTTCAATATTAGAATTTGAATTTCAATAACAACCAAATATCCTCAAAGATTCAGTAATCTGAATAAGATACATGAGATGATTGTACCTTGAACAATATAAACAATCACAATGGTTTTTACCTTAATTTACCACAATCAGATATAGATTTTCAGAACATGTCTGAATATTCAGTCAATAATATAAATCATCCAACCCTTCAAAGAAACCAATTGGTTATCTTGAGATAAGTACAATCAATACTCATTGTTCAGCAAATTTCCCAACACAAGCAGAACATGCACGCAGTTTATGGAGCGCTGAATTTAAAAGATAGGGAAGAAGAGCAGAACACAAGGTTTTTTACAAGGTTCGGCCAGCCACCTACGTCCTTGCCTTAACTAACTTGCTGTGAGGATTTCCGTTATCACTTTGTTGAATAGGTGAAGCAACCTTCTCTCCGTTTGTAGGTGGAGACCTCTCTCTAACGAGAACACCCTCTCGGGCAACGATTCAACAACCCTGAACCGTCAAAGTTTGCAACAACAACAATACAAGAATTTTGTACAATAAACACTCTCAGCTTAGTAGAAATTGTATAAATTAAAGCAGAATATACTTCAGATAATCAATATAGAATCAAAGCTCACGAAGATATCTTAATTATTCTGATTGTAGGATGTAGATTTCAGAGAATCAAATCAGAATTTTGCTAGGGATTTCAGCAAGAACCCACAGCAGCTTTTCAAAAAGAATTTTAAGTGTATAACTTGAATTTTTGAATTGTATGCGAGTATTGGTTACCCTAAATTGCAAATACATAATCTTCATATAGAGTAGAAAAGATAGTTACTGTTTTCCCCAAGCTTGCTCCAAGTTTGGGAACTCAATCAATTGAATTTGGAAAGAAATCAGCGCTTTAGGAAAGTTTAAAACATACGCTTCAGTCGCCTGAGCTATGAGATCAGTCGCCTGAGCTAATTCAAATTAGCGCGTCAGAATAGGCAGTAGCAGTTCAGTTGCCTGACCCTGTTCTGTTTCTTTATTAACACTGGCAGTAGCATATCAGTCGCTTGATGTATAATCATCAGTCACCTGACCACTAAACCACTTAGTATTTTTCAAATTTTAATTCCAAAACTTGTTTTTGTTAACTCGGAAAACATATTTTCGACCTTATAAAAATATTTTCCATTTTCTAAATCAGGTCTCTAAGTCCAAAACAAATCCTACGAGCTTCAAATGCAATATTGAAAATAGGAGTACTTACATGAGACTAACAAGATAAAAACAGCTAAGTTCCTAAGTTTTCATGCTGTATAGCTTTCAATAATCATCTGAGCTTTGACCAATTCTTCAATATATTTCATGTTCCTCATGATTTGTAGCTTTAAGTCTAAGCTTTCAATAGATCTCTTCAATTAGAATCACTTCTCTTGATAAAATACTCGAGCCCTGAAACTTAACTTGAAAGCATACTTTGTAACCTTAATTTGTTATTATCAAAACGAGATTAAGCCTTGTTAGGCCAACAAAAATGATGGAATCAGAAGAGGGGTTCTGATACCATGTTAATTTTGGTCTGAATGCCTTTTCCATCAGGTTTGCTTTCATTATATAGAAGAGATTTACATAGTTGTTGCCTGATTTTTAGCACTTAAATGCTGCCAGATTTTCAGCATTATTTACAGCCTAATCCAGCATTATTTACAGCCTAAGTGCCTGATTTTGAGCACTTAAATGCTGCCAGAATTTCAGCATTATTTACAGCATAATCAGCATTATTTACAGCCTAGTTGCCTGAATTATCTCCTTCAACAGTTGATGGGTCTGGTTGAGGTTAACTTTCCAACCAAACCTATTAGGTCTGTTTGAGAAAAAGCTCAAACCCAAGTCGAACCATATTGGATGTGGCTTGAATTGATTTGATACTTGGGTGGATTGATTGGGTTACGGTTTAGTTTTATTTGTTTTTAAGTGTCTAATGGCTCGAAACATAGACATTGAACTAGGAAAAGTTTATGTAAAGAATCTTGACCTCAAAACAACGCCAACAATATGCAATACTAGGCTTTCTCTCCCTTAGAGTCTATGGGGATGGCATTTAGTCCCCCTTAGCTTGTTTTTAAATATTAAAAATAAATTTAAAAAAAAATAAAAACAACAAAACCTTTTCCACAAAGTTAGTCCTTCCACAAAGCAGCTCCCTCGATGATGTAGCCTCTTTTCGACGAAAGCTTTATCGTTCTCTCCGCTGAGACTACTCTTTTGACACCATTGTCTTTGGCAGACAACAACTCCAAAAATGCAGGAAAAAAAAGGGGGAAAAGGGACTGAGTGTCGTTAAGAACCCCTCTCTTATTTCTCATGTCAACAATCTCTCTCCATCTTGAGTCTCGAGTCTCTTGATAGTGACAGTCTCTTCTTTAGCCTCCTTTTGATTGTTCCACACCCTTAACTCGTGCTTTTTCTTTTCATTTTACAAGGTGTGTAGGCATTCGGTTATATCATTGCAGTCCACGTGCATGTGGCTTATGCAAAGGATGTTGGCTTGGTTTGTGTGTTTAGACAGGTTTTTTGTCCTAAACAAATTTTTAGTTTAAAATCTGTGACAAAAAAAATTATAATTTGCTTGAATAGATTTCATATATACATACATACATATATATATACATATATACATACATATATATATACATACATATATATATATATATATATATATACATATACATACATATATATATATATATATACATATATATACATATATACATACATACATATATATATATATATATATATATATATTACTGGAATAGGGTTACATACATTCTCATTATGAGAAGAGGTCATTTGAGCTTATTTAAATAGATACTGTGTTTACTTTATATTTGTATTTTTAAAATAAAAAATTTAAATTCTCGTAAGGTTTGGGCCTTAACACCCCAAGGCTTACGCCTCGCTTCTTAAAAGGTAAAATGCCTCACCTTATGCCTTCGCCTTGTAAAACACTAGATTTGAACAATCCTTAACAACTATATTACAAGATGGAATATTTGAGAATTTATTGCTAAGACATTGCAAAAATACTAAAATTCTTCAGCCTCCACAATCTAAAAGGTTGCTTGTCAACTATTATCATATGAGCTAGGGCCTTTCTACATGCCTCCATACTAAAACTAATTGCCACAAATTTAACATCGTCATCTTCCATTTCAGTTTTTTTGACCTAAAATGGTAAAAGTACTTTTGACTCTTCTCTGATTTTCTGTAAGGGAATTTTCCACAAATTTCTGAATGGGTTAAACATTATTCTAGTCTCATTCCTAAGAGGATGACATGCATAATCCGTAACACAATAATTACATTAGCCCTTGGAAATTCTGGATCACAACCTTAAATCTTGACAAAATGGCTTCAAACAATAGACTTTTTTTCGATTAGTGCTCTTGCCGATATTGGCCTTGGTCTTAGCCCTAGCCTTGCTCCTTGATGGGATTGGTGGAGAAGTTCCTCAATTCTTAGGGGCCTCCTCGTCAGGCTTGGAGGACACATCATGTTCCTTCTCTTTTGCAGAAAAAATCTTTTAAATTCAAAAAGGCATATTTTCAAATTGTTAACAAACTGCATATTAAATAGACATGCTACACAATTTGTTTGCAGCAACACTTATTTTTAATGTGAAAAATCAGCATTTCTACAAAGATTTAAGTATTCAAGCTCATTTAGGCATTTTGTATTTTTCTGATCCTGTGCTCATGCTTTATTTTCATTTTATTTTCTTTAAAAAATGTTCTTTCCTAAGTGATTGGGAGCCTTTTGAGCACAAGATCTCCCTAAAAAATCAAAATAAATGGAAAAAAAATATCGGCATACTATAAAACTGAAAACTCAATTAGTTCAGTCATTTTTTATTTCTGGCCTCCATTTGTCCACTGCTAGTTTGCTACTCCTGTTTTAATGTTTTATTTTTAGTTTATTATTAAAATAAATCTCCTTTGGCGATGGGTATATAAGTATATTGAATAGCGCACACACTGTCAAATTATTTTTTTGATAGCAAAAGAGGAAATTTTATTAATAGATTAGGAATAAACAAAAAGGAGAATAAGCCATCTCCCACACTATCAAGTTGTTGCCATCTCACACACTATCAAATTGTTGAGAACAACTGTCACAAGAAAATTAGATGACGTACAGAAGGGATGGCAGCTTTGTCTGCCTTTTCTTTTTATTTACAGGGAATCATAAAAATTATGCATTGTTATTTGTTAATATACAAAAGGTTATATTAAGTAGCACACACCAATGCACATTATCAGGTTCTGTTTGTGTTAGGGCAGTCCTTGGGCATCCTACAGTAATTGATGAGCATGTTGGCTGTCTATTAATCCTGATTTTGCTGCTTCCAAGGACAAATCTGTTGTGGGTTGGTCAGCCACGACTAGTGGAGGTTATATCCAGCACTAAAGGAGATTTTTGACAAATAAGTAAGTTAATAGCACATATTGTTCTTAGGATAGTTTATACTTAGAAGTTAGAACATCACACTATCATACCAAATTAGAAGAAATCTCTCAAAAGGATATTTAAAAAATTACAGATTACCTGGTGTGAAGGCTGGGCTGCCAAGGGGTTTTCTCACAAGCCTGATCAAAGTTTAGGCAGAGGTGTGCAGCAGTGGCCATACTGTGGACTGGCTCTCGTCAAGAGCCGTGCTGCTGCTGGGGGGTGGGTGGCTGGAGCAGGCATTGCTCTGTTCCTTCTAGTTCTAGTGTTTCAGAGAGTAGGAGAGTGGAGGGGGCATGTGGCAGTTTGGGTTTAGCTGCTGCGATTTGAATAGTCAGCTTTTTCCTTTAGGTTTTAGGTCTTATAGGAAATAATCACGTGTTTTGCACAATTGCACTCCTTCATACTTAATTATTAGCCAATAAAGACATGCTACCTATATTTTGAAGTGCCATTTATATGCTTCCTGGTTCGATTCGGTTCTTCTGGTTTTGTAAAACACAAAACCAAACTGAGACTTGATTTGCTAATTCTCTGAACAGAACCAAACAGAACTGGCTGACATAAAAAAAACGATTAGCTCTGGTTCAATTTGTTATTTTGGTACATCTTGTTTGGTTTCACTGGTTTTGGTCTGTTTTGTTAATTGTTAATCTCCTATTGAACATCTAATTTAGAAATCATTGTTGGATGGGGCCTGTGGTGTTCAGCTGAATCAGCAAATTAACACGCTCTCTTTACCTTTTCTAGTGTCATTATTCGTTTGGGTTAGTTGGATATATGTGTTCTTACCATCATCTGAATCTTGTACCTATTACTTTCTTTTTGTTGCAAGCTTACTTTCCTTCAAAATGACGAGTTCCTGATTACATAATGCGTGGTTTCAATTTGATTACATAATGATTTGCTTGGGTTGCTTAGGTACATGAATTTTTTAACCTCTGGATCTTGCACCTATTTCTTTCTTTTTGATGCATAGTTACTTTCCTTCATACTAACATATTCCTATTTAAATAATGCATGATTTCAATTTGGTTAATGGGGCCTCAGAGGTGAAGAAAATGATGTTCTGAAAATCCATCACTCCCATCCTGTCCCTTAATTTCCTATGGTTTTTGGGATCTTCAAAATAAATTGTTACATTTTGGATCAACACTTGTGTTTAAGTTGGTGCTACTATTTAAGGGATCCATTTTTCATTTCTTTTTCCACCACCCATTCTATGGTAGACTTTTGACCGGAGAGTTTCTTTTTGTTTATTTATTCATTTATCTATCAAAATAGAATGATTTTGAAAATTTTTGTATAAAAAATAGATGCTTACATTGTGACATTATTATTTTTTAAAATTTTCCTATGTACCTTTGCTTGTAGTAGCATGCTTTCTCTCTCTCTCTCTCTCCCTCTCTCTCTTTTGATTTTTAAATTTTATTTGGAGCAATTTTTACGGTCCTAGTGCCCTCAATAATTAGATTTGTGCTTGTGCACACCATGCTGAGGTTGCTTCTTCTTGTTGCTTTTTTTGCTTTTCTTTTTTCCTCTTTGCAGGTGAGGTTAGGGGACCCAGGATATAAGGAAAGATATTATGAAGAGAAGTTAGGTTTATCAAGTCCAGAGGTGATTGATAAAGCCAGAAGAGACATGGTGGGTTTCCTTACTTTCCTAAAGGCATTATTTATACACTTTTTTATTATTTTTTTTTAAATTGTTTGTTTAGTTATTATTTTGAGGATCTACTGTCGCTAGAGCGCATTTCAACAAATAATCCAATCGGTATTTTTCCAATCTTGGATAAACAAACTTATTTTTCTTTTTATAAATGTTTACGTGGAGAGGGGAAGCAAGGAAATAGGTGGCTGTTGAGTGCAAGGTCTTCAACAAAAGGAGATACTAAAGACATGTTTCAGATTTCTGAGAATTGGGAAAACATGGGCGTTTATCTTTACCTGAAGAGGAAAGAGTTTAAGTGGCTGTTACAGGCACTGAAAGAGCTTTGGCAGAACAAGGTGAGGGACCTTTGCTCTGGAAGGTTTGGAGCAGGGATTGAATGCTGTTTTCTCATGAAAGAGGAATGGGAAAGGTAGATCCTTGGAATTAATGAAGACAGTGAAGGGGGATTGATAATGTTAATATTCCCAGTGGGCTTCAACTCTAGAAGGTGGAGGTGAAACTTTGACAGTCGGAAGATTTTGGAAAGTGTTGCAGCACTGAAAAAGGTGGGAGAGAAGGATAAGGTCCTCAGAGGAAAGGCCTCACGGATTGATGATGTTGATATTCCAGGTGGACTTCAAATGTAAAGGGTGGAGGAGAAGCTTTGACAGTCTGAAGGTTCTGGCAAGTATTGCAGCTGAAAAAGGGAAGGCTTCATTGTCCAATGATGGTAGTTTGAGTGAGAAGGGGAAAGAGAAGGTTGTGAAGCAAAAGAAACCGAAACAGGTGATGAACTTTTTGATTGCATGTAATTGCCTGTGATGCAGCTCTCCTCTTGAAGGCAAAGTAGTCTTCAGGAATCTGACTGAAATGCATCTTGGTTTCCAAGCCAGAGTTGTTTGAAGGATGAACATGATGCAGGTTTGACACTTGAGGAGGAGTGCTTGAGACAACTCCTTCGTGCTCAATAATATTTTTTCAAATTTGAATCCTAAGATTGTGTGCATATTGAATTCTGACTTTTTGCTGGCTTTAAAGAGTTTGGAGATAATGTCGGGCTTGGGACTCTCTGAAGCTGTATGTTTTCTCCTCTTTCTTAATAAATTTCTTTTGTTACCAAAAAATAATATGTTGGGCTTGGGCTCAAAAGTTTAGAATAAAAGGAGTGCACGACTTGGTGAAGTGGGACTTGCTTTTCACTATAGGCAGGCCAAGGTTCATTTTAAGTCTGCGAGGAACAATGTCAGGAGTAAGCCCAATGACTGAAAAATGCGAGTGATGCCTGAGATTATGTGGTCTCACAAGGCAAGGAGCTTCTTGAACAAGGAAGGAAGGGAAATTGTGGGTTCAGGAGAACTTGACACTTGGGGAATGCATCAGTCTTGATCCGAGAATCTACTTGGGGACGGAAGTATCGTGGTTTGTGATTTGGATGTCGGGATGATTTTATGGGAAGAAGAGAAAGGAAGTTCTCTATGGTCCAATAATTGCCAGCAAGGGGAATGCACACTGGTGGAGGAGGTGTGTTTTGTAGTTGTACCCAGAGTTAGTTCTGGCATTTGATGAAGGGAAAGGAGTGGGCAACTGTGAAGTATATGACCATGAACCTCTGTAGGTGGTTGCTGGCAACTAGTTCAGTCGATGTGCAGTGAAAGCTTAAGGATTAGGTTTTGCGGTGGGTTCTTAAAACAGTGAGGTCTGTTCGTAAAATCACTGTAGTTTGAAGGTTTTGAAGAAAAAAGCTATAAAGAACAGGACAATAGAAGAGGGAAAGGAACTGAAGGGAAGAACACTAGCAGCAGTTGTAGAAAAAAGAACTTACAATATGGCTGGAATTGTACTCAAACAGGATATAATAAATTAGTTGTGGAAAAAAGGAACTTACAACTATGATTGGGATCATATTTAAATAGGATTCAGCTCATTCATTTAGAAATTTAATAATGCTACTTTGAATTGATTGAGATATATGTGAATTCTATTGGATTATTTTGCTTGGTATTGCTCATGGAAAATTTTATTAATTTGGTTTTCCAATGTCATCCCTTATTTTAAACATCTGAAAGAGGATTTTTAAATTAGAGGCAATAATGGTATCTCATTCCCAATTATTACAGACTCTCGTGATCACGTTTGAGACTCCCACAAAATGTACCTTTTAAGAATTTTCATTCTAGCCATTTTTTTTTTCTTTTTCTTTTTTCGTTTTGCATGCTAAGCACCAGATTTAACAAAAAACAAGAATTACAAAATGATCATATTTGTAAATCTTTCCATTACACAAGTTAATGCCTAAAATATTAGAGTTTTCTAGTTTCTATTAAACATGGCGGCTGAAGTTTTTTTTTTTTAGGGGGGGGGGGGGTGTGGAGGAGGGAGGAGAAATAGTTCCTTGGAGGAACATGAAGGGTCCAGTGTATTTATGCTGAAATGCAGGGAAATCAATGACTTATAGATAGGGTGGTTGTGAAGAACCTTTTTAGAAGCTGGACGGTTGATACTACATGGATATGGGGTGTTGGGGACTGCAAATTCCTTATCTTACAGGCTAATGGCAAGATTTCTGGATTTTGTGTTGTGTGAACCCTCTATTGTTGATCTGTGCGATTCTTTTAGGGGGAAATTCCTTACTTTCTGTTCGTTTGAAGGACAATATGGGTATGAGTGGCTGTTCAGAGGAATATATGGCTCCTGCGATGAAGGGGATATGGGTTAACTCTGGAATAAGCCACCCTCTCTCATTGGGAGACACGAATTTGTGGGTGCTGGGAGGGGTGGATGAGACTTTAATACAGTGCTCTGTCAATGTGAAGAGCTGGAGATGGGTGATGGAACAGCATCATGGAGTTTCTATAAAAGGAATTGGAAGAATAAAGGAGAAATTTTGAGGAGGGGGGGGGGTGTGGAAGAAGAAGAAGGAGAAGAAAGTGAAAGAGAGGAGATGAAAGAGATACAATTGGTGGGGAAACTTGTGTTCACTTCTTAATTCAACTTCAATGATAACCACCTCCTACATGGCTTTAAGGCACTGCTTGTAAGAAACCCAATAACACAAAAAATTACACATATTTCTCAAAAACTACATGAAACTACAAACCAACCCCTAAAATACCAAAATATTACAATAAGCCCCCAAAACACATAATCCTACTACAACCATACTAAACGCGCACAAAAACAACTAAGTACCCAATAACCCATTGACCCTCCTCTTTGACACAAGCCTTCAAATTATCCATCCAAATACCAGTTTCTCGTCCTACATCAATTCCCTCCTTCCATAAAGAACTTGATTCTGTTGAGTTGGGGAAAGTACCAAGGAGTTCATCACCTTGAATAGAATCATCTTGCTTCATAAGAAAGGAACTTGTGGTATGCTTCAATTTGGTGAATGGAAGAGCTCGAGATGGCATCAACTTATACTTCTTGTTGATGGAGAGGGAATAAGAATTTTCATATCTCTCATGCTTAAAACAGCCAAAAAGGATATGTCTAATCTTAAGAGGAAGGATATCTCACTGCACTGTCTCAACAATTGAACCAATCTTGAAGGTAAACAAGCAACAATCAGTGACCTTCAAGTTGGTATTGTTCACCCAAGCAATTTTATATGGATGTGGATTAGGTTCGACTTCCAAATTTAACTTCTTCACAGCTTCTTCAGAAATTACATTTGTACAACTGTCTGGATCAACAACCCAAGTATAAAGTTGCCTTTGACAAGTCACCTCAAGAAAGATGTTAGTCTACCTCCAACCTTCTTTGTTTGAACCTCGTGGGAAGAGAGCATATGTCAAAGCACTAAACAGAATCATGTTGCGATCACCATCCTAGTCATTTGGGATTTCTATTTCAGCTTCAGCCGCTTGAATGCATCATTGTCTCCTTCTTCTGCTACGGCCATTACTCAGATTGGTCTTCGTGCAGCTTGATGCCCAAAACCTTGACATTTGAAGCACTTGATTCGTGGTTGGACCTTGGAAATTGTTCCAGAATGCTTGGGAATCTTCCAATGGGTATTAATCTGAATTCTGAACTACTTTACTTAATTGGTCAACTGTCTTCTTTCGTATAACTTCACTAGTACTCTTCTCAAACCGAAGGGTTGATGTAGCTATAGGAAGATTATGTTGCATATCCTCCTTGATCTGATTGGCAACCAATCATGGTTTTAAATCGCGGTAGCGGGTAGCGTAACGTAATGGTAATGGGTGTAACGGGAAGCGGGAGTAGCGGATGTTACATAACGGGAAGCGGGTGTAACGGCTATGAATTTTTTTGAAGCACGCACAACCTTGTGCATATTAGCGTGCTTGCATCTTTTCAGCTTTTAGTCCTTCTTAGAAAGAATTTTAGTGTATTTTGGATCCTTTGGTTCGAGTAACTAAGTTTTTTTGGTAAGGGTAACAAGTTTACATTTGTTTTAAACCACTATTGATAGAAAAATTACGCGTGTGTACGTATTTATACTTCTCATTGTTCTTATATGTGATAAATTCTTACGTGTGCTAAATTAATTAATAAAACAAAATACATTTTACACTCCATTAATCTATTAGACACATAAGACATATGAGTAATACAAATATAAAATAGTTAGAAAAGAAAAAAGGTTGAAGTTGAAAAATATAGAACATAATTATCACATTACTAATATTGTCAAAATAAAATATTTTCCTAAGTTAATATTTTTCAAATTGTTAATTAATGCATCTCTTGTGAGTATTTAAAGAAATAGTAAATTTTGTATCATTGTCATCTTCATTATAATCTTTTTCCCCTCTTGCCATATGGTATATTGAGAATGATTTATGAATGAGAGGGAAAAAAGTGAGGAGAAAAAGTAAAAAATAAAATAAATTTTTTGATGTAACAGTCTTGTAGCAGTTACGTAACAGCTGTAGTGGCCTTTACATAACGGCCGCTACAGCCGTGATTTTTCTTCCCACTGATTTTGCGGCATGTAACGGTATCAGTAACCCAAAAAATCGTTATGTAATGCCGTTACATAACGGTTGCAGCCTTTATTTAAAACCATGCAACCAATATTGCATCGCCATCTGTAATGAGATGACATGCAGCAAGCTTGAAGGCAATAGCTATCTTCAACCCTTTCCTGTACAAAGCTATCATCACATCCTCTTTCCATTCCATGTCAGCAGACTAGCCAAATAATAGAACCTACTAGTGTACTTTGTTACTGTCTCCTGTTTTCTTCTTTCTTCAAATTAAAGAGTTAGAGATGAACACATTTCTGGTAGTTGAGAGGTAAAAGTTGCTCCTGCATTGCTCACTTCATCTCATCCCACGTAATCTCACCATAACTCCTCCTTCTAAAGATCTTCTATTGTTTAATCCATCAAATTCAAGCAGTTCCCTTCAATTTTGATTCAGCTTAAAATACAACTCTCTAGCCTCATTCATGTCATACCATCGGGAACAGTACTCCAAAGTATACACTGAATCATCAAATTCATTAGGAGAACCATCACCATTAAAATCTGAAACTTCTAGTTTAATTCCATTAAATTTATCATTTCAGCCTTCACACAACTCAAGGTATGAGGGACAGCAGTGATACCACTTTCCTGTTTGGTAGGAAATCCAAGGGTCTCTTACCTAAGGCTGCAACTTCAATTTTTAGCCTGTTCAAAGCATTATTAATAGTCTCCAAGGCATGGTTTTAAATCGCGGGTAGCGTAACGTAACGGTAATAGGTGTAACGGGAAGCAGGAGTAGCGGATGTTACATAACGGTAAGCGGGTATAACGGCCGTGAATTTTTTTTAAGCACGCACAACCTTGTGCATATTAGCGTACTTGCATGTTTTAAGCTTTTGGCCATTCTTAGAAAGGGTTTTAGTGTATTTTGGACCCTTTAGTTCGAGTAACTAAGTTATTTGGTAAGGGCAACAAGTTTACATTTGTTTTAAACCATCATTGATAGAAAATTACGTGTGTGCGCGTATTTATACTTCTCATTGTTCTTATCTGTGATAAATTCTTATGTGTGCTAAATGAATTAATAAAATAAAATACATTATACACTCCATTAATCTATTAGACACATAAGACATACGAATAATATAAATATAAAATAGCCAGAAAAGAAAGAAGGTTGAAGTTGAAAAATAAAGAACATAAATATCACATTACTAATATTATTAAAAAAAAAATTCTTAACAAGTTAGTATTTTGAAATTGTTAATTAATGCATCTATTGTGAGTATTTAAAGAAAAAGTAAATTTTGTATCATTGTCATCCTCATTATAATCTTTTCCACCTCTTGCCACTTGGTATATTGAGAATGATATATGAAAGAGAGAGAAAAAGTGAGAAGAAAAAGTAAAAAATAAAATATTTTTTTGGTGTAACAATCCTGTAGCGGTTATGTAACGGCCGTAGCAGCCTTTACGTAACGGTCGCGGTCCGTAACGGCCGCTACGGCCGTGATTTTTCTTCCCACTGATTTCGCTGTGTGTAACAGTATCGGTAACCCAAAAAACCTTTATGTAACGGTGTTACGCAACGGTCGCGGCCTTTATTTAAAACCATGCTCCAAGGTGTTCTCTATGTTTTATACCCTACCGAACAATAATTCCACCTTTGCAGACAACTGAACATTGATCACCATGTTGCAATTATATATCACCAAGGACCCTCAAAACAATTTTTTTACAATCCTCAATCTATTCTTGCAAACCACAAAGTTCGCTCAATTTCTCAAGAACGAATAAGTAAAACAGACCCTGTTAAACAATCTACAAATGGAAGTAGTTTGATCTGATTGTTAGCTGGTAGCACTGATAAATCGTTCAATATGTGTACCAAACTCAAGTATTCAATCCTTCTATCAAATAGCTTCATAAAATTGCAGGTTTTTGTAGGGAAAAATTATAATACAATGGTTGGAAGCAATTCTTTTTCAGTTTTTGTGGGAGGGAGGGATGTTTTTATGTAAAGAAAAACTCAGAAAGGACATTCAATATTTAATGCAATTTGCTCTCTAGTTCAAAATCTCATGGATCATATGTTTGGATTACATTCATGTTCAAGCCTTTCCAGCGGATTATCAAGAAAAACAAGGATTCGCTGAAGTTTACAGAGTTGCCAGACGATTTAGAGTAAAATGGTGGGACAATTGGGAGCGTGGGAGGGAGGGGCCATCATGGGAAGAATTGGGCTCTGATACCAAATGATGCAGGACAGCATCATGGGATTGCTGTCGAAGGAGAGAAATTGGAATAAATAAAGGAAAGGGAGGGGAAGAAGATGAAATTGAAGTGGAAGAACAGAGATTGATTTTGGGCTCTAATACCGAGAGGGAGGGAGGGAGATACCAAAAGAAAAGAAAGGAATTAGAGTTGAAAATGGGGGGATTGAAGTGGAAGAATTGAGCTCTGCTACGAAATGATGCCGAACAGCATCATGAGATTGCTATCCAAGGAGAGAAATTGGAAGAAATAGATAGAAAGGGAGGGGAAGAAGAAGATGGAATTGAAGTGGAAGAATAGAGATTGATTTTGGGCTCTAATACCAAATGATGCAGAATAGCATCGTGGGATTACTGTCAAAGGAGAGAAATTGGAAGAGATGGAGGGGAGAAGGAAGGGGAAGAAGGGAGAAGGGATAAGGAAGAACAGAGGAGAGGAAAGAGATACAATTGGGGGAAAACTCACGTTCACTGAGGGAGGGAGGGAGAGGGTTACCTAAAAGAAGAAGAAGAAAGAATGTGAATGGAGGATGGGGGATTGAAGTGGAAAAAACAGAGATTAATTTTGGGTCTGATATCATATAATGCAGAACAGCATGCTGAGATTGCTTTCAAATGAGAGAAATTGGAAGAAATGGAAGCAAGAAAGGGAGGGGAAGAAGAAGATGGAAGAATAGAGGAGAGTAAAGAGATACAACAGAGGGAAATTCCACTTTTCTTCTCTATTCAAACTCAACAATAACCAACTGCTACATGGCTTTCACACACTATTTCTAAGAAAGCCAATGACACAAGAAACTACAAATATATCCTCGAAACCAGATGAGACTACAAGCACACCCCTAAAACACACAAATATTACAAACAAGCCCCAAAACATTATCTACAAATATATACTTGAAACCACATGGGACTATGAGCACACCCCTAAAACACGCAAATATTACAAACAAGCCCCAAAACACATAATCCTACTGCAAGCATACTACACACACATAATAAACACCTAATTAACTAAGCATATTTAGGTCTAGGACCTAATATTCCGTTGACCCTCTTCTTTGGCATATGTCTCCATATTGGGTCGATCCTTCCAAATGCCTGCATCTTGTGTTATGTTGACTCAAGCTTAATTTGGCTCCTTGTGCTTGAGGAAAGGATCTTCTAAAAATGAAGTAATGAATTGGAACTGATTCAGGTGGTTGTAAAAATGAGCTTAGTGTTTGGTTAAAAGTTGGAAAGTGCTTGAAATGTTCATGTTAAAGTGATTAAAATGGTTACTTTATGAAATGTAATTAATGCGTGGATAATTTTGTAATAATTGAGAAACACTTGGGACACCCTTTGAATATAATAATTTGTTGGAAAAAAAGTTAGGTTTCAACTTTTTTAAAAGCTTTAAGGTTGTAAATTTTAAAAGTTTGCCAAAAAAGCTAAAAGCTAGCTTTCTAAATGCTAGACTATACAAAAGAAGGGGTAAGAGACATATAAACTAGTTATTTGTATTTCGAGACAAAAGAACTCTTTTTCTATCAAAATATCAAGTATCTTGAAAAATTTCATGAACTACCTGTAGTCCAGGAATGATTGAGGGAAATTTTTGAAGAATATTGTGATGATAAAAAAATTGAGTAGCAAAACAAGATAGAAATTAGATAGTTCTAAGAGATTCCATTGTTTAGTCATTAAGGAGCACAAAAGAAAGGATAAAAAGAGAGCTGGAGAAAGAAAGTGCAAATATTTGGGTAATGTAAAATGTATAAAAGATGAGAGTAATAATGTTTTGGTTAAAGAAGATATAAGAGAGAGGTGGTGTAGTTACTTTAATAAGCTGTTTGACTGTAAGTTCAAACCTAGAAGTGACAAGTGAGGAAAAGACAAAATATGAAATGTGTTCACAAAATTAGAGTAATTGAAGTTAGATGACTTTAAAAAAATGAAAAGCGGGAAATTTATAGAAATAGATAACATCCCACTTGAAGTTTGGAAATGTCTAGGGGATAAATTAATTGTGTGGTTAACTAATCTATTTAACATTATTAGAAAAATCAAGAAAATAATAGGTGAATGGAGAAAAAGCACATTAATATCTATATACAAAAACAAAGGTGATATTCAAAACTGCAATTATTATTGCAGAATTAAACTTTAGTCATACGATGAAACTGTGGAAAAGGTTGTAATTGTACAAAGAACAAGCATAGAAGTGAGGGTCTTAGAGAATCAATTTGGTTTTATGCTCGGGAGATTGACAATAGAAGCTATCTATTTACTAAGAAGATTAATGGAGAAGTTTAGGGAAATGAAGCGGGATTTGCTTATGGTTTTTATTGACCTAGAGAAAGTATATGATACAGTATCTAGGGAATTTTTTTGATGGGTTTTAAAAAAGGAGTATGCAACAAACATGATCTTAATTTTCCATGAAATTGTCGAAATTTCCCTCAAAATTTCTGGTTTCCATCACTCTCAAAATTGATATGGCAGTCGATTTTTGTCTTGCATAATTTCCGTCAAAATCTCAATGAATCATCTGAAATTTATCAAACTCTCAAAATTTTAGCGAAACTTATCAAAATTTTAACTATGCAATGAAAAACTTCCTCGGAATTCAAATGAGAGATTTAGGAGTGAAGTGAAATTTCTCTCTCATTCTATTTATTTTTATCAAAACAAAAGATTGTTACAAGTGCCTTTGAAAAGAAAAAATGAAGTTACAACAGCATTTTATTCAACCATTCATGTCTAAATTATCATTATTTGTATGATAAATAATATTTAAATGATTTATGAATTTCATTTGCATTAATTGAATATGTTTAATGCACATTATCTTACAAATACGTTTGATACATGTACTATATTACAACTTTTCTACCTCATACACAACAGACATATTTAACTTGTAATGTTTTAGTCCTAAAACTTATATTATTATGTATATTAACCATTTCTAATGTTTCAAAAAGAATTCCATGCTTTACTACTGATTTCTGTTATTTTTTGAAATCGAAATCAAAATTGACATTGAAATTGAAATTTCTGTCAAAATTACTGTACTTTGGGAGCTTTGAATTTTGAGTCGAAATCAAAATTTAAGACCTTGGCGACAAATATATTGATGTTATTAAGGATATGTATGATAGAGTAACGACTAACATTAGGAGTAGGAGGAGAGTCTAAAGATTTTACAATCACAATAAGTGTGCATCAAGACTTCACTTTAAGCCCCTATCTATTTGCTTTAGTGATTGATGAACTTATGATGTATATCCAAAGCAAGACCCCATGCTGTATGTTTGTAGATGATATTGTTTTAATTGATGAAAGCAGGAGTGGGTAGAATCTAAGTTAGAATTCGAAGAATAGTGTTGGAATCTAAAGGCTTTAGGATAAGTTGAAACAAGACAAAATATATGAAATGTAACTTCAGCCATAAGGAGGAGTATTGAAGATAAGATTAAACTTGATGATCAAGAAGTCAATAGCACTAGTAGATTTTGATATCTTGGATCTATTATGTGTGCGGAGGGAGAAATTGAAGAGGATGTAGTACGTAGAATTAAAGAAGGTTGGGTAAAATGGACGATTGCTTCATGTGTGATGTGAGATCGTAGAATGCCTCTAAAATTAGTAGGAAAGTTTTATAGGACGACTATAATACCTACTATGCTATATGGATAAGAATGTTGGCCAACTAAGAAACAACATAAAAAGTAAAAGAAGTTGAAATGCGCATGCTAAGGTGGATGAGTAGTGTAACAGTAAAGGATAAATCAAGGAACGAACATGTTTGCAGTAAAGTTAGGCACGACACCAATAGAAGATAAGATAAGGGAGGGGCGGTTTAGATGATTTGGGCATTTGAAATGTATGCCAAGTAATGCAACAGTAAGTAGGAGCTAGCAAATTACTACTAATGGCACCAGAAGGGGGAAGGACAGACTTAAAATAACTTGGAATGAGGTGGTGAGAAAAGATCTAATAGCTTGAGTTAGCCGAATAAAATGCCCTTGATCGAGTTGATTGGTGGGAAAGGATTCATATAGCCGAACCCACTTAGTGGGACTTAAGGCTTGTTGTTGTTGTTGTTTATTTATTTATTTTGTGAATTTCTTGATTAACTTAACTCTTGATTAACATAACTCTTTCTGGAGATTTATTCACCTTGTCAAACTCCATGGAGAATCCCAATTCGTGTAGTTTAGATTGGTTCCTGATTTCCACCGAATGGAAGGAACATTTCCTCAACGCTGTTTTACAATTTCTCCTAATGCCAATATCTGTTGATCATCATATTTGGTTGGATAAGGGTGGTTTGAGGAGTGGGCCAATGCCTTTTCTATTTGAGGATGTGTGGCTTACTATGGAAGGCTTTAACTATTTGGTGTAGAAGTAGGTGACGGGTAATGAGTGGTGTGGATAGTAATGCTAGTTATGTGATTTTCTCAATATCAAATGGTTGATAATGCAGTTTATGAAGTGTGATAGTGAGGTTTTTAAAGGTATTAAAGAGAGGAAAGGGGACCTTCTTTGGGAAATGAATGAACTGGATGTTAATGAGGAATCGGAGGGAATATCTTTTGATGATTGGCAAAGGAGATATTTTGTCAAAAAAGAGCTAGCTGATGTTATAGGATGGAGGAGAGAGGAGATATCATGGAGACAAAAAGTTGAGCTCTTTGGGTATTGGAAGGGGATAAAAATACAGATTTCTTCAATTCTCTCCCCCCCCCCCCCCCCCCAAAAAAAAAAAGTCGCGAATAAGATTTGGCTGCTGTTTATGGATAAGAATAAATATGTTAATAGAGAATGAACAAGGTACAATGAGAGGAGAATCATGTTCTCCTGAAAGCAAAAGGAATAATTACAATAAAGTTACAAAAAGGATCCTTCCAATCCCTTTGAAGATCAGACACTGAGAACCCCTAAGAAAACCGTTTAACAAATAGGCCTAGGAAAAAGCCAGGAAGACTACTAAATTTGGAAAGATTGTGCAATCCTTGAAAGTTCTCATATTCCACCCAATCCAAAGGTTCTACAGGATGGCAAAAACCGCACTACACTGTAAAGCTCTTTCCTCTTTCTTTTCTGCTCTTGCCAAAACCCCAATATCTGACAAGAAGGAGATCCATAAGTACCCATGCTTTGAATGTACAGATTGAGGATATAGGGGATGAAGAGGCCAGGTGGCTGGAAAGGCCGTTTGAGGAGATTGTAGCAGTCCTTGAGATTTTAACTGAGACAAGCGCTGGGGTCTTGATGGGTTTACCATGCCTTTCCTACAAGAAAGTTAACTGGTCGTAAGAATGATATTCTTATGGTGTTCAATAAATTCCATGAAAGATGAAAATTTGTGAATAGCGTAAATAATTTTTTTGTGATTTTGATACAAAAAAAGGTAGGATTATGAACTTAAGAGTTTTAGCTCACCAGCCTGGTGGTTTTATGTGCAAATTAATTGCATAGATCTTGCTTGAAGTTTAAGGCAAGTAGTGGGACCTTTGAAGACTTGTCATGGGGCGTCAAACTCTTCATGTTGCATTAAATAGAAAATGAAGGTGGAAGGAAAATTGAAGCAAGCAAGCAAAGGATTCATTTTGCAAATTGGATATGGTGAAAGCATATGGTCATGTTTGATTTAAGTTTCTCATTTACATCTTGAGAATATGAAATTTTGACATAGGCGGAGAAGGATTTGGAACTGCATCTGTTCTCCTATGCCCTCCACTCTTATCAATGTGGCGCCATTCAATTTTTCCCAGTCTTATAGGAGACTAAGATGGGGATTCTTCGTCCCCATTTAATTTTAAATTGGTGATGGAGGTTGTTAGCAAAATGCTTATTATGGCAATTATCGTGGGCTTATTACTGGATTTTTAATGTGAAAAGATACACAAGATTGCAAGAAAGAAAAGTCATTTCACACATTTTTTGTGTGTGCAAACACTCTATTATCTCTTTTGGATTGAATTTAAATGATTGCAAGAGTTGAGGAGGGCTTTATTATTTATTATGTTATGAAGCAGTTTCTGGTCTGATGTCTGTTTGGGCAAAAATGAGCATATTCCCATTGGAGAAGAGGAACATTGGAGGATGGTGTGGATGGCAGAGTATGGAGTCATCAGAATGGAGCATACTAATGTATTTGAGATTTACAGTGTACAAGAGGTGGCCTGTATGGGATGGGGATGAGGAAATAAATAAGAAAGAGTTGTGAGGGGCTTTTTTGAGCAGACTCTAGATTTTATTTTGAAGTTAACAATGGGTTTACCGTCCTGTTTTGGCACGACGGTGGGCAGGATCTCTTCTGAAAAATCACTTTCCTGTTCTATTCTTGCTGGCCAGAGACAGGGACGCTTTAATGAACTCGTGGCTTTGATGCTTCAGTCTGTCCGAGGGATTGTGTGGGGTATGCTGTTCTAAGAACTCAGGATTGGGAGTTGGAAAGATTTGCTAATTTTTTGACAGCTTGTATCGCATTTTTGTTATGGCACAGAAGGGGGGCATGTGAAGTGGAAAATCTGCAAGAAAAGATGCTTTGATTTTTAAGGTTTTCTTCAGGATTAATGAGAGGAGTAACCATCACGAAGAGAGGATGTCCTCCCATTGGAAAGCTATTTGATTAACAGGAGCTCCAATAGAACTGTTTTTTTTTTTTTTTCAAAAGTTTTCTGCTTGGGGAGCTTCACGGTAGAGAATTTTGACTCCAGATGACCAGCGGAAGGGGTCACAAGTGGTATATGTATTTTTCAGTGCGTCATATTTTTATTAGTTGCATGCAACTGGGGCAGAAATCTTTGGGAAACTGCTGCCTATACTGCTGCTTATGTTGGGGATTCTATGGGTGACGGCCAGCTTTGTCTTTGAAGAATTGTGGTCATGGGCATTTAGACACAGAGATTGAAAGGGTTGTAGACTTGATCCCTATGGGTGTCTTTTGGCTGGTCTGATGGGAAGAAATCATGGAGCTCTTGAGGATACAGAAACTATATTAATTCTGTAGCGGGCTGATGGTTTAGAACTTCATATTATTGGTTTAATAATGGGCAGCTTTTTGTTAATGCCCAGGCTGCCTTATATTTCTCTCTCTCTCTCTCTCTCTCTCTCTCTCTCTCTCTCTCTCTCTCTCCTATTTCTGCACATTTGCACTTTGGTTGCATTACTTTGGTGCCTGTAGTGTTCTTCTCTTTTGCTTATTAAAAAAAATAAGAAAAGAAAAGAAAAATCGCAATTTGCATTTAAAAAAATGAATTTGTGGGCACTATTCTAGTTTTTTTTTTAATACTTTTTTTCTCATTTAAAACGACTTTTATTTTATTTCATGCTGGAACTTCAAAATCAATTCTCTCACTGTTGACTGATAAAGTTTTCTTTGCAGGTTTTCAAGTACGTGGAAGGCTTGTGTTGGGTTATGAAGTATTACTATCAGGGTGTTTGCTCCTGGCTATGGTGAGTTTGACTCTAGGACAAAAGAAAATTTAACTTTCTTGCACCAGCTTTTCTTGTTTCTTCATCTATAGCACATGAGCTTACTTCATACTAAGTGGATAATGCATTTTTTTTGTTAAATAAGTAGAAAAGAAGTGGTGAAAAGAATTGTCATATTCTACTGTACACCATATAGTGTGTGGATTAGTGGAGACAAAGGAACTGTTGGGTTCTTGATGCAAATTTGTGAAGAAATGCTTAAAGAAAATGCTTATGACTAGTGAAATCTTTCTTCAGACAAATATAGGTCTGAATCTTCTAGTTGCGAGCCTACAAATTGTTAACTGTATCCCAAGTAATGCATGCTTTATATACAGCTACAGTTGAACATGATAGTTTTTATTTATTTATTTATTTTTTTTTGGGGGGGGGGGGGGGGAGGGGCACCATTTTGTATTGGGTTGAGTGTAATTTATAACTAACAATGCACTCTTTTGTTTGCTTCAGGTTTTATCCATATCATTATGCTCCTTTTGCTTCTGATCTTAAAGATCTTGGAGATCTTGAGATTACATTTTTCTTGGGTGAGCCATTTAAACCTTTTGACCAGCTCATGGGGACCCTACCAGCTGCAAGGTGGATTTATTTTTTAATTAAAATATTTTTGTAACAATTAAAACGACATATTTGACAATTGTAATTGATTCTTCATGCGCTCAGTTTTTCTTTTGATTAGTTTCTTTCCCTTGCATGTGGTGATGTTTAAGCTTATTTATTCGATGTTTTGTTACAGTGCACATGCCCTGCCTGAAAAATACAGAGAATTGATGACTGACCCATCATCGCCTATCCTTCACTTCTACCCTTCTGGTAAATTGATTCATTACTGCCTTTTGATTTGTCTCCTGCAAATCTTTTCTCAAGATTTTTTTTTTCCTTTGTGGTGTCAGACTTTGAGATTGACATGAATGGGAAGCGCTTTGCGTGGCAGGTGCTTTCTCCTTTATTCCTACACAAATTTTCTCCATGGAAATTTATTTAATAGCCTAACTGAAAATTTTATTCATTCATTTCTGAAATTCAGGGTGTTGCAAAATTGCCATTCATTGATGAGAAGAAATTGCTTGCTGAAACTAAGAAGCTTGAAAGCACTTTAAAGGTATTTAATCTCCGTTTGTTGATTTTATTTTGCTTTTGCAAAACTAGCACCCATAATTCTTGCATTCATTAAATTATGGGCCCGAGATATGTCCTTTGAAATAAAGCCAAAATGCCAAATGCTATGGAAATCCTTTTGGGCATGAAGGAAAGGTAACAACTAGAAAAGTGCAAGGATTTCAGTAGAACATTTGTGCTGATAATGGAAAGATCTTCCTCTAACATTAACTCTAATAGTTGATGACCACAGTATTACTTGGGCAACAGTTTCATGTAGTGGCTGTGTTGTGTATGCACTCGCATGCCTGCAAAGGTTGAGTGTTGTACACTTTTCCTGCCTGAAAATTTTCTTCACACTTTCACAAAATTTTAGTTCAGACCCACTTCTGAGTGCTGGTCTGAATTGGCTTGGTCAGCATTGAATCTCGTTATTCCCTCTGACCCAAAAAATGAGTAATATTTTGCCTATTTCTGAAGGATCGTGTTAAGCTTCAGAAGTAATTTAGCCAGGTGCACAGTGAATTTATAGCCCCTTAGCATGCATGAACAGTAAACAATGGTTTCTTGATTTAGGCTATTTGCCATGATGATTCCTTGCTTGTTGCTCATGAGTCATGACTGACTCCTGATAAAAAGCAAATTCTGTGAATGCTGTAGCCTCCAAGTTGAATTAAATTTTCCTTAGATTTGTTGTCTTGAGATATGATAAGGCTTCCTTGTTCCTGAATGCACTTGATCTAAGAATTTTGAATTTCGGGAGATAGGAGGTTGAAATGAATGCATGCAAAATTTGTCTTCAGAAACACAATACAGTGGAGAAGGATATACAAAATTTGTCTCCTAATGTGTGCACACATCTGTTCTCATTTTGTTCTTTTTCGTTGCGAACCTGGAACAATTTTTTGGTGTTTACATACTTCCAAGAACTGTGAGAAAACGAAGGAGGGGTAGGCTTTGTGAGGAAGTGCTATGTTTAAGGGCTCTTTTACCGAGCTTTTATGGTGTAGGGTGCTGTCTCTGGCATTTCATTGCACTCTGCTGATGGATCTTTTGGAGTAATATGTATATATTGTTTTGGTTTGCTAAGGATTTGCAGAGCTTCCCTTCACTAGTTATTTTGATTATCTTATTTCTTTGTCCTTTTGTTTTGTTGTTTTCTGTCTACTGGGAGGATGCTTTAATCTGCCTTTTTTAGTGGATGTTTCTTTAGCCAAAAATTTGGGGTTTGGAGAAGAATGTGAGTTTTTTCCCCTTGCTCCTTGCTCCATGCTCCAATTCCCATCCGTCCCCACTTCCCCCCCGGCAACCGAAAAAAAAAAAGAAAAAAAAGAAAAAACTCAAAACACAAACAAAAATAAATGAATTTGATGTCTAGCCATCTGACCATGGCTATTTTTATGGAAACAGAGAATGTGATGATGGTTTTCATGGTTGGGAGCATTTGTAAGATAGATATGACAAAGAAAACTAAGATACAACACCTATGCTAATGGTAATATGTGAAACAGATATATAATTGAAGGAATATTTACAAAATATTTATTTGTTGCATATTGAGTTTGCAAATGCATGTGAGTTAGTTTAGAAAAGAAAGAAATAAAATGGAAGCTGCAAAGCCTTTGGCGGTGAACACCCACATCAGATTTCTGTTGGGCTACTGGTTTGGTCAGTCATAATGCTGAGGCTTCCTACATGTGGGTGCAACTTCTCACTTAGCCTGTATAGCAATCAGAGAATTCAGAAATTTGTGGACAATGAAGGAGCTGTAGGGTTGGTAGTGGAAGGAGGAAAAAGCATTTCTGTTGTACACAGTGCAGAGTGAAATGATCAAGGGAGTGGAAGCCAGATGAGAACACTTCTGTGATGAATTTCAAATTTAAGAATTGGGCCTCTTGTGTGGGCTGAGCCCATTGACATAGTGCCACGAGGGCATGTGGAACTGGGCCGATATTTGTTTGAGCAGATGTCAACTGGTTCTTGGAAAGATGAAGTCAGCCAGCTAGGTATTGGGTTTTTCCTTCAAAGGAATTGAGGAAAGGGATTATTAATTGTTTGAAGTTAGTGAGAAGTGAAGTAGAGAATAGAGACTGCACAAGGAATTTCAACACAGAAGCAGCAGGAAGAGGGAACTAAAAAGGTTTACGCTTCTTGATTAATTATGGCAGACATGGGGGGAGTAGTAGTGAGAGATATGAGAGCTAGGGAAGAGGGAAAGACTCTTGTTTTCAATGTTGAGGAGGATAATGTCTTGGGATGCAATTGGTGTTACATGACGGGAAGAAGAGGGTAGTTATCAACATTTTTGAACTGTTGGAGTGGGACAAAGATGAGCTTGACTGATGCAATATGATGGTTCATAACCTGTGGAGGGTTAGAAATTGTAAATTCTTGGTTTTTCACTAAAAGTATTAACGACATGATTGGAGGAACCTGCATTGTGTGGAAATTTTCTTGTGGGAATGCAAGATGACATAACAGGGGGATTCTCCATTTGTCCCTCTTTTTTTCCCAGTGGGAAGGTTGATGGATTCGAGTGGGCACTAGGAATTTATGGTTCGAACAAAGACGGGAACAAGATACATATTCGGGATGAGTTGTCAGAAAAGGGTGATTTCAGCATCGTTTTAGGGACTGTCCTTGGGCACTCAGAGGTGCATTCAACATCGTTCTTTGTTCTTATGAAAGAGATGGGGTGAGGAGGAGGACTATTTATTGAAAAAATCTAAAGACTTTATGAATATAATGCAGTAATGCACTAATGAATACTCATTCAGGACAAAGCTTTACCTTACCTAACTTCAGGGAGGAACCTTTTGTGTCAAAAAATGATTGTTTCTTGATTTCTGTGGAGTGAGGAGCACTTTCCTGATGCAGTTAGAAAATTCTTTTAAGATCTTCCTCGGATCATCACTCTTGTTTGCCAGATTTGGGGTTTAAAAGAGGGTAGGGGTGACATTGTTTATGTTTGAAAACATGTAGCTAAAAGCACATGCCTTCATTATGTTAGTGAAACATTGGTGGTAGGAGATGAGTGTGGAAGGATATGCCAGTTGTTGGTGACATAAAAACTAGGGGATTGAAGGGAAGTATGCCTTGATGTCTTTAGTGACATCAGGAGTTGGAAAATTCTTCAAAATATCAAGAGTTGGAGGAGAAAGAAACTTAAGTGGCTATGTCTTTCCAGCAAGAGGGAGAAAGATTCTGGGCGAAGGAATTAGCTAATGTAATTGGGATGGGGAAAATCTTTTGAAGAGAAAAATTGAGGGCTCTTTGGCATAAGGGGGGAGAAAGAAATGCACTTTTTTTGTGGTTTTTTTTGTTTGTGTGTGTGTGTAGATTATTTAATTATTGCTACAAAAACAGTCTCATTAACAAACTGGGGGCGGTGGATGGCAGGGAAGGCAAGGATAACAGAGTTGAAGGGTGTTATTGGCAATTACAATGCAATTACTATAAAGGCCTCTATACAGTCTTTTTGGAGACCTTTGGTTGTGGGCCTGGTTGCTGATAGCTGAAGATTTTGCCAAATGGTTGGAAAATCCTTTTGATGAGAGGGAGGCCAAAGATGCACCTCAGGAGTGCAATTGGTAAGCTTCTTCCGAAATTGTTGACTATTGACACTCAAGTGGGATGATAAGAGGAGGAAGTAGGATTGTAAAGAGTTATTCTTTGGAGGTGCCCAACAGTGACATTGAGAAGATTTTTTAATAGTTCTGCGTCATTGGGCAATTTTTGCGTTGCACCAACAGTACTTCTCATCTTGGTCATGAAGAAAGAGTTGGTAGCCAACATCAAGGAAATAAGAATCTTAGATCTATTAGTTTGAGGGTTGTATATACAAAATAATAAATAAGATCGTAGCTAACAGATTAAAGGGTACCGTAGTGGTGATGGGGTTATTTCTTAATTCATTTGTGGAGGGTTATCAAACCCTTGATGCAGCTCTAGTTGCCAGTGTAGTGGTGGACAGTAAATTAAAGACAGGCAGTAATGGGGGTAAGTTGCAAATTGGGCATGGAGGAGGCTTTTCTTTGGGCTTTTGCTTCTTGTTGCTTCAAAGGGATCTAGTCTTGGATTTATTGGTTGTCATTATTATTATGATGCTTTGTTGTTCCTTTTCTTATTTTTGTTTTCTTGTGTGTCTTAGAAAAATACCTGATCTTCTGCCTTGTGCATCCTCTATCTCTGAATGAAATTTCTTCTTCTATCCAAAAATTTTTAAAAAATCATAATGAAATTTGCACGACAGTCTGGAAACCTCACAATCAAGAAAGGGATGGGCATTATCCTCTTGAGAACACTTGCACAGAGTGCAGATATCCAGGCTAGAAGCTTTGTGAAGGCTTCCTCACCTGTAACGTTTGATTTGTATTAATTATGTCAATAGTCGAAGTCCAGGGGAATGCTTAGCTTCACATGGAAGTTCACTTGTGAAACGATTCTATCCATAGCTAAAGAAGGAAACTAGGAGACACCCAAAAAGGCAAAATGTGTTGTGAAGAATTTACAAGAAAACTAATACTCAAATCGGACCTATACAGGAGGCAAATTTCTTTTTGAAAAAAGAGGGGAAAATTAGAGGAGAAATGTGTCACAAATTTTGAAGTTAGGTTGATAGTGATTATTTTTGGTATGCTTATGCTTCCTATTGTTAGGCATAGTGGGACTTAAAAAGATAAACTAAGGAATGAGCATATTCGTAGTAAGTTAAGCTTAGCTTCTTTAGCAGATAAGGTAAGGGAGGTATGATATAGATGGTTTGGGCATCTGCAATATAGGCCAAATAGTACACCAATGAGGAGTGAGCTAATTACTGAGAGTGACAACAGAAGGGGTAAGGGTAGACCAAAAATAACTTGGAATGAGATAGTAAGGATTTAATAACCCTGAATTTGTTAGAGGAAATTGCCCATGATTGTGTAAATTGGAAGAAAAGGATTCATGTAGCCGTCCCCACCAAGTGGGATTTTAGGCTTTTGTTTTTTTTTTTTTTTTTTTCCTTTTGTTGTTGTTGTTGTTTGATGCTTCCTGTGGGCCATTATATGGGAACTGGTTGGCTTTTAAATTCTCTCATGTTCATGCATCAATGGTCTAGCATGTCTGCAGACTGGGGATTTCCCTAAAAATCCAATCTAATTGTGATCAGTTGGAGTATTATAATCTAAAGAATTAATGGCATTAGCATTAATTTTATTGTTCATTTTTATATTAACATGATCAAGCCTCAAGTTGCTCACTCTGACTTGGTATAAGCAGGAAGAAGAAATGGTTCGGAACCGTGTGATGCTTGATTTGTTGTATGTTTTTTCTTATCATCCGTTGGCTGCACAAATATTCTCATACTACCAGTTCTATTATCAGTTAAGCCCAGATAAAAGATATGCTTGGTCAATTGACACAAATGTGAGGTTGGTTGGTTTAAATTTAGTGTTAAGTTTTCATGTTTTGGCTTCTTTAAATGTAGGCTGCTTTGACCTTATTCTGTTCCTGACTTTTTTCAGTGGTGGAATGAATGGATTCCTTTGGTTATGTGAGAGGAATGAGTGGAGGGAAACAGTTCCTTCTCCTCTCAGTGGATTGCCTGACATTGAGTCTAACAAAGTCTTGTGAGTATCCTCCTGCCATTGTTGCTTCAAGGGGATAAGTCTCATTTTCTAAGTACTTTTATGTTTTTCAGAAATGTTACCTACGTTAATCCTCCACATCATAAGCATATTCCAGAACCTCCTGAGGGGGTAACCATGCCTGGGAAGGTATGTTAAAAATCATGTCATTTATGATGTTTTATGATCCTTACAAATTACCATTACTTCATGAAGGCGAAAGTGTGGACATGCAAGTACAGTAGTTTGTCCCTCCTATTTCGTAACAGTGGGAAACTACCTTGTACAAAACAAAAATAAAATTGTGAAACGTACTGCAGATTGTTTAAATGTGGGGGTTACTGTGGTTTGCATTTGTTTAAATAGTTGGGTACAATACAGGAAAACACATTTGTTTCTTGTGACAATGTGAATAATGTATTGTTTTTTCGGTTGAAGATAGTGGAATTATATTTCATTAAATGGCTGTGGTTTTTTGTAAGATATTTTAGTTCATTTGCAGGTCTTGCAACTTTCTGACATAAAACCATTCCCCATGTTGTGGCATGAAGACAATGGACGGCGCCAGCTAGGCAGAGAGAGGTAAAAACAGAATGCATTTTCATCACTTACCTACAATTTCTGTGATCCCTCCTTTTGGGCTTCGGGTTCATAGAGAGAGAGAGAGAGAGAGAGAGAGGGTCCTCCTGTATTTTTCAGTGTTCGGTATATAACGCATCTGCTATTTCAGGGCACAAGTACCTGGGGCAATCTCTGGTCCTCTATTGGGAGAAGCAGCTCACCGTCTCCTCAAGAATACACTTAATATAAAAAATTCCTTCTCCCCTGCACTGCATGCTCAACTACCGTATCAAACTGCCCCAGTCAATCATACGGTTCATAGACCAAGACCAGCTGGACCCTCTGGATACGAAAGGGGCTTTAATGAGAATGGACATTACAGTAATCGTCGAGGCATAATGAGTTGCCCTAGATTTCCACCATCTCCAAGTGAAATTCAGGGCAACCGACAAAATATCAGGTCACAATACAGATCTTCATATCAAGAACAAAACCACAATTATGAAGAACAATACCACAATGCAAGGGTTGGGATGTCTGCTTTGACAATAGATAGTGCTAGAACCCGACCACATACAACAGCATCTCCCAGGATGCCAAGTTCAGGTTCACTGCCAAATCTCCGTCCACAGTTAGTGCAGAATACGAGTCCACTTCCTTCCCCACCTCCCAAGTGGATTAATAGATCGACTGGAAGTGCTGGAATGTATTTTAGACCAGAAACTGCTTCCAACGAAAAGCAGGTGAAAAAAGTCTATCAGATCAAGACTCGGGTATCCCAGAGTCCTCCAGACTCTGAACTTCAGCAGTGAATCTTGTGGCTTTTAGTTGGATTTGGCAATACTTATTCTATTTGAGGATGCAGCCCCCAGCTATTAGCTCCCCACTGCTAATGCGTACAAGAGCAGGAGTTGAATAAAGTTCCTTGCATGCATTCCGTGTTTGTTCATAATGAGAGCTTGCCGTATAGATTGAGATAGTAACTGTATTTCAGGTGAAGCTCGTTATTCCAATCCATCTGTGTGGAGCGCTCTTTTTTGGGTGAAAAAGTGAAGCTTTGTTGGAGGCCATCTCCGCAGAGCTCCATTGAGGCACGGGGCCAGAGACTATTGTAGAACCAGGTCGACCCAACCTCGGCTAGATTTCATGTTGGCTATTGGCAGAGACTTACATTGGTTGGACAATACTGTGTATTCCTGGCAGTGATGGTTCAACATGGTTGTGGAAGGGCAAAAGAGTTCAATAAAAGCTTTGGAAGACAATTGTGTAAGATATTTTTTCTCTTATTTGAGTTTATTTTTAAATGTTGGAGAGAACAACAAAGCCATGCTCCGCCTGCAGCGAAAAAAATTGAGGGCCAAGTATTTATTGGGTATATCACATATGATGCTGTGTAATATAAGTGGTGCTGATTTATTTAGGTGTACAAGGTCTAACAGGCACTTTTGCTGTTGATGGGGTTTTGTGCTCGCAGGCGCTATCGCTATGGTAAGGTGGATTGGCAATGAAATTGACAGTACAGTTGCAATGCAATGCAATGAGAAATATAACGCCACGCCTTATGTGTAATCATGCTAGTTTCACTCGTTTGAAGATTTAATATATAAAAAAGCCTGAAAATGGTAAAGAGCTTTGGCATTAAATGGTAGTGGAGAAACACCCTTACTGTCATTTTTAGATTTTAAAATAATTATAAAAGTGTTATCTCAGTTTTAAATTTTTAAAATTTGTACAGGAGTTAAAAAGTATTTTTTTTTATTATTCTTAGATTTTTATTTTTATATAATTTGTAAAAAAAATTGAAAAATAATGAGACTTTATAATTATCAAGAAATAAAAAATAAATAAGTTATTTTATGCAACTGAATAGATTATTATTTTTATCACCTTTTCATTTACTATTACTACGTTTTGTTTCAACTATGATTCGAACCTGTAACGAAGTTACAGCCTTGTTACTATAATGACATTTTCTCCATTGCCATAAATGGGAAGGACAAGGTGCTCGGTCAAGCGAATGTTTACAGAAAAAAAAATTATATTATTATCAAACATGGAATAATTTAAAAATAAATATTTCCATGATGAAAAATTTGAGAATAGCTTCTTTTATTTTTTTATTCAATGTTAAAGATATATTACATGATTTGATTTAAGAGGAGGAAGCTTTCTTTGCAGCTGTTATATCTCAATACTATGAGGATTTCATTCTGAGCCTAATCTATGTTGCCAACCAAAATTACCTACCAGGTCAAAAAATGCTGCATTGCATTTTCCATTCAAATATTATTCTAGGATTCTCAATTTTGTTTAAACAGCAGAACATTTGCTCCTCCCGCATCCTCATTTTGCTATGGGGAGATATGATAAACGCAAATTGAGGGTGAGAAGTTCAGAAATTTGAGATAATATTTGCTGCCATCTATTTCTTATTACTTTATCTAATGTAGAATAGAATAGGAAGTGAATGCACATTCTCTAAATTCTTGATTTATTTCCTGGATGAATTCACAAAAAAATTTTAAATTATCATTTGCTTTTATGATATTAACATCATTTTGAAAACAGTATATAAAATTATTGGGTTATAACTATTCTATTATTAGAAATAGCATTTGCGCGGCCCAAACCATAACATTTTTTGTGTTTAGATTTAGGTGTGCTAGTTTTAAGGCTTGCCCCCAGACACATATCCCACAATGCATTAATATAAGATAACATGTTTTGGGGGTTATTTCCTTCCATGTGGAGGAAAGTTCAAGTGGGCTTTATTAAAAACCCAAAACCTAGCCTTTTTACGGTGAAAACCTAAAGAAAGTTATAAAAAAAGAGAGGAGAGAAGGGAGGAGCCATCACGTCTCAAAAGAAAGAGAAAAATGTGATTTTTCTCATGCTGTTCAGATTTCATTAAGACTCTGATCCTGTTTCGTTTGTGGTCCGATCGAGCTGAAATTTGGAGGAGAGATTCATGACTAAAGGAGCTACAATCTGAACGGTGAAGATCGGATTTGGAGCTCGAGAGTCGGGATTTTTGCCCGTGAATAGTAACTGCGAATTTGATACATTCTCTCCAATTCTCTTTGTATTTGCCAAGATTGTTGATATCTTGATGAGATATATTTGTAGTCTCTAATTGAGTTTAGAGAAGATTTAGTGTACCAATTATTTGATTGATAGTAGAGGTTTCAACTGGACTAGGTCTCGTGGTTTTTCTTCCTCACACTGGGGAAGTTTTCCAAGTAAAAAATTGCTTGTGTTCTTGTGGCTTGGTGTGATTGATTATTTTTTATTTTTATTTTTAGCATGTATAAAAGTAAAGATACACTATATTTGCTTGCATATAGGGAGAATAATTATTTTGCTATGATTGTTTGTTGATATCTCTCCCAACAAAGTGGTATCAGAGCCCGATTGACAGATTGTTAGGTTGACAATTTGAGTTATGGAAGCAAATACTAGTAGAATGATTAATCTAAATGGTTCAAATTATCACATATGGAATGAAAAAATGGAGGATCTTCTTTGTGTGAAAGATTATTACCTACCGGTGTTTAGTGCTGAAAAACCAAAAAAAAGTCTGAAGTGGAATGGATTTTGTTACATCAACATGTGTGTGGGTATATCAGGCAGTGGGTAGATGATAATGTTTTGAACCATATTAGTGGAGAGACAAATGCACGTTCTCTATGGAGTAAGCTTGAAGAGTTATATGCTAGAAAGACTGGAAATAATAAGTTGTTTCTGATTATACAAATGATGGCTTTGAGGTACTAGGATAAGACTCCTTTATCTGATCACCTGAATACATTCTAAGGAATTATTTATCAGTTGGTTGGAATGGGTATTAAGTTTGATGATGAGATACAAGGGTTATGGTTGCTTGGTTCATTACCGGACTCATGGGAAACACTTAGAACTTCATTGTCTAACCCCACTCTAGAAGGGGTAATCACAATGGCTATGACCAAAAGCTGTTTGCTAAATGAAGAGATGAGAAGAAAAACACAGGAATCCTCTTCACAGTCAGAGATCTTAATTACAGAAAAGAGGGGGAGAAGTAAGAGCACAGTTATGAAGAACAAATATAATAGCAGAAGCAAGTCCAACAGCAAATGTTGAGTGTCATCATTGCGGGAAAAAGGGACATATCAAGAAATATTACAAACAATTGAAGAAAAAAAACAAGAATGAGAAAGGGAAGGAAACGAAGAATGAAGATGACAAAGATGATGATGATAGAGTTGCTACTACCACTCCTGCAGAATTCCTCATTGTTTATGATGATGAGATGATAAATGTTGCATACCATGAGACTAGCTGGATGATTGACAGTGGTGCCTCCATTCATGCTACATTTCGGAAGGATTCATTTACATCCTATAGATCTGCTGACTTTGGAACAATAAAGATGAGAAATGATGACTTGGTTAAAGTCATTGGAATTGGGTATGTGTATTTGAAGACAAATAATGGTACAAGTTTAGTTCTTAGAGATGTGAAGCATATTCCTGACATTCGTTTGAATTTGATTTCTGCAGGTAAACTTGACGACGAAGGGTACTGCAGCACTTTCAGTGATGGCCAGTGGAAGCTCACCAGGGGTGCTATGGTTATGGCTCGAGGCATGAAACACTCTGCATTGTATGTTCTGTAAGCAAAGATCTCCAACGACATAGTTAATGCGATGAAGGATAATGGTACAATAGAGTTGTGGCACAAGAGACTGGCTCATATAAGTGAGAAAGGATTAACTCTATTGGGGAAGAAAAGTATACTATGTGGACTAAAAAGTACACTTCGGTAAAGGTGTACTTATTGTTTGTCAGGGAAGCAGAACAAAGTTTCCTTCAAGAATTCCCCACATTCGAGAAAGTCAGAGATACTGAATTTGGTAAATTCAGATGTGTGTAGCCCTATGAAGACGAGAACACTTGGTGGCTCCAGATACTTTGTGACCTTCATGGATGATCATTCAAGGAAGTTATGGGTATATACCTTGAAGTCAAAAGACCAAGTGTTGGACGAGTTCAAGCAATTTCAAGCCCTAGTTGAGAGATATACTGGGAAGAAACTGAGGTGCATCCGGACTGATAATGGTGGAGAGTATTCTAGTCCATTTGATGTGTATTGCTGACAGGAGGGTATTCGACATCAAAAGACTCCTTCAAAAACTCCTCAATTGAATGGCATCGCAGAAAGGATGAACAAAACACTGGTTGAGAGAGTGAAATGTTTGCTTTCACAAGCCCAGTTGCCAAAATCTTTTTGTGGGGAGGCATTGAGCAGTGTTGTTCATGTTTTGAATCTTACACCCCGTGTTCCTCTACAGTTTGATGTGCCAGACCGAGTTTGGACAGGTAAGGATGTTTCCTATAATCATCTGTGTGTTTTTGGGTGCAAAGCATTTGTACATATTCCAAAAGATGAAAGATACAAAATTGATAAGAAAATGTGACAGTGTATGTTCCTTGGCTACGATCAAGATGAGTTTGGATACACGCTTTATGATCCAGCTGAGAAGAAATTGTGAGAAGCAGAGATGTCGTGTTTGTAGAAGATTAGACGATTCAGGATATTGAGAAGGTAGAGAAATCTATGTCTCAGCAGGGTGACAGTTTGATTGATGTGGATCCAATTCTTTTGAAGAATTTTTCATCTCAGGTTGAGAATGATGTTCAGGATAACCACCAGGGTAGAGGTGATGTAGATGTTGATACTGATGAGCGGTTGAAAGTGCCAGAGATTCCACAAGATATTCCATCCAGGAGGTCAACCAAAGACTGACATCCTTCCACTCAGTATTCAGCAGAACAATATAAGTTATTGACTGACAGGGGAGAGCCCTAGTGTTTTTCAGAAGCCATGGAAGATGAACACAAAACAGAGTGGGTTGAGGCCATACAAGATGAGATGCAGTCATTGCATGATAACCACATCTTTGAGTTAGTGAAGCTACCCAAAGGAAAAAGAGCTTTGGAGAACAAGTGAATTTTCAAGAAGAAGCCAAATGAGTTCTCTTCATTGCCACGGTACAAAGCTAGACTAGTTGTAAAAGGGTTTGGTCAGAGAAAAGGTATTGACTTTGATGAGATATTCTCTCCAATTGTACAGATGTCATCGATCTGTACAGTACTCGACTTAACAACTAGTCTTGACTTGGAAGTTGAGTAGATGGATGAGAAAACTGGCTTCCTTCATGGTGATTTGGAGAAAAAGATTTATATGAAGCAGCCAGAGGGTTTCAGAATGAAAGGAAAAGAAGATTATGTGTGCAAGCTAAAGAAAAGCCTATATGGTTTGAAACAAGCACCGAAACAGAAGTATAAGAAGTTTGAGTCTGTTATGGGGGAGCAAAGCTACAAGAAGACAATTTCAGATCACTGTGTATTTTTTCAAAAATTCTCTGATGGTGATTTTATTTTCTCACTGTTTTATGTGGATGACATGCTGATTGTTGGCAGGAATGCTTCAATGATTGACCAATTGAAGAAGCAATTGAGTAAGTCATTTGCTATAAAGGATTTGGGGTCAGCAAAGAAAATTCTTGGCATAAGAATCAAGCATGGCAGGAGTGCCAAGAAGTTATATTTTTCACAGGAGGAGTACATTGAGAAAGTGCTTTAAAGTTTAATATGGACAAAGCTAAAGTGGTTAGCTCTCCTCTTACTATCCACTTCAGACTAAGTACAAAGCAATGTCCTTCTACAGATAAGGAAAATGAAGACATGGAAAGAGTTCTTTACGCCTCAGTAGTAGGAAGTTTGATATATGCAATGGTTTGCACAAGACCAGATATAGCCTATGCAATTGGTGTAGTTAGCCGATTCTTGTCAAATCCGAGAAAAGAGCATTAGAATGCAGTGAAGTGGATCATGAGGTATCTTTGAGGCACTTCTAATTTGAGACTTGGTTTGGGAAATGGACAACCATTGTTAGTTGGCTACATAGATGCAGATATGGCTGGGGATGAGGATACTCGTAAGTCTACTTCGGGCTATTTGATAACTTTTGCTAGTGGGGCTATAGCTTGGCAATCGAGACTTCAGAAGAGCATTATTCTTTTTACGACAGAGGGAGAGTTTATTGCAGCAACGGAAGCGATTAAAGAGTTGCTATGGGCAAAGAAGTTCTTGAGAGAACTTGGTTTCGAGCAGTAGAGGTATGTGTTGTTTTGTGTTAGTCAGAGTGTTATTCATCTTGCTAAGAATTCCAGTTTCCATGTAAGATCGAAGCACATTGATGTACGATACCATTGGATCAGAGATGCGTTGAACATTAAGTTATTGGAACTTGAGAAGGTTCACACAGATGATAATGGATCGATATGTTGACAAAACTACTACCAAGAGAGAAGCTTGAAGTTTGTTGTTCGATCGTCGGGATGGCGATTCCCTCCACATAGTTGGAAAGGGGGAGATTTGTTGGGTTATTTCCTTCCATGTGGAAGAAAACCCAAGTGAGCTTTATTAAAAGGCCAAAGCCCAGCCCTTTTAGTGTGAAAACCTAAAGGAAGTTATAAAAAGAGAGGGGAGAAGGGAGGGACCGTCACTTCTCAAAAGAAAGAGAGAAAAATGTGATTTTTCTCATGCTACTCAGATTTCATCAAGACTCCGATCTCGCTTTGTCTATGGTCCGATCGAGCTGAACTTTGGAGGAGAGGTTCACGACTCAAGAAGCTACAATTTTAACGATGGAGATCGGATTTGGAGTTAGGGAGTTGGGATTTTTGCCCGTGAACAGTAACCGCAAATTTGGTATATTCTCTCCAATTCTCTTTGTATTTGTCAAGATTGTTGATATCTTGATGAGATATATTTGTAGCATCTAATTGAGATTAAAGAAGACTTGGTGTACCTATTATTTGATTGATAGTGGAGGTTTTCAACTGGATTAGGTCCCGTGATTTTTCTTCCTCACACTGGGAAAGTTTTCCATGTAAAAAATTACTTGTGTTCTTGTGATTTGGTGTGATTGATTATTTTTCTTATTATTTCAGCACGTATAAAAGTAAAGATACACTATGTTTACTTGCATATAGGGAGAAGATTTATTCCGCTATGATCGTTTGTTGATATTTTTCCCAACAGGTTGGAGAGTAAAGTCATTCTTTGGATTGTTTTAAAAAATAAGTACTTATTACGAAAAAAATTTAAATTAAGGACTTGTTTTAATATGTATTGTTTTGTGTACACTTCAATAATCATTTATTTTAAAAAAAAAAAAACTTCCTAAACTTTTTTTTTTTCAAAAAAATTTATTACTTTTTGAAAAGTAGTCTTAAGGTTTAAATATTTTTCTTCAAAAATATACTTTTTCAAATTTTATATATATATATTCCAAAGACAATGACAAAAACGAATAAACTTACGAGTATTGGGAGAATCATCATTGGCGAGCTTGAGATACATAGGTAAGCATCAACACGATTCAAAAAATTTAAGCTATTAAATTTAGATTCAATCATCATTTACTTAATTTTTCTAATGTTCAACAAATGAAATTCTCAACCATACTCACAATCATCTAATAATAATATATATATATATATATATATATATATATATGTATCTTTTAATTTAACTTTAAATTATTGATAACAACACAACAACAATAAAATTAAGCCTCAAGTTTCACTAGTTGGAGTGGGTTACATGAATTATTTTCTGCCAATTTATGCAATATCAAAATATTGATCACTTCTAAAATAATATATACAAGATTTGGCATTTGACAATATAGGCATTGATTTAATATTGAATATTTGACATAATGTTAAGACTTGTCAAAAGAGATTACTTAATGATTTACAAAAATAGTTGATTTAATTTATAAAATTTCTTATAAATAAAGGATATTCCTAGATTTTCTCGTCTACTTTGTATTTTTTTTTTAAATTCTTATAAACCCTATTTAGAACTCGAAAAATATTAAAGAAAAGAAAAAAATAATATCAAGGAATCTACATTTTTTTCTTCTTATATTTAGTTGTCAAAGAAAGTGAAAAAGAAGATAAAATATATATCAAATTTATGAACAAAATTTTAATTTTACAAGTCATTAATATTTGGATTTTCCTAATTATTAATCGTATCAAAACAAAATTTCATTTTTAATAGTATTTCATATAGAAGGAAAATACAATAGAAAATGAGTTTCTTCCTTATTTTTGTTTCTTTTCCGTTTCCCAAATAAAATCATTGAACCAAACATACCTATAAAGAATTGGTTAAATAAGAACTAATGAAATATATGAAATACTCATATAACTAATATATAAATACTTATATCTAGCACATAACTTCCTAAACTGATGTCCACTTTTTAAGTCATAAAATACTAACGACTCACATAGAACTTTTTTTCAAAAAAATAATATAAAAAAAAATTAAAGAATTAATGTATTTTATGAATGAGTCAAATGATGACATATTACAGATGCATTACGTGCATCCAATTGCTAGTTATATATAATTTCAACAGTTTACCTATAAATTTCTCTGCCTACTCTTGGTTTTAAGACTAGTTTTTCTAATCATCCAATTTAAATTTGAACTATTGTCTTCTTGCCTGCATCCATTTTGGTCCCCTTAACATAAAATCCTGACTTTGTCCACTACAAATAGGAGAAGGATCCACAAAATCCAGTTTGAATGGAAGCATAGTTAGAATCAAGTGATTCAGGATTCGGATCATATGATTCATAGCAATACAGAACCAAATCAAGGCGAATTCCCAATACATATTGTGTATACGGTATCGTAAAAGAAAAGATTATTATGTCCTTAATCAATCTAAATTGATTCATTCTTACTGCTCTGCTCAAAAGAGAAGTTCAAAAAAATAAGTAATAGGTAAGGATGACAAGATTTGAAGCCATGGCATTTTGTACCCAAAACAAATGCGCTATCAAGCTGCGCTACATCCCTTTCTTGTAGAGAATCCTCGTCTTCTTTTTGACATCATTATTTCCTCCATTGAGTACACAATTTGTCTTGCCATTTCTTCTTCCTTTTTTTTTTTCCCCATATCATTTAACATAGAATACTAATAGAATACTAAAAAACCTATATATATAATACTATATATTTGAAGAACATATATAAAATATGATGCAAACATTAAAAAAAAAAATGAATATTTTTTTTTGGGAATGTTTAGGAAAGGGACGTATTTTTTTGTTTAAAAGGAAAATATTATCTACCAGATTATTGTACATTTCAATTTGAATTAGGGATTTGCGTACAAATAATATTACAACACAGTATAGCAGTTATGTTAGTTTTATTAGTTGGTTTTAATTCTATTTTTCTGTTTCTTCTGTTTTCTTTCTTTTCTATCTTCTTCCTCTGGTTATATATATACAGAGGCTTCAGTTTGTAATACGTGCAGAGAGAGAAATAACAGAAAGTTGATTTTCTCCCTTGTTTTGAATTCAATCTGCTACACACTCTGTTTCATGGTATCAGAGTAAGAAAGAAAAGAAAGCTGCGTAGCATCACTGCATTGTCCACTTTTTTCATTTTAATGAATAATACAAGTGAAAGAAAACAATCCATACCACTTACAGAGTGGTGATTCACCAGGTACAATACTAGTTTCAAATGTCCTCACTGGGGAAAATTATCATACATGGAGTAGATGCATGATGATGGCCTTGAAAGTAAAGAACACGATTGGTTTTGTGAATGGAACAATTGTTCATCCAGCTTCAACAAATGCTTCAAATGCTATGTGGGAAAGATGCAATAACATGGTTTCTTCTTGGATCATCAATTTAGTATCGAGAGAGATTGGAGCCAGCATCATTTGTTCCAACATTGCTACGGATCTGTGGCAGGATCTCAAGAATAGGTTCACGCAAGGAAATGGACCAAGAATTTTTCAACTTCGAAAGGATTTATCAATGTTAGTTCAAGGAAACATGTCGGTAAGGGATTACTATACAAAATTTAAGTCTTTATGGAACGAATTAGCTGACTATAATCAAATTCCCACTTGTTCTTGTGGTGTACTAAGAACATGTACTTGCGATGCCATTTGGGAATTCTTGAAATATCAGGATAAACAACATGTAATTCAATTCTTAATGGGATTGAATGAAGTTTTTTCTCACATTAGAGGGCAGATTCTAATGATGGAACCCCTACCTGAAATAAATAAAGTTTTTTCTTTAATGGTCTAAGAAGAAAAACAATAAGAAGAAAAACAAAGAGAAGTTTGCAAACCTAGGGTAATTGACACGATTGCTCTTATGAGTAAAGTGCTAGAATCAAAATTTTCAAGTCACAAGTTTGCTTCTGGAAATCAGCAACCAAGGAAAGCAAAATTGTTTTGCATTCATTGTGGTTTGAATAATCACACAATTGACAAATGTTATAGAATACATGGCTATCCTCCAGGTTTTAAATTCACTAATTCTTGACAGAAAGGAAAGTCTTCATCAGCTAATCAAGTTACAAGCCATCCTCTTGATACAACCTTTGAATCTTATAATAATTTGCCTTTCTCTCAAGAGGATTGTCATAAATTATTAGCTCTAACCCACTCACAACTTGATAAACCCATCAGCCATCAAACAACCAATGTTATTTCCACTAATCCTCCACTGAACACCCAAGGTATGATACTTTCTAGTTTGTCTTTGAATTGTTCAGTAACTTCATCAACATCTCAGCATCATTGGATTATAGACACTAGTGCTACAAACCATATTGTTCATTTCGTTGATAATTTTACTTCTATAACAAAGTTTTTGAACACTACTGTTATGCTTCCAAATGGAACCATTGTCCTAGTTACTCACCTTGGCACAGTTAAGCTGTCTGAAAGTTTAACTCTTAAAGATGTACTTTGTGTACCATCTTTTTCATATAACTTGCTTTCGGTTAGTAAGCTTACTTCATCTCAGAAACGTGTTTTTATTTTCTTACCTGATGTTTGTTTTATTCAGGAATTTACCCTATAGAGAATGATTGGGATTGCTAGAAAATCTTCTGGGTTATACATCTTGCAACAATCGGTTTCACCAACATCCAATATTGTGAACTCTATCATAAACTCCAAAGTTTGGCATAACAGATTAGGACATCCTTCTATGTCCCGATTGAATTTTATTTCAAAACATGTATCATATATTACTTTTTCAGACAAAACTAATGATCATTGTACAGTTTGCCCTATGGCTAAACAAAAAAGACTTTCTTTTGAGATTCATTCATATAATAAAAGTTTTTCTTTCAATCTTGTTCATGCTAATATATGGGGATCATTTTCTGTTCCAACTCATAATGGTTCTAGATATTTTCTTACTCTAACGGATGATCATTCTAGATTCACTTGGACCTACTTAATGAAAAGGAAATCTGAAGTTCAAAATATTTTTATTGCCTTTTATAATATGGTTGAAACATAGTTTGGGACAAAAATAAAATGTGTAAGATCTGATAATGGTTTAGAGTTCAACATGATAATTTTTTTTTTTTCATTCAAAAGGAATTTTGCATCAAGTATCATGTGTAGAAACACCTCAACAAAATTCTATAATTGAGAGAAAGCATCAACATCTTTTAAATGTAGCAAGATCTTTAAAATTTCAATCAAACATGCCTTTGATTTTTTGGGGAGAATGCATACTCACTGCAACATATCTTATTAATAGACTTCCATCCTTAATTTTGAATAACAAATCTCCACATGAAGTTTTGTATAATTTTGTTTCAGCATATAAACATTTAAAAGTTTTTGGATGTTTATGTTATGCATCAACTCTTACCCATTCCAAATCAAAATTTTCTTCAAGACCAAGACAATGTATGTTTATAGGGTATCCATCTGGAATAAAAGGTTATAAACATTATGACTTGGAACAGAAATTTTTTTTTTGTTTCTCAAGATGTCATATTTCATGAATCTATATTTTCTTTCTCATATGATTTCAATAGGACTTCTAGACATGACATTTCAATTCAGTCAAATACCATTTCAGAGAGTCCAGTTCTAGTTCTCCTTAAGCCAGTTTCAGATTTTTCTGAGCATTTTTTTTTTCAAAACCATTGTCATCAACAATTCCTCCTGTTACATCTGTTCCTCCTGTTTCTTCTAATACAAATATACCCTTACATGATGCAAATCAATTTCCACCTTTGCGAACATCTACTCGACAGCACAGAATGCCTGGTTATCTGCAATCATATCATTACAACTTACTTACTTCTGCTTCTCAATCATCTCCCTGGGATCCTGCTATTGTTTTAGATAATACACATAGCATTTTTGAAGTTCTTTCTTATTCTAGATTATCTGATTCACATAGAGCATTTTCTATCGCTATTTCTTCTGATTTTTAACCTTCATTTTATCATCATGTTGTTCAGCATGCTCATTGGAGAGATGTTATGTCTACAAAATTATTTACATTAGAAATGAATAACACCTAGATTCTCACAACACTACCACCTCATAAAACTCCTATAGGGTGTAAGTGGGTTTATAAAACAAAATATAATTATGATGGTTCAATAGAGAGACACAAGGCACGATTGGTTGCTAAAGGTTATACTCAATTGGAAGGTTTGGATTTTTTTGAGACTTTTTCCCCTGTTGCAAAGATGGTTATTGTAAGGTTTTAATTATCACTTGCTGCAATACACAATTGGCATAAATTTCATCTTGATGTCAATAATGCATTTCTGTATGGAGACTTAGATGAGAAAGCTTTTATGAAGCCTCCTCCAGGTTATCTTAGCAAAGGGGACAAAAGAGTGTAAGTTGCAAAAATCTTTGTATGGCTTGAAGCAAGCCTCAAGGCAGTGGAATTCTAAGTTTACTTCTGTGTTGTTTACATTGGGTTTTTCATAATCTAAGGCTGATTATTCTTTGTTCACTAAGAAAAATGGAAATTCTTTCATTGCCTTGTTATTGTATGTCGATGATATACTCCTAGCTAGCAGTGATCTAGCTCTTCTTCAATAGGTTAAAAGTTCACTAAGTGCTAAGTTTAAGTTGAAGGATTTGGGGCCTGCAAAATTCTTTCTTGGAATGGAGATAGCCCAATCAAACAAAGACATATCTTTATCACAAAGAAAATATTGTTTAGAGTTAATTTCAGACTCTAGATTGCTAGCTGCAAAATCTGATTCATTTCCTATGGATCCTTATACCAAATTATCTAAAGATATTGGTGACTTGGTAGATGATATTTTAGCTTATCGTAGACTTAAAGGAAGATTGTTGTATTTGACTCAAACCAGACCAGATATTACATTTGCTGTGCATCATCTTAGTCAATTTTTAGATACTGCTCGCATTCCTTATTTACATGATGCTATGCGAATCTTGCGATATCTCAAATCTGCTCCTGGCCAAGGATTATTTTTTCCATCATCATCAAAGATTCATATAAAAGCTTTTTCAGACTCAGATTGGGCTAGCTGTTTGGACACTCGCAGATCCATCAGTGGATATTGTGTTTTCATTGGGGATTCTATTGTCTCATGGAAGTTTAAAAAGCAACAAACCATCTCACATTCTTTAGCTGAAGCTAAATATAGATCAATGGCATTCACAGTTTGTGAGATTATTTGGATAAAAAATGTACTTGTTGACTTGTATCATTCTCATCATCAACCAGCTCTCTTATTTTGTGATAATCAAGCAGCCCTTCACATAGCAAGTAATCTAGTTTTTCATGAGCGAACTAAACATATTGAAATTGATTGCCATTTGGTTCGTGAGAAATTGCAAGAGGGTCTCATTATTACTTTACATGTTTCTTCCACTCATCAAATTGCAGATTTAATGACTAAACCTTTGGGTAATCAAGCTTTTGCATTACTTTTATCCAAGATGAATGTGCACAATATTTACACATCATCTTGAGGGGGATTATTACAACACAATATAGCAGTTATGTTAGTTTTATTAGTTGGTTTTCATTCTGTTTTTTTGTTTCTTTTGTTTCTTTCTTTTCTATCTTCTTCCTCTGGTTATATATATAGAGGCTTCAATTTGTAATACGTGCAGAGAGAGAAATAACAGAAAGTTGATTTTCTCCCTTGTTTTGAATTCAATCTGCTACACACTGTTTCAAATAACAAATACAAATAGTCTTAATTTTACATACTTTTGATCATATATGTATTACTATTATGTATTACAAAAAAGGAGGAATTTCACTACAAGATCTAAAAACATATCTCTCCACAGCACCGACACTAAATACTTTACGATTCAGATTTTTGGTGGGTTTATTGATTGAGATCAATCGCTTTTTCCCCAATGCGTTGACATTCCTCTATTTTTTTTCATTCTAGTTATTGACATGGGAAGGAGTGAAGAAAACATACTAGAATCGCAAAATATGCCCAATCTGATCCTAAATTGAATTTATGCACATGTGACTCAATATGAATTAACTAATTTTGGAGATTAACTTCAGCCGGTTTGCTTCTGGATCCTTCTTGGATTCAGTGAAGTCTGGTTGGTTTAAAACCTAAGAAAACTCCCTTTTTTGGCACAAGAGGCAGTTTCTTTCCTCTCAAACACTGGTCTGCCTCTAAAGAGCATAATAGTATGACCCTTGGTTTCTCTCTTCACAACTTTAGACGAGGGCAAACTTTGGAGTTGTATTTGTGCACTCTTGAGTCTTGAAGCATAACACTATTTTGGCATTGGGGTTTTGCGCTGATTGATTGAGGTGGCGATGTTTGTGAGAGTTGTCAAGGCTAAAGAATAGTCTTTTTTATCAGATTTTGAGCTTGTTATCATTTTAGTTCTTTCAATTACTTTTTCTTGCTTTCAAATTTTTATACAAAGCATACACATAAAATATGATTTTTTTTATGTTAGTCAAACAGCATGAAATTCAGCTTTTAAACCGTTGTCCTTGATTCCTTCCATTATTTTATTGTCTCTTAGTGCTTATTATTAAGTTATATGACCCAGCTGCACACAAGGAAGCTTTTTCACAAATAGTTGGTGAACAGGAATCAGTATCTCTTTAATTAGTTATGGATGTTCATTTTATTATTCCTTTTTTCTATTTTATATATTCTTTTTGTAACAAATTGTTTTATGTTACTCAATATTCCTTTTGGTGTATATATACCCTCATTATCAATGAGAACAATGCGAGAACAATTCCAAATATATAGCATTCTGCATTCAGCTAATTCCAGCAACTCTTCTTCAATTCTCACCTGCCAACATGGTATCAGAGCCTTCTCAAATCCCTAGCCCCTAGTCTCTCCGATCCCCCCTCAATGGCAGCAAGTCTATCATCTCCCTCTTCCCCTCACTTCTCTGCTACGCCATCCTTCTCACACATCGTCACCACCAAACTCTCCACCGACAACTACCTACTGTGGAATGCCCAAATCTCGGCTTATCTTTGTGGACAGGACCTCTTCGCTTTCGTTGACAGCTCGTCCGCCCCTCCCTCAAAATTTCTTCCCACTTCTTCCCAATCGAACCCGAAACCCAATCTCGACTATCACTCTTGGAGATGTACTGATCAATTGATTCTCAACATCCTTCTCTTCTCCCTCTCTCTCTCTCTCTCTCTCTCTCTCTCTCTCTCTCTCTCTCTCTCTCTCAAACTCCATTTTAGGTCTCGTTTTGGCCTCCAAAACCTCCCATCAGCTATGGACTTCAATTTCGTCCATGTTCTCCTTGCAAGCTCATGCCAAAGAATTCCAAATTGGATTCCAACTCACAAATCTCTCTCGAGGTGATCAATCGATCTTCGATTTCGTTGGTAGAGTCTGTCTTCTTGCCGACTCCATCGTAGCCACCGATAACCCTCTCTCTGACAAAGAGCTTGTCACATACCTATTGAATGGCATTGGCTCCACGTACGAACACTTCATCACCTCCATCACCACCAGACCCACCCCTGTTTCCTTCCATGAGCTCTACCAACTATTGCTCATCCATGAATCTCGGTTGGCTCTCATAAATCGACCCATCCCTACCTCTATCGAATCAGCTGCACATTTCACTTCGTCTACACGAGACCAGCGAGGTCATGGTCCCAATCATGGAGGATGCCATGGTCGAGATCGTGTCCCAATCGGTTCTCCTACTCTGCTCGTGGTGGCTGATCGTCATCTCCGTCTCAGTCTTCTCAGCACTACATCGCTCACCGATCGATTTTTTAGGTTTGCAACAAGGCAGGCCATGTAGCTATTCAGTGCTGCCAACAATTCAACCATGCATATCAATTTGAAGCTCCTAGCAATTTCTCTGCTCACTACACTCCTCAGACTCCACTTTCTGAATCAATTTGGTACCCTAATTTTGAAGCCACTCATCATCTCAAAAAAGATCTCTCTAACTTATCTTTTCAAGCATATGCAGGTGGTGAGACCATACGGGTGGTGATGGCAATGGCCTTCCAATCGAAAACTCTGGTGATACCTCCCTCTCCTGTAGCTCCTCTTCATTTCTTCTCAAGAATATTCTGCGTGTTCCATCAATTACTAAAAATTTAGTGTCTGTTCTTCGATTCTATGTTGATAATTTCTGTTATTTTGAGTTTCACTCCACTAATTTTTGTGTGAAGGACAAAGCAACCGAGAAAATCCTCCTCACTGGTCCAATCCGTGGTGGTCTCTACCATTTTCCATTAACTACAACCATTCCGTCATCTCCATCAACCCATATTGGCGAACGAACCTCCATGGATCAATGGCATCGAAGGCTTGCTCACCCTCCTTTAACCTTGGTCTCTCAAGTCCTGCGATCCAAGAACCTTCCATTATCTCCCACTGATTATGTGTTTCAATGTTCTGAATGCCGCCTAGAAAAATGTCATCAGTTTCCTTTTTCATCAAAACATGCCCATTATACCAGGCCCTTACAATTGTTATGTGTCGACCTATGGGTTCCAGCCCACTATGTCTCACGAAATGACTATAAATATTATCTTTCATTTGTGGACTCCTTTACACACTTCACTTGGATTTTTCCCATCAAGTCAAAGTTCGATGTCTTCCATATTTTCACCACTTTTTTAACATTCATTGAACGACTCTTTAACACCAAACTCATTACCTTACAAATAGATGGGGGAGGTGAGTTTCAACCTCTCACCACCCTTTGCAAACAGCTTGACATTACTCATAGATTCTCATGTCCTCATACACACCAACAAAATGGCCTCATAAAAAGAAAGCATCGTCACATTATAAAAACGGGCCTAGCCCTCTTGGCTCATTCATCTCTTCTGTTCTCATATTGGCCTGAAGCTTTTGAAATTGTGGTTTTCCTGATCAATCTCTTACCCACTCTTGTCCTGAAGAACAAATCTCCCTAATCCTTGGTCTATCATCAAGAGCCTGACTACAAGTTTTTTAAAGTCTTTGGGTGTGAATGTTGGCCCAACCTTCGACCATATTCCTCTCACAAATTGAACTTCCAGTGTAGCACATAAAGGCTACAAGTGTCTTGATCTCAACACAAATCGCATGTACATTTCTGGTGACGTCATATTCAATGAATATTCATTCCCTCTCTCCAAAACCAGGACCACAACAATTTCTAACCCATCTACCTCCCAGCCAGCCCCTCTACCCACCCTTCCCTCCTCTATCCTAGGCCCACATCCAAGCACTTGTTTACCTCCATCTCCTATCATTCCCAGCTCATCCCAGTCTTCCCCCATCTCCACCCAAATCCTCTCACCAACATTACCCCCTTCCTCTGATCCTTCTCCTACACCCCCTTCATCCCCTGCTTTGTCTAATCCTAACCCTTGTCTTATCCCACCTCGTTCCTCTATCATCACTCAACCCCACATCAATTCATCTCGTCCACAGAGTTTTACTAATGAAACCATGCTACACTCCACTAGAAATTGTCTCACTGTCTCTGCAGGTGTACCAAATGGTCCTTCAAGTTTTTCTGAGGTTAACAAACACACTGAATGGAAGGAGGCCATGTCCAAAGAATACGACGCTCTCATTCGGAATCAGACATGGACTTTGGTACCGCCTGTACCTCACATGAATGTATGGGGATGCCGGTGGATCTTTCGCACCAAAACCCTAGCTGATGGTTCCTTTGAAAGACGGAAGGCGCGTCTTGTTGCAAAAGGGTTTCATCAACAACCAGGTGTTGATTTCCATGACACATTCAACCCTGTAGTAAAACCCTCCACCATTCAACTTATTATATCTATTGCTATCTCTCATGGCTGGTGTTTGCATCAAATTGACATTGAAAATGCATTTTTACATGGTGTGCTCCCTGATGATGTCTATATGCAGCAACCTTAAGGTTTTGTGGATCCCTCTCGGCCTTCCCACGTCTGCAAACTTGAGAGAGCTATTTATGGGCTTAAGTGAGCCCCACGTGCATGGTTTGCTTAGCTAAGTTCCTGGCTCCTTAATTATGGCTTTATTGCTTCTAGAGCTGACCCATCTCTGTTTATTCTCAATTGCAATGATCTTCATATGTACTTGCTTATCTATGTGGACGATATAGACATCACATCCTCCAAACAGACCGCCATCGCTGATCTCATTCATGATTTGGGATTTGCCTTTCCAATAAAAGGTCTTGGTCCTCTATCTTTCTTTTTAGGCATTGAAGTTGACTACATCGCTGATGGTCTTGTCTTATCTCAAAGAAAATACATCAAGCAACTTCTTGGTCACAACAATATGCTTCATGCCAAACCAATTTCGTCACCAATGGCTGCCTCCCTAAAATTGTCCAAAATCGATACCCCAGATTTTGAGGATGTTACTCTATATTACAGCATTGTAGGAGGCTTGCAATATCTCTCGATTACAAGGCCAGATATTTCCTTCTCTGTCAACAAGGTTTGTCAATTCATGCAATCCCCAAAAGCATCTCATTGGAGTGCGGTAAAGCGCATACTCAGATATTTGAAAGCCACCATAAATGATGGTCTCTTCTTTGCCTCCAACTCACGTCTCACTCTCCAAGCTTACTCGGATGTCAATTGGGGAGGTTGTCTAGATGATCGTCGTTCCAAGAGGGGTTTTTGCATCTATCTTGGCAAACACCTTATATCTTGGAGTTCCAAAAAGCAACAGATAGTTGCTAGGTCTTCAACGGAAGTTGAGTACAAGTCCATAGCTTTCTCGACAGCTGAACTTATTTGATTACAAACTGTGTTATGTGAACTTGGAATTAAGCTCTCTCAAGCTCCTACTTTATGGTGTGACAACCTAGAGGTGACATATATATCAGCAAATTTAGTTTTTTACTCAAGAGCAAAACAAATTAATATTGATTTTCATTTTGTTCGAGATCCGGTGGCTGCCAACTCGCTTAAAGTTTCTTTCATTAGCTCCCAAGATCAAATTGCGGATGTCTTAACAAAACCATTGGTTTCTGACTAATTTCTTCATTTCAAATCGAGTCTCAATGTTGTTGATACACCGTTGGACTCGAAAGGGCATATTAAGCTATATGACCTAGCTGCACACGAGGCTTTTTCACAAACAGTTAGTGTGCAGGAATCAACATCTTTATAATTAGTTATGGCTATTCATTTTATTATTCCTTTTTCTATTTTATATATTCTTTCTGTAACAAATTGTTTTCTGTTACTCAATATTCCTTTTGCTGTATGTATACCCTCATTATCAATGAGAACAGTGCAAAAACAATTTCAAATATACAGTATTCTGCATTCGGCTAATTCCAGCAACTCTTCTTTAATTCTCGCCTGCCAAAACTTATAACTCTTAAGCTTTAAATATTGTATCATATAATATCAATTTTCACACAATTATTTAATACTTACACATTTATACATATACATACATACATACATATATATATATATATATATATATATATATATTAGTCTTTATATTTCATTTTTCAAAGTGTATTTTTGACAGAAAAAAAAAAATTTCATTAAGGCTCTATTTGGAACTTGAAAAATATGAGAGAAAGGAAAGGAAAAGATAAAGAAATCCAATTTCTCATGTTTGCTTAGCATGGAAAGTGAAAAAGAAAATAAAAAATATATCAAATCAAGAAACAAAATTTGGTTTTATACACCATTAATATTTAATTTTTCTTAATTTTCAATCTTGTTTGAACAAACTTTTATTTTTATTAGTATTTGATACAAAGAGAAAAATATAATGGAAAATGAGTTTCCTACTCACTTTCCTTTCATTTTCTTTCCTTTCCCCACCAAAATAATTGATCCAAACAAACCCTAATAGACAAGGAGGACAATATGAGTTTATAACAAACCAGAAAACAATATGAGTTCATAACAAAGCCTTCCGATTGCTCAAAAGATCAAAGAAACCAACACTGCCAAAATAACCTAAAGAAAAAACCCATAACAAAGCAAAAATGATAATCTTGTCCCAAACCAAATCAGGAGACAAAGGGTAATATAACAAATTTCTATGTAACCAAATCACTCGAAAAACAGTGAAAACTGCACACCACCATTAACTCCTCACATCCTTACGCATTCCAAAACTTCTAAAATTATGAAAGCTTCTAAAGAACCTTGACAAACCCACTTCCCAAATAATCTATAAATTCAACAAAAGCACAAAGTAATGAAGAGATAGATGAGCATGAGTTTTGCCGTTAGCATAACACATCACACAAACATGAGGAGATGAAACATACAAGTTCTTATAATCTGCAATAGATTGCTGTTGTTAACTCTATTAAGGATATCTACCCACACAAAAGCCTAAACCTCTAGCTTTCCACAACCAAAATTTCAATATATTTTCTTCATTATACATATGTACATCTCATTAAGTTCTTGGAATTGAATTTGGCAAATTTCACCAAAAGATTTGACTCAATTCTTGATCCCTAAAATTGGAATTGTGATTCAGCATTCAAATCTTGATTAATTGATTTGACAATTACAAATGGAAGTTGCAAAGGGAACTTTTAATGACACCTTTCATACTGTGGAAAACAAGGAAGAAAAGATTTATCACAATGACTGCGCGATTTGTACAAAGGAATGGACCGGAATCAAGAGGAATGGAATCGGCGAATTTATGAGTTGATTTCGTCATACTCATCATTCAAATTCTCATTCCATTCCTTTCCTACCCCATTTCATTATGCAAACTAGACATAACATAAGAAGGTTGCAGATCAATCTGACCATTCAATCCTTATATACATTAGAAACATGATCATTCTCTAGATCCAGTTTCATGTTGTCATAGAAGTAGTTTAGAAAGGATTAAGTAAAAGAGTATGCATTGACTGTTTTGCAATTCATTTACCAAAAAGTGAAAAAAGGGGTGTGACATACAATTTAGATAAAATTGTGTGGATGGATTCAATAAATTCCTTCTTTTAAGTGCTAGGAGATCAGTACAACTATCTTTAAAAAAAAAAATGAAAAATAGAGAAAAAACTGTTCAGCATCAAACTTTGAGCATTCTAATCACCCGCAGGCAACAAAGTGGCATGGGTAAAAGGACAAAAAAAAAATAAAATTCTGTGCCTTTTGAAACTTCCCTATAGAACTGGGCAGCCTTCTTACCTTCCACATGTTGTCCCTCAAATGGAATAGTTTGGGAACTTCTTCTAGAATGGTTTCTAATGTTCCACTTCTCAAATCTAACACCTTGATTAGACTAGAGTGGCTGAAACAAAAAGGGTATCCAAAATTTTTTTTTTTGGGGGGGGGGGGGATGCAGAGAATAAGAAGCCAGTAGACTGGGGAGGACAGAGTAAGAATTTGGGAGCATTAAAAATGGAGTATACCTCTAAGAATTCTGTGTTTTGTGAATTGTGACGAAATTGCATATGCAGCTAAGTCATTATGTCCCTCATTCCCTCGTCCCTCTCAAAAAGAAAAAAAGAAATGATTTGCCCTAAGAAATCTCAGAGATTTCCAGTCAGAAAATCTAATTTCTTCAACTACAGACACTTTCAAGAGACTATATTGAAAGACAATTCAACCATACATGAACTCCACAACTTACTTGAAATGAACTCTTGGGAACTGAAATATGCTATCAGAAAACATTCAATTCACCAAAATTTTCTACTTTAGATATTAAAAAAATACACTTACAATACACACAAGCCAATTTCATAAAACAAAAGGCTATATGAAAACCATATATTTATCCATTCATTTCACTCCGCTATTGCAGAAAGTACCCAGATAAGAACAACGCAAAGAAGAAGAGCAAGCTACCATAAATAAGCAGAGCCTTCTGGCCAGAGGTAAGTGCATTACCACCCAATCCGAATTGTTGGTTCTGAGCAAACCCAGCAATCTCCACACTCTTGCTTTCGAAGAACGACTTCGCCGCCCCGCATGTGGGGCACCGCCAATCCTCTGGCAATTTGTCAAATTCCAGCCCCGGTGGGATCGGATACGATGGGTCTCCGGCGGCCTCGTCATAGCGGAACCCACAAGAACGGCATTCGTAAATTCCGGTGTTCAGTACCGCAAACTTCTCCTCGAGGCGGCGTTTGTCGAAATTTTCAGGCTCTACTGGGATTGGAGGTGAATCGGTTGAGGGTGTTGTGGGGGAATCGGGTTGTCCTGAAACGGGTTTGTCTTCTTTGGAGACATCAATGGACTTCGAAGTGAATTGGGTTTTTGGGCGTCTGAGAATGGCTGAAATTGGGTGGGTTTTGGGGATGAGAGGAGGAATCGTGAGATGGGGTTTTGGTTTTTGGAGAGACGGTTGAGACAGGGAAGAAGAGGGGTGGAAGGAGAAGGCGGGTCTTGTTGTTGCACAAGCCATCAATGGTGGTGGTTCCGACTTTCTCTGCGCGTCTCTCTGATTATCTATGCTATTGTCTGCGCGAGAAATGTACAGAAGCAAATGGAATTCCGACGGGGCTTTTGGTTTTGCTGGGCTATTCCTCTGCGCATCCCTGGGTCTGGCCGTCTGGGTGGTAGAGAAACCAGAGGAATCAATGAAAGAGCATATGCCTTCTACAGAGTTGGATAAGGTGGAAAGTGGAAAACACATGTTTATAGTTATTTATTTATTTATTATTCTTGCGGATTAAATAAATTAATAGAGACAAGTATATACATACATACATATATATATATATATATATATATATATTATTTTTAATTTAATTATTTTTACACTATGTTATATTTAATTTGAATTTGAATTTAAATTTAAATTTTGATTCGGGTAAGTTTAGATAAATTTTAATATAATTTTGTATTACATTTTATCTAAATTCATATAAATTCAATTTTAAGATCTCATCAAACATAGGATTAGAGTCAACTATATAATTTAACTAGAAATAACTAACATTTTATTTGCTTTCATCATAAAAAAATACCACCCCTCGAAAGGCATGAATCTTCATTAGCAACAATATTAAAAAAAAAATTATCAATATCTAAAATTAGTTTAATTAGCTAAAATAAAAAAACATATTCAATTAATTATTTTAATAAGTTTAGTTAATATAATTATATATCGGGTCTCATTAAGAAATATGAGTTTTTAGCTCAGCATGAAAATATGAGTCTGGCTAATTAAATAAGCTTTCATCCTATATAAAGACATGTGTCAAGATATTAGGAGACTTAGGGTTTCACCTAATCCTAAAATTCACCATATAATCTCCTTAAAAGGGGGATTCCAACCATGAGCAGCACATCAACTTCTAGAGAAAATTTTAGCCTCCACAACCATTCTTTTATAATTTATGTTTTTTTAAAACATTCATTCTTCATAATCAAGATCATGCCCACGAAAATTAGACACAAATCTATCTTTCGTAAATTGTCAAATTTGTGGTTCAAAAGATCTACCATGGCCTCGTTTATTATCATGCTCCTCAAGCCCTTGAAATGACAAATCTCTTAAAGAAATCAAAGACCCATAAAAATCCATTTTCTGTATATTGTCAACTAATGGTTTGGAAGATCAAATAGTGCTTTATTCATGTATACACTCCTCGAGCTCTCAAATATGCAAATCTCCTTAAGGAAATCAAATATCAACATAATCCATCTTACACAAATCATCAAATTCATGGTTTAAGAAATGCATCATTGCCTTATTTGGAACTGTCATAAAAGATATAGAAAAATAAATAGGAAAATAAATAAATAGAGACGAGACAAAAATTTACTTGTACAAAATATCAAAATCGGCCTTGTACAAGATATCTCTACCTTCTCTTTATCTCTCATCTTCTCTAATCCTTTCTATATGCTCCTCACTACAAGCATGTAATGTGTATATATAAGCATGTTATATGTATATATGTGTCATCCAAATGAGAGGGGTAGGGTGCCCTTTTATAGGACAATATGGATACCCATGCATTTATTAAGGTGGAAACCAAAGTGGTGGAAGATGGGGTGGTAGAAGATGAGGTGACATCTACATTTTCCATAAACTATTTTTCATAACATTCCCCCATGGATGTCACCCATATATTAACTACTTCTGTTAAGATCTTTAACATGCCTCATTCTGATAAGATGAACTAATTTCTTGAATATTGTAGTAGACAAAGTTTTGGTGAACAAATATGCAAGATTATAACTTGATCAGATCTGCTAAACATCTATATCACCATTCTTATGGAGTTCAGGTGCATAAAAGAATTTTGGAGAGATATGTTTTGTTCTGTCATCCTTTATGTATCCTCCTCTTAGTTGAGCTATACATGCAACGTTATCTTTATATAAAACTGTTGGAATATTCTTTATGGATTGAAGACCACAATTTTCCTGGATATGATAAATCATTGATTTGAGACACACACATTCTCTACTAGCTTCATGGATAGCTAGTATTTTAGAATGATTGAAGGATGTTGTTGTAATCATCTGTTTTACTGATTTTCAAGATATATCAGTTTTTCCGTAAAGAAATACATATCCAGTTTGAGATTTAGCATTGTGAGGATTAGATAAATATCCAACATCTGCATATCCTACTAATTGAGATTTGGAATCAAATGACTATAATAGACCCAAATCAGATGTACCTCTCAACTAGCATAGAATGTGCTTAATTCCATTCTAGTGCCACCGAGTAGGAGCAAAGATGTATCTTGCTAGTAGATTTATAGTAAATGCAATGTTGGATTTTGTACAATTCTTCAGATACATTAGAGAGTCGATAACACTTAAATATGGTACTTCAGGACCAAGTAATTCCTCCCCCTCATCATGAGGTCGAAATGGATTATTCTTAACATCAAGTGATCACACCATCATTGGAGATCCCAAAGAATGAAATTTGTCCATATAGAATTGTATTAATACCTTCTCGATATATTTAGATTGATGAACAAAAATTATGTCCTTTACATGTTCAATCTTTAGGCTAAGACAGTATTGTGTCTCTCCCAAATCTTTCATCTCAAATTCCGCCATTAAATAATTAGCAACTTTAGTGAGCTCTTCAAGAGTTCCAACTAAATTCCAATCATCAACATAAATAGAAATTATAGCAAATTCAGATTCTGATCTTTTAATAAAAACGCATGGACAAATTGAATTATTTATGAAACCTTCTTTCACAAGGTACTCATTTAATCAATTATACCACATGCGTCCAAATTGCTTTAATCCATATAAAGAACAATGGAGTTTAATTGAATATAAATTTTTAGGTTTTGCTTCAGGAAATTTAAATTCTTCATGGATTTTCATATAAATTTCATTATCCAACGATCTATATAGGTATGTTGTTACTACGTCCATAAGACGCATGCTTAATCATTTGGCGACTGTTTGCCCAATTAAGAATCTGAATATGATTCTATCCATTACGAGAGAATATGTCTCCTCATAATCAATTCCAAGTTTTTGCGAGAAACCTTGTACTACAAGTCTTGCTTTATACCAAGTAATTTCATTATTTTCATTTCACTTGTGCACAAATACTCATTTATATCCAACAGGTTGGATATCTTTTGGTGTCTGAACTACAGGTCCAAAAACTTCTCTTTTTGATAGAGAGTTTAATTCTGATATGATAGCTCCTTTCCATTTTGGCCAATCACTTCTATATCGATATTTATTAATAGATTTAGGTTTAAGATCCTCATTACTTTTGGTAATGTCAGTAACTACTGCATATGCAACTGTGTTATTAACAACAACTTTATTTCTGTACCACATTTCTCCTATGTATTGAATTAAGATCTCATTCCCTTTTCAAGGGATGTTTCTTCAGGAGATTCCTCTTCAAAAGGTTCCTCTTCAGAAGGTTCTATGATGCTATATAATTTCTAGGATTCCTTTCCTACAAGTGTCTTTTGTACAATAAGATAGCTATCTCTACACCTCTGAAAGTATTAGCATAACAATCTCATTCTTATCCACATTCCACCAATTCGATACATAATCACACCTGCACCACATTTAAAAGGTATTTGGAGTAGAAATTTGACAAACATGCTAAAAAAAACATGTACTAGTTATGAAAAATAGGTTATGGAAAATGTGGATACCATCCCATCTTCCACCACTTTGGTTTCCACCCCAATAAATGCATAGGTAGCCATATTGCCCTATAAAAGGGCACCTACCCCTCTCATTTGGAAGACACATACATACATATAACATGCTTATATATACGCATTGCCTGCTTGAAGTGAGGAGCATATAGAAAGGATTAGAGAAGAGGAGAGATAAAGAGAAGGTAGAGATATCTTGTACAAGGCCGGTTCCATATCATATTGTAATTCTTCCTGTGATAGTAAAGTTTTTGATCCCATCCACCCATGGAGTAGGCATAGCCGAACCACGTAAATTTCTATCTCGTCTCTATTTATATATTTTCCTATTTATTTTTCTACATCTTTTATAACACGTTATCAGCACGAGACTCTAACCAATTAACATATTTCTATATATTTATACTGCCTTAATGGACAATTTTATTTTAGTTTATACCGCCTTAATGGCCGGTTTTATTTCTGTACCGCCTATATTGGGCTTGTTATGGGTATCTCATGAGTTGTACTCATCAATTGGGTCATTACTTATAAGTTGTGCTCACTTTTTGCTGACTCATGAGTTGTTCTCATCAATTGGGCGTGTGTTTGGGGCCTTATGTATTGGCCTCATTAGTTGGGCCATTGCTGGTGAGTCATGATCACTTTTTGCTTGCCTCATTAGATGTGCTCATCAATTGGGTGTGTCTTCGGGGCCTCATGAGTTGCGCTCATCAGTTGGCCATTGTTGGTTAGTCGTGCTCACTTTTTGCTCATCAATTGGGCGTGTCTTTAGGGCTTCATTAGTTGCTCTCATTAGTTGGGCCATTGCAGGTTATCTGTGCTCACTTTTTTCTTGCCTTATGAGTTGTGCTCATCATATGGGCCATGGTGATGTGCGCCTTTATGTAATGTGCGCGATTGTGATGCACACTATTGGATTTCGTGCCACTAGGATTCTCACCATTGGGATTCACACAATTTGGGATTTGTGCTATTTGGGGTTCGTGTCGTTGTGAGTCTATAAATTGCTTCCTTCACTTCATTTCCATCTCATCTCTAGAAGAAGTTTCTCCCGTAGGCAATAGGTATGCCTCCTTCCCTTGTCTTTTTTCTTTTCCCTCTTTATGCCTATTTTTTTTTTTTTTTTAAGTTTTTGTTAGTATATTGTTTTTGTGTTTTTTTAATTATTCGTGCACTTTTCACGTGTTCTTCTTGATTCTTTCCATGTGTTCTTCATGCGTTCTACAAAATTTCCAAAAGGAAGTTTCCTTTTGATCTTTTTTGACAAGTAAAAGTGTTGTTTTGATGTTTATCCTTCTTTTAGGAGCCTTGTAAGAATGGAAACTTTTGAGGCTCACTCTTCAACAGTAGTTAGTATAAGAAGTGCCAAATCTTATCTTTCCCGAGACGATTTGTTGAGCCTACACAACTTGTAATTTATCCAGAGCACTATTCGCCTCAAGGCACCCAACGGCTCAAAATCAGACCTCTAACTAGGTCTAGATGAAGCTTGATGGTATCCTGACTACTTTGAGACCGGGCTTAGGCTGCCCTTTCACCCTTTCATTTTTGATGTCTTGCAGTTCTATAATCTATCGCCTAGCCAGCTGACCCCCAACTCATACCTTACTTTGGTGTGCTTTACAGCTCTCCTCATCTGCAAAGGCCACCAACCTATAGTCAAGCTATTTCGATCTTGTCGTCAAATGAGGAAGCACTCTTTTGAAAAGGAGACCTTCTATTTTAACCACCTGCTAGAATTTAAACTTTTCACTCCTAGTGCTTCCTTCATTTATCCATGGAAGTCTAGGTTCTTTTTCGCCTCTGGGGAATTGAACTTTTACATGCCCCGCAGCTGGTCAACCCCTTTCGACGGTGATATCTCCTCTCCTATCTTTACTTTTATTTTTTTGAATTTTCTTGCTCAGCATCTAATCCTGCCACCTTTGCAGCCCGCTAACGTCACCTGCTACGTTGTTTATCTCTTATGGAGTAGGTCATTATCAAAGAGCTTTGACTCGAGGCTTATCAAGGAATTGTCCCTTGTACTGAGTTGCTTAAGGAGCAAAATCTTGTGTGCTATGAATTTAGTCCCATTCCATCTAGTCATTATTTATCTTTCATAGTTCGGATTTACCACCCTATATATATATATACGTTATATGTATGTGCTTTTGATATATCTTCCTTTTGCGAACATGGATTGGACTGATTTTGAGCAGATGATCGCTAAAAAGAAAAAATGGGAAGGTGGCACCAAAAAGAAGGCTTTATTGGGGGAATCTGTAACAACCCCAAAAATATTTATACAGGATTAGTGTAATAATCTTTAAAGAAATTAAATTAAATTAATTATTATTATTGTATTAAATAAATAAATATTGTATTACTTATGTCTAAGTATAGACTTGAAGTAAGGGACAAACTGACATGTATATATTTATACCTATATATATATATATATATATATATATATATATATATATATATATATACTTATTAAAGCATAGGATGCTTCTTCTGTAAGCATCTAGAGACCAAATTGATTTTGGTATCCCCCCCCCCCCAGCGTCAAACTCTCTCAACTCTCTCTTTGCTTCGTCTTTCTCTATCCTCAATTTCTTCGGCGAAACATGCGTCGATTGAAGAATGGGAAATATCCCTGGTTCCAAATTCAACCACCAATATTTTAACCAAAGTGGATTTTTCGTAGAGACGTCGTAGACACCACTCTAGGGCTAAGGTAAGGGGAATAGATTATGTTAGGAATTTTTATAAATTAACCGATTAAATTGTAATATGAGATTACATGAATTATATATATATATATATATATATATGATTTTTTGAATATTCTAGCATATGGAAATGGGAATTTTGAATTATTATTGTTGTAGAGACCTGAAGAATTATAGAATTAAATAATAATAGAGGGAGAAAAAGGAAAATTTAAAAAAAAAAAAGGAAAAAAGCACAGTTCGTCAACGAATGCTTCGGTTTCGTCGATGAACACCCTATTAAATCCGTCGCATGCCACGTGTCTCATTGATGAGAAATTACTGAGAGACTGTGTAGTGACCCGAAGAATAATAATATTTTAATAATAATGAGGGAGAGAAATGGTAACATGAACAGAAGGAGGTCATAGACTTCGTTGACGACATGACACTTTGGAGATAATAATAATTTCAGAAAATTGCCAAGCTTTGTCGACGAATACAGGGATTCTTCAACGAAGGTCTTCAGGATCTCGTTGATGAGGTTCCATTTCATCGACGAGAAAATACCAAGCGCAGGATTTGGGCCTCTGAATTTCGTCAATGAAGGGGTAAGGTTCGTCGACGAATTTACTGAAAGACTCGTCGACGAGGTGACGTGTCTCATCGACGAATCTGGCCTTATAAATAAAGCAAACTCGAATTTTTATTGAAATTTCAGTGCTCTCTCTCTCTCTCTCTCTCTCTCCTATGGTCACTCTCCCTTCTCTCTTCGATTTCAGCCCCTCCAGTCGCCAGATCGACGATCCGAAACCACCACGATGCTCCTGGCGAAGTTCTCTACAAGTTTGCTAGAGCAGATCGTTGGTAAAACGAAGTTGGATTTCATCCCAAATTCAGGGTAAGACCTTTTAGTCCATTTTTGGCTTTCTGACAGTTATAGGAAATGATGTAGGCAAAGAAATACTGATGTTTTGTTTTGGGATTTATGGTTTTCAGGGTGTTGAGTGGAGAACCCTGCGAGTGTTGGACCCGTTATAGTAGGGGATTTTTAGCAGGAAACAGGTAAGGGAAGTATGCTATGCTAGGTTATTTGAGAATGTTTTCAATATAAAATTATAAATGTTTCACTAGAATGTTGTTCTATAACAGAGATTTATACAGTTTATCATGTTTGATTAATATGTTTTAAAATTATTGTGTGACTTGAGAATATAGATATAGTATAGAAACATACTTTACAGTATTTTTCAGAGATGTGTTTTACAAAATATACAGACAGTGAATGTATTTTACAGCAATTACAGAAATACCATGATTATACAGTATTACAGTACCATGACATATAGTTTTACAGTTCAATACAGAAACACAGCGATATAGATACAGTTTTCCACGGCGTCATGGTTTATACAGTTATTACAGAATCATGGTAAAACAGATAGTTGTATATAGAGATGTATTATATAGTATCAGACCCTGTTGGACCATATAGTTACAGAGCACGGTACCGTAGCTACATACAGTTTATAGAGTGCAACCACCTATTCAGATAATACGTGGTATAAAGGTCGATCACATAGAGCTCACGAGTGGACAAGCTCCCCATCAGATATGGGTTGAGGAGGGCTGATCAGACTTGGAGTATAGTGATTTATTCCTGGTTGGCCAGCCAAGGTAAATCCCACCTATGGACCGCACAACCCTGTCATGAGGGGTTAAATCATGACACACAGTTATCCACAGGGAAGTTTATAGTTATTATTATGTTTATACAGCTTTACAGAAACAGGAAAACATATACATATATTAGTAATATTTTGAATAGAAACCTAATGTACAGAAATATTAAGCAACAGGTAAGAGATGAAGATTATGTTTCTAGTATTGTGCTTTACAGATCCAGTGATACATAACTATATAGTAATAAATTTTCTCAGTATTGTAGCTCAATTGCCACACACTAGTAATAGCATATTTCGTCTTACTGAGCATGACTCATCCCAGTGTTGAATCATTTTTCAAGCGATCTAGGTAGGCGAGCAGACCAGGCTCGTAGATAGAGGGGCTTCAGTAATGCCTAGTCAGAGAGAGAGAATGAGTATAGTTTTGGGAATATTTTGTATACCCCTCATCGGCTGAGGATATTGGGGGAACAGTGATATGTGTATGTTTTGGGGAAACATGTTAGCACTCTGGTATTGTATTATATATAATTATGTATGGATATGTTTATTTGATTTCTGCTTCTCGCTGCTTAGGTTGATGTTTGGGTTTTCCTCCCAATATGGTATCAGAGCATATCATAGTATAAAAAATAAAAAAAAAAAACATGGAAATTAAGCAAGTCATTACAAACTATTTTGCAAGGTCTGAAGTTCGTCGACGAACTCTCTTCTTGGCCTCGTCAACAAAGTCAGGTGTTTAAATAACTCAAACTCGGTTTTTAGCGCAGAAAATTTGCATGTAGCCTTTTCCTTTCTCTAAAATCAGGCCCCTTTACCTTCTCTCTAAGTTTTTGGCTCAGGTTTTCACTGGTTCGACAATCTGAAGCAGCCACGCTACTCCTGGGAAGTTTCTCTTCACATCTGCTGGAGTAGATTGTTGGTTGGGCCAACTTGGGAACCATCCCAAAATTTGGGTAAGTTAGTTAATTTCGGTTTTATTGGGTATTTGGTGTTTCTGTATTAAGGAGAATATGTTAGGGAAGTTAATACTGAAGTTTTGTTGGGAAAATATCAATATTAGGGTGTTGAGCTGGGGAACATACGGGTGTGATTTTGGGTGTTTTGTGGGCTTCCTAGTAAGCCAGGTAAGAGGATAAACAAAGTCAATATTTCTATGAAATTATTTATTAATATTCAACTTTTATTTTCAAGGAAATTATGTATGTTATAGAACTGAGTTTGGGAATACAACTATTTAACAGGAAAACTATTTTAATATAGTTCAACAGGGATTATGATTTTGTGTAAATTTTATGAATGGAACAATATCCATTTTCGTGTGACATAAGTATGAAATTCTATGATTTTATGTAATATTAGAATATTATGTTTTCAGAATAAGCATGTTATTACTATTTTTCAGGAAGATATTAAAAATGGTACAGGGATTTCAAATTATGAATTTTATATGATATGCAGGCATAAGGGCCGTGGTTTTATATGATATGCCGGCATAAAGGCCGTGGGTTTTAGATGACATGCTATGCCGGAGTAGGGGCCGTGATTTACAAGATACAAAATGCCGGCGTAAGGGCCATGAGTTTTATATGATATGTTATGCAAAATTTTATGGAAATATTATCATGACAAATATTATTATGAAATAGCCATGTATCATTATTTGGAAATATATTATATGTTATCAGAACCCAAATAGCTTGGTTTAAGCTTTTACGAAGCACAGTACCATAGCTATATGATCATGATCATGTATATGTTAATGTTACCACTTGTCGTAAGGGGCAATAGGAGATCGGCAGTTGATGTGGCTTTATGGTAGTGCAGGCGTCCCTTTGGTGTCCAGACCAGGAGGGGTAGACCCATCGTACATATAGACTTATGTTGATCTAGCGTGGTTGGCTAGCCATTGCTAGGTCCTGCCTTCGGGCCGCACAATCTAGTTATGTGGAGGTAAGACATGACACCAGCCAACTATCCATCTAGGGTGTTATTTCATGTACAATTATATATGATGATTTCATGTATAGAAACTCAGTATGTTATATCATGTTATGAAAAATTATGTTTTAAACAAATATGAAACATACGATTTTACTAGATATGATTTATGTACTGTTATATGTACAACACGAAAATATTCATGTTGCCACACACTAATGTTAGTTTATTTCCTTTACTGAGAGATGTCTCACCCCAGTTATATAAACATTTCAGGAGCCCCGGATAGGAGAGCAGATAAAGCACCACAACATTAGTGGTTGACTGTTCTACCCTGGCAGAAGGGTAAGTCGATATGATAGGGTCTGATGGATTTTTGGGTTGAGAACCAATGGCGCTTTTTTATCTTTTTAGGAAATGTATATGTATATAACAGTTTTAGTAAAACTCTGGTATTGTGTTGGTTGGATGATTTGGTATGTATATGATTTTATGTTTCCTACTGCTTAGGTATTAGTGTTGCATCTTGTGTATATCCCTGGTACCCATGGGTCTAGGTTGATTATGTTTTGTCAGTTGAATAGGATTATTATATTAAATGTTATTATGAAAAAAAAAATTATTATTATTTACAAAAAAAAAATAGGTAGGTCGTTACAATTGTTATATGTATTTTTTGGGAAACAGGTAAGGGGAATAAGTTATGTCAGTAATTTTTAGAAATTCAACCGGTTAAATTATAGAATGTGATTATTGGAATAATGTTCATGGTTTTCTAAATAATTTTATAGGTATGAAAATTATGGTTGATTTATTAAATGTGTATTTGATAAAAACCCTAGTATTATGAGTTTGAGAAAACCTTAGAAAAGGGTATACAATATTTTTAGCAAAATTTATATTTTTCTAAGGTAATTATTATATTAAGAATTATACTCAAACTGTGTGGCATAAGAATAACTAGCTAGAATATTTTATGATGATATACAACAAATTATGATTTTGTACAGAGATCAGAAAATGCTATGTATATGATTTTATACTGATTTCAGAATTTTATGAATATGATGAAAATATGATATGACAGATTTACGCAGAAATATGATATGACAAATATGATTACATGAACATTTATGTTATATAAAGTGTACTATATGATATAAGAACTATTATTTGTGGTTCTTATACTTCTATTTTGATAAGCAAAGAAGGAAGAAGGAAAAACATGAAGGGGGCAGCACAGCAGTACTCATCAACGAAGGGCATATGCTCGTCGATGTGGGAACATCAGAGGTTCATTGACAAAGGCTCTGAAGCTCATCGATGAATAATTATTGAGAGGAGGAATTTTTAGACTTATGGCTTTGTCGACAAGAGCCCTGTAATTGTCGACGAAGGTTCTTCTTGGTCTCTTCGACGAAGCTCCTGTGTTCGTAGATGAGGGGCGCCTAGGCTGCGGCAGTTTTCTGAACTTTTGAATTTTTGAACGTTGGTTGGTTAGGCAAACAGGAGGAAACCTCCGTGGAAACTCTATATATGTCATCTGGGCATATTTTGAGAGAAAGAGAGAGAGTGAGTGATCATTATTGAAGTGTATTGTGTACATTTTGATTTCCTTAGTGAAATTTGCGTGTCATTGCTTCCGTGAATGTAGGCTTTGCCGAACCGCATAAATCTTTGTGTTGATCTTGTTCTGATTGTGTGTGTTATTTATTTCTTATTGTTTATTCCGCTATGCATCTTCATTATACTATCCATATCACAACAAATAGGTATCAAAGTGATTATTGTTATGGCATCGGGATCATCTTCTGCAAGATTTGACATTGTCAAATTCAATGGAACCGAAAACTTCGGTTTATGGTAGAGAAGAGTGAAAGATATTCTAGTGTAACAAGGAATGGCTAAGGCTTTGCTTGATATTCAACCGGAAGGAATGGATGGGGCAACATGGTTAGATTTGAAAGCAAAGGTAGGATCAACAATACGCTTGTGTTTAGCTAACCAAGTTCTTTATCGAGTGATGGAGGAGGGTTGTCTAGTGGCTCTTTGGTGAAAGTTAGAAAGTCGGTACATGTCTAAATCCCTCAATAACAAACTTTTTCTTAAGCAGCTTTTATATTGGCTTAAGATGGTAGAAGAATCTAGTCTAGATCAACACATCAATGCGTTTAATCAAATCATAAGTGATCTTATGAGAGTTGATGTGAAGTTTGATGAGGATGATAAGGCTTTGATGCTATTAAATTCTTTGTCCTCCACTCATACCTATGAAAATATTGTGACCACTCTCACATAGGGAAAAGAAACACTTGATTTGGAAGAGGTAACAAGTGTTTTTTTAAATATTCATCGAAGGTTGAAAATATGTGATGAAGGCAAAGGAATTATGGTAAAGGGTTGTAATGAGTGACGCAAAGAAAAATTTAAAAATGAGTCTAATCAGAAATCTCAAAATCAATCCAAGAAGAAGAAGGAAATCTAGTGTTATAAATACGGTAAAAAAGGGCATATGAAACCGGAGTGTCCGGATTGAAAGAAAGGAAATGCTAATAAGCATGAAGAGATTTCTAAATCTGTGAATGTTGTTCAAGAAAAGGATTCAGCGGATGGTGATATTTTATCAGTTTCAGCGGAGTTGGATAATTTAACGGACTCTTGGATACTTGACTCGGCATGTTCTTATCACATGACTCCAAACAAGGAGTGGTTCAGCACTTATAGGTTAGTAAATTCTAGATCAGTTCTTATGGGTAATGATGTTTCTTACAAGATCATTGGCATAGGAAATGTAAAGATAAAAATATTTGATGGTGCTGTAAGAACATTGTGTAATGTAAGACATATACTTGAGTTGAGAAAGAGTTTGATAGCTCTTGAAACTTTGGATTATAATGGCACAATTACAAGTCCAAAGGTGGAGTCTTGATGGTATGGAAAGGAAATCTGACTGTGATGAAAAGGCAAAAACTGGATGGAAATATTTACATGTTGTTGGGAACTACCGTTGTAGGTGGAGTTGAAACTATGGATGCTGAATCAGATAAGACCATCTTATGGCATATGTGCCTTGGACATATGGGAGAACATGGCATGAAAGAATTATACAAGAGAAAATTTTTGAAAGGTTTAAAATCATGTCAGTTGGAATTCAGCAAATTTTGTTTTCTTGGAAAACAAAACAGGGCAAAATTAATATCAACTACTCACATGATGAAAGGAATTCTTAACTATGTACATTCAAATGTTTGGGGCCAGTAAGAGTTGCATCAAAGGGTGGACATGTGTACTATGTGAGTTTCATTTATGATTACTCATGGAAGATTTGGGTTTACTTCATGCATCACAAATCTAGTATGTTTTCCAAATTTAATATTTGAAAGGCTAAAGTGGAAAACCTAACAGGGAGGAGAATCAAATACATAAGGTCGGATAATGGGACCGAGTACGCTGATTCTCGGTTTATGGAGATTTGTGCAGGGTAGGGCATCAAGAGACATTTTACAGTTCGCTAGACACCTTAGCAAAATGGGGTGGTAGAACAGATGAACCGGACTCTTGCTAATAAGGCTCGGTGTCTCAGATTGAATGTAGGACTACTGAAGAACTTCTAGTTCGAGGCAGTTAGTATGACTTGTTTTTTGGTTAACCAATCACCAAGGGCATCACTAGCGGGTAAAGTGGCGGAAGAGGTTTGGACGGGAAATGCAGTAGACTACTCCACATTGTAGGTATTCGGGTGTCCAACCTATATTCACGTGTCTAGTGAGGAGAGGTCTAAGCTTGACCTGAAGTCTTGTCATTACATCTTCTTGGGATATCCAAAAGGTGTGAAGGGGTATAAGCTGTGGGACCTAGTGGCAAACAAGGTGGTGATCAGTAGAGATGTAGTCTTTGATAAGAAGGCTATGGTGAAGCGTACTTAAGAGTTTGATGAGCAGAAACAGGACCTAGAAATATGGGGGTAGTGATGAACATATTGTGCAGGTGAAGTTGGAAGCTCAAGGCAACGAAAATGATCATGCTCCCATGGTTGTAGGGAGCTCTAGCCAAAGAAACCAAAAAATTGACGATATTCCTATATGGAGATCCGAACGCATTATCAGACCTCTATCAAGGTATGTTTTTGATGAGCTAGTATCTTATGCTTTCCTTATTTGTTGCAACGATCCAACTTCTTTTCAAGAGGTAGTGCACGACCAGGAGAAAGATAGGTGGATGGGAGCAATGATTGAGGAAATGGAATCATTGCATAAGAACAAAACTTGGGAGTTGGTGGAGCTTCCAGATGGGAAGAGATCAATTGGGTGCAAATGGTGTACAGGAAGAATGAGGCAGTATCAGAAAAGGAAGGTGAGAAGTTCAAGGCACGGTTGGTGGCAAAATGATACTCACAAAAGAAGGGGATATTTTATGATGAGATCTTTTTTCCAGTGGTTCAACATACTTCTATAAGAGTTGTTAGTAGCTTATTATAATCTTCATTTGGAACAAATGGATGTAAAGACAGCGTTTCTTCACGGTGACTTGGAGGAACAAATTTACATGGTACAGCTGGAGAGACTCATTGAACCAGGAAAAGAAAATTTTGTTTGTTGGTTGAAAAAATTTCTTTATGGGCTGAAACAATCTCCAAGGCAATAATATAAACGGTTTGATTCGTATATGATGAAGATTGGCTACAAACGGTGTGAGTATGATTGCTGTGTATATGTGAATAAACTTGATGATGGCTCACTTATTTTCTTATTATTGTATGTCAACGATATGTTGATAGCTGTAAGAGATTTAACTGAGGTGAATCAGTTAAAGGACCTGTTGCATAAGGAATTTGACATGAAGGATCTTGGTTCAGCCAAGAAAATACTTGGGATGGAGATTCGCTAAGACAGGACTGCAGGGAGATTATGGTTATCTTAGGGTGGTTATGTGCAAAAGGTGTTGGAGAGGTTTAGCATGGCTTATGCAAGAACCGTGTGTACACCTCTAGAGAATCATTTCAAATTGTCCACTTATATTGCCCAAATTCGGATGAGGAAATCTGGGTCAAAGGTCCCCTATGCTTGTGTTGTGGGGAGTTTAATGTATGTCATGGTATGTACGAGGCTAGATTCGGCACATGCAGTAAGAGTGGTTAGCAAGTTCCTCTCTAATCTAGGAAGGCAGCATTGAGAAGCTGTAAAATGGATACTCAGTACATCGGGATATGGCATCATATTCGGCAAGCAACATGGTTGTCTCTCAATTATGGGGTTTGGTGATGCAGATTATGCTAGAGATATAGATGATAGAAGGTCTACAACGAGATATGTGTTTACCCTTGTAGGAGGACTGGTATGTTGGAGTCCATGGCATAGTCTTTGGTTGCATTGTCCATGACTGAGGCAGAGTATATGATAGTTGCCGAAGCTATAAAGGAGGCCTTATGGCTTACTGGTTCAGTGAGAGAGCTGGGGTTATAGTAAGATGGTGTGGTGCTTCATTGTGATAGTCAGAGTGCCATTTACTTGGCAAAGAATCAGGTATACCATGCTAGGACCAAGCACATTGATGTGAGGTTCTACAAGGTTCGAGAATTGATTGCTTCAGGTGAATATGTGTTGGAGAAAGTTCACACTTCTGAAAATGCAGTAGATATTTTGACGAAATCAGTTACTTCAGAGAAGTTCAAGCATTGCTTGGACTTACTCCATGTCTCCAAGTGATAGAAGGGAGATATACCCAACTAAGCGTTAAGTTCAAAGTGAAGCAGTTCATGTTTTTGAGATTCTTCTAAGGGGTGTATAATCGCCAAGGTGGAGATTGTTATCTGTGGCTCTTATACTTCTATTTTGATAAGAAAAGAAGGAAAGAGGAAAAATATGAAGGGGGCAGCATAGCAGGACTTGTCGACGAAGGGCCTATGCTCGTCGACGAGGGAACAACAGAGGTTCGTTGACGAAGGCTTTGAAGCTCGTCGATGAATAATTACCAAGAGGAGGAATTTTCAAACTTCTAGCTTCATCGACGAGAGCCCTATATTCGTCGAAGAAGTTTCTTCTTGGTCTCGTCGATAAAGCTCCTGTGTTTGTTGACGAGAGGCGTGTAGGTTGCGGCAGTTTTCTGAATTTTTGAACGTTGGGTGGTTGGACAAACGGGGGGAAACCTCCAAGGAAACTCTATATATATGTAATCTGGGCATATTTTGAGAGAGAGAGAGAGAGAGAGAGAGAGAGAGAGAGAGAGAGAGAGAGAGAGAGTGATCATTATTGAAGTGTATTGTGTACATTTTGATTTCCTTAGTGAAATTTGTGTGTCATTGCTTCCATGGATGTAGGCTTTGCCGAACCACATAAATCTTTATGTTGATCTTGTTTTGGTTGTGTTATTTATTTCTTATTGTTTATTCCACTATTCATCTTCATTATATGATCCATATTACAACAAGAACTCTGATGGATTAAGTAATACATAATACGATATCGTAGGCTAGCTAGCCAAATTAGACAGTGTAACCCCCTGTGTGTCGGCCTGAGAAGGGTTGCAGCGAGTAGGACGGGCGGACCAAGTTGGGTGTTTAGCCAACAGTGCAACCACGCTATTCAGAAAGTGTTGGGTCAGAGGCCGATTATGTAACGACCTGCCTAATTTACCATATATTTTTTTCCACATAAAGCTAATATTAATAATTTTAACATCCAACTAAACTGTCACAATCATGATCAACCTGGACCCATGGGTACCAAGGATATACCTGTCATTCAACTTTAACACCTAAGTAGTGGAAAACATAAAATCATATACATGCCATAAAACACTAGAAACCATGCTAGAGTTCTATTAAATCTATTATATATATACAGTCATCCATAAAAATACCAAAAAGTATTCCTAGGATCTCAATCCAAAAATCCATATGACCCTAGCTCACCCACTTACCCTACAGATAGGGAAGCTCAGTCCACTTCTACTGCTGCGGGGCTCTACTCGCTCTCCTACTTGGATTTCTTGATATGTTTGTAATGTTGGGGGTGAGACACCTCTTAGTAAGGGAGACAAATTAATATCAGTGTGTGGCAACATGAGTATTTTTCATGATATACTTATAAATAGTACATAATTCATAACAGATATAAAGAGTTGTATCATATTTGATTAAAACATGATTTAACATAACATATTTTAACATACTAAATTCCTGTACTAGAAAATCATCTTATATAAACATATCATAGTTAAATTATTACCCAGGATAGATAGATAGATAGTTATCGTCATTTCTTACCTCCCACGTGACAGGGTTGTGCGGCCCAAAGGCTGGACCTAGCAATGAATGGTAGACCATGCTAAGTCAATATCGGTTATAGTATAAGTACGATGGGCCTGTTCCCCCTGTGCCGGACTACCAGGGGAACTATGACACCCCCATAAAGTCACATCGACTGCCATCCCCACACTCTACATAAGACGTGTGGTAGCACTAATATAAACGTAAATGTAAATGTAAACATATAACTACGGTACCGTACTTCGTGAAACTAAACTAAACTATCCGGGTTGTGATAACATATAATACATTTCATGATATTGAACACAGCAGTTCCATATATTAGGGTAAAACATAACATGATATTATTTTCTTGAAACTTGACTTAACATGCATAATTACGACATTTTATGTCGTTATATCATAACATAAAAATCATAATACTGGCATTGGCATAACATGACATACTTGTACATGAAAATCTTGCACTTGTTATGTAGAGTCCTGAACCCGTAAATAAGGAAAATAAATAAGAAAAAGGTAAAAGGGGGATTATAGCAGGGTTCGTCGACGAAGGCAGTATGTTTGTCAACGAAGCCCCTTCTGCTCTTCATCTTCAAAGAGTCGTCGATGAAGAGTTACCGAGTAAAACCAAAGAAAATATCCGGATGGAGTTCGTTGACGAAAGTAACTGAATGGCTGGTTCGTCGACGAAGGCGCCGCTTTGTCGATGAATTTGACTCTGTCAAAGGCTCTATAAATATCATTTTTGGTTGCTTAAGGGTGAAGAAAACCTAAAAGCTCTTTCTCTCTCTTTCTCTCTCTCTCTCTCTCTCTCCTCTTCTCTCTCTCTCTCTCTCTCTCTAGAACCGCAGAGTTCTCTATCTATCTCTCTTTATGATCCTTTGTCGTTCGTCGTCTGTTTTCCATGATCGAAGGTTTGCATGTAGATCAAAAGGAGAATCTCTTTAGTCATAGTGGATCAGATCTTCATTTTGAAGATTTTCGAGTTTTTCCCTAAAATCGAGGTAAGGATCTGATTCTGTTTTTGATTCGGTATATATGTAGTAGTCGTGATTATATGAAGTATTGTTCTTCTATTTTTAGGTTCGGGGATCCCGATTCGTTGTTTTGGACCGATCCATTCGTATTTTTGTTTTCGGGATTAAGGTAAGGGGATTTGTTTACATCAATATTTTTAGAAAACTGAACCGCTAGAAAGTTGGATTATGTCTTTATGTACATTTTGACTACTTATCTGCAAAATTTTACGGGGTATAAATGTTGTTTCTTACCATTTTACAATTTCACAATTTTTAGCAAAAATAGGAGTTTTGGTATATGAACTCCAAATTTTCCAAAACTACTTTAACTGCTTTAAAACTAAGGTAGGAACTGCTTAATACTCATGTTTGTGGTCCAAATGGTATTTTTCAAATTATACACCGATTAAAGTAGTTTTTGACGAAACGAACGTGATGTATGATATGAAATGGAACATACTGAACTGTATACTAGTAAATAAACTGTGAAAAATGAAATTCCATTTTTTTATCTAAAAATATGGAAAACAGGTGTCGGTTAATTACCGAGCTTAATTTGTAAAAAGGGTTGAACTAAGAGCATTTGTGCCAGTTAACACCACTAACTGACAGAAAAGAAAAATGTATGAAAGATTGCATGATTACGGTTGTGAAAATATTGGAACTGCACAAGTTGTTATGTTTTATTGTAAATTATATATATGATTGATTGGGACCACAACTTGTTACTAAAGGAGTTGAAAGACGCTCCGAAGGAGTTGAATAATACTCCAAGTTATTTGAGGCTTTAAATAGCTAGAGGCGCGGTTCTGTTGCTGACTGAGGTACAGTGCAACCACATATGTGAATCAGTGTGGGTATCGAGATAGTCGACTTGCAAGAGTTTATGGGGCCGCTGGTGAAATAATAGACCAGGTGGAGCAGTCGGACTATATTTGTGATGCTTGACAGTGCCTGCACGAATAGGGCTCTGTCAGAGTTATCAGTGCACAACCCTTGCCCCGGGGTAATTAGGCATATTTCTAAAAGTTCCAAAGTTGGTCATTGTCCTAAATTTCATATACACGATTTAAATACTGAAATGGGCAAAGTCACGGGGTTGAGTACCATGTTAAGGGAATCGTACAGTGTATAAGCCTGTACCTTACCCTAACCTCACGGACTCTCACTTGTAATGATGTCGTATTATGTTTATACATATCTTTGATAGTACTGTACTGTATTTGTAATACTATGCAATTGTTTTTAACTGGAATAATTTCATGTAGTCATGTGCTAATGTAATATCTTCCACCTTATTGAGAAGGGTCTCATCCTAATCTTACAACCTTTATTTTAGGTCCTACAGGACATCGGTCCTAGTTCTCCTAGACGGACTTTGGCGCGTATAGTAGACATAAGTTTTTGTATCAGTACTGGGCTGTTAGCCTGGTAGAATGTAAAGAGTGTAATATGTTTATGTTTTAAATGGATCCATTGTACTGAGGAATATAGATAGAACTCTGCTAAATGTCTGATAGAACCTTGAATGAGAATGTTTATGTTTTCCGCTGTGCATGAATATAGATATGTATAAGATACACATGTTTGTCCTTATTTAGGACGGGTTGTTTATATATGCTTATTAGATATTGGTATAAAAGAGTATGTGTAGTAGCACTCTGGGTTCGTAAAAAGGACCGGGGCGTTACAATATAGTATTAGAGCCCTTAACCAATCGGACGTGTGATGCAATTCGTACCACCTGGTTAGGGGTATACCAAAAGCTTAGGTTACTAGGTTCTATAGTTTAGAATATACTAGAGTTTAGGACATGAATAAGATTAGCGAGTGCAACTTTGTATACCTAGTGACAGAAATCCGTTGACAAACATTTGTGCTTTTCTGAATCATTTGAAAGGTTTAGAAAATCACAAAAATCTATGTGCAGTTTTGTTTCTAAGTGGAAGGGCAGAACTCGAGTCAGAATGAGCATGTGAGTCATTAGGGTACGTTAGTACTAGGATTGTTATTATAGAAAGTAAGTTTGTAGTATTGTAGTGTTAGTTGGTTAAGCTTCTAATTGGTTTCTTCAATTGCTTTACAGGATAGAATACAAGGATAATACTGCCAATGTTGGAGGCAGTAGCAGTGAGGGAATTGGCCCTAAGGTTGGCAGTGATTCCACGAATGTTCTGCGGGACTTCGCTTAACAGTTGATGGCTGAGGTGGTTTGGACGAATAGGGAGTAGGATCATCCTGCGACTGAGTTGGGCTGTTCTATCGATCAATTCGCGCGACTAAAGCCTCTTGTTTTTATGGGAAGTGCAGACCCGATTTGAGCTGAAAATTGGATCAAGGAGATTGAGAAGATTCTGGACATCCTGAACTGCATTGAGAAACATAAAATATCCTTTGCAACGTTTGAGTTTTCGGGTGAAGCGGAGAGATGGGGGAAATTTGTAAAGATTCTTGCAGAGCATCGACCCATCCTTGTAGTAGTGACGTGGGTGAGGTTTAGGGAATTATTCTTTGAACGGTATTTTCCAACCACGATTAGGAATGCCAAGATGGAGGAATTTATAAGTCTGGAGCAGGGGCAGCTGACAATTCAGTAGTACACTGCAAGTTTTCAGGAGCTATCCCGTTTTGCTCCATTCATGGTTCCGGATGAGGCAATGAAGGTCTAGAAATTTCAGAGGAGCCTGAGGAAGGAGATTCGCAGGCAGACGGCTATCTGGCAGATGTAGGACTTTGTTACTCTAGTTGACAAAGCCACCGTAGTTGAGGAGAGTCTACAGGAGGATGTCGGGGGTCACCTCTCAAAGAAGAGACCTGCGCCTTTTAGTTCTCATGAAGGGCCAAGGCAAGGCAACTGGAAGAAGAAGAACCGTAGTGGTGCTTCTCAGAGTACCACGTCCACTTCATCTTGTTCTACGTGAGGGAAACTTCACGCAGGGTAGTATTGGAGGGCTATGTGGGCTTGTTTACGATGTGGCAAGATGGGACATCAGGTGAGGGATTGTAATATGCCGAGATATAGTAGAGCTCCACAACAGCCTTACAGACGTGGTGCACAAGCACCACGAGATGGACAGTAGAGGTGTACCACCTAGGTTAAGGTTTACTCTTTAACTCCAAGTGATGCAGAAAATGCTGGAGATGTGGTAATAGGTAATATTTACATGCTTTCTAAAAAAATTGTTATATTATTTGACTTAAGAGCAACATATTCCTCTATCTCATAGGGATTTTTTAAACTGTGTGGATTAGAGATGCAATGGTTGGGTTATGAACCGGTAGTGGCTACCATCGGGATCGGCAATTGTATGTAGCAAAGTAGTCCGTGATTTTCCAATAGTGATCTAGGGAAGGGTAGTACCAGTTGGCCTCGTAGTATTTGACATGTATGGCTTTGATATCATTCTAGGGATAGACTTGTTGTCTTACAGTTATGCCAATATCGACTTCCATAGGAAAGGAGTGATGTTTAGACCCCCAGAGGAGCAAGAATTCAAGTTTAAAGGGTCGTGTGCGCGTTCTACACCACATATCCTTTCAGCTTTGCAGGTGGGTAGATTGCTTCGGGAAGGGTGCCAAGGGTATCTGGCGTTTGTGAAAGACACGCTGGCAGAAGAACATAAGCTGGAGATGATTCCTATAGTGCGCGAGTTCCCTGATGTGTTTCCAGAGAATTTGCCAGGATTACCTCTAGACTGTGAAGTGGAATTCATTATAGAATTCGCTCCAGGTACGACGGTGATATTGAAAGCTCCGTATCGTATGGCTCCAACTGAACTGAGAGAGTTGAAAGAATAGCTTTAGGAACTTCTAGATAAGAGGTACATTTGACCGAGTGTTTTTCCTTGGGGAGCACCTGTACTATTTGTGAATAAAGAAGGAGGATCGATGAAGATGTGCATCGACTACAGAGAACTTAACAAGGTAATGATAAAGAATAAATACCTGTTACACAAGATCAATGATCTGTTTGACCAACTACAAGGTACGCAAATTTTATCTAAGATTGATCTACGATCTGGTTACCACTAGTTGAAGGTGAAAACGGAGGATGTTCCAAAAATAGCTTTCCGAACTCGGTATAACCATTACAAATTTATGGTTATGCCATTCGGCTTGACTAATGCACCTACAACATTTATGAATTTGATGAATAGGGTCTTTCACGAATACTTAGACAAGTTCGTCGTGGTATTTATTGATGACATCCTAGTGTATTCTAGGAGTGCTGTAGAGCATGAAGTTCATTTGAGACTGGTACTACAAATGCTTAGGGATAAGAAGTTATTTGCTAAACTGAAGAAGTGTGAGTTCTAGCTGGAACAGATTGCATTCTAGGGCACGTAATTTCTAAAGAAGAAGTAACAGTGGATTTGAGTAAGATAGAGGCAGTAGTGGATTGGGCGAGACCGAAGAATGTTTAGGAGGTCAAAAGTTTACTAGGTCTTGTAGGTAACTACAGACAGTTTGAAGAAGGGTTCTCCAGTTTGGCAGGTCCATTGATGTGACTCATAAGGAAGAATGTGAGGTATGATTGGACTGATGAGTGCGAGCTGAGTTTCCAAGAGCTGAAACGGCTACTAGTTACTGCTCTAGTTTTGACCATTCCGTCTGGTGATGGTGGATTTGTTATCTACAGTGACGCCTCTAAGAAGGGTCTTAGCTGTGTTTTAATGCAGCAAGGCAAGGTGGTTACTTATGCTTCTCATCAACTTAAATAGTATGAGAAGAACTACCCAATAAATGATATGGAATTGGTAGCGGTAGTGTTTGTATTGAAAATTTGAAGGCACTACCTGTATGGTGAAAGGTGCAAGATTTTTACTGATCATAAAAGTCTTAAGTACATTTTTACCCAGAAAGAGCTGCACATGAGACAGCATAGATGACTTGAGTTGATAAAAGACTACGACTGTACTATTAGCTATCACCTAAGAAAAGCAAATGTGGTAGCTGATGCTCTGAGTTGGAAGTTAGTTGATGCGTCAGTCTCTGCAGTGGGAGTTCAGCATCAAATAAGTATGAACTTTGAAAGGTTGGGCTTGGAGCTAGTGGAAGGAAATCATCAAGTTATTCTTGCTAGCTTGGTGGTACAGTCAACCTTATAGGAGAGGATCTGAGCAGTACAGAAGGAGGATCCAGAGCTTGTTGAGGTTATGGAAGGAGTCTAGAGTGGGTTAAAGCCGAATTTTAGTATCTCTGGTGATGGGATTTTGAGATTCTATAACAAGGTATGTGTAACAGATGACGCTGAGATTAAACGGGTCATTCTAGAGGAGGCTCACCATTCGCTCTACACCGTACATCTTAGCAGTACGAAGATGTACCAGAACCTGAGGGAATCTTTCTGGTGGTTTAACATGAAAAGAGAGATTGCCCATTTCGTAGAGTAGTGTCTAACATGTCAGCAGGTTAAGGCAGAGCACCAGAGGCTAGCAGGACCACTTCAGCCACTTAACATCCCCAAATGGAAGTGGGAGCACATCTTGATGGATTTTGTGACAGGATTACCTATGGCGGTGCATAGACAGAATGCTATATGGGTTGTAGTTGATCGGCTGACGAAGACTGCACATTTCATGCCTATTAGAGTCAGCTATTCTTTGAAAAAGCTGGCAAAGCTATATGTGCAGGATATTGTATGACTCCACAGTGTTCATGTTTCTATTGTTTCGGATTGAGATCCACGTTTTACGTCTCATTTCTGCAAGAGTCTACAGGATGCCATAGGATCACAATTGACATTCAGTACGTCTTTTTGCCTGTAGACAGGTGGACAGTCTGAGAGGACTATTCAGACGTTGGAGGATATGTGGTGGGTTTGTGTATTGGATTTCAGTGACAGATGGATATGGTATCTACCGCTTGTTGAGTTTGCATATAAAAACAGTTACCAAGCCAACATATAGATGGCACCTTACGAGGCTTTGTATGGTCGTCGGTGTCGATCTCCATTGCACTAGGATTAGGTAGGTGAGCGCCAGACACTAGGTCCGGAACTGATTCAACGGGCCTCTGCAAAGGTTGAGTTGATCAGGGAGAGAATCAAGGCAGCTCAGAGTCAGCAGAAGAGTTATGCTAATACTCGTCGACAAGAGCTAGAATTTGAGGCAGGAGATATGGTGTTTTTGAAATTTGCTTCAATGAAAAGGGTGAGAAGGTTCGAAAAGAAAGGGAAGCTAAGTCCTCGGTATGTCAGGCCTTTTGAGATCCTAAAAAGGATAGGATCGGTAGCTTATAGGGTGGTTTTACCCCCAGTGCTATCCAAAGTTCATGACATGTTCCACATGTCAGTGCTAAGGAAGTACGTGTCAGATCCATCACATGTGCTGAGTTACGAACCTCTAGAGATCAGTTGTAACGAACTGCTATTTAACTAGGGTTTTCTTTTTATACTATGACATTTAACATGCTCTGATACCATACTAGATTAAACCCAATCATCAACCTAAGTAGCGAGAAACAAAAATCAAATAAACATAACCATATGTAATTATATACAATAATAGAGTGCTAAATTGTTTTCCAAAATATACACATATAACTGTTTCCCAAAAATGTCCTCAACTAGCTGGGGCTATACAAAATACTCCCAAAAATACTCACTCTAATATCAGGGCAATACTGAGGCCCCTCAATCTGCGAGCCTGATCTACTCGCCTACCTGGATCACCTAAAAAATGTTAAAGTAATTGGGATGAGCCAACGCTCAATAAGACGAAATATGTTATTGCTAGTGTGTGGCAAATGAGTTACAATACTATGAAAATCTATTTCTATATAATCATGTATAACTGGATCTGTAAATACAGTACAAGTAATAGAAACCACTACCATTTCCATGTTGCTTAACATATCTGTATTTTAGGTTTCTACTCAAAATACTTCAAATGTACATAAGTATATTCTCTGTCTCTGTAAATCTGTATATACGTAATAGTAATCGAAAACTTCCCTGTGGATAACTGTGTGTCATGATTTAACCCCTTATGACAGGGTTGTGCAGCCCATAGGCCGGATCTCCCTAGCTGGCCGACCAGAGTAAACCACTATACTCCCTCAGTCTTATCTGCCCTCCTCAACCCATATCTGATGGGGAGCTTGTCCACGTCAGGGCACTATACAATCGACCTACTACCACGTATTATCTGAATAAGTGGTTGCACTATGTAAACTGTATGTAGTTACGCTACCGTGCTCTGTAACTGGATGGTCCAACAGGGTCTGATACTATATAATATATTTATATATACAACTAGTTGTTTTACCATGATTCTGTAATAAATGTATTAACCATGATACTGTAATAAACTGTAACTGTATCATTTGTATTTCTGAACTGAACTGTAATCTGTAAGTCATGGTACAGTAAACTGTATAATCATGGTACTGTAATTACTATAAAACATATCCACTGGTTGTATATTCTATAAAAACATACCCTGAAAATACTGTAAAACATGCTTCTGTACTATATTTATATTCTCAAGCCACACGGTTACTTATTACATAATATTCATAATTAATAATCTGTATAATGTCTTGCTATAAATAATAAACTGGTAAAAATAAACATTTCATACTGGAAATCATTTTAGAACTACCTAGCATAGCATAGTTCCCTTACCTGTTTCCTACTAAAAATCCCCTACTATAACGGGTCCAACACCCACAGGGTTCTCCACTTAACACCCTGAAAATCATAAATCTCAAAACAAAACTTTACTATTTTTACATCTATTACATTTCTTACAACTGCTGGAAACTCAAATTCCGAATAAAAGACCTTACCCTGGATTTGGGATGAATTCCAACTTCATTTCACCAACGATTTGCTCTGAAAGACTTGAAGAGAACTCCGCTAAGAACGTCGTGGTGACCTCAGATCGTCGATCCGATGATTGATGGGCCAGAATTGAAGAGAGAAGAGGGAGAGGTCGTAGGAGAGAGAGAGAGAGAGAGAGAGAGAGAGAGAGAGAGAGAGAGAGAGAGAGAGAAAGAAAGAAGAGAGCGGCACTGAAATTCTGTGTAAAACTGAGTTTAAGCACTATTTATACTGCACAATTCGTTGACGAGCCACGTCACCTCGTCAACGAGTCCTTCAATAATTTTGTCGACAAACTTCCTCCCTCATCAACGAATTCCAGTCTGTCCCAAAAACCCTTCTCGGTATCTTCTTGTTGACGAGGTCCCCTTATGCACTCGTCAACGAACTCCCTGTGTTCGTCGACAAGACCCTATGGAAAATCTTTCGGGTTATTCCATCTAAAATGCAATGTCTTCGCGTTCGTTGACGAAGCCTACTGCCTCCTTCTGTTTCCATTTCCCTCTCTCTTAATTATTTAAATACCATTATTTTTCAAGTCATTACATCAGTGATGCCTTATCATATGAGGAGGTACCAATACAAATATTAGATCAAAAAGTTCAACAGTTATGGACTAAGGAAATACCACTAGTAAAGGTATTATAGCAGAACCATGCGGTGGAAGAAGCTTCATGGGAGTTAGAAACTAAGATACGTCAAAAGTAACCTTAGTTGTTCAAATACGGTTATGTTGGTCAGGTAAGTGAATGTGTACATGTTAGTGTGTTTAGTAAGTAGATATGATCTTCGGGAGAATTTCGCACGTATATTGTAAGCTTCTGAAGCTTTATGTTGTAGCCACAGTATTCCTCCGCCATAAGTGAGGGTAGGTAATAAATTCGGGTCGAAGCTGCTTCATGGGTAGCTGTCAACTCTTCTGTAGGCCTCTGACGTAAGGTAGAGTGAGTTTAGTATTGGTTGGTGAATTTCAGGGATGAAATTATTATAAGGAAAGGAGATTATAGAGACTTGAACCCGTAAATAAGGAAAATAAATAATAAAAAAAAAGGGTAAAAGGGGATTATAGCAGTATGTTCGTCAACGAAGCCCCTTCAGCTCTTCATCGTTGAAATTCAAAGAGTCGTCGACGAAGAGATACCGAGCAAAACCAAAGAAAATATCCATATGGGGTTCGTTAACGAAGGTTGAGCTTTGTCCACGAATTGAATGGCTAAAACATTGACAAAGGTGCCGCTTCGTCGACGAATTTGACTCGGTCAAAGGCTCTATAAGTATCATTTTTGGTTGCTTAAGGGTGAAAAAAACCTAAAAGCTCTCTCTCTCTCTCTCTCTCTCTCTCTCTCTCCGATCCTTCGCTGTTCGTCGTTTGTTTCCACGAACGAAGGTTTCCGTGTAGATTAGAAGGAGAATCTCTTCAGTCATAGTAGATCAGATCTTCGTTTCGAAGATTTTTGGGTTTTTCCCTAAAATTGAAGTAAGGATATGATTCCATTTCTGATTCAGTATATATGTAGTATTCATGATTATAATAAAATATTGTTCTTCGATTTTTAGGTTTCGAGGATCCCGGGTCATTGTTTTGGACCGATCCGTTCGTATTTCTATTTTCGGGATTAAGGTAAGGGGATTTTTTTACATTAGTATTTTTACAAAACTAAACCGCTAGAAAGTTGGCTTATGCCTTTATGCACATTTTGACTACTTATCTACAAAATTTTACTAGGTATAAATGTTGTTGCTTACGATTTTACAATTTTACGATTTTTGGCAAAAATAAGGGTTTTGGTATATGAACTCCAAATTTTCAAAACTACTTTAACTGCTTTAAAACTAAGTTAGGAACTTATTGATAGCCATGTTTGCGGTCCAAATGGTATTTTTTGAATTATACACTGATTAAAGCAGTTTTTGACAAAATGAACATGACATATGATATGAAATGGAACATACTAAATTGTATACTAGCAAATGAATTGTGAAAACTGAAATTCCATTTTGTTATCTGAAAATGTGTAAAACAGGTGCCGGTTAATCAATGAGCTTAATTTGTAAAAAGGGTTGAACCGAGAGCATTTGTGCCGGTTAACACCACTAACTGATAGAAAAGAAAAATGCATGAAAGATTGCATGATTACGATTATGAAAATACTAGAACTATACAGGTTGTTATGTTTTATTGTAAATTATATATATGATTGATTGGGACTACAACTTGTTACTAAAGGAGTTGAAAGACACTCCGAAGGATTTGAAAGATACTCTAGGTTATCTGAGGCTTTCAATAGCTAGAGGCGCGGTTCCGTTGCTGACTGAGGTACAGTGCAACCACACATGTGAATCAGTGTGGGTATTGAGATAGGTGGCTTGCAGGAGTATATGGGGTTACTAGTGAAATAATAGACCAGGTGGAGTAGTTGGACTATATCTGTGATGCTTGATAGTGCATGCACGAACAGGGCTCTGTCAGAGTTATTAGTACACAACCCGTGCCATGGGGTAATTAGACATATTTCTGAAAGTTCTAAAGTTGGTCATTGTCCTAAATTTCATATACATGATTTAAAACTGAAATGGGCAAAGTCACAGGGTTGAGTACCGTGTGGAGGGAATCGTACAGTGTATGAGCCTATACCCTACCCTAACCTCGAGGACTCTTGCTTGTAATGATGTCGTATTATTTTTATACATATCTTTGATAGTACTATACTGTATCTGTAATATTGTGCAACGGTTTTTAACTGGAATAAATTCATGTAGTCACGTGCTAATGTAATATCTTCCACCTTACTAAGAAGTGTCTCAACCCAGTCTTACAACCTTTGTTTTAGGTCCTACAAGATGTTGGTCCTAGTTCTCCTAGAGGAACTTTGGCGCTTATAGTCTTGTTAGTAGACGTAAGTTTTTGTATCAGTACTGGGTTGTTAGCCTAGTAGAATGTAAGAGAGTGTAATATGTTTATGTTTTAAACATGGATCCTTTGTATTGAGGAATATAGACAGAACTCTGGTATATGTGTAATAAAACCCCAAATGAGAATGTTTATGTTTTCCACTGTGCATGAATATAGATATGTATAAGATACACTCATTTGTCCCTATTTAGGGTGGGTTGTTTATATATGCTTATCAGATACCGGTATAACAGAGTATGTATAGTAGCGCTCTGTGTTCGTAAAAACGACCGAGGCGTTACATGTTAATATATTATTTTAAAATTTTTTTATACTATTTTTATGGTTTTCCTAAGATTGTCATAACATACTTATCTTGGAAAAATCATAATAGTTCAATGTAACATAATTTTCCTAGAAATATTATACTTATGCCACAAAAATGTGCATAGCCTTATAAACTCATAATTTATCCTGAAATCATATTTCCATATAAAATGTGTTAAAATCACTTCCTTGTTCAACATCAGTATTCCCAAACATAATTCTATATCATACATATTTTCCTAAAAATAAATTTTATTTAATTCATAGTAATTTCATGAAAAATACTGACTTAATTTATCCCCTTACCTGGCTTACTGAGAAGCTCACAAGTTTTCCAAACCTACACCCGTGTGTTCACCAGCTCAACAACCTGAAATTACATTTTCCCCAACAAAATTTAAGTATTATTCTACCTACAGCATTTTCCTTAGTCCAGAAATACTAAATATCCTATAAAACTCAAAATAATCAACTTACCCAGATTTTCGGATGGTGCCCAAGTTGGCTTTGGCAGACTTGAAGAGAATCTTCCTAGGAGTAATGTGGCGGCTTCTGATCGTCGAATTGGCAAAAATCGAAGCTATAAATTTAGAGAGAAGGAGAGAGGAATGGGTTTAGAGAGAGAGAGAGAGAAGGATTTTTCATGAAAATCTTGCTGAAAACCCAAATTTTGCATATTTATATAGGTGACTTCATCGACGAGACACGTCACCTCGTCGACGAGTCCAGGAAGGAATTTCATTGACAAACTCCTAACCTTCGTTGACGATTTGCAGGCTTTACTATAACCTCTCTCAGTATTTTCCCGTCGACGAGACACGGGGCTTCGTCAACGAAGTAAAGAGGTGGTTCATCGACGAAGAGAACAAATTCGTCAGTGAACCCTACTTAATCTCCTTTAAATTTATCCTTCTTCTCAATTATTTAATTATTAAAATTTATGGGTCTTTGAAGATTAGCCCTAAAGTGTTGCGATGAGTAGGATACCCACTGTGTACCAACTCAAGAAGTATTGCATCAAGTAGGATGGGCAGACCAGGTTGGGTGGGCAATCATGCATAGTTATGTTATGTTTAACTTAGTCTGCTAGGCCAGCTATGGTTAAGTCCAACCCTCGAGTTGCACAACTCGATCATGTGAGGTTAGTTCATGATAGTATGTCAGTACCATCAAGGAAAGAAAGAAAAGAAATTATACTATGAATATATTTATGCAGATTTATGAAAACATGTTTATTTATTAAGTTAAAGTATGTTTGAGTAAAAGATAAATATATTTTCAATTATAGATGGGAGTTACATTTTAAATGTAGTTTCTTCACAGCTAAATTAATGGTTATATAAATTTTACTCATCCTAAAAACTCATTTGCCACACACTGATAATAATTTATTCCTTCTTACTGAGAGGTGTCTCACCCCATGATTATTCAATATTTTTCAAATGCCCTGTGCAATACAACAATTATCAGAGTAGCGCAATGAAGCGTGTGTGGGATAGAAGGTTTTATTTAGAATAGATCTTTATTAAATTATGTTTTTGATGTATTTAGAATTTTAGGGGTGTTAATTGTGATATTGGAAATGATATTTTTATATTGGGACAATTAGTACTCTGGTAATGTGTATTGGAGGTCTTCGTGTAATGAACTACTTAATTAACTGATATATATATTTCCACAATATTTAACATACTCTCATACCATACTGGGATAAACCCATCCATAAACCTAAGTAGTAAGAAGCAGAACTGAATAAACATATCCATATGTAAATATATACAATACCACACCACACAATACCAGAGTACTACATGTTTTCCAAAATATATATATATATATACGTCTATTCCCAAAAATACCCTTAACTAGCTAGGGTATACAAAAATACTCCCAAAATGAACTCACTCTCCACTGGCAGGGCAGTACAGAATCCCCTCTATCTGCGATCCTGGTCTGCTCACCTACCTAGATCACCTGAAAAATGTTTCAACACTGGGATGAGCCAACGCTCAGTAAGAAGAAATATGCTATTACTAGTGTGTGGCAAATGAGCTACTATATCTCATGAAATCTGTTTTCATATAAACATGAATAACTGAATACAAAAGTATAGTACAAATAATAAAATACACCACCCCTTTCCATGTTGCTTAACATAGCAGTATTATAGGTTATAATTCAAAGTACTTCTAGTGTACATAAGTATGATCCCTGTTTCTATAAATCTGTACGTATGTAATAGTAACTGAAACTGTTCCCTGTGGCTATCTGTGTGTCATGACTTGCCCCCTCATGACAAGGTTGTGCGGCCCGTAGGCTGGATTTACCCTGGCTGGCTAACTAGGAATAAATCACTATACTCCGTTAGTCGATCTGCCCACCTCAACCAATATCTGGATGGGGAGCCTAACCTCTTCAAGGGCCTAGGTGATCGACCTTACCACGTATTATCTAAATAGGTGGTTGCACTCATAAAGTAACATAGTATATGTAGCAACGGTACCGTGCTCTGGTCCAACAGGGTCTGATATTATATAATATATTTCTATACATATCTATCTGATTTACCATGATTCTGAAGTACTGAAAAAATCATGATGCTGCATAAATTGTAACTATAGTTCATACGTAATACTGAGAACTGTATAATCATAACACTGTCATCTACATAATCATAATACTGAATTGCATAATCATAATATTGATATTCGTATAATCATGGTTCTGAGATTCATAAAATCATGGTACTGAAATATCGTAAAATCGAAACACTGAAATATCGTAAAATATACATTCGTACTATATTCATAATCAAAAGTCACACGATACTGTAATACATAATTTTCATCAATTAATAGACTGCATAATATTTTAAAAATGCCTAACATATCATATTTCCCTTACCTGACTACTGGAAAGCTCCTAGGGAATACTAGCCTAACACCCGCAGGGCCTCCTACGAAACACCTTGAAAACAATATATGCCATAACATAATATCAGTATTTCATTGCCTACAACATTTCTTATAACTACCATAAGGCCAAAAATAGGTTAAAAGGTCTTACCCTGAATTTAGGATGAAATCCAACTCGATCTCACCAACGATCTGTCCTAACAAACTTGAAGAGAACTTCACCAAGAACGTCGTGGTGGCTTTGGATCGTCAATTCGGCATCTGGCGGGACTGGAAACGAAGAGAGAAGTGAGAGGATCCGTAGGAGAGAGAGAGAGAGAGTAGTGCGAAAAATGAATAAAAATTTGATTTTTATCTATTTATAAAGCAGGATTCGTCGACGACACACATCACCTCGTCGACGAGTCCTTCATTAAATTCGTAGACAAGACCCTGTGTTCGTCGACAAAATTCAAAGTAGCCAAAACTATCTCTCAGTATTTTCTCATCGACGAAGCCCTGTATTCGTTGACGAACTTCTTCAGACCTTCATCAACGAAACCCTGTGTTCGTCAACGAAGCTTGGCAATTTCCTTAAAATTATTTTATTCTCCAAAATGCAATATCGTCGACGAACGCGGAGCGTTCGTCGACAAAGTCTACAGCCTTCTTCTGTTTTTGTATCTATTTTCTTCCCTCTTATTATTATTAAAATTCTATTATTCTTCAGTTCACTATATTCTCCCCTCCTTATAAAATTTCATCCTTGAAATTTACTATCTGTATCGCTATCAATACCCTCCATCATCCCGTAAAGAAAAAAAAAAAGGTCTACTTATTTTATTACCTGCTCTCACTTATGGCAGAGGAATACCATAGTTACATAGGAAGTTCTAAGAGATTATAACCATAAAAGAAAATTTCTCCCAAAACAAAATACTACCTACCCTATACTCTACATTACAATTACAGTGGACTCAACGAAATAAAATTACCATCTAAGCATATACATCAATACTATAATTCATCAAATAAATGGGGATATTTGCATCTAATTTCATCTTCAAGCTCCCATGAGGCTTCCTCAATAGCGTGGTTTCTCCATAGAACTTTCACTAGTGGTATTCTTTTGCTGCGTAATTCTTGTTCTTTCCTATCTAGGATATGTACTGGAGCTTCTTCATATGCTAGAGCCTCACTGGCTTCCAATTCTACATGGCTAATGATATGGGAAGGATCTAGGACGTATTTCCTCAACATAGAAACATGAAATACATCATGAACTCGAAATAAAGATGTCGGTAAAGCTAGCCGATAGGCTACGGACCCAATCTTCTCAAGTATCTCAAAAGGGCCAATAAATTTAGGGCTTAACTTACCCTTCTTCCCAAATCTCAAGATCCCATTCAATGGAGTTATTTTTAGAAAAACATGATCACCTACTCCAAATTCCAGTTCTCGGCGGCGAGTATCTGCATAACTTTTCTGCTGACTCTGTGCTGCACTAATCATATCTCGAATAAGTCAAACTTTATCACTTGCTTGCTAAATTATTTCTGGACCCAAAACTCGCCTTTCTCCTACTTCATCCCAGAAAAGAGGGGATCGACATCTCCTACCATACAATGCCTCGTAGGGTGCCATGTCGATACTAGACTGATAACTGTTATTATAAGAAAATTCAACTTGAGGCAAAAACTGAATCCCGCTACCTCCAAAGTCTAGCACACAAGCACGAAACATATCTTCTAATACTTGGATGGTTCTCTCAGTCAGACCATCGGTCTAAGAGTGGAAAGTTGTGCTGAATGCTAACTGAGTCCCTAGTGCCTCCTATAAACTTCTCCAGAACCGTGATGTAAAATGTGGATCACGGCCCGAGACTATGGATACTGGCACTCCATGGGATCGAACAATCTTCTGTATGTAAATCTCTGCTAACCTGTTCATAGGGTAGCTGACCTTAATAGGCAGAAAATGCGATGTCTTCGTCAATCTATCAACTATCACCCAGATGGCATTCTGACTATGCGCCGCTAGCGGCAGCCCAGTAACGAAGTCCATGGATACGTGGTCCCACTTCCACTTGGGAATGAAAAGTGGCTGCAACTGACCAACGGGCCTTTGGTGCTCAGCTTTAACCTGCTGGCATGTCAAACACTGCCGCATAAACTCTACTATCCCCCTCTTCAAGCCACTCCACCAGACAGAATCTCGCAGATCCCTATACATTTTCGTACTTCCAGGATGAATAGTGTATAGAGATTTGTGTACCTCCTCTAAAATCATCCTCCTAATACTATCATCTGCAGGCACACACAATCTGGTGCGGAATCTCAGGGCCCCATCATCAGAAATACTGAACTCCTCCCCCTAACCATCCAGAACTCTGGCTTTCACCTCCAATAATTATGGATCATCTCTCTAAGCAGATTTAATCTTCTTATACAATGTGGGCTGTATAACCAAACTGGCAATAAGCGCCTAAGAATCATCCTCCACTAACTCCACATCGAGTCTTTCTAAGTCCATCTAAATCGGATGCTGAATTACTGCTACTAGTTGTGTTGTATCTCCTAATTTATGGCTCAACGCATCAGCTACCACATTTGCTTTACCTGGGTGGTAATTGATGGTGTAGTCGTAATCCTTAATGAGTTCCAACCACCTCCTGCCGCATACTCAATTCTTTCTATGTAAAGATATACTTTAGGTTTTTATGATCAAAGAATATCTCGCACCTCTCACCATAAAGGTAATGCCTCTAGATCTTTAGTGCATGTACCACCGCAGCCAATTCTAGATCGTGAGTAGGGTAGTTTTTTTCATATTCTTTCAGATGTCTAGACGCATACGCCACCACCCTACCCTACTGCATCAACACACAACTGAGCCCTTTCAAGGACGCGTCACTGTAGATAATATAACCATCGCCTCCAAATGAAATCGTCAGAACTGGTGCAGTGACGAGCCGCTGCTTTAATTCCTGGAAGCTCTGCTCGTACTCTTCATCCCACTCAAATCTGGCATTTTTCCTAGTCAACCGCGTGAGAGGACCTGACAAGGCTGAAAACCCCTCAACAAAACGACGGTAATAACCTGCCAGTCCTAAGAAACTCCTAACTTCCTACACATTTCTCAGCCTAGCCCAATTTACCACCACGTCAATCTTACTGGAATCCACTAAAATGCCATCCCCTAAGATCACGTGGCCTAAGAATGCCACCTTCTCGAGTCAGAACTCACACTTTCTAAACTTAGCATAAAACTTCTCCTCCCTGAGAGTCTGCAACACCTACCTCAAATACACCTCATGCTCCTCAAAACTCCTCGAGTACACCAGTATATCATTGATGAAAACTACTACAAACTGATCTAGATACTGGTGAAAAACTCTGTTCATCAAGTCCATGAACACAGCCGGGGCATTCATCAGACCAAACGGCATAATGAGAAATTCATAGTGCCCGTACTTGGTCCTGAAGGCTATCTTCACGACGTCCTCCACTTTTACTCTCACTTGATGATACCCGGATCTGAGGTCGATCTTAGAATATACCCATGTACCCTGGACCTGATCAAACAAATCGTTTATATGGGGCAGAGGATATTTATTCTTGATAATAACTTTATTTATCTCCCTGTAATCAATGCACATCCTCATGGATCCGTCTCTCTTCTTTACGAACAACACTGGAGCTCCCCATGGCGATACACTGGGTCGTATAAATCCCTTTGTTCAGTAAATCCTGCAACTGCTCCTTTAATTCTCCCAATTCAGCTGGAGCTATGCGATACAGGACCTTAGAGATAGACGCAGTCCCTGGAGGTAAATCTATAGGAAAATCTACCTCTCGTACAGGAGGCAACCCTAGTAACTCCTCTAGAAAAACGTCTAGAAATTCTCATACTACTAGGGTGCTGTCGATCTTCAATTCACTTTCAGATGCTTCTTTCACAAATGCTATAAACCCCTAACCTCCATCCAAAAGTAATCTGTTCTCCTGCACGGCGGACACCAGCTGTGTTGGAGCACATACCCGTGAACCAACGAATCTGAATTCTTGCTCTCCAGGAGGTCTGAAAATTACTTCTTTCTGGAAACAATCTATGCTAGAATGATTGGCAGCCAACCAGTCCATACCCAGTATTATATCGAACCCACACATGTCAAACACAATAAGATCTATTGGTAATACTTTTCCCTGAATTTCTATCGGATAGCCTCTAAGTACCCTTTGACATCTGATCACTGATCCCGATGGCGTAGCTACCAATAGTGCTATATATAATGACTAGGTCTCACTCTCACATAATTTAATATAAGATGTAGAAATAAAAGAATGAGTAGCACCTGAGTCAAAAAGAACAATAACTAGATATGATGAAACAATAAATGTACTCGTTACCACATCTGTAGCAGCCTCTGCATCTCCTAGCGTTAGAGTATATACCCGCGCGGGAGCCACATTCCTCTACTGGCCACCTCAGGGCGCCTGATATCCTCCTCGAGCTGCCTGATGTCCTCCTTAATAGGGCCTAGGTTCTAGGACCTGGTCCTATTGAACTGGCACTCACGCATCATGTGACCAGGTCTCCCACAATAATTACATACACCCTTGCCTACCCGGCACTCTCCCAAATGATGTCTCCCGCATGTTTGACACACTTGGTATGTCGGCACACCCTGGTTCCCACGAGGTCCTGCCATCTGCCTCTCGTCTCCCCTATCTCGACCTCCTCTCCATGGGCCCCCACTGGAGCCAGACTGGAAACCCTGAGGCGCAGGCCTCTTCCTCTAACTCTGAGCTGCTACACCTCTCTGAATACCACTCTCAATGATCGCAACTCTATCTACAACTTTTGTGAATGTCTGAGCTCTAAAACCAATCACCTGCTCAAACAGATTCTGCCTCAGTCCCTTTTCAAACTTTCTCTCCTTCTTCTCTTCATCAGGTGCTAGATGTGGAGCAAAACGCGACAACTCGACAAACCGAGTCGCGTACTGAGATACAGTCATCTGCCCCTGTACTAAATGCAGGAACTCTGCTGCCTTCGCACTCCAAACGATAGCAGGGAAATACCACTCGAAGAACATATCCTTGAATCGGTCCCACATCACTAGAACTAGAATCGGCCTCTACTCCTCTATCAGTCGTGCTGCTCTCTACCAGCGCTTCGCCTCCCCTGTCAACTTAAATGTGGCAAATGCTACCTTCTGGTTATCCGTACATAGAAGCACTGCCAATGTTTCTTCGATATCCTAGACCCAAGTCTCAACTATAATCGGGTCGTCTCCTCCAGTAAAGGATGGGGGCTTCATACGCGTAAATTGCTTAATCGAACAGCCACGCTCCCCAAAACTCTTGGCCATCTCAGCCATCACCTACTGAGTGACACTGCGCAATACAACATCTGTATCTCCTTTACCTATACTGGACGGTCCTAGCCTGTGCTCCCCTGCATTCGTGCCACTACTTCCTGGGTCCATCATGAAAACAAGAAACACACTTAAGTACTTATCTCCTATACGGACCTATCCTGCATCAAATCAAAATTGACTATCTTCCCTGACCTTACCCAATATCCGGTTTTGTCACCTAGACACACGACCCGACAATAATTTACTATGGTTTTCCTGAAATCGTCACCCCAGGAAAAACAAAGAAACCACTACGGTAATCCTGTACCCAGACATAGAAGAAACCTTAAATCCTTTTCCTATACTCTGGTATTGCTTCTGCTGCACTCTAAAGTCTACAGAACCTAGCAAACCTAGGCTTTGATACCAAACTGTAACGACCTGCTTAATTAACTGATATATATATACACATATATTTCTCCATAATATTTAACATACTCTGATACCATACTAGGATAAACCCAACCATAAACCTAAGCAGCAAGAAGAAGAACTAAATAAACATATCCATATGTAAATATATACAATACCACACCACACAATACCAGAGTACTACATGTTTTCCAATATATATACGTCTATTCCCAAAAATACCCTTAACTAGCTAAGGTATACAAAAATACTCCCAAAATGAACTCACTCTCCACTGGCAGGGCAGTACAGAAGCCCCTTTATCTGCGAACCTAGTCTGCTCGCCTACCTAGATCACCTGAAAAATGTTTCAACACTGGGATGAGCCAACGCTCAATAAGAAGAAATATGTTATTACTAGTGTGTGGCAAATGAGCTACTATATATCATGAAATCTGTTTTCATATAAACATGAATAACTGAATACAAAAGTATAGTACAAATAATAAAATACACCACCCCTTTCCATGTTGCTTAACATAGCAGTATTATAGGTTATAATTCAAAGTACTTCTAGTGTACATAAGTATGATCCCTATTTTTGTAAATCCGTATGTATGTAATAGTAACTGAAACTGTTCCCTATGGCTATCTGTGTGTCATGACTTGCCCCCTCATGACAGGGTTGTGCGGCCCGTAGGCTGGATTTACCTTGGATGGCCAACTAGGAATAAATCACCATACTCCATCAGTCGATCTGCCCACCTCAACCCATATCTAGATGGGGAGCCTAACCTCTTCAAGGGCCTAGGTGATCGACCTTACCACGTATTATCTAAATAGGTGGTTGCACTCATAAAGTAACATAGTATATGTAGCAACGGTACCGTGCTCTGTAGCTACAAGTCCAACAGGGTCTGATATCATATAATATATTTCTATACATATCTATCTGATTTACCATGATTCTGAAGTACTGAAATAACCATGATGCTGCATAAATTGTAACTGTAGTTCATACGTAATACTGAGAACTGTATAATCATAACATTGTCATCTACATAATCATAATACTAAACTGCATAATCATAATACTGATATTCGTATAATCATGGTACTGAGATTCATAAAATCATGGTATTGAAATATCGTAAAATCATAATACTGAAATATCGTAAAATATACATTCGTACTATATTCATAATCAAAAGCCACACAATATTGTAATACATAATTTTCATCAATTAATAAACTGCATAATATTTTAAAAATACCTAGCATAGCATATTTCCCTTACCTGACTACTGGAAAGCCCCTAGGGAATACTAGCCTAACACCCACTAGGCCTCCTACAAAATATCCTGAAAACAATATATGCCAGAACATAACATCAGTATTTCATCGCCTACAACATTTCTTATAACTACCATAAGGCCAAAAATAGGTTAAAAGGTCTTACCCTGAATTTGGGATGAAATCCAACTCAATCCCACCGACGATCTGTCCTAGAAAACTTGAAGAGAACTTCGCCAAGAACGTCGTGGTGGCTTCGGATCATCAATCCGGCGTCTGGCGGGGCCGAAAATGAAGAGAGAAGTGAGAGGATCCATAGGAGAGAGATAGCGGTACGAAAAATGAATAAAAATCTGATTTTTATCTATTCATAGGGCAGGATTCGTCAATGAGACACGTCACCTCATCGACGAGTCCTTCATTAAATTCGTCGATGAGACCCTATGTTTATCAATGAAATTTAGAGTAGCCAAAACCATCTCTTGTTATTTTCTCATCGACGAAGCCCTGTATTCGTCGAAGAAATTCTTCAGACCTTCGTCGACGAAATCCTGTGTTCGTCGATGAAGTCTACAGCCTCCTTCTGTTTCTATATCTAATTTCTTCCCTCTTATTATTATTAAAATGCTATTATTCTTCGGGTCACTACACTTCGGCTGTGTGAAAATATTTATTTCAGGTGGTATCAGAGAATTTTAAAATGAAATTTTTTGGGACGTCACAGCTAGTATCAAAGCTTAGGATATAGATTCTGTAGACTCTAGGGATGATTATTACCAGAGTATAGGTGTGAAGTAGGATGAGGATAGGAATGGGTAGGCTAGGTGTGGTAAGAACGATCAGATATAGGATGTGTAGCGGAGTAAAATACAACAAGCAATTGGAATTTTGGAATTTTGACTCACAAATGAAAGCGAAAATTCATCGAGGGTTTTCTATGACTTTTTTCTTAAATAACCGACAGTTCCAAAAAAGTCACAAAAGACCACTGACATTTTTCTCCCAAAATGTTGCACTATGATCTTGTCTTGTGTAAATAGTCACTATAAGGAATGAGCTACCATTTGCAATAGTGGAATATTTGAAGAAGAATTTTGTGCATTTTGGTATGTGTGCATCTTGCACATTAGAGTATACTCCTAGTACTCTATTGTTTCCTTATAATTTAGTGTGCATGGATATGAGAGCAACTAAAAGAATGTTAGTGGTTACCTTCGAATTTAGATGTTTAGAAATTTCAAGGATTCTTAAATGGTGAAGTCCTTGGGGATACTAGCTATCCTAAGGCTTTATGAAAAGTTATAGTTCTTTGGTGTATGTTATTCTCTCTCGTATTTCTTGTGTTTAAAGAAAATATTCAATTTTTCCATAAGTCAGACATGGGTCTTTAGATGACTTTCTAAGGAGAGTAATGGGTCAAATTCAATTCCATGCTGCCATAAAAATGTCACAGAAGTAAATGAACGTTTTGTTTGAGCAAAAAAGGAATGAAAGATATTTTTATAGTCCATGAGTCAAGTATCCAATGAATTAAGAATTTCAAAGAGTGAGGTTTTTTTAAAATTGGTTAAAGAAAACGAGGCAATAATAATAGGATGAATTTAAATTAAATGAGGTCACACACAAAGGGATATGGAAATAATTAATTCAGGTGAGTGTGAGAAGATTGTGCAATAAGAAATCATATTATTAGCCCATAGAAATGTATGCAACACCTAAGGGAATATCAACATGTAAAAGAGACTACGATGCATAAGGTGTTTTAAGACTCATCCCATGATCAGTTGGGCCAGTCATCTTAGATTTGGAAGTTATAATTTTTGCATTTGTTTAGTAAGACAATCTAGTATCTTAAGTTGATGAGCTAAGGAAAATTTTAGTTGAAAACCATCAAAGTTCTTTAAAGTATGGAATTAGAATTCAAATAAACGAGCACACATATATAGTATGGCAATGAAACTTCCACAGAATAGTGTCAGATTGAAAGAGAAACCTTCAATTTACAAGTGGAAAAGTTTGGATAGGGTGTTTTGTTTCCATGGAGGAGAAAACCCAGATTTGCAGCTAATGAAGTTAGATTCAATTATTTTGTGGTTAGATGGATTTGGGAATGTTTGCCTTCACTTTTGAAAATTGAAGAAAAGTACTCATTACAAAAATTTAGTAGGATAAAGACTTCGATGGGAACAAAAGAAAATTAGAATGGTAAGCTTATAAAGTTGGGTTTATAAATGAATAATAAAGGTTCTTGTAAGAGTTGCTGGCAATTGTGGGTTTGGAGAAGACGAGTGTAGTTGTGGTTCAATTTGTAAACGGTATGTCCTGAGGATGGAAGGAGGTCATATTCGGTTGTTCAGATTTGGGTGAACAATGGGGGGTAATGTGAAAATTTTGGAGGTTTTGAATGGGTATCGTTATTTGTGTTGGAACAGTGTTAATTAGAAGAGAGAAGCCTTCCTTTTGGGTTGATTCAAAAAGAGGTCAACCAGTGAGAGAAGGTAGTTGAGGAAGTTGCTACTGAAATTGTTGAACCACATCATTTGGAGTTCAATCCACAACATGTTGAGTTAGTTGAAGAAGAGAAATAGTTGTGGTCTTTGTTATTCATATTTTGTATTTTTACAATTTGAGGTTGAATTCTTTTTTATAGTGGAGAAAAAATGCAGTTTGTTACCAAGAGATTATTATTAAATTTCTAATGTCAACGGTACATTTGGTTATTTATTTATGGTGATTTCATTGGGGGCAACCGAGCTTATCAGGATGTTCCATTCAAGTTAATCTTGTTGGTAGTTAATTTTGACTGGGGGCTTATATCAATTAGATGTGAAAAAGCCTTGTAGGCTTTCTTGAATGAATGTTTACAGGAATAGCAATATACGGAGCAACTACGTGGGTATGTTGCTCAAAGGGTGGATGGTAAGCTATGTAAGTTACATTGGGCTATTTAAGGTTTAGCTTGGCTTGACATATTTGGTAGGGTGACCCCTTATTTGGTTTTGCCGTAGTTATGTCAAGTATAATCAAGGACTGAGGTATGTTGCATTACTTTCTTGGCATTCTGAGATTGTTGGTCAAGAAAGGGTTGAACAAACCTAGATAGTTTGTATTACTTACTGGGTAATGATATTTTAGTGATATATGTCAGTGGAAAGTAAGATCAAAGATGCATGTGCGTAGAAATAAATGGGAACATTCATGCTTTATTGTGGACTGAATTTTATTTAATTTATGATTGGATTCATATGCGGAGTGTACGCGGGACTACAATATTTTGATATATATAAATCAATTTTTGGGTGATCATTACGGTGATGATTCCCTATAGTCTTCACAAATAATACCAAGATTTATTTTCAAAATTTGAATCCATCTTGGATATTATAGGATAAGGTTGTTGTTAAGGACTTTCTAGTGGAATTCTATGCTAGGAGTTTTTAAAGGAATATCCAAAATTTATAGTCTGCTGAGAGATAAAGGTTAAATTCATGTAAGATTTCAAGGAATTAAGAGTGGGAACTAATATTGTTGAGTGATGGTTATGTAGCAAGGGATATTGGCATAAGATGTTCAATCTGTCAGTTCGGGTTAGTTGCTAGTTTTGGTAAGTTTGTTCACAAGGTTAACTTAAATTCGTTGAACTCACGATAAATTTTATTGAAAGGGCAGTTAACAAATTTCGAAGACAATTTTAGAAGGAGGGGAGAATGTAATGATCCCAAAAATATTTATATGGGATTAGTGTAATAATCTTTAAAAAAATTAAATTAAATTAATTATTATTATTTTATTAAATAAAATAAATAAATAAAATGATATTATAATTATAAGATATTACTTATGTCTAAGTATAGACTTGAAGTAAGGGACAGACTAACATGTATATATACTTATTAAAGCATAGGATGCTTCTTTTGTAAGCATCCAGAGACCAAATTGATTTTGTTATCCCCCCCCCCCCAGTGTCAAACTCTCTCAACTCTCTCTCTGCTTCTTCTCTCTCTCTCCTCAACTTTTTCTGCAAAACGTGTATCAATTAAAGAACGATAAATATCCCTAGGTTCCAAATTCGACCACCAACATTTTAACTAGAGTGGATTTGTCGTAGGGATGTTGTAGGCACCACTCCAGGGTCAAGGTAAAAGGAATAGATTATGTCAGGAAATTTTATAAATTAACCGATTAAATTGTAATATGAGATTGCAGAAATTATATATATATATATATATATATATAAGTTTTTCTGAATATTTTGACATATGGAAATGGGAATTTTGAATTATTATTGTTATATGTATATTTTTGGGAAATAGGTAAAGGGAATAAGCCATGTCAGTAATTTTTAGAAATTCAACCGATTAAATTATAGAATGTGATTATTGGAATAATGTTTATGGTTTTCTGAATAATTTTATGGGTATGAAAAATATGGTTGATTTATTAAATATGTATTTGACAAAAACCCTAGTATTATGAGTTGAGAAAACCCTAGAAAAGCGTATATAATATTTTTAGCAAAATTTATATTTTTCCAAGGTAATTATTATATTAAGAATTATACTCAGACTGTGTGGCATGAGAATAACCAGCTAGAATATTTTATGATGATATACAACAGATTATGATTTTGTATTGAGATCAGAAAATGTTATGTACATGATTTTATACTGATTTCATAATTTTATGAATATGATGAAAATATGATATGACAGATTTACGCAGAAATATGATATGACAGAGTTATGATATGATATACCAGTTTTGTACCGAGACAGCTATGATATGACGATTTTTATTATACCGATTATGATATGACAGATATGATTACATGAACAATTATGTTATATAAATTGTACTATATGATATAAGAAACCTAATGGATTAAGTAGTGTAGAGCATGGTACCATAGCTAGCTAGCCAGATCAGACAGTGTAACCCCCTGTGTGCCGACTTGAGAAGTGTTGTAGCGAGTAGGATGGGTGGACCAGGTTGGGTGTTTAGCCGACAGTGCAACCACACTATTCACAAAGTGTTGGGTCGGAGGCCGATTAGCCCCGAAGTGTTACGACGAGTAGGATACCCACTATGTGCCGACCCAAGAAGTGTTGCAGCGAGTAGGATGGGCGGACCAAGTTGGGTGGGCAATCATGCATAGTTATGTTATGTTTGACTTAGCCTAGTAGGCCAGCCATGGTTAAGTCTAGCCCTTAGGCTGCACAAGCCGATCATGCGGGGTTAATTCATGATAGTATGACAGTACCATCAGGGAAAGAAAGAAAAGAAATTATACTATGAATATATTTATGTAGATTTATGAAAACAAGTTTATTTATTAAGTTAAAGTATGTTTGAGTAGAAGATAAATATATTTTCAATTATAGATGGGAGTTATAGTTTAAATGTAGTTTCTTCACAGTTAAATTAATGGTTATATGTATATTACTCATGCTAAGAACTCATTTGCCACACACTAATAATAATTTATTCCTTCTTACTGAGAGGTGTCTCGCCCTATGATTATTCAATATTTTTCAAATGCCTTGTGGAGTATAACAGTGATCAAAGTAGCGCAGTGAAGCGTGGGTGGGATAGAAGGTTTATTTAGAATAGATCTTTATTAAATTATGTTTTTGATGTATTTAGAATTTTGGGGGTGTTAATTGTGATATTGAAAATGATATTGTTATATTGGGATAATTAGTACTCTGGTAATGTGTATTGAAGGTCTTCTTCTGTATGAAAAAAATTATTTTAGGTGGTATTAGAGAATTTCAAATATGAAAATTTTCGAGACGCTACAGAATCTTACCAGGTGGATGATATCCCTATGGCTCCTAACGAGGCTCCTACTCTGCCACCTCCAACTATTGTACTCAAGGGGTCAGGTTTGCATGACTCGGTTGTCTCTGGTACTGCCCTTTGACACAATGTGCTCTTGGAGATGCTTTATAAACTAAAGATGATGCTTCCTAAAGCCCTTACTTCAGCTACCCACCATGCAGCTTATTGGGTATATAGTGGGTGCTTATAAATATATGTTTGCTTGTTCATCCTACTTACCTGTTGCTTCTTCTTCTTCTTTTTTCTTTTTTAGCTCGCAGCCATTAACCTTACCCTGGAGGATAAAGTTAGTGAGATGTACAGGGTTTCCTTGGAGTCCTAGCAATAGGTGATCGACTTACAGACTCAATTGATTTCTAGTGCCACTCGGGAGAGGGCTCTTAATGAAGAGATTACTCAAATTCTAGGTGTGGAGATACCAGCTTCCTTTGACTCTACAATAGCTAGTTATAAGAATTCTGAAGAGTTTCAACTGGATAGAAAGAAATTTGGAATCCAATCATATCGTAGGCGATTTCACATGTGCTAAGAGCAGTTCAAGATGAAGTACCCCCACATCAATGCATCCGACATCTGCTCTACCGGGTATGGCAATGTGAGCCCTCCGTCGGAAGAGGAGGATGAGGAAGAGGATGAAGAAGAAGATGAGCCAGAGGAAGCAAACAATTCTAGGACTCGATATTGTCACTTGTAGAACTCTTGTTATGTAATTGCTTCATATGAGCTTATGTTTAAAGAGCATACAAATTATTGATAATATTTCTTAACATTTCTAAGTTCCATGAGTTCTGAATCTCCTTCCCTCCTAGGTCTTTTAATATATATGATCCTTATTTGATTTCTATTGCTATTTGATAAAGCCTTTCCCAGTTGGGCTTCATTTTGCTGGGTCCTAGATCACTAGAATTATTTCGCACTTTCCTTAACACCAAATCGCCTGGCTTGAAAACTCGAGCTTTAACCCGGCCCTTATAGTATTTCATCACCCTCTGCTGGTACGTTGCCACCTTGATTTGGGTATGGTCTCACTTTTCTTCCAAAAGATCTAACTTTGCTCTGAGCTCCTCATTGTTCCCTTCTTCGCTAAAGTGTTGTCTTCGCCACGAGGGGATTCCTACCTCGGAAGGGACGACCGCTTATGTTCCAAAGGCGAGTAGGAAAGGAGTCTCCTCCGTGGCTATTCGTCGGGTGGTATGGTATGCCCATATGATGGAATGAAGTTCTTCCACCCACCTACCTTGTGCCAATTCTAGGCAAGTTTTCAGGCTATGCAAGATGGTTTGGTTTACATTTTCCACATGTCCATTGCTTTGTGGGTGTGTTACAGATGCGAAAAGCAACTTTATGCCCAAGTCAAAGTAAAAATATTTAAAATGATTGTTATCAAATTGCCTTCCGTGATCTGTTAATATAGCCCAAGGTACTTTATATCTGCATATGACGGAAGTCCAAATGAACTTGGTGATATTCCGCTACGTACTAAGAGACAAGGCTTTAACCTCCACCCATTTTGTAAAGTAATCTATGAAAACCACCAAGAATTTTGGTTGCCCTATTGCTTGAGGCAACATGCCCGATATGTAGTGATCTGAACCCAAAAAAGAAAAGAAAATAAATAAAAGAAAAGAGAAATAAAGGAAATGAAAAGAAAAAGAAGGAAAGACGGTTTGGCAAGACCAAAGTCGATGGCTTTCTAGAGCCAAGGACAACCGCTAGGCTGGCCTTACTTGAGGGCTAAGTTAGCTTTTTATTTTATGACAAAAAATTCCTCTCTCTCTTTAAATTAGCTTTTGGGACTCTCTCTCTCTCTCTCTCTCTCTCTCTCTCTCTCTCTCTCTCTCTCTCTCTCTCTCTCTCTCTCTCTCTCTCTCTCCCTCTTTCTCTCTCTCTCTACTCTCACTCTCTCGTGACCCTCTCTCTCCCATAGCGTCACCCAAAGTCCGTCATCGCTCCTCGATCATCTCTCCCTCCTCTCTCGGCTTGTCGGCTCACTTTTGGCGGCGGGTTCGAAAGCTAGGGTTTTCATTTTTCGGAACGTAATCGGATTATTTTCAAGAACAGGTAAGGGGATTAGTTTAGGTTTTTTCATCGTAATTAAACCAATTAAACTATTTGTATGTACATATTTTCAAGATATCAAGGGTTGTTTTGAAATCCAATCATTTGAAAACTGGGTTTTTAATTATGGGAATCTCTTACAGTAATTTGGGAAAGATTTGAACGGTTGAATTTGAGAGTGTTGTTATTATACACATAATTTGTGAAACAAAAGGAGTGACAGGTGATCATCTGTATGTTTTTATTTTATATATATATATATATATATGTATGTATGTATATATGTATGTATGTATGTATGTATGTATGTATAAGTATGTTTTGAGTAACTTAAAAGGGTTGGATGATCAGGCCCTAGTTTTTCATCATACAAATTGAATATACTATGAGATATTTTTCCTAGTGGCTTTTTTAATTACTGTTTAATACTCAAAATTGTGTGGCATGAGAATAATCTATATGCTTTTATTGCATAGCTGAACTTGAGTAATGGTTATGAAATATACGGTGAAATTGTGAACTATACTAGTTTATGGATGATAATGGATATTTGAAATGACGACTGAGAGCTAGGTTTGACATGACGACCGAGAGCTGGGTTTGACATGACGACCGTGTGCCGGGTTGTGAGATGGCAGGTATTATAAGAAATGACAAAAGTGAGAAAATATTACAGTTTCTATTATACTTAAATTGCATGATATGGTTTAAGAACCTTGAGGACTGGTTGTATTGAGAGCACGGTATCGTTGCTAGTAAATGAGTAGTGCAGCCACACGGTACTAAGATGTGTAGGCATTCAGATAGTCAATTTGGCCGCGAAGTGACAGACGAGATTCCACCGACTTAGCCTAGTGGTAGGCCAGCCAAGGCTAAGTCCTACCTTCGAACCGCACAATCTGATCATGGGGGTATATACATGATGATGTGTTTGTCCAAGAGGGTGTTTCTTCTATGCATATGTGTGAATTTATGAAAGAAATGTTAAATATGTATTAAACTGATTTATACCATGGAAGTAAATGTATATTTTCAACTATATAGGTGTAAGTACTGTTTATGAATGCTATTTTGAGTAAAGAAAGTAATGGATGTTCCCTGCATATACTAAAACTCATGTTGGCCACATCCTGATAATAGCCTTAATTCGTCTTATTGAGAGGTGTCTCACCCCAATGATCATTTTACTTTTTCAGGAAATACCAGGGATCAAGCCTAGCGAGCTAAGAGGCTATGTTCGTAGATTGTCTAGTATATGTATGTGGTTTGTATGAATGAAGTTTGGTTTTTATCTTTTATTTTGGATTTTAATATTGATACTTGGACATCTTATGTATGTCTGGTAATGTATGTGAGGATGTTTAAATTATTTCCATTACTTTTATATGATGAGTGTGGTAATGGAGAACACAGATATTACTAAAGTAGCACCCCAGGCCCCACTTTCGGGTCCGGGGTGTTACACAATATGTCGAGCCCCTATTGTGCAAAGGGACAAGGCTTGGTCAAGAGAGATAACTTACTAGCAGGTGAATGGGGGTATATTAGCACATCTTTGACATTTGTCATACCGTTTCACCAGTTCTAGTATATTTTTCCTCATAAGGGGCCAATAATATCCTTGTCGGAAAGTTTTGTGAGCTAGGGCTCTTCCAACTAGGTGGTTACCATAGACCACTTCTAAGTCTCTCTCAATATATGCTCTGCTTCTTTGTTGCCCAAGCATCGTAAATATGAAAATATTAGAGATTGTCAATATAATTCTTTGCCTATTATTATATATCTTGTCACCTTCCTCCTTAGCTTCAATGATTCCTTCCTATCATCAAGTAACCATCCATCTTGGAGATATTTTACCATAGCAGTTATCCAGTCTTCTTCTTCTTATATTGTGGTTATGACGATCTCTTCATAAGTTGGTTTTCCTATTTGCTCCAAGTATACTGCATTCTCCCAGTCTGGATTTGAAGCTGAGGTTAACTTTTCCAGTGCATCAGCTTTGGCATTCTCTACCCGGGGTGTGAGGTGATTCAATTACTTGTGTCTGATACCATAACCTCAATCACACAGCGGAAAAATAAATAAACATCCTCAATAATATACCAGAGTTCTATATAAACATCTCAAAAATTTCCCAACATCCAGTATCCATAAATATTCATCTCAAAAAACTAAAAACATAAACCCAAAAATACATCAAGATCTGTACCCTCTCACAAAAATGCTATGCCAACAAACCCAGCCTTGAGCTCACTAAGCTCGATCACGCGAAGGTCTTGAAAAAGATTAATTGTATAACGGGTGAGACACATCTCAGTAAAACGGAATAGATTAATACCAATGTGTGTCTATCATGAGCTTTTTGTACAAAATATAATCATCATTTACAAATTAATCCACAATTATGAAATCATTCTCTGTCCCTACTCACACACGTGCAGCGTATTTTATTAATGAGAGTTTTCCAAGGATTTGGGAGATTACTAGTCCATACAAGTAGCACCCCTCTACTTTGATACCTTATGCAACCGGGTATGGCTACAACTGATACTCATCTCGATCACGCAAAGGTCTTGAAAAAGATGAATTGTATAACGGGTGAGACACATCTCAGTAAAACGGAATAGATTAATACCAATGTGTGTCTATCATGAGCTTTATGTACAAAATATAATCATCATTTACAAATTAATCCACAATTATGAAATCATTCTCTGTCCCTACTCACACACGTGCAGCGTATTTTATTAATGAGAGTTTTCCAAGGATTGGGGAAATTACTAGTCCATACAAGTAGCACCCCTCTACTTTGATACCTTATGCAACCGGGTATGGCTACAACTGATACTCATCAGGGCACTTACCTTACTCAGTAAGCCCTCAGGTGGATAGTTTGTCTCGTATTCACACACATTCACACAATTATTTACCAGTGAAGGTTCCCTAGAATAAGAGAGATTACACGCTCATACATGTAACTTTCCTCTACTCTAATACGTTATGCAACCTAGTATGACTACGTCTGATACCTATCAGGGCACTTATCTTTCTCAGCAAGCTCTTGGGCGGAGAGTTTACTTTGCCCCAAGTACATATAGTATTACAATATATAATATATTTATTCTTTACTTTGTATCTGTTATCTCCGTAATACTCATCTCTTTATGATCTCAATTCTCACATTTCTCAGCATTTCATATCACATAATCTCATTTCACATTTCTCATATTCTGTCTTCACATACTCAGTATTCACAGATAATTCACATACACTATTACATAATATTCATTGGTTAAATCAACATTTATGCATTTAGAACTCACTGTTAGATGGATAGACACTGTCTTACTTCCTCGCATGACGGGTTGTGCGGCCCATAGGCTAGACTTAATTTGGTCGGCCCACCATAGTTAAATCAATAACAACCTCATTAGTCTTTAAGTTAGATCGGTTGTTCCCATATTAATCTAGACTCCAGGGGACTCTGCCCTTCTCAGCCTAATTGACCATCTCGTATCCACACTCTCTTTAAGACGTGTAGGTGCACTAAGCTCTTTTGAAACACACGCAATAGTACTGTGCATACAACGGTCCATCAGAGTTCTCAAACCATACATTGCAATTTAACATTCACATTCTACTCTGATTAAACAATTCACATGTAGTATAATCCCAATACATTTCATTATTTCCAACATGTCATACATATATCATAACTCAACTCAGTATATTCATTTTACTCATGCCACACAATTTAAATAATACTCCTATCTATATAACTGCTGAAATAATAAGTCAACTCATGTTCATCATCTGCTTTACTGAAAATACAAGTTAAATTATCTCCACAATTTATCTAGAAAATCCATTACTTTAACCATTCCATTTTCAAAAATGATAACTAATAACACAACCCTAGGCTCAAAAATCTCAGTTTAAACGATTGGCTTTCAATACTCGCAGGATAATCATATAAATACACAAATAATTTCCATTTTAATCGGTGAAATTTACAAAACTACTGACTTAATATATTCCCCTTACCTTATTCATGGAGACTGTGCCTGTAAGATTCCTAAACTGACGCCTATGGCGTTCAGAGCACAAACCCTGTAACCACATATTTCAGTATAATCAGTTAAGTCCTTGAAAAATAATTATTTTAATATCCCTAGACTCACACACTCCTGTTAACCAAGTAAATTTTAAAAACAAGGGTATAATTCACTTCCCATATTTAAATTGAATCTCTAACATATTAAAAAAATACCAATATGATCAAATCCCCGCAGTTTAATTTAATTCCAAAATATTCCCAAAATTCTAATTTTATCTAATCCCTACAATTTAACTTAATTCCAAAATGTTCCTCCAAAATTCTATTTAATCAAATTCCTGTAATTTAATTTAATCCAAGGAATATCTCCAAAAAATCCAATATAATCCAATCCAGCAGTTTAATTTAATCCTAAGAATATTTTTAAAAATCTAATTTAATCAATTGCCTACAATTTAACTAATTCCCAAATCACTCCAAAAAATCTAATATAATTAAATACTACAATTTAATAATTAAATACTACAATTTAATCGATTAAATTTTTACAACAACCCACATAATTTGTACTCCTCACCTTAGCCTCAAAGTGGTGCCTGAAAAGCCCAATTCAAAATTCCGCTCGGTCAAATTGACGAGGATCGATGCTAGGCCCTAGAAATGGAGTCTGATCGTCAATTAGTCTGAAGATTTGAGAGAAATTGAGGAGAGAGAGTGAGTTTTCCTTACCCTAAGAGTAGTGCCGACAACGCTCCTACGAAAAATCCACTCCGGTTAAATTGACGATGGCGGAGAATGTAACACGGTGGTATTTTTCGTTTTCCAATTGGTCGAGTATTTGCCAAGAAAATGAGGAGAGAGAGAGAGACATGAGGAGAGAGAAGGAAAGTTGGGACGGAGAGAGAGTGCTAGAGAGAGGTCTCTGATTTCCAAATTGAACTTGGAAACCTAATGAAAGCTTCTTCAAGAAGCTTTGGATATAACTTTAACTATTGTAATAATATTATATTATATACTTATATATATATATATATATGTATATCACTTATCCTTATATATATTTATGCATATATATAACCATCATATTACTTAATTTAAATTAATTCAATTTAATAATATTTAATTAATAAATTATTATTTTTTTGGTTATCACTTATCCTTATATATATTTATGTATATATATAACCATCATATTACTTAATTTAAATTAATTCACTTTAATAATGTTTAATTAATTAATTATTTTTTTTCGGGTTACTACATCATAAGCTTGTTCGATGATAAAATCGGCTAAAACTTGGGCCTTGATTGCGGGCCTTGGCTCATAGTGGATATCAAATTCTCCTAACTTGACTTACCATTTTACCATCCTTCCTAACGTTTCAGGCTGCTAGAGGGTTTGTATTTAAGGCATGTTGGTTAACACAATTACTTTTTGCTCTTGGAAATAAGGCTTTAGCTTCCTAACTTCATAAATGATTGTAAAATCAGCCTTCTCTACTGGTGTATAATTGATCTCTGCTCCCCACAACACTTTTCTGGTGTAGTATATAGGCTTGTGCTATCTATTTTCCTCTCGGACAAAAACTATGCTCAGTGCACAACGTGTAGAAGTACAAGTACAAATCTTCTAGTTCCGCCTTCGATCCTCAATTAGAAAAAATTGCTTTGCATATCTCTTTCTAGCACCTCTACTATCCCCTCCACTGGTTGGTCCTCCGAAGATCATGACAATTTCTCCCACAACCTGTTCCTCTTTTTACTCAACCTTTGGATTTTTATGACTACGTGTTTCAGCTTGGAGATAATTTTTTTTATGAACTTGGACAAATTTCCCCTTCTTATTAGAGCTTCAATTTCATTTTTCAAGTGGAGACACTCTTCTGTGTCATGCCCGTGATCCTTATGGAATTTGTAGAATTTTGAGGTGCTTCTCTTGTATGACGGTGTGTGCATGGGTTTTGGCTAGAAGATGTAGCCTTTCTCCCTAATGTGCATCAGAATATTGGTTCAGGGGACATTCAAGGGGGTATAAGACTGGAGCTTAGGTGTGGTTTTTGCTTCCCTTTGGACAAGACTCATTAGATGAGACGAGGTTTTGCCATTTTTTGGTTATTGACAAAATGTGTTATAAATTGCTACTCCATTTCAGAAAAGGTCTCAATAGATCCGGGACTTAGAGTTCAATACCATGCTTTTGCATTCCCCTTTAGAGTGTCTATAAATGCTCAACACATGATTGCATCGAGTGCGCCTTATAATTGCATTAACACTCTAAAGGTGTCTAGGTGATCAACAGGATTGGACAAACCATCATACCCTTCAATACTTGGCATTTTAAACTTTCTTGGCGGAGGAATATCCATGAGCTATTTAGTAAAGGGAGGGTCCAAAGATTTGATTGATGATTCCCCCACGGAGGGATAATTACATACTTCCTTCATCATCTTTTCCAACTGGTCAATTTTTTTGAACTTTTCCCCCAGCTCATGGTACTATTGCTCATAGATGCTCACACTATTTGCATCTTCTACCTTTTTTATTGAATTAGAAGCCTTAACAGAGATTTCTAATGGGGCTACAACCTTCCCATTAGACATAACTTTTATTCGATAAGCGTATGGACCATGTTCTCCATGATCCCTTTTCTAATGCAAGATAATAGTAAAAATGTCTTCCATCCTTTTCTAGAATGCTAGAAATTCATTCAGTGGTACATTGGGATTGTCTATTAGTGTAGAATGAATTGACTCGGATGACTGGTTACCTACAACAAGTTCTAACTTTGAGTTATGCGATGCAACCACGGCCAAGGATGGAAAAACCTCCTAAATTTTCCCATTGACGACGCCAACTATTGCTGCCAAAAATCAAAAGGCTTTCGTGAATCATCCTTCGACTATAATCACCTGAAAAAACCAAATGTAAATGGCTTGGAGGATCCGAGGTGTACTCCGAGGGATCAATCTGATGCTTAAGTTAGGAGTTGTGGGAAACTTAGGATTACAATAGTAATAGACAAGTGAGTAAGAATGAGATGCTTACCTCTTCTCGGAGTACCCTTTTATAGTAGTGGATGTTAACTACTAGAATTGGTATGATCCTAATAGGAGGGGCGAATTAGGTTTTAAAAAATTTTCGGCTAATTAAGCATTTACGCCGATTCACCACATATCATATCTCATTCAATGTACACTCATGTATCTAAAATAATTTTAACAATGAAAGTAAACATGCATGTGTGCAGTATATCTTATTTAAATCAAATGTGTGTACGCAAATAATTATGACATTAAATAACCATTCATATACATGCTAAAATTAAAGTACAAAAATTAAATAAAATAGAGAGAGAGTGACACACAGACTTGTTATCGAGGCTCGGCCAAACCAGCCTATGTCCCCACCTTGGGCATACCCCTCAAGGATTACACTATCCATGCTCACTTAAATAGGCAGAGCAGAAGCCGTTACAACCTCTCCTTACAGGGTGAGGCAGACTCCAACTCAATTACAAGGCTGAACCCAGCTTGTCTCACTTACGGAGCTGAGACTCCCTAGTTCAATTTATGGGCTGAACCCAGCTGATCTCACTTATGGGGCTAAAACTCTCAAGTTCAATTAATGGGTTGAACTCAACCAATACATTAAAAATATTTTTTGTAAATATGAACATGTTTCTAAATGCAAGCAAAAATGTATACATTAAAACTCAATACATGCACTCTCTAATGATATAAGTTATGCTTAGTGGAGAAAGGGTGTTTTCTCAAAACAATATTTTCAATCTTTAAGAAATGATGTGTCTAATAAAATACTCAAAGATATGACCCTAATGAAATTTTCTCCCAAAAATATATTTCAATATAGGAGAACCTAGGGTTTGCTTTTCAAGTAGTTTTTGCACAAATAAAATATATATGAAAAATGGGTATTATGTTCTCCTATAAATATTTTTGCAAATAAAGAATATTTGGAGAATCTGGAAATTTAAGCTCAAGAAAATATTTGTGCTGTAAATAATTTTCTCCCAAAAATATTTATCAAAGAAATAACCAAGAGAAAACCTAAGCAATACTCTCAAAAATGATTTTTTGGCAAATAAATAATAAGTGAGAGTATATGCAAATAAAACGCCCTAAATAAAATACTCTCCTAAAAAATAGTTTTGAAATAAAAGTATGTAAGAGAGTTGGAGAAATTTGTATAAAGATTTTGCCCCAAAAGAATGATTTTAACAATAAAAAACGTTTTAGGGGAACTTTGATTAACAATGGATTAGAGAGAAAATTTGGGCTAATGAAAGTTACTAGTCTGGAGTAATGAGAGGGTATTTATAGAATTTGTGAAAAATATGACCATTAGGAATACACTCATCATTTTAGAAAAGATTAAATGAAAAATTAATGACGAGTAGTAGATAAAAAATAAGTCAACCCGAGAGGTTCAGTCAATCAAGGAAAAGGTTTGGTTAACCACTTTTATAAGTTCGTTCGACCGAGGCTATTTTAAACTACAGGTTTGGTCGACCATCTCAGAGTGATTCTGAACCCTTCGTAGGTTTAGTCGACCATGACTTAGGTTGAATTGACCATCTTTGAGGTTCGGTCGGCCAAGGCTATTTTGAACTACAAGGTCTGGTCGACTAAGTAGTTGGGATGTCAGATACTTTATGATTCAGTCGACCGAGGATAGTACGTTCAATAATGGGTTGGTCGACTTAGACAAGTCAAATATTTGACTTTCACCCGTTCGGTCGACCAAAGCATTTATAACATAAATCGTTCGGTCGACCAAGGCTTAATCAAATTTTTGACTTTCTGGCCTACGGTCTATTCTGTTGACTCAGCTAATTTGTGAATTGTGGGTTCAGTCAACCAAGATTTCATAGCACATGCCTCACGTGGCAGGTTTGGTCAACCGAGTCATTTAGTACATAAGGGTTCGGTCGATTGAGGCTCTTTAACTTAGCCAAAAATCCAACTTCGGTCTACCGAAGTCTAGTTTGGTTCCCTATGGTCAAAGTATGGTCATTTGAGCATTCAAATCATATCATGCAGGATGTATGCATTATTACAGACCAAAGATATAAAAACTAAATGCAAATACAGCTAAAATAAACAAATGTTTTCTTTTTTCTTTGCTCTTCTACATGAAATTCGCCTGAAAGACATAATCTTTAAGTCCATTAAACTTTCATTTTCTCGTATCTTATGTCTGTGCTAAAATGCAAACCTTTTGACACACTAAGTACACATATAAGATACAAATGTTTTGATATCAAAATAGGGATCAAACTCAAAAAACCAACATTGACCATCTTTCAATTTAGCATTTATAGGTGCGTTATTGCACTTATAGGAGTTACGAATAATTTAAGAACATTTATACGAGAATTTTAATTGGAATTTTATAACTATTTCCCCTCATGAATGTGCATATTGACTTTAATATGTCGGTTTGGTGGTTTCGTAACCATATCCCTTCATGTTTGAGTCTATTAATTTTGGGTATATCAGACTCAAATAACGAAAATGCACAAATTTGGAAATTTACACAAAATATTTATATAAACAATTTTATGTATTTTCAAAATATTAGGATACAAAGTTAGCCGTAAATGTCAAACTTTGACTTTGTAAATTTTTTTTAAGGGTCAAAAACAACTTTTTAAAAGCCCAAAAAATAATTTATTAAATATTTCGAACTTAAATTTATCTTTTGAAAAAGAGGAAATCTTCATTTTAAGACAAACACTACACAAGAATTTATTAGAAATAATATGATAAAATTGGGATGTAAACCAAAATCATTAATGGTAATGAATTTGTGCCGAGCCATTTCGGTGTAGTGGGGTTGGTTGTCCAGTTGTCCTTGTTACTTTTTAGGAGTGTGGCATTCTATAGGCACCCAACCCATTTTGTTATTTTATATATATTCTTGATCAATTTGAAAATTAATTTATTTCTCTACTAAGACATAAAATATAAATTTAAGAAAAAAGAGATATTAAAATTATTTTATGCAATTTTTAATTAGAACTAATTAATAATGAATTTAATGATTTTTTAAGTATTAGCTATCATTTTACTAATTATTTTGAAAATATACTGGTAGTTGTACCATATATTTTGTAAAGAATTAAAGCCTGTGTTGTTACTTAATTTTATAAAAATTCAATCGCCGCTTAATGTCATTTAAAATCTTCATTTTCATTCAAATATTGACTTATTTATTTAGTATACTAATTTAATAGTACACTATTTTTCCTCATTTTTTTTTTTAAAAAAAAAGCACACTATTTTAATTAAACATAACATTTAATTACTCATCTAACTTATTTAAATATTGTATTTAATTTATTACGTATGCTTATTTTTTAATTTGCTTACTATTGCAAAAATTCATTATCTTTTATTTAAATAATCGTCATAATTTTATACCTAAAAATTTCATTTAGCCATTGTTTCATTGCTGTGATGAGCCGCTTATATACTGATAGTAACGATTATAGTAATTAGCGACAATTACAATAGCAATGGGTAATTGAAAAATAATTATAAATAATTTTGTAAATCGGAGGCATGGGAGTTGAAAACATTCGAAATTTTAAATTGTAAAAGATATTTCAGAGAAAAATTAATTTCAAACCCTAATAAGCTTTTAAAAAGAGCTAGCTATGATAAACATGAAAGAATTCGATTTTTATCTATAGTTATAATTATTAGTTGACATTAGGGGAAATCAACCATTTGCAAGCTAAGAACTCTCTCAAATGAAAATTTAAAAACAAAGATATTTCTTATTTTGAGAACGGCATCTATAAAAGATTTTCCACTAAGGTAAAACTTCCACAAGGTAAAACTTCCGTAACTTCCCCTAGACTCATGCCAGGTGAAGTCTCATCTCATGCGGTAACTGAAGTTTGAACCACGCGCCCACGCGCGATTTGGAGGAGCGTAGTCATAAGTCGTAACCTCCCCGACCCAAACCAAAACTAACCCAATCTGGCACGGAAGAACTCCGGACTCGTGAACCCGTTCCAACGCCCCACCCTGCCTAACCCAGGACCTTAGCCCAACCGATCCATCATCGTAATTCAGAACATTTGACCACTCCAACCACCGCCACCTCCACCGCCGGCGCACCGCCGTTGGTCTCTTCTCTCTCTGCGTCTCATGGCTGCAGAAGAAAACCACACAGCGGCAGCAATCTTCAACGAGGAAGACCTCGACGACGACGATGAGGAGGACGAAGAAGAGGAGGACGAAGATGAAGAAATCCTAACTCTGACCCCTAATAAGCCGCTTCAGTCTCTACAAAACGACGTTGTCTTTGACGAAGACGAAGAGGAGGAGGAGGAAGAGGACGTTAACACTCCCTCTTCCTCCTCTAATCTCGCCGGCGAGCCTCTGCCCACTTCCGCCCGCCAGGTCACCATCGCCGTCCCCGGAGACCCGACCCTCGCCGCCGCGGTTCCCGACCCCAAACGGCAGCGCGTTGAGGAGCCGTCCCGGAGCGCTCCCGAGGAGAAGAAGCCCTCCGCACTCGATGAGTCGCGGAGACTGTTTCAGCGGCTGTGGACTGATGAAGACGAGATCGAGCTCTTGCAGGGGTTTCTGGAATACACCGCTCAGCGAGGGACCGCACAGCATCACCATCATGATACGGCGTTGTTCTACGATCAGATCAAGGGGAAGTTGCAGCTGGACTTCAACAAGAACCAGCTTGTTGAGAAGCTGAGGAGGTTGAAGAAGAAGTACCGGAATGTTACGAATCGGATCACTTCGGGGAAAGAGTTCTCCTTTAAGAGCCTGCACGATCAAGCCACCTTCGAGATCTCTCGCAAGATCTGGAGTAACACTGGGCGTGTAGCCACTGTTGCCGAGGACACCACGTTCGAAGAAGAGGATGCGAACCCTAGCCCTAACCCTAACCCTAATCCCAATCCCGGCAGTAATTATCATAATAATACTGGCGTTGATGGGAATGTGAATAGTGCTGAGAAGAAAGCATCGAGATCGCGGAAGCGATCGCAAGTCAAAACTCCGGAGAAACACAATGTCTTGAACAATACTCAACTAGGGTCCCAGTCTTCTATACCGAGCTTGGTTGAGGAGACCGTGAGAAGTTGTTTGTCACCCTTGTTCAAGGAGTTACTACATAGTGCGACCAATGGACCTTGCGGAGTTCGCGGGTTTGGAGGAATGGCATCGTTCAATCCAATGCCATTGAGTTTTGGAGGGCCGTCGATGTGTAATTTTTCAGGTGGGGATGTGGTGGATGAGAAGTGGAGAAAGCAACAAATTTTGGAGTTGGAGGTTTATGCCAAGCGGTTGGAGTTGGTGCAGGATCAGATCAAGTCGGCGCTTGAGGAATTGAGGTCGATGGGAAGTGGATAGGGTTTTCTCTTTGATTGAGCATAGTAAGTATTTGGTGTTTCTAATGAGTTTATAGGTTCTATTCGTATGGAATACTTAGTGAGTAATTTGTCCTTTTTAAAAAATTTCATGGAACCTTTGGTTAATAATGGGTTTTCTTTAGTCTTCTTAAAGTTTGTTTGAATTCATAGTGGTATGATAAATAAAACTTGAATGAATTGATAGATTGAAGCACAGGAACTTTATCTGACTATATATTTGTTCTGATTTGTAAATTTTGCTTGGTTGGAATGGAAGTAATGCATTGTTGTAAAAATTTTGTTTTTCTAATTATGAATCAGCAATATTTATGGGTGTGATAAAGGTGGGGTGGGTTTTGCTGAAGCTGTATTGAAATGGAAATTTTGTTCTATATTGAGAGGAGGAAATATTGTGTTCTTGTATCGCAGTTTGATCTAAAAGAGATGTGTAGTAGCACTCATATAGAAGAAATTTTGGAGAATTGCTCTTCTAAAACTGAATGCAATCTGAATAATTTGATGCCATCTTATCATCATAATGCATATTTCTTGTCTTCAGGCATTATTTAGGCTTGTTGATTTTAGTTAATTATTGACAGTGCAATCCAAGTTATAATTTAGATTCTGTCGGGGCTTTTCTGTGAACTTACTTGGATCTGAAGACTTGACATTCCAAGAAGGATCATAGAGAATAATTGGACTTTTTCTTTCCCCTGTTTTGATGTGCTTCCTCTTATTTGGGTTATTGTTTGTTCTTATTTGGGTAGGATAGAAAACAATGCCTCATTGCTAACTGTCTGGTATTGAGAGACATCTATCCAAGTTCATACCCAGGTGATTTGCCCTTGTTGATTAGATTAGATCATGCTTTTGCTCAAATTGTACATTAGATTTTTTGACTTTAAAAGATTTGTTGTTCAACTGTATCAAGGGTGGCCTTTGCTCATTGATAAGGGTGTTGGACGCAAATGTGTGGGTCATGGGCTCAAGTCAGGGAAACAGCCTCTCCAAAATGTGGAACCTATCAATGCTGCCCCCTAACCCCAGATGTCATGTGGGAGCTTTGTTCACTGGGTGATCTGCTGTTATTGTCATGGTTTATATGTGAAATCATATCTAAATTATTGTGGTGGTGGAGAATGTACACTTATTATCGAGGTCTTGAAACAGTTCTATTTATCAAATCCGAAGCTTCGAGTCAGCATAATTCGGAGCTGCAGACCTCGAACTCTATGAGTTGATACTAAAGAAAATTCAGCTTTTATTGCTTTTATCTTATTAGAGGGATGGTGGAGTACACTCACCCTTTCCATAATGACTCCTGAAGAAGACTGAAAATTTAATTGCACTAAATATTTTCTGTTGTCTGTACTAAAGTCTCAGTTTAGTTATCAGAAGAATCTAAGTTAATATTATGGACTGTTCATAACCATTTGGTGTGCATTATCAATTGAATTAACTAAATAATCACTAAAATGTATTTAATTGTCATTGCTTGAAACAGTTATTCTGAACAATAAAAATTTGGAGCTTGGAGCAGTTACAGAAGGGATTTTGGACTCAAGTGGCTGAGAACTGATTTGTTCAGCTTAAGTCTATGATCACCCATACTGCTAATGGTGTTTTTTGTTTTTTTTTTTTTTTAATTATTTTTTAAATAAATGTGTAGCTATGGTCATTAGCAAAGAATATGTGGTGGTTTGTATAATTGTATGCTGCCTGGTGCAAAACCGTAGTGCAATTTAGCATGTACAGATATGAATTTTCTTGAGGTTATTTCTTCTGCTAGACATCTTCTCCAACTTGGGGTGGCTGCAGCCACTATCCATTTAAGCAATGTCTGGTTGTTAAAAAGTGAATAATGGAGTCTTTTGAAGGTTTGTGAAACTACACTTGTTAGGGTATGTTATGTGGTTTTGAACTCTGTTCATAGGGATGAAATCAATGTGCTTCAAGTCAAACCAGGTGTATAAATCAACGATTGGATTCAGTTGCTGTTGTTTTAAACACAGTGGAGATGAGTGTGGTCCACCGATGGTAGGATACTTTGATGTTTTAAACCAATGCAGGCTTCATGTTTTTATGGATTTGCTTTTGATGGCGAAGAACGAATACGCCCCGAAGAAAAAAGAATGGCGGGGGTTTCTTAGAGATAACCCAGCAGAGATGAGTGTGGTCTACCAATGGTAGGATACTCTGATGTTTTAAACCAATGTGGGCTTCATGCTTTTATGGATTTGCTTTTGATGGTGAAGAACGAATACACCCTGAAGAAAAAGAATGATGGGTGTTTCTTGGAGATCTTCGAATGATTTTAGGAAGGAATCAAATATTGCAGTAGAACGCCTGTTTGTATCGAGTTCATTGTCAACAATATAGCCACGCCTGTTTGTATCGAGTTCATTGTCGACAATATAGCCATTTCTCACTGAAAAGCTTTGTTTTGATGATTATTTCTCACTGAAAAGCTTTGTTTTGATGATTCCCCTTTCGGCTGATAGGTGGCAACCTAGGTTTGCTTTAAGATCATTCTTGCTCTTTGTTGCACCCCTAGGGTGTGCTTGTGATCCTGCATCCACCACAGCTGGATGGCATGGCATTTAGGCTTTTTAATGCTGGCAGAACTTACTAGTATTCATATTTACATAGAGTAAATTATTATTTTAGATTGTTAAAAATTCCAGCTTTTTCATTGTAACCTTGGAAGTTTTAAATTTCTATTGATTCTTTGAATTCATTCGAGCTCTAAAAGGCCTTTACCTGGGCGAAAGTTTTTGTTATGAAGTCAATGTTTGGTACACAGTAATGGAATGGAATAGATTGGAGCAAAGTTAGTTATAAAATTTTATTCCATTTTAGCGTACCAAACAAGTCCAAGCTTTCCATGCCCACTAGTTGATATCTGCAAGCAAGGTGTGGAAACTGTTGTGCTATCGGATTCTAGCTTTTTGAATGTTGAAATAGGGAACTCATTAGCCATAATTCAACCGCGGGTATGAAGGGGAGCTTTGTTACTTAGAGCGATTTAAGCCTACTTGGAGGGGTCATAATTCAATGCACGCCACTTTGGGAAATGAACCTTTGGGGTGGAGTCCATGGTTGACAAAATAAACCACGATTTCTGGGATTTGTTGGGAGTCTTTTTAGATTTCTACTATGGAATTCATAATATCACCTAGTGTGTCTGTCTCTCATTCGCGAGTCATAAAAGGAAACTATGAAGTTATTTTATTTTATTTTTCATATTTTATGAAAAGCTAATTAACAAAATAAATAGATCAGGGGCTGGGTTTGCTCGAGTGTTAAGGATGAAGTTGGACCTTGGAGATAGATTTTAAGTTTCTAGGTTTGAATCCTCACTTGTGGTTTGTCGCGGGAAATATCTAGAGTGTGTCAATGGACGAACGATGGTGATTTCACTCCTCCATTTTGTTAGTGTAACCTAGGTGGATCTGAAGGGTCTCTCTAGGCAAGAGTTATTGATGTTTTTTTTCCTTGAATTTAACTACATTAACATAAAATTTATTTTTAATAATGTTTCATATAATGAGAAAATCGCATGGAAAATAATATTTTCCTTTTTAAAAAAGAAAATTTTCCTCTCTCTGACAATTTTTTTTTTTTTTTTATCTAAACAGAGTTTAAATGCTTTTATATGAAAAATAGTTTTGGCATTGCTTAATATGTTTGTATTTTTTTTATATATAAATTCTGTACCCTGTATTTTATTATACTTCAAGTTGGATAAACACATAAATGATGCACTTTGGGTTGCAACAGGGAATCAGATAAGAATCAAATTGAATTGTACCAAACCAAGTGGGTTGGTTTGCTTATTTTTGTCCTTTCGATTTCCTTGGCTTCTAACAATTAGGAATGGTACATTTTTGTTTGTGTTTTCTTTTGCTAATAATAAAAATTAAATTGAATTATAACTTGAATCGAATTATAAACCAAATTTGTCAGAACTAAATTGGCTATATAAAAATTTTAAAATAAAATTATATATATTTTAAAGATCTTAAGAGTGGAATTTAAGAATATTACTATTACAGGATAGGTCATTGCCACAATTAATATTTTAATTATGGAAAATATATTCTATTTTTTATTTTTTATTTTTTATTTTTAAAATTTTCAAATAATTTTAACAAATTTAGATTATTTTTAAAATTTTTTATTGTTAGCCTGGGCGGTTACATTATCATATTTAATGTGTTTTGATAATATTAACCTATTTGTTGTTCCTAATGTTTTCCTATCTTTGCAGATCATTGTTTATTACAGGTACTCGTACATGAAATACTGAATCAAAGGCAAAGATTGAACCAAGTAGAAGTTCGAATAGGAAAGATCAAATAGACACTCACTCGGAAAGGATTCAAGCACACCCAAGGAAGCTTAATGTACAATTGTTTATTTGTAATAGGAAGTGTTTGAGGTAGTATATTTAGTTTGTAACTCTTGCAGTCTTGATTCATGCATGATTTCTGAGTAAGAGTTGAGCGTTGACTTTGGTGTATTCCCAAGAGGGGGGAGAATGAATTGGGTATTTAAAAATTATCGCCTAGGTCAATCAATTTAACAATTGTATTACACAACCTAGAGTCTGTCTATACAATTATAAACTCAATCATTCACAATAGTAAAATATAAACATTCATATGCTGAAATTTAAAATGCAGAAATTAAAAGCACGCATAAGAAATGTTATCGGGGTTCAGCCAACTATGCCTACGTCCCCGCCTCTAGCTCGCAAGCCCGAAGATTCTACTAATGCTCATTTAACGGGAGGAGCGGAAGTGCATATATACATATCATTCAGAATACAAATAACCAGAGTTCTAAACATCTATATACATACCCAAAAGTCCATAACATACCTTAGGGGATTTCGCAAACACATTTCCAAAACAAAACACTTACCCTATATATTAGGGTACTAGCTCCCCTCTATCTCGAAGCTCTATCTCCTGACCTGTTTCGATTCCCTGAAATATGTAAATATTTAGGTGAGACAACTCTCAGTAAGACAAAATAAATTATTCACAGTGTGTGACAGTATGAGTTATATTACATCATATCACATTCCATTTTAATAAATATAACAACTAGGAGAAAATATGTATGTATGTGTATATATATATATATATATATATATATATATATATATATATATATATATGTACTTAATAATCATATATGTATATAAAACATATTTTCAATGCTCTCTTATCATTTTCATAATCATATACGTACTTTCTCATTTCTCAAAATCATATTCACATTTTCTTACATAAATTGTTCTTTCTTATATTCATATTTCAATAGCTTTCATAAGCTTTTCTTTCTTATTTTCTTTTCTCAATAGCTTTAATAAGCTTTTCTTTCTCATTTTCATTTTCGCATTCCAACCCATGGGTATCCTTATATAAATATCTCAACGTGTCTGTAACTCATTGTTGTTTATTATTATGTTTGTAATGAGTAATCACAATCCAGCACATGAGTTTCTGTCAGTATAAAATCCATAATGGGTCTATAACTCATGGCTGCTCTGAGGTTATTCCATCTCATCGTCAAGCTTTCCCCCATAACTGGATTGTGCGGCCCAAAGGCTGGACCTAACCGCGGTTGGCCTACCCGGTTAAATCAAAGGGAAACGTGTCTGTAGTCCGAATGACCTACCCAATCTTGGTCCGGACCCTAGGAGGGCATCACAACCATTCATAGGCCCATTCGACTATCTCGCCATACTCTCTATGAGACCGTGTGGTTGCACTATCACCTCACTAGCAACGGTACCGTACTCTCTATCAACAATAGTCCATTTGGGTACTCATTTACATATTTCTATATTCATATTCTAACATTTTTAATTCAGTATTCACATTTCAGCATTCAAAATTCAGTATTCACAATCATCTCATCACATCAGTGGTATTCCCATCATCTTTCTATTTCATTTTCCTCATAATATATATATCTCATTTCTCGTATTTCAATATTTCTCAACAAAACATATCAATACCACATTTCATTATTCCCTAGTAAATTACACATATATACACATCACATTCTTCATTTTTCTATAAAATCAATCGGTATGCCACTTTTCATCATTTCCATATAAGAATATCATTTCATCACAATTATGTGTGTAAAACATAATTAAATTCCTTAACTTTATTTCTATATAAAATAATTCAAGATGACTATATATATATATATATATATTTCATAATCTCATTTTCCTCAGCTCAAATCATATATTCCGATTTCAATCACATTCCTATTATAAATCTATTATATCATATTTCTCATGCCATGCCCACGGCGTCCGAAACTCAAAACCCTGAAATCCACATTTTTTTTCCAAATCAATCAACTCATCTCCCAAAATATTCCTCATTTAGCACTTCCTAGGTCCTATATACTCAAAATAAACATTTAAACCCTAAAATGCCTTACTTACCCTGATTTTGGAGTGGTGCCCAAGGACTCCAAATCAACCATCCGCTTCAGCTAAGTTTAGAGAATCTTCCCCAGATCATCGTAGTGATTCCTGATTGTCAAACTGGGGAAGAATGGGACCAGAAATGAAGAGAGAATGTGGAAAAACCGAACCTATAGAGAGAGAAAGGAGAGAGAAATGAAAATTCACGCTGAATCCCGATTTCAGCATATTTATAGACCGTTGACCACGTGACTTCGTCAACGAGACATGTGTACTCGTCAACGAACTGCAGAAGGGTATTCATCGATGAATGTAATGGGTTCATGGATTAACCCTTAATAGCCTGAAATTCTATCTTCTCTTCGAAGAGACACGTGTATTTTGTCAACATGACCTAGAAGGATATTCGTCGACGAAGACCATGGGTTCATCGACGAATCCTGCTGATGCCCCTCTTTTCCTTCTTTTCTTTCTCTTTCTTATCTTTTATTATTTTCATAAATTAAAATTTTCGGATCTCTACAATGAAAGCAAGACTTGTTGCCAAAGGTTTTACACAACAAGAGGGCTTAGATTACACGGAGGCTTTTTCCCCCATAGTTAAACTTGTGACAGTGTGGGTTTTGCTCTCGGTGGCAGCAATTCAAGGATGGTTTCTTTGTCAATTTGATGTTAACAATGTTTTCCTCCATGACAACTTAGAAGAGGAGATTTACATGCGCGAACCCCCGAGATACAACAAGGAGGACCTCACCAAGTATACAAGTTGCTTAAGAGCCTTTACGGCCTTAAGCAAGCCTCATGACAATGGTATTCAAAATTCTCCTCCTCTCTTATTGCTTTGGTTTTTCAGCAATCTTGAGCCAACTATAGCCTTTTTACTAAGTTTGATGGTGCTGCATTTATTGCCTTACTAATCTATGTCGACGATATTATTGTGGTTGGAAATTGTCCCACGAACATCACAAATCTCAAGTTTTTCCTTAATAGCTAATTTAAGATCAAGGATCTTAGTTCCTTACGTTATTTTCTTGGCTTGGAAGTTTCCTGATCTTCTAAAGGAATTCAATTATGCCAACAAAAATATGCATTGGATATTTTGGTTGACTCAGGAACCCTTGGCAACAAACCCACCAAGCTGCCTATTGACCAGAATTTTAAATTAAGCAAGGATTCTAGCGACCCCATTTTAGATCCAAGCTCTTATAGGAGGCTCATTGGTCGCTTATTGTATCCAACCCTCACTTGGCCTGATTTATGCTACGTTTTCTAGCTCCTTAGTCAATTTATGGACAACTTGAGAACTCAACATTTAGTCATTGCTCACAAAGTGCTAAGAGACATCAAAGTTGCCCTGGGACAAGGTATTTTGTTGCCCTCTACCTCTCAACTTCAGCTCAAAGCTTATTGCGACTCGGATTGGGCTTCATCTCCTGACACTCATCGATCTATTACAAGATATTGTATCTTTCTTGATGATTCCCTTGTTTCTTGGAAAACAAAAAAGCAAACTATGGTATCCCGTTCATCGACTGAAGCCGAGTACCGTTCCATGGCCTCAACTTGTTCCGAACTCACTTGGTTGCACTACTTGCTTTCTGATCTCAGAATTCCACATCCACAAACTATAGTGCTTTATTGTGACAACCAAGCTGCTCTTTACATAGCTGCCAATCCGGTTTTCCATGAATGGACTAAGCATATTGAGTTGGATTGTCACCTAATAAGAGATAAAATTCAAGGAGTTGTCACCACAGCTCATGTTGCATCCCAATACCAACTAGCCGACATTTTTACAAAGGCATTGCCTCCTTACCTTCTCCAACAGCATTTAGCCAAGAAGGGAATAGTGAATCTCTATTCTCCATCTTGCAGGGGCTATTACATAATGAGAGTCAACACTAAGTTGTAGGATGACCAGCTATATTCCTTTTTATTTTTTATTTTTTGATTATTCTTTTCATTATTATTTGTACATATTTCCTTGTTAAGATGCCTTCTGTTTTTCTAATATGTAAATCAATTAATTTGTTAGGAATTTTGTGTATAAGTTAGCTGCTTGTATCTTAATTGAAGAGAGCATTTTCCAAAATTCCATGCCTCACACTTTATGACCTCTCTCGTCTCCTTCCTCTGTTTTCTTACAAAGCGAGTTCTAAGCTATTTCTTCTCAAAGTTTAAGTTGGAGATTTGATTTTTTATTTTTTTATTTTTGCTTTAATTGTGATAAACCTATATAAATTTTAAATTTAGATTCAAATAAGATTTATAATTTGTTAGGTAACTTTTAAAATAGATTATTGTTTTCCCAAGAAATTCTTTTAATAGCTTGGAAATATAACATTATTTCCGTGGTGACTTTGCAAACTTGAAATTTTTAAACTTACACATTTGAATTTTTAGAAAGTTTTGAAATTTTTCGTACTTTATTGGTCTAAAAATTGATTATGTTAGTAAAAGTGGAATGAGATTAATCCATGATTTTTATAAACTAATTATTTTTAAGATGGGCTATATAACATCTCAAATTTTTTCATTGGATTGTTTAGTGTGCATGTAATATAAATATATAAATAAATATATTTATTTATTTATTTATATCCCTACTTTGATTTAAAATAAATATTTTTTTTTAATAACAATAGTTTTTTTATTTTAATATTTTTCTATTTAATAATTTGAATTGTGCAGTATTAAGGAATTCTGCATTATTTTAAATTTTGCATTGACAAATACAACTACAATGTTATTTTTAATAATTATTTTATTGTCATTTCAGTTTTTTATATTTTAATTTTTATAATTGATTTTCTAAATCATAGTCCGTTCACTTATGTAAAAATGGTTATCCTGATCCATTAATTCATTTAAAACACTATTTCGGAAACATTAAGGACTATTTAGTTTTGAAAAATAGTTTTTATTTTTCATTTTAGTTTTCCAACAAATTACAAAAAAAAAAAAAATAGCTATTTTTTCATTTTTACAATAATTTTTATAAATAAATAAATAAAATTAACAATTTTGACACTATTTGCTTGTCAAAATAATTTAATCTTTTATTTCTAACTTTTAAAAACAATTATAAACTATCACCTTGTTTTCCAATTTTTCAAATTTATATACAAAAAATTTTATTCTCCATTTTTCTAAATTTAGATAGAAAAGTCAAAAATGATAATCACTTTTCATTTTTTTTTTTTTTTAAGATTTTTAACTCTTACTTTAGATACCGGAGCGTGAAATTTGAATCTTAGACTTTTATTTATATGAATTATGTACAGAATTTCTTCTAAATTCACACGAATATAAATTCAAAACTCAAAATTCATTAGTTCAATTGTACCTTATACAAAATTGTTTTCCTTTTTGTGATTATTTGAAAATAAAAAATTATTTTACACTTTTAAGCGAACTTATTTTCTATCTTTTCAATAAAAAATTTAATAAGCTAAAATTTTTAGAATTTTTTGAAAAATTAAAATTTAAAGAAAGGAAAATACTTTTCAAAACTAAATAGATCGTAAATTTTTATATTTTTTTTCAAATAAAGAAAAGCTAGAAAAAGAAAAGAAAAATATCAATGTGAAAATGGGATAGTCAGCCATACTCAAGTATTGTGAAGGCTGTGTTGTTCACTTATTGTAAATTTGTAATCCCTCTTTGGTATTAATAAGGCCTACTTACCAAAAAAAGAAATCCTAAATGTGCCGATTACGCTTTTAAAAAATAAAAAATAAAAAAATATATATTATACAAATACTTTCATTTTTTGCTTTTATTTTTTCTCCAAACTATTATTCTCAAAAAACATTATAGGATTGTCCAGGGGGCTCAACATAACCATACAAGCCCCAAACTGCAATATTCATCAGACATCACTCTTGAGATCTAGTGAATCAACAGAGCTGTGAAGGTAATTTTAAATAAAATCAGTGAAACCATTTGTTTCAGTGCGTCTGCAACAGCGCAGTTAGAAGAATGCTGAGAGATTTTAGCTGTTTAGGCAGAAGCCAGAGTACAAATTTTCAATACATAGTAAACTTGGACTTTGTCTTCTCAAAGACTTGTTCTGCAATAACAGCACCCGTACCGTCTGCTCTTTTGATCTCCAGGTGAGCTTTTTGGTAGAATCCAGTACCCCTCAATGCATCTGCAATGAAATCATCGAAGCCGATAGCTATAGCTGCCTCGGCTTTGGCCCCATAAACCAACCTCTGTGTGAATAAAAGAGCAACCCGTTGAAAAGAATAAGGAAATTACATAAATTGGGAAACATTCTGAGTTATGCGACGAGAAAATGAGGATGGGTGGGGTGACTGGACCTTGATTCTTGAGAGATGAATGGCACCGAAGCACATTGGACAAGGCTCACAGGAGGCATATATTTCACAGTCTGCAAGCTCAATTTGATTGAGTTTTCTACATGCCTGGAAGAAATGTTGAAATCCAAGGTAAGACGCAAACAAAACAGTGTTCAAGTAAAAAATATTAATAGCTCTATGAAGGTTAAAAAAATCTGAAAAGAATAACAAATTAATAATTACACATGTATAGGAACAAGACAATTATGGATCTACGTCCTTGGGGGGAAAAACAGCTGCGTAATGGATGCTCTTCAAGATTCAGCGGACCAAAAATTTGGACACCTCACAGAACAGTTAACTAGAATTTAGATTAAAGGAAGGTAGCTTTGAGGGTTTGGCAATGGTACCAACCTAACCCTAGGTATGTTCCACACACCCCTTGGCATGATCAGGAGGACTATGGAAATGTTTCAAAAAGGGTTAAGGTAGATGTGCTTACCTATGATGGGAAATTAGACCTGAACCCCTTTTTAGATTGGGTAGGGGAGATAGAGGATTACTTTTGAGTAGTGTATACAGGGTGAGGACAAAGTTCAGTTTGCCAAGATAGAACTTGTAGGATCAGCCAGAAAGTAGCGGCAAACTGTGTAATCACCCCTGGAACAGTTGGATGAACCTCCTATTACCCAATGGGAAGTGATGAGACAATGACTGAAAGAGAAGTACCTTTTTCTTTCCCATAAGAAGCAGCTATTTAGTGACTTTTTGAACCATTGACAAACTACCATTGTAGCAAGCTATATTGAGCGACTCAAAAAGTTAATGCTTAGGAGTGCATTGTTGATGTCACGTATCAAACTATAACTAGGACCGTGAATAGTCTTAAGGAGGATGTTAGGAGAGAGGTTAAATTGTTTTTGCCTGTCTTTTGAGGCAGCTTATCAGAAAGTTTAAAGTACCTCAAGATTCCTTGTAGGTCTTCATCTCAGATGAGTGAGTCTTTTCACTCCAAATCCTTTCCTCGGTCTAGAACTATCATCCCGCAATCTGCCCTTGGGGAGAATTCTGCAAAGCAAATAGAGTCCCATCACGTTGTTCACTCTAGAGTCTAGTAATCCTCAAACTAGTAGCTCATTTGTGCATGTCATTGTTGCTACACTAGAGATCACATCGCTGTTCGCTATCCCCAACAAGCTTTGGCTTAAGAGCATGAAACTGATGGCGTGCCTGAAAGCTTGTAGATGCCATTGTATACTTGGGACTTGAGGGTGAGCTTGCTGATGATTTTTGAGGATAATTACCACATTAGTGTGGTTAGGTCTGTCTTATCCACTATTATGGATTGTGAGAAGTCGAAAAGGACTATTATTTTTCACACTTGGATTCATTGTGGAGATGGGACATACAAGCTAGTTATTGATGGGGGTAGTAGCATGATTGCATGAATGTGATCTCCAAGGTTGTAGGAAGATTGAACTTTAAGGGAGATCCAGAACTTCATCCTTTAAAAGTAAATTGGGTAAACAGGACAGATCTACTTGTCACCACGAGGTCACTTGTACCCATCCAAATGAGAGATTCTAAAGATATCGTTTATTGTGATGTGCTCCCGATAGATGTGGCAATGTCATGTTAGGGCATCAAAGGTTCTTTGATCGTATGATGTAACCAATCATGGTAAAGAAAACTCGTGTTTAGGCATAAAGATAAGAAGATCATCTTGAACCCTACCAAGCCCACGCCGAAGGATCTCAAGTTCAGGAACAAGATAGCCCTTTAAGTCCCAATCCAATGAAGTATTCACATGCCATATCATAGAGCTTTTGAGCAAGAGAGCTTAGAAAACATGTGTATTTTAGCAATCATTGCTCAAGGATTGAGAGTTTCCATGTGCGTATCCACCCGATGTAGAAGAGTTGAAATTTGAGTTCTTTGACGTGGTACCTAGTGATCTCCACTTATGCAAGACATTCAACATGTTATGGACCTCATTCCGCCTTCACAATTACCTAATTTTCCAAATTATAGGATGAACCCTAACCAGCATGCTAAATTGAACTGACAGGTAGGAGAACTCTTTGACAAGGGCTTCGTCAGACATAGTCTATTCTAACTCCAAAAAATAATGGATCTTAAAGGACCTATACGGATACTAAAGCCATCAATAAAATTACCATCAAGTACAGGTTTCCTATCCTTAGACTTGAGGATACGCTAGAAATGCTTGCTGGCTCTAATTGGTACTCCAAGATGACTTGCACAACGAAATCAACATATTAGACTTAGGGTATTAGGCCAAGGGATTAGTATCAAATGGCCTTCAAGACCTAGGATGATTTGCTTGAGTGGCTGGTTGCTCTTTGGACTTTCCAATGCTCCCAGCACTCTTATGAGGGTTATGACACATGTTGTGCAGCCATTCATAGAAAAATTCCTAGTGGTCTATTTCAATATATGCTGGTTTACAGTAAGACTAGAGAGGAGCACCTTGTACATCTTTATAAGGTCTTCATCATTTTAAGGGAAGTGAAGTTGTTTGCTAAACTTAATAAGTGCTGCTTCTTACAGTCTAGTGCGCTCTTTCTTGGTTTTGTGGTCTTTAAACATGGAATAGTCATTGATCCTAATAAAGTAAGAGCCAATAGAGAGTGGTCTGGGCCTAAGACTATTATTGAGGTTCGTAGCTTTCATGGCCTAGCTACTTTCTATAGGCAATTTGTAAGGCACCATCAAGGCTCCCATCATTGAATGTCTGAAGAAAGGGGAGTTTCATTGGACCCCTTCAACTGCTAGAGTTTTTAGAGAGGTCAAGCAAAAGATGACTCAAAACATATGTCCTTAGGTATCTAGATTTTAGTAGTCTTGGAGGTGGCTTATGATGCCTCTAGGGTAAGTATAGGTGGGATTTTGAGTCATGAGGGACACCTTATAGCATTTTTTCAGTGAAAAACTCTCAGATGCTAAACAGAGATAGAGCACATATGACAAAAAATTTTATGCTGTAGCGAGATCCCTTCAACATTGGAGATTATTTCTTGTTACCCCAAGATTCTGTGCTCTTTTTTGACCATGCTTTCGATCTCTAAGTTCATAGAAGAGTTGAGTTTTAAGTGTGCTAGTAGAGTTCTTCAACAAGTATACCTTTGTTCTTAAACTCTATTCTAGTTGAGACTAAGGTGGTTGATGGCCTTAGTAGCAGCTATTCTCCATATCATAAGAGTTGAGGTCATTGTGTTTGACTGTATGAAGTATGAGTATCGTATTTGTCCTGACTTTGGGCTAATCAAGGTGAGGGCTATCAAAAAGATTTTCTAGATTTCATCATCCATAAGTAATACATCTTTAGAGGTATTAGGTTATGCATTCCCTGCACTCTTTAAGTTTGGGAACTGCATGTTGGCGGGTTAGCAAGTCATCTAGGTAGGGATAAAACCGTTGCCTTAGTTGAAGATAGTTTCCTTGAAGAGGGATGTTGCTAGGATAGTGTCTCATTGTCGTACCTATCAACCAAATATAGTAGACAAAACATGGGTCCATTAATGCCACACATACCTTGGAGAGACCTACTAAGTTTGGATTTTGTTCTTAAGACTCTAAACAGCTTAGGGACATGATTCCCTAGGTTTTCCAAGATGGCACATTTTATCCCATGTAATGCGACTTCTGATGCATCTCATTTGGCTATATTGTTCTTTAAAGAGGTCATCAAATTGCACACATTGCCAACTTCCTTAGTGTTCAATAGGGATATCAAATTTCCAATTATTTCTAGAAACACTTCAGAAAATGTGTGGGACTCACCTGATGTTTTCTTCTATTCACCTAACTCTTGGTAACCTACTTAGGTGTGTATGACTATTCGAGAAAAAATAGGGTAATTGGGACTTGGTGCTACCTATTGTTGAGCGTGCTTATATGATAATTTTGTGAAAAGGTCCACAATGTCAAATAGTCCTTTTGAGTGTATATTCAGTTACACCCATTGATCTTGTTCCTTTGCCACCAAATGCACATATTTCAGAGTGTGAGTCTTTTGTCCATCACATTCATGAGTTGCATGCCAAAGTTAGGCGAAAACTTGCTATGAGTAACATGGACTCAAAACTTGTTGCCGATGTGCATTGTAGAGCTAGAGACTTTAGTGTAGGCGAGAGTGTCATGGTTCGCATTAGACCTGAACTCTGCCTTATAAATTTGTTTTTAAAGCCCCATGCCTATATAGTTGGCGCTTTCTCCATCCTTAAGAAACTTGGACCTAATGCATTAATTGATTTCCAACTCATATGAGCATTAGTTCAGAATATAATGAGGATTTGACACTGAGTTGCATAATGAGGTCAGGCAAAAACTTGCCCTGAGCAATATGGAATCCAAACTTGCTGCCGATGTGCATTGTAGAGCTAGAGACTTTAGTGTAGGCGATAATGTCATGGTTTGCATTAGACCTGAACTCTACCTTAGGAATTTGTTTAAAAAGCACCATGCCTATGTTGTTGGCTAAACGACCTAATGCATATTTTTTACTTTATTTGCCTACTCCTATGAGCATTAGTCTAGGCTTTAATGTGGAGAATTTGATACCTTACTAGTAAATTGTATGACGAGGTTAGGTGAAAACTTTCCATGAGTAATATGGATTCCAAACTTGTTGCAATGTGCATTATAGAGCTAGAGACTTCAGTGTAGGTGACTGTCATGGTTTGCATTAGGCCTAAACTCTACCTTGAAAGTTTGTTTAAAAAGCTACATGCTCGTGCCATTGGCCCTTTGTCCATCCTTAAGAAACTTGGACCTAATGCATATGTACTTGGATTGCCTACTTATATGACCATCAATCTATTTTTAAATGGGGAGGATTTGAAACCTTACCAAGACACCTTTGAGCCTCTTGCTTTGCCATCAAGTACTCCTATAGGGTCAGGAGCTCCTCAAGCCTCCTATTTCTTAGCCACTGCAGGAGATAGTAGAGTCGATTTTGGATGATGAGTTTGTGACATCTCCTCAAGGTGGTTTTTAACGATACTTAGTTCGGTGGAGAGGTTGTGCCGATTCAAATGCTAAATGGCTTACTCATGATGCTGTCCATGAGAGTGCTCCTTGAGTTGTTGTCATATTTACAGTCACTCCCTGGAGCAACGTTCTTTTCAGCAAGAGGAGTTTGACACAATATCACAAGCCAAGCTTGTTCAAGGCATTATGCTTGCATGTGACTGCTTGCCTTGTGTACATGGGATGAGTAACCATCATGTAAATAGCAGTATAGGCTTAATGCTTTGAGCATGTTTACGCCTTAGTGTAAAGTGGGAGTAAAACTCCTCAATTAGTTTGATGTTTCCTAGTGTCAAAATTAAAATATAATATAAAGCCCTTTAGGGGAGGGTGAGTGTTCACTAGTCTCGTAAAACTCACTAGCTTTTATAAACATGTTTAGCTTAGTTGCCTCCCTAGGTAGATACACATTGCCTACGGAGGGGATGTTAATAAATAACATTGCTTCAATGTTTACAGTGTGCTTGTCATTTGGTTATATGAACTGTTTACTTTCTGCTCGCTTTTCATTCAACTATCATGAATGTGTTCTTCTGGTAAACCACAGTATACTTTGGCTGACTAGTTAAACAAGAATGCTTTAGCTAGTGTCACACGGCCCTTCACAAGGTGTGAAGTATTTGGCCTATGACACGGAGGACCACCTATATTTTTTAGGCCGCCCATTCATTACACTAGTTTTAGGCGTAGATTTAGGACATTGTGTTAGTATTATGTTTTCCTTTGTTTGTGTAATTTCCTCTTTTATTGGGGGGTTTTAGTTTTAGTAGTAGTCGGTATAGATTACTGGTCTGTAAGTTACTTGGACAATTGTTGTTTTTAAGCCAAGACTGTACTTTCAGTCTCCCTCCCTCCCTTCCTCCCTCTCTCTCTTGTGCAGCCTCCCTCTCCTTCTTCTTCCTCCTCCTTGATCCTATCTCTGTTTTGTCCTCTTCTGCCCTTTTCTGTGTTATGTTCTGTCTTTTTCGCTTGCTGTCTCTCTTCTTCAACACTCAATTCAACCTCTAATTACTTCTATTTTCAATATCCTGCAGCACCTTCTTTTCTTCTCTCCTCCTCGTTTTTTCAATTCTCGCACATTTCTGCTGTTGTCCTACATCACTATGAGGGACAACAACATACTCAAAACTCAACCTAATAATCTTCACACCTCTATCCACACAGCAATAAATCATCTTGCTTAAAGTATCAACAACTAAAGTTTTAAAAAAAAAAATGGAACAATGGATCACCTTGTTTGACACCTCTAGAATCAGTAAACCAAAACTTGGGCTCTCCATTCACAATGATGGCAAAAGCTCCCTATAAACGCCCATCCATCTCCTCCTCCTACTTCCAAAACCCTTATCCTCCAAAACCTTATCAACAATTTTTAAATTTTTTTGATAGTCAGGAATTCCAACATGGACGAGCCCTTCAAACCCCCCCCCCCCCCCAAAAAAAAAAAAAAAGCAGCACAAAACTGTGGGAGAACGTGACTGACTCTACAGCTCCTTTCCAATTAATTAAGGATTGGCCTTTGTGCATAATCAAACCCAAGCCCTCCTATTACTAGGAAACCTTGCAGCCCACCCGTGTCCACTTGACTCAACCCTAGGAGGGGCTTATCAACAAATCTCCAACACACCTAACCATGCCTTCTCAAAATCAAGCTTAAAAGCAATATTTCCCATGACTCCTAACATCTTGCAGCACCTCATTAGCCACCAAAGTAGCATCCAAAATTTGACAATCACCAAAGAAAGAGCATAGAGAGTAATCAATTGATATTTTATAAATTTCCACATAGACAATACACTGAAAACAACTCCCAAAGAGAATTCCAAAACCTAGGCCAGTTGGGATCATACATAGAGGAGAACCACAACTCACCCCTCCTCGCCTCTTTTGAACACATAGAAAGAACTGCAAGCATATTATCAACTCCCCCCCCCCCCCCCCCCCACCAAAACCCAAAAAAAAAAAGAATAAAAATAAAAATAAACAAAAGAGGAAAGCACACTCCAAAAGGACCAAACTCCCAATCCTTAAACCTCGACTCCCAAATACTCCCCATCCAAGACCTATCTACCAACACTGTTAAATTAAGAGCACATTGAGGAATACTTCGAGACCATTTGCCTAACCACATGATGTTTCTTGGGGTCTTCAAGACACCTAAAATTCCAACTCAAAACCCTTCTCCCTATATAATTGATATAGGATGCTGGCTTTTGCAACTCCTCTCCTTTCTCTTTTTTAGCCTCCCTTGTAGAAGGAGATAATGTTACGTTCACCTCCTTCCTAGCCAGCACCCACCAACCTAATGGCCAACCTATTCAACAAAGCCTGAGAATTCTCACCATCCCTACCCACATAATTGATAGAGGACGCTGACTTCTGCAACTTCCTCATTTCTTTCTTTTTTCTTAGCCTCCCTTGCAGAAGGAAATAATGTTACTTTTGCCTCCTTCTCAACGTCATCAACCAACCTATCCAACAAAGCCTGAGAATCCCCACTACCCATGCCACCAACCAATGGGTCAACAAACAGGAAGTTTGACCAAAAACCTTTTGGTAATAATGAGACTCCATTTCTGTATCATGCCATTTTAAGGGTTAGTATGCTTTCTTGGAGCACCTGCAAACTAATTCTCAGAAATAATATTAATAGGAATAGAAGAATAAGCAATCCGGAAATGAGAATTAATATCAAGATTAGAAGGAAGAGGAATGGCTAGATGCTCCTTATCAAAACCAATACCATGCTCAATATCAGTTCCAAACAAGAGTTAACCATGTATAGAAAAGCCTAATCACACGTCCATCCATCAAATGTGTCAGCCTCTGTTGCCTTTTTCACAGACTCAGCAATCATCATCAAATTTGATATGTCAGGAGCTTTGTTTGTGACACTGGAACATCAACATGATCTGTCAATTTATTAACAACAGACCTTTAACCCCCCCCCCCCCCACCCCACCCCACCCCAACATCCATATTGAACTCAAATGTCATTGGCTGAGATTCTGAATGCAACTGAGCATCTCATATACCAGACTATGCACCAACATGCATCCATCTATACACCATACACCATCTCTCTTATCAGACTCCAAAGGATTGCCCCCTCTCTAGAACAATTGAAACAACCCATTCCCCACCCCCCCCCCCCCCAAATTCACACCCTTACTAGGCTTCCCCCTCTGTGAATCTGCATTTCTCCACTAACTGTAACCTTCTTCTTCCCTGTGTAACTCCTACATCAGCTGATCAGACAACCCTACGTACCTCTCTCACCTTACCAGAACATCTTGTTGAGTATTTAGTTCCACCAAGTCATCAAATGATCCCCTAGGGTGACAGCAACTAACTTGTTCAGAGGAAGAAGTTGAAGGCCCTGAATTGAATCCTCCTCCTTGGATAAGCCCACCTCCATTCGCATTTCTATACCATAAACTTGGGCTTAACCAAAAAGACCCTGCAGCCCAAGCTTGCAATAACTCCAGACCTATTAGGTTTGTTAGATTACCACTTTACCTAAAAGCTTAGGCTGTTAGGTTGTGGGCCAGCATTGTAAATCAAGTTTTAACATTCCCCCCCCCCCCCCAAAAAACTGGACGTGCAGCCCAACAGCATGTGGAAAGATAATGATAAAATGACAAATAAAACCATTATAAGGAACAAACAATAAACATGGGCAAGCCGCCTAGAACCCAAGACCACTTGGTAATCAGCTCTAATACCATGCTAGATTACCACTCTACCTAAAAGTTTAAGCTGTTAGATTGCGGACCAACAATGTATATCAAGCTTCCACCATGCTCATTTTTGTTTTGAACCACAGATTCATTCTCATCCATTTCATTTGAAATTTAAATTTGAACCAATAATTAAGAGTTCCATGGTTCCACAACCTAACAGCTCAAGATTTTGGGTGGGAATTGGGTAACAATTGGAAACAGAGCTAGTTTGCTTCAGCACCATAGTTGCACCACCGGCGCGGTTCCAGTCCTGAGTATTTAATCAAATATGGAGGCATTTCTATAAAGGGTAGGAAATGTGGAGTGGAAGCCAGGCAGGGCACGTAGTGTAAATCCAGTTGTATAAAGAACCCATGAATCCAGATTGCAGAATCAGCCAAGCAGAAGTTCTACAAAGTTTTTACTGCACATGAACAGAAGTATGGATTCTAAGCTTTATAAATTTTACTTTGCAGTTTCTTCTATATTCCCTGTCAAATAAGCTCATGTCCTACTACTCGGTCAAACCTAATCCAAACTATGTCAAACTTATAACTGAACTTACCAGCATTTTGGAGTGTTAGAAGTTTTATTTTGCCCATACAAAATGAAATCCAAACAGAAATATCTAAATCGAAACCCAGACCCCAAAAAAAGTCACAAATTTCTCTTCGATGGAAGAATTCATTTTTTAAAGTTGCAACCTTTACAATCTCCCTCATTCTTATTCATATTCTGTTAAACACAAAAGAATGACAAATATTACCAGTACATAATGACCATTTAACTTCTGAACATAAACTACTAAAAGTTCTAAATTGTCCTTTCAAATAGTGATTCAAGACCAAGATATGATTTGAAACAAAAATGCCGGACCAAATATGCAGGACATCTGTAACAGACCATAACATCATAATGTACGATTCACTAAATCACCAGACAAGCTCCTTGCAAAAAAATAGGAGAATAAACATAGAAGTGAAATGTTGCATACAATGGGCATTATCTCTACACCATCAAAGTTCATCCTTGTTAAGCATAGAAAATATCTTCATACAGACATTTTTTGTAGTTTCCGCGACTTCTGACCACAGATATTTGCCTACCAAAAAAATAAAATAATTTTGGCAGAATAAGATGAAATTTCTAGTTAAAATTACCACACTTCAACTTCTCGTATGGAAGAACTTGAAAAGATCTACAACGTGACAAGCACTAGCACGATGCTTCCCTAGATAAGTTGTTGCCACTGCACAGAAGCTACCCTATAATTGCTTACTCCTTTCATTATGCATGTATTATGCAAATAAACTTACAAAACAAACAGTCTTGCATACAAAGCTCAAATTAAAACTTGTTCAAACTATAAGATGCTAAAAAAATCATGGGAATTTCATACGATGACAAGGTGAAATGCTTCAAAATTTAAGGATTATATAACTTCATTGTGACAACAGATCAAATTCTTTGAAGAACTGCAGAAAGAGAGAGAAGGAGAAGGGGCACTTCTCTTTCTGTAAAATAGCATTGCTTGCTTGATTATCAATAAACAATAATAAATTACAAATTAAATATTTTTAATGAAGTTTAAAAAAAAATCTTCAGGCTTATCATATGTATATGTATGTTTATTTACTGTTGATTCTACTGTTGGTCATTTTCCTTGTTCATATATAGTTCTTTTTAGGATTCAACCAATCATTCCGTCTAGTAATGTTGTATCCATTTCCATAATTAAATGTAAACAGTGCACTCACAATTAACATGTTGTAGCCATATCCATGTCCATGATTCACAGTTAATAATTAACTAGAAAATATCAAATAAGGCCCTTTTGTTAGTTCATGAGATTCATAATTACAAAATGTCATTTTTTTAAAAGTACTATAAATTTCTACAGGAAGAATTCCAAAGCAATTGGTCCGACCAAAATATAATGCGAACAGAGTATCCCTTGCGATCATTGCTCAATGATTTTTTTAGTCTAACCTCTCTTATTGCAGTAACCTCTGCATGTGCAGTTGGGTCAGTGTTTTTCAAAACCATGTTGTGACAGCTGACAACTACTTCATCATTACGAACAACAACTGCTCCAAATGGGCCTCCATCTCCAGAATCAACCCCTTTATATGCTTCTTCTACTGCTTTTGTTAAGAATTTGTGGTCTCTATCCTGTACAACTGGTTGAACAACAAATCGAAAAAATGAAGCAATAATAACAGAAGCCATGCATATAAATGTTACAAAAGCCTAAGCCCCGTATTCAACAAAAAGGAAATCAAAGGTATACAGCAGGGGAATACTGAATGAGAGATACAATTATGTTCCAGTGATATACAAGAAGAGGCATCTAAATGACCCTTCAACATGTATCGCTAGATGACTGAACAAGAAAATAGTTTTAGTAGATGAAGATAGCCTTCTGAATTATCACATAAATTGAGACAGTGATGTGAAAAGAGCGAGTCCAAATTGACATATTAGCTCGCAAACGACTGATCGTGTCATCTTACAAAAATCTCAAGGTGGAAAAGCACAATCCAACAAAATATAAAATTCAAAAAAAAAAAGAACTGAAAAAGGATGTAGAAAATAGAATTAAATCTACTCCAACACAAGAAAAAAGTAAAAAAAACAGGCTAACAATTTAAAAAATCAGTTTTGATAATATATGGTACCATATCCTATCATTTTTACTTGAGAGAGAAAATAGTAGAAAGAAGTAACTAGATAACGTAAAGGACCCCTTACCTTCTTGATGGCCAGCAAATGCAGAGGCTACAGAAATGGTTCCATCTTTAGCTTCCACAACTAAAGAAAAGAAAACAACAAAAAATTAAAAGGAATAGATTATATCAAATGCTCATATGTTGCAAAAACAAGAACAAAGAAAATGTTTGTCAAACATATTTTGTATCCCCACTTTGTAGCCACATGTATAGGTTCTTGACAATATGGTCAAATTTGTGCTTGAGAAATTCATTTGAGTGGGCTATATGTCAACATCCTCAATTGCTTAACTATAAAATGGGAATATAAAGCATGATACTATAGCATTGTTGAAGAACAATTATTGCCACCCATATAGAGAGTCTCAAAGATATAGGAATAATCACTGCTAAAAATGTCATTTAATAATTTCACTTTTCAATTTGCATGATCGGAGACCATACCACCATATCATTTCTTATCAAAGAACGAAGGGATTAACGGAGGCCGTTCAAAGAGGCATAGGTCAACTAAACGGTATTCCTATAGCAATTGAGTTATGGATTTTCAGTTTGAGTGAGTATTATCGGGGCTGTGAGATAAACGCATTTGGCTAATCCTATTAAGGGTAGAGGTGAAATTTCAGCTTGTAAACCTCAGCTAATTGACCCGCTTCAAATGACTGGTTTGAAGCAAAAAGGTGTAAGGAAAAGAGGATCCAGTCATCCAATTTCAAGGAACATCCAAATACTTCTTAATTGAATATTCGAATCATTATCTACATATCCCAAGTATAAAATTACATGTCTGATGTACAAATTACGGCAAGGAACGCAACCCATTATAAACGTCTCAAAAAGGCGTAAAATTGTGATTGTAACAAATACAGATCATCTACCCAGAAAAGGAATGGGAGAGAGAGAGAGAGAGAGAGAGAGAAGACTAGTCGCTGACTCCAAACATGGGAAAGAAGAGACTAAGCAAGCAGCAGTTCCGGATCTATCCAACAGTAGATGTGAATAAAAAGCCAACAGGGTGCAAAACCAAAAAAAAAAATACAAAAACGAATATTCAACAGAGATTTCCTGCTCAAAAATTGAAAGAAAAGAAGAAACAAAACATGCAACAAAAATCTGCAATTCTGCATAACCAAGAACTAATGGAACTGGATACAAAATGCAAAAACCGTTCGCTATGGATCTATCTGACGAGCCCCCCAAAACAAAGCCTTAAATCAAATATCAATACACAACCATCAAAGATCAAGCATGCTAAAATACTCTCAAATAATGAAAATCAGAAAAATAAACGTTTAAGAATCGTACCATTCGCATCTTCCATGATAGAATTCAAGTGAAAGACGTGAAAATGAATGAATTAAGGAAATGGGTATTCACGAAATTCGCCGGAATCAGAAAAAGAAAGTAGATAAAGAAGGGAAGTACGAAATAAAACGAAGAAAGCGGTCCACCAATTGGAATATTATATACTGCTCGAAGGATAGAAAACACCAGAGGAAAAAGAAAACGGTAAAGAAAAAGAAAGTGAGGTGACGTAGAAAAGCCGAATCCCGCGTCAATTCCTCTTGCTTCTAGATAATCAATAAAACCCGTGCGACACAGCGACAGCAAGAACCCTGCTCCTGCCCAGAGGAGGTAAAGGCTTGGAAGCTGCCGGCAAGGGAGGGACGCCCTTGCGTGCACATGACATGTATATATATATATATATATTTTCTAATAATAATACAGGTAATAATTGTTATTACCTGTATTATTATTTATTACCTTTTTCATTTACGTTATTAACTAATTTAATTAATAAAGAGATATTAATGAAAATACCGTGAGTTAAATATTTACAACAAATAATCATCTTAATTCGATGGTCCTAATTAGACTTTTAAGTTCAATTATTAAGGATTAATATTTATGCAAATTAACAATGGTTGTTTAATTGTTCATTATAATGCACTGCTATTAAGAATGCAATTACAATGAATTATTATTAATCATATACTTTAGCATTTAATATAATAGCAGTGAAATAAAATTATTAATATATATTAAAATTGTATTTAATATATAATCTATTGTTATTATCAAATTATTATTCTTTATTAATTATTTATAATAGTGAAGTTTGATATTAGAGATTATTATGATAAAATATAACTGATATATTTTATGAACTACTATGGTGCATTAGTGTTAATAATAAAATATATTGGTAAATTATGTGTCTAGAAATTATTAGTACAAAATTAGTATTTTTTATTAAATATTAACAAAAATAATTTTGTGAATTAGAAAATACACATTAAAATTTTCAATTTAATTAATAGGTAATATTATTAATGGTATATTCATAATTTATACATTTTAAATAATCTTAAATTTTATTATTTGGAAGAAACTTGGTAAGTTCTTCTTTTAAAAAATTGTGAAATTCTAACTTTGTTTTGAATAACAAAATTTAAAAAATCAAATCAACCAAGTCTCAATTTGTCTTTTAAAAATCTCCTAAATCCACAAATATTCTTTTTATTTTTGTAAAAGATGTAAATAATAATAATAATAATAATAATAATAATAATAATAATAAAGACGAGACATAAATTTTATGTGGTTCGGTTATGTCTACTCCATCGGCGGATAGGATAAAAAGTATCACTATTTCAAGAGGAATTATAAAATGATTTGAAATCGGCCTCGTACAAAATATTTCTCTTCTTTCTATCTCTCTTCTTCTCTCATCCTTTTTATTTGTATATTTACTCCAAGTCTTATGCGTGTATGTCAAAATGAGAGGGAGAGAGGGCCTTTTTAGGGTAATAAGGATAGCACATAATTTATGGTGGTGGAAAACGAAGGGACATAATTTATGGAAGCGAAAAATGAAGGAGTGACGGCCATTAATTTTTATGGTTTTCATAACACTGCCCCTTAAATGTCTCTTATATATTAACTGTCTCATTCCGATGAGATGAACCAATTTCTTGAATGTTGTAGTAGGCAAAGTTTTGGTGAACAAATCTACTAGATTATTACTTGATCGAATCTGTTGAACATCTATATCACCATTCTTTTGGAGTTCATGTGTATGGAAGAATTTTGGAGAGATATGATTTGTTCTATCACCCTTTATGTATATTCCTCTTAGTTGAACTATACATGCAGTGTTGTCTTCATATAAAACTATTGGAATACCCTTGATTGATTGAAGACCACAATTTACTTGGATATAAGAAATCATTTATTTGAGCCACATGCATTTTCTACTAGTTTCATAGATAGCTAGTATTTCAGAATGATTAGAGGATGTTGTTGTAACTGTCTGCTTTATAGATTTCCAAAAAATAACAGTTTTTCCGTAAATAAATACACATCTAGTTTGAGATTTATCATTATGAGGATCAGATAGATATCCAGCATTTGCATATCCTACTAGTTGAGACTTGTAATCAAATGAGTAGAATAGACTCCAATCATATGTACCTCTTAAATAGCGTAGAATGTGCTTAATTCCATTTCAGTGTCACCGAGTAGGAGCAGAGTTATATCTTGCTATTAGATTTACAGCAAATGTAATGTCGGGTCTTATACAATTGGTCAAAAACATCAAAGTTTTGGTGAACAAATCTACTGGATTATCACCTGATCGAATCTGTTGAACATCTATATCACCATTCTTTTGGAGTTCATGTGTATGGAAGAATTTTGGAGAAATATGTTTCGTTCTATCACCCTTTATGTATCCTCATCTTAGTTGAACTATACATGCAGCGTTGTCTGCATATAAAATTGTTGAAATACCCTTGATTGATTGAAGACCACAATTTGTTTGGATATAAGAAATCATTTATCTGAGTCACATGCATTCTCTACTAGTTTCATGGATAACTAGTATTTCAGAATGATTAGAGGGTGTTATTGTAACTGTCTGCTTTATCGATTTCTAAAAAATAACAGTTTTTCCATAAAGAAATACATATCTAGTTTGAGATTTAGCATTATAAGGATCAGATAGTCATCCAGCATCAACATATCCTACTAGTTGAGACTTAAAATCAAATGAGCTCAAATAGCATAGAATGTGCTTAATTCTTTTCCAATGTCGCCGAGTAGGAGTAGAGTTATATCTTGCTAATAGATTTACAGCAAATGTAATGTCGAGTCTTGTACAATTGGTAAAAGACATCAAAAAGCTGATAGCACTTAAATATATTACTTCAGGACCAAGTAATTCCTCCTCCTCATCATAAGGTTGAAATTGATCCTTCTTAATATCAAGTGATCGTACCATAATTGGAGATCCCAAAAGATGAACTTTGTCTATATAAAATTGCCTTAATATCTTTTCGGTATATTTAGATTGATGAACAAGAATTTCGTCATTTACATGTTCAATCTGTAGGTCAAGACAATATTTTGTATTTCCTAAATCTTTCATCTCAAATTCCGCCATTAAATAGTTAGCAGCTTTAGTGAGCTCTTCAGGAGTCCTAACTAAATTCAAATCATTAACATAAACAATAATTATAGCAAATTCAGATTCTGACTTTTAATAAAAATGCATGGACAAATTAGATCATTTATGAATCCTTCTTTCACAAGGTACTCACTTAATCGATTGTATCACATGCATCTAGATTGATTTAATCCATATCAAAAATGTTGGAATTTAATTGAATATATATTTTTGGGTTTTGCTTCAGGTAATTTAAATCCTTTAGGGATTTTTGACTCACTATAAAAATGAGCAGCGCAAAGGTTATCTCAAGTATAGGAATTCTGTTGCGTAATAATTAGCCCAAAAGGTCATATCATCTCCTCATGGGCAGCAGATTAATTTCGAACTCGCATAAAACAAAAAGAAAATAAGAAAAAAAAATGTTTATTGAACACAGTTCAAATTCAATTTCTTGGGATTTTTGAGAGTTTGTGACGAAATTAAAACAAGTGAAACCTAAACTAAAAACATAACATGATTAAACAAAAAAATAACTATCATGCAATTAAACAAATCAACCAACTATGCCAACCTAGTATAATCCATTCAATGACTCATTCACCCATTCAAACAAACAATAACGCAATTAAACAAGCAAAATGATCAGCTCATTAAGCATTCAAATAATAGACTAAGGAAAAGGACTACATTAATCTCATAAAGACATTCAACAACTAGATGAACGTAAACAAAGGCCTAAACAAAAATATAATATACCCAAGCAAAGTCCTAAACAAAAACAAAGTCAACGTAAATGAAGTCTTAAACAAAAGTAAACTCAACCAAATACTTAAAATAAATTCACATTAAAATGAGCTTAAATGAAAATCAATCCAACAATAATAAGTTTCAATAAATATTAAAATGACATGGAAGTTTAAACAAAATAATTAATTAGAGGAACAAGAGGGAGTGAGAGAGAACTAAAACAAAAATTAAGCTAATAAAAAAAATTCTTCAACAATGAAATAAAATAAACACACTAATTAATTTAAACAAACATTTAACTCCAACATTAACTTTAAATAAAAGCAAATTAAACTCAACAATAAAAATACTCATACAAATATTAAATTAAAACAAGGTAAGAGAGAGAGAGAGAGAGAGAGAGAGAGAGAGAGAGAGAGAGAGAGAGAGAGAGAGAGAGAGAGAAATGAGTTGCCAAATGTGAGGAGGCCTGTAGCTCCTTGGTTCTTGAGCGGCCAAGCTCCCAAGAGAGACCCCAGCCCCCTTGTATTCGGTTCTCTCCAAAAAGCACCCTCTGCGACTCTTTCTATTCCTTCTATTCAGTATCACCCCCTGCTCCTCAAAAGAACTTTTTTTGCAAGCCCCCTAAAACCCTAGCGTCCTCAAACCCTACTCCCTCCTTTCAATTAAAGTCCCCTCAGCCAGCTGCCCGAGACCTAGCGCATGTGTAGTGACCCGAAGAATAATAGTATTTAAATAATAACAAGGGAGAGTAATGGAAGTAGTAACAGAAGGAGGCAGCCGACTTCATCAACGACATTGCATTTTGGATGGAATAACCCGAAATATTTTCCACAGGGCCTCGCCGATGAACACAAGAAGTTCGTTGACGAGTGCATAAGGGGACCTCATCAACGAAGCTACGACTCGTGGACGAGAAGATACCGAGAGAAGAATTTAGGCTATTCTGAATTTCATCGATGAAGGGTAAGGTTCGTCGACGAAATTACTTAAGGACTCGTCGATGAGATGACGTGGCTCGTTGACGAAGCCCGCAGTATAAATAGCCCTAAACTCGTTTTAATCACAGAAATTTGTCGCAGCCTCTCTCTCTCTCTACACCTACGGCTCCTCCCTCTTCTCTCTTCGATTTTGGCCCTGTTAGTAGCCGAATTGACAATCTGGGACCACCACGACGCTCTTGGCGAAGTTCTCTATAAGTTTTCCAGAGCGGATCGTTGGTGGGATGAAGTTGGAATTCATCCCAAATCTAGGGTAAGGTCTTTTATTTAGTTTTTTGCCTTCTGGCAATTGTAGGAAATGATGTAGGCCAAGAAATATTAATATTTTGTTCTAGAAAATTTGATTTTCAGGGTGTTAAGTGGAGAACCCTGCAGGTGTAGGACCCGTTACAGTAGGGGGATTTTAGCAGAAATCAGGTAAGGGAAATATGCTATGCTAGGCAATTTTACTATGTTTCAGCATAAACTATACGTTTTTATCAGATGATTATTCACGATAGAAATTTATACAGTTTATCATTTATGTATAATATGTTTAAAATCTTTGTGTGGCTTGAGAATATGGGTATAGTAAAGAAACATGTTTTACAATATTTTCATGATATGATTTACAAAACATACAGCCAGTGGTTATGTTTTATAGTAATTACAAAATACCATGATTATACAGTTTTCAGTACCATGATTATACAGTTTATAGTACCATGATTATACAGTTTTCAGTACCATTACTTATAGATTACAGTTCAGTTAAAAAATACAGATGATAATCATGGTAAATCCGATAGTTGTATATAGAAATGTATTATATAGTATCAGACCATGTTGGACCATACAGTTACAGAGCACGATACCTTAGCTACATACAGTTTACAGAGTGCAACCACCTATTCAGATAATACGTGGTAGTAGGTCGATCGTATAGTGCCGTGACGTGGACATGCTCCCCATCAAATATGAGTTGAGGAGGGCAGATCAGACCGAGGGAGTATAGTGGTTTACCCTGGTCGGCCAGCTAGGGTAGATCCCGCCTACGGGCCGCATAACCCTATCATGAGGGGTTAAATCATAACACACAGTTATTCACAGGGAAGTTTTCAGTTATTATTATGTATATACAGATTTACAAATACAAAGAATATACTTATGTACATTAGAAGTATTTTAAATAGTAACCTAAAATACCGATATGTTAAGCAACATGGAAATGGTGGTGGTTCTATTACTTGTACTGTATTTACAGATCCAGTTATACATGATTTTATATAAACATATTTTTCATAATATTGTAACTCATCTGCCGCACACTAACAATAGCATATTTCGTCTTACTGAGTGTTGGTTCATCCCAATTATTTTAACATTTTTCAGGTGATCCAGGTAGGCGAGCAGATCAGGCTCGCAGATAGAGAGGCCTCAATATTGCCCTGATATTAGAGTGAGTATTTTTGGGAGTATTTTTGTATAGCCTTAGCCAATTGAGGGTATTTCTAAGGAACGGTTATATATGCATATTTTAGGAAACAATTTAGCACTCTGGTATTGTATATAATTACATGTGGTTATATTTATTTGATTTCTGCTTCTCGCTGCTTAGGTTGATGATTGGGTTTAATCCAGTATGGTATCGAAGCATGATAAATGTCATAGTATAAAAAATAAAAAATAAAAACTCAATTAAATAGCAGGTCGTTACAGCATAGGCCTTACGTGCATGATCCATGAATCCTTACGACCTTCTTGTTTTCCTTCACACACGTGGCCCAGCTTTCTTTGTTTCACACCGCCCTCTAAAAATTTCTTGACCCAGTTGCTTTTGCATGCATGGCCTAGCTACGTCTCATGCACACCTAGCTTTTCATGTGCATGGCTGCCAGCTTACTTGATCCTTTTCATTTCGTGCATGCATGGCTCGAGACCCAGTGCATGGGCCTTACATGCATGGCTTCTCCTTTCTTATTCCTCCTCTTTTGCATGGCCCATGCAAATGCATGGGCTCTCCTCTTCACACAGCACAACCCACATTAAATTTCACACATCTCATGGCTTCAAGCAATAATTCCTTGCATGCTCACGTGCTCCAATTCTGGACTCTCCTCATGTGCGTAGCCTTCATCTTTTATTCTCAAACATTGCCCTACAATAATTAAACATGAATATTCGTAAATTTATGGTAAAATTAGGATAATTATCTTAATATTATCAACTGAGCTCAATGATTAAATACTGGACATAATTAGGCATTTAAATGAAATTACAATCTTTAATTAATACTTTTTAAATACTTAATTATGCAACTTTGACGTGTAATCACACTCCCCAATTAACGTTTTGCTAGTTTCTAACAAATAACGTGAATGCATTCATACCAGGGGAGTAGCAACCATAATTTCAATAATCTTGAAAATCACATGTCATGAAATATGCTTAATGAGTTTAGGAACACAAGAAACGGATTAATTCAAGTTAAGTATCAACGGAGAGATTTATGCACCATTTAGTAAATTAACCAAGGTAGTGGAGTGTAACAAAGCTCACGTGCATGAGAATAAGGTTAGAATTCCAAGATTGACTATCAATAGACATTAACGGTTTCAATCACAACAATTAATCTGAGACAGCTGCACAATCTTACTCTAATTCAAAACCATTGTAATGGCGACTTTCACACTATTACATTTTAAAAGGCACCCACTTTATTGTTTAGTTAGGACCCCGGTAGTAGGTAGTCATTTCCAATGCATAAATGTACAATGGTGGCTTTCACGTTACTACACTTTAGAAGGCACCCACTTTGTTATTTAGTTATGACCCCGATAATAGGTAGCCCTTTCCAAAACACAATTGTTTTCCTCTTCTTATTTCTTTTTTTCTTTTTTTTTGTTCTTTTCTATCTTTTTCTTCTTCTCTTTTTGCAATTAATCCCTAGTTTGTTTCTTATTTTGATCTGCTTCAAGCTTTTTCTTTTTATCTTTTCTCTTTTTCTAAGCCATTAGGATATGATTTATTAGAATCTCAAACAACTGAAGTATACATCAACCAAAAGCGATCTAAGGTAGTCTTTCTATGTATTCCGACCTGTGTAGTGTGTGTGTTTAGAAAAACTTATTTTTGATTCGACCCATTCTTAAACTTTCCTTTGCCTCGTTCAGTGCTACCCTTTATCACAAGTCCTTCTCCTTCATCACAAATCTTCAATCTTTGATAAAAATTCAACAAGGCACTTGTTACCTCTTCTAAATCAAAAGTTTCTTTTCCCCACGTAAGAGTGGTCGTAAGATTTTCATAGGTATGAGTTGAGGATAGGGAATCTAACAGCATCAAAGTCTTAGCATCCTCATCAAACTTCACATCAACTCTCATAAGATCACTTATGATTTGATTAAACGTATTGATGTGTTGATCTAGACTAGATCATTCTACCATCTTAAGCCAATATAAATGCTGCTTAAGAAAAAGTTTGTTATTAAGGGATTTATACATGTATTGACTTTCTAACTTTCGCCAGATAGCCGTTGGAGAATCCTCCTCCATCACCCGATAGAGAACTTCATTAGCCAAACACAAGCGTATTGTAGACGCTGTCTTTGCTTTCAAATCTACCCATGTTGTCTCATTCATTCCTTCCGATTGAGTATCAAGTAGAGCCTTAGTCATTCCCTGTTGCACAAGAATATCCTTCACTCTCCTCTGCCATAAACCAAAGTTTCTAGTTCCATCAAATTTAACGATGTCAAACCTTGCAGAAGACGATCCCGATGCCATAACAACTTCTCGCTGATACCAATTTGTTGTGATAATGGATCAGATAATGAAGATACACAACAGAAATTAAACAACAAGTAAATAAAAATACACAACCAGAACAACAACACAAATATTTATGTGGTTCAACAAAGCCTACGAAACAATAACACACAAATTTTCACTAAGAAAGTTAAGATGTACACAATACACTTCTCTAATGACCATCTTCACTCTCATATATTCCTAGAATAACATATATAAAAGTTTCTCGTTGGTTTCCCCTTATTTGCCCAACCACCCAACGTTCAAAATTCTAAATTCTAAAATTCTAAAAAACTGCTCACAACCCAAGCGTCTCTCGTCAATGAACACAAGGTTTCATCGACGAGACCAAGAAGACCCTTCGTTGACGAAAACAGACTTTCGTCGACGAATCCAGAAGTCTGAAATTTTCTACTCTCGGTAATTACTCGTCGACGAACTTCAAAGCCTTCGTCGACGAGCCTCTGCTGTCCCCTCGTCGACGAACATAAGCCATCGTCGACAAGGCTGCTGTGCTGCCCCCTTCATATTTTTTTTTTTTTTCCTTATAAAAACAAAAGAATAAGAGCCACAAATAACAATAGGGAAATTTTTCACTTTTGAATACCTCTAGTTCTCCAATAGCAAATAAGGATTTATATTTATTATTTTTTAATTAATTTTTAAATAAATAATAATGTAAGTATAAAAAAAAAAAGTTAAAATTTCCACTTTCCAATTTGCCTCCACCAAAAATGCATTTAATGCATTCTTTAATTGCATCCAATAAATATTCTCTACTTAATGCATTCTTTAATTGCATCCAATAAATATCCTTATTAACAATTTTTAAATAAGAAAATAAGGATTTTTATTTAATATATATATTTAAAATTTTTTAAAAAAAAGAAAAAGAAAAAGAGGCATAGCATATAAAACTAATGTTATATAATAAGTTGAAAGTTAATTTTTTGGAAAAAGAAGTTTTTTTTTTTTTTTTGTAGAAAAGGGTTTAGTGATTTACTTTATTTTTTTTATTTTTAATGAAATATAAAGTATTTATAATTAGCATTAATTATATACATATAAAATTGTATAATTATACAAATATAATTATGTAAATATACATATACATTATGTTTCAACCACTGGGTTGACTCACCAGTTCGACTTGTCAATCGATGTAGCGAATTTTCTAAATTGATCATCGATCTAAGTTTAAAACTATATTGCAATAACAACAAAAAAGAAAACGAAAATAGATGAAAAACACGCAAGCAACAAGATTCAAATTTATATGTCAAAACCTACCAAATTTGTAGTCATGCCCGATAACCACTTCAACACGCCCATCAGATATTATTTTATTTGTTAAAGTATTATTATCATAAAATAGAAGATGGGTTAAGTGGTGAAAGTTCGGGGAATAATGACAAAAAAGAAAAATAAAATAGAAAGAGAACACGAGCAGCAGAATATGCCTGTAAAGCTCACACAATTTGTAATCATGTCCGATAACTATTTCGTCATGCCGATCAAGGAATTTTAACATGATCAATACAACATTACACCATGCCCTACCAAAATTCACCTCATTTCTTCATCCCACCATGATCAAAGTTAGTGTTAGCACCGGAGAAGTCCATGGGTGGGCTTAATACACATAGGTGAGTACCAACTTGACCCAAAAGTTTAAACCTATTGGGTCTTGGACCCAACCATGTATTTAAGCACCTATCATCCACTCAATTTTTTCAATGTGAGACAAACTCAAAAGTGGAATTCTCAACAATCTCCTCCTCACTTGTGAATTCCAATTGCACCCCCTTGAATGAAAATTGTCTCCTTTATGGGATGGGAATAAGCCCAATTCTCCAACAATTGCTCAAGTGGGACTTACTACTAGCGTCTTGCGTGTCTCGGATTGTATTCCACGTGCCTTCGTATGTTAGACCCAAGATCCAACCAACCTTTTTCTCCTTTATGATTTGCAAGCCATATTAGGTTTTCAAAACATGAAAAATAAAAAAATCAAACCAACTTTTTTTAAAATAATGATTGGGTATGTAACATTTACACAGTCATTTTGATAATTCAAACATGACCTCCAATTAGAAAAAAAAAAAAAAGGTGAACATTGCATGCATGAAAACTTTCATCAAAATAATATCTTAACAAAGTAGATATGTTTTATTCCTTCTTTTTTTTTTTTTAAGAATCTCAAAGTTGATTTTAAAATATAAAACTTCAGTGCCAAATTTGCTAATAAATTGCACATTTCAAGATTGGAAGCAAAGCAACATAAAATTTATATTTGACATATTCATATTCTCATATAAGATTCAGAACCAAAGGGTTAGATTGGAAGCAAAGACGACTTAAAATTAAGTTTCCAAAATTAGTAAAACAAAAACTAGAATCCAATTTTTTTCATATGCAATTTCCATTTTCAAAATTGTCACAAAAAAGATTCAATACATGAAAGGGTGAATCAAACCTTGATTAGTGCATTAATTTGCTTGAACATCTTCAATGGATTGGATCAAAAAAACTAAGAAGTTCCTTAAAAAAATAGGATTGAGTAGAGAAGATCAATACTTCTGAAGAAAGTGGGCAAGACTGTGCTATGCAATTGTCACTAGTTAAGAATTGGTGGGAGTCCCAAATAATGAAATTGTGATAAACACTACACTAACGGAGTTGAATTTATATTTGAGTTCATGAAATTATTTTGGAAGGTAAATAAATTGGGAGCAATTTTTACGAAATCTCATGGAATTACTCTGGACGATAGATATATTGAGAGCAAATTTTACAAAATATATGTGGTTTTGAGTAAGAGATAGAAAGAGGTCAAGACTGGAGAGAGAGAGAGAGAGAGAGAGAGAGAGAGAGAGAGAGAGAGAGAGAGAGAGAGAGAGAGAGAGAGAGAGAGAGAGAGAGAGAGAGAGATTTGTGACAATGAAAAAAGAGGGAGAGTGTGAGGGAGAGACTTATGTCAAAGTAACCAAAAAAAAAATTAAGACACTAAATATAAAGAAATTTTTTATGGGTTAAGTTGTACAAATTAATAACATGCTCCAATAATAACCTAGAAAAGAAGAATTCAACCAATCAAAAATTTATTTGAAATTTTAAAATTTTTGATTTTGAGAAATTTGGATTTGGGGTTTGGAGGATTCTTAAGTAAGGATGATCTCTTTTAATATTATAGTATAGATGTAAACAATATCAGTATTTATATTATCCATAATTATTTTAATTCATAATATTAGCGTATAGAGCTTTTCAATAGGGTTTTTTTTTTGAAATATTGTGTTCGAACTAATCTTCTTGAATACAATTAATAAATTCTTAATTTGCAGAGATTTTGATTCGAGTATACCATTTATGAATATTGATTCTTTCTATTTTATTGAGCATATTGTCTTAGTTATTGCTAGACTTTCTCTATTGATTATTCCTCTGTCCAATTGTTCTTTTATTTATAATATTTCATTATTTACTTCTACTCCTTTTGATCGAGTAAAGTTGTTTTGATATTAGAGTCGATCCAAATAGCCTTTAAATTATCCTAATATTCTCTTGAATTTTCTCTTGAATTACTATAACAGTATTTAATTTTTTAATAAAAATTGATAAATTGTTCATCAAATCCGAATTTGTATTTAGACTACTAGTTTAGTTTTTGTTTGGTCCTTTTGTTAGTGTAAAGTGTTGGTCAACCTTTTGATAATTTGTTGATCAGTTCGCCTTATTTAATTTAGGGTGATTCTAGTCGTAGAAGCATTAGGTCTAACAGTAGTTATTTACTAGTAGTCTTCAATACAATTAAGGTGAGATGAATAAGTTACTCAAAACTTTATTAAAAGCTTCAAGCCGTAAGAGTAATTATGTTGATCAAATTGAAAAGAATATCGAAGATCTTGATGAAATTCAAAGTCAATAATCAACTTTTAATACCAACCCTTCACTAAAAGTTAAGAAAATATACCAATTAGGTTCCTTAGTCTAAATCAATTTCAACTATCAAATTTGAATTACACTTTATATAAATTTAAGTTTTAAATTTTGAACTGTCAAATATGGAGCAATACTTTTAAATACAATTTGAGTTGTAGGATTTCACCCTATATATGCTGATTTAAAGTAAAATGGTGAGATTTATTGAGTAAGGTATATAATAATTTATATAAATCAGAACATGTGAATAGCATAATTTGTAAGACGTCGAAATATATGGGAGACCTTAAATTTTATATCAATTAAAGATTGAAAGAACCCCTAACTTATAAGGTCACAGTTCACCACATCATACAATTTTAAGGATAAAATCAAACGGATCAATTATTTTAACTCTTTCAAATACGACTTGAGATTATGCACACACAAGCATATAATAGATCAAAAGAAAAATAAGACAAAAATAACAGAACAATAATTATACGTGTTTGGGCAATGAGCTAATATTTGGTAGTGTTTGGGACATGAATTTTAGGATTTAAACTTAAATTTATATGAATTTTGATTAAGTTTAATACAATTTTGTACCATATTTTTATTCAAATCCAAAAGTTTAATTTCAAAACCTGAAATCCATGACTACAAATTACCATCCAAAAAATTCCCAAAATACTTTCCAATAGAAAGCCCTACTTTAAAGTACCATATATATTGTTGTGTTATGAACATGCCCATGTGAATGTCAACTCAAAAATCAAAACCAAAACGTGTAATAAACACGTTTCATGTCAATCCAAACTAATTTATCAACTTTATTAGTTTTATTTTTAAATAAGTAATTTTAGATGAGGACATGCCTATTTAACTGTAATATATATATATACACGTGCATGCTCCATGGATGTGCGGTGTGCGAGGTCACATAAGGTCTTATAATTGTTATGGAGGTGGAAAGACTTGGATAGATTTAAAGTATCCAAGAGTTCATTAGATTATCCAACTCCACTGAAAGTGATAGAACATCACCATCCACTGAATCCTCTTCTTGAACAATATTTATAGATTTTAAAATCCCTTCATGCTTATTAGCATTTCCTTTCTTCCAATCTGGACACTCCGGTTTCACATGCCCCTTTTTACCACATTTATAACACCGGATTTCCTTCTTCTTCTTGGATTGATTTTGGGATTTCTGATTCGACCCATTCTTAAACTTTCCTTTACCTCGCTCATTGCTACCCTTTATCACAAGTCCTTCTCCTTCATCACAAATCTTCAATCTTTGATGAAAATTCAACAAGACACTTGTTACCTGTTCTAAATCAAAAGTTTCTTTTCCCCACATAAGAATTGTCACAAGATTTTCATAGGTATGAGTTGAGGACAAGAAATCTAACAGCATCAAAGCTTTATCATCTTCATCAAACTTCACATCAATTCTCATAAGATCACTTATAATTTGATTAAACGCATTGATGTGTCGATCTAAACTAGATCATTCTACCATCTGAAGCCAATATAAACGCTGCTTAAGAAAAAGTTTGTTATTGAGGGATTTGGACATGTACCAACTTTCTAACTTTCGCCAGATAACCGGTGGAGAATCCTCCTCCATCACCCGATAGAGAACTTTGTCGGCCAAACACAAGTGTATTGTAGACGTTCTCTTTGCTTTCAAATTCACCCATGTTGTCTCATCCATTCCTTCTAATTGAATATCAAGCAGAGCCTTAGTCATTCCTTATTGCACAAAAATGTCCTTCACTCTCCTTTACCATAAACCAAAGTTTCTGTGTGATGCCCCGATTTTTGTACCAATTTTTTTATAATAATAAATAAATATTTACTTGTCCTCAATAACATTCATAAATCGGTCACGTCAATAACCCTATTACCATTCATTTGACCCGACCCACATTGGGTACCGGGTAAAATGCTATTTCATTATACAACCTAATAGCGGAAGACGGTATATACATAACAATCAGAATACAATACCGAGAGTACCAACATACATATATATATATCACCATCACAAACTCAAAAACAACTTAACTCTAGGGGAATTACACCTCTCCTAGTCCAAAAACTCACCTTGTGTGTCAGGGTCCGATATATATCACCATCACAAACTCAAAAACAACTTAACTCTAGGGGAATTACACCTCCCCTAGTCCAAAAACTCACCTTGTGTGTCAGGGTCCGAGCTCCCTGTGGTGTCGGAGCTCTATCACCTGGCCTATCCCTGTTACCTGAAAATTTTAGATTATTTAAGTGAGACACATCTCAATAAGAAGGAATAAATTATTTATAGTGTGTGGCAATATGAGTTTAGTTATAACACACTTTACTTTTCAAATCAACATTTCATTTGAGAAAAATACACTGATAAACATATTCTCATAATTATATAAATATACAACACAAGCTTTTATAAGCTTTAAAATCATTTCTCAAATTCAATCATTTCCAACACATATTTACCTGTGAAGTTCCTAAGAATAAGGAAGATTACCCGCTCATACAGGTAGCTTCCCTCTACCCTAACACATTATGCAGTCAGGTATGGCCACATCTGATACCTGTCAGAGCACTAACCTTACTCAGTAAGCCCTCAGGCGGAGAGTTTCACTTCACCTCAATTATTTATATTATTAACTCATACGGTTCCATTTCTCAATTTTACCATTCTCTATTTCTCAATTACCATTATTTATCTCATTTCTCATTTTAGCCAATTTTATCATTATTTCACTTTACATTTCCATTTTACTATCCAGCTTATGAGTATCCTCGGTACCTAGTACCAACATCGCGTCTGTAACTCATGGCTACCTTGAGGATATTACTTTACACGTCATGCTTCCTCCCATGGTCAAGGTTGTGCGGCCTGAAGGCTAGATCTAACCGTGGTTGGCCGACCTAGTTAGATCAAAATATCATATCACATATCGCATCTGTAGTACAACTGGCCAGCCTATAGCTCTGATCCAGACTTAGGGGACCCAACAACTCTATGAAATGGCTCAATCGACTGTCACGCCACACACTCCAAGAGTCCATGTGGTTGCACTACACTACTAGCAACGGTATTGTGCTCAATATCACAACCCATCACCAGGGTTTCCATAACCATCCATCAGGGTTCACTACCACATACCTGCAATCATTATGCGGTATTGGCATTTCATTAATCACATTTCAATTCCATATTACAGTATTCATATTTTCCATTTTCATATTTTAGTATATACATTTTAGAATTCACGTTCTCATTTTCACATTTTAGTATTTCCATATCAAATATTTCCATATCAATATACATAATTAATCTCATACAAGTATATATCAATTCATCTCAATATAAATGTTCTCATCATTTTTTGTGCACATTTCATCATCTCATAATAATATATATCGTGTTTCATGTATTTCAACATTTCTTAGAATACTCATATCAATAATTCACAAAATCTCATTTCAATATTTTCTCAGAAAGTACTCATCGTTATATTTCACATTTTTTAATTTACGTCATATGCCACACGGTTTCATCTAATATTCATAATATATTAATTTCACACTCCAAAATACCACAATTTAATATTACTCAAATGCCACACAATTTATCTAATATTTATATCATAATAGTTTCTAGATAAAATATCATATGTTCATTTTCACATATTAATTCAAATAGTAATTTTAAAAATACTGCTATAATTTATTCCCCTTACCTGATTTACTGAGAGTCTCATTAGAACCCAAATCCTACGCCCTTGGTGCCCGAAACTCCAATCCTGTAATTTATATTTTTCCTAAATTAATTAACTCATTTCTCCAAAATAATACCCATCTAACATTCCCTAGGCTCCATATACCTCAAATTAACATTTAAACTATTATTTAACACCTCCACTTAATTTTTCTGAACTATGCCTGCGAGTCCTGAAATTACACCCGCGACGCTCACCCGGGTCTTAAATTTCGAAAATCCTTCTTCAATTTCAGATACTCAATATTTTAACATTTCTAAATTAATACTAATTAAATGATAATAAGCCCCTTAATAACCCTTTTATCCCAAATTTGGGGTTATGCCTACAACGACCCCACGAGAATTATGTTCCACTAGACTTATAGAGAATCATCTCTAGATTCTTATAGTGGTGTCCAATCGTCAATTGGGCTTATAATTTGTAAGAAATTGAGGTAAAATAGGAGATTTGGTTTACCCCAAGAGATACGCCTACGCCACTCCTACCACCAATCCGCTCCGGTAGAAATGACGGCAGCGGAAAATGGAGTCCAACAATATCTTCTGATTTTCAATCGGGCAAAAATCCATCACAGAACTGAGGAGAGAGGGAGAGAGAACGAGAGGAGAGAGAGAGAGAGTAATAGTCGGGGGGTTGTCCTACGCAGCCTCTGAAATTCAAATGGATCCTGAAGCTTCTTTGAAGCTTCACGATGGTTAGATTTATATATATATATATATATATATATATATATATATATATATATATAAAATATAAAATAAAAACAAAAATATAATAATAATATATTTAATTAATATTAATAATAATATATTTTATTAATAAAAATAAAAATAAAATTTAATTATTTTTCCTTTTTTATAAATTTAATTAATTAATTACTTTTTTTATTTTTTTTTTTGAATCACCCCACTAATCTTATATAGCCATTTTTTGGGTTATTACATTCTGGTTCCATCAAATTAAACGATGTCAAACCTTGCAGAAGACGATCCCGATACCATAACAATTTCTCTCTGATACCAATTTGTTGTGATAATGGATCGGATAATGAAGATGCACAGAAAAAATTAAACAACAAGTAAATAAAAATACACAACCAGAACAACAATACAAAAATTTATGTGGTTCGGTAAAGCCTACATCCACGGAAGCAATGACACACAAATTTCACTAAGAAAATCAAGATGTACACAATACACTTATCTAATGATCATCCTCACTCTCATATATGCTCAGAATAACATATATAAAAGTTTCTCAGAGATTTCCCTCCGTTTACCCAACCATCCAACGTTCAAAATTCAAAAATTCTAAAAAACTACTCGCAACCCAAGCACCTCTTGTCAACGAACACAGGGTTTCGTTGACAAGACCAAGAAGACCCTTCGTTAATGAGAACAGATTTTCGTCGACAAATCTAGAAGTTTGAAATTTCCAGCTCTCGGTAATTACTCGTCGACGAATATAAGCCCTCGTCGACGAGGCTGCTGTGCTACCATTTACATGTTTTTTTTTTCTTATAAAAATAAAAGAATAAGAGCCACAAATAACAATAGGGAAAATTTTCACTTTTGAATACTTCTAGTTCTCCAATAGCAAATAAGGATTTATATTTCTTATTTTTTAATTAATTTTTAAAGAAATAATAATGTAAGTATAAAAAAAAGAGTATAAAAAAAAGTTAAAATTTCCACTTTCCAATTTGCCTCCACCTGTTTCATAAAAATACATTTAATGCATTCTTTAATTGCATCCAATAAATATTCCCTAGAAGAATGCATTTAATGCATTGTTTAATTGCATACAATAAATATCTTTATTAACAATTTTAAAATAAGAAAATAAGGATTTTTATTTAACATGTATATATTTTAAATTTTTAAAAAATAAAAAAGAAAAAAGGCATAGCATATAAAACAAATGTTATATAATAAGTTAAATGTTAATTTTTTTGGAAAAAAGTAGTCTTTTTTTTTTGTAGAAAAAGGTTTAGTGATTTACTTTATTTTTTTATTTTTAATGATTAATAATGACTTATATAAAGTATTTATAATTAGCATTAATTATATACATATAAAATTGTATAATTATACAAATATAATTATGTAAATATACATTTTACATTATGTTTCAACGACTGGGTTGGCTCACCAATTCAACTTGTCAACCGGCCTAGTGAATTTTCTAAATAGATCACAGTCTAAGTTTAAAACTATATTGCAATAATAACAAAAAAGAAAAATAAAATAGATGAAAAGCACACAAGTAACAAGATTCAAATTTATATGCTAAAACCTACCAAATTTGTAGTCATGCCCGATAGCAACTTCAACACGCCCATCAGATGTTATTTTATTTGTTAAAGTATTATTATCATAAAATAGAAGATGGGTTAAGTGGTGAAAGTTTGGGGAAAAACGACAAAAAAGAAAAATAAAATAGAAAGAGAACACATGAGCACCAGAATATGCCTATAAAGCTCACACGATTTGTAATCATGTCTGATAACTACTTTGTCATGTCGATCAAGGAATTTTAACATGATCAATACAACATTACATCATGCCCTACCAAAATTCACCTCATTTCTTCATTCCACCATGATCAAAGTTAGTATTAGCACCAGAAAAGTTCATGGGTGGGCTTAATACACATAGGTGAGTACCAACTTGATCCAAAAGTTTAAACCTATTGGGTCTTGGATCCAACCATGTATATAAGCACCCATCATTCACTCAATTTTTTCAATATGGGACAAACTCAAAAGTAAAATTCTCAACAATCTCCCCCTCACTTGTGAGTTTTAATTGCACCCCCTTAAATGAAAATTGTCTTCCTTATGGGATGGGAATAAGTTCAATTCTCCAACAATTGCTCAAGTGGGTCTTAGCACTGACGTCTTACGTGTCTCAGATTGTATTTCACGTGTCTTCGTATGTTAGACCCTAGATCTAACCTACCTTTTTTTCCTATTATTTGCAAACCATATCAGGTTTTCAAAACATGAAAAATGAAAAAATCAAACCTACTTTTTTTAAAATGAAATGATTGGGTATGTAACATTTACACAATCATTTTGATAATTCAAACATGACCTCCAATTGAAAAAAAAAAAAAAGTGAACATTGCATGCGCGAAAACTTTCGTCAAAGTAATATCTTAACAAAATAGATATGTTTTCTTCCTTCTTATTTTTTTTAAAAGAATCTCAAAGTTGATTTTAAAATATAAAACTTTAGTGCCAAATTTGCTAATAAATTGCACATTTCAAGATTGGAAGCAAATCAACATAAAATTTACATTTGACATATTCATATTCTCATATAAGATTTAGAGCCAAAGGGTTAGATTGGATGCAAAGACAACTTAAAATTAAGTTTCCAAAATAAGTAAAACAAAAATTAGGATCCAATTTTTTTCATATGCAATTTCCATTTTCAAAATTGTCACAAAAAAAAATTCTGTACATGAAAGGGTGAATCAAACCTTGATTAGTGCATGGATTTGCTTGAACATCTTCAATGGATTGGATCAATAAAAACTAAGAAGTTCCCTAAAAAAATAGGATTGAGTAGAGAAGATCAATGCTTCTGGAAGAAAGTAGGCAAGACTTTGCTATGCAATTGTCACTAGTTAAGCATTGGTGGGAGTCCCAAATAGTGAAATTGTGATAAACACTACACTAACGGAGTTGAATTTATATTTGAATTCATGAAATTATTTTGGAAGGTAAATAAATTGGGAGCAATTTTTACAAAATCTCATGGAATTACACTGGACGATAGATATATTGAGAGCAAATTTTACAAAATATATAAGTGATTTTTAGTAAGAGATGGAAAGAGGTAAAGACTGGAGAGAGGGAGACAGAGGGTTAAATAAGGGAGAGATTTGTGACAATTAAAAAAAGGGAGAGTGTGAGGGAGAGATTTATGTCAAAGTAACAAAAAAAAAAATTAAGAGACTAAATATGAAGAAATTTTTTATGTGTTAAGTTGTACAAATTAATAACATGCTCCAATAAGAGTCTAGAAAAGAAGAATTCAACCAATCAAAAATTTATTTGAAATTTTAAAATTTAAGATTTTGAGAAATTAGGATTTGGGGTTTGGAGGATTCTTAAGCAAGGATGGTCTCGTTTAATATTATAGTATAGATGTAAATAATATTAGTATTTATATTATCCATAATTATTTTAATTTATAATATTAATGTATAGAGCTTTTCAGTCGGGTTTTTTTTTTTTTTTGAAATATTGTGTTCGAACTAATCTTCTTGAATACAATTAATAAATTCTTAATTTGTAGATATTTTGATTCCAGTATACCATTTATGAATATTGATTCTTTCTATTTTATTGAGCATATTGTCTTTGTTATTGTTAGAATTTCTCCATTGATTATTCCTCTGTCCAATTGTTCTTTTATTTATAATATTTTATTATTTATTTCTACTCCTTTTTGATCGAGTAGTAAAGTTGTTTTGATATTAGAGTCAATCCAAATAGCCTTTAAATTATCATAATATTTTTTTGAATTTTATCTGTAACAGTATTTAATCTTTTAATAAAAATTGATAAATTGTTCATCAAATCTGAATTTGTATTTAGACTACTAGTTTAGTTTTTGTTTGGTCCTTTTGTTAGTGTATAGTGTTGGCTCGTCCTATTTAATTTTAGGTGATTCTAGTCGTAGAAGCATTAGGTCAAACAGTAGTTATTTACTAGTAGTTTTCAATACAATTAAGGTGAGATTTGAATAAGTTACTCAAAACTTTATTAAGAGGTTCAAACCGAGTATGGAAGATCTTGATGAAATTCAAAGACAATAATCAACTTTTAATACCTACCCTTCACTAAAAGTTAAGAAAATGTACCAATTAGGTTCCTTTGAGTCTAAATCAATTTCAATTATCAAATTTGTTGAAGGATCTCATTTTACCAAAGAGAATAAAGACTAAAATTATTTTCAAGAATGTCCATATAGGATCAGCGATCAGCTCAAGTAGGATTTATATAGAAAAGATCTTGACACATCAATCTATTTTACGCCTGCATGATGCGACGCATGATGATTTCAGTTCATCTTTAATTGGTCTATTGGAGAATAATAGAAATGGTAGGGACTAGTCGACCACACCATGGGATTCAGTTGAAATGGTAGGGACTAGTCGACCACACCATGGGATTCAGTTGATCAGGTCACCCTTCTGTCTAAGCCACTCTATTGGCCACCAAGAGGTAGTTGGCTGCCTATTTATTTCGTCAAAAACATTTTAATTATGATTAATGGAGCTGTCCTTTTTATTTAAAAAAAAATTCCTAACAAAACAAGATTTTTGAGCTTGAAAGTTCATTGCATAGTAAAGGTAGATGAAAAAGGATTTGAGCAATGCATGGTGGGTAGGAGTGTACAAAAATTACCGAAAAACCAAAAATTGGACCAACGAATCGAAACCATAAACGGTTTGATTTTTTGATTTTCAGTTTTAGTTGCGATTTTCAAAAATAAAAACATTCCATTTCGATTTCGATTTTAGTTTCAGTTTCAATTTTATGTTGAAACCAAACCGAAAAAAACCAAAAAACTAATTTATATAAAATATATATATATATATATATATATATACATATATAATATGGTTAGTAAAAATATAACATACAATATAACCATATAACCACTAAAAAATAAAAATCCTCAATAAATTTTTAAGAAATTATTTTTGTTAAAAGCACCTAACAAAAAATTTTCAACAACTTCATGAAAGGATTTTTTTTTTATAAAAAAATCAATTTAAAACTAAAAAACCGCAATCGAACCGCCACATTTTCAATTTTCAATTAAAGCATAATTTTGATTCGATTTCAGTTTTGGTTTGGAAATCCCATAACCAAAAATTTCATTTTGGTTCAGTTCTGGCCAAAACCGAACCGCACCGAACCATGTACAGTCCTAATGGTAGGTAACTTGCACCCCTAATGAAACAATGTCTTTCAACTTTGGAAGAAACCTAGGGGCAAAAATCGCAACTCATCAAACAGGCGTCATATTTAAAAAGCATTTCTAGTAGAATTCAGCCATAACAACAAACAGAAATAGCTACCTTCTCTCCTAAATATTCTACTCAAAAATAACTGCCCACAAAATCATTAGACATAACCAAATCCAAAGAAAAACACAAGATGGGTATGACAAATTACTAAAAGGAGAAAAACGCCGCTGACAAAACCCCCCATTTCCATTTAGGCCGCAAGGAATTAGCCCCAAGTGGCTGAAATTTCATTTCTTCTTCCCCTTGGCAGCATCGCCAGCCTTGGTCTACAAGTTGAGGAGGAGCAACAGAAGTATGGCGGTAAGTTAATAAAAAGGAAATACAGAAACCGATGCAACTATCAGCATAAACCAATTGAAAAACAAAAGATAAACACAATTTTCACCTTCTTCACTCCCCGGATCTTCTTTGCCCTGTTCTTCCTTTCCTTCATCTGCTTCCTAGACTTCTCCACCTTCGTGTCAAGCCCATTCTGCCATAGGCAAGTTACAGAGTTAGCATACTGGAAAAAAGATTTTAAAAAGAACAAAAAAGTCGCAGCACCAAAACAATTTCAAGGTCAGCAAAGCCAGTGCATGAATAACTTTGGAAATGACAGGTGAAGGAAGAAAAAAAAAAAAAGGAACATTTGCCACAAAATGTTCACTCAAAGAACACAGCCATTGAGTATCGTCAAAAATGCAATACTACCATACCAAAATGATCCAGGTCCCATCCACATAGAATCACAAGTAGGAAGGATTGCAGCAGTATCATAACAAATTTACTGGGACCAGCGGGTTTGTTTGAATTACAGATTTGGTGTGTACTCCACACGACTTTACTGTGCAATACACAACTTTGGAAGTGGATTTGTTTACTTCATAGTAATTAAACTGCAACTGTTTACGTCATATTAATTAAACTGCAAACTGATAAATTTATGTTCATCAGTGGTGCTTGTTAACATTGGAGAAAAAGTCAGGAGAATATGAGAAAGAAAAGAAATGAGTATCCCCATCTGTTTTAGTTCGCGCAAATCGAGAAAAGGGATAAAAATGGAAAAAAAAGGGAAAAATAACACAAGGGCTCTACAATGAGATACTCAAAAATTTCTTAGTTTTGAACACCTAGTTTGAGGATATTGAAATTAATAAAATATATCATATAATAGAGAAAGGTCAGGAGAATATGAGAAAGAAAAGAAATGAGTATCCCCACTTGTTTAGTTCACACAAATCAAGAAAAGGGATAAAAATGGAAAGAAAAAAAAAGTGAAAAATAACACAAGGGCTCTACAATGAGATACTCAAGAATTTCTTAGTTTTGAACACCTAGTTTGAGGAGATTGAAATTAATAAAATATATCATATAATAGATTGTTTACATTTATTTCAATTCATTGGTAAAATCTCACAATCCGCAGTCAGATTCAATTACTCTAGCCACAATCACGTCGCAATCCTCTTTAGGATCCCAATTTTAACAACCTTAATTTTAAGATAAAAATGCTCAAAAAAATAAATGCAGGTCAAACCATAAGAATTCCATCCAAAAGCCATTCAGACTTCCATATTTGAAAAGCATTAGGGATAATAGTTCCAAGAATTTCATAAAACTGATGGGTACTCTCACGAAGTCCATGATCACAAAATGGATAAGAATTTAAAGCACGTGATTATAAAACATAAATTTTCTATTATCATGAATTCTCAATCACACATTAGTTGGTATCTTCAATCAGCACTTAACCAGAATTACATTCAGGTCAATCTATAGCTGATTGAATTCAAACCATCCATGGGCTCCATTACAACTTAGTATGAGAAGGTGCAAATCAGCATTGCTTTCTATGACATATTACGAAAGAAAAAGGTAAATAAAAAAAATCAGTCTCAAACTGGATAAATTGGAATCATAAAATGAGTTCAGAAAACAGCACACAAAGTACAGCTCCATTCACTGGGGAAACCCTGCTAATATAACAGAGGAACTACACATGAATAAAATTAAATAACTGGCCAATATAATATCCAAGGAGCAAAAGGGAAGCTATAGCACATTTTTTTCGCACTTACAAACTAGCAGCTCAAAAAGAACTAAAAAACTGCTATCTAACTCCCTACCAAACAACATTAGGTTTAGATTAAGAAAGACCAATGTATCTTAAAAATAAACAAGAAAAAACAACACTAACTTACCAAATATATTAAAGTATAAAAGACCATTTTGATTGCTAGATATTAGCATGTTTAACCCTCGAACAAATTATCATCCACCATCCACACAGCTTACAAAGAAAAGATTTCACTAAACTAAACTCTTGGTCATAAAGAATTAAGACCATGATTGGGAGTTCAAACAAGGAGGATGGGTGGGAGCATGAACAAAAAGGGAAGGATGGGTATTGAAAGAAAGGAAGGAAGAAATACTTATAAAATCATGTAGGTTGAAAGCTTTATGCTATCATAAAGGAAAACGAGGCCGGCTACATTCTCCTTTTGAGATTTCAGAGATAAGAAAACAAGCGCAAGTTACAAACTCTATAGAATCACTACTCTCCCTAAAAAAATCCTTATTTTAGGGGACAAGCATTTTGAGGGCAATGGATTGAATGGTACCCTATCCCCCCTTCTATCATTAAAAAACATAGATAAGGGTAATGAAACCCCCAGCCCTCCAATCCTGTCCTTCCATACTTCCAGACACTCTTAAGCATAAATGAATATAAAATATCTTGTTAAAGATAAAATTGAACACCAGCTATGTCAATCTTAATATCAAATCATAACCTGTAAACAGAACAACATAACTCCAAGTCATTCATGTAATAATGCGCTTACCCTCAAGATATAACTAGATTCTAGACAATTCAACATTTATAAACAGGAAACCAAACGAAAGAAGAAGTTTACTCAACAACAATACTAATCATAAGCCTGGAGTATTTTCAAAGTCTAACTAATATGTGCTAAATTACTAATGAACAAACAATACCATTATCTACAATTCTAATAACCTGCAACAAGGCCAGAACAAATGCCAAACTTCCATGTGCCTACACTCTGGGGAACATCCAAATACTAGATAACTAGACATTCATAAACAGAAAAGGGAAGAATAAGAGAATCAAATAAACAAGAAAGAAAGGTCGGACATTTACCCTGATGAGCCTATACTTAGGTTCGTACTTCTTCGCATTCTCAACAGAATCATAAATCAAACCAAATCCAGTAGATTTGCCACCTCCGAAATGGGTTCGGAACTTGAATACAAAAATTGCACTAGGGTCTCGCACTTCATACATTCTTGCCAATTTCTCCTTCAATTCCGCCTAAAGTTCAAAACACAATGTAAACACCACAGATATACATGAATCTGGGAACCATGCATGATGATCAATGAAAATTACAATAATAAAAAAAAAAAAAGATATATAACTATTCACCTTTGAAACATTGGCCCTTCCAGGGTGTAGAACATCAATGACCTGCATCAAAGGAAAGAGAAAACGACTATTATACAGAATAAATCTAAAAGAACTACGTGAATGTCAGGAAAATGTAGGAGAGGATCGCAAAATCTTTCAAATGAGATTTTTATCTTTCCAGGATCTTAGAAAATAAATCCCTTATTCGATCGATTGAGGCTTAAACACCATTCTTTTACACACACACAAAAAAAAAAAAAAATGAAGACAGGGTTTTTCCATGAGCTAGATAGAAGAACTCACGAACTGCTTCCTGGAGAGAAGCCTGTTGGTCATGAACTTCCTTGTTCGGATGGTAACTGCCTTGTCCGCCATGGTCACGAGTGGGGAGCAGGAGCAGCGCAGCAGGAGCTGAGGAGCAAGAAGATGTCGCAGCACAAAGAAGGCAAAACGCGAAACCCTAGAGCTTATATGAGAAGCCTTAGACCTGGGTATGGGCGAGATCCACATGGGCTTAACGTGGCCCAAAGGGGTTTAGCCCAGTCCACACTACTGGCCCAGTTTCTCATTTTTAAAAATATAAGCCCAATTTGGGATTTGTAATGGAGTTTACAGGATGTTGCAATCCATTTTCCTATTTTTCCAACTTAAGCATCTATCCAAGAGAGATTATATAAGAGAACAATCTTTGTATAAGGTTGCACATCTAGAATGACCATGCATTTAGAAACTTAAATTTAGATTTAAATAGAATTGTACAAATTTTAATATAATTTTATATTATATATTATTTAAATTTTATATAAATTTAAATTTAAAATCTCTCCAAATAAAGGGTGAATTAGGGGTGGCAAAACGGGTTAATCGGCCGGGTTCGGGCGGATCATAAACGGGTCAAAGTTAAACAAGTTCAAATTTGAGTTGACCCATTTATTAACGGGTGAGTACTATGTAAACCTAAACTCGTACGATTAATAAATAGATCATAAATGGGTCACCCGTTTAAAAATGTATAATTTATTTATTTTAAATTTTTTTAAAGATTTCATGACATTAAAAAAAAAAAATACTCCATTTTATTTTTAAACGAGTCAATTCTATTTCTTTCACCTTTTTATATTGAAAAATATACATTTAAATAGAGAATTTCTAATCCTATTTTGGTAAAACAAATATCACAACAGTAATGGGCATTTGCATCTCCAGCTATCTTTCCTAAATTTTTTTCTCACGACTCATACCAACACTCCCCCTCAAGTTGATGCATACAAGTCTGTTGACCTAACAAGGCTTACAATTTTTATTTTGATGATAACAAATCAAGATAAGTTTATTATGGTTTTTAATATCACGAGCTAAGCTTGTTTTAGGCATTATGCTTGCCTGTGACCGCTTATCTCGTGTGCTTTGGATGGGTTTTCATCATGTAAATACTAGTGTATGGTTATTTTCTACTAATAGAGTCTTTGTAAGCCAAATAAGGCAGTATGACTCCTCAGTCACTTTGATGTTTCCTAGTGCCAGGATGATAATTACATAAAAACCTCTTTAGGGGAGGGTGAGTGTTCATCAATCATTGTAAAACTCACTAGCAATTGTCAACGTGCTTAGCCTACTTGCCTCCCTCGCTAAGTACAACATGTCAACGGAGGATTTGTTAATGAATTACGTTTGCTTCAATATTTACTGCTTGGTTGCCACGGCTTTCATGAATTGGTTAAACTGTTTCAGGAATCAGGCAAAGCACAAGCATTTCAAAGCCAAAATAAAAGCTCATGATGGACATACTTTGAAGGATGAAAGTTGATTGAAAACTCAAAGATGATATATGATCATGAAAAAGTAAAGATTTACATGAAGATCAAAAGATTAGAGTTTTAAGGATGTCTCTATATAAGTACTTCATATAAACCTCAATATAAATTGAATAGAAATTCTTAAAAATAAAAAGAAACTAAGAAAACACATTTTTGAAAAACCTTAAGTAGACTGCCAAAAATAAAGGGAATTAAACTTGGGAGGCAATAGGGTCCTAGGTGACTGCCTGAACCCTGACAAGTGCCTAAGTGATCAAGCCAGACGACTGCATGTGTCTTGGCAGGCGACTGTCAGCCTTCTGGATGTATAATTTTTATTATGGCAGGCGACTGCCAAGTCGTGACAGGCAACTGCCACTCGAACAGATTTTTTAAATGGATTTCTTAGGCTTTACTCCTTTTGAAAACTTGATGTTTACTCCAAGTAAACTTGAGGGGCAAGGAATTATCTTTTGAACATCTATAAATAGCCCCAAATATAATGATTTTAGACATTAAGAAATTTTCTAACAATCAAAGAACTCTCAAAGCTCTCAATCTCTCTTGTGCTTATCCTACGTTCATTACTAAATTGCTACTGATCCCAACTCCGAATTTAAGCTTTCAAAGTCTAAATCTTTCAATACACAAAAGATAAATTCAGTGATCTAAATTCAATTGAGGTTCAATCTTTTTATACTAATTTACATTGAAGTATATTTGTACTGAAATTGTACTAACAAACTCTGTTGTGAGAGTGTCTATTGTACACAAACCTTTCTCTACTTGTTTCTTGTTTATAGACGATTCAAGGTTGTTGGATCATTGTGCAAAGCGAGGGGATATTGTTTAGAGAGGTAAGCTCTAGCCTAATTGGTGGAATGTTGTAAACGGTGTTGTTCCGCCCGACAAAAGAACTGACCTAGTGAATCCTTTGGTGGTTTGCCAAAGGCGAGACGTAGGCTGGGTATAAGCCGAACCTCATAAAATCTTGTGTTCCTCTCTCTCTTCCCTACTCTTTACTTTTCAGTACACTTTATAAACTGCGTGGATGCTTTATAATTTCTGAATTTTTGAGTGTTTGGTTGTTAAATAGACTAGAAGATAATTTATTTTAGTTTGATCAGCATTGATTGCGGAAACCGAAAGGGACTACTTTGGTTGATCATCCTAAACTTATTAAACTGAAAGTTTATTTAAAAACTGAATATTGGGAAGAAGTGTGATTGTGAATTTCAACACTGGGCTTATACAAATCCAACAAGCATTGCATATTACTACTGGACTATTGTTACAAGAATCAAGTGCTTGGTTATTTCATTTTTAATTGTGGTTGATTTGGATTGATTGTTTTACATGTATTTTGTGATTGTGTTTGGGTTGTGTACATTGTTATAATTCAAAGGCATTTAAAAAAAATATAAATGTTTTAAAAACTCAATTCACCCACCCCCCCTCTTGGGAACTATATCCTATTTTCAAAGTCACTGATGCACAACTTGTTGAGTAAGTTGTGAAATTTTTTTTTTGATACCGCCTTCGTGAGTATGTTTGCTAATTGGTCTTCGGACTCCAAAAATGTAAATCGAATAATTTTTGCTTCCAGGTTTTCCTTGATAAAATGTTGATCCTCTTCCACATATTTTGTACGCTCATGTTGAACTGGATCATGGGATATTGCAATAGCAGCTCTGTTGTCACAAAAGAGATCCATTTCTGAAGTAGAGGTGAAACTTAGTTCAAAAAGTAGTCTCTTGATCCAAAGTAGTTCACAAAGCCCTTTTGCCATTCCTCGAAATTTTGCTTCAGCACTGGAAAGTGCTACCACCTTCTGTTTCTTGCTTCCCCATGTAACAAGATTCCCACCAACAAACATAAAATAACTTGAAGTAGATCTTTTGTCTGAAATATTTCCTGCCCAATCTGCATCTGTATAGCCATTAATTATGAAATGACTATTCTTTGAAAACATAAGTCTCTTCCCAGGCAAGGACTTCAAGTATCTCAGTATTCAAGTTACAACATCAATATGATCTTTATTAGGATTATGCATGAATTGTCTAACTACACTTACAACATATGCGATGTCTGGACGAGTATGTGAGAGGTATATAAGTTTGCCAACTAACCTTTGGTACCTCCCTTTATCTGTTGGTACTTGGTCTAAGTATTCTCCAAGTCTGTGGTTTTAAACAATTGGAGTATCAATTGGTTTGCATTCCAACATTCCTACCTCAGTTAATAAATCCAACACATACTTCCTTTGGGAAAGAAATAATCCTTGTCTAGACCTGGCAACTTCAATTCCAAGAAAGTACTTGAGTCCTCCGAAGTTCTTCATTTCAAATTCGGTGGTCAACTCCTTCTGTAATCTAGATATTTCTTTTTCATCATCTTATGTGATAATCATGTCATCCACATATACTATCAACATGGTTACCTTACCCAATCGGTGCTTTAGGAACAATGCATGGTTTGAGTTGCTTTTCTTGAATCCATATTTCCTCATTGCCATACTAAATCGCCCAAACCATGCTCGAGGCGATTACTTTAATCCATATAGTGCTTGTTGCAATTTACACACGACCTTGGTTTCAGTGGATGTCGTGTAGCCTAGAGGAAGATCCATGTACACTTCTTCAAGATTGTCATGTAGGAAGGCATTTTTTACATCAAATTGATGTAATGGCCAGTCAAGGTTAGCTACAAGAGATAACAATACCCTTACAGTGCTCAGTTTTTGCAACTGGTGAAAAAGTCTCTTGATAATCTACCCCATATGTTTGTGTATAGCCTTTTTCCACCAATCTTGCTTTGTACCTTTCGACTGATCCATCTGCCTTGTGTTTGATGGAGAATACCCATTTGCATCCTACTACTTTATTCCCTTCAAGTAACGGAACTATGGTCCATGCGTCATTCTTTAGTAGTGTCTCTATTTCTTCCTTTATTGCATGATTCCATTTTGGATCAGACAAGGCTTCTTGAATTCCAGTTGGAACTTGACTTGAGGAAAGTATATGCACAAATGCTCTAAGGGGTTCAAATAATCTCCTGGTAGACACGTAGTTGGCAATTGGATACTTTGATCTTCATTCTTCAATATCAGGAGAATATATATTCGATGGCTTGCCACGATTTTCCCTGAAAGGTAATGTATATCTAGTAGGAGTATTCAAGTCACTTGTGTTTGAAGGCGTGTCTAGAGTGCTTACCTCACGAATATTCTAAGGAGATGGGTTTGCAGATTCTAAGGAAGTGGAGGAACTTGTTTCAGTTTCCAAAGTCATATCATTTCCCAAAGATGTATTCTACTCTGTGGGCTCAACCAGTCTTGGGCTCGGTGCTTCATCTGTGGGCTCAACCAACCTTGGAGTTGGTGAACTTGGTGCTTCATCCGCCACTATTTCAATAGTTGGCCAATCATAGTGCAACCAATTATGCTCTTCATCTCGTGTTTCCCCCTGGAGATAAGAATTGGGGGCTGGGAAAAAAGTGTCGGTCTCCAAGAAGGTAACATCCATAGTCACACAGATACGTCGGGTAGAGGGATCATAGCACCAATATCCCTTCTGGTGCACGACATAGCCCAAGAAAAGACAACGGAGAGAACACGGATCCAGTTTGGTGCATTGATTTTTGTGAAGATGCACATAAGCCACACACCCAAATGCTCATAGAGGAAGCATCAAGGCCTATGGGTAGGGAGACATGGGACGCCAGAACCTGGATCGGAGTCTTAAACTTTAAGACTTTGGAGGATAGTCTATTGAGTAAATATACAGCTGTGGTCTTCGCATCAGTCCAGTATCGAGGCGACACATAAGCTCCATGTAGTAAAGGTCATGCAGTTTCAAGAATATGGTAGTTCTTCTGCTCAACTACGTCATTTTGCTGAGGAGTCTGAGGACACTATGTCTCATGAATGAGTCCATGGTATTCGAAATAGGTACGGAAGCACTGATTAACATACTCACCACCATTATCAAAGTAGAGAATGCGTAGCTTGGCTAAAAATTGAGTTTGGATCATTGCATGAAATGATTGAAACATGTGTAACACTTCATCTTTATGTGTCATCAAGTAAAGCGAAGTTATACGAGTACAGTCATCAATAAAAATAAAAAAAACCAACGAACACTAGACCCAATAGAGATAAAAGCAGGCCCCCACACATCAGAGTGAACTAAAGCAAAGGGAATAGTGCTTTTCTTCATACTTAGCGGATATGAAGTACGGTGACTTTTTGCTAAAATGTAGGCATTACATTAAAGATCAGACAACGCCACATTAGGGAAAAGATTAGGTAACAAATGTTTCAGATAACTAAAATTTGGCTGCCTCAGATGTCGATGCCATAGCCAAATTTATCGTTCCTTCCCATCACTTTGTATGTGATGAGCATGACCCATGCTGATGTCTTCCATGTAGTAAAACCCCCCTTTTTAGTACCACACCCAATTATCTCCTTAGTGAGAATATCCTGAAGAAGACAAAATCTAGGATAAAATAGGACAACACAATTTAATTGTGTAGTAATTTGACTATCAGAGAGTAATTTATGCGAAAGCGATGGTACAAGTAATGTATTTGATAATTGGAGGGAAGAAGACAAAGACACAGATCCGGCCCCCGGAGATACACCTCTATTAGCATTTGCAACACTAGTGCATCGCGGTGGAGATTTCGTAGTAAAATCGGTAACTGCAAAAGTCATGTGGTCTGTGGCTCCGAAGTCAAGTAGCCAAGCACCACGGTCAACATCACAAGGGGAGATAACTAAACCAAAACCAAATTTACCTATACTTGGGATGGATTTTGCATTTTTTAAAGACTCAGCTAGGGTGGAGGAAGATGTAGATTCGTCAGTATGGAAATCTTTATCAGCCATGGAGGGAAAGAGTGTGCAACTATTAAGAATACTTTTTTCCCAAATAAAAAATCAACGTGAACACAAGTAGTCAAAGAGCGAAAAGCTAGATCGGAGTGTTCTACGATTGCCCAATTACTCAGCAGAGACAATGGCCCTAATAAAGGTACTCCAATCCCCTCTCCGTCAATTTAACATCCCAAATTTTCACTAAATTTAACACACAACCGCTTCTCAGTTCGCAGAAGAGAAGTATAGGGCAAAGATGGAGTAGATCAAACCTGATGGCTAAGACGTTGGCAGATGGAGGGATGATCGCTGCTAGCAGGCAGCTGGTTCAGTGCGATGGCCGCGAGGCATGGTCGCAGTGACGCACAACAAGCTTTACATTATGTGCCGAGAGGATCAATCTGTCACCGTTGAAGGACAGGAAGGCGACGGTGAGCGTGAGGCTGGAGATTCAAATGGCTAGGGTTTAGGTTTGGCTCTAATACCATGTCAACTCTACAGTTAATTTTGCAAAAAATGATTTCTATTTCCCTCACTTTTTTACATTGAAAAGTATACATTTAAATAGAAAATTTATAATCCTATTTTGGTAATACAAATATCACAACAGTAATGGGCATTTGCATCTCCAAGTATCTTTCCTAAATTATTTTCTTATAGCTCATGCCAACATGAGCAACACAATTGAGCAATTTAAACCAAAACTTGATATTACCAAAATCAAATTGTTAGAAGGGGCTCAAAGCCCAAACAAAGTCCAACTTAAAGCTTGACGAATCTATTTTTCTGCTAAAATCAAAAAAGGACATGCTAAAGCAATTGTCAATAGTGGAATGACTCGAGTTTAGAGACAAGAACAAGTTCTTCCCACTAGTTTCTAACGTCAAAAAGGTTAAATCCCAAATCACATCCCTTGTTGGCTCAAAGGAGCAAACCCTAATATTACATTTGGTTCGCAAAACAGATATTTCTAAGAACATAATGGAATATAGTGAAAATTTTAGAAATAGAGGTAATAGTTATTTCTTATATATTTTTTATTATTTCATTCAAAATGTAATATGAAAAGAATAGATACTGTTGTGATGAAATTTGAGAGTAGTTTTTCCTTATTTATTATTTGTTATAGACTTAAAAAAAATTCATATTGTTATTTGCTTTATGGTAACAATATAATTTTTTTGTATCTATTTGTAATTAACTTATTATAATTAATATGTTCTTAGGAATAGGCATTCCGCACACCAAATCTGACCTAAATTTACTTGAAGAGATCTCTAAGGAACTTCAATCTTATTATGAGAACCTGCTTGAGAAAAAGAATAGGACATCATCTAGTGCAACCTTGGTTACTAGAAGAGCATTCTTAATTTTTCTTGGGATGAGGTATCTAAAGCAACTCTTTAGAAGAACATAAAGAAAAAAGAGATCAAGAAGGCTATGTTTTCATTTTTCTAGGATAAGCCTTTTGGTATGAATAGCTGCAATGCCAAATTTTTCAAGCACGGCTAGGCTATTACAAGAGGTGATTTCATCAATGCCATAATGCTCATTTTTTTAGGATTCAAAATTATTGAGGTAGATTAATATTAGCAATTTGATGCTAGTATCAAAAATCAAAAACCCTTCTCTTCCAAGCGATTTCCGACCAATTGCATGTTGTTACTTAATCTACAAAGGTCTCACTAAGATAATAGCAAATAGGCTTCAAACGTGCTTTTTTTTTTTTATTACTAAAAGAGGGTAGCACCTCCATTTATTTATAAATATACCCTCACTTTTGGTGGAGGAATACCGTGGTTACAAGATAAAACAAGGTTTCAAACGTGCTTGACCTTATTCATTTGTCCATAACAAATTGCCTTTATTAAAAGGAGGTTCAATCAAGACAACATCTTACTAGCTTAAAAAAGCTACTTCATTTCTATCATGTAATATCATAAATGTCAAAATACCTATTAAAGTTAACCTCATAAAACCTTGACTTTACTCATTGGGATTTTCTATCCATTATTCTTGAAAGCATTGATACCCCTTTGTATTTTCTAGCTAGAGTAAAGAATGCATCACCACTCTTTCCTACTCCATGGTGGTTAAAGAATGTACGCAAGATAGGCCTTGTTGCAGCCAAAAATTGAACGACATTCACGATCCCCGATCACAACCACCTGAAAAGAAATAAATAAGCAAGGCTTTGAGGGTCCGGGGTGTACTCCGGGGGATCTCTCCGATGCCTAAGTCTGGGATTGGCTTGAGAGGTTTTTTATGTAACAGTAAAGTAGAGTTTAGAATGAGATACCTTAGCTTCTTCTCTGAATCCCCATTTATAGTGATGGAGTTTGACCCAAGGGTGATGTGCCATTTATTGGCAAATTATGGCGCAAGCGTGAATCGCTTTGGTTGTTATAGCGTTGGCGTAGATTGTTTTGGTCATCATGAAACTGACGTCAATTGCTCTGGATGTGCATTTGACTTAGGTGATAATTGGCCTCAACAATGCTGGGCTATAGTCTCCTATGGACTTATGGTAAGTGATATATTTATGGTATATCAATTGCCCCCCTTTCAGTTTCGAATTTTTGAAGCTTATTTCCAAAGTTCGAAAGTTGTCATGTTTGTTTTTTATTTTTTTATCTTTGGCGAGCTATCTCCCTATATTTGGCTTCTCCAGCCAAAGGGCTTGCCGAGCCGATGTTGGTGGCTAGTCGACTTATCTAAGCCGAGATTAAAGCAGTGTTAGCTTTTACCAAGTAGGTTATTGCTTCACGAGCGTTGCTCGTAAGTTAGGCCGATTCTTCTTTGTCTAATAAGTTGTGCTCATTTGTTAGGCAGTCTTCTGTCCTTATGAGCACTGTTTGCCAGTTGGTCCGATTCTTCTTTGCCTTATGAGATGTGCTCATTTTTTAGGTAGTTTTCTGGCCTCACGAGCATTGCTCGTCAGTTGAGTCGATTCTTCCTTGCCTAGTGAGTTGTGCTAATTTTTTGGGCAGTCTTCTAGCCTCACGAGTGTTGCTCGTCAGTTGGGCCAATTCTTCTTTGCCTAATGAGCTGTGCTCATTTTTTGGGCAATCTTTTGGCCTCATGAGCGTTACTTGTCAATTGGGTTGATTCTTCTTTGCCTAATGAGTTGTGCTCATTTTTTGGGTAGTCTTCTGACCTTATGAGTGTTGCTTGTCAGCTGGGCCGATTCTTCTTTGCCTAATGAGTTGTACTCATTTTTTAGGTGGTCTTCTGGCCTCATGAGTCGTGCTCGTCAGTTGGGCCTTATTTGTCTAATGAGTTGTGCTTATTTATGAGGCTGTCAGTCTAACCACTTTCGAAGCGACGTCTAACCACTTTTGAAGCGACGTTGTAGTCTTTTCGCGACGTCTACTGCCCTGCAGGAATGTAATAAGTGCACGTTAAATCATCCATACCTCGGGAAGTCACGAATTCTTGGAATTAGCACCACATCAGCATTTGTACGAAGATTTTTCATATCTTTTCCCTCAAGACGCACACCCTGGTTATGCATTCCTACCTCCTCGAGATGCCAACTTCCTCAAGATGATTTTATTCAGTTGTTCCAAGAGGTTTAGTGGTAATCAGGTAAAGTATAATAGTTATATAGTGTTTCTTTTGCAGGTACATGTATTGATTTAATTAGTAAGTAGTCTTTTAGTTTTATATATGTAATCTCCCAAAACTTAGAATGTAACCACGATATTCCTTCACCATAAGTGAGGGTAAATAATAAAATAAGTAGACTGTTTGCCTCTATAAGATGGTAGATTGTATGGATGATGTTCAACATAGATGGTAAATTTCGAGGATGAAATTTTATAAGGATGGGAGAATGTAAAAATCCAAGAAATCAATCAGGGTCTCGTCAACGAACACAAGGGATTCGTAGACGAGGATACATGAGAGTCTCGTCGATGAGAACACGTTTCGTCGATGAGAAGATACCAAGAGGGGGGATTTGGCAGTCTGAAAATCGTCGACAAGGGGTTTAGGTTCGTCGACGAACTTCTTCAGGGACTTGTCAATGAGATGATGTGTCTTATCAACGAATTTGGGGCTATAAGTACTCTTAAAATCGGATTTTCACAAAAATCTGGCGCAGGAAACCCTTTTCTTTCTCTAAAATGTCCCTCTCCCCTTCTCTCTTCTATCCCAGCTCCGTTTCTCGCTAGATTGACGATCTGAGGCCACCACGACGCTCCTGGGAAAGTTCTCTGCAAGTCTGCTAGGGCGGATCATTGGTGGGAGTGATTCGAATTTCATCCTAATCTCATGGTAAGGCATTTTAGTCAATATTTATATTTCCCATAGTTATAAGAAATGTAGTATACGAAGAAATACTGATATTTTGTTCTGGGGGATGTTGTTTTTAGGGTATTGAGTGGGGAATTCTACGGGTGTAGGGCTAGAGTACAATAGGGACTTTTCAGAAATTAGGTAAAGGAATTATGCTATGCTAGAGGTTTTAGAATGCATATCAGAAGATTGTGTTTATGTGTATATCTACCAACTTATTGATTAGTTTTTCCCATAATATTATTATTATTAGAATTACAGCATAATTACAGAGATTGGGCATGAGATTTTAATTACATAGTTTTGTGGTCTGAGTTTATTATATTTTAGCATGATTGGTTATGCAACTTTACAGATATTCAGTTATACAGATTATTAGCAAAAAATGAGACTTTATAGTATTTCTCAGAATAACATGATTTCTAAACCATAACACTTTGACAAACATTACAGATATTATAGACAAATATTACAGATATTACAGATAAATATTATATATATTACATACAGATATTACAAATATTACAGATAGATATTACATATATTACAGACAAATATTTTAGATATTTCAGACATATATTATAGAAAATTCAGTCAGATATTCCAGATAATACAATTTAGATTTATAAGTGTTATGGTTGTTTTGAAATCATGTTAAAAGCAGCAAGATATATATATTAGTATTAGACAGTATCATATCCCTATGGGAATTACAGACAGTTATAAATACAGCAGAGCATGGTACCATTGCTATTACAGACATGTGCAACCACATAACTTAGATAGTATGTGGATTCCGTCTAACTATGCCAGGAGAGATTGCAGTTTCCCTGGCATGCAAGGTTGAGGTGGCCGGTTAGACGAGATAGATGTGAAGATTGACCGAAGAGATTGTAGTGGGCCAAATTGACAAATTGACAAATTTATAGATTGACGGATGTTATAGATATAGATTGACTTGCCTGGTAGGCCAACCAGAGTAAGTCTAGCCTACGGGCCGCACAACCCTATCATGAGGGGTTATATCATGATACACAGATCCCAGGGTATAACAGAAGTTTCTATGTACAACTATATCACACAACAACAGTTTATATTATCATATTAGTAGTATGTACAGATAGCAAGCTCAGATACGCAGTTGTATTTTAAACTACATTACATGTGTTTTAATACAGTATAGCAACTTACTCATTTTACAATATCAATATTATTTTAGTATGTTAAATGTGTAACTCAGCTGCCACACACTAGTAATAACATATTTCCTTTTACTGAGCGTTGTCTCATCCCAGTGACTTACTATTTTTTAGGAGATCCAGTTAGGCGAGAGATCCAGTTAGGCGAGCAGATCAGGCTCGCGGGTAGAGATTGTTTTGCACTATCACACTGGAAGGGTAGGTGTTTTTAAGATACCGGTGTTTTGGGGTAGTTTCCAGATTTTGGTGATGTCACTGGGTATTTCTTTATTGTAAATATACTTCAGAATATTATAGCTTTCTGGTATTGTATATAGCAGTTCCTAGTTTTTGTATATCGCTACTTAGGTGTGTATGACATTCAGAGTTTCTTCAATGCTCCTTGGAGCCTGAGATATTTTCAATAGTATTTCAGACAGATGATAATATGATATACAGGAAAAAAAAATGTATAAGTAGCAGGTCGTTACACTAGAGATTTCAAAAGATAAGAGGAGAACGTTGGAAGGATTGCTAGTAGAACCAGTAAGTCCAACAAATAATGAATTCTCTATCAGGTTCAGGAAAGTAGTTGAAATAATTGAAGATTTTGAGGCAATAATTTCAGACAACTACAAAAGAATCAATAGGGAAAATATGACAGCACTCATTCATCAACATATTATCCTAAATGTAGAAATGGATATACAACTTAAAAAAATATAAGTTTACCACTAGAGCGATAATTGGAATTTTGGAGTACTCAAAATTAAAGTAGTATTGACAAGGAGTGGACTGTGTATTCTAAAATTACACATTCCTAGAAGCTTAAATCTTGAGAATCTAATTGTAGTTTAGAAAGCCCTAAGGCTAGGAGATGTCCGATTCTTTGGTTTCAGTAAAACAGGACAAGCCTTTAATTTTATGTTAGCATTGGTCAAATATGTATTAAACTTCACTAATCCAGGAAGGTTATGGTGGACTAGATACATTAAAGACTAGAAAAATTCTGTTTTGGAACCTTTTTCAAGAGGACTGGAAAGATGGACAGGTTTCAGATTTTCATGAAGAAGAACCAGATTGGGATGATTTCTAGAAACATAGAATGTTCTACGAGTTAGTTCAGAATCTATGGGGAATCTATCTCCTTGAAGCAAGGTCTGCTTTGGATTGTGTGTTCTTTGCAAATTTTGAAACCCTTATTGCCATCGAGGGAAAATATCTCCAGCGATTTGAAGAAGCCAATTTAGTCAAATATGCAATTGAGGCAAGAAAGGTGGTAAATCAAATCAGAGACTGAGAATATCATCTTCAGTCAACACAAGCAATGAAGAGTGATCTCTAGGTAGTCTTAGCAAAACTAGCAAGAAAGGACAAAGATGAAGAAATCATCGAAACCCTAAAAGATCTTTGAAGATAGACAGGATCTTTGCCATTTGTACAATTTAGATGATAGTCCAGGATTTCATCTTATCCAGACTAGACTGATCGGACTAATCAGTAGGGTCATATCAGACACTCATCCAGAATCGTGTCATATCCATGCCTTGTCGAAAGGTCATATTAGCTTTATTTAAAAAGATTTCATTTGTCTTGTCTTTTTGTAAAGGGGGTCAGCAGACATGATGTGCTGTCCCTTTACTTTTCTTTTCTTTATTAAAGTAGATTTAACTTTTTTAAAGAAGGAATCTTTTCTTTTACTTCAAGTCATATAAAGGAGAAAGTGAGGTTGTGCTTATCCCTTGAGAGTAGGAATTAGACTATATAAGGGAACTCCGACCCTATTGTTCGGAGAGGAAAAATTAAGCTTTAGTTGTTTGTTCAAAGACATCTCTCTCAAATATTTTCCTTTCTAGTAAAAATTGTTGTGTGGGTTGAAGTCTTATCTCGCTTGAAAGAGTTCGACGGAGAGGCATAGAGGCACTACATAGACACCAACATAACAGTAGGATTAGGGATTACCTTCTACAGTTTCGTGGATGTCCAAAGAAAAGAAGAAAGAAAATAAGTATTGATCTTTTATTAATTTAGTTCTTCCTCCCCTTTTCGTAACAATTTAATTAGTCGAGTCCTTTCAATTTAGTAGAAATTAAGAGTCTTAGAGAAATTAAGAGTAGGCCATCTTGAACAGATTTAAGTTACCATCAACTATAATGAATTAACACTTTATTCCATCAATAATTTTGAAAAAATATTTAATGGTCCGCGCTCACCCATAATTTAAAAACAGGTAATCTCTCTTTTCAAAAATATCTGAGAAAGAAAAAAAAAAAGAAGAAAAACACACGCCCGCACAAGCGCGCACTGCTTGTATTTGTGAAAAAAAAAAAAAAAAAAACACTTACTGCAGATGAGATGAGGTTCCAAATTTTCAGTTCACAAATGATTTGCTCGACCACGACTCCTCCTCCTCTCCTCCGCCATTCGAAATTCATACCCAGCGCGCATCGGTGCACTCTTCTCTCCTAATTCACACTTCATACTTCCCTGCTTTCTCCTCCACAACCAAGACTCCCCAAGAATACAAGAGCTCAATTCTTGAGAAGCAATTGAGCTGACCCGGTTGAATCCATGGCCGTTGCTTCATTGCTCGAACCCACTCGTTGCTTCAGCCCTCTGCTACACGCCTTCCCGGTTCGATCCGCAGCGCTAGAACCCAGGAAAATTGCCACTGGTTTCATCAGACCCGCAAAGCTTAGCGGAAGAGCGAAATTCTGCGTCAGTTGCGTGGTTGGCAAATCGGAGAAGCTGGGTTATGAATCATTGGGAAAACAGAGATCGATGAAGAGCCAATTTGATGAAATTGTTGGGGGAATCTTGAAGGCCCTCAAGGCATTCCAAAAGCCCGCCATAACGGTTCTATTGTTGGGATTGTTGTTGATGTATGATCCCAATTCAGCACTGGCCGCGTCGGGCGGCAGGATGGGAGGGAGGTCATTTTCGTCGTCTTCGTCGTCAAGGAGTTATTCTACCCGGACGGCGAGCCCTGGTTTCTCATATTCAGTGCCATACTATGCGCCTTCCCCATTTGGGTTCGGTGGCGGCGGTGGCGGGCTTTATGTTGGACCAGCATTTGGGATTGGTGTGGGTGCTGGGTCTTCTTTCTTTCCGATTATGATGGGTTTCGTGGCGTTTATATTGCTATGGGGGTTTCTTTCTGATCGATCAGAGGGAGGTGTTCTTACTGCTGCTGAGAAAACTAGCGTTCTAAAGCTCCAGGTATTTTTGATAAATTTTTTTCTTTTGATTTCCCCCCCTAACCTGTGTGATTGATCGATTCCTTCAATGTGAGATATATTATTTCGCAAATTTGCTGGTTTATGGCTCACAAAAATAAGAAAAGTTATTGATAAGATCGGACACAATTTTCAGAGTATTGTCAATTTGTCAATTGAAATTGTCTGACTTATTTCCAGTTATCCTTGTTGAATAATTTTTAGGGTCCCAATGAGATTTATTTTAGTGGTCTAGTGCTATACTGCTCTCCTTGCGTGCTCAACCTCCTTACTTGTTGCATGTTGGTTATTTCTCTATGAAGGCGTGGGGGGTGTTTTGAAAGAACTACAGGCGTGGAGCTGATGAAGTGGAAAAGGTTTCTGGGGTGTTTGGTGATTAGTACTTCTGATAAAGGGAAATGGAATTGTTGAAATAGAAAATAAAGCCTCTTAGCGTGTGCTAGGATTTGAAATCTTAGGCAATCAGAAAATGATATATAATCACAAAACGGAGCAACGTTGAGAAGGGATATTTATTAGTCAAAAAGCTAGGGAGGAGAATAGTAGTAAATCTGTAAATTTTATCATTGGGATAATATAATTTGATTTTAAAGACATAGTTTAAATAATATTGTTCATGATTGCAAACCTCATCTAGTTGTAATATATAAATTGTTTGTAATTGTAGAAGAGGGGTTACTATTGCTGCTAGGCAAACTTATGTATATTCTTTTAATTGAGATTCTTGTCAGCTAATAAATAAGCTTTGAGCATGGGCACATCAACTATGAATTTTTTTTTGTTTTTCAAATTTAAATTCAAAATTTTGATTTACATTCAGTTTCTTTACGTAGGTTGGGTTGTTGGGCATGGGGCGATCACTGCAAAAGGATCTTAATCGGATTGCTGAAACAGCAGATACATCCACCTCAGAGGGTTTAAGCTATGTATTGACAGGTAGAGCGTCTTTAATAAGTGTTTCATTTTTTGTCTGATTATTTATTACTTTATGCATTAACTAACAGAAACGATCCTAGATGCATATAGATAAATGATGAGATAGTTAATTTAGGTGAAGGGAAGCTGTGGAATGTTTTATTTAAGCCTTAAGAGAAAAGTGTAACTTTGATGAGTTTTGGATATATTCAAAAATAATATTAAGTGGACACGTGTACTTATATAGATATATGGAGTGTTGCTGTACTAGGTGTTCCAGGGATAGCTGGTCAATTTGTGGCTAGACCTCTCCATTATCCGAAAAAAGGGGGAAAAAAAAAGGATAGAATGGTAAATAAAAAATGGTTACAACAGCAAAGTACAAACCAAACAATTCATGATGCAAAAAGTGAGTTTCTGGGTATTCAAAGAATTTGAAATTTACACACTTTTTAAGCATTAAATTAGCTGCATGCATTTTTCAATATGATTTAATTAGCTACATAGTCCCTAAATTTAACGACTTGTACTTCTTACTAGGCAAAACCAGTGTCATTCTTTATTTAAGCCTTTCATTGTTTTCTTCACTTATAATCTTTTTTTCCTTTCGTTTTTTTTCGGGCATTTTGTAATGTGAGATTTTGGCATATGAAATCCTTTATAAAACTTGCAGTAACTATTCATCCATAAAGTCCCAACCTATTTATGGCATAATGTCTTGTCATCTCTCTCTCTCTCTCTCTCTCTCTCTCTCATGCAGTACCACCACCTCACTTTGAAAATAAAAAGAATTGCTTTTATGGGAAGTAAACTTTGTGATATGCATCTGTTATCAATTCCATACTATGAAAAAGGTTCTGTGTGCAAAATATCAGTGTATGCAAGCCAATCAGAAAAGAATATGTCATCCTATCTCCTCTAATGCAACAGAAGCCCTTCTTAACCAAAAAGAGCTCTTATTATTGAAAAAAATGCTGTGAATAAGCTGTGGTGTAGTGGAGGCCATTCAAATCAAAACTTCCTTTTCTGGATTAGGTATTTGATTCAAAATGACTAATAACAAGTTTCAGATGCAATAGAGAATCTATATAATTTACTGAAATTTCATTTAACTAAAAGACTGCTTGTCAAAATTTCTTTGAGATTTCTGCTTTCCATTACTTCAAAATTGAAGTGGCTGTTAATTTCTATTGTGCAAAATTTCTGCAGAAATTTGTACAAATCACCCTAAATTCATTGATATCTAGAAATTTCAGCGGAATTTATTGAAATTTTAACTATAAAATGAAATTTCTTTGAAATTTCATTTATAATGTTTTAGTTCTAAATCTTGCATTATTATGTCTATTAATAGCTTCTAAAATTTCATAAAAAAATTCTATGCCTTATTTTTGATTTCCTTCATTTTTTAAAAATTGAAATTGAAATTGACATCGAAATCGAAATTTCCATCAAAATTTCCAAACTTTTAATCCTAGAAATTTTAGTAGAAATAAAATTTTGCCACCTTGCATATTGTTAAGGAGATGTCTTGTTCTCCTAGTTGTTTATTCTTAATCTATCAATGAATTTATTCTTTTGCTATAAAAAAGCAAATTTTTTTTAAGACCTTCAGTGTGAAACATTTTACCTATGAAAGGCAGATGCATGTGGTTTTCTTCATTATATGCCCCATCATTCCCAAGGATGCTTTTGTGATTTGTCTCTTTACTGTTTTATAGACATGTCATGCCAAAAGATCATTTTTTTGAAGGATAAATACTCATATATTTAGCTATTACGGAAGATGTTTTATGCTTCACTTTGGCATCAACTATCAAGTACTTAAAGAGTTGCCTTTGATTGATATCCAATAAGATTGGAAGTCTGTATTGTTATCTTTTTTGATCGCATTTTAGGTCTGTTGCCCTTTCTGGGTAGACTCTTGCGCTCCGTCTTTGGATTTTCTTCCTTGCCTTAATAAAATTTTCTTTTTCTACCCAAGCAGAGAAGGGTGATTGTGTTTTTCGTGTTCTAGTGGGGAGCATTCTCAGTCCAGATATTCTCACAGGAGTTTATGGATTTGGTTTCTTAGATTGATTATTCAGTATAGCTTGTTATATTCAACTTGTAAATTTATTGTTCTTTCTTTTTCATGTTTTTCTTTTGATTGCAGAGACAACTCTAGCATTGCTCCGCCATCCTGATTATTGCATCTCTGGTTATTCATCTGTAAGTTAGATACTCTCTTTTTGAACATCTAACTAGTCTGTAGCATGCTTTGATTTTGGCCATGGGAAGTGAGGAAGTCATAGTGGTTCTTTTACAGCAATGACTATATTACCAGTCTGCCACTGCCTAGATATAGTTGGAGTGGATATGCAACCAACACCAATGGTGGTGCTGTGTTATTAGTATAACCTAGCTTTTTTCTTTGAAGAGAACTAAGAGCACATGCATGCTAATAATGTTGGTGCTGCTTGAGGTTCTTCCTCAAATGGTGGTGGTTGTTTTCATCACATTACCCCTACCAAACAATAAAAAAAAGAAATGAAAAAGAACAATAGGGGATGCCACTCCAATAATTATTGCTACTGATTTAAAACAGCTCTCAAAGGGGATAGTTGCTTGATGGATCTGCAAGGTGATCTGATGGAAGCTGTCCTGACAGGGAGGAAAGTATCGATAGCCAGAGGGTTTTTGAATCAGAGAGGTTGGCTATTATCTCTGTGAAAGAGGGGTCCAGAACAGACATGATTTTAGGGAGAGCCATGCCTGAATGAGAATGAGCGCATTGAAGCTGTAACTACAGGCTTTCTCCTTGATTCTGAAATGAAGTGAATGAGGGAGACTTTGAAGAGCAGGTTTCTGATTGGATTCTGAAGAATGTGCAGACTGAGCAGGTTGATGAGTGTCTCTTTTGATGGGTTTGAGCACCAAGCCTACAAAATTTTGAAGAAATGAGGAAAAAAGATGGGGAGGGAAAGTGTAATGGACAAGAGGGGGAGCATGGGGAGCAGCAAGGTCAGCAAGGAATCAAAGAGGTAAAGAGTTTTTTGTTGGCTAGGATATAAGTCACAGCAGGGAACTCATGGTGTGTCAATGAAGACTAAAAGTTATCTCTTGGGATGCAAGGGGTTTGAATGACAATACTTATAGGGCTGTTTTCAAGGAGTTTCTGAAAAATTGGAGAGGGGGCAATCTGTCTTCAGGAAACAAAATGGAGAGGGTTGATGATCCAGAAGGTGAGGAGTATCTGGGATACTGGTTAGGGCAGTTGGAGAAGTTTAGCAGCAAAATTTACAGCCGGGGTTGTTGTTGTGCTATAGAGAGAGGATTGTATAGAACTAAATGGGATTTGGGCAGGGGATATTACAGTAAACTGCTTGATGAAGGCCAAGGAGAACAGCTTAGAGTGGTTATTTTCAAGTGTTTTCAGGCCAGGGGGTCAAATCAGTGCAATGTTCTGGAGGGAATTGATCTATATCAGACAGAAGTGCTTGGCAGCTTGGGATCTAAAGGGAGGTTATAAAACCACCTGTTTACGCATGAAAGAAAGGGAGAAAGTCTAGAAAGATCTTCCATGACAGAGTTCCTTCATGAGCAATCACTGATAGATCTTTGTGTGCCAGGGATCCTTTACTTGGTAAAATTTTAGGGGTTAACCTTCCCTCTTTAGAGTTGGCAGATTTGTTGTGGTTATGGGATGGGAGGAGCTCTTTCTAGTGGTGACTTAAGAGACTTTTGCTGGGACCAGGGCCGGATTGCTCTCTTATCTTGCTCAATGTGGGAAGGGTTAATTGAGGTCCAACAGCTTTTTGGTTTGAGAATATGTGACTTCGAGCAGACAGTTTTATGGCCCTACATTGAGAGCTGTCCAATAGAATTAGCCTAGGAGAAACTTCTTGGCACCAAAAAATCTGGGGCTTTGTAGTTAAAAGAGGAAGATTTTTTTGGTACTAGGGATGAGCTATCTAAAGAACACCAAATTTTATCAGCAACAAGTAATGACTAGCTCCATCATCAAATATGCTTCTCGAGAATGCAACTTTGTCAATTGATGGGCACACTGGTTCTCTTCCCTTAGAGATTGTTTCATAATTTAGGTCCAGTATGAATGATCCATTTGGATGTGTTGGAGACAAGCTATTGTTAATAAGAAGGCTTCAAGGGAATCAATTTGAAGAGTGACCAGACGAAGTTCCTTCATTTGTGGAAGTTGAAGTCCACATTGTATGACTAGTAATTCAGCCATCATACCTGTGATCGTCCCAACAATCCTGAAAAACCAACTTTCCAGACTCCTGTATGGGCTTGAAAAGGTACCCCTGTCCTGGGGGTCCACAAGTCTTTGATCATTACATGACCCAAAGGCACTGTTACAATCCACCATCAACCCCCTTATTAAAAAAATTTGAGTATATTTATGGGTAGATAGCATCAATGATTTCTACATTTCTCTTCTTCCAAATTGTCCATCAAGTTGTAATGAACGCTTTTACATTGTGAATCATAGAGGGATTCTCTTGAATAGATGAGTGATGATCATTAAATGGGAATCCCCATATGTTATATAAAGAAATCTTGAGTGTTTCAAATAAATGGAAATAATTGGTAGATTCTCATTGTTTTTAGACAATCCAAAAGCAGATATAAAATGTCTTCTATTCCACCATAGCAACAGTCACAATTCCCTGAACTCATGATTCCTTGTTGCGCATGATACTCATTGTGAGAAGATGCCTGCCATAGGCAAGCTAAATAAAAGTCTTAAATATTTGAGGATATATATATATATATTTTGTTTCCAAATCCACACCCAATCTTCTGCATCTTAATTTTAATGAAATCTGTTTTGCTACAAGTAAGCATCCTTCATATTATATATCCCATTCTTTGCATTGGACCGAATGAGGAAGATTGGAATGCAAGATTCTTCCTTAAAGTGGGAATTGTTTATAGGAGATATAATTTCATTGATAAAGTGGAAATTGAGGGAAATTTTTTTGAAGACTGAAGATCAATGAAGAATGTAATGTGCAATGTCTCTTAAGGATTTTTAAACAGAACTGGTTATACAATTTCGAGGGAATTGGTGGGTAGCATTAATATAACTTTTGTTACTTTTGTTTTTGTTCCTAAAAAGAATGGGATAGTTAACATTGAATATTGCCGACCTTGGTTGGAGTGTTTACAAAATCATTTTGAAAGTATTAGCCTTGAGGGTTGAGGCTTAAGAAGTTGGTTGGCACAGTGGTTGGACCCTTAAAATTCTTTTGTTGAAGGGAGGAAAATCCTTGATGTGACTCTTATTGCAGAGGAGGTGGTTGACTGTCAAGTGAGAAGGGGTGAGGCAGGACTGTGGGATTAATTTATACTTTAGATGGAAAAAGGCATTTGACGTGGGAATTTTTTGTTCTTTATGTAGGGAAAGATGGATTTTTTAAAGAAAAATAGCCCCAAGCTTCTCAATTCTTATCAATGGTAGCTGTAATGGTATTCTTCAAATTTTTGAGAGTTTTGACTCAAGGAGATCTTCTTTCTCCTTTGTTATTCATCCTTGTCATGGAAGAGCATTTAGCACGAGGAAGATGTTATTGCAAGGCCTTGAAGTTGGAGTAAGGGACAATATTCCAAGCTATGGTTGTGGATGACACCCTTAACTTTTGTGGGGTTGTAATGTTGTATGCATTCGATGTCCATGGTTTTGTTGGAATTGGTGTATTCCCAAGAGGGGGGGTAAATTGGATATTTCAAATTTTCTTCCTAGGTCAACTATCTAGCAGCAGTATTTCACAAACCTAGGGGCAATCTAAGCACGTATTGAAATAAGCAGATAAATATGTTTCAAATGAGTTTAAAACAAGCAAGCACAATCTAAATAGCAGATAAAGTAAATATGACACTAGATGTGTTATTGAGGTTCGGCAACTGTGCCTATGTCCCGCCTCAGTTCACAAGTTAGATGATTCCACTAAGGCTCACTTAACGGGTAGAGCGGCACCGGATACAATACCCTTTACTTATGGGGTAAGGAGAACCCCAAGTCAGATTACCATGACTGACCCCAACCTTTACAACAATCCTTACGGGCTAGATCAACACCTCCTCAGGCCACGCTTGGAATACAACAGATAAGCAATACAAATTTCTTGTACAATATGCGTGCTTCTCCAATAAGTAGATGTGTACCAATACAATCAATATAACCAATTGCACTTCAAAATGATATGGATGTATATGCTCAAGGGAGTTTGAATATAACAACACTCAAGATAATGTCAATATATCTAACAATATGTGTGATTGTGTTATGAATAAATCTTTGAGTTAAGATATGAATGTATGTATTAATCACAAGTTGCAAACTCAAAAGATCTCAAGAACACAAGCAAATATCTCAAAGATAGTTTATCAATAAGTGTGAGAGATATTTGGAACTAGCTTGTTGAAAAATAAATTTCACAATGACACAAAACAACAAGCCCTTGAATCTTGCAATCAAGATGCAAGGCACACAAGCTCTAGAGAGTTTTCCTCAAAGAAGATTTATGATTTAAATCACCAAGGAAAACTCAAGCGTACTTCTAATTAAAAAATATTAATCAAACAATTTGAGAGTGTAAGCTAATATGAACAACCTCAGAAATATTCTTACCAAAGAATTTTAGCAAGAAGAACAAGTAAGAATAAGATTTTTGGCTTGTAAGAGGTGAAAAGAGTATTTGGAGTTTCATAGAATTTGTGTTAATTAGTTTTGCTAATCTAGTGTTAATCCTTCTAAATGAAGTGGTATATATAGACATACACAAAATTATAACAGTGGGGGATGTCAAGGGTATTCTGAAAATTGTTTAATGATGTTTAATTAAAAATAACCTTGTTTTACACGTGATAAAAATGTCCAATCCGAGAGGTTTCGGTCGACTGTATTTTGAGTTCGGTCAGCTATATTTGGGAGTTCGGTCGACTGTGTCTAATTTGAACTATAAGTTTGGTCCACTATATTTGGGCGATTCTAAACCTCTTCGTGGTTTCGGTCAACTATATTTAGATTCAGTCGGCTACTCATTAAGTTCAATTGACCCAATCTAAAATGACCTATGAGTTCGGTCGACTAAGTAGTTGGGGGCAGACACGTGTCAGTTCGGTTGATTGTGGAAGATACGTTCATAATACGTTCGGTCGACTGATTCTTGGTCAAACTGTTGACCTCTGAATGGTTCGGTCTATTGAGCTAAATATAACTAGCTGGGTTCAATCGATTGAGTGACTTTCAGTTATTATTTTAAGTCCTGATTTTGAGTATAGTTTATCCTTGTTTGCATAGTTATGATTTGTAAGATAGAGGGGATTTTTCCAAGTGACGTGTAGGGACTTAGGGTCGTTCTAAGGTCTAGTCTTTTTAATTTAGCCTAAAAAACCTGGCGTTGGTCGACCGAAGTCTTTTCTATGGTCATTGATTTCCCTATGGTCATTTGAGCTTATAGTCCTACCATGCATGCAGTGCATTAATTATTACAGACCTTTGATTATTACGGACCCAAAATGAAAATATAATGCACTGCAATACAACTTAAAACAAACAAAAAAACTTCATGCTTGGCTCCTCTGCAAATTCATGGATTGCGCCGAATGGTGTGCGCATGTAAGTGTTTTTTGACTTCCATTGCTCATTTGTCATCCGTGTTTAGAAAAATAAACTTGTTCAAACACTTAGCACACAGATGAGATACTGTGGTTTGTTATAATCAAAACAGGGATCGAACTCAAAAAGTCAACAAGTTTGACATTAGGTTTACCCACTGGTTGTCAGTTCAATCAACCCTGTGGCATAACCAGGTTGGTGGTCACCTGTTCAGGCATGGTTTATGTATTTTTTTAGATAAGAAAAAAACATTCATTATAAAAGAAACTAATGTACAAACTATGGAGGACAAGACATCCTCTGGTAAAAACAGTGAAGAGTAACTACTAAAGTGCTGCTCTCCAGTACCTTAGCAGGTCAGACAGAGGCCAAAAGAATCCCTGAAGAGTGAGCCCAAAAAGAAGCGTCAAAAACTATTCTATACCATAACAAGTGCAAAGGTGTAGCTTTAGAATTGAAGATTCATGTATTTCTCTCATCCACAAAAGTCCAAACAATAGCATAAACTGCACACTTCCTTAATGCCTCTCCCTTTTTTGCTCTTTCTAAAACCCAATACTGCACCAACGAGAATCCATACACTTGGTGAGGCTATCCATACCCATGATTCACGAAACATAGAGAACATGGTAGACCAAAACTGTCGTACCACCCAGCAATGCATAAGGAGATGCACATTGATTTTATTCGATTCTAAGCACATCATACAGATAGCTGGGCTGATAGCGTTATAGGGTCTCTTTATGCGCAAGTTGTGCAATAAATCATGATGTTTTAATAGTCGAAGTCCAAATGAACCTGCTGATCTAGGTAGCTTTAGCATCCTAAATAATATTATTCCAAAAATAGAGGAGGGAATTGAAGGTTTCAATTAATGTTGAAAGAAAGACTTTGATGAAAAAAAGAACCTGAAGAATCCCCTAACCAAACCATAAAATCGCTCCCCAGATAGGGAACTAAAGCATTCAAAGCATTCAGCAAAGTGATGAGCTCATCAACTTCACTTTCCTTAGATTCTGAAGAACTTGGAAATCCCAAGTAAGCCCCTCAAAGATTAAAAAGAAGAGATCTGAGCATTATAAATGGAAGATAATCTAAAGAGGCAAGGTACCAAGGCCTCCAAGGTAACTTCCCTCATCCAATGATGCTTCTAACACCGAATCAAATTCCAATTACCAGTTTTGAAGCAAGTGAGAAGAAAAAAGAATTAGGCAACCTGTGAAAGGAACTTCTAGGGACTCACATATGAAACATTGCTACTCCCTTTGGTATCTCAGCCATTTTGATGAACACTGTACCTACTTTTAATTACCTTGTGCCAAAGGGAATTTGTCTCTAGGAGGAATCTCCATAACCATTTCCCAACTAAAGAACTGTTCTTAGAAACCACATTACCAAGCCCCAAATTCCCTTCAGAGTTGGGTTTCCTAACCACATCCTAATTAACAAGGTGATCCCTCTTATTACCTTTGGTGCTAGACTATGAGGAATCTCTCACAAGCTTCTCCAAAACACTCGCTACCCTTATAGGAACTCTGAGAAGGGATGAAAAGTAAATAGGGACATTCGGAAGGGAAACATTAGTGATTGTAATATGACAAAACCCTAAGGATAAATATTCCCTATTCCACTCCTCCAATCTCTTACCCACTCTCCCCACCTCTAGATTGCAGTTGAGGTAGGGTTACCCCCTAGAGGAAGACTTGCTAGCTAAAGATTCTCAACTAGCTAAAGCCTTGAAACCATTCAAAACGCTATCATATCATACCAGTCACCCCACTCTTAGCCATGCTGGTCTTCAACCCCAAAATCTTCTACTAACAAATTCTTGACAAACTAAGAACTTTTTGGAATTTCACAACCTGTGCGCATTGCCTGGTTTTCTCTCTCATCTCCCTGAAAGTCTATGGTTTGGAGATCCTCCTTAGCCCCAGATTCCCCATGGCACACGGGTACTTCGAAGTTTGTAGGAAGTCACATCAGAGTAGGATGTCTACCTGATGAAGTGGCATTGGTTTTTTGTTGAGCACCCTATGCTCAGTTTTAAGGCTCTCATCCAAAAACTTGAAGGAGATTCAGGAGTAGTTGGGTTATCCAAAGAGTTTGGAACAACAGAAAGGCCCCAACTGACACTGTTTAGTCCTTGGATCTGAGCTTCACTTTCCAAATTGCTTCTCTTGTCAAGATTAATACAATGCTTGTCTGATAATGAAACCTCTGAATTCTTCCCTGGATTCCCTGCATCCCCCTTGTCTATTCCAGTGGCCTCCCCAAAATCAGGCTTCCCTGCTTCTGAGTGTGACCACCACTGTAATAAGCAACACCCCCTCCCATCCGCAGCCTAATCAATCAATTACTCATCCTCCCCTAAATTTGAAGAGGATAGTTAATCATCCTCCTTCTTGTCTGAGTTGATGGCAATTTCTCGAACTCATGACAATAATATCTATTTTTTGTTTGTTTTGGGGTGCTGATACACCATATGCCATCTGCAATTTTACTTGGTCGTACACCTCTGACGGTCTGTGCAGATCCGGTTGCACATGATCACAGTCTTAACATTGTATTCTCGATCTTACTCCAGCACAGCTTCCCCCTTTCCGAATGTTCTTGTGATGCTCCACAACCTTCAGAATCTAGCCTCACAAAGCTCCTACTATACCTTCAAGCTGTGCTTCACTCCCAGATATTTTCCAATTCTCAAAACTCCAAACAGTAGCAGGAACAAGCTTATGCATGTGGCCTGGCATTCTCTAAGAGGCCCTCTGGCCCTTGCATGCCAAGTGGAGCGAACCCCACCTGCCAATAATGGACCTATTATGTGAATATCCATGGGAGAAGCCTAAGGTCTATCAAGATCTGCCTGCAATTGGGCTGTCATGGTTTATGTTCATTCTTAAACTCTAGATAAACCCTCAATCTCTACATTCAATGAACCTTTTTTATGGATTTTCTCTTTTGGACCTTCTGCAGTTTGCTCCCTTGATTCACTATCTATTTGACAATGGATACAGGTGGATATGAAGCAGGGCATAGAGGCAGGAGAAAAACGCTTCAATCAACTTTCCATTGAGGAGCGGGGTAAATTTGATGAGGAAACACTTGTCAATGTAAACAATATTAGGAGGCGAAGCACAAACAACCAGAGATCTAGTGGTTACAGCAATGAATACATAGTGGTAAGTTCATTTTTTCAGATGACTTGTGTTAAAGTGCATCTCAGCTTCTTGTAGTAAAGTATTTTTTTTTGTGATGCTATATGCTTATTGATTTTATTACTGATGTTATCTTCACATTGATGAGCATTATTTGGCACTTCACTGGAATTCTTATTTTACTGCACATGCAGTCTATAAAGTTCTATCCATTTTGCATTATCTTGATAAGTTTCTTCCATTCTTGCTTCCTGCAAGAGGGTTTTAAATTAAAGGCACAATGTTTTGATGGTTTTTTGCTTATTGGATGATTTTGATTGTTTATTTTAGGGTTAGGTTCAGTATTAAAGGAAATATACATTTGGAGTTACTCAGGAAATAAAGTTAGGTAAAGAATACCTTTTGCATAAAAATTTAAGGTTTGTTTGGTATCGTTGCTGTTTCCTGTTTTCTGTTTTCGTTTCTCCACAGTGAAAAAAACAAATTATAAAAATGTGTTTGTTTCTATTGTCAATTTTCTGTTTCTGCTGTTGGTTTTTAGTTGTTTTCCAAAAAACTGAAAATGAGATTTTATGGTTTTCAGTTATTTTGGCAACCTGTTGCCAGAAATTTTAATATCTAGAAATAGTTTTTTTGGAATAAATTATTCATTTTATACACTTTTAAATTAAAATCAAAATCAAATGATCATATAAATTTAAATATAATTAATTTAAAAATATACTTAAATTTTAAAAAATAATAATAAAGCCAATTACAAAATACTTTTACTATTTTTCAATTTTCATGTCCAATAAAATTTTTATTGTGAAGTAAAATTTGATAGTAGAACAATTAAGTAAATTAATTATAATCAATTTTATTTTTATTATAGTGATTTATTTAATGTATATTATTTGTAATTTTATTATTTTAATCATATTTTTATAATATTTTTATTTGTATTTTTTTAATTAAGTTTTTAATTTGTATTAGTTTTATAAATGTTAATCAAATAGGTTGCTGGTTTCTAGTTTTTAGTTTCTGCTTCTGGTTTTTGGTTTTTGTGTTTCTAATTTTTGACAATGATACCAAACACCCCCTTAAGTTTTCTGTTTTTCTGGTGTGGTCTATGGGGAATGCTCATTGAAATGGAGGATTTGAAATTTATATGTGCAATGATTTTGTATATAAACTATACTGTTTTAAGGTTCAGAACTGGATTTACTTATGCCTCAGAAAAATCATTAGTTTCGGACTGTGGGAAAGGGGGAATATTCTAAATATGCGTCATTTAATAGCTGGAAAGAGGACAAACCCAAAGCTTATTTCATGTATATTTCCCAAAAAAAGAGAAAAGAAGGTTTGTCATCAATCTAAACCAACCCAGTCATTTCTTTGTTTCTAACCTGGAACTGGCCTAATGACTATAACTTGCGTTAAATCTAATTAATCTGGGTTGGTTATGGTTGGTTTTGCGCTCAGCAACAACAACAATAAGAAATCCTTTTCCCAATCCTTTTTCTTTATTCAACACTATTTTCGTTTTTTGTTAAATTAAACCGCTCAAATTATTCTTTGTTGATCACCATCCTTGAAATATTTCATTTTGGCATAAGGAGTTATGAAATTCCATTTGGATTTAATGGTTTTTTTTTTTTTGGTAATTTCATAGTCCCTTAATTTCAATATATATGTGAGAAACAGAATATATTAGTTCCTCTTCTCTCTCTGTTTTTCACTGTTCTTTCTCTCTTTGCATCTGTAATTTCACGGTCCCTTTAATTTAAAGATACTGCAACATGGAATTAGAGCATTAGTTCCCCTTCCAGCAGGCAGATGAGTCATCTTCCAGAACTCTGAATTCCAAACCACCAGAGTTTCCTGTAGGGTTATGCAGGACTGATGTAAATCCTTCCAGCCATGGTCATTTTTCTTTTCTGAGTGTGGTTGTGAAGTTAGTTCAAGGGTTTGAAGCTAAGTGATAGGCCATTTTGCTGGTACTGCTTGTTCGCTCCTTTCTAGTGGCATTGTCACCATGGCCGTCTCTCCTCGGAAAAGTTGAAGTTGCTCGCTCCATTGTTGAAGTTGGGGTCCGTGTATAGCCCTCCTAGGTTGTCCCCAGAGTTAGAGGTCCCTTTTATTTGGTTCATTTGGTCCTAGGTTGTTTATCATGCAAGGATTGTAAAGTTATCGAAGTTGAAAGTTTAACTAACAATGTAGAGTTTTAGTGTTAGATATGTGTATTAAAAAATAGAAGAGAAAGGGTAACGTATATTAGTGGTGGTGGAACACAAAGGGAGAAAATATAATAAAATTTAAAGATAAAATGATCAAAGATGGTCATTGGATAATAAGGGATAGTGTATACATAAACATTCTTTGGGGTAGGATAGTTTGCTCTATTTAAAAGATAGCAAAAGAGAATTTAGGTGAATCGAGGAAGATTCTCCCTAGTAAAGAGAGCTGGTAGTGGATGAAGATGTCCAAAAAGCCTTGAAGACGAAAATAATATAGTTTAAAACATGGAAAAAATAGAGAAGCATGCAAAATTTTGAAGAGGATAAAGGGGCAAGAAGAGATGTAAAGGGCTGTTAGTGTAGCTAAACATAGGGCATATAATAATTTATATACTAGACTAGATACAAAATAAGGGAAAAGAGACATTTAAACTTGCTAGAGTTAAAGAAAGAAAAGATTAAGGACTTAGGTAATATTGAATGTATAAAAAAAAAGAGAGGATAGTGTCTTGGTTAAAGAAGACAAAAAGAATATGGTTTAAAGCATGGCAAAAATAGAGAAACATGTAAAACTTTGAAGAGGATAAATAGGCAGAAAAGATGCAAAAAAGGCTGTTAGCGTAGCTATACGTAGTGCACATAGTAATTTATATAGTAGACTAGATAAAAAAAAAGGGAAAAGAGACATATTTAAACTTGCTAGAGTTAGAGAAAGAAAGAGTAAGGACTTAGGTAATATTAAATGTATAAAAAAAGAGAATAGTATCTTGGTTAGAGAAGACATGAAAGAATAATGGAGAGTTACTTTAATAAGCTGTTTAACAAAAACCAAGTAGAAGGCTTAAACTTAGAATTTACAAATGAGAAAAAGGATAAAAATTTGAGATTATTTGCAGAAAAATTAGAGTTAAATGAAGTTAAGTTTGCATTAGAAAAGATAAAAAAATGGAAAAACTATAGGACCTGATGACATCCAATTGAAGTTTTTGGAAATACCAAGGTGATGACAGAATTATTTGGTTAACTAATTTATTTAAAACAATTATAAGAACTAAGAAATTGTTAGATAATTGGAGAAAAAGCACTTTAATATGTAGATACAAAAATAGAGGAGATATTCAAAATTGTAATAATTATTTCGAAATTAAACTTATGAGTTTGAGATTGAAACTGTGGGAAAGGGTAATTGAACAAAGATTGGGGATAGGAATGAGGGTTTCAAAAAATCAGTTTAGTTTTATGTCTGAGAGAGCAGCTAAAGAAGCTATACATCTTTTAAGAAGATTGATGGACAAGTTTAGGGAAAAGAAGAGGGACTTGCACATGGTTTTTATAATTTTATTGACTTAGGCTATGATAAGATAGGTAGGGAAGTTCTATGGTGGGTTCTAGAAAAAAAGGGACTGTGTAGTAGCAGTAAGTATAGTATTGTCATTAAAGATATGTAAGATAGAGTAATGAATAAAGTTAGGACTATTGATGGAGTGTCTAGGGAAAATAACAATAGGTGGAGAGCTTGATGACTTATTCTTAATGCCTTATGCCGAAATGAAAAAGGATGCCAAGTTGTATTAGTCTAAGGAAGGCATAACGTCTTATGCTGATTCTTGATTTTGATTGATTCTTGTTTGATTTCTTGCATGAATTAAGTTCCTTCTGTTTTTCATTAGTTATGGTTGATCAGATTCAGCTTTCTTTGCTAGGAAAATCTTGTTTCTCTGCTGGGATTTTGAATTCTTTTGTGCTTGCAGATCCTGAAACACAGTATCCTCGGCTAAATTGTTAAGAGTTTTATTTGGCTGCTTTGTTTGGGACTTATTCTGGATCGAATTGACTTTCTGGAAATATTTAGATTGTACCTTCTCAATTGCAAATTGGTATGGGTAATTCTTCTAAACTGCAATCAAACAAAGCTGCTGGTTCTTTTCAATATGATCAAACAGCTGTTAAAGCAGAGTGGGAGGAAATCTGACATGAAAATTTCCTCGAAGAATCTTGTTGATTCTCAAAGCTCTACAGAACTTGTTTTGCAATATTTTGATCCTGTTATGGAAGGAGGTAAGATGTTGGCTAATCCTCTTGAAAATGTGATTCCTTTGGAGTATTTCCTGAATTTAATTTAATTTTATTTAAAAATATTTAAGAAATGTTTGGGGGAAACTTTATTTCCCCATTTGATGCATCCTTAAAAAACGCTGGATGGCCTAGCGTCTTTTTTACCTGGGCCACTGACGCTGGGTAAAAAATGCTGGATGGTCCAGCCTTCTTTGAACAAATTTTTTTAAAAAAACGCTACATCAACTAGCGTTTTTTTCCTCTATCCCTCACTGCAACACCCACGGAGACCACGCTGCCATGCTGCCGCCCATTAGCTCAGATCCCTTCTTCGTCACTAAAGGAGACTGCAAGGGGAACCAATGCTAGCATTAGGGGGTTCGGGATTTTGTATTTTGTCAGGAAAATTTCAGTGGTGAAGCCCGCGACGTGTCCGAGGTAGTTCCATATGCTCACCAGTGACACAATGTGGAGATGCTACGCTCCGGGTAGGCCAGGGACTTCTCGATCTGGCCCAGGTTGGCAATTGCCATCAGCATCCCATCGACGCTGAATGTAGTTGCGACGAACAGTATCAGCATGTTGATGCTGAAAAGGGCTTGGAGAATGGTGTAGTCCTCGCCTTTGGAAGGCGGGTTGAACATGTTGGCTGTGCAGGAGTTCCCCGCCTTCTCCGAATTTGTTGGAGGTAGGGTGGTTGGAGACGGCGGAGACTCAATGTGAAAGAAGAAACGATTGGAAAAAATATTTCTTCATTATTTTGTTCTTACGTACAATCCAATATATAATACAATTATCTATTCTAAACAAGGAAACAATTTCCTATTGAATAAAATCAAATCCCCCATAATTACCCACTTTCCTAATTTGTATTTTATTTACAAAGATATTTGGAGTTGACATTTTAACACTCCCCCTCAAGTTGGATCATAAATATTAATCATCTCCAACTTGCTAATGAGATCATCAAAACTCTGTCGTCCCAAGCCTTTAGTGAGGATATCTGCAGTTTGTTCCTTGGTTGGTACATAAGTCATACATATAATTCCTTCTTCAATTTTCTCTTTGATGAAGTGTCTGTCTACCTCCACATGTTTAGTCCTGTCATGTTGGACTAGATTAAGAGAGCTGCTAATAGCTGCCTTATTGTCACTGTAGAGTTTGATAGGAAGGTTCACCGGTACCCGTAATTCTTCCAATAGTTTTCGTAACCACAATCCTTCACAAATCCCTTGAGCGACTGCCCTAAATTTAGCTTCAGCACTACTACGAGCCACCACATTCTGTTTTTTGCTTCTCCAAGTCACGAGATTTCCACAGACGAATGTACAATATCCTATGGTGGACCTTCTATCTTCCTCTGATCCTGCCCAATTTGCATCTGTAAAGATCTTTACTTCCTTGCTTTCACATTTCTTAAAGAAGAGTCCTCTTCTTGGGGATCCCTTGAGATATCTAAGGATCTTGTATACAGCATCGAAGTGAACTTCCTTTGGTGAATGCATGTGTTGACTTACTACACTAACTACAAATGCAATATCTGGTCTATTATGTGATAGGTAGATCAGTTTGCCAACCAATCTCTGATACCTCTCCTTTTCTACTGGTTTTCCACAATCTTCAACCCTCTTTCCTGTTTCTATCGGGGTTTCGCTGGGTTTGCACCCTAGCATGCCAGTTTCAACTAGGAGGTCAGTAACATACTTTCGCTGAGAAACACTAATCCCCTTTTTCATTCTTGCCACTTCCATGCCCAGAAAATACCGCATCTGTCCCAAGTCTTTAACTTCAAATTCAGTAGCTAGAACCTTCTTCAATCTCTCCATTTCTACAGTATCATCACCAGTAAGGATTATATCATCAACATACACTATTAGAATTGTTTTCTTACCTCCTTCAGACTGTTGGAAGAATAGTGTATGGTCTGATTGCCCTTGTCGATACCCTTGATTCTTTAGTACCTTTGCGAATCTGTCGAACCATGCTCTCGGAGATTGTTTGAGGCCATATAACGATTTCTTTAGTTTACACACTCTGTTTTCTTCACCCGTTCTACTGAATCCTGGTGGTATAGTCATGTAAACTTCCTCTTCTAATTCTCCATTTAAGAAAGCATTTTTAATATCAAGTTGTTGTAGTGGCCAATCTAAATTAGTTGCCTGGGACAAGAGAACTCAAACTGTATTTAAGTTTGCCATTGGTGCAAATGTCTCAGTATAGTCGATGCTGTAGGACTATGTAAAGCCTTTTGCAACAAGTCTGGCTTTATATCTTTCAACTGTTCCATCAGATTTACATTTCACTGTGAAAACCCATTTACAACCTACTGGCTTCTTCCCTTTCGGTAGATCTGTCAACTTCCAAGTTCCATTTTTTTCTAGGGCTCGCATTTCTTCCAAGACTGCCTCTCTCCATTCTGGTATTTCTAGAGCTTCCTGAATGTTTTTTGGTACTTTCATCCTATCAAGATTAGAGACAAACGCACGATATCTTATAGACAAGCTTTTATAAGACATGTATTTCGACCAAGGATATTGAGTACATGACCTGGTTTGTTTTCTGATTGCAATAGGTAGATTGATATCATGAGGTGCAGAATTATCAGAGGAAGACTCAATTACCAGATCAGGATAAGTCAAGGGCTCATGATTATTCGGAGCCATCACCGGATCCAACGCTCTTGGTGCCTCAGGTATGAGATTCTCCCTCTCCTTTGTTTTTGGCTTTCTTGAGTAAACCAGTATGTCTGCGTTGTTTTGTTCTCCTGCATCTCCCCCTGAGGGTAAGTGTTCAGTTGTGTTTGGCAAGTCGGGAAGTAATGTAATGGAAGACTCAATAGATGGGTCAGGGAATGAAGTAACTGGAGTAACCGTAGATTTAGTAGTAAAAGGATCAAAGAAACGATCTTCACTCCTCCATTTCTCCCCCTGAAGAGAGGGCTTTGAGAAATAAGGGGTGGTTTAAAAAAAGGTGACATCAAGACTAACGAACAGTCGTTTTGAGACCGGATCATAGCATTTGTGGCCTTTTTGGGTAGGTGAATAACCAATGAAGACACATTTAATGGCACGAGGATCCAATTTATCGCGATGGTGTGCATGGACATGAACAAAAGCAGTACAGCCAAAAATTTTCAGTGGGAGACTGGAAGGGAGTCGAGAGGTAGGAAAGTTTTCCTTAAATTTCTGAAGAGGAGTGACAAATGAGAGTGCTCGACTTGGCATTCGATTAATGAGATGTGTGGTTGTTAAGATGGCATCGCCCCAAAAATAATGTTTCATGTGGGTAGTAAACATTAAAGCCCGGGCTACTTCAAGTATATGTCTATTTTTGCGTTTAGCAACCCCATTTTGTTGAGGGGTATCCACACAAGAACTTTGATGAACAATCCCATTATCTTGAAGATAAGTTCCCAGGATGGTATTGAAATATTCCGTACCATTATCAGTACGTAGGATCTGAATATAAGTTTGAAATTGTGTATGAATCATGGTATGAAAATTGATAAAAATGGAGCGGACTTCAGTTTTGTCTTTTAGTAAGTAGACCCAACAAAGACGAGTATGGTCATCGATAAAGGTCACAAACCATTTTGTATTGGTGCGATTTAGGGAACGTGAGGGACCCCATACATCACTGTGAAACATAGCAAATGGGCGAGATGGTTTGTATATGGACGATGGAAAAGAAGTACGACGATGTTCAGCAAGCTCACACACTTCACATTGAAACTCAGAAGCCATTTTATTTGAACAAAGAGAAGGAAACAAACGTTTTAAATATTGAAAATTGGGATGACCCATCCGTGAATGCCATAACAAAAGTTCACTATTTCTAGAAGTAGATGCAGAATCACAAATTGCAGTATTACATAGTTTACTCAAACTTGCCTCCTCAAAGTAGTAGAGTCCCTCATACGCTTTAGCAGTGCCAATCGTCTTCCCCGATGATAGGTCTTGAAAAACATAATGGGAGGAAACAAATTTAGCAGAACAGTTCGAGTCTTTTGTTAACTGGCTGATAGATAACAGATTGCACAATAACTTGGGGACGTGTAAGACTGATTGTAAAGTTAAGGAATCAGATATGCGGATACTTCCTTTTCCAACAACTGGTGAGAGAGATCCATCTGCAATTTTTACCTTCAAATTCTTGGCATATGGGGAGTAGGATGAAAAATATTGATACGACCCAGTCATATGATTGGATGCACCCGAATCAATTATCCAAGGGCATTTGTAACAAGATGTGGTTTTTAAAGCTGACAGATGATTACATCGATGAGCCAGAGAACCAGAGGAAGACTGACCCGATGTTTGCATTGATGAAAACATCTTATATAACTGATCCAACTGTTCAGGACTGAAGACACTGCCGGACGGGGTATCATTGTTCTCTCCTTGTGATCTTTCAGTTGATCCACCAGTGCTGGCCTGGTACCCACGATTTCTGTGGTATTGTCTCGGTTTCCTCTCTGCCGGTTTTCCATGAATCTCCCAACAGGTATTTTTTGAATGACCTGTTTTTCGACAATGTTCGCACCATATTTTTCCTCTTTGTGGTAATTGACTAAGTCCTCCTGGGCCTTTTAATGCAAGAGCTGAGGCATCCGGCCCAGCATGTAGCCCATCTAATTTTTGGGCGGATCCATGTACGGTCGGGTCCAGCCTAGCGGATTCATTTTGGGGCTGCAACATCACCCGCCTCCTGTTCTCCTCCCTCCCGACCTCTGCGAAGACTTCTCGGGTTGAAGGGAGAGGTCGCTGGCCAAGGATCCGTCCCCTCACGTCGTCGAGCTCTCGATTCAGGCCGGCAAGAAACTTGAAAACCATCTCGTTTTCGAGCCTCCTTCGGTATCGCGTGCTATTGCCGAAGCACTCCCACTCTTCGTCGATGCTTAGATCGAGCTCCTGCCAGAGGTGACTCATCTCCATGAAATACTCGGTAACCCTTCTCTCGCCTTGCCTCATTTGCCACAATCGGGTCTTGATGTCGAAGATTTGGGAGTAACTATCGACATCGGAGTACGTCTCACGTACGGCTTCCCAGACCTCCTTCGCCGTCGGCAAAAAAAAAAATAATTTTTCCGATTGATGGTTGCATCGAATTGACGAGCCAAGCCGTGACCATGGAATTTTCGGACCTCCATCTTTGCAGGGCTACAGCGTCGGAATAATCTGCTTTCCTTCGCTCACCGATAAGGTAACCAAGCTTTCCTTTTCCCTCAATCACCAGTTTCATGGACTGAGCCCATTCACGGAAATTTTTTCCGTTTAGTTTTTCCAATGAGAGTGGAAAGACTGTGTTATCATTCGTACTTCCACCGGACGTAACCTCTGAATCGCCGGTGATGTTTGCGGTGGAGGTAGAGTCTCTGCTGTTAGCCATTGTTTAGCTGGGTTTAAGAAACCCTAGCTCTGATACCATGAAAGAAGAAACGATTGGAAAAAATATTTCTTCATTATTTTGTTCTTACGTACAATCCAATATATAATACAATTATCTATTCTAAACAAGGAAACAATTTCCTATTGAATAAAATCAAATCCCCCATAAGTACCCACTTTCCTAATTTGTATTTTATTTACAAAGATATTTGGGGTTGACATTTTAACACAATGGAAGGTGGATTTTAAGCTAGTGCTTTGCCCTTCTGAAGACAAAACTCTTCTTTTATAACAACGGCTAGTATGTTATAAAAAGGAAGTAATTTGTAATTTTATTAGTGCTAAAAAAAAAAAAAAGGAGGAGTTTGGTTATTGTAGAAGTGTGTGGAAGTGTCTAAATGCATCTAAATGCCTTAACGGTTAAGGCATGCATGTACCATGCAAGCTGGCAAGCTGGAATTAGCTTGCAGCAATTAATGTAGCTGACATCTCATGCCTACAAAGGCATTGCACATCATGCATGTATGAAAATAGGAAATTGGAAATATATCAGCCCTCTTTCCTGCTTCCCTGCATTCTTCCTGCATGGGTAAGGGGGTGGTTGGCTGGGGGAATGAATAATATATTATGTGCATGGCATGGCACGGTTTGGGTTTGAAGCAGATGCAAGTTGAGCCATGCACACATGCTTCCAATTCCATTTATTGTTCTTCTTTCTTTCTCTTGGTCTTTCTCAACACGGATGGCTCATCAATTTTTGAACCAGGAGGCGTGTTAAGGCTGGGGCATGGTGAGTACTACTACTGTTGCAGCAATAGCAGTGGACATCTATCTGGTCCTTCAACAGTACACTCACTGGGCTTGATGGGCAGCGGCATGATGGCCTCCCTCCTGCTGTTATACTCTGCAAATATTGTTCTTCCATCATCTTTTGGCACTCCACCAGCTGAGCTTCCTTTTGTAATCCGGTAGTGACGATGTGAACTCGTGTTTCACCATGTTCTTTTCGTAATTGGGAGGCTCTTGGAAGCTCCTCGTTTGCTGCTGTCCTGATCTTGAGGATTCTTCCTGAGAATTTGAACACTGTTAGATGAGAATTGTTCGAGAGAAGGTAAACAGGGGAGAACAGATGAACTGTGAAATTAATCATATTGAAAAAAACATGTATACCATTGATACATGTTGAGGATCAAATTTTACACCCTGATAATATTTTTCGGTTGAACAATAACACGAATTTGAAAATGCATCAGCAAGAAAAACACAAAATCTTTTAATTTAAAAACTTCAACCAGGTCCAACAAATGATATCTTATTAGAAATGTAATTAGAACTGAAGCCATGGCATCAGATAACATTTATATTATTTATGGCTTATAAATACTTTTTTTTTTTGGTATTGTTATCATCATTTTCCAGAATCTCAACCAACTTGCATTGAGATTCCACAAACACCTGCTGTATGATCATAAGGAAAGACGAAGATAATTCAAGTGTTTGTGTTCCTTTTTGAAACGTCTTACTAGTTTGGGACAGGATTTTGACAGTAGAATTTTCCATAATTTAAACAAATTGTTAGGATACAGGATTTCTCATTCCAAATAAATTTTGGTAAGTTATTAATACGTTAACCCCATCTAGTGGGACCTAAGATTGGTTGTTGTTGTTTCATTTTTAATTTAATCCATTAAATAAAGCAAAAAACATACAGTAAAGCATGAGCATCACCTCCATTCTCAAGGCAAAATATGATCTAAAGGAACATAGATACCCATGTGGAGGAAAACACTCACATTTAATGCATGCAGTGCTGCGACTGCTGTCTGATGATTAAAGAAGGTGACAAATGCAACAACCTGCAAATAAGAATGAAACCTCTGACGTATCATCTATAAAACTGTATTTTTTTCTGAAAATTGTATGAAGGTTGAGAGACTGAAAAAAACTAAAAATCTGATTTATAATGAATATAAGAGCCCTTATGAGAATATCAAGTTGATGCTGGGGGCGGCTTCGATTGAGGTTGGAAAGAGAAATCTGAGTAGTTCTTGTGTTCTTGCTTCACACTCATCCATGGTTGCTTCACCGGCACCCCCACTACTCGGTGTAGTTGGAAGCTGATGATCAAACGAGATCAAGCTCATTCAAATGTGCAAGGCCGGAGAGGTCGGCAGGAATGTGGCCTATTAAATAATTTGACTGCAGATTAAGGATTCTGATATCAGACCAGTTGCTAAGTTCTGGTGGAATGGAGCCTGAGATGAGATTGTAAGACCACAAAAGAACAGCCAACGAACTCAGGAACTCAAATGTTGCTGAAATGTTACCGGAGAAGGCATTAGAAGTGAGGTTCAAATAGCGCAAGCTCAGCAAGCTACTGAAACCTTCAGGAACATTTCTGCATAAAGCGTTTTCCTGCAGAGCAATAATTTGCAGATTCGGGAATCCTGAAAGCTCAAATGGCAGCTCACCAAAGAGGTTCTGTCTGCTGAGATCAAGAGTCATTAGCCTGTACAAACTCCCCACACTGGTAGGAATGTGTCCTGAAAGACCAGTTCCACTCATGTTCAGAGCCAATAGCTGAGCCAAATTTCCAATATTTTCCAGAATTTCACTGGAAAACTTATTCTCACTGAGGTCCATTGTCGTCAGATTGCTCAGCTCCATTAACTTGTCTGGCAAGCTTCCACTCAAACTATTATGCCTCAAGTTCAGTGTTTCCAGCCTCAGAGGACAGGTACAATTGGAGAAAGTATGGCCAGAAGCAAGTGAAGGGAAGTGAGAATCCGAGGAGCTTCTACAAGTGCATGTATCCCAATCGCTTCCGGTACAGACAGCAACCAAAAACCAGAAACAGAGAAAAAAATGCTACTTGATGTAGCATTTTTTTTTTTATAAATTTTGTCCCCAGATTAAAAGACGTTGGACCATCCAGCTTGTTTTGTTAAAAAACGCTAGAAGGGCCAGTGTCTTTTGCCTAAAAAACGCTGGACTGTCCAGCGTTTTTTAGGACGCATCAAATGGGGAAATAAAGTTCCCCCCAAACTTTTCGTAAATATTTTTATATAAAATAAAATTAAAGAAGGAAAAAACTTGATTCCTTTGGGTGCTGTGAAGTGGGAGGGCTCTGTTTTTGGGCAATGTATTGGTAATCTTCCTCCCTTTTTTTATATTAAGAATGATAAGATCTGGTAGATATTAGAGGTTTCAGTTTACTGTTCACAATGGTTCTCATATTTTCAAATTCAAAGATCTAAAAGGTAGAGATTGGATTCTTGATCACAGCCCATGGAATTTAGGTGAAATTACTTTGTTCCTTAATTGTAGAATCCACAGTCTGGGAGGTTAAATGTTTAAGAAACTTCTTGTTATGGTGAAAAATTTCAATGTTACTTTACTGGACCGCAAAAAGGGTTAAGCTGTGTTGCTGGTTTAGTTGGTTTTCCATTTTATCTAGATTCTTTTGCTGGGGAGATGATGAATTTTTCTTATGCTCAAATTTGTGTTGAAATTGATACTAGAGATGATCTTCCTGATGTGACGGTGCTTGAATCTTTTAACTAAAGTGGAGTTTGATCAGAGGCCTGGTCAGTGCAGTAATTGTGGTGTCAAAGGTACAGAGTGTGTTCTGTGGTTTGGCTTGTAGTAGATTTTTAGATTGTTAGATGTCATTATGGCTGCCTATAAGTTGGAAGTGTTACTTGGGAGCTCCACCAAAGTCTTCAGTTAGAACCTGATTAAGCATGGACATAGTGGTTTCGCAGTTGCTGGTCCTAAGCCCGCAGGGAAGTTGAAGATACTAACCCTTACAAGCAGAAGAAAATCTAATGCTTTAGTTGTCAGGGGTATGGACACCTCTAGACTCAGGTCCCAATTATAATTTCTAAGGAGACTTAAATTGCAATGGCCACTGCAAAGATGGTGTGCCCAAAAGTTGCACTGTCGGTCCTCTACCTTCAAGGTCTGAAATTGATAGTGAAAACCAGTGAAGCCCCAAATGTCTCATCATGTGTCATCTTGTTACACAACCCTGCAACTGCAAGCAAACTCATGTTGGAATTCTCAGTGTAGCTCCAACTCCCTGGAATTAAGACCTTCAAAAGGCAGAAAAATTGGCAGCCCAACTTTTTGTGCTTGTTTTCGAGTCAAGTACTAACATAGAATGCCTGTTAGCTGTAGCTTTGTACCTTGCTTTAGCTCTAGCTTCCACACTTTTCTTGGTTCTACAAAATAAGTCATTTTCTGATCCCGTTTAGTGCAAAACTAGCAGCAGAAATTGTGGTTCCATGTGCAGATTTAGTCACCATCCCATGCATTACTGCGGATTGAGATGCCATCCCAACTTTTTTGGTGATCCACAGGTTGTATGCTGTCTGCTCTGCTTTAGTGGTGCATCAACTAATCGTTCATTACTGATACAGGATTTGGTACTGAAACCTATCTTTCCAACTATAAGCCCTCTAAAATATATATTGGAGAAGAGTATACACCTTATTTTTATTTTATTCTATTTTAGATCTTTAACAAAGACTCTGTGGCCTAGCAAAAAACAAAAAACTTTATCAAAGACATAGGTCTATGTGGCTCCTCTCCTCTCTCTATCTCTCTCTGAATGGTTTGTTATTTAAGCCCAAAGTGACCTAGGATAGTGTATCATATGATATTCTAAACCTTCTTCTGCACTGCAGCTTCTGTTGAGAACTTTTGGGTACTTATTTGATCACTGACTGCCATAATCCCTTTGGTATGCATACAAATTTTAGATGAAGATTTGTGTCCTCTTCATAATAAGACATGGAATCTTCTCCAATCTCAGAAGTAACATACTGCAAGAAGACATTTAAAAATCTACTTTAATGGTTATTGCTCTAAATTATCCATGCTTGAAAGTGTTGAGGGTTCATGACAAAATTGGCTGCTTGGATTAGAATGATGTAGAGATTATAAATATGTATTTATTCTCTAGCTTCTTTTCCTCGCTCTTATTTTTTTTCCTTCAGTCTGTGTCTTCCCTTTGTTTTAATGAGAAAAATTTCCCCATTTTCAGATAACAATCTTAGTGGCTGCTGAAGGAGTACACAAACTGCCCACCATCAATAGCAGTGGAGACTTGAAGGAAGCCCTGCAGAAACTTGGCTCTATCCCCTCCAGCCGAACACTGGTAAAAAAATAAATATAGCTGTACTGATTTTGATATCTTGATAATTCTGTCTGAAATCAAACCAATTTCCATTCAGGCTGTTGAGGTGTTGTGGACTCCTCAGAATGAAAATGACACTCTATCAGAGCGGGAGTTGCTTGAAGATTACCCACTTTTGAGGCCTCTATAAGAACCTTTAATTGGTTGCCTTGTACATTTGAATAACAGGTATGAGCTACGCTGTTTTTAGTCCTCCAAGCGGTCTTTGTTTAGTGGAAGTTTTATCTGTGGTACAGAGAACTTCCACCTAAGATTGACTAGGCAGTCTATTTTGTTTAATCTGTAAATATTATAAGCAGGGTGAGTGAATCCATTTCAGAGCAAAATCTTCCTTTTCACCAAAACAGTTATTGTAATTTTTTTTGTCTCAGTATTGTGAGAAGCTGCAGTGAGATCTGAAATGCCATTTTACACCCCGTAGCTTGGGGGAGTTGAGGGTTAAAATCAATAGACCAACTAATTTATTTCCCACTGACAATCCATCATGACTAGTAGGCTATGGAAAGAAATAATGATGCATCCCAACTGCAGATTTTTGTCTTCTTTTATTCCCAAGGTGTGTCTGTGTGAGTGTGAGTGTGTGTGTGGGGGGGGGGGGGGTGTGTTGGGGTTGGTGAGTTTGGAAAATTTCTAATCTACTATAGCTCTGTTTGGTAGACAAGAATGGAATGAAACGGAACGAAATTTGGTCTATAATTTTACATATTTCACTGTATAATTTTTCATTCTATGCTACCCCAATCCATACCATTTCAACATACCAAGCGTTGGGTTACAAGCGTGATGCTTAGCTTACTGGGTTTTGATGCAATTGATGTATAATCTTGCAGGATGTGTTTTGCTTCTGTATAATGCCGAAGAATGTCAATTGCGGATAATTTAGGATGATTATTTGTAGTTAGGTCTATTTGTTCATAAGTTTATTTGCATAATATTCTGCAAACTCCTTTTGTCATATTGCTCATGTTTAAGAATCCTCCCTTTTTCGATTTATATTTTCCTTAATTTGTCTCTTGAATGCTCCATGGCCTTCTCGCTATTAGGGACTTTTTTCTGAAGTTGGAATCAGAAGCAAGCTCAGTCCTTGTAAGATAAAAGCAATGATGTCCTTTGCAAGCATGGTTCAATCCTGTACATTGGGAAAGGGAAGAAAATATTTTTTTTATATTTGGTTATCTAAAAAAGAGAGATAAAATATATAATAAAGTAATAAATAAAAATTTAATTTTACACATCATTAACTCAATTTCTCTTAATTTTTAATTATATTAGACTTAAAATTCAGTTTTGATAGTATTTGATATATAGGAAAAAAATATAATATAATGGAAAATAAATTTCTTTTTTAATTCCTCAAACAAATCTTTGATCCAAACGGGGCTTTTAAGAATTGTGAAGAATATATAAGTATAAAAGTTAGAAATAGAAATTTAAATTTAAAATTAAAAGCTAGTGGCTTAATTTGACTGTATAATTGTATTCTCATAACAATAACAACAACAACAACAAAACCAAGCCTTAGTCCCACTAAGTGGGGTCGGCTATATGAATCATTTTTCGCCAATTTATGCGATCATGGACCATTTCTTTTGATAAATTCAAGGATATTAAATCCTTACTCACTATCTCCTCCCAAGTTATTTTAGGTCTACTCCTACCCCTTCTACTGCCCCTCATGGTAACTAAGTCACTCTTCCTCACAGGTGCACTATAAGGTCTACGTTGCAAGTGTTCATACCATCTGAGTTATCCCTGCCTTATCTTATTTTTATAGGAGCTACACTTAACTTACCACGAATATGTTCATTCCTTAATTTATCTTTCAATGTTATACCACTCATCCATCTAAGCATCCTCATCTCGACAATTTTTACTTTTTGGATATTATGTTTCATCGTCGTCCAACATTCCGATCCATATAGCATAGCTGGTCTTATAGTTGTCCTATAAAACTTCCCTTTTAATTTTAAGGGTATTCTACAATCACATAGCACACTTAAAGTACTTCTCCATTTTACCCAACCTGAAACATAAATGGAATGTGTCTTCATTTTTGAACTTGAATAAAATAATAATTCATTTGCATATCGCTCTTAAATCACAGTAGAACTTTTGTAAACATTATAATCTAGCATCTAGAGAGATTTAAATCTTTTAGCAATTTTATTAGTATAATAATTTGTATATTGTAGTTTGATTAGCCGCTTTCAATAAGAAATTAAAAAATAAGAAGGAACTTAATAATTATACTTTTAAATTTACTTTTTAGTGTTTATTTTATTTTAAAATTTTAAGCAATTTTAGAGTTAATGCTAAAGGGAGGTGGTGCCCGTTACCCTCCTCTCAAGGTATCCTAGCTTCGAGTCCTCAGAGTATGGTGAAACCCATTCAAACTTGTACACAAATCCTTCCCTTAATCTCTTGCACCAGTGATAATCTCTTTGTGCTGGTTCCTTTATAAAAAGTGAACCCTTTAACCTTTCTAGTACCTTTTTTAATTCCCCGTGTGACCACTTTGCATCGGATCTTTCCATTCATTACCAGGAATCTCAATGAACACTTAACTTAATTGGAATCCTTCTTGCGCATCAATGACATTCCTTCAATCACCTCGTTGTCTACATCCACATAAAAAACCCTTAATATCGACCCAAATCTTGCTAACCCTTCAGTGTCCCGTGCCAGGCTGTAATCATCCTTCATTTACCAGTATCATGTAACTTTTGTCCCAAAGTCTAATAACCCTTTTACTCTCATTGTCTTGACCCTTCACAACTTTATACATCTTTTTTTTTTTGGATTAACAACAGTATCCCAGACATTTTTTTTTTCCTAAACTAATCTGTTGTCTATGCTAGCCGTGCCCACAGGCAACACGTAAGAGGTAAATCGTGGATGTGCAATGCAAGCAGCGGGAAGCGAACCCAGACCATTGGGGTTATCAGCTTGTTCTAAGGCTTGCCCTTACCACCTGGCCATGTGCTCGGGGGCATGCAACTTTATTCATCTTGCTCGTACTTGTAATAGTCATGGGATAACATGCAATTCTAAAACTAAAAGAAGGTGATTACCATTTGTTGACTGGATGCTTCGACCTACCGCATCACAAAATTTGTAGGTGAGCTTGTTGCCAACATCATATTGGTGGAGAAGGAGCTTGTGTGGGTGCTAAAGCTAGCAGGGGTATTATATGCTGCCAATGAAAGGGGTGCGACAAACCCACATTGAGTTATAGAGATAGGTTTATTTGCTTGAAGAAGGGTGATAGCAAGAACTTACTTGACGTATGTATTTCTAAAGGAGATTGGGAAAAAGGGTGGAGGGACTTCCTTACTACCCTGTTAGAGTTATTCGTCAACATCAATAGAACATTCTTCATCCGTCAGTGGTAGTTGGTGATGCTCTAATGATAGCAAGAACTCCTCGACATATGTATCCCTAAAGGGGATTGGGAAAAAGGATGGAGGGACTTCCTTCTTGCTCTTTTGGAGTTATTTTTCAACATCGATAGAACACTCTACATACATAAGTGGTATTTGGCGATGCTCTAGCTGCAACTTTCCAAATATTCAGAGAGTAGAGGAGAAAAAAGTGAGGGCCAGTGTGTTTTAGGCTATTATTGTGCCCCTCCTACGCCAACGTGGTAAGATGGACTTTGGCAGCAAGGGTGGAGATTGGGATGGAAATAACCTATGATCAAAGGAATTGGGGAGGTCACTTGCCTAACACAAATCCTAATCCCATGACATGTTAGCATGGGGATAAAAGGGCAGTTTTCAAATTTGTTGAGGGGCCATCTATGGCACCAAGAGGCTCGACTGAATTTGCCCCAGAAATTCAAAGGCCTAAGTCATCCAAGTAGAAGAAAACTAAGGCTTTATGGGTCATTGAATGTAAGGGCTCAAATCTAGTAAAGGTTGATGTAAAAAGTCCAAACCTAGAAACACAACAATTAAGGGTTGCGGTAGATATGGAGTGCATCAAAACAAGCTAACTTGGACGTACTAGTTGGGCAAAGTTCAAAAGATAGTCTAGTGGTAGAGCACTTTGCTAAAGAGGATTATACAATCAACAGAAACAAGATGTCATATTCAAAGAAAGGTGATCCTTTAACTACAACTCTAATAGAGATGACAGACATGTTATCAAAAGGGGATATGAGGGATGAAGAGATGAGTAGTATGCCCCAGAGAAGGAGCCCTTGGTTGATTAGATAAGAGTCGATATTGAAAAGGAAGGCTTGTCCCAAATGTTTTAAGTTTTTGACCAGGATCTTGAAGAGGATGGGGCAGAAAAGGAGGCAATTCCAGCAATGAGTTCACAACTATTGGAGAGAGATAGCCTTCATTTAGATTTTGATTATGCAAAAGCGGGCATAAATTTTTTTATCCACAACTGTGACTAGGTTAAAGCTTAAATTTAGTGGGATCTTTGTTTTTTGACCTGGCCATGGGCCTAGTCCTTACATTGCATCTATTTCGGTTGTTCCTTTTTGTGCTGTTGGGGGTGGGGATCATACTAGGTAAGTTGATTTTCTTTTGGAGGATCCTTGTTCTTCTAAAGTAGTAAATTCATTCTTCCCCTTCCTACTCAGCATATACTTTCTTTGATAACTCTTTACAATAGGGAGGATTTTACTAACGAGAGGGTTGTGATTCTAGCTCGAAGGGAGGTGAGAGAGATTGGCTAGACCTGTATAAACTCCTGAGAGACATGGAATTGGAATTAGTAGACCTTGCTAGGAACGTGGTTAGGATGGGTTTGAGTCCTAGGACATGCTAGAGAAGGAATTTCTCAATCTTTCTTTGGGGGAATGCTTCTTTTACTTGGTTTGTAGGAGGCAATAGAGGTGGTTAGTAGATTGGATAGTTTTTTTATTTTTTAGTGAGTGGGAGGATGAATTTCCCAATCTTTCTCAAATTGCCCTTCCTTGGACTACTTCCAATCACTCTCCTATTTTGTTAAAATCTAGTAAGGTCTCATGGTGTCCTACCCTTTTTAGGTTTGAGAATATGATATTGAAACACAAATTTTAAGCCTTTGGTTAGGGGTTCTTGGGGAGAAGTTTTGGAGAGAGGTTGGTAAAATTTTAAATTCATGAGGAAATTGAAATGTCTGAAGGGGAAATTGAAAATTTGGAATAAGGAGTTTCGAGACGTTATAATTCGAAAATCTGGTCTTAGGTGCGAGTTGACTATCTTGGATAGAAAGGAGGAAGAAGGTTATTCTTTCGGAAAGTGAAGAGGTAAGAAGAGTATCAATTAAAAATGAGTTGGAAAAGGTAGTTTTTCAAGAAATGAGGAGTTGGAAAGACCAAATTCAAATGGGTTAAAGATGGTGATTGTAATTCCTCTTTTTCCCACATGTTATCTAACGAGAACAATAGTAGAAACTTGACAAAGGAGTTGGATATGGGGAGTGGGAGGGTTATGATCAACGTTAGATCTTATATATTATTGTTGATTTCTTTCATATTTTGTATTCGAAGGAGGACCATAGTAGACCGATGATAGATGAGTTAGAATGAGATCCTTTACCCAATGATTAGATGTACCAGTTAGAGAGATCATTTGATGAGGAAGTAAGGGGGTGGTTTTTGGGATGATAGGGATAAGGCATTGGGCCTGGACATTTTAACATGGCCTTCTTCCAAGATTTTTGGGAGTTTGCTAAGGGTGATTCATTGGAAGTTTTCACTCTTTTTTTTTTAAATATTTATTTTATGGGAACGGGCTTCTGAGTAAGAGCATTAATTCCTCTTTTATAGGGTGCCTAAAAAGGGTAGACTTTCCATGATTAAGGATTTAAAGCCTTTTAGTCTTGTCTCTAGTGTGTATAAGATTATACTAAAGTGTTAGCTAATAGGTTGGGTGTGGTGCTCATTGCTACTATTTCGAGTGCTCAGAGTGCATTTGTAAGGGGAGGCAAATACTGGATGATATTCTGGTGGCCAATAAGGTTGTGGAGGATATTCGTAGGAATAAGAAGAGGGGGCTTATTTCCTAAGTAGATTTTGAGAAAGCTTATGATAGAGTGAGTTGGAGGATAAGTTTTTTGTGAAAAAGGATTTTGGTGAGCATTGGTGTAGGTGGGTTAGGGGTTTTTGTCTAATGTGTGATTCTCAATTATTGTGAATGCTGAACCCAAATCTTTGTTTACTACTTCGAAGGGCATTAGACAAGGAGACTCATTAGCTCCTTTTTTGTTTGTCCTTGTAGTTGACATTCTGAGTATGATGGTGAATAGGGCGGTAGAAAGGGGGTTGGTGAAAGGGTTAGGTGTGGGGAGTGAGGGGGTGGTGGTTTCTCATCTTCAATTTGCTGACGCTCTAATTTTCTTCCTTGATGATCATAGCCTTTTGTTTAGGATAATTATGGGTTTTCTTTAAGTTTTTGATAGGGCTTCTTGGCTCAAAATTAATATGGGGAGGGGTCGGTTAACAACCTTAAATTTACTTCTCAAGCAAACTACTAATTGGGCTACAAACGTGGTGTGTATTGGATTAGCCCTTGACATAGGGGTTCCTTTTGAGGGAATTCTAGAGTGGTGGATTTTCGGAATCTGGTAGTGGAAAGGGTGATTAAAAGATTAGATGGTTGGAAAAGGGGCCCTTTTCTCCCTTGGGTGTCAGAATTACGCTTATTGAGGATTGTCTTTCTAGCATTTCGTTGTATTTCTACTTTTAAGATTGTATTAGGGATCACTAGTAAGTTTGAAAGAATCATGAGAGATTTCTTCTGGCTTGCTTGGGCAGTTGTAGGGACCATTTAGTGAGTTGGGCAGAGGTTTGTAGGTCTAAAAGGAGGGGTCTAGGTCTTGGTAATTTGGTGTCTAAAAATATTGCACATTTAGTTAAATGGTTATGACGTTTCCTTCCCTATGGCATAGAGTTATATGAAGTAAGCTTGTTGGTTGGATAGGAATGAGTGGGATGCTAGTGCTAATTTGAGATGTTCTTTGGGAAGTTGGTGAGGTATATTTCTTAGATATAAACTCTATTCACTCCTCACACTAAATTTGAGGTGGAGAGGGGTTCCTGGATTTGTTTTTGGAAGGCTTGGGAATGTTTCTTTTTCCACTTCTTTCCCTCATCTTTTTAGACTATGCTTTGAGCCGAATAGAGTTATTTCTTTATTTGTTAACAATTTGAGTAACTCTTTGGTTTTTGGAATCTCCATTTCAATAGACCTCTAAATGATGGGAGATGGTGTAATTGTCATCGTTGTTGTCCTTTTTGATAACTACAAGCTATCTTTGGGTAGGGATGTTTGTTGTTGGACTTTGGATCAATCGTGGGTGTTTACTTGCGAATCATTCATAGAGTTTTTGATCTACTCCAATTCTTCTATTCCTCTCTATCCTATTAGTTAGAAGGTCAAAACTCCCTTAAAATAAAACTTTTTACTTGGTTGATTGTGCTTAACAAAATTAATACCAATAACTTCTTGTAGATTAGGAGACCTTTGAAGGCTCTCTCTCTAGATGTTTGCATGCTTTGTTTAAGAATTTCGAGACATCATCCCATCTTCTTTTGCATTGTGATTTTGCATGGAAGACTTGGAACAAATTGTTTCGTATTACGGAAGAGTTGAGTTTGCCCCTATTCAATGAAAGACTTGTTAGGCATCTCATTTGTAGGCTTTGGAGGACAGAAGGATGGGGCATATTTGTGGAAGAGTGGCATCTTGTAGTCTCTTGGGGTGTATGGCCGGAGCGTAATACGTAGATATTTTTTGGGAAGAAGTTAAACTAATCATTAGTATGGGAAAAAAAATTAGTATATGATTTCTTTATGGTGTGTTGAGTTTGAAATTGTGAAGGAAGCTAGTTTTTAGGATTTATCTATGGCATTGGAGGAATTAATTGGTTTGATGTCTCTTTTTTTGTTGTTTTTTTTTGGTTTGTACTAGATTTTCTTCCGGAGATATTTTATTCTCTCCCCTTGTAAATTCTTTCCTTATTAATGAAATATCTTTTGCTTTCAATGAAAAAAAGTTTTAAAGAAAATTTAGGTATTTCAGATTTTTGAGAAAATTCTTTTTTAATTTTATTTGTTTAAAAATGCGTAGATATTGATTTAATATATGCAAAAGTGATGTATTAGGTGGCAATTTGTTGTATATAATTTAAATTAAAAATTGGTGATATAAATAAATATGTGTACAAATTCAATGGAATGGAATGGAATCAAATTTATCACTTGATTTCGTTATATCCTCAGTCTATTCTATTACGAGTCAAGCTTTTTCAAGATATTATGCTTGTCTGTGACCCCTTGTCTTATTTACATGAGATAGGTGATCACCATGTAAATAGTAGTGCAGGTTTTATTTTTTGAATATGATAATGCCTTAGCGTAGAGAATTAACCCAAAGTGATTTAGAAAGATTCTTCTTTGTCGATGGTGATCGGTCATGGTATCCATAGCGTTGCTTCTTTTTCGGCCAAATCTTGATTTCGTTTTACTTCTCCTGATCGTCGAGCCTGATCGACTCGACCCTTTTCCTTGCTCCACACCTCGATTGGTTTCATGTGTTCTTATGCTAAAGTTAGAATAAGATAGAAAACTCTTTAGCGGACGGCGAGTATTCATGAGTTGTTGTAAAACTCGATCAAAGATTGTAAATGTGTTTAATGTGCTTGCTTCTCTTACTATAATATATATATATATATATATATATATATATATTTCACGAAATGGCAATAATGAATTACATTACTTTACATTTATTCTTTTCTATTTTTATATTTGTCTGATACTCCTGTTTAACTTTTGTGTTTGATGGTTGAGAATTGATTCGTGTTGGGCTCGACACATATTTATATCTTGTTCAATTTCAAAATCAAATATGATAAAGGAGACTAAGTTGTTTTGTTTTATTTTGTTTTGGAAATGAAGCTCGGCGAAGCTCATGCCTTTGCCACCTTCTTTATTATTAGTGAAATAAGATAATTATTATTATAATTAATTTAATTTAATATTATTAAATTATCAAGATAATCTTGACCTGCAAAACAAACACTGCTAACACTTTTCATTATTATTTTTTTGGCATCTGATTCATCAGAATGGAATACAAAAGCTACTTTGAAATGCTTTGTGGCTTTGAATTCAAACCTGGGATGCTAAAGCATCTTTTTAAAAAGTTAAAGAGGAAATGTGACTGCGCTCAAATTAAACTCAATCTCATTTATTTGTTATATATATATATTTCAAAGTTTATGAACCATATAAAAATATATAAACACAGGGGCACTTATATCCTGTAAAAATAAATCAATTATATATATTTTTGCTAGTCTGTAATATCTAATAAAAATAAAAGTTAATTAAAAGAATTGAATGCAATTTTATGCAACCCTTTATTCAAATTAGCACGATTTAAAACTCAAAATTTATGTCCCAAACATAAGGTCACTGTTTGAGTTTCTAAATTGTGAAATAATTTGAGAAATAGTATCAAATATTCAGTACATTTTTGCATTAGTACGTCTTTTTTTTTTTTTTTGACATGGCGGATTTTCATTGGCAGTGTCGAAACTTGTGCATAAATGGTTTATTTATTTATTTTTTAAGTTAAGAAAAATTATGTATTTTTAACAAATTTATTATTATTATTATTATTATTATTTTCACTGTATCATCAAAAGGTGCCAATAATAGTAGGTAAGAAATGTGAGATGACCACATTATTAATGTGGGGAAGGAAAAACAAGAACAGTCTCTCAATCTCACAGAAAGTGATTAGCTTTGTAGAGGATGCAGGGCTATTATTGTGGGAAAGAAAAACATGAAAAGCCTCTCTCTCTCTCTCTCTCTCTCTCCATTCATTTCAATCCAACAACTTTCTGTCATTATCTTTAATGAAATATTCATTAATAATGGAAGTAGCCATCCAGTAAATTAGTCAAGCATCAAGAAGAGTTTAAACAGTGTTGTCATAATAACAGCAACCTATCACAACTAGGACCCATTCATTATTGCCCCATGAGAGTTTCCATATTAATGTGGAGTAGACATCAACTAATTTAAAAACTATAAGTGTAATTATCACATATTTTTTTAAACCAAAGTGGCCCATTTCACCTTAACACATAAGCTTTTTCAATGTTTCTATATTTTGGGTGTATGCTTTTTCTAAAAATATGAAAAAAAAAAATCAGTATAGGATATCTGGTATCGCTCAAAATAGAATTTCGGGTCATAAAAATAAGTATGCCAGATTTTCTGTCACAAATCCAAATTCCTCCAACATTTCCCACAAAGCTGGTGAGCTTGAGATCCTGTGAATCACTTTCCCCACTGTTCTTCACTTGGAAATTTCCTCTGGAGTGAACTTTTGATAGTTAAAGAGAATCCCAGTTGCTTTCTTTTAACACAAGTTGAGATAATACTGTTGTCTGAGTTTGACCATGGATCCCAGCTTTTGTTTTTTTTGAGATAGCTATCCTCTAGAGGATGAGGTGGAGGATATGGGCTTTTTTTTGGATAGCAAATCTTTAAAATCTGCATCAAAGTCGGCCCAACTAAATGCAGTGTGTTGGGGCATTGGGTCCATGAATTGAATACTCCACATCATCTGGTGGCCCATACTGCAAGCAGATCAACATGCATGCAAAAAGGCTGCTCTTGTGGTTGTGGGGGCAAACCCTAATCTTTAAAGGCCTCTATAATTAGAATGAGGCAGGTGGCCCTCGTTGGCCAGCTAGAGCTGACTTGTCAAATAATTCACCGCCGCTACTGTTATCCATCTGCAACTTCGGTCTTGAAGCATTACTTTATTCTCTTTCCTACTTACAAGGCCGCTCAGTGGATCACGGATGCTGGGTTTTAAATGCTGCACTTTTAGGGTAAATGGGTAATAATTATATATGTATATAATAGAAAGAGAGAGTAGAAATGGCAAGAAAGGCTCACAATGGATGCATCATTTGTGGTGTGGAGATTTCTGCTAACAAATGGGAGGGTGAATTTTATAATTCCTAGTCAAAAAAGGGTGAATTTGATAATTATACAGCAGCCTCTATGAATATATGGAGTCTATGGAAGAAGAGTACTTATTTAGTTATGTAGCTATGCAGCAAAAAAGGTTTATATGTCAACAGCATCAACTGGTAAGGATGTTGTCCTGTGAAGAGAATGTGGGAGCAGTGGACCAGTATAGCGACTCTTGGCAGTGAACATGTTCTGTGCTTTTGGACGCTCCTTGATCGCCTCACAATTCCGAGCCCTTTGGGTTCTCGAATCGGGGCAGCTCTTCTGAAGATGTGCGTCAAATCTTGAAATTGATTTTTGTGCCATTTCATTACTGTATGGCTGTAATGAGTTTGAAATTGAATGGTTTGTAGCACCATTCTGCATTTTGCCTGGTGTGTGATCTGAACCAGAACATAAGGTTGAAGATTTTGGCATACTTCCCAGTTGAAAATCCCTCAGTTCTCTCAATTTTATCTGATACTTTGCCTTTGCCCATCTTAATTCGTGCTGAACTTCGTTCTCGTAACCATCTGGGACGGCATAAAAGGAAGGAATTTCAGAGGAAGAATTGGAAACATGTAATTGTCTGAAACAATTTCTGCAACGGGATGAAGCTTTATTTTCCATTCCTACATCTTTCTCAGATGAAGAGTGGGAAGCATGTAACTGCCCGAAACAATTTCTGCAATGGGATGAAGCTTCATTTTCCATTCCTACATCGGTCTCAGCTATCTGAATTGTCCCTCGAGCCAAGAGTCCTTACCTGTGTTTCAGCAGAATGTCTTCTCAGAGCAGACGGAGCGAAACCACAGGCCTTCCTGCGGAGCCCATAGCGCAAGTATACTGCAAATTGTGTGAGTGGCTCAATGCAATTGCAGTGGCCTCGTCTGTATCATTATGCTCAGACCCATCAACTTGGTATGTGATCTCTTCAAACCGACCGTGCGTTGCAGAACATGGGCACTGCAAAAGATGCAAGTTCTTGGCACTGGGACTGGTCGATAGAAAATTCAAGAGGGAACCATTAGAGGTATGTTTTGAAGCACAGTTTTGACAAAAGCTTGAATTTGCAAAACGAGGGGTTTCTTCGATTCCTGGCCCTGGTTTCCATTCTGGTACCATGGCAACAATTTCCCCATCAATCATATCAGCTATTTTGGTCACATCTTGGTCTGTAATATCCAGCTCTGCAACCATTTCAGTTGCAACACTAAGTGCTGTATCTGTTTCAATGTCAAATGGGAAGTAAATATTTCGAACGCGGCCTGCAAAGACAGAGCTCAAGTTATTGCTTGACGAATAAGATTCAAAAGATAAGGGGAAAGAGAAAAAAAAGGAAAAAGGGGAAGGTTATGCATCTGACCTTCCCTGTCAGCAATTCTTATTCTTAAAACGATGCCACCATCTTCTCTTCTTTTCCCTTTGATACTAATGTCTACATCCGCAGAATGTTCATCATCATGGTACTCGAAAAGCTCAATTCCGCTGTGTTCAATCTCAAACGGAGGATGATAATTCCATCCATTTTCAGCTTCTATACCACAGTCATTGGAATAATCATTGGTGAAGGAGGTATCACTGTGATGGTATTCAAGGAAGGGTTGTCTCAACAAAGGGTTCGTGTTGTCAAATTCTCTCTGGCACTCTATGGGTTTTACATCAGATTCAAGATCATCAATTTGGAGAAAGGGGTCTTTCAGAAGCTCCCTTGCGGACAGCCTTGAGGAAACAGTTGCTAAACATTTCTCTACAAATTGTCGAACTTCTGGATCATTCACTTTATATAAAGCATCTGGTTTTTTTCCCTGGAAAGGCAAGCATGTCAATGGAGAGAGAAACACAACAGACAGGGGTTTGTCGGGGTGGGGGGGGGGGGGGGGGGGGTGGGGGGTGGGTGGGGGGGGGGGGGGTGGGGGGGGGGGGGGGGGGTGGTGGGGGGGGGTGGGGGGGGGGGGGGGGGGGGGCGGTTTGGGTGGGGGGTTCTTGTTGTGTGTGTGTGGGGTGTGGGAGGTTTGGTCTGTGTTTTTTTGTGGTTGTTGGTGGTGTGTGGGTGGGGTTTTTGGGGGGTTGTGTGTTTTTTGTGTGTGGTGTTTTTTGGGTGTTGGGGTGTGGTTGTGGTGGGTGTTGGGTTGGGGTTTTTTTTTGTGGTGGGTTGTTGTTTGTAGGGTTGTGGGGGGGGGGGTGTGGGGGTTTGGGGTTGGGGTGTGTGGGGTTGGTTGGTTTTGGTTTGTTGGGTGGGGAGGTTTTTTTTGTGTGTGGACTGTGTTTGGTATTTTGGTGGTTGTGTTTTTGGGGTGTTGTGTTTTTGTGGGTTTTGTTGTTTGGGGGGTGGTGTTGGTGTTTTTGTGTGTGTGTGGTGTGGTTGTTGGTTGGGTTGGTGGTTGTGGTGTTTTTTTTAGTTTGTTTTTGTGTTTTGGGGTTTTGGTTTGGGTGTGGTTGTTTTGTTTTTGTTTTTGGTTTTGGGTTGGTGTTAATGTTTTTGTGGGTGGTTTGTGTGGGGTTGGTGGTTTGTGTGTTGTGTGGTGGTTTTTTATTTTAGTAATGTTTGATTGGGTGTTGTGGTTTTTTTTTGGGTTGGTGTTGTTTGTTATTTGTTGTTTGTGTTTTTTTTGGGTTGGTTGTTGGTGGGTGTGGAGTTTATTTGTGTGTTTTTGGTTGGTTTGGTTGTTGTTTTGTTGTTGAGGTTGGGTGTGGTGGTCGGTTGTGTGTGTTGTTTTGGTTTGTGTTTTTTGGTTTGATGTTTGGTTTGGTTTATGTTGTTTTGTGTTAATGGTGTTTTTTTTTTTTGTGGTTCTCTTGGGTTGGTTTTTGGGTACGTTGGTTTGTTTTTGTGTGGGTGTAGTGTTTATGTTTGTTTTGTTTTTGGTTGTTTTTTGTGTTTTGTTTTTTTGTTTGTTTTTGTTTTTTGTTGTTTTGGGTTTTTTTTTGTTGATAGTTGGGTTTGGTTTATTTTTGTTTGTTTTTGTTATTTTTTTTGTGTTTGGTTTTATTTTTTTTGTGTGGTTTGTTGGTTTTGTTTTTTTGTTGTTTGTGGTGGTTTTTGTTATTTTGGGGGAGTTGGGGGATATTTGTGAGTTTTAGTGTGGAATTTTTTGTTTTGTGTTTTGTTGTGGTTGGTGTTTTTTTGTGGTTGTTTTGTTTTTGTTTGGTGGGTGTGTTTTTTTGTTTGGGGTTTTTTTTTTGTGTTGTGTTTTTGTTTTTTTGGTTTTGTTATTTTTTTGTTTTGGTTTTTGTGATGTTTGGGTTTTGTATTGGGTGTGGGGTTTGTTGGTGGTGTATGGTTTTGTGTTTGTTTTGTGTTGGTGTGGTTTTGGTTTGGGTTTGGTTGGGGTGTGTGGTGCGGTTGATTGGTTGTTTGTGTGTGTTTTGTGTTTGTTGTTTTGTGGTGTTTGTTTTTGTTTTTGGGTTTGTTTATTTTTTTGTGTTTAGTGTTTTTTGTTTTTAGTTATTTTTAGTTTTTGTTTTAGGTGGGGTTGGTGTCTTTTTTTTTTTCTGTATTTGTTTTTTGTGGGATTTGTTTGTTTATGGGATTTGTTTTTTTGTTGTTTTTTGGGTTGTCTTGTTGTTTTTGTTGTGGTTTTGTTGTTGCTTTGTGTTTGGTTGTATGGGGGGTTGGTTGGATGGAGAAGAGTACTGAACAGATAACTTTCTTGTAGATCTGAGCAGGATGAGTGCATTCACTGTATGGATATTCAAAGGTGACCATCTCCAAGATGCACATCCCAAAGGAATATATGTCAACTAATTCATTGTATTCCTCTTCATACACTTCTGGTGCCATGAACTCTGGTGTCCCTGGTTCATACAAACCCCAGAGACAAATAAATTACTATGTAAAAATTACTCTCCCCATTCAATTCAGTCCACTGATAGCCCCAAAATTGAGTTGGTTGGGAAATCTTAAATGACATAAAGCCCCAAACCAACTTTGAATCCCTGTTGTAATTTTTTAAACTCTCTACTCTCAAGGGATTTGCATCAGTTAAACATACCTACACAATGGGCCGCGTGTGACTTCCGGAGAATCGCGGCAAGGCCGAGATCGCCGATCTTCACTTCCCCTTGGTTGCCATTGACAAAGATATTGTCACACTTGAGATCTCTATGGATTACAGGGGGGTCATGGCTATGGAGATAGAGAAGCCCTAACAAGATCTGCCTGCACCAATGCTTCACTGCTCTAATGTTAACTCTTTTGTGCTTTTGCCTATACCTACAAAAGGGCCACACCCAAAATAAAAAAAAAAAAAAAAATGAACCCAAAATTTTTAAAAATATTCTGAAATCTGAAGACCCATAAACTTAAAAAAAAAAAAAAAAAAGGGAGAAGAGATTAGGAAAATTTTAACATATTTACAGAACTTACTGTCTCAAAGTTCCGGAAGTAAACATCTCAGTCACAAAGTTAATGTTCCTATTTGCAGGATCTACCCAAGACGTATAGAACTTCATAATGTTTTTGTGCTTTAGTGTTTTCAGGAGATGAATTTCACAATAGAGCCTCTCAAGATCTTCAGGGCTCTGCAAAAAATCATAAAGCTTGACCTGGTTCCAAGCAACTTCAATCCCTTCATACTCATCAAATGCTCTATACCTGCACCAAAAAAATCATCAGAAACCCCTCAATCAAAAACACCAAAATGCAATAGAACATCCAATCAATCAAATAACCATCTTAAATAAATTATTAAAAACCCACAAAAAATAATAAAAATAACTAGCTGAGCAGGAAAAAAACTTCAAAAATTCATACACTGTCTTTGAAGCTCCTTTCCCAAGAATTTCATTGTACTGCAAGAAGAATGAAGCTCGATAATCAAATGCAACACATAGCAGCAAATAGAAAGAAGAAGGGAAGAGGGAAAGAGAAAATTGAATACCCTCCCATATCTTCCTGTGGGATCGACTTCTACAAACTCAGAGTCCTCTGCTTCAAGATGCAAGAGACCATTCATTCTCTACTGTTGTTTTTGCTCTGATAATTTTTTTTTTCTCCTTACAGTCTTCCTTCTGACACCGAAGGTGGTGCTGGAGAGAAAATTTATCATACGCAAACACTCCCTTCTCAGAGCTGGCCTAGAAAGAGAGAGAAACCATCAGAGAGAGAGAGAGAGAGAGAGAGAGAGAGCGAGAGAGCGAGAGATTCATCAAAAAGACAAGGTTTTCCAACACAGAGAGCCACCCACCCCACGTCGATACATGACAAATAGAGAGAGAGAGAGAGAGAGAGAGAGGAAACAAGCTGCTTTTCTCTCTCCTCGCGGCTGTAAAACTCTAATCTGCTCCTGCAGCTTTTCGGTTAAAAAAATTTTGATTAAAAGAAGGACCATCTGCGATTGGTTCTTTTAATCCTGACCGTTAAGCACACGAGGGAACCCTAGGTTCCAAAACGGGTCGTTCACCCACCTAAAGGGTCAAAAAAAACTCTTTCTATTATTATTTTGTTTTTTTTTTTCATAATTCATTCATCTATTACTAATACTATTCTAAACGGACTTGTGCTCGTTACGGTCTCACATGACGCTAATAGAATAAGTATAACCGATAAATTTGATTTTTCTCTACTGTGTTATGTGAACTCGTATTGCTAGGGCCTACGACACTTTTTTATTTTTTGATTAGTGGGAGTTATGATCTTGAGCTCACAAGATTTTGAAGATTTTTTTTATCATTTAAATAGGTTAAATTAACTTTCTTAAGTTTTATGTTTTTTTAAAATATGTTCCTTTTATGATTATTGTTGATGGGTATTTTTATTTTTATTTTTATTATTAATTACTCATAATTCCTACTCCTTAAATTTAACCAAAAATTCCAATTTTATATATATATATATATATGTATGTATATATAAAATAGTGTTTGAGCTTTTTTGAGAATTAACGATTTAATAGTCTCTATGATTCCCTACCTTTACCAAGTCTCTAATCAATAATAAGCATCATTTGCACTTGTTGAATGCGTAATTTAGGAAAATTTTTAGTTCATTATTATTGAACTCATTGTAAAATTAACTAACTTTGTTAATTTCTCAAATTCTCACTTTTACTTTTTTATTGTTTAGATTTTAAACCCTTCATTCTTTTATATTTTTCTCAACGTGATCCAATTATAATAGTATTATACTTTTCCGTGTACCACTGCTTTGTTTTAGTTGCATATTTTCATGTGGTTAGAATCCTAAAAGTGAGACATTCGTACAATTGCAAGTCCTCGTCAAACTATTTGGATGAAAAAATGGTTCGACCATTAAAAGTATGTAACTGTGAACTTAGAAAACTTAAATCGATTTCATTATTTTGATTCACGTGACATGTTCTTTTACTTTATGTGTTTTAACCAAAGACTAAAAATGTAATGTACAAAAAAAGACTTTGTTCCTCTTTCATTTATTCTTAATAGAATTAAAATTTTCTATCAAACAAAATCTCCATCCAAATTTTAAATAAAGTATATGGGAAAAATAACAATACAATTTTATTAATACTTAAAATTAAGAAGTGTGTAACCCACAAACTTAGGTATAGCTTATGCATAGCTAATATTAATTATTATTATTTTTAGAGTCATTCAAAATTATCGACTCATCAAACTTAAATTATATAACGGGAGATGACTCATCTCACATTTTGTATTAGTTTTTACGTTTTCGAAACTTAAAACTCGAAAATTTCAAACCCTATTAAATTAACCCAAAATCAGATGTGACCCACAAACTTCCTCATAACTTATGCATAGCTAATATTTACTAGTATTATTTTTAGAGTCATTCAAAATCATCGACTCATCGAACTTAAATTTGTGATCCACAAACTTGCATATAGCTTTTGCATAGCTAATATACGTTATTATTATTTTAGAGTCATTCAAATTTATCGACTCATCGAACTTAAATTATATAACGGGAGATAACTCATCTCGCATTTCGCATTTGTTTTCACGTTTTCGAAACTTCAAACTCGAAAATTTCAAACCTTAACTGATTTACTCAAAATTAGATGTGACCCACAAACTTCCTCATAACTTATGCATAGCTAATATTTACTAGTATTATTTTTAGAGTCATTCAAACTTATCGGCTCATCGAACTTAAATTATATAATGGGAGATAACCCATCTCACATTTCGTATTTATTTACACGTTTTCGAAAACTTCAAACTCGAAAATTTCAAACCTTAGTCGAAAATCAGGTGAGAGAGTAAGGTGAAGTTAGGTTTGTGAAATAAAGGGGTGGGGTAGGGGGGCGGGGTTGTGGAGGTTAGGCTGGCCGGTGAATAGAGAGAGGTTCGCATCTTCATAAAATCTTGGTGCAATCAATGGAGGAGGACCATGGGAAATTGACATTAGCAAGGAAAAGAATTTGACGAGTTTGGAAGGTAGGGTGTGAAAATTGCATTAATTTTTTGATGTTATATTTTGTACCTTTTCGTACAAAGTTGTTTCTTTTAATGAGGGGGGCAAAGTATGGACCACCATGACTTAAGATTAGAGCCCCAATTAGTAAATTATAATAATTATAGGCATCGAGATTTGCAAAAATTAGATTTGTAAAGAGTCACAATCGGTCATGATATTTGTTTTGTTGGTGGGGGAGGGCTTTTGGGGTAAATATAATTATGCTGGCTATTAAGAATCTATGCTATTATATGGGAATTCCTCTTTGGTGTCATTTTTCAAAAATGTAAAATTCCCCCATGAGTTTAGTGTCGCACCATAGTATCTAAAGTGACGCAATGGTGGTTAGAGCCTCCGAGTTATAAAAAAAAAAAACAACTAATAATTATTCCAAAATACTTCTTGAACTACCGATAATTTTTTAAAATACCCATACAATTATGTCAAATTTACCCCTTTAACTATTTATAATTATTTTAAAAGACCCTTATAAACTATCTACAACTATCTCAAAATGCTCTTATACTATTTAAATTTTTATTATTTTTTTTATAATTTTTTAAAAATAGAAAGTCGTAGAACACGCACATAGTATGTGCCCATGGCTAGTTTTATTTAAGAAAATAAAAAAAATTTAAAATATTTTTTATTATATTTTCTCTTTTTATTAGTATACAAAATAAATACTTGTTTTAGTATGAATAATATTAAAAAATCAAATATTAATTGTATGTAAAATCAAAATTTTATTCATTGATTTTTTATTTTTTTCTTTTCATTCTCATTTTTTGGTAACTAAACGTGAAAAAGTAAATTTTTTTTTTTGTATTTTCATTTCTTATTTTTAAAATAATTTTCAAGTTTGGAATGGGGCAAAAAAAAAAAAAGAAGGAAAGAAAATAGGAAGGGAGAAGAAAACAAGAGGAAATGATTGGTTAGGAAGCTTATTATTATAAAAGAAAAAGGATAAAATGGTAAATTGAACAAAACCAAGTTAATAAATTAAATAATTTCCTTCCTCTTTCACTCCTTTCATCAAGAGATTGTATCGTGTTGGTACGGAAAATATGTAATTTTTTTTTTTGGTTTGTTTCACTTGTATTTTGTCTCTATTAAATAAGAAAAAAAATGATTTGATTTCACCTCATTTTCCTTTCATAAGAAATGTGCTTATTTATCACATGTTCTTCAATGAAACTTCCAACATTGCAAATATATTTCATATTCATTGCAACATTATCGTTTCAATTATTTTTTTTTTCCTTTTTAAATATGCAAGCAATAGGTGTCAATCCCTCTTCTTTCGTTTTACTCTATTTATTTGTTATCAAATAAGGAAAATGATTCCATTCTACCTCATCTTGCATTTGTAAATATTAGGAATGTGCGTACTCACCACCTAATATTCTCATTTGAAACTTGCTACATTACAATATATATATATATATATATATATATATATATATATATATATTAATATTATATGTATGTATTTAATAGTGGTTTCAAACTAAAAAAATAAATCAACATATATATCATGACAAGTAAAGTTATCATACAAGAGAGATGTTACAAAATAATGTCCTTGACTGTTAATGTTGTGGGACACAACATTTTTCACTTATGGCAATAGAAAGCACAAATATAGGTTACCATAAATACAGGAAGTTTGTTATTACAATTGGATGCAAAGGTTGCATTAGTGATTGCTCATGCATAAACTGCTCTCAACTGACTTATAGGACACTTACTTGAAACTCTTAAGGCCATCAAATATGATGTCATTAGTTTTATTGACTTTTTTGGCCTATTCACCCATAACAAAATAGACAACTCAATGGCATCAAGGATTGTGTGATTGCACATGCATAAACTGCTCCCAACTGACTTATAGGAATTTACTTGAAACTCTTAAGGCCATGAAATATGATGGTGTTAGTTTTTTGTAAGATATTCATATATGTTGGAGCTTCCATTTATTAGCTTTTTTGGACGATGCATTCACAATAAAATGGGCAACCAATGGCACCAAACATTGTGTGGTTACCATGATGGAGAATAGGGATTGAGAGTCTCCTTTTGTTAAGTTGTGACTTACATTTAGAGTAGGATAAACATGGGGTTTGTAAGAAGGGGGAAGGTATTTATGTTAAGGGAATTGAAGAAGCCTTAAGGTAACAATGTATAATATGGTATTTTTTGAAGCTAGGGCATAGTGTCGATATTTTTTTTATATAGGGATATTTGGGGATTTTCCACATGAAGACTTTTATTTTTTGTGGATGAGAGTTAAAATCATAAGGGAGTATATTGATTTATTCATAATAGATAAGAGATTTTAGCAAGAACTCTGAAGATTTTGTGTGTGCATAATCCCATAGGTCATATACACAACAGTTGGAAAACATTAGGTTCATACTACCATTTGCATCTTAATCATAGTAACAATGAGAGGGAGATGAATGCCAAGTTTAGAAGTTCAATGAAAAGGGAAACCTCAGCCTACTTATATATAGTGAAAAGTGTTGACCTTATAGGTTACACCAAGTTTTGATAATGACAAATACTCATTATATCAAATGAGTGTTTGAGGTTGTGTGCAGGAACTTAAATTGAAAGATCTTAATGCACATGGAAGAAAGTGAAGATTGAAGACCCAATTCTTATGTTGTAATATATTTCATTCATGTAAAGGGTTTGTAATAGTAATTAGGGCTTTTGGTTTGTAATAATCATACACACATCACATGCTTGGTCTAATACGTAAGCTCAAACCAAAACTAATTGAAACAGGACCTACAAACAACCCTAGGACACTTACTGTTGCACATGTATGTGTTAGACCTCTGAATAGGGTGTTTGTTGCATGAAATAGGACCGAATAGCACAAAATGTGTACCTTTGGTAGACCAAAAATTCAAGTTCATTTTGCCCCCAGTCGACCAACCCTAGACCGGGTCAACCGATTGACCACAGCCCGGTCGACCGAATAGTGTAGTCATTTGCCCCGATCGATCGAGCCTCATAGGAAGTCAACATTTTGACTTCCTAGTCAATCGAGAGAAAATTGTATACCACCAACCTGATCGACCGAGTTCCCACGTGTGGGAACCCAATGGTCTGATTGACCGACAGACTTAGTTCAAATCAGTCTGGTTGACCGAACCTTGCAAATTTGAAAAAATCGCCCTTGGACATACATGTCCGGTCGACCGAACGGGCAGTTCATTTTTGGCCCAGTTGACCAAACCCTAAGAACTTGGGTTGACCGAACTTGTCTTGGTTGACCGGTGCTTTCGGGTTGGACTTATTTTTTTACCATGGTTAACTCAGTAAAACAGGGTTAAAATAATTAAATATCATTAAATATTTTCTAATTATTCCAACTATGTCCTTAACGATTATATTTCAAGGGAAGTCTATAAATACCCCCTCATTTGGAATAATTAGCAAGGGGATTAAAAATTTTGATTAAGAAAAATTCTCTGAAATTCCCAAAATCCATACTACTCATTTTCACACTCCTTTCACTCATACTTACCTTCCACTGTTGCCTAAACTTTTCGTAAATTGCTTTGAGTGATTGTTTGAAAAGGTTTGCTCTCCTTGCTTTGTTTGGTTGATACGATTTTCTTGAGAGCCAAACCTAAGTGTTCTTAGGGGACTTTGTTAATAAGTCTATCCTAAGAAGACTTTGTTAGATCTTTTGAGATTGTACTTTCATTGCAACATCTTGAGAAGCTCGTATTTCATTTTGGTCACAAAATATTTTCTCAATCATTTTCAAATATCTAGTGCATTTTATCTTGAAAAATATTTGAAGAGATATTTGTTTATGAGGTGAAAATCTTTGTTGGAATATTATTTGAGTTATATCTTTAGTTGAATACAAAGATTGAATTCCCTTTTTGCAAATCAAAGTTATACGTTGCTTAAACTTTATATGATTGAGATATTTAGCTGATTGAAATAATTGAGAGTTGATTGATATCTTTGTGTGAGCATTTAGATTGAATACATATTGCGATACAAAGATCATACTGGTTTGCACTCTCACGCACTGATTACATCGATTGCAAATATATTTGAAAGTTGATATATTAAACCACATTAAACTTACATATTATATCATTTGGTGGTATATGTGATTGCACGTAACTGGGTACATGTCTACTTTACATGAAAGCACATTCACTATACCAATTTCATTGATTGTGAACATACTGTTGTATTTCAAGGCACGAGCCTGAAGAGGGAGACTAGCCCTTTGAAATAGTCCCGGATTGGCTTAGACTCGGTTAGGAAAGTTAGGTGCACCATCTTGTTAAGGTATATGTTGAGGTCAGCCCCGCTAGTTGACTTGGTTGTAAAGGTTGAGGTCAGCCTTGTGCTAATTGAGCTGGTTGTAATTGGTGCCGTTCCACCCGTTAAGTGAGTTTTTAGTGAAAACCTCGGGCTTGCGAGCTAGAGGCGGGGACATAGGCATAATTGGCTGAACCCCGATAACATATTGCGTGCCTCATTTATAGTTATGCACTTTATATTTACTGCACATGTATGTTATGGTGTGATTGATACGTTTGATTTAAATTTCTGCACATTACATTATTGGCACATTTGGAATTGCATAGAAAGACTGTAGGTTTTATTATACGGTTATTTCATTTAACTTAGGAGATAAATTTTAAAATTCCAATTCACCCTCTTCTTGGGAATACACCAATTCCAAAAAAAAGTAAGTAGTTTTTGTTACCAATGATGGATACAAGGCAACAAGCCTCACAAAAACTAAAAGATAATGACATCAAGCCTACAAAAAAAAGAGAAAAAGAAATAATAGCTCTAAAACAAACAAATTTTAGTCTAAACTAAGCTTAACATCCATAGAGATGTACTGAATGATTTCTTTTGATTTGGAGTCACTCTTGCATAATTCATATCATTTCTCATCTTCTATATATAATATATTGTGGCAGACTTTTCAACACCTCAATACGCCATCACACACCATCATTATCCTGCCTTTGGACTTGTAACTATACTTGTTACAATCCAAAGCACCTAATGATATCACGTTCTTCCGTAAATCGGGTACATGACTTACCCCACACAATGTCCTTACCATACTGTCGTACATCATGATCTTGATATCCCCCATTCCGACAACATTGTAGATCGCACCGTTTCCCATCAAAATGGAACCAAGACTCACCAATCCGTAACTGGTGAACCAGGCTTTATTGGACGTCTTATGAAAAAAAAAAAGATCCTGAGTCTAGGATCCAAGAACTCGTGAGGCATTCCGAACCTGATGAAACAGTAAGCATCTCACCATCACTACTCCTTGAGTCCGCTTCTTCAACTACATTTAAAGATTTTGACGAACCCCCTTGAGTTTTTGCCTTTCCTATCTTCCACTCTGGACATTTCTGGTTCTATGTGCCCTACTTTCCTGCACTTAAAACAACAAGCATCCTTCTTCCTCTTGGACTGAGTTTTATTACCACTCAGTCCACTTTAGGATTTGCCTCTCCCACGATCCTGATTACCCTTCACCATGAGCCCTTCACCATGTGAACTCTCATCGCTGACCTTCTTCCTTTGGTGGAACCCCAAAAATGCACTTGCGATGTCTTCTAACTCTAGGGTTTCTTTCCCCTAAGTTGGGGTCATAACCAGATTCTGGTATGTAGGCGATGTAGGCAGGGAATTTAACAGCATCAATGCTTTTTCCTCCTCCTCGAACTTCCCATTAACTTGCTTTAGTTCACTAATGATCTGACTAAATGTGTTGATGTGCTGAATCAAATCCGAACCCTCCGCCATCTTAAACCAATAAAGCATTTGCTTAACATACAACTTGTTCGAAATCGACTTGGACATGTGTAGAGACCTGAACCCATAAATAAGGAAAATAAATAAGAAAAGGGTAAAAAGGGAATTTCAACACGGTTTGTCGATGAAGCTAGTATATTCGTCGATGAAGTCCCTTAAGTTCTTCGTCGCCAAAATTCAAAGCGTCGTCGACGAAGAAATACCGAGCGAACCAAAGAAAATATCTAGATGGGGTTCATCGACGAAGGAAGAGCTTCGTCCATGAACAGTCTAGGTGGTTCGTTAATGAAGGGCGTCGACGAGAGCTTTATCCACGAACAGTCCAGGTAGTTCGTCGACGAAGGCGCTGCTTCGCCAACAAATTTGACTCGGTCAAAGGCTCTATAAATATCATTTTTATCCACTTAAGGGGTAAGAAAACCCAAAAGCTTTTTTTTATCTCTCTCTAGAACCAATGAGTTCTCTCTCTCTCTCTCTCTCTCTCTCTCTTTCTCTCTCTCTCTCTCTAAGATCCTTCGTCGTTCATCGTCTGTTTCTACGATTGGAAGTTTTTGTGTGGATCAGGGGAGGAAACTTTATAGTTATAGCGGATAAGATCGTCGTTTTGAAGATTTTCGAGATTGTCCCTAAAATTGAGGTAAGGATTTGAATTCATTTTTGTTTGGGTAGATTTGTCGTAGATTGAATAATATTGAAGTATTGTTCTTCGGCTTTTAGATTTTGAGAATCTTGTGTCGTAGTTTTGAATCAATAAACTCGTGTTTCAACTCTCAGGAAAAAGGTAAGGGGATTTGTTTACATCAGTATTTTTTAGAAAAAAAAAACCACAAGATATGTAGCTTATGTTTATATGTACTTATGGATTGCTTATTTATAAAGTTTTATCGGGTATAAATTCCGATTCTTACGATTTTTCACGATTTTACAGTTTTGGAAAAAATGAGATTTTTGGCATATGATCTCCAAATTTCTTAAACTACTTTATTTGCACTAATACTGTAGTAGGAGATGCTTGAAACTCTTAATAGCAGTAGAAATGTTATTTTACGAACTAATCTATATGAAATGTATATTTGACCAAATAAGTGTGACGTATGATATGAATTAATTTTATACTGATTTGAAATGCATGTATATGTATTATGGGGGCTAAAGTTTCTAGTAGTTATAAAAAATAACAGAAAATAGGTGTCGGTTAGATACCCTGCCAAGTATGAGAAAAGGGTAAAATCGAGAGGTTACGAGCCGATTTTTACCATAGTATGAATGAAAGTATGTATGAATGAGATTTTGAAAATATTGGAATTGCACAGGTGATTATGTTTTAATGTAAATTATATATATATAAATATATATATATATATATATATATATATATATGATATTGGGACTGCAACTTGTCTCAACAGTATATGAAGCTTAAAAAGCTTATATTATGTAAGCTCGGTACCGTTGCCAAAACAAAGGTATAGTGCAACCACACGTAGTTATTATTCAATGTGGGTACCTAGTAGTAGGCTTGGTAAGAAGGGCCACTGGTAAAAAAGGATCAGGGTAGTGATGGCCAAGTTGGACTGCAGTATGTTATGATGCCTGACGATGCCTGTATGTACAGGGCTCGATTAGTGTTTTCTTATCGCACAATCCTTGCCACAGGGAGTTACTGGCATAGTTATGATAGTTTCGAGTTGGATGGTGTTCTAAATATGCATATACATGATTTAAAAGTTTTATTGAGCAGAGTCATAGGTCTGAGTACCAGGCGGAGGGATTGTACAGTGTATGGGCCTATACCCTACCCTAACCTCGGGAACTCTCACTTGTAATGATGCTGATCTATTATCAGGAATATATATATATATATATATATATATATATATATATATGTATATTACAGTATTGAGAATGTGTAATCTACGTAACTATTTTCAAACAAGGATATAATTGTACAATCACACACTGATGTAATATCTTCCTCCTTACTGAGAAGTGTCTCATCTTAATCTTACAACCTTTGTTTCAGGGGTTATTTTAGAAAGACTTTGGAGAGTAGCGTCTGATTAGCTGACGTAAGTTTTGTATAAGTTTTGGGTTGTTTAGCCAGGATGGGTATTTTTTTTTTGGGAATGTAATACAATTTATGTTTTACATACGGATGAATATAGATAAGGAACAATTGGATACTCTGGTATGTCTATTAGAATCCATATGAATGTTTATGTTTTCCGCAATATATGTGAGTAAAAATCATTATGAAATACCCGTGTGTCTCTATTTAGGGCGGGTAGTTATGGTTTCCAAGGATTTGTACAGGATATGTATATATAGTAGCACTCTGGGGCCATATTAAGGGTTGGGGTTGTAGACACCCTATTTTTGCCCTAGCCAAATAGAACGAGGGGTTCCCTTTTTATTATTATTATTATTAGTATTTTTATTAGTTTATTTATTCTTACTATTATTATTATTAATTTTCATTAGTCTTATTATTATTACTATTATTACTATTTTATTTATTATTATTATTATTATTATTATTATTATTTTTCATTAGTATTATTATTATTACTTTTATTTTTATTTCTTACTTCTATTTATATTATTTATTATTATTATTATTATTATTATTATTATTATTTATTTTCATTGCTATTAATATTATTTTTAACTTTTATTATTATTAGTATTTTTATCTTTATTAGTACTATTATTATTATTATTATTATTATTATTTATTTCTGTTATTATTATTATTATTATTATTATTATTATTATTATTATTATTATTATTATTATTATTATTATTACCATAATAGTAGTTATACTCATAATATTATTTCCAAAAAAAAAATAATAATAATAAAAAGAAAATCAGAAAAAGGAAAGTTCATTAGGGTTTTCGGGGAGATGCCTATTTAAAGGCATGTTCACGGGGTGAACAGGGGCGGGGGCATACACACACAGCCGGGGCTGCGCACGGGGCCGGAGAAACAAAATAAAAAAAAAACTCTCTCAAAGCTCTCCCTCTCTTATCCCTCTGTTCTTCAGCCTCACCGCTGCACCCAGCAGCTCTCCGGCAACCACCTGACCTAGCAACCACCAGGCCTGACCACCCTCTGCAGCCATCAATCCCCTCCACTCCGCCGAACACATCCTCAGCTTCAAACCAGCAACCTGTGAGCAGCACCTTCGGCCAGCCACTCCACAGCAGACCCGAAAGCTTCATTCCAGTTCCAGCAGGCCTCTCGGCAAACACCAGCCCAGCAAACTGAGCCCCCTCCAGCCACGACTCCCATCTCGGCCACATAGCAACTGAAACCAGCAACCGAGACCACCAGACCAGCCACTCCACGGACCACCGGCCAGTCCTCCTCGTCATCGCCCGTCACACCAGCCTCCGGCCACGCACGGTAACCCAGCAGCCGCCGTCATCACTGTCAGTCCCACCACTCGCCGTTTCCGCCATCACCGCCTCATCGCCCATCCTTCGGCCACTAGCCTCCTCTCCGGCGGTACCCCCATGGTAAGTCCCCGGTGAGCCCCCTGCCTCCTATTTCTGCATGCCGGCCACAGCACACACATATGCACAGCCTGATCTTTTGTGTTTTTCTTTTCTCTTTATTTTATTTTGTTGAAAAATTTGTAAACGGTTCATACAGTTATGTTAGATAGGCCATGAGAGATGCAAGTTTCCAATTTTGTTTCTTTAAATAATAATAATAATGTTGGCAGTGAAGAGTTAGGTAGTAAGTGTTAACTGTAAATATTAATTGATTTATCATCACATATGTGGGTTTTGGTTGTTAGTGGTAGTGTTTTAATATTTAAAATTTAGGTTTAAAGTTTCATTGTCTTTATTGTGTATATTACTTAATATTATTGTCGTAGGTTTTGGATTATATCATTTAATTTTTATTTTTTATTATTATTTTTTTCTCATAGCTATTGTTGTATATTTGTTTAAAGTACTTATATTATTGTTGTATTTGTTTTGTAATCATTGTAATATACTTATTTTTATTGTTACATATTATTTATGGTTTTTGTTTTATTGTGTAGACATTATTTAGGCTTTTTGATGTATTTAGGATATTTATCATGATTATTGTTTTTGGGATATTTAAGGATTTTGTGTATTATTGTTTATTATTTAGGATTGTAATATTTACGTATGTTCATGATTCTTGATTATTTACATTATTTTCACGATATTATCATTTAAGGTTTTGGTTATTGTTTTATGTTAGGGTTTTGACTATTGTACATTATTAGGGTTTTGAGTGGTTTTATCTGTCACTATATTGTTATTGTCTATTAATTTTAGGGATTAATTGTTTCCATATAACTTGTGTATTAGTTTTAGGATAGATACGTTTCCATGTTATTATCACATTGTAACTTTAGGAATTGTTACGTTTCCAAATTATTAGTACATATCTTTTAGGATTTTTGATTTATTTCCATTTTATTGCACATTTAACTTTTTAGGGTTTGATTATTTCCATGACATTGTATATTTATTTTTAGGTTTGTCTAAATGCTATAATTTCGTCTTATTTGTTTCCATGTTTGTTTATATTCAACTTTTAGGGTTTGACCTATTGTCATATTTCCTTTATTGTTCATATTAGAGTGTTGTTAGTGTTATGTCAAAATCTTGATTATTTATAATTAGGGCTTTTGCCTGTATTTGTTAGGATATGTTATTATTATATTGTATAGTTATTTAAATTATGATGTATATGTATTATTAGTCTAGTAGTATTATTATGGTATAATATTTACGTGTTATGGTATATTTAAATATTAAAGTGGTATTATAATATTGTATTGGTATTTATGTGTTATTAATATTGTGAGATATACATGTGTTATTACTATAGTAGTATTGTTATTATAGGTAATGTATTATCATTATAATATATTAGGACTATTATTATCACATATTTCTAGAATTTTCAACTATATCTTATGTTTATATTTCGTATTGTAGTATCTTAATATTCTAGTATTACTATTTTTTATCTTTGTTATTAAGTTTAAATTATTATATCTATTATCCAAAACCTCCCAAACTAGTACTTTCATACTTAGGAAAACCCATAAAATTTCTAAAATTTGGGAGCGTATTTTATAAAGTATTTTTGATTTTTAATCCCTATGATTTTATTGCGGGGGTATGAGCCTTTGGGCATCACGTACCCTAAGCTCTGAGGGAATATATATATATATATCTGTATATATTTATTTATTTATTTTTTTACATGTATTTATAAATTCATAGAAAGGAGTAATTTAAAGAATTATTAGATTAACTTAGGGATAATTTCAAATTAATTAGGTACTGTTCGTAAGAACGGGCGCGTAGGGGGTGCTCGTACCTTCCCCTCGCGTAACCGAACTCCCGGCCCCAACTCTGGTAATGTAGACCGATTCTACCCCTAACGGGGTAGTAATCATGTGTTCTAACCGCACTAAAGGTTAGTGGCGACTCCGATATTCCATGTTTTCCTTAAAAATAAAACTGATTTTTAATTTCGTCGCACGGGGCACACGCGCTCCCGGGACGTCGCGACAGGGGTGTTACAACATGTATCAGCGCTCCAGTTTTAGCCAAACTGCCACCGGCAAGTCCTTATCCATGAAGTGATACAACACGTCATCGGCCAGACATAACCTGATCGTGGAAACCTCTTTTGCTTTAAGCTCATTTCTACCTGCGTCATTTATGTTGTCCGACTTCTTTCCGTATAACGCCTTCATCATCCCTCGCTGCACTAGCAAGTCCTTCACCCTTCGTTGCCAAAGCCCGAATTACCAGTTCCATCAAACTTAATCGAAGATACCCTAACCATTGTAGAAGCAATAGCTCTGATACCACTTGTTGACGTTCGTCAACTTGAACATGCGCAACGGAAGCATACAATCAATTACGAAACAATCAACAACCATTAATGCAATCACTCAATGATGAAATATACTCAAGAAGCAATCAAACAATAATAAGAAGAATAAAAAACACAATTAGAACATACAAGATTTACGTGATTCGGCAATAGCGTACATCCATGGGTGCATAAACCTTGGTTTCACTATAATCAATGTCAAAGCTACAATCTTTGAAGCTTACTTGAAGCATAATCCCATCTAGGGTTACATAATGATGTTTATATAACAATATAATGCATGCAGAAGTGTTCTAGTATATCTAAACTACATCTGTATCGATCCCTCGGAGGAAAATTGTCTAAATAAGCCCAATCTACGATCCCTTAATTTGAAAATATGTAATCTGCACCGAAAAAAAATGTCTATGGTTTGGAGCAGAAGAAAAACAATTTGCAGCTACTGCCTGAAACCGTCAACGATTAGGCCCCAAACCATCGACAGTTTGCCCTCCATGGCTGCACCTTGCTTCTGTCGCTTTGTCCCTCGTGTCACATTGCTTTCTCCGGTACATGTAATCCGCTCTGAATATGAGCCACATCCCCAACAATTATACAGAGTAGTATTAGTGGTCCTAGGGGACAATAATGACTTTTATACCCCTACCTCACTCTTCACCCCGCACTCCCGTTCTCGATTGGATATATATGTAAATTAATTGAGATGAAGAAAATGACGAAGTTGATGGGGAATTTCAAGAATTGCAATTTTACCCATTTTCAAATGCACCACTCCCCCCCCCCTCTCTCTCTCTCTCTCTCTCTCTCTCTCCATGAAATGACAAAAAGATATTGGAAAAAACCAAGGCATAAAGAGTAATTGAAAAAAGTACGTAATTTCGTGGAAAAATTAGAAAAGCACACGTAAAAACGATGGATGGGATGGCACAACAAGGAGCAGCGAGTAGTTTTCTAGCCCATGCTTCATTTCTTTTTTCAAAGCATGGATGGCACATAAGGCTTTGGCCTTTTATGTTTGTCAGAATATGTCTGCTTTATTGGAATTAGTGATTTATTTATATACTTGTAAAAAGCTTTTTAGTAATTACAATATATACTATACAAGTATATTCCCAACAGTAAGTAATAAGTCGTCATTATTCCATAACATAAATGTCCCTAATTTAATCCATAACCGTCGTAAATGAAATAAAGTACCCAAAAATATTAAATTTAATAAGTCTATGCCACCGCCACTATAAAAGAGGCACCTTGGGAAGAGGTAAGCATGTTACGACCCCAAAAATAATATACATGTAAGTGTGAAAAATTTTATTATTATTATTGATATACCTTAAATATATTAGGGTCAAACATTCAATTTACAACATTAAAGAACATCAATAATCAAGGCCACCATTGCTCAAGGACAGCTGCCCTGAAGGGGTCAACCCCATATAAACTAGAGCGATCTACGCCCGTGCCATAGACAGTTGTTGTCAGCCCCATAATGGCCAGAGCGATTCGCGCACGTGCCATTACTCGCTAATAAATAGCCATACGCCCTCTGGTAAACTTTTGCCACTTTAAATAGGGACTTGGGTGAGAGGCCAAGGTAAGTCATTCTTAACCCACTTTACTATTACATTCAACCTCTTTGAAACATTCCCTTACTTAGGCATCATAGTGATCACCTGGAGTACACCTTGGGTCCTCCAAGCCTACTTTGTTTTCACCTTTTCAGGTTATCGAAATTCAGAGAGCAACGTCGTAGGTCCCAACCATTTTTATCCCGCAACAGTTGGCGCCGTCTATGGGAATCGCTTCTGAGAGGCGCTCATCTTGCTTCTGACCTCTGATTTCCAAATATGACAACAACCCATGGATCAACCTCCGGCTGTGCCGCTGGTAAAGAATCACCCCACTCCATTCATTCCACGCTTGGAGATCATTTGGGGGTCACTAGGGGGAATTCCTCACTTTCCAAAGGAGAATGGAGGCCTCCCAGAAGAAGATGGAGGATATGTTCAACCTACTTTTGCAGCAAAATAGTAAGGACGAACATGTCCCTCACCCACAACAGGTCAACCCCGGCTCACCTAAGAAAGTAGAGAACCCGAAGGAGAGTGAGGAAAAAACTAACCTTACTAAAAAGGTGGAATACGCGAACAACGTAGGAGTAAACGAGCAAAGATCGAATGAGTTAGAGAAGAGGATAAAAAAAAAAGATCAAATAGAGAAGATGATGAAAGAGGGGCAAACCACTCGCTTTTATAGGGAGACCTCTTTAAAATCCTCAGAGCCACCATTCACTAAAGAAGTGATGGAGGTCCCACTCCCCAGAAAGTTCAAAATGCAAACTTTTGAAAGGAACGAGGGCTTGACTGACCCGATCGATCATCTGGACACCTTTAAGGTGTTGATGCAATTGTAGGGTGCACCTGACGCTATCATGTGCTATGCATTTGTAGCCACCCTTAAAGGTAATGCCAAAGATTGGTACTGAACCCTACGACTTGGATCGATTGGCTCCTTCTCTGAAATGGAGCAATAGTTTATCGACCACTTCATCAATAGTTGAAGAATTTTCAAAACTTTGGCTCATTTGATGAGCTTGGTTAAAGGAGAATGGGAGACATTAAAAAAGTTAATGCATCACTTCCTCACCGCAACCTAGACATGGGAGTGGTGCTCGCAGCCCTGACCACGACCCTTTAGCCGAGAAATTTCCTGTACTTGTTAGGGAAGAAGCCCCCATCTGACATAGGAGAGTTGATGGCCAAAGCACAGAAATATGTCAACCTGGAAGAGATGATGGATATAAGAGAAAGTAAGATCGAGTTGAAAAGGAAGGGTAATAGAGAGATCGACAAACCTTCCAGACCTGGGAAGAGATAGGAGAATAGCATGTTGCAGGCCGACTTTCAGGCTATGGGGAGCACCATTAAGTTTCAAACTTATACCCCCTTAAACACACTAAAAATCGATGTTTTGATGCATATAAGAAAGAAAGAGTATGTGTCATGGCTTGAACCTCTGCGAACACCCTCATATAAACGGAACATGTCAAAGTTCTGTCAGTTCTATAGGGATCACGGGCACGATACCAGGGAGTGTATTCAATTGAAAAATGAAATTGAGACCTTAATAAAAAAAAAAAGATCATCTGTCGAGGTTTGTTAAGAAAGGAGATTGCTAATGGGAAGCTCGTGAGCAGAAAAGGCCAAACGGGAATGAGAAAGAAGAATAGATCATTGGAGAAATCGCTGTGATTTTTGGAGGCTCCACTAGTGGCGGTGACAGTGGAGGTGTATGAAAGAGGTATGCCAAGCAGGTGCTCTTAGCGGAGAAAAGGGAACCATATGGCAAAAGACCGAAACATGAAGACGTTATCACCTTCAGTAGCGAAGATGAAGAAGGAGTACAACAGCCCCACGATGATGCTTTGGTAATATCCCTTCTGGTGACCAATTATAAAGTGAGGCACGTGCTGATAGACAATGGGAGCTCGACCAATATAATGTTATGGTTAGTGCTTGAAGGAATGAAAATCGGTAGGAAACGCCTCAAACTGATCTCCACCCGGTTGGTCAGGTTTGGAGGAGACGTAGTACATCCCATGGGAATAATTACGCTACCAGTGACCATGGGAATGGCCCCACAACAAATCACCTCATTGACAGATATCTTGGTGGTTGATCAACCATCAGTATACAACATTATACTGAGCCGCCCATTACTTAATGTGGCTCGAGCCATAACGTCCACTTACCACCTAAAGATGAAATTCCCTACCCCACACAGGACGGGAATGGTCAAGGGAGATCAAGTAGCAGCTCGAAATTACTATGTGATGGCCTTAAAAGGCAAAACTGAAGCAAGGGAAACCCTGACCGTTAAAGACCAGGAGGTGAGGGGAGAGTACCCACAAATTAGCACACTGGATGATGACCTTACATTCATACCAATAAACGATAATCAGGAGAAGTGTGTGCAGATCGGAAGTCACCTGTTTGACCCTTTGAAAATGGAGTTGAGCAAACTGTTGAACAAGTTCGCGGATGTGTTTGCCTAGTTGGCCGATGATATGCTAGGGATCAACCCCGCAATCATGGAACATAGGTTATAGGTATACCCCAACCATAAGCCCGTAAAGCAAAAGAAGAGGAGCTTCATGTTGGAGCTGATCAAGGTGATAGATGAGGAGGTAACGAAGCTGGTGTAGGCCAAATTTGTCAGGGAGGTCAACTATCCGAAGTGACTAAGCAACGTGGTTTTGGTAAAGAAATCAAATGGAAAGTGGCGGATGTGTATCAATTTCACGGACTTGAGCAAGGCGTGTCCAAAAGATAGCTTCCCACTTCCTTGAATCGATCAGCTGGTAGACTCGATGTTTGGACATGAGCTCTTGAGCTTTATGGATGTGTATTCGGGATATAACCAAATCCCAATATACAATGGGGATGAGAAGAAAGCATCGTTCATCATAAAAAGAGGACTCTATTGCTACTGTGTGATGCCCTTTGGACTGAAGAATGTGAGGGCTACTTATTAGAGGCTGGTGAACAAGATATTCAAAAACCAGCTCAGAAAGACGATGGTGGCATATGTAAATGACATGCTGGTAAAATGCCTGAAAGCAAGAGAGCATTGCAAGGATTTGAAGGAGACATTTGAACTGCTGCCCAGGTATCAAATGAAATTATATCCTTTTAAATGCATGTTTGGTGATTTTGTAGGGAAGTTTTTAGGCTTCATGATGACTCATAGGGGGATAGAAGCCAATCTCGACAAGATAAGGGAGATGCTGGAGATGAAAGCCCCTAGAACAAAGAAGGAGATCCAGGTTTTGATAGGAAGAATAGCCTCCCTCAGTAGGTTTGTCTCATGTTTGGGAGATAAAGGCCTACCTTTCTTCAAGGCATTGCGAAAGAAAGGAGGATTTAAATGGGGGGAAGAGCAAAGCAGAGACTTCGATCAGCTCAAACATTACCTTGGTTCCCCCCCCCAACTATTAACAAAGGCAAAAGCATGAGAAGATATCTACCTATACGTGGCCTCGACTCCATATGCGGTTAGCTTAGTCTTGGTTAGAGAAGAAGAAAGGCAGCACAAACTTATCTACTAAACCAGCAAGGGGTTGAATGGAGCTAAGGTGAACTACATCACAACGGAAAAGGCAGCCTTTTTCATTATTTGTGCAACTCGGAAGCCGAGATTATATTTTCAGGCGCACAAGATAATCGTGTTGACAAACCTACCGTTAAGACAGGTCCTGTAGCAGCTAGAGAGTTCTGGGAGAATGATGAGGTGGTCAATTGAGCTAGGGGAGTTCGATATACAATATCAGCCAAAGATTGCCATCAAAGCTTAGGTATTGGCTGACTTCATGGCAGAATAATCTTACGAAACAAAAGAGAACTCACAGGTGTGGACATTACATATAGACGGGTTGTCTAACGGAGCCGGGGGAGGAGCAGGACTAATCCTCACAGTACCAGACGATGCAGAGACATTATACACATTTAAATTAGAGTTCGCAACAACCAACAATGATGCTGAGTATGAAGCTCTGTTAGCAACGCTACGCTTGGCGGAGGCACTAGGGGTGACACAAATTCACGTAGGGAGCGATTCCCAGGTTGTGGTGGAACAGGTGAAGGGAGAGCTTGAGGCCAAGGATAAAAAAATAAAGAAATACTTAGCCAAAGCCCGAGAACACATCAAAGCATTCGCTCAGTTTGAGATAGAGCGCGTGACACGAATGAAGAATGCAAAGGCTGATACGCTGGCCCGACTTGCCTTAGCTATAAAGCTAGATTGGAAGGGCACAATCTACTTGGAGCAAGCTGGAGAACCCTCTTACGAGTAGGTCAGTGCCGACTTGATGGTAGTTGAAGGTAACGAAGAGGATTGGAGGACCCCTTTAATGCAGTACCTTCGTGATGGATCCTTACTAGAAGACAAGAAGCAATCTATAAAGGTAAGGAGCAGGGTAGCAAAATACATGCTCATAGACAAAGAGTTGTACAGGAGATCCTTGACACGACCATACCTACGGTGCCTAGGCATCGGAGAGGGAGAATGTGCTAAGGGAAATTCACAAAGGAGTATATGGAAATCACCTCGCCAGCAGAGCCTTAGTCCATAAGGCCCTACAGCAAGGATTCTACTGGTCCACAATGAGGAAGAATGCAATCGAGATGGTCAAACGGTGCGACAGGTGCCAGCGGTGCGTGGGAACACCACACATGCCATCTAGCCTTCTCTCCCCCCTGACCAGTCTGTGTCCCTTCACCCAATGGGGACTAGATATCTTGGGACCATTGCCTTAAGCAACTGGACAAAGGAATTTTTTGTTGGTGGCGATCGATTACTTCACCAAGTGGGTAGAAGTTGAAGCCCTAGCTCACATAACGGAGTGAAACATAACCCGATTTGTGTGGGCTTCAGTGGTTTTCTAGTTTGGAATCCTGTGGGCCATAGTCACGGACCACGGAAGACAATTCGACAATAAGCGCTTCAAGAAATTTTGCACTGACCTGTCCATAAAACTTCTATTCGTTTCAGTTGTGCATCCGCAGAGCAATGGATAGGTGGAGAACATGAACTGTACGATACTGCACAGTTTGAGGACGTGGCTCGAAACTTCACAGGGCAAATGGGTGGAAGAGCTCTTGTCCATAATCTGGGTTTATCACATAACACGATGAGCAACAACAGGTGAAACCCTATTCATGCTCGCTTTTAGAGCAGAGGTAGTCATTCTTGTTGAGGTCGGGATCCCTTCCTACAGAAGGCAACATTTTGACGAAAAGAGTAATAGCGAAGAACTAAGGGCGAAATTAGACCTCCTTGAGGAGAGGCAAAAGCAAGCACATGAGAATCGCCACGTACCAACCAAAAGTGGCCAGGTACTACAACACTTGTGTTAAAGTACAGAAATTCCACCCAGCAGAACTGGTCCTCAAGAAGATGCTAACCAACTCGGTAGAGCCCAGACCCAATAAGCTGAAGCCAAATTGGGAAGGGCCATGCCGAGTGGCGTTAGAGGTCAAGTCGGGAACATACACCTTGAAGGACTTAGGGGGAGGGGAGATAAAAAACACATGGAACTCTGATATGTTGAAAAAATATTACGCTTGAAATTTCATTACTTAAAAATTTGTACAACAGAGTTGAAAATCCATTACTCAAAAAAGTTGTACGATATGAATTTCAATAGTAAAATATTAATAAAATCACCAGCTGGTCTATTCAATCATCAACCTTGCTTCCTTCTGCAAAATGCTCTTCCCCAAGCTTATCCTCCTCATCTATCTCCTCCTCTGATGTTGGGCTCTCATTGCCGTAGCCATGTGAACACACGCTGGCAAAGGAAAGGTCAAGGTGAATCATCCTTACCTGTTCTTGGCACCTCTGGAAGCCTTTATGATAGGTTTTCGCAGTATGCAGGATGAACTTGTTGGAGTTCCGGTACTCCAAAACAGAAACAAGGATTTCTTTACAGCGGATCCTCACTATCTCATTTTGATGAGCCCTCTCGTGGTGTTCGACATCAACTCAGTCTTCATGCAACTCGTTTTGGGCAACCATATACTTCTTCCTCGCATCGAGGGTTTGTCAATACATCTTGGCCACCTTCTTCTCTTGGGCCAAAGCCATGGTTGCCATCTATAAGCAATATTAGACAGAGTAAAGAGACCTAAAGAGCAAGGTCATGGACAAAGACTAAAATGCACACCTGATAGGAGGTATGTTGTATCGTCGCGGAAAAATGATCCAGAAGTGACATCTTAGCCTCCACAAGGTCCTCCACACGCACCGCCTGGCACAAGGCAGGACCAGTAAGAGTAGGCTCATGAAAAATTGGACCTGATGCAAGATTAGGCACGATCGGATCCATCGAAGGTGAGGGATCACTAATCACTGTTGGGGCATCCCTCATTTGAGAGGAGCCCACAACAAAATCTCTCTTCTTCTTCTTCTTACTTGACCTCTGCTTCTTCACCTCCACCATCACTACTTCGTATTGCTTAAAGTCCATGTCTACAAGAGAGAAGATGGGAAAATTGAGAAAACATAGCACGACACAAATATGAGCATGAACGTCATAAAAGGAGAAAGGTAGTTTCTCGAAGAGACGCGACTAAGTTCGTACTGCACAAGGACTCGTTCCTTGAGCGGTTCGTTGTGCGGGGCAATACCCTGCCAACTACTATCCCACAGATCCTTAAGAATGGCTTGCTTTACTAGGGAAAGAGTAGGAACCAAGTGCCGTAGATGAGCTGAAACAAAGAGAAAAGATTAGGGACAAACATACAGACACCAACATAACCTAGGCATGCGCAGGAAAAATAAAAGACAAAGGAAGGAATATCACCATCAAGAGGAGTAGCCCAGACGTGGGGCCCATGATAATTTAGCTCCCCCGAGCCAAAGAAGAATCAAAACTTCCATTCGTGAATGGAAGAACTATAGGGAGTAAAACAATTTATACTGGGGAAGTGAGTTGAAGTAGTACAACTTTTTCTCTATAGAGTGCATCCTGAAAGTCGAATGGTGATCCCAAGAGGGGGGGTGAATTGGGTTATTAAAATTTATTTTAAATACTTTTATGAATTCTTAACCTTTTATAATTCTTTCAAAGATTTCTTGACTTCTTTTAGCATCACACAAAATCTTAAGTCTTTTATTCAATCCACAACCACAATACAAATAAACAATCAATCAACTACTTAAACCAATCAACCACAATATAAGTAATCAATCAATATATGCTTTGCAATTCTTTTGGCAATATTAAGCTTGATTGTTTGCAGCCCTGTTGAGAATGCAATTTGCCTTTCAATTGATAATCAATATAACATCCAATCACTCTTTCTAAAATTAGAATTTAAACAAACCTTCAGTTAATAGGTTTTGGGTTGTTAACAAATGAACGTACTCCCTTACGGTTTTCGCAAAATATTGATTAACCAATGCACTCCCTTTTGGTTTCCGTAAGCCCAAGAACAAATTAAACTTTGGTTTATTTAATTTTCAATACACGTTGTTTTTATGATTTGAGAGAATTACAACATCCACACAGTTTATATTTTTGCTGGAATTTAAAGAGAATAAGGGAAAGAGAGTGACACCATTGTTTTTACGAGATTTGGCTTATCCCCAGCCTACATCCTCGCCTTAGGCAAACCACCTAAGGATTCTACTATACCTGTTCCTTTCAGGGTGGAACAAAACCGTTACAAATAACCTCTTTTTTAGGAATAGAAACCTCTCCAAGCGACAACCGACGCTTAGTCCAACAATCCAAATCAATCTTGAATCATCAAAGAACTACTAAGCAGAAGTGAGAATCTGCGTACAAGAACACTCTCAAAACAGAGAAAACTTGTACAAATTAGAGCACTTAATATACTTCAAAGAAAATACTAAATAGAAAATACAAAGCTCAAGGTTTAGATGTCATCAAAGGTTCTTTCTTATAGATAGAGAAAACTTAGTTGCAAAATCAGAACCAAAGCTTTTAATCAACTAGCAATTCCGTAGAGTTCTCCCAGCAAGAGTGTAAGCAAGTATGAATTTAGGAGAGTATGAACGTAGAATGCTTTGTATATTGCTTGAGCGTGTCTTTTCATTGAGCAAGGGAGGTATTTATAGACTCTTTTGTGAAAGAGTTTCCTTATTTACTAAGTTGACTTGGAGTGTTTTGTCAATTTCACAAAAGATATGAAATCCTATAATTAATTTTGAAAAACTTCCCATTTAGTTTGAATTTCAAAATCTCCGTGGAGTCAGTTGGCTGACTCACTCAATTGGGACAAATTTTGTGCAGGTCAGTCGGTTGAACAGGCGGCTGACAGCGTTCTTTTTGTCCAAAAAATTATTTCAATAAATAGTCAGTTGGTTGACTGAACACAGTTCAAAAATGGTTAGTCAGATGGACAGACTAGGGTGTCAGTCGGCTGACTAATCCTAGTTCAAATTTGTTAGTCAGCTGGGCAGGTTTTTCATTCTTTATGTTTGTCAGTTGGCTGGCTGAACTTTAGTTCAAACATGGTCAGTCGGCTAGATAGACCATTCTTTTTCAAATATTTTCATTTTGATTTTTAAACTCTAGTTTATTTTGAAAAACTCAAATACAACTTTTTCAAAATAATTTTCAAGGATTTGTTTAAGAGATGGTCTCTAAGTCTTTTGATCCTAAAGAGCTTCATATATATAAATGGTATTGGATTGAAGTACTTACAAATATCTTTCCAAGCATTAACTCATTTAGCTCTAAATCTTCAAGTCTTTTGAGGGTCAGCTTTACTTCAAGTCCGACTTAACCTTTAAGCTCTTTATTTGTCTTTTATTACTTCAATATTCTGAGAAGTTTTCTTTAATTTCTAGCTTGCTTCCATGATCATGAGTGTGATTTTACTTAATCTTGAAATAAAGTCACTCGACAACACATGTTAAAATATCCTTCATTTGTTATCATCAAAATAAGATTAAAAAGCCTTGTTAGGTTATCAATCTCCCCATTTTTAATGATGACAAACAAGAAACAAAGATGAATGTTTCTTTGAAAAAGCTCCCCCTCACTATAAGCATTCTTTCAATATGTTCAGCATGTAACATCAAATACATATAGTCAATTTGCTCAAAGTCAAAGGCAAAGATATTCAATATGCAAATAATGTACTCAACATGACTCATCATAAGCTCAAACATAGCATTTTAGAATCTCAAACATAGCATTTCAATATACTTAACATACTATGACATTTTTGCTTTCTAAATACATACTTAACTACTTAACATGACATCTTTGCTTTTCCCAATTTCTCCCCCTTTGGACATCAATCAAAACAAGGGGAAAGATGTAGGTCATACTAAGCAATACAAGCAAAGGTGAGAGCAAACCCTAGGTTAATTGGCTGACCACTTGAATGGCTCGGTTTTTTATAAATGAGTCTAGGATTTTTTCGTAAGTTAGTCGACTTACTACAGGGTCAGTTGGCTGACTGGTCTATATTTCAGAAACAATAGCTCAGTCAATCAGCTGGGTCTTGGGTTAGGCGGCTGACTCTAATGCTCTTCTCATGCCTTTGTTCAGTCAGTTGGCTCGGCTTGTGATCAGTTGGCTGACTATTAAAATTTTGACTTTTACTTAATTTTTCTACCGTGTAATAGACCAAGCTCCTTCTAATGTTTATAAATCTATCTTCTGAGAGATGTTTAGTGAAGATATCAGCCCATTGATCATTTGTATTTATAAATTCAAGAGTTACTTGTGTTGTCACACTTAATTGGTATTGTTTGATAATCTAGATTGAAATCTTTTAATTATTGTTTCATGTATAATATTTGCACACAACAACTCCCGATTGCTACATATTCAGCCTCAGTAATTGACAAGGCCACGGAGTTCTAGTTCTTTGAGAAAGAAGATACTAATGATCTTCCTAAGAAATGATATGTGCCATTCGTGCTCTTTCTATATATTTTACATCCGGTATAATCCGCATCTGAATAGCTTATCATTTCCAAATCAGTGTCCTTTGGATACCACAAGCTTAGATCAAGGGTTCCTATCGAGTATCTTATAATTCTTTTGATTGCAACTTGATGAGATTCCTTAGGTGCTGATTGAAATCTAACGCACATGTATACACTAAACATGATATCGAATCTACTGGCTATTACATATAGTAAACTACCTATCATTCCTCGATAATGTTTTGTGTCTACTGGTTTTCCCTTTTCATCTTTATCAAGGCTTGTTGAGGTACTCATAGGGGTTCCTATGGGTTTACTTTCTTCCATATCAAACTTTTTAAGCATATCTTTAATATATTTAGTTTGATTTATGAATGTTCCATTTTTGGCTTATTTGATTTGTAACCCTAGGAAATAATTTAACACTCCCATCATACTTATTTCAAACTCTTTTTGCATACATGTGGCAAACTCTTTACATAGTTCTTCATTTGTGGCACCAAATATGATATCATCAACATATACTTGAACTATTAACATATCTTTGTTTTTGGTCTTTATAAAAAGTGTGCTGTCTACCATTCCTCTTGAAAAATCATTTTTGAGTAAAAATTTACTTAGTCTCTCATACCAAGCTCTAGGAGCTTGTTTTAAACCATACAAGGCTTTAGTTAATCTAAATACGTGATCGGGATGTTTTATATCTTCAAAACCTGGTGGTTGTTTTACATAAACCTCTTTATTTATATACCCATTTAAGAAAACACTTTTTACATCCATTTGATATAGCTTGAATTCCTTATGGGTTGCATAGGCTAGGAGCACTCTAATTGCTTCCATTCTTGCTACAGGGGCAAAGGTTTCATCATAGTCAATATCTTCTTCTTGATTGTATCCTTGAGCTGCTAGCCTAGCCTTGTTTCTAACCACTGTCCCATTTTCATATTTCTTATTTGTAAAGACCCATTTAGTTCCTATGATTGAATGATCTTTAGGTTTGGGAACTAATTTCCATACTTGACTTCTTTCAAATTGATTAAGCTCTTCTTGCATAGCCATAATCCATGAATCATTATTTAATGCATCTCCTACATTTTTTGGTTCATCTTGAGATAGAAAAGCATAATGGTTGCATATATTCTTTAATGATGATCTAGTGGTTATTCCTCTAGAAGGTTCTCCAATAATTTGATCTTGAGGATGGTTTCTTATGTATTTCCATTCTTTTGGTAATTCTTGATTTTCTGAGGATTTTTCTTTTGAAGTTTCTTCATTGTTTTCTTCTTTTTCTTCCTTAATTTCAAGATTTTCCACCTTTTGTGAAATATTCTCTTTTTCATCATTCTTGATTTCATTTACAAAGGGATTAGATTCGTCAAAAGTTACATGCATTGATTCAACAATAATAAGTGTTCTTTTATTATAGATCCTATAGGCTTTACTATTTGTAGAATATCCTAAGAAAATTCCTTCATCTGATTTGACATCAAATTTTCCTAAGTTATCTTTGTTATTTAGAACAAAACATTTACACCCAAATACATGGAAGTAAGCTATGTTAGGCCTTCTCCCTTTCCATAATTCGTAAGGTGTCTTGTTTAGATTTGATCTAATAGATACCCTATTTATTACATAACAAGCTGTATTTACAGTTTGAGCCCAAAAATACTTAGGTAAATTATTTTCATTTAACATAGTTCTAGCTATTTCTTGAAGGGTTCTATTTTTCATTTGCACAACTCCATTTTGTTGTGCAATTCTAGGTGCTGAGAAATTATGGTTTATGCCATGATCATTACAAAATTTTTCGACATCATTATTTTTAAATTCTCTACCTTGATCACTCCTAAAGTTAGTGACTTTATACCCTTTCTCATTTTGAAGTTTCTTGCAAAGAGTTATCAACATATCACAAGTTTCATTTTTGTTGGCTAAAAACAATACCCATGTATATCTAGAATAGTCATCAACAATTACAAATGCATATTGTTTTCCACCTAAGCTTTGAGTTCTAGTAGGTCCAAACAAGTTTAAGTGCATGAGTTATAAGGGTCTACTAGTTGATATATGCTTCTTCTTTTTAAAACTTGTCTTGACTTGTTTTCCTAGTTGGCAAGCATCACAAATTTTATCTTTGATAAACTTAGTATTTGGTAAGCCTCTCACTAAATTTTTCTTTGATAGTTTAGATAGAATGTCCGTGCTAGTATGACCTAATCTTCTATGCCAAAGCCATCTATTTTCATTTAGGGCAGTTGAGCAAGTAACATCTTGAGATATTAAATTATCAAGTTTTATGCAATACACATTATTTGTTCTATGTGCTGTGAATATAATTTCATTATTCTTAGGGTTTTGTATTATACACTTGTCTTTCTTAAAGATAATTTCAAACCCTTTATCACTAAGTTGACTAATACTCAAGACATTATGTTTTGGACCATCTACTAACAACACGTCATCAATAGTTAAAGAGGGCTCTTTACCTATTTTACCAATTCCAATAATTTTACCTTTGACATTGTCACCGAAGATTACGTATCCCCCATTTTTTGAGTTAATGTGGTGAACTTGGTTCTATCTTCGGTCATGTGTCTTAAACACCCACTGTCCAAGTACCAATTTTCCTTTGATGGTGTTGTCCTAAAGCATAACTACAATGAAAGATTTTAAAATGTTACTTTTGGAATCCAAACTTTCTTAATTTTCTTTAAATTATATCTAGTTCTATTGTTTTCTTTCCATTCATTTTTAACTTTAACAGACTTCTTTTTAAGAGAGCAGTTAAACATGATGTGTCCTTTGTTCTTGCACATGTAGCAAGTGGTATGTTCATGTACATTAGTTGAAGAAGTACTAACATACTGTTTAGCTTCTTTCACAAAGTACCCCATGAACAACTTTTTCTTTCTTTTATTTGTTATTCCATTATAACCGACTCCTTCTTTATTTCCATGCATTTTTTTGTCCAATCATTTTCTCAAAGTTTTCTTTTCCTTTTGTGAAGTTGTAGATAATTTTCTCTTTATTCTCAAGTGTCTTCTTAATATCAATTATTTCTAAATTCTTCTCACTTCGATCATCTACTTGTATTTTTACTATTTCTTGTGACATATCATTTATTTTCTCTTTTAAATTTTCAATTTGGGATTCTTTCTCTTTTTCAATAGATTTAGAGGATTCAAGTTGTTTTATTAGATTTTCATTTTGTTCTTTCAAAGTTATATTTCTTTTAGAAACTTTGATAAATCGTTTATGTAGAGCAAACAACTCGGCTTGAAGTTCTTTGTAGGAGGGCTTGCTGTCACAAGATTCATCACACGATTCACTACTAGATTCTTCTGATGAGTAAGAATTTACCTCTTCATCATGTGCCATGAAGCACATGTTAGCCATCTCTTGCCCGCTTGACTCGTTTTCCATTTCACTTGAACTTGTGTCATCCCATGTTGCCTTCATGGCTGTTTTCTTTTTCTTCTTCTCCTTTTTGAGTTGAGGGCGGTCTGGCTTGATATGACCTGGCTTTTTGCAATGATAACACATAGGTAGTTCATTTTTATTTTTGTTTTCTTTCTTACTTGTTTCTCCTTTTTCAGATTTTGTTTTACTTAATTTTCTAGGGAATTTTTTGTTTCTTCTATAGAACTTGCCAAGTCTTTTGGTAATGAATGCTAATTCATCTTGGTCTAGATCACTTGATTCACTATCGTCATCACTTGAGCTTTCGTTAGTTTTTTTTAGAGCAATAGATTTCTTGTGGTTAGGTTAAGGATTTCTTTCCTTTAAGGCCATTTCATAAGTAAGTAGTGAACCTATAAGTTCATCTAGTGATGTTGTTTTAAGGTTCCTACCTTCCATTATTGTTGTGGCCTTTGGTTCCCATATGGGTGGAAGACCTCTAAGTATTTTCCGAATCATCTCATATGTAGTGTAGGTTTTTCCTAAGGCATTGAGAGAATTGATTATGTGAGTGAACCTTGTATACATACTAGTAATAAATTCATCTGAGTTCATTTTGAAGGCTTCATATTCACTAGCTAGCATATCAATCCTATTGTCTCTAACATCGACTACTCCTTCATAGGTTACCTCTAGTTTATCCCAAATTTCTTTGACTATTTTGTAGGCCATGATTCTATTGAATTCATTAATATCGAGAGCACAATATAAATCATTTATTGCACTTGAATTAACTTGTAGCATTTTGTGATCTAAGTCGGTCATGTCCTTTTTCTCCTTAGGAACTTGTTTTTCATCTACTAATTTGAGGGGTATGAGGTCATCATCCGTGACAACCTCCCAAGCTTTCCAATCCATAGTTTAAAGATATATTCTCTTACGTTGTTTCCAAAAAGTATAGTTCATTTCACAAAAGATTGGTGGTCGGGTTGAGGATTAACCCTCTCTGAAGAGAGCTATTCCTATGTGTGCCATTCTGATCTTTATATAGCTTCTTGTTAAGATTTACTATAATTAGGCTCAGATACCAATTAAAAGTAGAATAGTGATCCCAAGAGGGGGGGGGGGGGGTTGAATTGGGTTATTAAAATTTTTTTAGATCCTTTTATGAATTCTTAATCTTTTATAATTCTTTCAAAGATTTCTTGACTTTTTTTGGCAATCACATAAAAGCTTAAGTATTTTATTCAATGTACAACCACAACACAAATAAACAATCAATCAACTACTTAAATCAATCAACCACAATATAAGTAATTAATCAATATATGCTTTGCAATTCTTTTGGAAATATTTAGTTTGATTGTTTGTAGCCCTGTGTATATGAATAAGTAAGCCCTGTTGAGAATGCAATTTGCCTTTCAATTGATAATCAATATAACATCCAATCACACTTTTCAAAATCAGAATTCAAACAAACCTTTAGTTAATAGGTTTTAGGTTGTTAACTAATCAACGTACTCCCTTACAGTTTTTGCAAAATATTGATTAACCAACATACTCCCTTTTGGTTTCCGCAAGCCCAAGAACAAATTAAGCTTTGGTTTATTTAATTTCCAATACATGTTGTTTTTATGATTTGAGAGAATTACAACATTCACACAGTTTATATTTTTGTTGGAATTTAAAGAGAATAAGGGAAAGAAAGCGACACCACTGTTTTTATGAGGTTTGACTTATCCCTAGCTTACGTCCTCGCCTTAGGCCAACCACCTAAGGATTCTACTATACCTGTTCCTTTCCGAGTGGAACAAAACCGTTACAAATAACCTCTTTTTCAGAAAAAGAAACCTCTCCAAGCGACAACCCACGCTTGGTCCAACGATCCAAATCAATCTTGAATCGTCAAAGAACTACTAAACAGAAGTAAGAATCTGCGTACAAGAACTCTCAAAACAGAGCAAATTTGTACAAGTTAGAGCACTTAGTATACTTCAAAGAAAATACTAAATAGAAAATACGAAGCTTAAGGTTTAGATGTCACCCAAGGTTCTTTCTTATAGATAAAGTAAACTTAGTTGCAAAATCAGAACCAAGGCTTTTAATCAACCAGCAATTTCGTATAGTTCTCCCAGTAAGAGTGTAAGCATATATGGATTTAAGAGAGTATGAACGTAGAATGCTTTGTATATTGCTTGAGCGTGTCTTTTCATTGAGCAAGGGAGGTATTTATAGATTCTTTTGTGAAAGAGTTTCCTTATTTACCAAGTTGACTTGGAGTGTTTGGTTAATTTCACAAAAGATTTGAAATCCTAAAATTAATTTTGAAAAACTTCCCGTCTAGTTTGAATTTCAAAATCTTTGTGGAGTCAGTTGGTTGACTCACTCAATTGGGACAAATTTTGTGCAGGTCAGTCGGCTAGACAGACGGCTGATAGTGTTCTGTCTGTTTAAAAAATTATTTTAATAAATAGTTAGTCGACTGACTAATCCTAGTTCAAATTTGTCAGTCCACTGGGTAGGTTTTTCATTCTTTATGTTTGTCAGTCGGCTAGTTGAACTTTAGTTCAAACATGGTCAATCGGCTGGACGAACCATTCTTTTTCAAATATTTTCATTTTTGATTTTTAAACTTTAGTTTATTTTGAAAAACTCAAATACAACTTTTTCAAAATCATTTTCAAGGATTTGTTTAAGAGATGGTCTCTAAGTCTTTTGATCCTGAAGAGCTTCATATATCTAAATAGTATTGGATTGAAGTACTTACAAATATCTTTCTAAGTATGAACTCATTTAGCTCTAAGTCTTCAAGTCTCTTGAGGGTCAGCTTTAATTCAAGTCTTACTTAGACTTTAGGCTCTTCATTTGTCTTTTATTGCTTCAATATTCTAAAAAGCTTTCTTTAATTTCCAGTTTGCTTCCATGATCATGAGTGTGATTTTACTTAATCCTGAAATAAAGTCACTCAACAACACAAGTTAAAATATCATTCATTTGTTATCATTAAAATAAGATTGAAAAGCCTTGTTAGGCCAACACGTCCCCATTTGAAAACAACTTCGAAATAGAGGTACAGTGGGCTGGTTACCTTATTTTAGAAGGAGGATGGCGAAAGAAACCAATGATAGGTATGAGTTGGGGATGAGCTGTGAGGGGGCTACGTTATAAAGTCTAAGGACATTGGAGAAGAAATGATGGAAGGGCAACCAAAGCCCTAGATCCATGAAGTTAGTGTATAAATAGATCTCATTGGGCCCTAGCTTTAGAGCAGACTCAGAGTCATTGGGTAACCTAGTATGAATATTGTCAGGAATAGCGAATAGGCGGTTAACATTGCACATATCTTCCTCAGAAAGATAACACTGAGTAGTCCATACAGTAACATGAGGCTTAGACTGAACCCCTAAGGACTTCATGACAATCAAAATTGAAGGCAAGCACAACAAGCAACTTACAAAACTCTACAGTTTGGATCAACAAAGCCTTTGCTATAGATTTGCTAATAAAACCCAATTGAAGGAAGGGATGAACACGAAGAACAATTATTAAGAACACTAAGAACAAGCGAAGAACAAAGCAAAACTTAACATACAAAAGCAAAGAAAGACACATATAAAGGCATAGGAAAAACGTACCTAGTAGAGAGCCTCTCGAGCAGGAGAAGAGGCAAATGAGCAAATCAATGCCTTTTATAGAAGAAAGCTGGCTCAAATCTCGAGAAACCACGCATCCCAAGAAGGTGGGAAGGTATTAACTAGTTCACGTTTCCAAGAAAAAAATGATAAATACCCGTATGAGCGCACTGCCCGAGAAAGATACACATATCATGCCAAACGTAGAGGCTGACGTGACCTCAACCAATCCAGAAGAGACATCTAGCTGGCACAACCTCGAGTCCCAAGATGTCCCAAATTTCTAGGTATGGCAAAAATAACAAGAAATCTTTTATACCTTGTAGGTGCTATCATGGAAAACTTTGAAAACTGATAAAATTTTCCCCAACAGGAAAAAGAAAAGCTCGTGAGGCCATGACCAGCAAATGAGCACAACTTATTAGACGAATTTGGCCCAACTGACAAGCAAAGCTCATGAGGCCATGCCTAACAAATGAGCATAGCTCATTAGGAAAAAAATGGCATAAGTGATGAGCAAAACTCGTGAGGCCATGCCCAACAAATGATCATAGCTCATTAGGCAAATATGGCCCAATTGACAAGCCAAGCACGCGAGGCCATGAGAAATGCCACAAAAAGCAACTTGGAAAGAATGCCACAAAGAGCAGCTTGGCAAGAAATTCCATGAACATCGACTCGGCAGAAACAACTAGGCAAGAATGCCATGAAGAACAACTTGGCAAAGATGCTACGAAGAGTAGTTTGGCAAGAAATGCCATGAAGAGCAGCTCGGAAGAAACAGTTTGGCAAGAATGCCACAAAGAGTAGCTTGACAAGAAATGTCATAAAGGACAGCTTGACAAGAATGCCACGAAGAGCAGCTTGGTAGGAAATGCTATGAAGAGCGGCTCGATAAGAAATGCCATGATGAGCAGCTCGACAAGAATGTCATAAAGAGCAGCTCAACAAGAATTCCATGAAGAGCAACTCGGAAAGAAATGCCATGAAGAGCGGCTTGGCAGAAACAGTTCGGCAAGAATGCCACAAAGAGCAGCTTGGGAAAATGCTATGAAGAGCAGCTCGGCAAGAAATGCCACGAAGAGTGGCTCAGCAAGAATACTAGAAAGAGTAGCTCGGCAAAAAATGCCAAGAAGAGTTTGGTAGAAACAACTCGGCAAGAATGCCACGAAGAGCAATTCGGCAAGAAATTGTTACGAATGACAACTCGGAAAGAAATGCCATGAAGAGTGGCTCGAAGGAATTAGCTCGGAAATAATGCCACGAAGAGTAGCTCGGCAAGATATGCTTGGAAGAGCAGCTCAACAGAAATAGCTCGGCAAAAATGCTACGAAGAGTAGCTCGACAAGAAATGCTAGGAGGAGCAGTTCGGCAGAAATAGCTCGACAAGAATGCCACGAGAAGTAGCTCGACAAGAAATTCCCTGAAGACCAATTTGGCAGAAACAACTTGGAAAAAGATGCCGCTAAAAGTAGCTCGACTGAAACAAACTTGGCAATAATGGCTCGACAAGATCAGCTTAACAAAGGCAGCTCAGCAAGGGCATCTAGGCAAAAGGTCACCATCGACTTAGCCAGACCAACTCAACCGAACATCGGCTTAGCAAAACTAACCCAATTAAACCCCCTGTGTCATCGACTCGGCACAATGCAACCCAACTCGACAGAGCCAAGCAGGATTCTAACCAGCTCATACTAGCCGACCAAAAAAAAAAAAAAAGAAGGATAGAACACTAGTTCGAAATTTCAAGAACGAGTTCTGAAAATTCGAAACTAGGGGGGACAACTGATATACCCTAAATATATCAGGGTGAAACATTCAACTTGTAGCATTAAAGCACATCCACAATCAAGGTCACCATCGCTCAAGGACAGCTACACTGAAGGGGTCAGCCCCATATAAACTAGAGCAATCCATGCCCGCGCCATAGACAGCTGTTGTCAGCTCCATAATAGCCAGAGCGATTTGCGCCCGTGCCATAACTCGCCAATAAATTGCCATACACTCTCAGGTCAACTTCTACCACTATAAATAGGAACTTGGGCGAGAGGCCAAGGTAAGTCATTCTTAACCCACTTTACTGTTGCATTCAACCTCTTTGAAGTGTTCCCTTACTTAGGCATCAAAGTGATCCCCCAGAGTACACCTTGGGTTCTTGAAGCCTACTTTGTTTTCACCTTTTCAGGTCATCGAAAGTTGGAGAGTAACGTCATAGGTCCCAACCATTTTTATCCCGCAACAATTATTATTAAATTAAATTATTAAATAAATAAATAAATAAATAATATATATAAGATCAGGATGCATTAAAGCATCATGATGGGTCCATCTCTCTCTCTTTCTCTCTCCCCTTTTATTAATTAATTAATTAATTTTTTTTAATCCTTAAGAAATCTTTAAAATTACGAAAACTCCCTTCCTCCAATTCTCTATAAATAGGAAAGTTCTTAATTCATTTTTCATAAAAAATTGTAAAGAAGAGTTGATTGAAAAGTGAGTGGACTTGATTATGTCAGCTTTTTATTAAAATGTTTTCAAGTTTATTTATCTTGAGATAATTTATAGCATTATTATATTGTGTTAAAAATACATACTCTTAGCACAAAAATCGTGTGACATGGGCTTATTTTTATTTTTATTAAGTTGCATGTTAGATATGGTAAAGTTATATGATGTTGTTTTAATTGCATATATAAGAGATATGTTTGGTGATATAAAGGCAAAGGGGAACAGCGATACGTAATGCCCCAATCCTCGAAACTTTGGTCTGAGAGTTTGCTAAATTGGGGGTACTTACGAAGTAAGCCTATCGGAAGGGGTAGGGTGCTTGATAAGTGCTCAATCTCAGTGAGTCCTTGGATATGTACCAGATGTTACCACTAAAAAATAAATTATTTTATATAAGTAAATATGACTCACAGTATTGAATACTATTTATTATGATACCGTAAAACTCATATTAGCCACACTGTACACTGATAATAATCAAGTTTTTATTTACTAAACATCGTCTCACCCCAATCATTATTCCATATTACAGATAGGATTGAAGAGTGTGCTGGAAATCAGAGTGGCGCAGCAAAAGTGTGGGTGGATTAGAAAGAGTTGTTTAGATTAAATATTTAATTCGTTACATTTTAATGATATGAAATCTTTAAGGATGTTAATTTTGATATTGGAGATATTGTTGTAATAAAGTGATTAGTACTTTGGTAAATAAATGTATTTGAGTTTATACTTGCTTCCGCTGTAAAATTATTTATAAGAACCCACACGGGATACATTTGGTATCAGAGCCCCAAGATATACATTCTGTAGACTCTAACGAATGATTTTTACCAGAGTATAGGTATAAATTATGATAAGTGTATGAATGAGTAGGTTAGGATAGTTTTAAACTTATTGTTACGCAACATTTTAATTAGAATTATGTCTAGCAAAATTGCGAGGATGAAATTGTTATAAGGAGGGGAGAATGTAATGATCAAAAAAATAATATACATGTAAGTGTAAATTTTTTTTATTATTATTAAATTAAATTATCAAATAAATAATATATATATATATATATATATATATATATATATAAGGATAAAGATAAATAATATAATATACTAACATATATATATATATATATATATATATATATATAAGATTAGGATGCATAAAAGCATCTTGATCTAATTCAAGATAAGAAGATTCCCCCCCCATCTGTCATCTCTCTCTCTCTCTCACTCTCTTTCTCTTCTTTTATTATTTAATTATTAATTAATTAATTAATTAATTTCATTTCTTAATCCTTATGAAATCTTTGAAATTACGAAAATATCCTTCCTCTAATTCTTTATAAATAGGAAAGTTCTTAATTCTTTTTTCATAGAAAATTACAAAGAAGAGTTGATTGAAAAAAAATGGGCTTGATTATATCAGCTTTTTATTAAAATGTTTCCAAGTTTATTTATCTTGGGATAATTTACAGCATTATTATATTGTGTTAAAAATACGTACTTTTAGCATGAAAATCGTGTGACAAGAGCTTATTTTTATTTTTATTAAGTTGCATGTTAGATATGGTAAAGTTATACGATGTTGTTTTAATTTCATGTATAAGGGATATGTTTAGTGATATCAAGGCAAAGGGAGACGGGCGATACATAACACCCCAATCCTCAAGACTTTAGTTTGAGGGCTTGCTGAATTGGTGTGACTTACGAAGTAGGCCTATCGGAAGGGGTAGGGTGCTGAATAAGTACTTAATCTCAGTGAGTGCTTGGATGTGTACCAGATGTTACCACTAAAAGATAGATTGCTATAGATAAGTAAATATGATTCATAGTATTAAATACTATTTATTATGATACAGTAAAACTCATCTTAACCATATACTGATAATAATCAGATCTTTACTTACTAAGTGTCGTCTCACCCCAATTATTATCATACATTACAGGTAGCTATGCAGGACATGCTGGAAATCAGGCATAGCGAGCATCAGGGGTGAGATTAGATAATGTAGTTTAGAATAAACATTTGTATAATACGTTTGTATAATATTAGTTAAAAATGTTCTTATATTTCACATGATATAAATATTGTTATTTGACATACCCATGTAAATATGGTTGTTTAGTACTTTGGTATATAATATTTGAGGTTATATTTATTTTCCCTGCTTATATTAAATTATTTATGGAAAGTCGCACCCTTGGATCCAACTGGGGTTCGGGGCATCACAAAGCATCTCATTCTCATCATTATTGTTGACTTTATAGGTCACGCCCTGGTTTTGATAATGATAAATACTCTTGTATTTAATAAATATCTAGTTCATGTGCAGGTTCATATTAGCATATCATTAATGGCACGTGAAAGCTCAAAGCTTGAAGACAATCTCATGTTCTTAATTGTAATAATTTTTAGTGAAATTTGTCTGTAATAGTAATTAGGGTATTCGGTTTGTAATAAGCATAAAAATCACATGCATGGTTTATTTTGTAAGCTCAAACTAGATACAAGCCAAAAATAACCATAGAAAGACCTTAGGGTATTTCCTTCGGTCGACCGACACCGAACTTTTTTGATGTCTTCAAATTGGACCCCAAGTGCCTCTAGGACACTCACACCTTCACATATATTTGCTAGGCACTTGAATAGGGCTTGTTTGTTTCAAAAAGGGACCGAAATGCACACATGATGCACTTTTGGTTGACCAGCCAAGCTAGTACATTTTGGCCTAGTCGACCGAAACCGGTCTGGGTCAACTGTTGACCAAAGCCCTGGTCAATCGAACCCTTATAGTTCATTTGACCCCAGTCGACCGAATCACCCGAGAGTCAATATTTTGACCATCTGGTCGACCGAGAACATTTGTTTTCCAACCACCTGGTCGACCGGAGGGTCCTCAGAAGAATTCCCAGCGATCTGGTCGACCGAACCAGGCAGTTCAAAATGCCCTGGTCGACCGAAACTCCGAAAATTGGGAAATCGCCCTCTCCGGTCAACCAAGCTTTTCAGTTCAAAAGTCCCCTGGTTGATCGAGTTATTTGAGTCCTGGTCGATCGAACTGTTTCTAGTCGACCGGACCTCTCGGGTTGCTCATATTTTTTTTACCGCGGTTAATAATTTTAAATAGGGTTAAATTGTGTTAAGTGTCATTAAACTTTTCCAACAATCCCTAATAGGTCCCCAACGGTCAAATATTTTTGTATGTCTATATATACTATTTCATTTGGGAAAATTAAGGGTGATTAGCGAAAAAGGATTAAAGAATTCTCTCTCAAGCAAAAATACTCCTTTTGATTCATATTGCTCATACCTTTCTTACAAACACTCTAGCTTACCTCTTCAAGTTCAAAATCATTTGTAAGTGCTTTGAGTGTATATTCTAAACGGTTTTGCTCTCATTGTTTAAAGTGTTTGAATTGATTTTTCTCTCGAGAGCATAACCTAAGTTTTCTTAGGAGGCTTTGCTAATAAGCTTACTTTTAGAATACTTGTGGTAAGGTTCCGAGTGTTGCATTATCATTACAATATCTTTGGAAGTTTGTATTTGTTTTTGATTTGCAAAAACATATTTCAAGCTTACTCAAATATCTTGTGGAATTTATTGAACTATTTGTGAAAAGATATTTGTGCTTGTTACACTAATCTTTGTGGTAATATTTATACAAGTATATATATCATTTTTTGAAAACAAAGATTATCTATTTTGCAATCCAAGCATATACACATTCGTATGATTGAGATATTCTCTTATTGATATTCTTGAGGCTTGCTTGGTGTTATGTGTAAACATGTTTGATTGAATATTTTGAGGTACACAAACTATTATTGATACTCTCACGTACTCACTATATTGATAGAAAACATCTTTGAGAGTTAAACTACTTAGACCACACAGAGCTTACATTATTAAATCATCTGTGGTGTATGTGTTTGTGCACATTTGTGGTACAAATATGCTTTACGTGAAAGTACTCTTGTATTGTACCTTTTGATTGTATATCTGAGAGATTCCAGGCATGGCCTGAGGGGGAGGTAATCCAGCCCGGTAAGGATTGGTGTAAAGGTTGAGGTCAGCCCTGTGGTAATTTGACCTGGTTTGTATAGGTGCCGCTCCACCCGTTTAAGTGAGCAAGTTATTGTGATAATCCTTGTGCTGGTTAGCCAAGGCGGGGACGTAGGCAGTTGGCCGAACCTCGATAACATATCTTCGTGTCATCCTCTCTTTACTGCTTTCTGGTGCTTGTATGATTGTTTAAACTACTTTATTTAATTTCTGGTATATTTACATTATTTGCACTAGATTGACCCTAGGCTTGTGAACATACTGCTGTTAGGAGAAATACTTAGGAGATAAATTTTAAAAATACCAATTCACCCCCCCTCTTGGGATCACGGTAAAGCTAACAATTATCATTCATTCTTCCTTATTGTTGCATTCTAAATCTCCCTTGATTCCTAACTTAAGCATTAGAGTGATACCCTAGAGTGTACCTTAGGTCCTCCAAGCTATATTTGTTTGACTCATTTCAGGTGGTCGCCTCATGAGCCATTCAATTTTTAGCAGCAACAAAAGAAATTATTGGCCTTACAAGGCTTAGAATCTTGTTTTGATGATAACAAATCAAAGGTACTTAACATATTTGGTTAAGTGATGATATTTTGGGACTTAAGTATGAGAATACAAGGTCAAGTGCTCACAAGGATCATTGAAAGCTTATACTCCAAAGAAGGATGATCAAATGAAGCTCAAAGAATATTAAGGCATGAATTCAAAGAGATCCAAAGATAGCTCAAGCAACATCAACATGAGTAAAGTGCATGTGGAAACTTAAACCTGACTCAAGCTCAAGTAAAAAAGGGACATAAAGCAAAATACCATGGAAGACTTGAAAATTAGAGTTTTAGGTTTTAAGAAATATGATGTAAGTACTTCATGTTTAAATATCTTATGGAAATATGATTGAAAGCTCTTTAAGGGTAATTATGGACTTATAGACCTTATTTCAAACCCCGAAAAATGTTTTATAAGTAATCAAAGCAAGAGAGTAAAGAATTTTTGAATACTAAAATGAAAAACTAGAAAAGTGACTGCCAGAAGACTGAACTGATATTCTAGAAGATTGAAGTGTTGTTTTAGACGACTGAAGTTTAACTTTAGTCTATTGAAGAATTTCTTCAGAAGACTAAATTCAGTTTGCTGAAGTTTTTCCTGAAGGAATATAGAAGAGGCAGTACACTCTCAGAAGACTGAACCTTTAGTTCAATCGTTTGACCCTGTATCCAGGCTAAATTTTTCAATGTTTTAAGATACTTCAGAAGACTGAACCTGACACTTCAGTCTATAGAACACTGTTAACGACTAATTTTTTTAAATGTTTTAAAATCCAAATAAAGGTTTCTTGTGCCCCAAAATTTATGAAAACTTGGGTAATACTCCAAGTAATCTTGGACAACTCCTTAACTTTCTGTTGGTATCAGAGCGGGGTTATAGCAAATGTTAATTGGTAGCTATATAAAGATCTAGATGGCACACGTAGAAGTAGCTCCATTTGGAGAGGGTCAATCCTCAACTAGACCACCTATTTTTTATGGACTTAATTATAGTTTTTGGAAACAAAGAATGAGGATATATATTCAAACCATGGATTGGAAAGCATGGAAGGTCATCACACATGGTGACTACACTCCGACTAAACCCGTAGATGGCAAAGAAGTTCCTAAAGAAGAAAAAGACTTAACCGAAAATGATTACAAAATGATGCAAGTAAACTCTAGTGCCATGAATGCTCTATATTGTGCTTTAGATGTTAATGAGTTTAATAGGGTCATGGCATGTAAGTTAGCCAAAGAAATTTGGGACAAATTAGAATTAACTTATGAAGGAACTATAGTAGAATCGACATGCTTACTAGTGAATATGAAGGTTTTGGAATGAACCTGGATGAATCTATCACAAGTATGTATACTAGGTTCACTCATATCATAAACTCCCTTAATGCCTTAAGAAATAATTACACCACTTATGAAATGATTCGAAAAATCCTTAGAGGTCTTCCACCCATTTGGGAACCTAAAGCCACAGCTATTACGGAAGGAAGAAACCTTAAGAATACTTCTCTAGATGAAATTATAGGAACTCTTCTCACCTATGAGATGGCTATGAATGAAAGAAACGTTGAAAACAAGAATAAAAAATCTATAGCCCTTAAGGTAGCAAAAGAAAGCTCTAGTGAAGAAGAGGAAGATACAAGTGACATAGATGATGGAGAACTTGCATTCATTACTAAGAGGTTTGGAAAATTTTTTAAAAGAAACAAAAATTTTGCTAGAAAGTTTAAAGGATCAAAATCTAAAAAAGGAGAAACTAGTAAAAAGGGAAATAAGAAAGAACCCCCTACTTGTTACAATTGTAAAAAGATTGGACATATTAAACCCGATTGTCCATAGCTAAAAAAGGATGCCAAAAATAAGAAAAAGAAGGCGATGAAAGCGACTTGGGATGATACTAGCTCAAGTGAATTAGAGAATGAATCAAATGACCAAGAGGTCGCTTGCTTTATGGCATGAGATGATGAGGAAAGCTCCTCATCCTAATCAATTAATAATTCTTACAATGATTTATCTGACGAATCCAATGATGAAAGTATACCTTCTTATGAAGAACTTCAAAATGAACTATTCAACGTGCATAAGATCTTAGTTAATGTGACTTAAAGATATACATCATTGAAAAATAAGAATGAAGGTGTAATGAAAGAGTTGGAATCTTTAAAACTTGTTGAAAATGAAAAAGAGTTAAAAATCCATAGACTAGAAAGCAAGAATGAGAAGGTAATAAAATAACTAAAAGATTTAAAGTTTAAAACTTCTATGGATAAATAAAAATACTTACATATTTATGAATTGAAAAATAAAATTACCAAGATGTCTCAAAAGCAAGAAAAGCTGCAAGAAAAGGGTAAAAATACTCTAGACTCAAGAATCAGTAATCTTAAAGGAAAAATGAGGATCAAACTAAAATAATTTACAATTTCACTAAAGGAAAAGAAAACTTTGATAGAATGATAGGTGCACAAAGAATGCCTTTGAATAAAGAAGGCATAGGGTTTAATGGAGTTGAAAATACAAGGAAAAAGAACCTCTATATGAGGTACTTTACAAAAGCCTCCAAAGACTATACTAACACCTCCTCCAATGCTTATACTCACTATATGCTTCCTATGTAAGAAGAAAGGACATATAAAGTTTGAATGTCCATTAAAGAGAAAAGATGTGAAAATTAGACAAATTTGGAGAATAAAAGAATCAACTTCTTCCAAACAATCTGGACCCAAGAAAGTATGGGTACCTCGATAAAAAGCCTAGTTCACAAACTAAGGACTCCAAAGATATTAGGATTAGTCATTCCCTTTTAAAAATTAAGAAAGCTACTTAATCCAATTCAATACAAGGATAATGAACTAGTTGAAATAATGAAAAGCTTATGAGATAATTGACAAATCACAAAATGTCATTGGTAGCCTCAAATCAAGAGAACCTTAATTGAACATGGCTTATCTCCAAAGAACAAGGAAGCTATATGTCTCAAAAGCCAATGCAAAAAAGATGCCTGAAGCCTAATAATTTGATAAATCATAGTAGGGAAGAAAATTAGGAAGGTTTCAGGATAAGAATAGAAAGATTTTTGAAAATTTACAGACTTTAGATGACTAAATACTGTAGCATTGAAGGCTCAAACGATTGAGCCGGGACCTTAGATGACTGAGGTGCTACTACCTATTTAGTTTCCTAATTCTGAAAACCTTCAAAAGACTGAACTAAATCTTCAGACTTCTGAGGTCGCGGGAACTATATATTTAATACCTTAAGAGCTTATTGACGACTATAACATTGAAACAAATAAAAACAAAAATGACATTGTTGGCCAAAATCATAGGATGATTCATACAAGGCTTAACTTAGAAAGTATTAAGATTTGGAAAGCAATATGAATTTTGGGAATTCATATGAAATCAAAAGAAAGAAAATTTGAACCAAATTGAGCTTCTTGCATGAGTATTTTGATTAAGGAGAGTTATTTGAGAAAAATGAGAGGTAGTCAAGCAAAATGATAGATATTTGAAAATGAGAGATACTTGAGCAACATGAGAACAATTTGAGTAAAATTGTAGTACAATGCACAAATGATAATAATATGCTCCATGCTTATATGATATGCTGATGTGCTACATACTTACATGCTAAATGATGATATTTTGATATGCATATGCGGTGAGATACTAATGATATGATAATTAAATACTGAGCTATGACTATGCTAAAATGCTGACATGCATGATATCTTGACATTGCCAAAGACATGATAATGACTTGATTTATATTAATAATTTATGGCTCAATATACATTGCAAATTTGAGCATGAAATTATTGAGCATGGTTATGAAGCATGAATCTTAATATAATATATGAGTATGAGATTAATTCTTGACCATATCAGTTTACATGCTAAATGATGGATTACATTATATATCTCTTGTATGATTGACTAATGAATAAACATGTTATGATATATGCTTGCTTGTGGACCCTTGTATTCTATTGTAAATGTGAAATTTGTTTTGGTCCTTAGTACCTTTATTTCGGTTTATCTTCTTGTTGATATAAAGAGGGAGAGAGATTTTGGTTGAAAATTTGATATCCATGAGCAGCGCATGATATGATATTGGTATTATTTTTGATATTGGTATCCATAAGCACTTACATGAAATTAAGTGATATTTGAGCATGGCATGATAAATTTAAAAGAAAAATTGGTATATTCATGAATACATAGTTTACAATTCACAAATGAAAGTTTGAATTCATTGAATATAAGATACATTTCATTTAGGGGGAGCTAGACTTGTTAAATAATGATATCATGATTTATGGAAATCATTGAAAATTATGATATACAATCTTTTGTATTTTTTTTCATGCTACTTTGAGACTTTTTGTTAATCTTATTATGCATGATAAATGTAAAGTTTCTATTTTGAGCCTTCACTAGATCTATACTTTTGCTTATGGTTGCTTATTGCCTTAGTATTTATACGGTTTTCTTGATATTTTAATCTTTTTGATTGATGTCAAAAGGGGGAGAAATTTTGGGCAAAAATTGAGCATGTTTGTGCATACCTAAGCATGTACATTGGCTCAACTATGAAAGTATTTGATGTTGAATGATGTGATCTTGATCTTGAATGTTGTGATTTTGATATATGAGCATGATATTGAAATTAATATTGAACTTGATCTTGATATTGTAAATATTGTTAAGTTGATGCTTATTATAATGGGGAGTCTTTTTTAAGACTAACTCAATTTTTTACTCCTTGTTTGTTATTATGAAAAAAGGGGAGATTATTGGCCTTACAAGACTTAGAATCTTGTTTTGATGATAACAAACCAAAGGAACTTAACATATTTGGTTAAGTGATGACATTTCAAGACTTAAGTATGAGAATACAAGGTCAAGTGCTCACAAGGATCATTGAAAGCTTATACTCCAAAGAAAGATGATCAAATGAAGCTTAAAAAATATTAATGCATGAATTCAAAGAGATCCAAAGATAGCTCAAGCAATATCAACATGAGTAAAGTGCATGTGGAAACTTAAAGCTGACTCAAGCTCAAGTCAAAAGGCGACATAAAGCAAAATACCATGGAAGACTTGATGATTAGAGTTTTAGGCTTTAAGAAATATGATGTAAGTACTTCATGTTTAAATATCTTATGGAAATATGATTAAAAGCTCTTTAAAGGTAATTGTAGACTTAAAGACCTTATTTCAAACCCCGAAAAATGTTTTATAAGTAATCAAAGCAAGATAGCAAAATTTTTTTGAAAACTAAAATGAAAAACCCGAAAAGTGACTGCCCAGAAGACTGAATTGATATTCTAGAAGACTGGAGTATTGCTTTAGATGAGTGAAGTTTAATTTCAGTCTATTGAAGAATTTCTTCAAAAGACTGAAGAATAAGTTTAGTCTGCTGAAGTTTTTCCTGAATGAATACAGAAGAGGTAGTACACCCTCAGAGGACTGGACCCTCAGTTCAATTGTCTGACCCAGTATCCAGACTAAATATTTCAGTGTTTTAAGGTATTTCAGAAGACTGAACCCAACACTTCAGTCTACTGAACATTGTTAACAGCTATTTTTTTAAAATTTTTTAAAATCCAAATAAAGGTTTCTTGTGCCTCAAAATTTATGAAAACTTGCGAAATACTCCAAGTAATCTTGAACAACTCCTTAACTTTCATAAAAGGATCATGAATTCAAGAGGACGCATCTCATAGTCTATCCCTTTTCGGAGATAGATTCTGTTGGTTTTTTGAGTCCGATTTCTGTTTTAATGTTGACAAACACAAGTGTCTCATGTGTGTGCATAGTATTTTAAATAGGTTCATAATTTGGTATGCACACACAAAAGAGGAAAATGGAAGCCAAAAGGGACGTAAAAACTATACACTCAGGCACTTTCCATGAAGTCTTGAAGAGCAAAGACGAAGACATTTATTTTTTATTGTATATGCATTTAATTTTTTATCACTTGGTTTGTAATGATGCATGCATCTGCATGCTATGTTTGAATGCATAGATGACCATAGGTTGACCATAAGACTCCTAACATTTCACCAAAAACCTTTTTCTAAAAAGGCTAAAATCATAAAAAGTTTTTGGAATAGCTTTAGGGTCAAATTAGGGCTTACAAAGACTTCAGTTGACCGACGTTGGATTTTTGGGCTTAATTTAAAAGTCCTGTCAACCGAACCCTTGGAAGTATAAATGTCTCAGTCGACCGAACAAGTCAGAACTCAACATGTTGACTTCACTTGGTCGACCATACTGAATTGAACCCATCGTCCTCAGTCGACCGAACCATTAACTTCTGACACCCTAACTTTGGTCAGCCAAACCTTGTAGTTCAAATTGGTCTTGGTCGACCAAATCTATATGAGTGGTGAACCAACCTTTGCCTTGGTCGACTGAACTCACGTAGGGTTCAAAAACACCTTGATATCGTCGACCAAACCTATAGTTCAAATTTGCCTCGGTCGATTGAACTTGTAAAAGTGGTCGATCGAACCTTGTCCTTGGTTTACCGAACCTCTCGGGTTGACTTAATTTTTAACTGCTAATGATCATTAATTTTTCACTTAAATAATTTCAAAATGACGAGCGTGTCCCTTAATGGTTAGATTCCTGAAAATTTATAAATACCCATTCCATAACTTAGATTAGTAATTTTGATTAATTTCAAAAATTCTCTCAAATTATTTTGTCAAATCAAAGTTCCCCAAACCATTTTTAATGCAAAAATATTTTCTTTGGGGTAAAATATTTTAAAGTCTCTCATACTCTCTTTTAATCTTTCTTTTGAAAAATCTTTTTATAAGAGAGTATTTTATTTTGGGCATTTAGTTTGTATCCATCGCATATACTCTCACTCAAGCTTTTATTTCAAAATCATTTGGAGAGTATACTTAGGGTTTCCCCATAGTTTCTTTGATAAATATTCTTGGGGAGAAATTGTTTATGGCATTGTGAATCTTTGCACAATTCATTGCAAAGATTCATAAGCTCACTTGTGCTTATTGAAAAAATTCTTTTTGAGCTAAAAACCCTAGGCTTTCCTATATCCTTTATTAAAAAATATATTGTTTGAGAAAATCTTATTAGGGTTTAAATCTTTATGTGCTTATCATATACATCTTTTTCAAAGATTAAACATATGATTTTGAGTAAAACACTCTCACTCCCTGAGCATTATTTCATATCATATTAGAGTGTATGTATACAATTCTACTTATATTTAGAAGCATTGTATTATGTACAAAAATAATTTTTAATGTATCAGTTGGGTTCAGCCTGTTAAATAAAATTGGGGAGTCTTTGCCTCGTAAAAGAGACCAGTTCGGTTTAGTACGAAAATTGAACTAAGGTGTCTCCGCCCTGTAAGGGAGACCAGTTGGGCTCAGCCTGGTAATTGAGTTGGGGTTTACCTCGTCCCGTAAGTAGAGGTTGTAACGGCTTCTACTCTACCTATTTAAGTGAGTGGGGATGGTGCAATCCTTGGGGGGTATGCCCTAGGTGGAGAGGTATGCTGGTTTGGCCGAACCTCGATAACAAATCTGTGTCATTCTCTCTCTTTCTCTCTCTCTCATTTAAATTTTTGTACTTAAATATCTATGTGTATGCATGTTTATTCACTGTTATAATTATTTGCATACACACATTTAAATTAAATGAGATATACCGCACACGTGTATGCTTGTACTCATAGTTTAATTATTTTACATACACGCTTATATAATGAAAATAGGATATGATATGTGGTGAATCAACGTAAAAGTTTAATTTAACCAAAAAGCTTTTAAAACCCAATTCACCCCCCCTCTTGGGATCACACCAATTCCAATAGATTCATCTACTTCTTGTTTATAAATAAATTGTAAAATAAAATTAAATACAAAATCTTAACTATAAAATAAAAATAAAAATAAAAATAAAAATAAAATAAATTTAAATTTAAAAACTTGAATATTAGTATTAATCATATCGTGTTCTCATAAATTTGCTACTTAGTAAACTTAATTGATTTTAAATGTTCAGGTGTCCAAATCGGGCATACGAGGTCTAAATCGAGTGGGGTCAGTCTCAATATGTCTGTGACATTGAGCTGCACGTGTCACAGGTAACGGTACCCAAAAACTTCTCCCCGGTTGAAAATTATGCGCTTAGAGGCGAATTTAGTAAACTTAGTTGATTTAAGCACTCAAGTGTCCAAGTTGGACATATGAGATCCAAACTGAGTGGGGTTAGTCCTAACACATTTGTGACATTGAGTTGGATATGCCAAACTTGACGGCGCCCAAAAACTCCTTTCCAGGAGCTTTTTACGCATTTAGAAGCAAAGTTAGAATACAAACAAACTTAGCAAATTTAGTGAATTTAAGTACTCAGGTGTCCAAGTTGAGCATATGAGGTCCAAACCGAGTGGGGTCAGTCCCGACACGTTTGTGACATTGAGCTGGAGGTGTCGGAGCTGACGGTGCACAAAAACTACTCCCATATTGAAAATTATACATTTAGAAGCCAACCTAGCTAACTTAGTTGATTTAAACACTCAAGTGTCCAAGTCAGGCATACGAGATCCAAATCGAGTAGGGTCAGTTCTGACTGATCAAACTTAACTATTTAAAATTATATGATTTTTTGTTTAACTATGTCTAATCATTCTTTCTATCAAATCATTTATACTCATAGTACGCACATATTCTAAAATTGTATACTGATTTTTTGTATAATTATTATTTTGTAGGGTCTGCAATTTGTTAGGTGAAGATGAGGACGATGCAGAGCACTACAGTTGGATGCAATTTTTTTTGTTTTTATTTTTTTGGTTATTTGAACAGATCATGTATATATGATGTTTTTGAACAATTTTTTATGTATATATTTTTGTTTTTTGAACAAATTATGAAATTTTCATTAATTCTGGTTCAATATTATGATTGCAGAAATTTGATTATAGGTTTTTACAGGAATTAATGGGTGACTTAAAAAAAAATTAATTATTTCCAACTTTTAGTGACGGTTCTATAACCGTCATTAAAAGTTGAGATAGTGACTATTAGTGACGGATTTCCAAACCATGATTATTAGTGGCTTTTTAGTGATGGTTTCAAAACCGTCACTAATAGTACGACTTTTAGTGACGGTTTGAAAATCCATCACTAATAGTATGTCTTTAGTGACGATATTCAGTCGAGAAAATGTGCCAGTTATAGTAACAGTCTTAAGCTTTTAGTGATGGAATGAAACCATTACTAATACTCTATTATTAGTGACGGTTTTCAAAACTATCACTAGTAGTTAGTTGTGACTGCCGTTTTAGTTACTACTCTGTAACCATCACTAAACTGTCACTAATACTTATTAGTGACGATTTCAAACCTTCGCTAAAGACCTTTTTGTTGTGATAATAAAACATATTATTCACATGAGTAAATTACATGATTAGTCCAAAAATCACGATGCAGCTAAAAAAAAAAAAAAAATACTATGGGGGTTTGAGACTAGAATTTAAACAAAAATTAAAGTGAAAGGTGGTGTTCTTTAATTGTGTCTTTTTTTGGTGGCATGATAAGGGGTTTGAGCAATGAATCAAACCTACTCTGCACTCCAAATATTTTAAGAGGCCAAGGTGAGCAAGATAATTTATAATTAAAAATTTGTCACATCTCAATGTGAAGACCACAGCTCAAATTTAAAAACATCCACGTTGAAGGATCCACAAACTTGATCATGTATAGGGAACCAAATCTTTTCTTGTTTGACTCGACCACCAAGCACACAAGATTTCTAATATTATTCCACATCAACCATTACTAATACAAGTGAAATCTCATCCCAAGAAAACAATAGTTTTTAGGTTTCGTTGAAAAGTTCAAATTTCAGATTTCAAATTTAAACTAATGCATGTGAAATAAAATAAAATTTAATATAAACGTGCATCTTTGTCATTCAAATCTATATAAAATTTCTAAATATAAAATTAAAAAAACTATAACTTCTAAACACAGGATTAATATATATATACGATTTTATGGTTAAGATTTCTCGTTCGAGGGGTTTGGTTTGAGTATTTATATGTTATTTCTTTGTAGATATTCATTTTTGTGGTAAGCCGTGGCTTATGGGTTTTTATGTTCAATCCCTCACGGTATGTAGGTTTGTTCATCGACCGTACGTAAAGGAGTCTTCGGTCCTATATATATATATATATATATTTAAAATTGCACTACCATATTTCATGAATTAAGGAATATGCTTGCTTTGATAATTATTCAGCACAAAAACTTGATCTACACAGCTCAATTTTTCACGCTGCATTAAAATTATTACGGGCAGGGCATCTGCCATGCACGTGTTGTTGATAATTTACGTAAATTTAATTCATCAATTGAGTACTTCTAAAAGCACATGGTTCATCCCAATCCACAATATTAATATCCTATTTAATTCCAATAATTAATGATGTATGTACATAATATAATATTAGACTATGCAGTTGTTTTATATGGATCATTATTTTTATTACTATTTTTTTTTCTAGTCGATCATTATATTTAGAAGAAATACAAAGAGTTTGATAAAAGTAATTAATCATTTGTTACACAAGTTATTTCTCTAGAGTGATGATCCAACATATGAATGAAAGAAAGATTGTTATGTGAACACTATCCTTTATTATGTGATTGGCCATTATTATAGGTTCTAGTTGGAGTTATTGTGTTATTAAGAGTCCGATTAAAAATCTTTAGCTTTTTTTTTTATTTTTATTTTTTTTATTTTAACCCCTTTTTTTTATAGAAAATTTTAGAATTAATTTAAGACAAGAGTATCAATATCTTATTATCTTAACATACACTTTTCGCTTTCTAGTTGTTGTTGTGCGGGAAAAAATGGTCTAATATGATTAAATTTAAGAAAAAATAAAATAAAATATTAATGGTTTGTAAAATCAAAATTTTATTTATTAGTTTAATATATATTTTTATTCTTTGGAATCACTTTTCTTGATAATTAAATACAAAAAAGGTAAATTTTTTTGATTTTTTAAAATTATAAATGAGATCTAAAAGTCAAATTGAATTTAATTAATTTGCATGCATAAGTTAAACATTGATGTTGTGATGCTAACAAATACTCATACGTTTGTGAGCATAAATTTCAGATTTTAAATTTGAATTTGAGTGGATTTGAACAAGTTTTAATATAATTTTATATAACATTTTATCCAAATTTAATACAAATCCAAATTCAACGCTTCTCCAAAACATAGGGAAAATATTTTTGCCTCAACTTTTTCTTTGGGGAGGGGGTAATGAATAACTTTCCTAATTTATCAATTTATTTCTTAATTTGGAGAACTTTTTCTTTAGGGAGGGGGGCATAATGAATAACTTTCCTAATTTATCCATTTGTTTCTTAATTTGGAGAACTCTTCTTGCCCCTTTTCACTAATAATAATGCTCATACATTTAAAATTTGTATGTCCAAAGTTGATAGGTGTGCTCATAAAGACGGGCAATTGTAAGGCCAACATTTAATTGCATTTGATGTTTTGCATAATCGCCTTTAGGTTATCCATAACCCCTGGCCTGATGCGGTTACAAGAGTTGCTATTAATATCTTGCATAACCACCCTTGACTTACTCGTAACCCCCTAAGACATAATGACACGTTTATAAATCACAAACTAAAGGAGAGCCTACTTTCACCACTATAAAAAGGGGATCTGAGTCGTAGGTAAGCATTTCATGTTCCCTCACTTTTCACTTACTGTTGCTACTTAAGCTTCCCATTCTCTAACTTAGGTATCAGAGTGATCCCTCGGGTCCTTCAAGCCATTTTTGATTGATTTCTTTTAGGTGATCGTGGACGAAGGATGGCTCAATAAAAGTTATTCGATTTTTGGCTGCAACAAATGTTATTTATTGTGACATAATATTTTAAATTTAATTTTTAGAGGACATCTTAACGACTAGATGTCGATATTTTCTTGCTAAAAGTTTCAATTTAAATATTAAAGAAGGTGGGAAGAGATATAGGATAGGACCTCTTTGTTGTACTCTAATAAAAAAAGAAAGAAGGATATTTCAAATGCAACAAACAAATTAAGCCCAAGTTAAACTTTTTTCCCTTATAAGTTCATGGTCATTTACTTCTCAAATCTTGTTCACTCATATATCATTCTGCCAAAAAAAAAAAACTAGCATATTTTCTTTTTCGAAAGTGTTAGCATATTCACCATTTTAGTTTATTTTCTGGTAATTAAATGTAAAAGGAACTAACCAAACCATGCAATATATTTAGGTGTACAAAAATATATACTAGTTATAAGTAATCGTGAAATAATAGGTGTTTGCTTTCTCACATTTGTATTAAGTAGCATATTTTTGAATAAAATTTACTTATATTCCATCCTTTAATAAATTGTGGTATTCTCACAAATCCATCCACGTTATCTGAAAAATATCATTTGAATGGATAGGTTGGGTCTCACTTCCTTTTGTCATTAGTTCATCCTCTTGATTTTTGTTTGATTGGTTTAGATTTTAGTTTATTTTTTATTTTTATTTTTGATAGGTCTGCTTAGATTTGTTTCTTATTTAGCTTTATTTAGATTTGTAGTCTTATTTTGTTTGGTTGTTGGTGTTATTTTTGAGAGACCTTTAATGTTTTTTATCTGTAATCTCCCAATACTTGTCTTGTAACCACAGTATTTCTCTACCAAAAGTGAGGGTATATCAATAAATAATTGGAGGTGCCGCCCTCTTTTAAATAAATAAAAAATTTAAAATTATACGAGACAATAGTTAATTACAAAATAGTTGATAAATTTAGTTATTACTTTGATTGAAAATATATGAATTATATTAAAATTATTCAAAAAATGTATGTTATTATAGATATTTAATATATTGAATTTTATAGATGAATATTTTTATTAAAAATATTTTACACATTTCAACAATATATGATCAAAATAACTAAATATAAGGTATAAATATAGGGATAATGAGAGAGTTATAAGAATTGTAGAAAAGAGGAAAAAAGATGAGGGAGGCAATTGGAATTAGACTAAAATCGATTAGGAGAGGAAGAGATAAATGGATAGAGATAGGAAAGTAGGGACAAAAAGATATAGAAATAGAGGGATAAAGTGGCGCAGAAGGTAAAGTGATAACTATTTGTCACCTTACGTAAATTGAGTTGAATGTGCTGCAGGTGCTTATAAAGTAGGCTATACACCGTTTTATACATGTTAGAGAACTCATCCTCAAAACTTAGGTGTCAAAGAGAGAAAGTTAAGATGATCTTATACTAACTTTGAAACTTCTCACAAAGATGATGTGGGTCTGGACGCGCACTAATACTCCCCCTCGAGCCCATGGGAGAAATGAGGTGAGGAGAGCCCATTGGGGGAAATGAGGCGAGGAGAAGTCCAATGCACGGAAGAGTCAAGTAGCCCAAGGCCCAGCTCTGATACCATGATAGAGAACTCAACCTTTAAACCTAGGTGTCAAGGAGAGAGAGTTAAAAGGATTTTATACTGACTTTGGAATTGCTCATAGAGACGATGTGGGATTGGAGGCACACTAATAATGCTCCTTTCAATTCAATTTTACATTAATTCTAATGTTACAAATCATAAATTCAGGTCTTTAATCACAATCGTAAATTTAGTTCATTTCTAAACATCAAATAAATTATGACCTTTTTAAAATACTAAAAGGTTCAATTATTATAATTGAACAAAAAACTTTATTATAGTTAATATGTTTGCCCAATGCTTATCCATCTTGTTGCTTGATGATTAAACGATCTCCTAGATTACTGAGCCATCACCATTTGCTGATGGTTGTGTGGCTCTTGTTACCTAGGCCCTGCTTGTGATTCCTCAGTTGCTTAGATGATAAGCAATTCACTTAAACTTTATAATTTGCAACTTTGATAAAAAGGCGAGAATCACTGGAGAAAATAAAACGTGTAGATATTATAAAATTAATTATAGTGATTCCGTATTTTAATGTCTCAAGCGACTACCTCAACTGGGTGATCACCGTCACATTCAAAAGAGTTCACAAAAATGGCATAAACTGACAGAAAGCATAATGGAGCCGAAATCCATTCTCTTTCCTATTGATGTAAAATGGAAGAAGAAAATTATAAATTTAAAAACAAGGGAAAACAAAGTTGGATTGAAAACTCTACTACTTGATTCATAAGGAAATGACCATTATATAGGTTAAGAACGTTACAAGCACAAAAGTAGGCACCACTAAGATCATGCTACCACTGACATCATGCTAAATAACTCCTAGGCACCACTAACATCATGCTAAACAACTTCTAGGCACCACTAATATCATGCAAACTAACTCCTACAAACTAGATAGAAAATAAAACACATTTGCTGTTATTAATTTATTCAACAAACCCTCCCTTAAACTGATGTCTCATACATAACATCAGTTTAATAAGAAAAAAAAATTCTTATTACATTATGATGAATAATGGTAAAATCTTTTGAATGGTTTTTTTTTCTTTCTTTTTTTCGTTTTTGATTTTTTATGTAAGTTTTCATCAATTGAGTACTTCTAAAAGCACATGGTTCATCCCAATCAAAGTACTATTGTCTGATTATTTTATTTGATTTACGTAGCGGAAAACATAACTATAATCCTCAACCAATATAACACCAGAGTTTTCTACATCTATCTATATTCCAAAATAAACCATTCATCCACCTGTATCCACATATATACATATCTCCAAAAACATAATCCACAACTTTCAATATTCACAACTCAGAAGACTTAAAACATAAAACATAAAACTTATACATCCCAAACGTATCATCAAAGTTTATATCATTTTTTCTTTCTATATCTAAAAATGCTAAAACAACCCCGAGCTCTCTAAGCTCGATTACGTGGAGGTTTTGAAAAAGATAAATTTGTATTCGAGCGAGACACATCTCAGTAAGGAATAAACAATATATTAAATCAGCGTGTGACCAATATGAGGTTTGTAAATAACATATGTATATGTATTCATCATTTGCATATCATTATCATAATTTCTAAAATCCTTTCCTGAGCCTTATCAAACACATGCAAGGTATTTCATCCACGAGAATACCTAAAGACTGAGGTGATTACCCACCCATACAAATAGCACTCCTTTGATATGATACTTTAGGCAACTAATGGTCACAACTGAAGCATATAAGGGCACTTACCTTACTTAGTAAGTCCTCATGTGAAAAAGTAATCTTGTACTCACACAGTTCATACAATGGTTTACCAACAAAGGCTCTCGAGAATAAGGATATTTACCCGCTTATACAAGTAATTTCCCTTTGCCCTAATACGTTATGTAGCCTACTGCTACATCTAATACCTACAATGGCACTCTCCTTTCTCAGCAAGCTCTCATACGAAGAGATTGCCCCACCCATATAAATACGTATCATACTCGCATGAATACTAATACTACAATAATACATTACTTTGTCTGTCATTTATTCTGTATTTCTTATCTGTTCATGTTCTCAGCTTTGACATTTTGTAGCATTTCACTTTACGTGACTCTTTCCCATTTATTATTATTCTCATTTCACATTTTATTTCCATTTCATTCATATTTCATTTTATTCTCATTTTCATTTCATTTCTTGCATTCGTACTACAGATTCTTTCAGCTGTACATCAGTTAGTCCACATAGATATGCGCTATTCTGCTACTACAACTCCTTTCAGCTGTTCATTAGTTAGTCTACATATTCTTTCAGCTATTTATCTATTTCCATGGTTACATTAACAATCACATGCAACATAATTCATAACACATTTTCATTCTCTTTGCATTTCCTATATAACCTGCATTTCGTACAAATAATATAATTCAACACAAAATTTCCATTTTATTCATGCCACACAATTTAGAAATATATTTCAAACCTTTTCTGTAAAATAAGCCAACCCTCATTTATAATTCATATACTAAAAGTATACCTTTAATTTCTTACACAATTATCTTGAAAAATCTTTCACTTTCATTAGTCCATTTTCACAAATACATATCTAATAAAACAACCCTAGGCTTAGAAATAATAATTTAAACGGTTGACATTTTAAACCTATACGAAAACATATACATATATACATAACATAATCCATTTATCCATTTAATTCATAAAACTTGGTTTAATTTATATTCCCCCTTACCTGCTTTCTTGAACTACGCCAATAGGAACCCCAAATGATGCCTGTGGCGCTTACCCGAACCCTGAATCAAAACCCTAGTTTAATCAGATAAACCCCAAATAACCTACTATTTTTGAATTTCCTTAACCTATAAACCTCAAATAAACATTTAAAACCCCAAAACTAAGAATCTTAATCCTTACCTCAACTTTGGAGCGTTTCTCGAAAATCTCAGTTTAGAAATCTACTCCACTAGATGTGTAGAGAATCTTCCCTAGAATACCGTAGCGGTCTCTGTTTGTTGATTTAGGCTGAATTTGGCTGGACTTGAAGAGAGAAGGCAGAGGAGACAATTTCTAGAGAGAGAAAATGAAGGAAAACTGCTTTCTTCGCAAAGAAGCAACCCTGGTTCCTTTTATACTTGATGTTACCACGTGGCTTCGTTGACAAATCACAGAAGGGACTTCGTTGATGAGAGGATGCATTTGTCAACGAAACTTAAAATCTAAAATTTGCTCACTCGGTATCTCTTCGTCGATAAGGGACTGAACTTCATTGACGATCTCTAGAAGAACACTCGTCAACAAAGATAGGGTATTCGTCGATGAGGCCTGCTGTTCTTCCTTTTAAAATTCACCCTTTTCCCCTTATTCTTTATTTATATATTCCATCTATTATCTTCCTAATTATTTAATCATTATAATTTTCTGGGTCGTTACATTCTTCCCTCCTTTAGAAATTTCGTCCTTGAAATTTCGCTAATCATTCATCCGTTTACATTTCTACAATTTAATAACTCAGTATATCCCATATAGTTTAGTAATATCACCAAATAAACTTTTGCAGCATCTATAACTAAGTAAAATCATCATATAAACTTCTCAATCATTTATAGAAAAATTAAATAATTATTATCTAAATCATAAACCCATACCTACGCCCCTAGCATTATCTGGCTTAGGCTGAATCAACGAGTAAACTCGTCCTAGACCACCTCTTCCTAGTGGTACTTGCTACTTCCCCCAGTCCTGCTTCGGTACAGGTACAACAGGCAACGGTTCTTGACAATTCTTCTTGATATGTCCCGATTTACCGCACCTGAAACAAATAGGAGTCCCAAACCAGCATTCACCCCTATGTCTCTTGTTACATTTCTGGCATACGGATTAAAATTGATTACCCTGATAACTAGGATAACCCTGATCTCCTGTCTCCTGTCTCCTGTCTCGAGCCCACTGCATCTTTCCTTTTCTTACCCGATCCCTGACTGACCTCAGCCTAAAAATTGGTTGGTGCAGGCCTCTTCTTATGCTCTGTAGGTTTTGTACTGCCCTAGATGCTCTTTTCCAACACCGAAGCCTTATCAACCAAGTCTGAGAAATTCTGGACCTGGAATCTCACCACCAATTGATAAATTCTGCGTCTCAGGCATTTTTCAATTTTTTTGGCCTTTCTTGCCTCATTCGGGATCAAGAACGGTGCAAAGCGAGATAGCTCTACAAATTTCGCTGCATATTCACGAAGGGTCATAACCCCTTAGGTCAGATTAGTAAACTCTTCAATATTTTCCTCTTTGATAGATGAGGGAAAGTATCTATCAAAGAACAACTCTTTAAATCGCTCTTAAGTCAGTGTTATCTTTACTAGCCTCTGCTCCTCTAGCAGTTTCATAGAAAGCCACGAGCGTTTTGTATCTCTGGTCATCTTAAATGCGACATAACGGACCTTTTGCTCGTTCGTGTAGTAGAGTACAACCATGATCTCCTCTATCCCCTATACCTAATTCTCTGCAGCTTGTGGATCAGGTCCTTCTACGAAGGCCAGAGGGTTCATTCTCATGAACTCCTTAAGGTTGCAGCCCTGACTTGCAGGTGGACACTTCTGCTCTCTCGGATTCTTCCTCATTTCTACCCTGACCTGTTGGGCTATACCCCTTAGCATCATGGAAATTTTCAAGTCCTCCTCACCGAAAGTCTCCACATCATCTCTTTCTTCAGTCTCTACATCCTTATCTCTAGGATCCATCCTGAAAATAGGATAGGAAAGAGTTAAGAATCAGATATCATAACCTCAAACAACACAATCATTAAATTTAAATCCACTATACATCCTAGTTCTCCATCTAAGGACCAGTCTCACAACTTAGAAATGAAATCATCTAAGGTTTACCATGGATTTTCTGAGGTCGTCGACTGCTTTAGAAAAATCACAAGAAATCGTCGACGTATTTTCGCTTCTAAACTACAAAACAAAATCCTATACTTCTCAACACTTAACCTATCCATCTAGTATCCTCATCCTAACTGATTCCTATACTCTGATATAAATTATTCCTAAATTTGCAGAACCCAAAACCTATGACTCTGATACCAAATTATAATACATCGAACCTGAAAACCCGGTCTAGTACGTTATACCTGAATAAATTGTGCTTTGTGGTGCCCAGAACCTGCCTGGTGGGACCCGGGTGCCATGTAATCCATTCATTTACCTGATACTTGACATTCTATTATCATTTACGTAGCAGAAAACATAACTACAATCCTCAACCAATACAACACCAGAGTTTTCTACATCTATCTACATTCCAAAATAAACCATTCATCCACTTGTATCCACATATACACATATCTCCAAAAATATAATCCACAACTTCCAGTATTCACAACTCAGAAGACTTAAAACATAAAACATAAAACTTATACATCCCAAAAGTATCATCAAAGTTTATAGCCCTTTTATTTCTATATCCAAAAATGCTACAACAACCTCGAGCTCTCTAAGCTCGATCACGTGGAGGTCCTGAAAAAGATGAATTTATATTCGGATGAGACACATTTCAGTAAGGGAAGAAACAATATATTAAATCAGCGTGTGGCCAACATGAGGTTTGTAAATAACATATGTATATGTATTCATCATTTGTATATCATTATCATAATTTTTAAAATCTTTTCCTGAGCCTAATAAAACATAGACAAGATATTTTACCCACGAGAATACCTAAGGATTGGGATGATTACCCGCCCATACAAGTAGCACCCCTCTGCTCTGATACTTTAGGCAACCAATGGTCACAACTGAAGGATATCGGGGCACTTACCTTACTTAGTAAGCCCTTATGTGAAAAAGTAATCTCGTACTCACATAGTTCATACAATGGTTTACCAGCAAAGGCTCCTGAGAATAAGGAAATTTACCCGCCCATACAAGTAATTTCCCTTTGCCATAATACGTTATGTAGCGTACTGCTACATCTGATACCTACTGGGGCACTCACCTTTCTCAACAAGCCCTCAGGCAAAGAGTTTTTCCCGCCCATATAAATACATATCATACTAGCGTGAACACTGCTACTACAATAATACATTACTCTGTTTGTCATTTTGTTCTGTATTTCTTATTTGTTTATGTTCTTAACTTTGACATTTCATAGCATTTCACTTAATGTGACTCTTTCTCATTTTACATTGTTCACATTTCATATTTCATTTCCATTTCATTCATATTTCATTTCATTCTCATTTCCATTTCATTCCTTACATTCGTACTACAATTCCTTTCAGTTGTACATCAGTTAGTCCACATAGATATGTGCTATTTTGCTACTTCAACTCCTTTCAGCTGTTCATCAATTAGTCTACAACTCCTTTCAGCTGTTCATCTTTTTCTATGGTTACATTAACAATCACATGCAGCATAATTCATAACACATTTTCATTTTCTTTGCATTTCCTGTATAACCAACATTTTATACATATAACATAATTCAACACAGAATTTCCATTTTACTCATGCCACACAATTTAGTAATATATTTTAAATATTTTCTGTAAAATAAGCCAACCCTCATTTATCATTCATATACTGAAAGTATACCTTTAATTTCTTACACAATTATCCTAAAAAATCTTTCACTTTCATCAGTCAATTTTCACAAATGCATATATAATAAAAAATAACCTTAGGCTCATAAATTATAATTTAAACGGTTGGCATTTTAAACCCATATAAAAACATATACATATATACATAATATAATCCTATTATCCATTTAATTTAAAAAACCTGGTTTAATATATATTTCCCTTTGCTTGCTTTCTTAACTACGCCAACAGAAACCCCAAATGATGCCTGTGATGCTCACCCAAACCCTGAATCAAAAACCCTAGTTTAATCAGATAAACCCCAAATAACCTACTATTTCTGCATTTCCTTAACCTATAAACCTCAAATAAACATCTAAAACCCCAAAACTAAGAATCTTAACCCTTACCTTAACTTTGGAGCATTTCTCGAAAAGCTGAGTTTAGAAATCTGCTCCGTTAGATGTGTAGAGAATCTTCCTTAGAACATCATAGCGGTCTCCGTTTGTCGATTTAGGCTAAATCCAGACTGGATTTGAAGAGAGAAGGTAGAGGATACGATTTCGAGAGAGAGAAAATGAAGGAAAACTGTTTTCTTCGCAAAGAAGCAACCGTGGTTCCTTTTATACTCGATGTTGTGACGTCACTTTGTCGACGAGAAGATAGGCTTCGTCAACGAACCACAGAAGGGACTTCGTCGAGGAGAGGATGCATTTGTCGACGAAACTTAAAATATGAAATTAGCTCACTCAGGATCCATTCATTGATGAGGGAATGAATTTCATCGACGATCTCTAGAAGAACACTCGTCAACGAAGACAGGATATTCGTCGACGAGGTCTGCTATTCTTCCTTTTAAAATTCCCCATTTTCCCCTTATTCTTTATTTATCTATTCCATTTATTATCTTCCTAATTATTTAATCATTATAATTTTCTAGGTCGTTACATCTTTAGCTTTATATTTTAACCTTTTTTTTTTTTTTTTTTGTAGAAAGTCTTAGAATTAATCTAAGACTAGAGTATCAATATCTTATTATCTTAACATACACTTTTCGCTTTCTAGTTGTCACGATTCTTAAGAGTCCACTTAGGTCGACAATTTTATTTAAAAAAATAAAAAAAATAAAAAAAACATTTATTTATTTTTATATTGTATCAAATGCTGTTAGAAATGAAAAAAAAAATGGTCTAATATGATTAAAATTTAAGAAAAAAAAATAAAATATTAATGGTTAGTAAAATCAAAAATTTTATTTATTAGTTTAATATATATTTTTATTCTTTGGAATCACTTTTCTTGATAATTAAAAACGAAAAGGTAAATTTCTTGATTTTTTAAAATTATAAATGAGACCTAAAAGTCAAGTTGAATTTAATTAATTTGCATGCATAAGTTAAATATTGATGTTGTGATGCTAAAAAATACTTTGTGAGGATGGATTTCGGATCTTAGATTTGAATTTGAGTGGATTTGAACAAGTTTTAATATAATTTTATATTATATTTTATTCAAATTCAAAACAAATCCAAATTCTAATGCTTCTTCAAACACAGGGAAAATATTTTTGCCTCAACTCTTTCTTTGGGGAGGGGGGGGGGGGTGGGTAATGAATAACTTTCCTAATTTATCAATTTGTTTCTTAATTTGGAGAACTTTTTCTTTGGGGAGGGGGGCATAATGAATAACTTTCCTAATTTATCCATTTGTTTCTTAATTTGGAGAACTCTTCTTGCCCCTTTTCACTAATAATAATGCTCACACATTTAAAATTTGTATGTCCAAAGTTGATAGGTGTGCTCATAAAGACGGGCAGTTGCAAGGCCAACATTTAATTGCATTTGATGTTTTGCATAACTGCCTTTAGGTTATCCATAACCCCTGGCCTGATGCGGTTACAAGAGTTGCTATTAATATCTTGCATAACCACCCTTGACTTACTCGTAACCCCCTAAGACATAATGACACGTTTATAAATCACAAACTAAAGGAGAGCCTACCTTCACCACTATAAAAAAGGGATCTGAGTCGTAGGTAAGCATTTCATGTTCCCTCACTTTTCACTTACTGTTGCTACTTAAGCTTCCCATTCTCTAACTTAGGTATCAGAGTGATCCCTCGGGTCCTTCAAGCCATTTTTGATTGATTTCTTTCAGGTGATCGTGGACGAAGGATGGCTCAATAAAAGTTAACTTAGGTATCAGAGTGATCCCTCGGGTCCTCCAAGCCATTTTTGATTGATTTCGTTCAGGTGATCGTGGTCGAAGGATGGCTCAATAAAAACTATTCGATTTTTGGAAGCAACAAATGTTATTTATTGTGACATAATATTTTAAATTTAATTTTTAAAGAACATCTTAACGACTAGATATCGATATTTTCATGCTAAAAGTTTTGATTTAAATATTAAAGAAGGTGGGAAGACATATAGGATGGGACCTCTTTGTTGTACTCTAATAAGAAAAGAAAGAAGGATATTTCAAATCCAAAAAACAAATTAACCCCAAGTTATACTCTTTTCCCTTATAAGTTCATGGTCATTTACTTCTTAAATCTTGTTCACTCATATATCATTGTGCCAAAAAAAAAAAAGTCAGCATATTCACCATTTTAGTTTATTTTCAATGTAAAAGGAAATAACCAAGCCATGCAATATATTTAGGTGTACAAAAATATATACTAGTTATAAGTAATCGTGAAATAATAAGTGTTTGCTTTCTCACATTTGTATTAAGTAGCATATTTTTGAATAAAATTTACTTATATTCCATCCTTTATTAAATTGTGGTATTCTCACAAATGCATATAATTAAATGAATAATTTAAAATTATATGAGACTATAGTTAATTACAAAATATTTGATAAATTTAGTTATTACTTTGATTGAAAATATATGAATTATAGTAAAATTATTCAAAAAATTCATGTTATTATAGATATTTTGTAACAATCTGCTTATTTTACCATAATTTTTTTTAAATAACATTTAATATAATAATCCTGATATCTTGTTCAGCTGATAAAACATGATCAACCTGGACCCATGAGTACCAGGGATATATCTGAAATACAATTCCGATACCTAAGCAGCGAAAAACATAAAATTATATATATATATATATATATCAAATCATCCAACCAACACAATACTAGAGTTTTACCAAACCTGTCATATACATATAGACATCCCAAAAAGACCAAAAAGTGCCCTAGGGTCATAACCCAAAAATCCATCAAACCTTAGCCCAACGACTTACCCTTTTGATAGGGTAGGAAAGTCGACATCTAACGCTACGGAGCTCTATCCGCTCTTCTATCTGGGTTTCCTGAAATGTTTATATAGTTGGAGTGAGACACCTCTTAGCAAGGGAAATAAACTAATATTAGTGTATTTCATCATGAGTATTTTCGTGTTATACATGTTACAGTACATAAATCATATTTGGTAAAATTGTTTGTATCATATCTGAATAAAACATAATTTATCATATCATGGTATAACATACTGAGTTCCTATACAGGAAAAACATCTTATATAATTGTACATGAACAAATACCCTAGATGGATAACTGGATGGTGTTATGTCTTACCCCCATATGACTAGGTTATGCGGCCCAAAGGTAGGACCTAGCAATGGTTGACCGACCACGGTAGATCAACATAAGTCTATATGTATGATGGGTATGCCCCTCCTGGTCCTTACTACCAGAGGGATGCCTGCACTACCATAAAACCACATCGACTGCGGTTCTCCAATAGTCCCTTATGACATGTGGTAGTACTAACATATACATGATCGTGAACATATAGCTACGATACCGTGCTTCGTGAAAGCCTAAACCAAACCATTTGGGTTCTAATAACATATAGTAAGTTTCATATAATGATACATGGCCGTTTCATAATAATATCTGTCATGATAATATTTTCATAAATTTTTGCATAACATATCATGCAAATCCCGGCCCTTGCGCCGGTATATTATAACATGTAAAACCACTACCTTTATGCCGACATAGTATATCATGTAAAAATCACGGCCCTTACGCCGACATGGTATATCATGTAAAAATCACAGCTCTTATGCCGGCATATTTTAACATACATAATTTTGAAATCCTTGTACTGTTTCAATACCATATTTTAAACATAGTTCCTGTATTGTTTTCATGGTTTTCTTGAAAACAAAGAAAAACATGCTTATCTTGGGAAAATTGCAATATTTTGATATAATACAATTTCATGAAAATTATACTGACTTAGTTTATCCCCTTACCTGACTTTTTGAGAAATCCTCCAATAAATCAAAAATTACACTCGTGGTGTTCCCAACTCAACACCCTGAAATTTACATTTCCCCCAACAAAACTTCAGTATAAACCCATATAATAACTTTGCTTAGTGCAGAAATACCAAATACCTTAATAAAACTTAAAATAATCAACTTTCCCAAATTTTGGGATGGTGCTCAAGTTGGCCTAACCGACGATCTACTCCTGCAGATATGAAGAGAAACTTCCCAAGAGTGGCGTGGCGGCTTCGGATAGTTGAACCAGCGTGAAATGAGGCTGGATTTTTAAAGAGAAGGGGGAGGGGATGAAGTTAGAGAGAGAGAGAGAGAGAGAGAGAGAGAGAGAGAGAATTCCTGCGTGTTCCTCTCGCCAAAAATGAGTTCTTGGCCTTTTATAAAAATGCTTGTCCACATGGCATCGTCGACGAGTCGCATTTCCTCGTGGATGAGTCCAAGAGATACTCTCGTCGATGAACACCTTCTTCTCGTCGATGAGTTTTAGGCTCTGGAAAAAGTCCTCTTGGTAATTTCTCGTCAACGAGACATGTGTTCCCGTCGATGAGTCCAAGAGCCTTGCTCGTCGATGAGCACTTTTGCACTCGTCGACGAGACCTTGTTGAAATCCCTTTTTAAAATTCCTTTTCTCTCCTTTATTTTATTGTTTAATTACTATAATTCTTCAGGTCTCTACATTCTCCCCTCCTTATAAAAATTTCGTTCTCGAAATTTACTATCTGTATTGACACTATCCTTTAAAGAAAATGGGCTACTTATCTTATTACTTACCCTCACTTATGGCGGGGGAATACCGTTGTTACATTTAGGGTCATTGGAGATTACAAATACATAAACTAAAATTATCCCAAAGCCAAAATACTACCTATTCTATAACCTACAATACTACTCATGTAACGACCCAAAGAATAATGATATTTAAATAATAAAGAATGAGGGAAATGAAAACAGTAACAAAAGGAGGCATCCGACTTCTTCAACGACATTGCATTTTGGAGGTGATAATTCCAAAAAATTTCCTAGGCCTCGTCAATGAACACAGGGGTTTCATCGACGAGGTCTCATCTCGTCAACGAGAAGATACTGAGAGAGGATTTTTAGGATGTCTGAAATTCATCGACGAGGGTGTAGATTTGTCAATGAACTTTCTACAAGACTCATCAACGAGGTAATGTGGCTCGTCAATGAATGCTGCAGTATAAATAGTGCTAAACTTAGTTTTCTTGTGTAGAAAACTCACCGAACCCTCTCTTCTCTCTCCTATACGGTCCTTCCCCCTTCTCTCTTCGATTTCAGCCCCATCAGTCGCTGGATTGATGATCTAAGGCCACCACGACGCTCCTGGCGGAGTTCTCTTCAAGTCTGCTAGGGCGGATCATCGGTAGGATCAAGTCGAATTTCTCCCCAAAATCAGGGTAAGGCCTTTCAGTTAATTTTTGGCCTTCTGATAGTTGTAGGAAATGATGTAGGCAAAGAAATATTGATATTCTATTCTGACGAATTTTGTTTTCAGGGTGTCAAGTAGGAAGCCCCATGGGGGTAGGACCGATATACAATAAGGGCTTTTTAATAGTCAGGTAAGGGAAATATGCTATGCTAGGAAAATTTAGCATGATTTTCAGTATAGTATATATATTTTTTCCAGATTATTATTCACAGCAGAAATTAATATAGTTTATCCATTATGTATAATATGTTTTAAATTATTGTGTGGCTTGAGAATATAAATATAGTACAGAGACATGCTTTATAGTATTTTTCAAAACTATGTTTTACAGAATATACAGATAGAGGAAATATTTTATAGTAATTACAGAATATCATGATTATATAGTTGATATAGATACAGTTTACAGTACCATGACATATAGTTTTACAGTTCATTTCTGAAATACAGTTGATACAGATACAGTTTATCACAACGTCATGGTTTATACAGTTATTACAGAATCATGGTAAAAATATAGTTGTATATAGAGATGTATTATATAGTATCAGATCCTGTTGGACTATTGCAGATTACAAAGCACGGTATCGTTGCTACATACAGTATAGAGTGCAACCACCTATTCAGATAATACGTGATATAACAGTCGATCGTATAGAGCCCACGAGTGGACAGGCTCCCCATCAGATATGAGTTGAAGAGGGCTGATCATACTGATGGAGTATAGTGGTTTATCCTGATCGTGCTAGCCAGGGTAGATCCCACCTATGGGCCACACAATTCTGTCATGAGGGGTTAAATCATGACACACAATTATCCACAGGGAAGTTTTTAGTTATTATTTGTATATACAGTTTTACAGTTGCATTGGGTGTACTTATGTACAGTAGAAGTATCATGAATGGAAAACCTATAAAGGCAAATATGTTAAGCAACATGGGTACAGGTGGTGGCTTTATATGTTATTTGTACTTGTATTCTTATATTCATTTATACATGACTATCTATAGAAACATAATTCCATGGTATTGTAACTCATTTGCCACACACTAGCAATAGCATATTTCATCTTATCGAGCGTTGGCTCATCCCATTACTTTAACATTTTTCAAGTGATCCAGGCAGGTGGGCAGATCAAGCTCGAAGATAGAAGGGCCTCAGTATTGCCCTGATAATAGAGTGAGTATTTTTGGGGGTATTTTTGTATAGCCCTAACTAGTTGAAGGTATTTTGGGAAACATTTTAGCACTCTAGTATTGTATATAATTATATATATGATTATGTTTATTTGAATTCTGCTTCTCGTTGCTTAGGTTGATGCTTGGGTTTAATCTAGTTTGGTATCAGAGCATTATAAATGTTACAATATATATAATAAAAAAATCAAAACTAGAAAAATAAATAGCAGGTCGTTACAACTCACACACATATCATCTTGTTTTTTTATAAAATTAAATCATACTACATTTACTTTACTCGTATACCTAGTGTTGATCTCCACTGAACTTTTCTGTCGAAAACCTGCACTGGTATCTCCTCATAAGTCAGTGAATCTCTAAGTTCTAACTCTGCATAACTGACCACGTGGGAGGGATCTAAGACGTATTTCCTCAGCATGAAAACATGAAATACGTCATGCATTCTGAACAAAGCTGGTGGTAAAGCTAACCGGTAGGCAACTGACCTCACTCTTTCAAGTACCTCGAAAGGGCCAATGAACTAAGGGCTCAACTTACCCTTTCTCCCAAACCTTATAACTCCCTTTAATGGCGCTATCTTCAAAACACATAGTCCCCAACTTTAAATTCCAACTTCCGGCAGTGAGTATCGGCGTAGCTCTTCTGTCGTCTCTGAGCTGCACATATTCTTTCTTTAATGAGCCAGAATTTGTCATAGACTTGCTACACTATTTATGGACCCAACACTCGCTTCTCACCCATCTCATCCCAGTATAGAGGAGAACGACACCTTCTACCATAGAGCGCCTTATAAAGTGCCATGCCAATGCTAGCTTGATAGTTGTTATTGTATGCAAACTCTACCAGCGGCTTATACTGGGTCCAACTACCCCCAAAATCCAGCACGCACGCCCGCAACATATCTTCTAATATCTGAATCACCCTCTCAGTCTAGCCATCTCTTTGAGGATGAAACGCTGTGCTGAAAGATAACTGAGACCCCAGAGCCTTTTGTAAATTCCTCCAAAACTGTGGCGTGAAACGTGGGTCTCGATCTGATACTATAGACACTGGCACACCATGTGATCATACTGTCTCTTGAATATATAATTTTGCCAGTCTTTCCATGGAGTAGTTGACTTTAATAGGAATGAAGTGAGTGGTCTTCGTCAATCTATCAACAACCACCCAAATAGCATTCTAACCATGTGGTGTCGGTGGTAAACCCATCACAAAGTCCATAGATACATGATCCCACTTCCACTCTGGGATGTAAAGAGGCTACAACTGGCCCGTTGGCCTCTAGTACTCAGCCTTTATCTATTGGCACGTTAGATATTGCTGCACAAACTCATCAATTTCCCTCTTCATGCCGTTCCACCAGTAAGACTCCCGCAGATCCCTATACATTTTAGTACTACCTAGATGAACCGTGTATAAGGACCTGTGAGCCTCCTCTAAGATCATCCTCCTGATGTCCATATCTATAGGTATGCACAACATAGAATGGAACCTCAAGTTCTCGTCATCATAAATACTGAATTCTTCTCCCTGTTCGTCCTGCACCTTAGCTATCAGCTCTGCTAATTCTGCGTCATCTCTATGAACGGACTTAATCCTTTCCTGTAAAGTAGGCTGCACTACCACGTTGGCAACAAATTCCTGAGGATCACTCTCTACCAACTCTACACTGAGTCTCTCTAGATCCATTTGGATCGGATGTTGAACCTCCATAGCTGCCAGTGCTAGTCCCACTGATTTCCTACTTAGAGCATCATCTATCACGTTTGCTTTCACTGGGTTGTAACTGATAGTGTAGTAATAATCTTTAATAAGTTCCAACCACCTCCTTTGTCTCATGTTCAGCTCCTTTTGAGTGAAAAAGTACTTCAAACTTTTGTGATCGGAGAATATCTCGCATCTCTCACTGTACAAATAATGCCTCCAAATTTTTAATGTGTGTACCATTGCAGCCAATTCCAGATCGTGGGTAGGGTAGTTTTTTTCATACTCTTTCAACTGTCAAGAGGAATGAGGAATAAGATACAACCCTACCATGCTGCATCAATACACATTTGAGCCCTTTCAAAGACTCGGCATTGTAAATTACATAGCCATCACCCTCCGATGGAATCATTAGTACTGGTGTAGTGGCAAGCCTCTGCGTCAATTCCTGAAAGCTCTGCTCGCAATCCTTATCCCATTTAAACCTAACATTTTTTCTAGTTAGACAAGTGAGAGGTCCTAATAAAGTTGAAAACTCCTTTACAAACCGATGGTAATAACTTGCCAGTCCTAAGAAACTCTTAATTTTTTGAACGTTCTTCAGCCTTTCCCAATTCACCACTACCTTAATCTTACTGGGATCCATTGAAATACCATCCCCTGCAATAACATGCCCCAAAAATGTAACTTTCTCTAGCCATAATTCACATTTGATAAACTTGGCATGCAATTTATTTTCCTTGAGCATCTGAAGTACTAGCCGTAAGTGCATCTCATGCTCCTCAAAACTCCTCGAGTAGACCAATATGTCATCAATGAAAACTACAATGAACTGGTCTAAATACTAATGAAAGATTCTATTCATCAAATCCATGAATACAACAGGAGCATTCGTCAGAACAAATGGCATAACTAGAAATTCATAATGCCCATACTTGGTCCTAAAAGCTGTCTTCGAGACATCTTCTACTTTTACTTTCACCTGGTGGTAGCCTAATCTGAGGTCAATCTTGGAATAAACCCCTGTGCCCTGAAGCAGGTCAAATAAATTGTCTATATGGGGTAGAGGATACCTGTTCTTGATTGTCACCTTATTAATTTCCCTATAATTTATACACATCCTCATAAATCCGTCATTCTTTTTTAAAAATAACACTGAAGCTCCCCACGGTGATACACTGGGCCAAATAAAACCCTTATCCAGCAAGTCTTGCAACTGATCCTTTAGCTCTCCCACCTTTGCATTATGTTAGGAACTTTAGAGATCGGCACCGTCTCGGGAAGAAGATCAATAGCAAAATCTATCTCGTGGTTGGGAGGTAACCTAGGTAGATATTCTAGAAAAATGTCTGGAAACTCCTTAATCATTGGTGTATTGCCCAACTTCAATTCATTTTCTAACACCTCCTTTATAAAGGCCATAAACCCCTGAAAACCATCTAAGAGTAATCTTCTCGCCTGCATGGCTAACACTAATTGTGGTGGGGAACTCACCAGCAATCCCACAAATTTGAATTCTTGCTTCCTCGGGGTTTGAAAATCACCTCTTTCAGATGACAGTCAATATTAGCGTAGTTAGCTGCTAGTGAGTCCATACCCAGTATTACATTGAATCCATGCATATTAAGCTCAATAAGGTCATCTGGTAGCACTCTCTCCTAAATTTCTATCGAATAACCCCTAAGCACTCTACGACATTGCACCACTAACCCTGATGGTGTAGCTACTGACAATTCTAGATCTAACATCTGGGTCTCGTTTCCAGAAAATTTAATATAGGCCGCAGACACAAAGGAGTGAGTGGCACCTAAATCGAATAAAACAATTACTTGATATGATAAAACATTAAAAGTACCTGTCACGACGTCGCTTACGGTCTCCAAGCGTTAAAGCATAGACCCTTTTTGGAGCTATATTCCTCTGCTGGCCTCCACGGGGTGCCTGATAGCCTCCTCAGTAAGGTCTAGGAGCAAGAGCGGTACTAGGTGGTGTAGGGCAATATCGCACCAGATGTCCCTACCTACTGCAGCGATAGCAAATGGCTCTCCCTGTTTGACACTCTTCCAAGTGCCTTTTTCCATAAGTCTGACAGATAGGGAAATTTTGCACCACTTGAAACTCACGACCTCCAGTCTCCTCCCTCTATCCCCTACCATAGTTTCCTTTCCTCCACTGACCCTGCCTAGATCCCTGTTGGAAGCCTAAAGGCATAGATCTTTTCTTCTGTACCTGCTCCTCTGCATCCATCTGCTCACTAGCCTCAGCCAATGCTGCTCTATCGACCAACTTAGCAAAATCCTGTATCTTCAACACTACTACCTGCTTATATATTCCACGCCTCAATCCTCTTTCAAACCATCTTGCCTTCTTTATTTCATCAGGAACAATATACAGGGCAAAGCAGGACAACTCTTCCACTTTGACCTTTCTAATAGTGGCTGGAAAATATCTATCAAAGAATAATTTTTTAAATCGGTCCCATGTTATAGCTATCGGCGTCGTCCTCTACTGCTCCAAGAGTTTCACAACAGTCCACCACCTCTCGGCCTCCCTTGTCAGTTTATTGGTGGCGAAGAGGACCCTCTGCTCCTCTGTATACTACAATACTGCCAACACCTTTCCAATCTCCTGTATCCAATTTTCAGCGACTGTAGGATCAACACCTCTTGAAAAATGCTGGAGGATTCATCTTGGTAAATTTCTCTATTGTGTACCCATGGCCTACAGATGGGCCTCCCTGCTCTCTGGAGCTCTAGCGATCTCAACCGTAACCTGCTGAGCTACACTGCATAGTATTGCATCTGAATCAGCCCTGCCTGCACTCGAGCGTCACTACCACTCGCATGGGCACTACCTCATCCAAGGTCCATCCTGAAAAGACAATAGACATGGCTCAGGAACCCTATTCTTATAATTTACGTATCCAACTAAAATCTCATATCGTCCCCCTATCTTGACATCCTTATCTTAATTCAAGATTCAATCCTACACTTTAGAAACACAACCCAAAAATATTTTACTATGGCTTTCCTGAAATCGTCACCTCAAGAAAAACATAGAAACCACCATGGAAGTCAAGTCTCTAACCTATATAATAAAACCTCAAATACTTTTCCTATACTCTGGTATTGTTTTTGTTGCACTCTAAAGTCTACTGAACCTAACATCCTAGACTCTGATACCAAAATGTAACGACCTACCTATTTTATCATAAATTTTTTTTAATAACATTTAATATAATAATCCTGATATCCTGTTCAGCTGATAAAACTTGATCAACTTGGACCCATGGGTACCAGGGATATACCTGAAATACAACTCTGATACCTAAGTAGTGGAAAACATAAAATCATATACATATTAAGTCATCTAACCAACACAATACCAGAGTTTTACCAAACCTGTCATATATATATACACATCCCAAAAGGACCAAAAAGTGCCCTAGGGTCATAAACCAAAAATCCATCAAACCTTAACATAATGACTTACCCTTCTAACAAGGTAAGATAGTCAACCTCTAACGTTGGGGAGCTCTATCCGCTCTTCTATCTGGGTTTCCTGAAATGTTTATATAGTTGGAGTGAGACACCTCTCAATAAGGGAAATAAATTAACATTAGTGTGTAGCATCATGAGTATTTTCGTGTTATATATGTAATAGTACATAAATCATATTTGGTAAAACTCTCTATATCATATCTGAATAAAACATAATTTATCATATCATGGTATAACATACTAAGTTCCTATACATGAAAAACATCTTATATAATGGTACGTAAAATAACACCCTAGATGGATAGCTGGCCGGTGTCATGTCTTACCCCCACATGACTAGGTTGTGCAGCCTGAAGGCGGGACCTAGCAATGGCTGGCCAACCACGGTAGATCAACATAAGTCTGTAAGTACGATGAGTCTTCCCTTCCTGGTCCAGACTACGAGAGGGATGCCTGCACTACCATAAAACCACATCGACTACCATTCTCCCACAGTTCCTTATGACATGTGGTAGCACTAACATATACATGATCGTGAACATATAGCTACGGTATCGTGCTTCGCGAAAGCCTAAACCAAATCATCTGGGTTCTGATAACATATAGTAAGTTTCATATAATGATACATGGCTGTTTCATAATAATATCTGTCATGATAATATTTTCATAAATTTTTGCATGACATATCATATAAATCCCGGCCCTTGTGTCGGTATATTATAACATGTAAAACCACGACCCTTACGCCAACATAGTATATCATGTAAAAATCATGGTCCTTACGCCGACATAGTATATCATGTAAAAATCATGGCCCTTACGCCAACATAGTATATTATGTAAAAATCACGGCCCTTACGCTGACATAGTATATCATGTAAAAATCACGGCCCATATTTTAAACATAGTCCCTATATCGTTTTCATAGTTTTCCTGAAAACTAAGAAAAACATGCTTATCTTGGGAAAATCGCAATATTCTGATATAATACAATTTCATGAAAATTATACTCATGCCACACAAATATGAATAACTTTTTTAAGCATAAAACTTGATTTGAAATCATATTTCCTTATAAATAAAATTAAATCCATTTTTCTGTTCAACTGTAGTATTTCCAAACACTGTCCTAATACATACATAATTTTTGAAAATAAATGTTGTAATATGGTAAATAATTTCATGAAAAATACTAACTTAGTTTATCCCTTTACTTGACTTTCTGATAAACCCTCCAATTAATCCAAAATTACACCCGTGGTGTTCCTAGCTTTACACCTTGAAATTTACATTTCCTCAACAAAACTTTAGTATAAACCCATCTAATACATTTTCTCAATCTAGAAATATCAAATACCTTAATAAAGCTTAAAATAATCAACTTAACCAAAATTTGGGATGGTGTCCAAGTCTGCCTAACCGACAATCTACTCCTACAAATATGAAGAGAAACTTCCCAAGAGTAGCGTGGCGGCTTCAGATTGTCGAACCAGCGTGAAATAAGGCTGGATTTCTATTGAGAAGGGGTAGGGGATGATGTTAGAGAGAGAGAGAGAGAATTCCTGCATGTTCCTCTTGCCAAAAATGAGTTCCTGACCTTTTATATAAATGCTTGTCCACGTGGCCTCGTTGATGAGTCACATTTCCTCATCGACGAGTCCAAAAGATAGTCTCCTCGACGGATACCTTCTTCTCGTCGACGAGTTTTAGGCTTTAGAAGAAGTCCTCTCGGTAATTTCTTGTCGACGAGACACGCGTCCTCATCGATGAGCCTAAGATCCTTGCTCGTCGACGAGTACTTCTGCTCTCGTCGACGAGACCCTACTGAAATCTCTTTTTAAAATTTCTTCTCTCATTTATTTTATTATTTAATTACTATAATTCTTCGGGTCTCTACATTTTTAATATATTAAATTTTATAGATGAATATCTTTATTAAAGTATTTTACACATTTCAACAATATATGATCAAAATAACTAAACATAAAGTATAAATATAGGGATAATGAGAGAGTTCTAAGAATTGTAGAAAAGAGTAGAAAAGATGAGGGAGGCAATTGGAGTTAGACTAAAATCGATTAGGAGAGGAAGAGAGAAAATGATAGAGATAGGAAAGTAGAGACAATACGATATGGAAATGGAGGGATAAAGTGGCGCAGAAGGTAAAGTGATAACTATTTGTCACCTTACGTAAATTGAGTTTCATGTGCTGAAGGTACTTATAAAGTAGGCTATACACCATTTTATACCCCTTTCAGCTAAAATTTTACATTAATTCTAATATTACAAATCGTAAATTCAGGTCCTTAATCACAATTGTAAATTTAGTTCATTTTTAAACATCAAATAAATTATGACCTTTCTAAAATACTAAAAGGTTCAATTATTATAATTGAACAAAAGCTTTATTATAGTTAATATGTTTGCCCAATGCTTATCTGTCTTGTTGCTTGATGACTAAAGGATCTCCTAGATAACGGAGCAATCGCCATCTGCTGATGGTTGTGTGACTTTTGTCACCTAGGCCCTGCCTGTGATTCACTTAAACCTTATAATTTGCAACTTCGATAAAAAGGCAAGAGTCACTAAATCGTATAGACATTACTTGTTATAAAATTAATTATAGCGATTCCGTATTTTAATGTCTCAAGCGACTGCCTCAACTGGGCGATCACCATCACATTCAAAAGAGTTCACAAAAATGGTACACACCGACAGAAAACACAATGGAGCTGAAATCCATTCTCTTTCCTATGAGTTGTACACCATAAGAATTTTATCGAGGGTATTCCAGATCAATTTGAAATGGTGTTTGGATGGCTGTCCTTGAGATTGTTGTGTGTAATATTTTTGTTTTGTGAACTGTAAATCTTTCATCACACATGCTTTTCAGCACGAATGTTTAGATTAACGTTTGACTAGAGAGCCAATAATGCATATTTATAGGTGAATTTCTTCCCTTTAATCATGCTTTGCTTTTTCATCGGGCCTGTCTGTCTGCTTCATTAAACAAAATGATGCGAAGGAGTCATCCTTTGAAATTTTCTAGTTTTACTGTAGAAGGTTCCGTGCACGCCGTACAGCTAGGCTCCTGTCTATCTCATTAAAATAAAATAAAATAAAATAAAATAAGGACAAGGACTAAAAAGAATCATGAAGAAAAATAATTCACTTATTACCGCTGAAAATTAATTAAAATATTTATATATTAATCCTCTTAACTAGTCGTGATAATTGACGAATATAGAATGAGACAAATAATATTTACTAACAGCAACGAAGGTAATATAATTACCAAAGGTATAGTCATTTCAAATTGAAAGTTGACATGTATTTTATGATTAGTAATTTTAAATTATATTTTTTTACCATATAAATGTAGCTGCAGCAACAATAAGAATAACAACAAGAAGTCTAAAGTTTTACTAGGTAGGGTTGACTGTATAGACCCTTTTTTGCTAAGTCACCCGATCAAGAACATTTTCCTTTACTAGATTAAAATTTATTAAATTCTTTCTCACTGCCTCATTTCAAGTTAATTTACCTCTACCTATTTTCAAGTCAGAAACAGTAGTTAACTCACTTTTTTAGGCAGTTGTGCTACTAGGCTTGCATTTCAAATGCCTAAATCATCTAACCCGCCTCTCCCATGCATCTATAGTCTTCAACCGGTGCTATGCCTAAGTTATTGCGTGTATGTTTATTTCTTAATTTATCTTTTAATGTTATACCACTTGTCCACCTTAATATTTGCATTTCGACATTTTTACTTTTTGTACATGATGTTTTTTAATTGCCCAACATTTTGAACCATAAAGTATTGTTGGCCTTACAGTTGTTTTATAGAACCTTATTTTTAATTTTAAAGGTATTCTATAATCACATAACACACTTAATGCACTCTTCCATTTCACTCAACCAGTTTTAGCTCTATATATTACATCATCTTCATTTTTCCCTTCTGCTTGCATAATAGATTCAAGATATCAAAATCTACGAGTACTATTAATTTTTTGATTATCAAGTTTAATCTTCACTCTGTTACTCTTTAAGTTACTAAAATTACATTTCATATTATTTGTCTTATTCCCATGTATCCTAAAACCTTTAGACTCTAAAGCAGTTCTTCAAAGTTCTAACTTAGATTTCCCTTTACTCCTACTTCCATTAATCAAGACAATATCATTTGCAAACAACATACACCAATAGATCTTGTTTTGGATATTTATAGTGAGTTTATCAATCACTAAAGTAGAAAATATGTAGACTCAAACTAGAACCTTGACATATACCTATTGTAATTGGAAAATCTCTACATTCATTTTTTATAATCGTAACGCTAGTCATTACTTTATCATATATGCATATCCATACTGACCTGGATATATCTACTCCATATCTTCTTCTTTTCTAAGACTCATCAAAGAACTTTCCTATATACTCTATCATATATTTTCTCTAGGTCAATACAAACCATATGCAAGTAGGGGTGAGTAAACGATCGGTTTGGCCAAATTTGGTTAATTAACCAAATTAGCCGAAAATTCGCTTAAAGAATACTGTTAATCGAATCGACCAAACCGTTGGGCCTCATTGAACCGAACCTAACCGAATTTCTTTTTCGAGTAATTCAGTTAACCGAATTTAACCATGAAACGAGGGAGGGGGGAAGCCGAGAAGGTGTATCCAGGTTGAAACGAGGGACGGGGGAAAGCTGAGAAGGTGTATCCAGGTTGAAACGAGGGAAGGGGGGAAACTGGGAAGGTATATCCAGACTGATGCGAAGGAGAGGTGGTTAGGGAGACGATTGGGCTTAGGTGAGCTTGACACCGGTGAGGAGGAGTCGGGGGTGGTTCTCGGTGAACTGGTCTGTGCGCAAGAGAAGAAAAATGAGAATGAGAGGGAGCTTGTGTGCTGGTGATGATGGTTGGCGATGGCGATGGGCGCAGACGATGGCATCGCATGAAGATGGTGGTGCAAAGGACTGAGCTCGGGTGAGCGCGAAAGAGGCAGTGAGGGCCTTCTGACTTCTGAGAGCAGTGATTGTGCTGGTGACGATGGCCGGCGATGGCATTGCGTGAAGATGGTGGTGCGGATTGCGGAGGACTAAGATCTGGGTGGGGGACAGAGAGGTTGTGAGGGCCTTCTGACTTTTGGGAGCAGTGAGACTGAGAGGGAATAACCGGATTTTAATTTACTAATTTATATTTAAAATTTAATCTTATTAAATCGGTTCATCGATTAACCAAATGAATATTTTCTATTCACCGAACTGAAAGCCCATTCACTGAAATATTGGAAAGCATAACCAAACCGAACGAACCAAATTTTTTAACCAAGCCGAACTGACCAATTTCGATCGGTTAATTTGGTTAATTTGGTTTTCCCCAAATTAGGCTCACCCCTATATGCAAGTCCTTTTCTTTTCCTTCACCATAACTCACACCCAATGCATGCATTTAATATAACACACACGCGCGCGCACACATACACACACACACACACACACACACACAATATGGTGTTCAAAATGCTTTGAGCATTAGACTAATCTACTAGGATTCATATCTTGGTCACCCCTCTAATATTATTGTTGGTAATGGGTTCACTCAAGTGGTAAGGATGACTTGTGACTTTGGTGACCCTAAGGTCACAGGTTCAATTCCCCCTTGAGAGTTTATCCTGGTGAATTACTAGGGGTGTATCAATGGGCGGACGACTTTGAACCCTCCGGGTTTGGTGTCATACCATAATATCTAAAGTGGCATAATAATGGTTGGAGTCCTTGAATTATAAAAAAAAAAAAAAAAAACTTGTTTTTTTTTTTTTTTTAATTAGATGTTAAGATTTGAGTTTTTGAATTACAATCTTTTAATATAAATTACGTTTTAATATTTCCCTATTGCGATCTATAAAACCTACCTAGATGAACATAAAGGTCAGATGCAATTAATCTAATTCTCAAGTTGTATGCCCTTTAAAAAAAATATTATTTGGTAAAACAAATAGGTATTTTCAAAGCACATGCAAGCATGTTTGAAGAAGCCCATCCTTTGGATTGAAGCTGAAGGTGCGTACATGTACTATCAGCCAATAAAGATGCTTCTGAGCCTCGTCACATGCATTGCTTACTTTATTCAACACTTTGAAAAGAAACCCTCCTCACTTCCCATCCCTCCTTGATATATGTTCTAGCTGTTTGACTGGACTACCTCCCATGATTAGATTATTTGGTCTCACACTTTCTCTCCCTATTTTATTTTAATTCTAAAATTGTGGGATGCTTTTTCCTTGCATGCAAAGAGGGGTCGGATTAATAATAATCAAAGAATGGAATAAGATCAAAATGATGCACTATGTACACTTTTGACTAGTACTCACTTCCGTGCATGCCGTACAAATGGTACCAAAAAATCAAAAGCATATGTAGGTGGGGGTGAACCCTCGACCTTACAAGTCAAAGTTTTTCTTTGACTCTTAATTAATGTGGAACTTAGTTTGACGTGTTTTTCTAGTGCTAATGTATATCTATATCAAAAGTTATTATGTAATTTATTCGAGTTCTGTATTTTCTTACTCTATGTCATGTGTGTCTTAATTTTTTTCTTAAAAGACGCTTGACATGGATGAAGTGCTTCCAACCTTCAAGATTCCCCTTAACTATCGACAGGTGGGGGATGCTAATCTATCCTTCTATACATATTAGCTCCCTAATTGAGTAAGAGTCAAGGTATGGTTTGGTTTGAGCTCTTCATCGATCTCAAAACTTGCACTTCTAGAAATGGTGCCCATTTTTGCTATCAAAAATCATCTCATGGTTCGTTGAAGTATTGCTTGCTTTGATTCATGGGCTTAACACATATTTTTTGATACGTGGGCGAGGTATCTTTGACCTTGTCCCCAACTCTCAAACAATGTGGGGTTTTAAGTCCTTTTATATGATGTGTGGATATATGGAGGGTATGTGTAACGATCTGTCTATTTTTCCATAATATTTTTTTTTAAAATATCATTTAATATAACAATCCTGTTTAGCTGTTAAAACATAATCAACCTAAACTCATGGGTACCAGGGATATACCAACTCTGATACCTAAGCAGCAGGAAACGTAATTTACAAACATATCACACAACCAACCATAATACCAGAGTCCAACTAAAACGGTTATATATATATATATATATATATATATACAATCATCCATCAAAAGATAAAAAAGTAACCTAGGGTCACTTCCCAAAATAAATCTAACCATATCTCAACAACTCACTCTTCTGATAGGGTAGCTTAGTCGGGAAATAAATTAACATTAGTGTGTAGCGTTATGAACATTTTCATGTTATGCATATAAACAGTATAATAATCAAATTTGGTAAAATCTGTCTGTAGTAGAACTGAATAAAACATGATTTGTCATATCATAATAAAGCATACTAGATTTCTATACATGAAAATCATTTTATATAACTGTACAATGCTGAAATAACACCCGGGATGGATAGTTAGTTGATGTCATGTCTTACCTCCACATGACTAGGTTATGCAGTCCGAAAGCGGGACCTAACAATGACTGGCCGACCATGCTAGATCAAACATAAGTCTGTAAGTAGGATTTGCTTGCCCCCTGGTTCCGAACTACCAGGGGGACTACTCCACTCTACACTGAAGTCACATCGGCTGCCATCTCCCACACTACTAGTCATGTGGTAGCACTATCATAATTATGAATATATAGCTATGGTACCGTGCTCTTGAAATTGAACTAAACCATACCATCTGGGTTCTGATATCATATAATAAGTTTCATATATTGAACATAACTATTTCTTATTTGATAATAATATCTGACATGATAATATTTCATAAATTCTGTTTTATCATACATGATTATGACATCTGCGTCGGCATAACATAACATGAATCATGACATCTGCACCGGCATATCATAATATACTGAACGTAATTTCTTTGTACTATTTAATATTATAATCATGAAATCATGGTTCCTGTATTGTTTTATAATTGCTCTAAAAACTATCATATCATGCTTGATATGGGAAAACCATATTATTCTAACATACATAATTATATGAAAATTTAAACTCATGCCACACAAAAGTGGGTAACCACTTGAATGTAAAATCTGTTCCAAAACCATATTTTCAGTTAAAACACGTTTAATTCATATCCCTATTCATAACAGTATTTCCCAAACATAATTATATAATATACGTATTTTCCTGAAATTTAATGTTTTAGAATAATAAATAATTACATAAAAAATTATGACTTAGTTTATCCCCTTACTTGCTTTACTAAGAAGCCCACAAAACCCCCAATTCCTACACCAGCAGTGTTCCCAGCACAATACCTTAAAAGTAATATTTTCCCAACAAAACTTCAGTATTATCTTTCCTAACATATTCTCCCCAGTACAAAAACACCAAATACCCAATAAAACTGAAATTAACTAACTTACCCAAATTTTGGGATGACGCCCAAGTTGGCCTAACCGACGATCTACTTTAGCAGATGTGAAGAGAATCTTCCCAGGAGTAGCATAACGGCTTTAGATTGTCAAACCAGCGAAGAATCGGCCCAAAAATCTAGAGAGAAGGGGTGGAGGACAAAATGTAGAGAGAGAGAAAAGGGTTGCATAAAGGATTCTCACTAAAAAAAGCGAGTTTGAGCTATTTATACCCCATGGATTCGTTGACGAGACATGTTACTTCATCGATGAGACCAAGAAGGGAGTTCATCGACGAACTCATAACTTTTGTCGATGAATTTCATGCCTTGAAATAGCCTTCTCGGTAATTCCTTGTCGACGAGACACGTGTCCTCGTTGACGATCCTAATAAGCCGCTTCGTTGACGAGATCCTGCTGTGACCCCTTTTAAAATTTCCTTTTTTTCCCTCTTTTATTATTTAATTTCTATAATTCTTTGGGTCTCTACATTCTCCCCCCTTATAAAAATTTTGTCCTCGAAATTTACTATTTGAGTGATTAACCATCCCTTAAAGAAAATGGACTACTTATTTTATTACTTACCATCATTTATGATTGAGGAATATCATGGTTACATTTAAGGTTCTCGGAGATTACAAATACACATAAAATAAAATTCTCACATAACCAAAATACTATCTACTACCAAAAAGACTATTACACGCACTGATAAAGTTGCAAAAGAAATATTACATATCTACTTGTATCTCTTCCTAATTACTACTATTCCCTGCTGAACAGATGCAGGTATTTCTGTTGTATCTCTTCCTCGAGCTCCCAAGAAGCTTCTTCCACCGCATGATTTCTCCATAGGACTTTTACTAGTGGTATGTTCTTGCTACGCAATTCCTGGTCCTTCTTGTCTAGTATCTGCACTGGTATCTCTTTATAAGCCAGTGAATCTCCGAACTCTAACTCTGCATAACTGACCACGTGAGAGGGATCTGGGACGCACTTTCTTAATATAGAAACATGAAATATGTCATGTATTCTGAACAAAACTGGTGGTAAAGCAAGCCGATAGGCAACTGACCCAACCTTCTCAAATAACTCAAATGAGCAAATAAACCTAGGGCTCAACTTATCCTTCCACCCAAACCTCATGACTCCTTTCAGTGGCGTTATTTGCAAAAACACATGGTCACCCACTTCAAATTCCAATTCCTAGTGGCGATTATTTACGTAGCTTTTCTGCCGGTTCTGTGCTATCCTGATTCTTTCTCTAATAAGGTAGACTTTATCATACGCTTACTGCACAATTTCTTGTCCCAAAACTCGTCTCTCACCAATATCATCCCAGTAAAGAGGAGAACGACATCTCCTACCATAGAGCGCCTCATAAGGTGCCATACCAATGCTGGCTTGATAGCTGTTATTCCATGTAAACTCTACCAGTGGCATATACTAGGTCCAACTATCCCCAAAATCTAGCACGCATGCTCGAAACATATCCTCTAATATCTGAATTGTTCTCTTAGTCTACCCATCTATCTGAGGATGAAACATCGTGCCGAAAAATAACTGAGACCCTAAAGCCTCCTACAAGCTCCTCCAAAACACTAACGTGAAACATAGGTCTCTATCTGATACAATAGACACTAGCACTCCATGTGATCGTACAATGTCTTGAATATATAATTCTGCCAGTCTATCCATGGAGTAGTTGACCTTGATAGGGATAAAGTGAGCGGTCTTTGTCATTCGATCAACGACCACCCAAATAGCATTCACTCCCTGTAGCGCCGGCTGTAAACCCGTCACAAAATCTATCGAAATATGATCCCACTTCCACTCTAGGATATAAAGTGGCTACAACTAACCTTCCGGTCTCTGGTGCTTAACTCTAACCTACTGGCATGTCAGGCACTGATACACAAACTCGACAATCTCCTTCTTCATGTCGCTCCACCAGAAAGACTTCTATAGATCCCGATACATTTTAGTGCTACCAGGATGTATCGTGTACAAGGACTTGTGAGCCTTCTAAAACATCGTCATCTTGATATCAAAATTTGCAGGCACATATAATTTGGTGCGGAACCGTAGAGCTTCGTCATCTGAAATACTGAACTCTTCCCTTTGTCCATCCTACACCTTCTCGATCAACTCCACCAATTTCGCATGATTCTTCTGGGCTGCTTTAATCTTTTTCTGTAGAGTAGGCTGCAATACCAGGTTAGAAATAAATGCCTGAGGATTATTCTCTACCAACTCTACACCGAGTCTCTCCAGATCCATCTGGATTAGATGCTGAACCTCTATAGTTGCCAATGCTGGTCCCACTGATTTCCTGCTCTAAGCATCAGCTACCACGTTTGCTTCCCTGGGTGGTAACCTACAGTGCAGTCATAATCTTTAATAAGTTCCGACCATCTCCTATGCCTTAGGTTCAAGTCCTTTTGAATGAAAAAGTACTTCAAACTTTTGTGATTAGAGAATATCTCACATCTCTCACTGTACAAGTAATGCTTCCAAATCTTTAACGCGTGTACCACCGCAGCCAATTCCAGATCGTGGGTAGGGTAGTTCCTTTCATACTCTTTCAACTGTCGGGAGGCATAAGTTACAACCCTACCATGTTGCATTAATACACAATCGAGCCATTTCAAAGATGCGTCACTATAAATTACATAACCATCACCCCTTGACAGAATGATCAACACTGGCGCAGTGACATGCCTCTGTTTCAATTCCTGAAAACTCTATTCACAACTATCATCCCATTCAAACTTGACATTCTTTTTGGTCAGACACGTTAAAGGCCTTGATAATGCTGAGAATCCATCAACAAACCGACGGTAATAACCTACCAGCTCTAAGAAACTCCTGATTTCCTGAACATTCTTCGGCCTAACCCAATTCATTACTCCTTCAATCTTGCTGGAATCCATAGAAATTCCATCCCTTGATATATCATGCCCCATAAATGCCACTTTCTCCAACCAAAATTCACATTTACTGAACTTGACATACAATTTGTTTTCCCTAAGCGTTTGAAGTATTAGCCGTAAGTGTACGTCATGCTCCTTAAAATTCCTCGAATAGACTAGTATATTATCAATGAAAATCACAACAAACCAATTTAAATACTGGTGAAAGATTCTATTCATCAAATCCATGAATATTGCAGGAGCATTCGTCAGACCAAATGACGTAACTAGAAATTCATAATGCCCTTACCTAGTCCTGAAAGTTGTCTTCGAGACATCTTTCGCCTTTACTTTCACCTGATCTAAGGTCGATCTTGAAATAAACCTCATGTACCCTTGAGCTGATCAAATAAATCATCTATACGGGGTAGAGGATATATGTTCTTAATGGTTACCTTATTTATTTCTCTGCAATCTATGCACATCCTCATAGACTCGTCCTTCTTCTTTACAAATAACACTGAAGCTCCCCACGGTGATACACTGGGTCGAATAAATCTTTTATTTAATAGACTTTTCAGAGTATGGGATGGCCCCGATTATGAGGGAATACCTATATAGTATCTATTTTATGCATTTTCTTTGATTTTTGGAAGGAAGTAATTTTGAAAGGCTTATAAAATTTATTTTGGGATAGTTTTCGATTAATCTGGTATTGTTAGTAAGAACATGCGTGTAGGGGGTGCTAATACCTTCCCCTTATGTAACCATACTCCCGAACCCGACTTTGGTGACGTAGACCAATTCTACCTCTAATAGGGCAGCAATCAAGTGTTCTAACCGCACTTCAAAAGGTAAGTGACGATTCCACCACACATTGTTTTTCGAAAAAATTTCATTTTCAAAATCACACATCCATTTTTCCCAGTAGCCGCACCATTTGCCAAGTGGTCTCTGGTGAGTCCGAGACGTTGTGACAAAGGAGAGGTACCATTTGGTTATCTCTCTAAAGTTCCAGTTTGAGGAAGGAGAAATGTTATAATCAAAAGGAAGGATGGAGACCATGCTTAAATCTCCAATATGTACTATGTGCCAGCCATGAAGACTAATATGCTTAGTCTCAGACAGCTTGTGGCTACCCAATTAGCTTTAAAGATAAGCAGATAGTGATAACAGATGCTCGAGGTAAGCTTGTTACTCCAGTACAAATAGCAAAGAATCGAATGTTTCCACTCACCATTCAACATGATACGCCAAGACGTTTAAGTGCTATCATCAAAGATAAAGACTAGTTATGACATCTTAGGTACGAACATCTGAATTTTGAAAGTTTGAAACAGTTGGAAAGCAGAAGATGGTGAAAGACTTACCCAACATGCACCACTCAAATGTGATATATGAAAGTTGTGTTCTATGCAAGCAACATAGAAATATCTTTGGAAGCAAGCTGATTGGAGATCTACCATGCCGCTCCAGCTAGTACACACAGACGTGTGTGGTCCATTGAGGCCGTTTTCAAATGGACAGAACCAATACTTCCTCACCTTCATTGATGATTACAGTAGAAAGACTTGGGTCTACTTCCCGAAAAGGAAGTTAGAGGTATTCGACAAGTTCAATGAGTTCAAAGCTCTTATGGAGAAACAGAGTGGTTAAAACATCAAGTCACTCTGATCAAACCAAGGAGGAGAGTACAAGGATAAAGCTTTCTTGGAATTCCTTAGGCAACAAGGAATTCAAAAATAGTTCACACCGACCTACACTCCCCAGTTGAATGGTGTAGCTGAGAGGAAGAGCCGCACGATCCTTAACATGGCCAAGAGAAGAGCATGTTAAAGGATAAGAATGTGCCTAAGATTGTTTAGGCAGAAGCAATGTCATGTGCATTGTATTTGCTTAACTGGTGTCCTACGAAGAGTCTTGATACAATGACTCCACATGAAACCTGGAGTACTCACAAGCCCAGTGTGAGTCATTTTAGGGTGTTTGGCTCCATAGGCTACTCCAAGATCCCAGAGGCAAGAAGGACAAAGTTGGAAGATAAATGAGAGAAATATATCCTTGTTGGATACAGAGACAACACCATAAGATATCGACTATACAATCCCATCAACAAGAAAGTTATTCACAGTAGGGATGTCATTTTTTGAAGAAAATGAATCCCAAAAGTGGGACCAGGCTGAATCTTTTGAAGATGCGAAATTGATGCTTGAAGGAGAAGAACGCAGACAGACAAAAGACGTGACGACCTGCTTAATTTCCACATTATATATATATATATATATATATATATATATTACAAAATCACAAAACTCAACTTAGTAGATCATAATTCGCCTGAACCCATGGGTACCAGGGATATAGCAGAACACATAACGGAAGCTTAAGCAGCACGAAACATATAGTCACAATATTATAAATACGAAAACATCCATCACATTACCATAAATACCAGAGTCACTATATCCACTGTATTTCAGTATATACATCCCAAAAACAAAATCTAGGGACATTTCCCACAAAATCCAATTGTCCCTACTAAAACTTACCCTTCTAAGAGGGCAGACAAATAGCACTAGATCAGCGGGGCTTTTTCCACTCTCCTATCTGGGGCTCTTGAAAAGTTTATAAAATTTTGGGGTGAGACACCTCTTAGTAAGGAAAATAAACTAATACTAGTGTGTGGCAACATGAGTATTCCGTGTTATACATATATCGTATAGAAACATATTTAACAACTATCATATTTGGGAAATCATATATATCATCATAACATGGTAGAACATACTGCATTTTCATAATCATATTTCATCTCATAGAATATAATACAAAAACATTCCTGGTAGGTTAGTTGGATGTTGTCATGTATAACCCCCACATGACTGGGTTGTGTGGCTCGAAGGCAGGACCTGACAATGGTTGGCCGACCATTGCCAAGTTAAAAGTACAGTTTGTAAGTCTGATTGGGTCTGCCTGACCTGGTCCATACACTAGGGGCGCTCACACACTTCTTAAAAACCACATCGACCATCCAATCTCACACCACTCCGTACTGCGATGTTAACACAAATATCATGATCATGATAACCATGGACACATAGCAATAGTATCATGCAAGTGCTAGCCTAGACCAAGCCAACCAGGTTTTGATATCATATAACATATACTGCAATTGTGATATATGGATATTTCATATCATTAATTATCAAATCAATCATATCATTTTGCATATATATGTATATCATGAAAATATTCGGCCCATACGCCAGTATTTCACATTTTATCATAGCTCGGCCCGTACGCTAGCAAATCATATCATAGCACATCTCGTACGCTGGTAAATCATTTCCATAGCTCGGCCCGTACGGTGGCAAATCATACACATAACATAGCCCATACATTGGCAAATCATATCCATGGCACATCCCATGCGCTAGAAAATCATACACGTAACTCGGCCTGTACGCCGACAAACATATATAAAAATCTCGGCCCGTATGCCGATTTTCTATTTTAAAAAAAATCCGTATCATAATCACATTTCCATAAAACAGTATTTGTAAGAATCCGAACCGTGATAACTTGGTTTAAATAAATAAAAAAGGGACAAATTGGGAATTTGGCATATTTCGTCGACGAAGCCAGATTTCGTCGACAAAGCCTTTGTTCTTCTCATCAATGAAATTTAGAGACTCGTCGATGAGGAGTCTCAGAAAAATCAGTGATCTTAGATTTGTCGACGAGGTCACCGATTCGTCGATGAAGGTAGTGAAAGATTCATCGACGAAGGAACCATTTCGTCGACGAATTGGGCCGATTCAAAGGGCTATAAATATCATTTTCCTTTACTTCCTCATTAAGAAACTTAGACTTTCTCTCTCTCTCTCTCTCTCTCTCTCTCTCTCTAGATTTCTTCACCGATCGTTGATGAAATCAGAAATCTAAAGTTACCATGAGGATCGTGGAAGGATTCTTTACAAATTCTATGAATCAGAATCTCATTTCGAAGATTTTTGGGTTTTTGCGAAAAATAAAGGTAAGGCTCGGTTTTCATTTTTGATCTGGTAGTTTTGTAGAGAATGGTCTTGTGAGTATATTCTGTACTGTTATGTGTAGGTTTTGGAACTCGGTTCGTTATTTAGGGGCCTTGGAGTTTGGGATTTGGTATACGGGGTTAAGGTAAGGGAAAACTTTGGTTATTTTTGAAATCGGATTCGGTGAAACTGTGGTTCATGATCCTGTGTGTATTTTGGTTACTCATTTGGAGGGATCTAATGGGGAAAACTATGGGTTTTTCATTATTACAGTTTTGGAAAAAAGAAGCGACGGGCTGCATCTCGGGTTTTGTTGAAAACCGTGGGTATATGTTGATTTATACTGTGATATTAGGATGACCGTGCTTTGACTTTGTTTAAACTGTATTTTTTGGAAAACCATGATTTAGATTACTAAATGGGTGTGGTTTGTTTGGTTATATGAGCATGCATATGTTGTATCTTTGTGAAATAAGAACGGGGTTCCGAATTGTTTTAGATGTGAAATTGCGGGTTTTGCCGACGAGTGCGCAATACCACTAGACAGTCCAACTTCGAGCCGAAGGGTGTGAAATACCACCAGATCACCGATTTTTACTGAAAGGTGTGAAATACCACCAGACAGTCCGGCTTCGAGTTGAAGGGTGTGAAGTTCCACTAGATCACCTATTTTTATCGAAGGGTGTGAAATACCACTAGACAGTCCGACTTTGAGCCGAAGGGTGTGAAATAGCACCAGATCACCGGTTTTTACCGAAGGGTGTGAAATACCACCAGACAGTCCGGCTTCGAACTGAAGGGTGTGACGACACTAGATTGTATTGCTTGGTTTGTGAAAATACTAGAACTGTTTTGATTGTTTTGATTATTGATTCATGCATGTTAGTGTATCATGATAACACTCAAATGCGACACACCGATATAACCTGTGTTCTTCCTTACGGAGAGGTGTCTCACCTCTACTATACGTACATTTTTACTGGTCCTTCGAGTAACCGGAACTAGCGTCGTGGTGTAGGGAGCATAGTGACCGGTGTACTGCGGTTAGCGCTTGAGTAAGTGTTAGGACTGTATTTTGGTGGGTTGCCATTTTGAGATGTATGTGGGCACCCATTTGTATGTTTTTGATAGAGCCATGTTCTGCTCTTGTATAGATTCTGGTATGGTACTGCATATGTATATATATAGAATGACTTTTTCGCTACGTATATGATTGTATTTGGATGTGTTTAGGGTGCCTGGGAACCCCACGGGGTCGGACTCTCATCCATTGTTCTGTATCTTTGGATGTTTTTATCGGATACAGGGACAGGTTAGGTTACATTTTCACCCTTGGGTTCCATTTCGGGGTTCGGGGCATGATAGTATTTTATAAAAATTTCTACTCATGCCACACTGAATAGGTTTTTCATATATTCAACATACCATTATTTTCAACAATGTTTTCTCAAATATAAATCATATATATAAACATATTTGCTTTCTTAAAATCAAATTCTATATATACATACATTTTCTTAAAAGAACTAGCTTAGTTTATCCCCTTACCTGTGTCCTCAAAAGCCCCTAAATCAAATAGTCTTGCACTCGCAGGGTTCCCCACTCAACACCCTGGAAACAACATTCCCCAGAACTAAAGTTCAGTATTTCTACGTGTATATCACTTCCTATGTGACGACCTGCTTATTTTTCACATTTTTTTTTCAATAATAATAAAATCAACATCATACATTCCAGCTTAGCAGGTCACAATCCACCTAGACCTGTGGGTACCAGGGATAAATCAGAACACAACACGGAAGTTTAAGCAGCAGGAAACATACAATCATATACATATCAATACCATATATCACAATATACCAGAGTTACTACAATCACTGTATCTCAGTATATGCATCCCAAAAATCATATCTAGGGACATTTCCCTCAAAATCTAACTGTCCCTACAAAAACTTACCCTTCACAGAGGGCAGATAAACAATTCTAGATCAGTGGGGCTTTTCCTGCTCTCCTATCAGGGGCTCCTGAAAAGTTTATAAAATTTAGGGGTGAGACATCTCTCAGTAATGGAAATAAACTAATACCAGTGTGTGGCAATATGAGTATTCCGTGTTCTATATATATATATCATACATAAGATGTTCAGTAACTGTTTATCAAATCTAGGAAAACATACATTTATCATCAAAACATGGCAGAACATACTGCATTTTTATAATCATATTTCATCTTATAAAGTATAATACAAAACCATTCCTGGTAGGTTAGCTGGCTGTTGTCATGTATTACTCCCACATGACTGAGTAGTGTGGCCCAAAGGCTGGACCTGACAATGGTTGGCCGACCACTATCAAGTCAAACATACAATCTGTAAGTCCGATGGGTCTGCCTGACCTGGTCCGTGCACCAGGGGCGATCACACACACTTCTTAAAAACCACATCGACCATCCAATCTCACACCACTCCGTATAGTGGTGTTAACACAAATATCATGATCGCAAAGACCATGGACACATAGCAACGGTACCGTGCAAGTGCTAGCCTAGACCAAGCCAACCAGGTTCTGATATCATATAACATATACTGAAATAGTGATACATGTATATCTCATATCATTAATTTTTACATCAATCATATTATTTTGCATAATTATATGTGTGTCACAAAAATCATCGGGATCCGTACGCCGGTATTACACATTTTATCATACCTCGGCCCGTACACCGGCAAATCATAGCATAGCCCATACGCTGGCAAATCACAGTCACATAGCACGGCCCGTATGCCGGCAAATCACAGTCACGTAGCACGACCCGTACGTCGGCAAATCATAGCATAGTCCGTACGCTGGCAAATCACATCCACATAGCACGGCCCGTACACCGAAAAATCACATAAAAATCTTTGTCCGTACGCCGATTTTCGATTATAAAAACCCATATCATAATCACATTCCCCAGAAAATAGTATTTCATATCATTAATACTCATGCCAAACTAACAGATTTTTTCGCATATTCAACATATGATCATTTCAACAGTATTTTCCCAAATATAAATCATATATAAATATATTTATTTTCCTGAAATCAAATGCTATAAATATATATACATGCATTTCCTCAAAAGTACTAGCTTAGTTTATCCCCTTACCTGATTCTTGAAAAGCCCCTAAGAAAACTACCCCACACCCGCAAGGTTATTAACTCAACACCCTGAAAATGAAAACTCTCATTATTAAAGTTTAGTATTTCTACGCGTATATCACTTTTTACAACTGTCAAAAATCCAAATATTGAGTAAAAAGCCTTACCTCAACTTAGGGATGATTTCCAACTCGCTTTCACCAATGATTCGCTCCAGCAGATTTGGAGAGAACTTCCCCAGGAGCATTGTGGTGACTTCGGTTTGTCGATCCGGTGTAAAATTGGCCCGGAATCGAAGAGAGAGAGAGAGAGAGAGAGAGAGAGAGAGAGAGAGAGAGAGAGAGAGAGAGAGAGAGAAATCGAAAGGGAGAGAGAGAGAGAAAGAGGAGAGAGTTGGCTTTATTTGAAAGTTAAAAATTGGATTGTTAGTATTTATAGACAGGGGATTTCGTCGACGAGCCATGTCATTTATCGACGAATCCTTTATTAATTTCTTCAATGAAATTCAGTCCTTCATCGACGGAATTTAGTCGGCTCAAACCTCTCTCGGTATTTCTTCATTGACGAAATTCAGTCTTCGTTGACGAATTCTCTTAAGCCTTCGTCGACGAATCCCCTGTATTCGTCGACGAAGCCCTGATGATCCCCTTTTCGTTATTCTGTCCAAAGTTCAATGTCGTCGATGAACGCTTCGACTGCCTCCATTTGTTTTCGGTCTCCATTCCCCTTCCTCTTTATTATTTAAATTCCATTTTTCTTCGGGTCGTTACATCCTATAACTGTCAATTAACCAAATACTGAATAGAAAGCTTTGCCCTGGATTTGGGATGGTTTTCAACTTAGCCCCACCGACGATCCACTCTGGCAAACTTGTAGAGAACTTTCCCAAGAGCGTCGTGGCGGTTTTAGATCGTCGAATTGGCGAAAATCCAGCCCAAAATTTTTGTGAGAAAGAGGAGGAACCGTGTGAGGAGAGAGAGAGAGAGAGAGAGAGAGAGAGAGAGAGAGAGAGAGAGAGAGAGAGAGAGAGAGAGAGAGAGATTCAATGTAGGAAAATGAAGTGAAAATCACGTTTAACCATATTTATACTGTGGGATTCGTCGACGAGCCACGTCACCTCGTTGACGAGTCCTGTAAAAAGTTCGTCGACGAACTTCAACCCTCGTCGAAGAATTTTAGGCTGCCAAAAATCCTCTCTCGGTATCTTCTCGTTGACGAATCCTATCCTCGTCGACGAGCTCTTGTTATACCCTCATCAACGAGTCCCTTGTATTCATCGACGAAGAGTTGAAAAATTCCTCGGGATTATCCTTTCAAAAATGCAGTGTCGTCGACAAACACGAAGCGTTCGTCTAGGAAGTCTAATGCCTCCTTCTGTTTCTGGTTTCTATTTCCCTTTCTTTTTATTATTTAAATACCATTATTCTTCGGGTAATTACATTCTCCCCTCCTTATAAAATTTCGTCCTTGAAATTTACTATTCACGTAACTCGTTATCCCTTAACAAGAAAAGGGTCTACTTGTTTTATTACTTACCCTCACTTATGGCGGAGGAATACCATGGTTACATTCCGAGTCCTGGGAGATTACATATACAAAAGGAAAATTCTCCCAAAACTAAAATGCTATACTAATTAAACCATTACATGTACCTACAAATGAAATACTACCTAACTGCTTACATTTTACCCAATCAAACTTTTTGGAATAAATGCATACCTCTGCCTCATCTGCTCCTCGGATTCCCAGGAAGCCCTTTCAATTGCATGATTCCTCCACAAAACTTTTACCTGAGGAATCTTCTTGTAACGTAACTCCTGTACTTTCCTATCCAAATCTGTATTGGTAACTCCTCATACACCAGTGAGTCACTGAGCTCTAATTCATCATAACTGATGATATGAGAAGGATTTGGGACGTATTTCCTCAACATAGCAATATAGAATATGTCGTGGATCCTGGACAACACAGGTGGTAAAGCGCTATTGTAGGCTACTTGCCCCACTTTCTCTAGAATCTCAAATGGACCGATAAACTTAGGACTAAGTTTACCCTTCTTTCTGAATCACATAACCCCTTTCATCGGAGCTATCTTAAAAAACACATGATTACCCACATCAAATTCTAGATTCCTGCGGCAATTATCAGTCTAGCTTTTCTATCGGTTCTGAGCTGCACTGATTCTATCTCTGATAAGCCGAACCTTATCACGTGCTTGCTGCACAAGCTCTAGCCCCACTACTCGCCGCTCACCTACTTCATCCCAAAATAAAGGAGAACGACATCTCCTACCTTATAAGGCCTCAAACGGTGCCATGCCAATGCTAGTTTGATAACTATTATTATACGTAAACTTTACTAGTGGCATGAACTAAGTCCAACTACCACCAAAATCCAATACGAATGCACGGAGCATATCCTCTAATGTCTGTATTGTGCTCTCAGTCTGCCTATCTAACTGAGGATGGAATGTCGTGTTAAATAACAATTGAGACCCTAGTACTTCCTGCAGACTCTTCCAAAAATGTGACGTAAAACGCGGGCCTCGATCTGACATAATCGATACTGACACCCCATGAGAACAAACTATCTTTTGAATGTTGATCTCTGCTAAACGGTTGAGGGAGTAGCTGATCTTGATAGGTATAAAGTGGGCTGTCTTAGTCAAACGGTCAACAATAACCTAGATGACATTCTAGCCATGTAATGCCATCGGCAGCCCTAACATGAAGTCCATAGATATATGATACCGCTTCCACTCTGGGATAAATATCAGCTACAACCACCCTGCCGGCCTTTGGTGATCAGTCTTTACCTGCTAGCATGTCAAACATTAGGCTACATACTTGGCGATCTCTCTCTTCATACCACTCCACCAGTACGACTCTCGCAGATCTCTGTACATCTTCATACTACCATGATGAACTGTATACAAAGATTTGTGAGCCTCCTCTAAAATAGTCTTTCTGATCTCTGTAGCGGAAGGAACACATAATTTGGAATAGAACCGCAAAGTTTCGTCATCTGCAATATTGAATTCCTCTCCCTGACCATTCTGCACTCTATCCATCACCTCTGTTCTGGGTCTTCCTTTTAAGCGGCTTTAATTCTTTCTTGTAGAGTAGGCTACACTACTAAACTGAAAATGTGAGCTTGAGAACCACTCTCAACTAAATCAATGCCGAAACTCTCCAAATCCCTCATGATGGGATACTAGATCTCCATAGCTGCCAACATTGGTTCCCTGGATTTCCTACTCAATGCATCAGCTACCACGTTTGCTTTCCCCGGGTGATAACTGATGGTACAATTAAAATCCTTAATTAACTCTAACCACCTTCTCTGCCTCATATTCAATTCCTTCTGCGTGAAGAAATACTTTAAGCTTTTGTGGTTGGAGAAAATCTCACACTACTCGCCGTACAGGCAATGCCTCCAAATTTTCAATGCGTGTACCATTGCAACAAATTCAAGATCATATGTAGGGTAGTTCTTTTTATATTCTTTCAATTGTCTGGATGCATATACCACTACCTTGCCATGTTGCATCAATACACAACCAAGTCCCTTCAAGGACGCATCATTATAAGTGACATACCCCTCACCCCCCGATGGGATAACCAATACTGGTGTTGTGACTAATCTTTGCTTCAGTTCTTGAAAACTCTGCTCACAGTTGTCGTTCCACTCAAATCTGACGTTCTTTCTCGTCAGTCGTGTTAAAAGTCCTAACAAAGCTGAGAATCCCTCAACAAAACGGTGGTAATAGCCAGCTAGCCCCAAGAAACTCCTTATCTCCTGGACATTTCTCGGTCTAGCCCAATTCACTACTACCTCAATCTTGTTAGGATCCACATAAATACCATCTCTAGATACAACATGCCCCAAGAACACAACCTTCTCAAGCCATAATTCACATTTACTGAACTTAGCGTACAACTTCTTTTCCCGAAGTGTCTACAAAACCTGCCTCAAATGCATCTCATGCTTCTCATAGCTTCTCGAATAGACCAATACATCATCAATAAAAATAATAACAAACTGGTCTAGGTATTGGTGGAAGACTCTGTTCATCAAGTCCATAAATACCGCATGAGCATTCGTCAAATCAAACGGCATTACAAGAAACTCGTAATGCCTGTACCTGGTCCTGAAGGCCGTCTTCGAGACATCTTCTACTTTCACTTTTACCTAATGGTAGCTAGATCTGAGGCCAATATTTGAAAAAACCTATGTTCCCTGGAGCTGGTCAAACAAATCGTCGATACAGGGTAGAGGATACTTGTTCTTGATTGTCACTTTATTAATCTTCCTATAGTCTATACACATCCTCATAGTCTCGTCTCTCTTCTTCACAAATAAAATTGGAGCTCCCCACGGAGATACACTGGGTCGTATGAAGTCCTTATCAAGCAGATCTTGCAACTGATTCATTAATTCTTCCAATTCTGCTGGCGCCATCTGATAAGGTACTTTAGAAATTGGCGTTGTACCAGAAGGTAGATCAATAGGTAAATCTACCTCACGATCGAGTGGCAAGCTTGGTAACTCGTTTGGGAAAACATTTGTAAATTCCTTTACCACAGGCGTGCTAGCAAGTTTTAGTTCATTCTATAACATCTCCTTCATAACAGCCACAAACCCCTGACAACCGCTCAACAGTAGTCTTCTAGCCTGAATAGCTGAAACTAGCTGAGGCGGGGATTGCACTCGCGACCCTACAAACTTGAATTCTGCTTCCCCCAGAGATCCAAATATCACTTCTAATGCTTGGCAATCTATGCTGGCAAAATTAGTTGCTAGCCAATCCATGCCAAAAATAACATCAAACTCGTGCATGTCTAGCACTATCAAATCAACAGACAAAATCTTTCCTTGAATATTAACTAGACAACCTCGAAGTACCCTACTACACCTCATGGCTGACCCAATCGATGTAGATACCAACAATTCAACATCTAATGATTGTGTTTTAGCCCCACATAATTTAACACACCCCGAAGACACGAATGAGTGCGTAGCTCTTGAATCAAACAATGTAATAACTTTAAAATAAAGCATAATAACTATGCCTGTCACCACATCACCTGCTGTCTCAGCCTCACCAGGCGTCAGAGTCAACACCTTGGTTGGAGTCGTATTCCTCTACTAGCCCCCACATAGTGCTTGATAACCTCCCTAGTATGGTCTGGGAGCTGGAACTGCATCTGGTGGGGTAGGACAGTCTCACACCATGTGTCCTGATCTACCGTAGCGATAGCACACCACACCACCAACTCGACATTCTCCCTAGTGCCTCCTACCACAAGTCTGACAGACTGGAGGACCCTGCCCTATCTGCACCTCGCATCCTCCTGTTTCCTGCCTCCGCCCTTTGCCATGATTTCATCTCCTCCACTGAACCGGTCTATGACCCTGCTGGTAGCTCGTAGATGCAGATCTCTTCCTCTGTCCTTGCTCCTCTGCATCAAGATGCTCTCCGATCTCTACCAAGGCTGCCTTATCGACTAACTCAACAAAGTCCTGGATCCGCAGTAGCACCACCTACTTGAATATGCTCTGCCTTAAGCCTCTTACGAACTACCTCACCTTCTTCACTTCATCAAGAACAATGTACGGCGCGAAACGAGAGAGCTCGATGAAACGCACAGTATACTACTGGACGGATAGCTGTCCCTGCTTCAGACTCAGGAACTCTTCTACCTAAGCCTCCCTGACAGTAGCTGGAAAATATCTATCAAAGAACAATCCTTTAAACCGGTCCCATGTCATGGCTATTGGAGTCACCCTCTGCTGCTCCAATAGTCTCACCGCAGTCCACCAAATCTCGGCCTCTCTTGTTAGTCTATAGGTGGCAAAGAGGACCCTCTGTTCCTCAGTACACTGCAACACAGCCAAGACTTTCTTGGTCTCCTACATCCAGTTCTCGGCGGCTGCAGGATCAACTCCACCTGAGAATGCCGGAGGATTCATCTTTGTAAACTTTTCTATAGTGCACCCATGGCCTGCAGATGGCCACTCTGCTCCCTCGAGCTCCTAGCGATCTCAGCCATAACCTGCTGAGCCACGCTACATAATACCGCGTCAGAGTCGGTCCCAGCTGCACATGATGGTCCTGCTCCATCACTGCCACTCGCATGGGCACTACTTCCTCCTAGATCCATCCTGGAAACAACAAACACAACTTGGAAATTCTATCCTTATAATTTACCCACCTATCCTCACCACTTATCTCAACATTTCTAACTCATTTCTAATCCCCAATCCTACATTCTAGGAACACAACCCGACAATAGCTTGCTATGGTTTTTCTAAAATTGTCACCCTGGGAAAAACACAAAAACTACCACGGAAGCCCTACCTCTAGATTGTAGAACAAAACCTCAAATCATTTCCTAAACTCTAGTATTGCTTTCGTTGCATTCTAAAGTCTATAGAACCTAGGCTTTGATACAAAACTGGGATGACCAGCTTAATTTCCACATTATATATATATATATATATATATATATATATATATATATATATATATATATTACAAAATCACAAAACTCAACTTAGTAGATCATAATTCGCCTGAACCCATGGGTACCAGGGATACAGCAGAACACATAACGGAAGCTTAAGCAGCACGAAACATATAATCACAATATTATAAATACGAAAACATCCATCACATTACCATAAATACCAGAGTCACTATATCCACTGTATTTTAGTATATACATCCCAAAAAAAAAATCTAGGGATATTTCCCACAAAATCCAACTGTCCCTTCTAAAACTTACCCTTCTAAGAGGGCAAACAAATAGCACTAGATCAGCGGGGCTTTTCCCACTCTCCTATCTGGGGCTCTTGAAAAGTTTATAAAATTTTGGGGTGAGACACCTCTTAGTAAGGGAAATAAACTAATACTAGTGTGTGGCAACATGAGTATTCCGTGTTATACATATATCGTATAAAAACCTATTTAACAACTGTTATGTCATATCTGGGAAATCATATATATCATCATAACATGGCAAAACGTACTGCATTTTCATAATCATATTTCATCTCATAGAATATAATACAAAAACATTCCTAGTAGGTTAGCAGGTTGTTGTCATGTATTACCCCCACATAATTGGGTTGTGTGGCCCAAAGGCGGGACCTGAAAATGGTTAACCAACCGCTGCCAAATCAAAAGTATAGTTTGTAAGTCTGATGGGTCTGCCTGACCTGGTCCATACACCAGGGGTGCTCACACACTTCTTAAAAACCACATCGACCATTCAATTTCACACCACTCCGTACAACGGCGTTAACACGAATATTATGATCATGATGACTTTGGACACATAGTAATGGTACTGTGCAAGTGCTGGCCTAGACCAAGCCAACTAGGTTCTGATTTCATATAACATATACTAAAACTGTGATACATGAAAATTTCGTATCATTAATTATCAAATCAATCATATCATTTTGCATATATATATATATATATATATATATATATATATGTATATCATGAAAATCATCAGCCCGTACGTCGGTATTTCACATTTTATCACAGCTCGACTCGTACATCGACAAATCATATCATAGCACAGCCCGTACGCTGGCAAATCATTTCCATAGCTCGGCCAGTATGAAAAATCATACACATAGCATAGTCCGTACGCTGGCAAATCATATCCATGACACAACCCATACGCTGGAAAATCATACACATAGCTCAGCCCGTACGCCAACAAACATATATAAAAATCTCGGCTAGTATGCCGATTTTCCATTATAAAAAAAAAATCCGTATCATAATCACATTTCCAGAAAACAGTATTTCATAGCAATTTCTACTCATGTCACACTGAATAGGTTTTTCATATATTCAACATACCATCATTTTCAACAGTTTCTTCTTAAATATAAATTATATATATAAACATATTTTCTTTCTTGAAATCAAATGCTATATATACATACATTTTCTTAAAAGAATTAACTTAGTTTATCCCTTTACCTGTGTCCTAAGAAGCCCCTAAATCAAACACTCATACACTCGCAGGGTTCCCCGCTTAACACCATGGAAACAACATTCCCTAGAACTAAAGTTCAGTATTTCTACGCATATATCACTTCCTACATTTGTTAATTAACCAAATACTGAGTAGAAAGCCTTACCCCGGATTTGGGATGGTTTCCAACTCAGTCCCACCGACGAACCGACAGACTTGCACAGAACTTTCCCAGAAGCGTCGTGGTGGCTTCAGATCGTCGAACCGGCAAAAATTCAGCCCAAAATCTTAGTGAGAAGGAGGAGGAACCATATGAGGAGAGAGAGAGAGAGAGAGAGAGAGAGAGAGAGAGAGATTCGGCGCAAGAAAATGAAGTGAAAATCACGTTTAACCCTATTTATACTGTGGGATTCGTTAACGAACCACGTCACCTCGTCGACGAGTCCTGTAAAAAGTTCGTCGATGAACTTCAATCTTTGTTGATGAATTTCAAGCTTCCAAAAATCTTCTCTCGGTATCTTCTCGTCGATGAATCCTATCCTCGTTGATGAGCTCCGATTATACCCTCGTTGACGAGTCCCCTGTATTCGTCGACGAGGAGCTAAAAAATTCCTCTAAATTATCCTTCCCAAAATGCAAAGTCATCATTTGCCTCATTCTGTTTCCGGTTTCTATTTCCTTTCCTTTTTATTATTTAAATACCATTATTCTTCGGGTCGTTACAAGAGAAGTAGCTATCGAGTCACAAGTTCTCGAGCTGCAAACACCTCCACATGGTTCACCATGGAGGAATGAATCTCCATCACCAATTGAGCGTGGAATCTCAGACATGAGACCTAGAGGAGCTCATAATCTAGCTAATCTGTATGAAAATGCAGAACCAATAAAAGAGTATGTTATACTATATTGTCTATTATTGACCAGCGACCCAGTTAGATTTGAGGAGGCTAACAAAGAAAACAAATGGAGAAAAGCGATGAAGGAGGAGATTCAATCCATTGAGAAGAACAAGACATGGGAGTTGACAAATCTCCCGAAGGGCCGCAAAACTATTGGTGTGAAATGGGTCTACAAGACTAAGAAGAACGCTCAAGGAGAAGTTTAGAGATACAAAGAAAAACTTGTCGCCAAGGGCTACAAGTAGAACGAATGGATTGATTATGGAGAAATCTTTACCCCGGTTGCCAGACTTGAAACTATCATATTATTAATTTCATTATCAGCACAAAATAGATGGAAGATTTACCAGCTAGATGTGAAATCAACATTTTTGAATGGTTTTCTAGAAAAAGAGATCTATATCGATCAACCACATAGATATGTGAAGAAGGGAAAAGAAGATAGAGTGTACAAGCTGAAGAAATCACTCTATGGTTTAAAGCAGACACCTCATGTGTGAAACATGAGGATTGATGACTACTTCCAGAAGAATGGATTTGAGAAGTATCCCTACGAACATGCGCTATACATGAAGGTGGAGACAGATGGAAGCATGCTGATTTCCTGCCTATATGTTGATGATCTAATTTTCATCGGTAACAATCTAGAGATGTTTGCCGCTTTCAAGAGGAGCATGGTTAAAGAATTCGAAATGACGGATATTGGCTAGATGACTCATTTTCTTAGCATAGAGCTCATGCAAAGCGAGAAGAGAATCTTCATTTCCTAGAGCCACTATGCAAAAGAAGTACTGAAAAAGTTTGGGATGGACAAATACAATCTTGTGACAACTCCAGTTGAAACGGGATAGGAATTAAGAAAGAATGAACAAGGAGATGTTGACCCCACATATTTCAAGAGTTTGGTTGGAAGCTTTAGGTCTTTGACGAGCACTAGACTAGACATACTCTATGAAGTTGGACTTATCAGCAGGTATATGGAGACAGTTGACCAGTCCCATCTGAATGCGGCGAAGAGGATACTCCGCTATGTCAAGGGTACCATCACTAATGGTATGTTTTATTCATCAAGAGGTGAATACAAACTTATCGGCTATTCGGATAGCAAATGGAGAAGAGGTCTTGACAAAAGAAAAAATACGAATGGATTCACATTCTTCATAGGAGATACAACGTTTACATGGTCATCGAAGAAGCAACCCATCGTAACGTTGTCATCATGTGAAGTTAAGTATGTTGCTGCCAGCTCAGTTGTTTGTCATGATATATAGATCATGAATGTACTGAAGTATTTGGGATTTCTTCAAAATCATCCCATAGAAGTCTACATCAACAACCGATCAGTGATTGTGCTTGCGAAGAATCCAGTATTCCATGAAAGAAGAAAGCATATTGATACTCAGTATCATTTTATCAGGGAGCATGTTAAAAAGAAAGAAGTGGAGTTGATATCTTACAGAATGTATGATCAGATTGTTGACATTTTTACGATACCACTCAGACATGATATTTTAGCAAGACTGAAGACAATACTCAGAATGACAAAGTTAGGATAGTCAAGTTTAAGGGGGGATGTTGAAGATTAAACTTAAACAGTGGGACGGTGGCAGCAAAATTTGACGGCGGAAGCTCCATCAACCATTGTTGATTATACTATTCTAACAATTGTTATAAATAGATGTGTGTGTGTAATGTAATGTGTGGTTTAGAGAGAGACATTAACCAGTGAGAAGAAGTGTTTCGTGTATTTTGAATTCCTTTGTAATTTTTTCAGATTGAAATCAATTGAGTGCAATTTCTCGCTAAGTTTCAATCACAACCAGTGATTGCGTGAGTCCTCTCCACCCATCAATTAGCAAAACATGACCTAAAAAGAAAGAATTATTTTAGGAATAATTGTCTTCTCTTGGGCCTTAAAGGACTCAATTTATACAACATACTTATACACATGGATTACATGGTTTAAAAATCCATAGAATATCAGTATTTACACATGTGGTTCACCTATATTAATTTATATAAGTAGGTATACTTTGCCACATCGGTAAATTTATATGAAGTAGGTATACATATATAGATATATATATATATATACACACAACATTTGGGCCTATCAAGTAGCATTTAATAATATATATATATAATGGTCTTCAAATCACATTGAATATTAGACTAATCTCTTGGGATACATAACTGGGTCAACCCTCCGACGTTAAATTTTTTTAATTAGATAGCAAGATTTGAATTTTGTGAACTCATCTTCTTAATATAAATTAAATCCTAATAATTCCATCTTTCAACCTATAGAACACATAAGTCCGATGCAATTAGTCTAATTCTTAAGTACATAATTTAAAAAGAAAAAGTATTACTTGGTAAAACAATTAGGTATAATTTTCAACCCATCCTTGGGATTCAAGGTGCAACGGTCAACAGTCCCTTGGTTTGATTATTCGGTCTTGACACTTTGTCTCTTCTTCCTTATTTTATTTTAAGCCTAAAATTGTGGGATGCCCTTTGCATGCATGCAGAGGCGTTTGGTTAATAGTAGTAATCACATAGAATAGAATAATAGGAAAACGATGCGAAGGTGTCTCTCTTCCGTGCACGCCGTACTAATGTCAACAACCATCACTAAACGTTAATTGAATCATTAAAGGCAATCAACTTATTAGAATAAATAATTTGCTTTGGGGTTCCAACCTATATATTAGGGAGCGTTTGGCTTAGATTAATTGTTCTCAACATCTCCTTAAAATTATTAAATTTTTTTTTTTGAGATGTGTAACCTTGATACGATAGTGTTGTGTGTTAAGAGTATGAATTTGGATTTAGATTTGTATAACCTTAAATTTGTGCTATATTTTATTCGTGTAAACTTAAGTTTGAGGTCCAAAATGATCTAACCTGTCAAATATATATCTAAGTTTTAATTTAAGGTAGAGTGTTTACTCCTATATATACATAACATAGAATTATAAACATTGTTTATCTAACTATTATTTTTTTGGTCTAATATGCTATTTGTTTAACAATTTTGACATTGACTTTCTTTTAAGTTTGTAATAAAAAACGACACTGGAAACTTGTTAACGTTCAAAAAAATGGTGCTATTCTTTCTTGACATTTATATGGAATGAAGCTTAATTTATCTCCATTAGTTGACCAACGTGTGTGTGTGTGTGTGCGTGTGTGTCTATCTGTCTATCTCTATATATATATATATATATATATATATATATATATATATAATAGTCATAGTGATAATTAATTTATTACAGATTTATTTATTTATTTTTTTTATAATTTGAGGACTCTAGCCATCATCACGTCCCTTTGAACGTTATGGTGCGGCATCAAATCTGGGTGAGTGAAAGTCGTTTGCCCATTGACTCGCCCCTAGTAATTCATCGGGATATACTATTAAGAAGGAATCAAACCCGTGACCCTAGGTCCATTTTATTTATAAAATAAACACTCTATAAATCAAGCATAGCATTAGAGTTTCTCTCCAATAATTTTAGCTATTAATCTATAAACATTTACCCAATAATGGCAATATTCAAAAGCTAATGAGTGTGTTTGGCTCCTGGCTAACAACGACACAGTTTCAACATAACCTTTAATACATAAAGTACTCAAATGCAAAATTATTTTAAATTATCTCAATTTAATCATGCCTTTGTAAAGTCTATAACATACATAATGAATGTCAATTGCCAGATAGGCACTCGTTATCTATTGGCCAGGTCACTGCCTTCCAACCTCAACCTACCAAGCCTACACTTCTAGAATCTTTCACCACCCCATGCATGCTTCTGCAAAATTTGACGCAAGTTTTTATTTGTATTTTCAGGTTTAGGGCTAAGTTGGTGGTGGGTCGAACATCAATATGAGCACTAAAGAGACTGAACTAATCATAAAGATAAAATGTTACGTCACTCGTGACGATATCTTAAAATAGACATAGACAAATACAATGAAGAACAAAAACTACTACATATATGTAAATTGTGAAATGGGTTAGGGTTACAAAAAGGGTAGTCTATTAAAATGTATTTTCTACATACAATTCTTATTTTCTTTCTAAATCCCGTTTTAAACTTAACCGATACTAAATAAAAAAAACGCCTTCGATTATTAAAGAAAGTAAGAAAATAAATAAGAATGTATATAAAAATTAAATAATAAAATTCAATTTAACGGGCCATTAACAACTAGTATATTAATTGTTAATAATACTAAAATAATAGTTTATTATAGCTATATTTAATGTAAATTTTTTTAAAATATATATATATATATATATATATATATATATCTGCCAGATGATCAAAATTATTTTAGCTCCGCTGGAAACAATTATTATTAGTATTATTTTATTTTATTTTGAATAGGATAAGTATAACTTATGAGCGGTGGTGTGTGGGGTGGCCATGTGGGTTGTTTGTGGGTTAGGGTACATTGGGCGGGAAGGAACTCCCTTGCACATGCATATGGCATGCTTGAGAGTTGAGAGGGGTCTCCATGACCTCTTCCTCTTGGGATGCTACTCCTTCGGAGTCTCCATAATCCCGCACTCTATTAGATTTAACTCACCCAAATCCTTTCCCACACCTTCTCCAAATTACAATAATAAATTTTTAAATAAAAAAATTAATACGAAACCTTCTGCTTTGATCATTGGGCTCTCCAAAGAGATGACGTGTGCTATATATATATCCTTTCTTTTTGTGAATTAGCAACGAGCTGAATAAAATTTTATATTGCGTTTTGTTCAAGTCCACACGTACAAATACAAATTCAAAATTAGAATTTCATGCTTGCAAACGTCCAGCCAAGCCAAAGAGATGCCGAATACCAAGGAACAAACCCAAGACACAAAAAAGCCTTTGAATTAACCTTCTAAATCAGCTAAAATGCAATGAAACTCTTCCTAGTCCAAATTCGAAAGAGTGGGATAAGACCTAGACCAAAAGAAGAGGCAAGAAACGTATCTCGAGAGAATTTTGGCGGCTGAGGAGGAGTGCTCCCTAAAGATTGTTCTGTTTCTTTCTTTTCAAATCTCCTAACATACCACACCCATAATAGATGCTCTAACGTTCTTTAGAAAACCTTTGAGTAACGTAGAATTACATATATCATAGAACAAACTGATCTCATACGACATGACCATCTATAATTGCAAGAAACATCATAAGGAATGTTGCAGGATAAAACCAGCGAGATTGCTCTTTCGACTTCCCTTGACCTAAAAAAGGGGAAAGAAAGAAAGGCTTGGAGGACCCGGGGTGTACTCCGAGGGATCGCTTTGATTCTTAAGTTAGGGAAATGCTTTAGAGAGGCTAAATGCAATAGTAAAAATGGGTGTCAAATGACTTACCTTGGCCTCTTCCCCGTGTCCCTTATTATAGTGGTTAGGGTTGACCCTTGAGTTGAATTGTCTTTATGGCGCTGGGGCGTGAATCGCTCACGGGTCATAAAGTGTCTGCGTGTATTACTCCGACTGTTTAAGGCGTCGGCATGGATCTCTCCTCCTCTTTATTAGGTTGGAGTTAATTACTCTTGTCAGAAGGTCTGACTTGGGGAGCGATGACTGGGTGTTGACTTCCTCTTATTAGTTAATATATTTTGGGCATATCAGTTGTCCCCCCTAGTTTCAAATTTCTAGAAGAAATTTTGAAAGTTTCCATTTCTTCTTCTCATATATACTAGTTGTCCCCCCCTTATCATTATTTTATTATTATTATTATTATTATTATTATTATTATTATTATTATTATTATTATTATTATATATATGTAGAATATATGCTGCTCAGCTGGCTGACTCCAACCCGGTTCGGCTAATCCGAGTAGATGGTGGGCCTTGAACGGCTTGCCGAGCTGAGGGGGTGTGGTGCGGTTCTTTCGAGTCGATCCAAGGAAAGAAAGCTGATCTAAGTTGACGATGGGGTTCGGTCGATCCGACCTGATAGTCTCCGAACTGCCCTTCTTGAGGATCTGTGTCGAGTAAACATCTTCGAGCAACTCAGTTCGTTCGTTGGTGCCGGGCAGATTGTACCAACCAGATTCTATTCCCTAATAGGGAATTTTTGTCCCCCTTGACCCTTGCCGAGCAGATTCTCGAGACTTTGTCGAGCCGTTTGTATCGAACCGCTCTTTGCGGTATTTTTTCCAAGCTATTGCTTCAAGGCCTCTTTGTTGAGCTGGATTTTTTGAGCTACTCCTTGAAGCACTTTTGTCGAATGGCTCTTCGGAGCGCTTTTTGCAAAGCTGTTGCTTTGAGGCCATTTTGCCGAGTTGGCTTTGCCAAGCTGCTCTTCGGACCACTTTTTGTCGAGCTGGCTTTGCCGAGCTGCTCCCTAAAGTAATCTTTGCCGAGCTACTCTTTGGAGCATTCTTTGCCGAGCTTCTACTTCGAAGCTTTTTTTGCCGAGCAGGTTTTGCCGAGTTGTTGCTTCGAGACTTTTTTGCCGACTAGGTTTTGTTGAGCTATGTCTTCGAGGCTTTTTTGCTGAGCAGGTTTTTCCAAGCTGCTCTTTGGAGCATTCTTTGCCAAACTGTTGCTTTGAGGCTTTTTTTCCAAACAAGTTTTGCCGAGCTGCTCTTTGAAGCACTTTTTGTTAAGCAAGTTTTGCTGAGCTGCTCTTTGAAGCACTCTTTGTCGAGCTGTTGCTAGAGGTTTTTCTGACGAATAGGTTTTGTCAAGCTGCTCTTCAAAGCGCTCTTTTGCCGAGCTGTTCTCCGATGCACTCTTTGCCGAGCTGTTGCCAGAGGTTTTTCTGACAAGCAGGTTTTGCCAAACTGCTCTTTGAAGTGCTCTTTGCCGAATTGGTCTTCGCAGCACTTTTTGCCGAGTTGGTCTCCGAAGCACTCTTTGTCGAGCTATTGCTTTAAGGCTTTTTTGCCGAACAGGTTTTGCCAAGCTATTACTTCAAGGCTTTTTACCAAAATTTTTCTAAACTGATAAAAACTTAGTTATTTAAAATTCTATCATTTTTTTTTTTAACTATGACCAAATGTCTGATTATTTTGCTATCAAATCATTGATACTTATAATACGTATACATATATGTTCAAAAATCGTACACTAATATTTTTTATAATTCTTAATTTGTAGGGTTTGCGACTGTCACAACATTAGCAGGATGCCATGCACTACAGTCAGATGCAGTTTTGTTTATTTATTTTTATTACTTTTTTATCTGAAGAGATGAAATTTCTTTATTTTCATTTTCATTTGAATAATGTATTTGCGTTTGAATTTGAATTTAAATTTTGAATTTTTTCTTTGTTATCTGAACATATGGAATTTCAGTATTCTAATTGAATTTTAATAATGTATTTCTATTTGAATTTCGAATTAGAATTAGAATTTTCAATACTTTATGACTTTTTTTGTAATTATGTTTTAATGTTATGTATGCAAAAATGTAATTACAAATTTTTACAAGAATTAATGATTAAAAAAATAATAGTTTAAAATTATTAGTGATGGTTTCAAAACCGTGACTAATAAATGTCATTTTTAAGTATTGGAGACGAATTTCAAAACCATTACTACTATCAGGGTAGTAGTGACGAATTTTAAAATCGTCACCAATAATAGAACAGTAGTGACGAATTTCAAAATCGTCACTAATAGTAGACTAAAAGTGACGAAGTTCAAAACCGTCACTAATAGCAGATTTGTAGTGACAAATTACATATTCGTCACTATTACTCTGGTACTAGTGACGTTTTGAAATTCATCACTACTAGTCTACTATTAGTGAAGATTTTGAGCGGACTCAACGTAAAATTTATAGTGACAATATAAGTGTTTTTGTGACGGTTATAATTTGTCACTAATACTCTATTAAAGGTGACGAATTTTAAAATTCGTCACTAATAATTATTAGTAACCACAATTATGACAACTATTTCAAAACTGTGACTAATACTTGACTTGTCACAAACCAACTGCCACCACCGCAATTATTGGTAAAATGATCCATGGGAACTAAACCTATGTCGGGTGAGGTGACGGTTCCCAAGTTTGAACTGTATGACTTAGAAAATAAGTAAAAAATGGGATTTAAGGAGCACAAATATGGAATATGCTTGTTCTCGTCACAAACAATCTACCGCTACCATGCTCATAAGTATATTGACCTGTACAAACTAGTCCTCATTAAATAAGCTAATGGTTCCCATGTTTGAACCAGATGACCGACAAAATAAGTCAAAAATAGGGTTTCAACTGCCCAAAACATGAAATATGCATGTTTTTGTTACAAGCCAACTACCGCTACTGTACTCATAAGTAAAATGATATGCGCAAGTTGAATCTGTGTCAAACAAGCAAATGGTTTTCAAGTTTGAACCATATAACCTGCAAACCAAGTCAAAAATGGGATTCAAGGTGCCCAAAACATGCACTATGATTATTATTGTCATAAACCAGCTACCACCACTGTATTTGTAAGTGATATGCCCATAATAAATCACGCTAAGTAACTAAACCTACATAAAATGAGTTGTCAGTTCCCAAGTTTGAATGGTATGACCTACAAAACAAGTCCATAATTGGTATACGAGGTCCAAACTGAGTTGGGGTAAATTTCAACTGATCAAATTTAGTTATTTACAATTGTATCATTTTTCACACTATGTCCAAATATCCGATCATTTTGCTATCAAACCATTTTTAATTATAGCATATACATATATGTTCAAACATTGTATACTAATTTCTTGTATAATTATTATTTTGTAGGGTTTGCCATTGTCACAACACTACGACGATGTCAGGCACTACAGTCGGGTCAGATGCGCGCAACTTTAATTTTGACTTTTCATGTATTTTTTGTTACCTAAACATAATTATTTTTTAATTTTTTTAATTTCAATTTGTATTTGTATTTATGTATTTGAATTTTGAATAATTTGTATTTGAACTTTAAGAATATTTTAGTAATTCTGGTTTAATTTTATGTATGCTAAAATGTAATTACAAGTTTTTATAAGAATTTTCAAAAAAAAAAAAAATTATTTCAAAGTATTAGTGATGGTTTGAAAAAAAAAAATGTTCCTAATGATAGCAAGATGAAGTATTAGTGACGATTTTTAAACCGCCACTAAAAGACTTAAACCGTCATCATAAATTAAACATTTTTTCAACTCAAATTCGTCACTAAAGACCAAATATTAGTAATAGTTTTATAATCGTTACTAATAGGATATTATTAGTGACGGTTTTAATAACTTAGTGACAGTTTATTGACCGTTACTAATAGCGTCATATTAGTGACGGTTATTAAAATCATCACTAATACTTGAGCTTTAGTGACGAATTTGAATTGAGAATATGTATAATTTATGATGACTGTCGTAGGCTATTAGTGACGGTTTTTTTCCGTCACTAATACTCCACTATTAGTGATGGTTTATATAATTCGTCACTAATAAATATTTATCGTCGCATATATGGTGGCTAATTTTAAACCGTTACTAATACTGATCAAACCGTGACTAATACTATTAGTGACGATTTTATGATTATTAGTGACAAATTTAAATAGCCACTAATAACCTTATTTATTGTGGTGCCATGAGAGTGTTATGTAAAACCACACCTCTACGCACAAAGGCTGACATTTTCCATAGATATATATTGGTTACAATAGATGTATAAGGTAACAAATAAATGAATAAATGAAAGGAATCAATTACACAAAATTAGAAAATGTAATCTCCTATAATCAAGGGTAAGCTATGACTATTATGGAGAAGGATTTCCAGTTATCCTCAATAATAATTATTTATTTAATTAAGTTGTGATGTGGTTAGGCACTTGACCACAATAATTTCGATTTCGTACGCATCTAATTTGACAGTTACTTCATTATTGTGTGAATATCATTAAAAAATTTTAAATTATTAAGAATTAGACACGTGCTTTGAGCTCATGATCACCATCTATTTAGTGAATTTCACTATTATAAATGTGTAGAATTTATGAAATGAATGGTAATGATATGTTTTGATACTGCAAAATCTTTTTCAATTTAATTCATTTTTTAAATTAGTAATTACATCCTCGATCTATTTTTTTTTTCCTGAAAAATGTTTACTACTAATTTTTTACTATAATTAGTTTTCAAAAGAATTTATCAAATATCGCATATTTTTTCGATTTGATCAAGGAATTTTTTGACTACGATTTCATATTGCGGTTAATTTTTTTTAGAAAACTTATCGAATATTATATTTTTACTTAACTATAGCTTGCAAAAATGTTCTTTAATTTTTAGAATTTTCATGTATAAATGCACGCAACTACTAGTAAAACTCGATATATGGTAAATATGGTATAAAAAAAAAAAAGATATTGTAGGAAAATTTTAGCCAAAAAAATTTAATATTTAGGACAGAAGGTGGGGTTGTGGGTCCAATATTCCACGTGTAAGAGATAGAAGCTTTGCATGCTCTTCACGTGATGATGGCGGGCGGCTTGTTTGGAGGCATGGAAATATTCATAAATTTCATATGTATGCGGGCATGTTTATTTTAACTTCATCTCTTAAATTTTTTTTGAAAAATTTTAATTTAATAATATGCAAGTTAGTGGAACTTCTAACTTTAAACAAATTTTTAATTGATATGTATTCATTTTTTAAATCTGCAGTAAAATAGAGAGTGAAAAGATTAATTTTAATTTTTAATGTTTTTTTGTTAAAAAATAACTAAAATTTTATCTATTAATTAAATAATATTCAAATTTTAAAAGTTATTTTTTTTTGTTTTAGAATATTAATAATTTTATCATGAATTTTCATATTGCCTAAAATCTCGACAAAAAAATCCACTTAATGTACTTTTTCAAACTAAAAAAAATCAAAATTTATAATTTTTAGGTTTCGTAGAAACATGTTTCTCTATTACTTTAATCTATAGAACTTTTGTAAAATTAAACCATTAATTCAATATAAATTTTAATTAAATTACAAAAAATGACCCTGTGAATTTAACAAATAATTAAATCAATATTCCAAAAAAATTATAAAAAATTTAAAAATAAAAAAAAGTCATTCAAAAACCTTTTTTTTTAATCATTTCCGGGTTTAATGCATTGTATGATTGTTCTTGAAGTACTAAAATTGAGTTTAAAATTAATTAGAAATAAAATAAAATAACTACAATTAATTTTATTTTATTATAATAAAATATTTTAAATTTATATTCTTATATATATATATATATATTTATTTTAATATATTTTCTTGGGTGTACGTATCTTTCTGTTGTGTTTATAATGCATCTCTATTATTATTATTATTATTATTATTATTATTATTATAACCCGAGAACTCCAACTACCATTGCGCCACTTTGGATACTATGATGTCGCACCAAACTTGGGGGTGAAAGCCTCTCGTCCATTGACGCACCCCTGGTAATTCATCGACATAATACCTTAAGGGAGAATCGAATCTATGACCTTGAGGTCACCAAAATCACAAGTTGTCATTACCAATTGAGCTGGTAATAATATCTCTATTCACCGGAGGAGCCTATGGGTGGGTTTGATACACATGGGTGAATACCAACTTGACACAAAAGTTTAAGCCTATTGGGTCTTGTGCCCAACCATGTATATAAGCACCCATGATCCACTCTAATTTTTCAATGTGGGACAAGGTCGCAAGTGGAATTTTGAACAATCTCCCCCTCACTTGTGATTTCCAACCGCCCCCCCTTGAATTGAAATCATCTCCTTTATGGGAGTAAGCCCAATTCCCCAACAATTGCTTAAGTGGGCCTTACCATTGGTGCCTTACGTGCCTCATATTGCATTCTACGTGCCTCCGAACCAATCCAACCTCCCACTTCTTAACCTTATTCGGATCCATCCCCAGGCTAGATGATCCTTATTGGTGTCGGTCACACACTTATTCCTCCAACTGTTAGCATGTCATGAGAAATAGCTTCACATCTCGATTTTTATGATGTCTTTTGCCCAAAGTTACGAACCATCGGCTCTGATACCACTTGTTGCGTGAATAACTTGATTGCTTATTCTAATTTTCAGATTTTAATCAATTATAAAAAAACCACAATAAGAATATGATTTTATCTAAGCAGCAACCACAACCACACCTAAACTAAAACCTGTTTATTTCAATGTGTGCGTGTGCGCCAAGCCTGATCAAGAAAAATATTTTATTCACCAACCAATATTCAGCAAAGCCACAATAAATTCAACAAAACATAAACATGCCACAATCACAAAACACATGAACGCTTTTATGTGGTTTGGCCCAAAAATTGGACCACATCCACGGCAGGAACTCACATTGACGCTTTATTAAAGATGATGGAAATAAATACATGTACACAGATTTACCTCTCTTGGCTTATCGATCTCTTTTGACAATCAGCTTAAGAACGACCCAAGAAAGCCCCTCTTCGCACCTACGAAGAACCCTAGGCTTCTTCCTATCTTTCTCCCTGATTTCCCTGAAAGAAACCCTCCCAAAAACCTAGATCTGTGTTTACCTTCCCCTTACCCGTGTGTGAACCTTCGCTGGAGGCTAGAGATCCCAAACACCGAACCCTCCTCTTGCCGTTTCCCTCTCTTGTGCGCTGCGGCTGAAAGGCTCTCTCGGCTCGTGACGACTCTCTCTCGGGTTGCAGATCCCTCTCGTAGAGGTGAAGACTCTTGCAACTGTGGCTGAATCTATTCTGAAGCTGCCAAAACAAAAATTAAAACCCCCTACCCCCTGCTGTTTTTTTTTTTTTTTTTTTCTATTTACAATTAATTACAGGTAAATTACATTAATGCCCCACACAACAAAAGTGTAAAAAATAGCCGTCGTTGGATCTCTCTTAATATGGACGGCCTGGATTCCTTTTTTTTTTCTTCAAGCTTGACACTCCAACAATTCTCCACCTTGGTAAGCTTGTGACCCGTGCACCTCCTTAGCATCTCCTAATGCGGTTCCTTCAAAACAAACACTAGCAACTTTCAAGGTTAACCAAGTTTGAACAATGATCAAATTTGGATTTAGGTACTGCTTTAGTCATCATATCTGAAGGATTATCTTCTATTGGAATTTTCTTTACTTCTATTTCACCACTAGAAATAATATCTCTCACAAAATGTAGCCTAACATCTATATGTTTGGACCTATCATGATAAACATGATTTCTAGTCAAATGAATAGTGCTTTGATTGTCACAATAAATTATAATGGTTCCACTATACATTCCTAACTATAGACACAATCCTTTTATCCATATAACTTCCTTAAAGGTTTCAGTCATGGCAATATATTCAGCCTCCGTGGTAGACAAGGCTACCACCGACTGCATGTGTGATTTCTAACTAATAGCACTACCTAAAAAAGAAAAGACCATACCAGATAAAGACTTCCTGATATCTAGATTTCCAACATAGTCAGAATCTACATATCCTTTTAACCCTATTTCACAATGTATATCCCTTTTTGCCAATATTAATCCTTACTGTTTTGTTCAAGACAAGTATTGAAAAATTTGTTTCAAAGCACGCCAATGTGGTTTTCTAGGTTTGCTCATAAATCTACTCACTTGACTTACATCATAAGATAGATTCAGGTCTAGAACATACCATAACATACATTACACTACCAACCATACTAGCATAAGGTATTCTATTAAAAAATAGTGACTCATTTTCAGTTTTAGGACATTATTTTCTAGAAAATTTAACATGTTGTGTAATAGGAGCAGAAGTAAATTTAACATGACTTATTCCAAAATTTTTCAACACCTTTGAAATATAAGAATTTTGAGACAAGTAGAGAAGCTTTTTATTCCTTTCTCTAGTTATTTCCATACCAAGTATTCTTTTAACAGGTCCTAAGTCTTTCATTTCAAATTTTGATTTAAGCATGCACTTAACTTGATTTAACATATCCAAGTATCCACAAGCGATCAACATGCCATCAACATATAATAGCAAATATACATGACATTTATCACATGATTTATAATAAACACACCATCATAATTGCTTCTACAGAAATCATTTTATATCATGTAAGAATCAAATCATTTATACCATTGTCTAGGTGATTGTTTCAACCCATATAAAGATTTCTTTAATAAACATACATTGTAACAACCTGCTTAATAAACTGGTTTATATATATATACTATAACATTCTACATGCTCTGATACCATATGGGGGTAAACCCAATTATTAGCCTAAGCAGTAAGAAGCAGAAATCAAATAAACATATCCATACACAATTATATACAATACAATACTAGAGTGCTATCATGTTTTCCAAAATATACACATATCACTATTCCCAAAATATCCCCAACTATGCTGGGATATATAAAAATCCTCCACAAACATACTCATTATCTGCTAACAGGGCAGTATTGGAGCCCCTCTATCTGCGAGCCTTGTCTGCTCTCCTATCTAATTTACCTGAAAAATTATTTAACACTGGGATGAGCCAACGCTCAGTAAGACGAAATATGCTATTACTAGTGTGTGGAGAGCTACAATATAATGAAAATCTGTTTCCATATAATCATGTATAACTGGATATGTAAATACAGTATAAGTAATAAAATCCGTCACCCTTTCTATGTTGCTTACAATATCAGTGTTATAGGTTACTATTCAAAATACTTCTATTATACATAAGTACGTTCCTTGTTTCTGTAAATCTGTGCATAAGTAATAGTAACCGAAACTTTACCTGTGGATAACTTTGTGTCATGATTTAACCCCTCATGCCAGCGTTGTGTGGCCCGTAGGCGGGATTTACCCTGGTTGGCAAACCAGGAATAAATCACTATACTTCATCGATCTGATCTGCCCACCTCAACCCATATCTGATGGGGAGCCTGTCCACGTATAGGGCTTAGGTGATTGACCTACTACCACGTATTATCTAAATAGGTGGTTGCACTCGTAACATAACATAATATCTGTAGCAACGATACCGTGCTTTGTAACTACATAGTCCAACAGGGTGTGATACTATATAATATATCTCTATATACAACTATCTGATTTACCATGATTCTGAAATAACTGTGATAACCATGATACTGCATAAACTGTACTGTAATTCATACGTCATAATACTAAGAAGTGTATAATCATAACACTGAAATTGCATAATCATAATACTGAAATCCGTGTAATCATGGTACTGAGATTCATATAATCATGGTACTAGATTCGTATAATCATAGTACTGAAATTCGTAAAATCATAATACTGAAATTCGTAAAATCATAATAATGAAATTCATAAAACATATCTCCGTATTATACTTATATTCTCAAGCCACACCATACTGTAATACATAATATTCATAATATACTAAATTGTATAATATTTTAAAATTACCTAGCATAACATATTTCTCTTACCTGACTACTAAAAAGTCCTTATGGTCTACTAGCCTAACACCCGTAGGGCCTCCTATACAACACCCTGAAAACAATATTTTTCAGAACAGAATATCAGTATTTCTTCCCTTACATCATTTCCTATAACTGTCATGAGGCCAAAAGAGGACTAAAAAGTCTTACCCTGAATTTAGGATGAAATCCAACTTCGTTTCACTAACAATTCGCTCTGGCAGACTTGCTGAGAACTTCACCAGGAGCGTCGTGGTGGCTTCGAATCATTGATCCAGCGACTGGCGGGGCCAGAATCAAAGAGATCTGATTTTTCACCATTTATAGGGCCAGATTTCTTCGACTAGACACGTTACCTCGTCGATGAATCCCTGTATTCGTTGATGAAATTCAGAGTAGCCCAAATCCGTCTCTCGGTATTTTCTCGCCGACGAAATGGGACCTCGTTGACGAGATCCTGAAGACCTTCGTTGATGAAACCATGTATTCGTCGACGAAGTCTACGGCCTCCTTTTGTTTTTGTTTCCATTTTCTCTCCCTCATTATTATTAAAATACTATTATTCTTTGGGTCACTACATTCTCCCCTCCTTATAAAATTTCTTCCTTGAAATTTACTATCTGTATCTCTATCTATACTCTCCATTATCTAGTAAAAGAAAAGGGTCTAATTATTTTATTACCTACCCTCACTTATGGTGGAGGAATACCGTGGTTACATGGGTAGTTCTGGGAGATTACAACCATAAAAGAAAATTTTCCCCAAAACTAAAATACTACCTAAGCTATGCTCTACATTACAATTACACTAGACTCAACAAAATAAAATTACCATCTTAGTATATACATCAATACTATAATTCATCAAATAAATGGAGATATTTCTGTCTAATTTCATTTTCAAGCTTCCATGAGACTTTTTGAATCTCATGATTTCTCCATAAAACTTTTACTAGTGGTATCTTCTTGTTGAGCAATTTTTGTTCTTTCCTATCTAAAATATGTACTGAGCTTTCATATGCTAAAGCCTCATTGACTTCCAATTCTGCATGGCTGATGATATGGGAAGGATCTGGGACGTATTTCCTTAACATGGAAACATAAAATACGTCATGAACTCGAAATAGAGATGGCGGTAAAGCTAGCCGGTAGGCTACTGACCCAATCTTCTCAAGTATCTCAAATGGGCCAATGAACCTAGGGCTCAACTTACCCTTCTTCCCAAATCTCAAGATCGCCTTCAGTGGAGTTATTCTCAGAAATACATGATCACCCACTTCAAATTCTAGTTTTCAACGGTGAGTATCCGCGTAGATTTTCTGCCGACTTTGTACTGCACTGATCCTATCTCGAATAAATCGGACTTTATCACATGCCTGCTGAATTATCTCTGGACCTAAAACTCACCTTTCACCTACTTCATCCCAGAAAAGAGGAGATCGGCATCTCCTACCATATAATGCCTCGTAAGGTACCATTCCGATGCTAGTATGATAACTATTATTATAAGCAAATTCAACTAATGGCAAGAACTGAATCTAGCTATCTCCAAAGTCTAGCACATAGGCACGAAGCATATCTTGTAATAGCTGGATTGTTCTCTCAGTATGACCATTGGTCTGAGGGTGGAAAGTTGTGCTAAATGCTAGCTGAGTCCCTAACACCTCCTGCAAACTCCTCCAGAACCGTGATGTAAAACATGGGTCACGGTCCGAGACTATGGATACCGGCACTCCATGGGGTAGAATAATTTCCTGTATATATATCTCTACTAACCTATTCATAGGGTAGCTAATCTTAATAGGCAGAAAGTGTGCTGTCTTCGTCAATCTATCAACTACTACCCATATGACATTCTGATCATGTGATGCTGGCGGAAGCCCAGTAACAAAATCCATGGATACGTGGTCCCACTTCCACTCAAGAATGAAAAGTTGCTGCAATTGACCAACCGGTCTTTGGTGCTCAGTCTTAATCTGCTGGCACGTCAAATACTGCTGTACAAACTCTGCTATCTCCCTCTTTAAGCCACTTCACCATAAATACTCTTGCAGATTCCTATACAATCTGGTGCGAAATCTCAGAGCCCCATCATCAGAAATACTGAATTCTTCCCCCTGACCATGCTGTACTCTGGCTATCACCTCCACTAACTCTAGATCATCTCTCTGAGTAGCTTTAATCTTTTCATACAATGTGGGCTATACAACCAAACTGGCAATAAGCGCCTGAGGATCATCCTCTACTAATTCCATACCGAGTCTTTCTAAGTCCATCTAAATCGGATGCTAAACTATCGCTGCTAACTGTGCAGTGTCTCTTGATTTACAGCTCAAAGCATCAACCGCCACATTTTCTTTACCTAGGTGGTAACTGATGGTACAGTCATAATCCTTAATGAGTTCCAACCACTTCCTCTACCGCATATTAAACGCTTTCTGTGTGAAGAAAAATTTTAGGCTCTTGTGATCCGAAAATATCTCACACCTCTCACCATATAAGTAATGTCTCCAGATCTTATACAACCACAACCAATTCTAGATCGTGAGTAGGGTAGTTCTTTTCATATTCTTTCAACTGTCTAGACGCATACGCCAACACCCTTCCATACTACATCAGCACACAACCGAGCCCTTTGAAAGATGCGTCATTGTAAATAACATAACCATCACCTTCTGATGGAATTGTCAGAACTGGTGTAGTGACGAGCCGCTGCTTTAATTCTTGGAAACTCTGCTCGCATTCTTCATTCCACACAAATATGACATTTTTCCTAGTTAACCGCGTAAGAGGACCTAACAAAGCTGAGAACCCCTCAACAAAGCGATGGTAATAACCTGTCAGTCCTAAGAAACTCCTGACTTCTTGCACATTTCTCGGCCTAGCCCAATTTACCACCGTGTAAATCTTGCTGGGATCCACTGAAATACCGTCCCCTGAGATCACGTGGCCTAAAAATGCAACCTTCTCAAGTCAGAACTCATACTTACTAAATTTGGTATAAAGCTTCTCCTCTCTGAGTGTCTGCAGCACCTGCCTCAAATGCACCTCATGATCCTCAAAACTCCTTGAGTACACCAGTATATCATCAATGAAAACTACCAAAAACTGATCTAAATACTGGTGGAAAACTCTGTTCATCAAGTCCATGAACGCAGTTGGGGCATTCGTCAGACCAAATGGCATAATGAGGAATTCATAGTGCCCGTACCTGGTCCTGAAGGCTTATTTTGCGACGTCCTCTTCTTTTACTCTCACTTGATGATACCCGGATCTAAGGTCATTCTTGGAATATACCCGTGTACCCTAAAACTAATCAAATATACGGGGTAGAGGATATTTATTATTAATAGTAACTTTGTTTATCTCCCTGTAATCAATACACATCCTCATGGACCCGTCTTTCTTCTTTACAAATAACATTGGGGCTCCCCATGCCATGGCGATACACTAGGTCGTATAAACCCTTTGGTCAACAAATCCTACAACTGATTTTTCAATTCTCCAAACTCGGATGGAGCCATATGATATGGGACCTTAGAGATTGGCATAGTCCCTGGAGGTAAATCTATAGGAAAATCTACCTTGCGCACAGGAGGCAACCCTGGTAACTCCTTTGGAAAAATATCTAGAAATTCTCGTACTACTGGAGTGCTATCAATCTTCGATTCATTTTCAGATGCTTCTTTCACAAATGCTATAAACCCCTGACCTCCATCCAAAAGTAATCCACTCGCCTGCACAACTGACACTAACTGCATTGGAGCACATACCTTTGAACCAACGAATCTGAATTCTAGCTCTCTAGGAGGTCTAAAAATTACTTCTTTCTGAAAGCAATCGATGCTGGCATGATTGATAGCCAACAAGTCCATACCTAGTATTATATTGAACCCACACATATCAAACACAATAAGATCTGCTGGTAGTGCTTTCCCCTGAATTTCTATCGGATAGCCCCTAAGTACCCTCTGACATCTAGTCACTGATCCTGATGGTGTAGCTACCGACAGTCCTATATCTAATGACTGGGTCTCACTCTCAGATAATTTAACATAAGATGTAGAAATGAACAAATGAGTAGCACCCAAGTCGAAAAGAACAATAACTGGGTATGATAGAACAGGAAATGTACCTGTCACCACATCCGTAGTAGCCTCTGCATCACCTAGCGTCAAAGTGTATACTCGCACTGGGCCACATTCCTCAGCTGGCCATCACGAGGCACCTAGTATCCTCCTCGAGTTGCCTGACGTCCTCCTTGATAGGGTATGGGAGCTGGGACCTGGTCCTGCTGACCTGGACATTCACGTACCACGTGACCGTGTCTTCCACAACGGTAGCATACACCTCTACCTACCCGACACTCTCCCAAATGATGTCTTCCGCACGTCTGACACACCGGGTAAGTCGGTGCACCCTGGTATCCACAAGTTCCTGCCATCTGCCTCTGGTCCCCCTTATCGCGACCTCCTCTCCATGGACCCCTACTGGTGCCAATCTGAAAACCCTAAGGCGCATGCTTCTTCCTATGACTCTGAGCTACTACACCACTTTGAGTACCACTTTCAATGATCGCAGCTCTATCTACAACCTCTGTGAATGTCTGAGCGCTGAAACCAATCACCTACTCAAACAGATTCTGCCTTAGTCCTTTTTCAAACTTCCTTACCTTTTTCTTTTCATCAGGTGCCAAATGTGGAGCAAAACGCAACAACTCAACCAATCGAGCCGCGTACTAGGATACAGTCATCTGCCCCTGTACCAAATGCAGAAACTCTTCTGCCTTCGCACTTCGAATGATCGCAAGGAAATACCGCTCAAAGAATAGCTCCTTGAATCAGTTTCACGTCACTGGAACTGGAACCGGCCTCTGCTCCTCTATCAGACGCGCTGCTCTCCACCCGCGCTTCGCCTCCCCTGTTAACTTGAATGTTGCAAATGCTACCTTCTGCTCATCCGTACGTGGAAGCACCGCCAATGTTTCTTCAGTATCCTGGACCTAATTCTCAGCTACAATCAGGTCATCTCCTCCAACAAAGGATGGGGGCTTCATCCGTGTAAATTGCTCAATCGAACAGCCACGCTCCCCAGAGCTCCTGGCCATCTCAGCCATCACCTACTGAGTGAAGCTATGTAGTATAACATCTGTATCTCCTCCACCTATGCTGGAAGGTCCTGGCCTATCCTCCCCAGCATTCGTGCCACTACTTCCTGGGTCCATCCTGAAAACAAGAAACACGCTTAAGCAATTTATCCCCTATACAGACCTATCCTATACCTATTGAAAATTAATTAACTTCCCTGACCTTACCCAATATCCAGTTCTATCACCTAGATACGCAACCCGACAATAGTTTACTATGATTTTCCTGAAATCGTCACCCAAAAAAAAAAAAAACACAGAAACCACCACTGTAATCCTGTACCCAGACAACCGAACAAACCTCAAATCCTTTTCATATACTCTGGTATTGCTTCTGCTGCACTCTAAAGTTTACAGAACCTGACAACCTAGGTTCTGATACCAAACTATAACGCCCTGCTTAATAAGCTGGTTTTATATATATATATATATATATATATACTATAACATTCTGCATGCTCTGATACCATATGGGGGTAAACCCAATCATTAGCCTAAGTTTCGAGAAGCAGAAATCAAATAAACATATCCATACACAATTATATACAATACAATACCAGAGTGCTATCATGTTTTCCAAAATATACACTGTAACGACCTCAAAATTCTTATCATTTTTTTTAAAAAAAATATACATACAATAAACATTCCTACGCAACGGAAACACAAATCATAAAACCATTTATATATAAACTATACAATACTAGAATCCAGAATATACAGACCATACAAAAATATCCCTCCAGTGACAACTATCCAAAAACATACACCATTCTGACAAAAACTCACCCTATAATCAGGGTGACCTGAGCTACACTCTATTCGCGAGCCTGATCTGCTCGCCTCACTGGCTCACCTAAAAAATGTTAGAGTAATGGGGTGAGTTGACGCTCAGTAAGTGGAAATATGCTATCACTAGTGTGTGGCAACTAAGTTAAGAATACTTTTAAAAATAATAGCTGAACTGCAATGAAATAAATCATCTATAAAATATATGTTTCTTTCACAATTTAAAACATATGGTATCGTCTGTTTTTTTACTTTTCATACTGGTAATATCATACTATACTGTAAAACTGTAAACATATATATATATATATATAACTGTGCTTTTATCCCTGGGACTCTGTACGTCATGATTTAACCCCTCATGATAGGGTTGTGCGGCCCGTAGGCGGGACTCTATCTGGTCGGCCCTCCAGATAAGTCATCATACTCTACACTACTTCAGCCCGGCCAAACTGCATCATCTCCTAAGCTCGGGACTAGCTACTACCTCATCAAACCGCCCCCCTCAACCTAGTGTACTGGGGAGTTGCATACTCTCCGAGCACGGATGACAGTACCCACATACTATTTGAGATATGTGGTTGCACTCTATCTGTATCTAGCAACGGTACCGTGCTCTATAATCTGTATCTGTCTGTGTATCTTTCCTCAAGGATATGATACTATATACATATATACATATATATTCTTTTACTATTTTCATCATGTTTCCAAAATTACCGTAACGCTATCTTTATGTATTATATATACTGTAAAACTGTATACTACATCTGTAGCATCTTGATGCTACCTTTGTATCTTTGTCTGTATATTACGGTAATAGGAAACATGGCATACTAAATGTTGTATAAAGTTGTGGTATAAATGCTGATCTGAATAAAACTGTATACATGTATCTGTATATATGTATATATCTGTTTCATGAACTATTCATATAAAATCTGTATATGCATGTACATTTCTCTGTGAATATAAATCTATATCTGTATAATCTCATATGCTGGAAAACTATATCAAATGTATATACTATCTATATCCTTGTATTTAGCATAGTAAGATGTTTCATAACGACTGTATAAATTCATTCTCCACATGAAAGTCTACTTAGGCCACACAAACATTTATGCTCATTTTCTATAAAAACTGTATAATAAATTGACATAAAAATATGCTTATAAAATCTCTATTAACTCTATTAAAACTCATAGCATAGCATATTTCCCTTACCTCAATTTTGAAAAACCCCTATAAAAATCTAGCTCTAACATAAAAATATGCTTATAAAATCTCTATTAACTCTATTAAAACTCATAGCATAGCATATTTCCCTTACCTCAACTTTGAAAAACCCCTATAAAAATCTAGCTCTATACCCGCAGGATTCCTAACTCAACATCCTGAAAACACAATGTCCCAGAACAAAACATCAGTATTTCCTAGCCTACATCATTTCCTATAACTGTCAGGAAGTCAAAAACTCAATAAAATACCTTACCCTGAATTTGGGATGAAATCCAACTTTGTTTTCCAGACGATCCGCTCCGGTAGATTTGTGGAGAACTCCGCCAGGAGCATCGTGGTAGCTTCGGATCGTTGATCCAGCGACCGGTGGCGCCGAAAATGAAGAGAGAAGGGAGAGAGAGTCGTAGGAGAGAGAGAGGAGAGAGAGAGCTCGGTGAAAAATGACAAAAATCCCAAATCCTCGTATATATATATAAACAAGGAATTTCGTCGACGAGCCCGTTCTTCGTCGACGAGTCCTTCACAACTTTTGTTGACGAGACCTTATATTCGTCGACGAAATTCAGGCTGCCATAGAACCCCTCTCGGTATTTTCTCGTCGACGAAACTCTGTGTTCGTCGACGAAATCCTTGAAGCCTTCGTCGACGAAACCTTGTGTTCGTCGACGAAGCTTGGCAGCTTCCTTTTTATTTTTGCTTTCATTTCTCTTCCTCTTAATATTCAAATATCATTATTTTTCCGGGTCGTTACATACACATATCACTATTCCCAAAATATCCCCAACTATGCTGGGATATACAATAATTCTCCACAAATATACTCACTATTTGCTAACAGGGCAGTACTAGAGCCCCTTTATCTGCGAGCCTAGTCTGTTCACCTATCTAGATCACCTGAAAAATGATTGAACACTGGGATGAGCCAACGCTCAGTAAGACGAAATATGCTATTACTAGTGTGTGGAGCTACAATATAATGAAAATATGTTTCCATATAATCATGTATAACTGGATATGTAAATACAGTATAAGTAATAAAATCCACCACCCTTTCCATGTTGCTTAACACATCAGTGTTATAGGTTACTATTCAAAATACTTCTATTATACATAAGTACGTTCCCTGTTTCTGTAAATTTGTACATACATAATAGTAACTGAAAACTTTCCCTATGGATAACTATGTGTCATGATTTAACCAGTTATGACAGGGTTGTCAAGACCGTAGGCGGGATTTACCCTGACTGGCCAACCAGAAATAAATCACTATACTCTATCGGTTTGATCTACCCACCTCAACCCATATCTAATGGGGAGCCTGTCCACGTCAAAGGCCTAGGTGATCAACCTACTACCACGTATTATCTAAATAGGTGGTTGCACTCGTAACATAACATAATATAAATAACAACGGTACCATGCTCTGTAACTGCATAGTCCAACAGGGTCTGATACTATATAATATATCTCTATATACAACTATCTGATTTACCATGATTCTGAAATAATCATAATAACCATGATACTGCATAAACTGTACTGTAATTCATACGTTATAATACTGAGAACTGTATAATCATAACACTGAAATTGCATAATCGTAATACCGAAATTCGTGTAATCATGGTACTGAGATTCGTATAATCATGGTACTAGATTCGTATACTCATAGTACTAAAATTCGTAAAATCATGATACTGAAATTCGTAAAATCATAATACTGAAATTCGTAAAACATATCTCTGTATTATACTTATATTCTCTAGCCACACCATACTGTAATACATAATATTTATAATATACTAAACTGTATAATATTTTAAAATTACCTAGCATAACATATTTCCCTAACCTGACTACTAAAAAGCCCCTATGGTATACTGGCCTAACACCTGCAGGGCTTCCTACACAACACCCTGAAAACAACATTTTTCATAACAGAATATCAGTATTTCTTCGCTTACATCATTTCCTATGACTGTCATGAGGCCAAGAAAGGACTAAAAAGCTTTACCCTGAATTTGGGATGAAATCCAACTTCGTTTCACCAACGATCCGCTCCAGCAAACTTACAGAGAACTTCACCAGGAGCATCGTGGTGGCTACGGATCATCGATCCAGTGACTGGCGGGGCCAGAATCAAAGAGAGAAGGGAGAGAGACCGTAAGAGAGAGAAATGAGAGAGAGAGGGGCGCTGAAATGTGATAAAAATATGATTTTTCACCATTTATAAGGCCAGATTCGTCGACGAGACACGTCACCTCGTTGATGAATCCTTTAGTAAATTCGTCGACGAATCCCTGTATTCGTCGATGAAATTCAGAGTATCCCAATTCCATCTCTTGGTATTTTCTCGTCGACGAAATGGGACCTCGTCGACGAGATCCTAATGACCTTCGTCGAAGAAACCCTGTATTCATCGATGAAGTTTACGATCTCCTTCTATTTTTGTTTCCATTTTCTTTCCCTTATTATTATTAAAATACTATTATTCTTCGGATCACTACATACATGATTTTTATTCATTTCTATATCATAACCGTCAGGAGGTTGCATATAAACTATTTCTTCAAAAGTACCATACAAGAAAGCAATTTTAACTTCAAGTTGTTCCAAATGGAAGTCATATATAACAACAAAAGATAATAGAATTCTAATTGAACTATGCCTCACAACGGGGGAAAATATTCCATTATAATCTAGCCCTTCCCTTTGTGTAAATCCCTTAGCCACTAACCTAACTTTATACCTAGGTGGTTCAACTCCAAGGATTCCCTCTTTCCTTTTAAATATCCACTTGGATCCTATGAGTTTCTGTTGTTCTGGTCTAGTTACCATCACCCATGTCTTATTCTTGTTTAGCGACTCCATTTCTTCTTGCATTGCAAGAATCCATTTTTCAGCCTCTTTACTATCCAGAGCATCTCTAAAAGTCCTAAGCTCCACCTCAATTTCTGTTTTAGCAACAGAAAGAGCAAAAGTTGTCATATCAGCTTCCCCGTACCTTTGAGGAGGTCTTATAACCCTCCTATCCCTATCTCGTGCTAGAAGGTAGGTTTTACTTAATTTAGAAGTTTCTGATTCTGAGTTTTGCTCCTCAAAATCTGTAGCATATGTTTCTAAATGGCTATAAGAAGTGGAGGGTTGCTCCACCTCAAGCTGTAGGTCACTAGTATCAGAGTGCCTAACACTTTCATATGAATTTTTTGATTTTCTCCCCCATTTTAGTTTCATTAAAAACTACATCCCTGCTAATAATATATTTTTTTTTTAGGTTCTGTAACCTAGAGTTTATAGCCTTTAACCCCCTTTGGGTATACCACAAAAATGCATTTAATTGCACTAGGCTCTAATTTATCAGTTCTAATGAGGGCATAGGCTACACACCCAAAAACTTTTAAACCCTGATAATTAGCAGGCTTACTCGACCAGTTTTCTTGAGGGGTTTTAAAATTTAGAGCTGAGGAAGGACACCTATTAATAAGGTATACAACAGTGGTCACCACCTCTGCCCAAAAGGTCTTGGGCAGACCTGAAGTGGCTAATATGCATCTTACCCTTTTCAGAATAGTCCTATTCATTATTTCAGCTAATCCATTCTGTTGGGGAGTATCCCTAACAGTCTTATGTCTAGCAATGCTCTCAGCTTTACAAAATTTAGAAAATTCATTTGACAAGTATTCTAATCCATTGTCTGTTATCAATGTTTTAACTTTTCTGCCAACTTGAGTTTCAACTAAGGTTTTCCATTCTTTAAACTTTTCAAAAGTATCACTTTTATGTTTTAAAATATAAACCCATACTTTCCTAGAAAAATCATCTATAATTGACAGAAAATACCTATAACCACCATGAGAACTAACCGTAATAGGCCCCCACAAGTCTGAATGTATATAATCAAGAGTCTATTTTGTGGTGTGAGTTGACTTCTTAAAACTAACCCTAGTAGACTTACCCAAGACACACTCCTCACATAATGACAATTCCTCAAGTTTCCTATCCCCAAGCAGCCCCTGTTTCTCTAGCTCCTTTAGGCCGTGTTGGCTAACATGTCCTAGCCTTTTATGCCACAAGGAAACCTGATTTTCTACCCTGTGATTGATAGGTGAAGCCTCATCAATCATTGTCTTTCCTACCAAGGTGTACAACCCATTCTTTAGCACCCATTTCATCACTACTAGTGAACCTCTACATAATCTTAGGCGGTAACCTTTAAACTTAAACGTGTACCCTGTCTTATCTCAGTTACCAAGAGAAATCAAGTTTCTCTTTAACTCAGGTATGTACCTCACATCTCTTAGCACTCTTTCAATCTCATCATGCATTAGAAGTCTCACTGTTCTAATACCCTATATCTTACATGACTTATTGTTTCCTAGGACAACATGACCTCCTTCTAAGCATGTAAAGGACTCAAACTAGTTTTTCAATGGACACATGTGGAAGGAACATCCTAAATCTAATATCCATTCTTTTCTCGAATCTTTCTCAGGGACGTTCAACACTTCTGCAATATCATACCCTTTGATTCAGAGGAGGTGGCATTGGCAACCTTTTTCCTTTTAGGGCAGTCTCTCTTAAAATGCCCTTTCTTGTGACAGGCAAAACACTTTAGTGCTTTGCTTTTAGACTTTGATATAGACCTCTTCCCTTTTCCTTTCTTGTCCCTCTTTTCAGACCTACCTCTCACATTTAACCCTTCCCCTAACCCTAATTTAGACTCAAACTTAGTGTGCAATTCCCTAGAGTGCAAAATTGCTTGCACATCTTCTAAAGTTAGCATCTCTCTCCCATACATCATAGTTTCTTTAAGATTTTCATATGTGGAATCAAGAGAACTCAATAAAAGAATTGCTTGGTCTTCTTCATCTATACTAATAACAATATTAGCAAGATCCAAAACAATTTTATTAAATTCAACTAAATGTTCATCAATAGATGTTCCAAGGGTCATTCTAAAGGTATAGAGTTTAGTCTTCTTATGGAGTCTATTTGCTAGGGATTTTGTCATGTACAAACTTTCTAGTTTTGACCAAACTCTAGCTGTCGTATCCTCATTGGCAACTTCCCTAAACACTTTGTCTCTTAGGGACAAGATAATGACACTATGTGTTTTTTGATGGATTTCGGGCTTCACTTTTTCGGTGGATGGTAAACTTGGTTTCCCCTCTTGTGAAGTGGAAGCCCCCTTCTTTTCCCCAAGAAGAGCCTCCTCAAGCCCCTGCTGTACCAAGATGGCATGTATCTTAATCCTCCATAAACCAAAGTCATTTTTTCCGGTGAATTTTTCTATTTCAAACTTAGCGGTCCACATCACATAACCAGTCTTTGATACCACTTGTTAGCACCGAAAGAGCCTATGGGTGGACTTAATACACGTGAGTGAACACCAACTTGACCCAAAAGCTTATGCCTATTGGGCCTTAGGTCCAACCATGTATATAAGCACCTATGATCCACTCTAATTTTCCAATGTGAGACAAGCTCACAAATGGAATTCTCAACAGTAGTTAATTTCAACCTAAGTCATGCCTTTATTCTTTCTAAAATGCCTTTCTTTTACAAGTTTAAAACAAAATAAAACTATCAACTCACGGGTAACTCGTAATTTAATTTTTTAAAAAACAAAACGAAATTATATGTTAATGGGTGCTTAGTAAATTTATATTTCTTATAAAGGCAATCAATAGCTCCTCATTATCTCATTAATCCTCATATTATCTTCTTAAGAATCTCAAACATAGGATCAAAATGACCACTAAATGTTTGCTTAATTCATATATATATATATATATGTCTCTATGTATGTATTATGCATTATTTCATTACTACAAAACGAGGATAGTTCGTCGTTGAAGGATAGTTATCTTTTCTATCTACTTGGGTGTTTTTTATTTTTGGGGAGAGAGAGAGAGAGAGAGAGAGAGATGAGTTAAGGCTTCTTAGTTGATTGACTATGGTGGTTCTGCCAGAGGCCATGCTAAGAGCTCCCTCCATGAAGACACTAGCTTACCCTGCAGGGAGGAAGTGTCCTCTTAAGACACAGACGTGGTGGGTTGACGTCTTGGTTGAATATTAGTTGGGTAAATGAAAATGGAGGGACAAATTCTTTAGAGGCAGATCGACCATATTCTAAACTAGTAATGAAATTATTTTGCCCCATATTAAGTAAAACCATATTCTAGAATGGTTTGAATATCTTCTTCCAGTCAACATGCACGGCGACTCAGATAACCCCCTTTTCCTTTCTTTGTTCATTCAACTTAAACTTTTCTTAATGGACAAGTGAGATGACTGAGCGCTCTGAATTTTCCAGCTACCCAAAAGAATTCATTCATTGTCACTTTCAAGTTATTAACAAAATCAAGCGTGCAGATCCTTACTTTAAAAACTCAGTCATAGTATGGGCAGTCCCCCAAACAGGGTGCAATTTTCAAAAATTTTCGTTATAATTTTTCCTTCCTTCACTGCACCAAATCATGTTTCTTCTTACTTCTTGCATGATGCTGATTAATTCTTCAAATTCTATCATTTTAATCTCTTATATTTATGGTTCATAAAAATAAATGAAGATGACGTGTGATTGACTCTTCCAATTTTAGCATCCATACTTTGTCCCGATCTTTTTGAATTGGACTAGTTAAATTCTATATATAGTAAATACAATGCATTCTTTTAAAATGCTCGTCTTTCCAAATTCTAGAACTCGTGACCTGACTTTCATGTTTATATTCAAATCTAGAGAAGATGAGAATGAGCAACACATTTGTTTTACATTATTAAGTTTTTGTTTATGTTGCTCTAATAAAAATTGAAAAACAAATTTTGTGATCTCAATAGTTGTGACAACTTATTTATCTAAAATTTATTTTTATCGATTAAATCATTTATTTCATACAAAATTTTTAGTAAGATTATAACAAAATGTCAATGTGAATTCAAACTACGATTAAATAATATAAATTTATGACAATTTGAAAAAAAATCATTCAAATTAGAGGTATTTCTTTTTATCCTTTTTCTATATAATTAGTTTCTATCGTTTATTATGATATTTTTTTTAATTTGTATTATTTTTTATTTTTATTATTTTAATCATTTATTTTTAGAATTGTTATTTAACTCAAGGATAAAAGAACATAAGTTCAATTAGGTTTTCAATTTATTTTAATGTTGGAAATATTAATCAAATGTTGTTGGTTTTCAATTTTTGTTTTTTAATTTATGTTTCTAATTTTATTTTCATAAATTTGATCCTAATACTAAATGACCCTAAATAATGGAGGGACGACTATAAAGTAGCTTGTTAGTTCAAGTATTATACTTTGACCTATGATAGTAGATAAAACAAGAACATAGACTCTTAAAGTGGTTTGAAAGACCCATTTGCAATTTAGATAATGACTGCACATAAGAACAATCTGTCATAACATCCGGTCTAAAATGATGATAGATAATAATAATAATAATAATAATAATAATAATAATATAAGTTTATTAGAGTCACCACTAACCTGTTATTTATTTAGGTGCGGTTAGCTTACTTAATTACTACTCGTTTATTGGTCTCTAAACTAATTTTAAGCCAATGAACCAGTAGTTTTGGTCTGCAGTTACCAAGAGTTGGGATCAGGAATTCAGTTATGTGAGAGAAAGGTACTCGCACCCACTATACACCCGTTTTATGAACGATATCTAATTAACCATGAATTATCACTAAACTGAATCTAATAGTCTTTAATTAACTTCTAAAAAATAAATAAATATTAAAATGATCTTATTAAATAAATTCCCCTCATAACTAATATAAGTGAGGTCTGAAATACCTCTTTACCCTTTATTTAATCATTGTGACACACACAAACAAAAATAGAATATGTTGACCTTATAGGTCATGCCCGGTTTTGATTATGACAAATACGCATTATATCTAATGGGTATTTGAGATCATGTGCAAGAACCTACATTGTTAGATCAAGATGCACATAGATAAATTGAAGAGTCAAGACCCAATTCATTCTATGTTGTAATATACAGTTCATTTGTGTAATTAGGCTGTAATAGTAATTAGGGTTTTACTTGTAATAATCATCACATACATCACATGCATGGTCTAATAGGTAAGCTCAGACTCTTTCAATCCTATCATGCATTAGAAGCCTTACTGTTCTAATATCCTATATTTTACATGACTTAATTGTTTCCTAGGACAACATGACCTCCTTCTAAGCATGCAAAGGACTGAAACCAGTTTTTCAATGGACACATGTGGAAGGAATATCCTAAATCTAATATCCATTCTTTTCCCGAATCTTTCTTAGATACGTTCAACACTTCTGCACTATCATACCCATATAAAACTACAGGTGCCTTACCGTTTGATTCAGAGGTGGTGGCATTGGCAACCTTTTTCCTTTTAGGGCAGTCCCTCTTAAAATGTCTTTCCTTGTGACAGGCAAAACACTTTAGTGCTTTGCTTTTAGACTTTGATATAGACCTCTTGCCTTTTCCTTTCTTGTCCCTCTTTTCAGACCTACCTCTCACATTTAACCCTTCCCCTGACCCTGATTTAGACTCAAACTTAGTGTGCAATTCCCTAGAGTGCAAAACTGCTTGCACATCTTCTAAAGCCAGCCTCTCTCTCCCATACATCATAGTTTCTTTAAGATTTTCATATGTGGAATCAAAAGAACTCAATAAAAGAATTGTTTGGTCTTCTTCATCTATACTAATATCAATATTAGCAAGATCCAAAATAATTTTATTAAATTCATCTAAATGTTCATCAATAGATGTTTCAAGGGTCATTCTAAAGGTATAGAGTCTAGTCTTCTTATGGAGTCTATTTGCTAAGGATTTGGTCAAGTATAAACTTTTTAGTTTTGACCAAACTCTAGCTGTCATATCCTCATTGGCAACTTCCCTAAGCACTTTGTCTCTTAGGGACAAGATAATGACACTATGTGCTTTTTGGAGGATTTCGGGCTTCACTTTGTCGGTGGAGGGTAAACTTGGTTTCCCCTCTTGTGAAGTGGAAGCCCCCTTCTTTTCTCCAAGAAGAGCCTCCTCAAGCCCCTGCTGTATCAAGATGGCACGCATCTTAATCCTCCATAAACCAAAGTTATTTTTTCCAGTGAATTTTTCTATTTCAAACTTAGCGGTCCCCATCACATAGCCAGTTTCTGATACCACTTGTCAGCACCAGAGGAGCCTATGAGTGGGCTTGATACACATGAATGAACACTAACTTGACCCAAAAGTTTAAGTCTATTGGGCCTTAGGTCCAACCATGTATATAAACACCCATGATCCACTCTAATTTTTCATTGTGGGACAAGCTTACAAGTGGAATTCTCAACAGTAGTTAATTCCAGCCTAAGTCGTGCCTTTACTCTTTCTAAAATGCCTTTCTTTTACAAGTTTAAAACAAAATAAAACTATCAACTCATGGGTAACTCGTAATTTAATTTATTTTTTTTTAAAAAACGAAATTATCTGTTAATGGGTGCTTAGTAAATTTATATTTCTTAAAAAGGCAATCAATAGCTCCTCATTATCTCATTAATCCTCATATTATCTTCTTAAGAATCTCAAACATAGGATCAAAATGACCACTAAATGTTTGCTTAATTCATATATATATATATATATATATATATATATGTATTATGCATTATTTCATTACTACAAAACGAGGATAGTTCGTCGTTGAAGGATAGTTATCTTTTCTATCTACTTGGGTGTTTTTTATTTTTGGGGAGAGAGAGAGAGAGAGAGAGATGAGTTAAGGCTTCTTAGTTGATTGACTATGGTGGTTCTGCTAGAGGCCATGCTAAGAGCTCCCTCCATGAAGACCCTAGCTTACTCTACAGGGAGGAAGTGTCCTCTTAAGACACAGACGCGGTGGGCTGACGTCTTGGTTGAATATTAGTTGGGTAAATGAAAATGGAGGGACAAATTCTTTAGAGGCAGATCGACCATATTCTAAACTAGTAATGAAATTATTTTGCCCCATATTAAGTAAAACCATATTCTAGAATGATTTGAATAACTTCTTCCAGTCAACATGCACGGCGACCCAGCTAACTTTTCTTTCTTCATTCAGCTTAAACTTTTTTTAATGGACAAGTGAGATGACGGAGCGCTCTGAATTTTCCAGCATGTCAATTTCTTACCCAAAAGAATTCATTCATTGTCACTTTCAAGTTATTAACAAAATCAAGCGTGCAGATCCTTACTTTAAAAACTCAGTCATCGTATGGGTGCAATTTTCAAAAAATTTCGTTATAATTTTTCCTTCCTTACTGCACCAAATCATGTTTCTTCTTACTTCTTGCATGATGCTGATTAATTCTTCAAAATTCTATCAGTTTAATCTCTTATATTTATGAAGATGACATGTGATTGACTCTTCCAATTTTAGCATCCATACATTGTTCCAATCTTTTTGAATTTGACTAGTTAAATTTTATATATAGTAAACACAATGCACTCTTTTAAAATGCTCGTCTTCCCAAATTCTAGAACTCGTGACTTTCATGTTTATATTCAAGTCTTGAGGAGGTGAGAATGAGCAACACATTTGTTTATATTATTAAGTTTTTGTTTGTGTTGTTCTAATAAAAATTGAAAAACAAATTTTGTGATCTCAATAGTTGTGACAACTTATTTATCTAAAATTTATTTTTATCGATTAAATCATTTATTTCATACAAAATTTTTAGTGAGATTATAATAAAATGTCTATGTGAATTCAAACTACAATTAAATAATATAAATTTTTGACAATTTGAAAAAAATCATTCAAATTAGAGGTATTTCGTTTTATCCTTTTTCTATATAATTAGTTTCTATCGTTTATTATGATATTTTTTTTAATTCGTCTTATTTTGTATTTTTATTATTTTAATCATTTATTTTTAGAATTTTTATTTAACTCAAGGATAAAAGAACATAAGTTCAATTAGGTTTTCAATTTATTTTAATGTTGGAAATATTAATCAAATGTTGTTGGTTTTCAATTTTTGTTTTTTAATTTATGTTTCTAATTTTATTTTCATAAATTTGATCCTAATACTAAATGACCCTAAATAATGGAGGGACGACTATAAAGTAGCTTGTTAGTTCAAGTATTATTCTTTGACCTATGATAGTAGATAAAACAAGAACATAGACTCTTAAAGTGGTTTGAAAGACCCATTTGCAATTTAGATAATGACTGCACATAAGAACAATCTGTCATAACATCCGGTCTAAATTGATGAGAGATAATAATAATAATAATAATAATAATAATAATAATAATAATATAAGTTTATTGGAGTCACCACTAACCTGTTATTTATTTAGGTGCTGTTAGCTCACCTAATTACTACTCGTTTATTGGTCTCTAAACTAATTTTAAGCCAATGAACCAGTAGTTTTGGTCTGCAGTTACCAAGAGTTGGGATTGGGCATTCAGTTATGTGAGAGAAAGGTACTCGCACACACTACACACCCGTTTTATGAACGATATCTAATTAACCATGAATTATCACTAAACTGAATTTAATAGTCTTTAATTAACTTCTAAAAAATAAATAAATATTAAAATGATCTTATTAAATAAATTCCCCTTATAACTAATATAAGTGAGGTCTGAAATACCTCTTTACCCTTTATTTAATCATTGTGACGCACACAAACAAAAATAGAATATGTTGACCTTATAGGTCATGCCCAATTTTGTTATGACAAATACACATTATATTTAATGGATATTTGAGATCATGTGCAAGAACCTACATTGTTAGATCAAGATGCACATAGATAAATTGAAGAGTCAAGACCCAATTCATTCTATGTTGTAATATATAGTTCATTTGTGTAATTGGGCTGTAATAGTAATTAGGGTTTTACTTGTAATAATCATCACATACATCACATGCATGGTCTAATAGGTAAGCTCAGACTCTTTCAATCCTATCATGCATTAGAAGCCTTACTGTTCTAATATCCTATATTTTACATGACTTATTGTTTCCTAGGACAACATGACCTCCTTCTAAGCATGCAAAGGACTGAAACCAGTTTTTCAATGGACACATGTGGAAGGAATATCCTAAATCTAATATCCATTCTTTTTCTGAATCTTTCTTAGATACGTTCAACACTTCTACACTATCATACCCATCTAAAACTACAACTGCCTTACCCTTTGATTCAGAGGTGGTGGCATTGGCAACCTTTTTCCTTTTAGGGCAGTCCCTCTTAAAATGACCTTCCTTGTGACAAGCAAAACACTTTAGTGCTTTACTTTTAGACTTTGATATAGACCTCTTGCCTTTTCCTTTCTTGTCCCTCTTTTCAAACCTACCTCTCACATTTAACCCTTCTCCTGACCCTGATTTAGACTCAAACTTAGTGTGCAATTCCCTAGAGTGCAAAACTGCTTGCACATCTTCTAAAGCCAGCCTCTCTCTCTCATACATCATAGTTTCTTTAAGATTTTCATATGTGGAATCAAAAGAACTCAATAAAAGAATTGCTTGGTCTTCTTCATCTATACTAATATCAATATTAGCAAGATCCAAAATAATTTTATTAAATTTATCTAAATGTTCATCAATAGATGTTTCAAGGGTCATTCTAAAGGTATAGAGTCTAGTCTTCTTATGGAGTTTATTTGCTAAGGATTTGGTCATGTATAAACTTTTTAGTTTTGACCAAACTCTAATTGTCATATCCCCATTGGCAACTTCCCTAAGCACTTTGTCTCTTAGGGACAAGATAATGACACTATGTGCTTTTTAGAGGATTTCAGGCTTCACTTTATCGGTGGAGGATAAACTTGGCTTCCCCTCTTGTGAAGTGGAAGCCCCCTTCTTTTCTCCAAGAAGAGCCTCCTCAAGCCCCTATTGTATCAAGATGGCACGCATCTTAATCCTCCATAAACCAAAGTCATTTTTTCCAGTGAATTTTTCTATTTCAAACTTAGCAGTCCCCATCACATAGCCAGTTTCTGATACCACTTGTCAGCACCAGAGGAGCCTATGAGTGGGCTTGATACAAATGAATGAACACTAACTTGATCCAAAAGTTTAAGCCTATTGGGCCTTAGGTCCAACCATGTATATAAACACCCATGATCCACTCTAATTTTCTATTGTGGGACAAGCTCACAAGTGGAATTCTCAACAGTAGTTAACTCCAACCTAAGTCGTGCCTTTACTATTTCTAAAATGCCTTTCTTTTACAAGTTTAAAACAAAATAAAACTATCAACTCATGGGTAACTCGTAATTTAATTATTTTTTTTAAAAAAATGAAATTATCTGTTAATTAGTGCTTAGTAAATTTATATTTCTTAAAAAGGCAATCAATAGCTCCTCATTATCTCATTAATCCTCATATTATCTTCTTAAGAATCTCAAACATAGGATCAAAATGACCACTAAATGTTTGCTTATATCATATATATATATATATATATATATATATATATATATATATGTATGTATTATGCATTATTTCGTTACTACAAAACGAGGATAGTTCGTCGTTGAAGGATAGTTATCTTTTCTATCTACTTGGGTGTTTTTTATTTTTGGGGAGAGAGAGAGAGATGAGTTAAGGCTTCTTAGTTGATTGACTGTGGTGGTTCTGCCAGAGGCCATGCTAAGAGCTCCCTCCATGAAGACACTAGCTTACTCTACAGGGAGGAAGTGTCCTCTTAAGACAGACGTGATGGGCTGACGTCTTGGTTGAATATTAGTTGGGTAAATGAAAATGGAGGGACAAATTCTTTAGAGGCAGATCGACCATATTCTAAACTAGCCCATATTAAGTAAAACCATATTCTAGAATGATTTGAATATCTTCTTCCAGTCAACATGCCCGGCGACTCAGATAACCCCCTTTTCCTTATTATACAAATATACATTAACTTTTCTTTGTTCATTCAACATAAACTTGTTTTAATGGACAAGTGAGATGACTGAGCGCTCTGAATTTTCCAGCATGTCAATTTCTTACCCAAAAGAATTAATTCATTGTCCCTTTCAAGTTATTAACAAAATCAAGCGTTCAGATCCTTACTTTAAAAACTGGGTCATCGCATGGGCAGTCCCCCGAACAGGGTGCAATTTTCAAAAATTTTCGTTATACTTTTTCCCTCCCTGACTGCACCAAATCATGTTTTTTCTCACTTGTAAAAAATCTCGAGGTTCTTCTTTCCCTTTATCTTTTTACTTTCAAGCATATATTTCTTGATTTTATCTACTGTGAATATTTAAATCTGATTTGAGAATGCTGTGAATGATCAAAATTGATTTGTGAATGACTTGAATGATTTAAATTTCTATTGAGATCAAACGCTGCTGTGGCTGAAAATTCAGACTTGATTTAATTTGTTAGTATTACTTATTTTTGGTTGATTAATTGTTCAGATACAAGAATAATATTTGTTTGTGTTTATTGAATACAAAGTTTGGGCATGCCCCATGATCGCCAACTATCTTGTTAAGTTGACTTTACTCAATGGGGATTGAATCAATAATTAGAATGGAAAGAATTAGGCCGTAATTTGATGAATTGATTTGATGCATTATTTATGTTCGATTTTGATGGTTGTTGTTGTATTGCTTGAATGGTTCTTTTCTTACATTGCATGGATGTGTTTGTCTTCTATTATTAGGTACTATTTTGTTCAATGGTTTGTGTCCAATGGGGTAGAACTGGTTGGTGATTTCTTATCAGCACTAAGGGTTACAAACTAGCACTTGGTATTTATAGTGTGGAATCCAACAAATTTAGGTGCAGAAACCATTTTTGAAGGTTTTTTATTTTATTTTTGGCCACTGTTAATTCATTCGCCACCTGAATTTGTCATGTGTGTTGGTTACATTGCCTTGATGCCTTTCGATCAAGATTGTATGCAGGAATGTCATTTCGATGCAATTTATAAACAATTATGGATATTATTAAGAGACTCCCCAATGAACTTAACTAAAGTTTTGGTATCGAACACGAGTGTGAGTTCAATATACAATGTGTTAGGGTAGTGCTAGTATGACACTATTAACCTTGTATCTTTACTGATTAATAATGACTCATGCCTTAACCCTGTGTTTAGGAGTCACCACTAACTTGTTATTTACTTAGGTGTGGTTAGCTCACCTAATTACTACTCGTTTATTGGTCTCTAAACTAATTTTAAGACAATGAACCAGTAGTTTTGGTCTACATTTACCAAGAGTTGCGATCGGGAATTCAGTTATGTGAGAGAAAGGTATTCGCACCCACTACACACCCATTTTATGAACGATATCTAATTAACCATGAATTATCACTAAACTGAATCTAATAGTCTTTAATTAACTTCTAAAAAATAAATAAATATTAAAATGATCTTATTAAATAAATCCCCCTAAGAACTAATATAAGTGAGGTCTAAAATACCTCTTTACCCTTTATTTAATCATTGTGACACACACAAACAAAAATAGAATATGTTGACCTTATAGGTCACGCCCGGTTTTGATTATGACAAATACTTATTATATCTAACAGGTGTTTGAAATCATGTGCAGGAACCTACATTGTCAGATCAAGATGCACATAGATAAATTGAAAAGTCAAGGCCCAATTCATTCTATGTTGTAATATACAGTTCATTTGTGTAATTGGGCTATAATAGTAATTAGGGTTTTACTTGTAATAATCATCACACACATCACATGCATAGTCTAATAGGTAAGCTCATACTCAAATTGAAACATAACTAAAATTGAACCTAGAAAAGACCTTAGGACACTCACCATTGCACTTGTATGTGTTTGGCACTTGAATAGGGTGAATGTGAAATGAATCAGAACCAAAATGCACATTTTGCGCACCTTCGGTTGACCGACCTAGGGAGCTCATTTTGGCCCCGGTCAACCAAATCCGGTATGGGTCAACTAGTTGACCACAATCTGATTGACCGAGCTTTTGAAGCTTATTTGACCCCGGTCGACCGAACCACTCTAGAGTCAACAGTTTGACTTCCTGGTCGACCGAGCGAAATTTGTATTGCACCAAGCTGGTCGACCGAGTTCTCATATGTGGGATCCAACGGTCTGGTCGACCGACCAGCCTAGTTCATTCTAATCCTGGTCGACCGAACCTCACTAAATTAGAAAAATCGCCTCGAACATACCCTTCTAGTCGATTGACCCTGGAGTTCATTTTTGGCCCAGTCGACCGAACCACATAAACTTGGGTCGACCGAAAGTATTCTGGTCGACCGGTGCTCTCGGGTTGCCCTGCATTTTTACCATGGTTAACTATTTTTTAACAAGGTTAAAATTACTAAATGTCATTAAAACCTTTTTAATAATCCCAAACTTGTCCCCAACGATTATAATTCTTGGGGTGTCTATATATATCCCTTCATTTGGAAAAATTAGGAACAAGATTAGCAAACTCAATAAAAAAATTTCTCTCAAGCCAAAAATCTTCTACTACTTATTTTCTTACTCCAATCACTCATACTTACCCTCTTCGATTGCTTAAATCCTCTGTAAGTTGATTGAGTGTTTATTTTCATAGGTTTGTTCTCTCATTCGTGTATTAATTGATTTGATTTTAACGAGAGCTAAACCTAAGTATTCTTAGGGGGCTTTGCTAATAAGTCTCTCCTAAGAAGACTTGCATTGAACTTCTGAGTATTGCATCATCGTTGAAATTACTTATGAAGTTTGTATTTGTTTTTGGGTTGGAAAAACATTTTCAAAAACATTCTCAGATATCTTGGGTGATTTATTTCAACATATTTTTTAATAGATATTTGCTTATGTGATATTGATCTTTGCTGCAATATTCATTAACTTACATATCATTTGTTGAATACAAAGATTAAATATCTTTTGCAAACCAAGCATACACATTATTTGATATTTACATGACTGAGACATCATTGAGACATTGTGCTAATTGGTACATTTGAGACTTGATTGATATCTTTGTTTGAGCATGTTGTTTGAATATCTTGTGAAACAAAGAACATACTGGTTTGCACTCTCACACATTGATTACATAGATAGCAAACATATTTGAGAGTTGATATATTGAACCACATTGAGCTTACTTATTATATCTTGTTGGTGGTGTATATGATTGCACACAATTGGGTACACATCTGCTTTACTTGAAAGCATAATCACTGTACCATTTCATTGATTAAGCAAATCTGTTGTATTTCCAGGCACGGGTCTGAAGGGAGAGACTAGCCTTTTGAAATAGTCCTGGATTGGCTTAGACCCAGTTAGGAAAGTTAGGTGCACCATCTTGTTAAGGTGTAGGTTGAGGTCAGCCCCGCTAATTGACCTGATTGTAAAGGTTGAGGTAAGCCCTATGCTAATTGACCTGATTTTAATCGGTGCCGCTTCACCTGTTAAGTGAGCCTTTAGTAGAATCCTCGAACTTGTGAGTTAGAGGTGGGGACGTAGGCACAGTTGGCCAAACCCTGATAACATATCGTGTGCCTTATTTGTATTTCTACACTTTATATTTACCGCACATGTATGTTATGGTGTGAATGATGTGCTTGATTTAAATTTTCGCACTTTAAATTATTAGCGCATTTGGAATTGCATAGAAAGACCCTAGGTTGTATTATACGGGTATTTCATTTAACCTAGGAGATAAATTTTAAAATTCCAATTCACCCCCCTTTTGGGAATACACCAATTCTAACAGAATATATATAGATAATAGTTAAAAAAATTAGCAAACTTGATCAACAAAAGTCTTCAAAACACTACCAAATTTTTTCAAAATTTTATTAGAGTTTTTTGAAAATTTTCCAACGTCTTTCTGCAATTTTTTTGGGACTTTTAAAGATTTTTATCTTCATTTTTGATATTTTTATTTTACTATTTTTTTATCTGAGTCAAAATAACTCAAATAATATTTATTTATTTTTTATAATTTTTAAAAATATTTTTTCTAATTTTTTTACTATTTTTCAAATTTTTAAAAATTAAAAATCAATTAAAAATTAATTTGAAAATTAAATAAATGAACCAGCGATTCAAAAAAGTCAGAACGGTTAAATCAGTCCGAATCGGGTTTTACTTGGTGGGGAAGAGTGGCTAGCCACTTGTCAACTAGCAATAGCGACATGTGGCATTGCTTTTTATTATTTTTTCTTAAATTTTCTGCAACATGGTGACGTCTGTACACATCCCAATTTTAACTAGACAACCCTTAAAAGACCCGGTATAATAATTGTTGACTTTGAATGCTGGGCAGAACCTTTTTGTTTTTTTCAAAATAAAGACCCCAAGTCCCCTCTTCCAAAACAAATATTAATAATAAAAATAAAAATAATGAAATAAAAAAATAATAAAAAATTGAGTCCTTTTCAAGTAGTTCAAGTCTCATTAATTTCAGTTTTAAAACCCAACTTATATAATCTTAGCATAGCTTTCTTTAGTTGCAAAATTAATCTCTTTTCATAAATTTCATGAAATAAGTCCTCGTAGTTTGAAAAAATTGAGCCTTAACTGAGTCCTACATTTCCCAAAAAATTTGAGTCCTAATTGAGTCTTTCAAAAAGTGAGTCCTTTTAAAACTAAGGTTTTCTAACGTGAATTAATTTTAAAACCTTTAAATGAGTTCTTTTGTTTGAGTTCTTTAGTTAAAAATCAAATTTCCCATCTTTTTGATCTCAGTCCAGGAAAAATTAAGTTTGGGTCAATCAAACTCTTGAATTGAGTTTTAGATTTTAATTGATTTTTTCAAGATTTTTAATTTGAGATGTTAAATGGAGTTTGTCAGTCTTCAGATTGGGTCTTTAATGTTGAAGTCAGGTATTTTGTTAGTTTACGAGGTTAATTTTTAAATCAGAGTCTGTTTAGGCAAGGTTGATCAACTTTGAAATTGCACTGAGAGTCAAAATTGAAGGAACGCATGATATAGGGAAACGAAATATATAAATACAAAGGTGTACGAATAGAGGTTGCAGACAAAAGGGTACGGGGGTACATCCAGCACAGGGAGATAAAATCCAAAAATATAGGAATTTAAATGAAAATGAAAATATAGGGAAAAGAAAGTGGAAGTGTACAAAAGAATGTTGCAAAAGAATGAACTTGAGGGTACATCAAAAAACAAAAAAATGCATGCAGAAAGAAAATTACAATAACACCAGGACTGTCACACCCCGAACTTGGAAATGGGCCCTAGGGTGTGATTTAGTAACCTAACATGTCCGTGTATTATACAACAATCCATGATACTGCACAATATAAGGATCCGACCCTGTAGCGTTCACGTATACCCTATCCACAATCACATACACAATATACGCAACAGAATAATTCAACCTATTAAAATATAACACCATACTAGAGTTTATACAAAACCAAGATCTAGTCCCATAATACAACACATACCCTTGGGTGCCTACATAACCCAAAATGACAACTCGACCGAAGATCAGTACTTACACAAGTACTTAGACAATGCTAACCAACAACCATGCTCCTGAAACGTGAGGATGCTAGTGTCGGCTACTCGAAGGACCTGAAAAAAAAAATTGTATGATAGGGGGTGAGACACCTCTCAGTAAGGGAGAAACAGGTTATATCAGTGTGTGGGGATACATGAGTGTTATTTCAACAGTAAAACATAAACATTTCACAATTTCAGTATTTTCACAATACAGTTCCAGTATATCTCAAAAAACACCTCGGATTAGTGTCGTCACACTCTTCGGCCTAAACGGGCGGCACCACACGGCGCCCTCGGTAACCTAGCATAGCGTAAGCCCCCACAGCGTTAAACCGGTGCAAACATGGAGAAACTCACACCCTTCGGTGACCAATCGGAATCATAGGTGGTATTTCACACCCTCAGCTTCATGCCAGATATCTGAGCCTACAGTAGTTAATCGACTCAGCCGCCGATGGTATTATTTCGGCACGCCTCATATCTCAACCTTCGGTAGTTAACTGGCATGCTTCGATTGTCCTCGGCCTTCAGTATTATTCTGACTTGGCATTTTCACAAAACCTAGAACAATTTGGAACTCTCGTTCCTATATCTCACTTTAACAACTCACAGCCTACGGTAGTTAATCGACTCAGCATTTTCAAAAAACACGTCATTCAATACATCAGCTCATTCCACACTTATTTGGGTAAACAAACAATCTCATATCAAATACTCCAAAGATACATTTTAACATAATCAAAGGTACGATCATCTCTATATTACAATTTAATCATATATATAATTTTCCAACAGAAATGGAGATGATGCCCGAAACCCCCAATTTTCCCAAAAACCGTAAACCCAAAAATCTTGTAATTTCACCTGATAGATTTTTCCAAATAAGTAACCAAAAAGAAAACTCAGTCCATACTCACTACATACATAGACTTTACGACTAGCTTGACCCCTCTAGCCCTGCTAAACACAATCCCTGGTGTTTCCTGAAAAGATAATTTGTATATTGGGGTGAGACACTTCTCAGTAAGGGTGACTAAGTTAAAATCTGTATGTGGCTGGCATGAAGTTTAGTATATACATAAAATGACCAGTTTTCCATTTAACTAAGAATAATATGTAAATATACATTCATTATACACCGTTAAACAAAATGCCCTTTTTTCCCTCCCACAGTATAAACCAGTTCAGTAAATATTTAACACCTTTTACATAAATCAACAAATATGCATAAAAGACACTCCTTGTGACTAACATCACTTACTTCTCCCATGGTACGGGTTGCGTGGCTCGAAGGCTGGACTAAGTCTGGACGTGCTAGCGATCCAGTCGTCTAAAAAAACACACATTGGGCGGTTGAGATTGCGCCACATCACTCCCCAAATATGCGGTGTTGATCGTGCCATGTGTCACTGTTTGTATGGTGACATATGTCCCAATTGAATATGTAAAAACCCATTTTTTCCTCTTTTTTTTCTTTTCTCCATTTTCGTTCTCTCTCCTTCTCTATTAATTCTCTCCCTTTCTCTCTACTTTCTCTCTCTCTCTCTCTCTCTCTCTCTCTCTCTCTCTCTCTCTCTCTCTCTCTCTCTCTCTCTCTCTCTCACACAACACACACACACACACACACACGAATCCCTCCCTCTATGTCTTACAGCTCTCTCTTTCTCTCCTCCTTTTTCTCTTTGCTCTTTCTAATCTTTCTTATCAGTGTCGCAGCCTGCCCTAGCTGGCAAGAGTCTCTGCCAGTTCCAAAAAGTTCTATTTTAGGTAACCTCTCCCCATTCTCTCTTTCTTTCCAATCCCAATATCACTTTCTCAAATCTCTCTCTCTCAAAGAGAGAGAGAGAGAGAGAGAGAGATTTGAGAGAGTGAGATTGGGATCAGAAAGAAAGAGAGAATGGGGAGAGGTTACCTGAAATAAAACTTTCTGGAACTGGCAGAGACTTTTGCCAGCTAGGGTAGGCTGCGACACTGATAAGAGAGATTAGGAAGAGCAGAGAGAAAAAGAGGAAAGAAAGAGAGAGCTGTAAGACATAGAGGGAGGGATTCGTGTGTGTGTGTGTGTGTGTGAGAGAGAGAGAGAGAGAGAGAGAGAGAGAGAGAGTGAGATTGGGATCGGAAAGAAAGAGAGAATGGGGAGAGGTTACCTGAAATAGAACTTTCTGGGACTGGCAGAGACTCTTGCCAGCTAGGGTAGGCTACGACACTGATAAGAGAGATTAGAAAGAGCAGAGAGAAAAAGGAGGAGAGAAAGAGAGGGTTTGTAAGACACAGAGGGAGGGATTCGTCTCTCTCTCTCTCTCCCTCTTTCTCTCTCTCTCTCCTCTAAACCTTTCGAGCTCTTTCTAATCACTTTTATTTCTCTCCAATCTCTTTAATCTTTCTCTGTAATTTTTTTTTTTGTAGGTCCTGATTCACAAATAGGAGCAGAGAGCCTCAAGCTCTCTATTTTGCTTCTAGATCTATGCTTACATCTTGGAATGGTAAGCCCTAACTTATCTCATTCATTCATGGTTTGTTTTTCATTTTATTTCCTTTTCTTTCATTTTATTTTATTTACTTTATATTTCCTTCACTTTCTCGCAAGCCAAGATCTTAGGCTTCAGTTCAAGATAGGGTTAGGTCAGGTTTAGGTCTTGGTTGGGCTCAAATCAGGGTAGGCTGAGCTAGGCCCATTTGGGCCTAGGGATTGGGCTAAGCCAGACTGTGGGTTGCGATTTGAGTTGGCTTAAGCTGAATCAGGTTCAATTAGGTCTCATATGTTTTGGGCTTAAGTTGGGTTTTGGGTTCAAGGTCTAGGATTGGACTTAAGTTGGGTTTAGAGTTAATTGGGCTTCAGGTAAGGTTGGGTCTAGGTTCAAGGTCTAGGATTGAGCTTAAGTTGGATTTAGAGTCAAATGGGATTTAGGTAAGTTTGGGTCTAGTTTGGGTCATGGGCCTTGAACTAATTTGGGTCCAACAAGGTTTTGGTTCTTGGGTTCAAATGGACTTGGATTTAGGCCCAAAATCTAATGGATTTTGGTGGTCAAAGGGTCAATGGACCCAGGTCGAAGTTGGACCTGGGTCTTGGGTCTACCAATCATCTAATTAGGACCTGAGTCAAGTTGACTCGTATCCGGGTGATTGGATATGAATATTGGTATTTGGATCTAGATCAACATATGAGTGTGAACATTCTAAATTTGGGTCAAAATTTCGAATCTCATTTGATATATTTTGAGAAAAAAAAAATTGTTTTCTATTCTATTATAACACTAACTATAGAATTTGAAACTCAATATTTAAAAAAATAATAAAAGAAAATAGTTTAACATTGTAATGCCCCTAACTCGTAAACCTGGTCCGATGCTTTATACCTAATTAACCGTGCTTTATGGCGCCCCAAACCCACCTTGTGGGGCTTGAGTGCCATGTCATTCATTTTTATGTACTTGTTATTCCATTAATAATTACGCAACGGAAAGCATAACTACAATCCTCTATTAGTATAATACTAGAGTTTTCTACTTCTATATACATTCCAACATAAATCATACATCCACCTGTATCCACTATACATAACTCCAAAAGCATAATCCACAACTTCCAGTATTCACAATCATCCATTTCTCAGAAGACTTAAAACATAAAACATAAAACATAAATTTATACAACTCAAAAGTATCATCAAGTTTATACCATTTTCCCACATGAGGTTTGTAAATAACATATAAAATCATATATTGCATTAAATCATAATTTCTAAAATCCTTTCCTAAATCTGATCAAACACATTTAAGGTATTTTACCAACAAGATTTTCTAAGGATTGGGGTGATTACCCGCCCATACAAGTAGCACCACTCTGCTCTAATACTTTAGGCAACCAATGGTTACAACTGAAGCATATTAGGGCACTTACCTTACTCAGCAAGCCCTCAGGTGAAAAAGTAATCTCGTACTCACACTGTTCATACAATGGTCTGCCAGCAAAGGCTCTTGAGAGTAAGGAAATTCACCCGCTCATACAAGTAATTTCCCTCTGCCCTAATACATTATGCAGCCTAATGCTACATCTAAATACCTACTAGGCCACTTGCCTTTCTTAGCAAGCCTTCGGGCAAAGAGTTTGCCCCACCCGTATAAATACATATCATAATAGCATGAATACTAATACTGCAATATACAATTCATTCTTACTTTACTTGGTATCTATTATTTCTGTATATACATCATTTCATGTTCCCTATTGTTCATATTACGTAGTTCACTTTCATAGTTCTCATTACATAAAACTCATATAAAGTTCACCTTGCATGGATCTCATGTAAAGTCTAACCTATGTGGATCTTATGTAAAGTCCAGCCTACGTGGATCTCATGTGAACTCCAACTACGTGGATCTCATATAAAGTCCAACCTACATGGATCTCATATAAAGTCCAATCTATGTGGATCTCATGTAAAGTCCAACCAACGTGGATCTCATATAACAGTCCACATTACGTGGATCTCATATAAAGTCCACCTTGCATGGATCTCATGTCATATACAACATTTGTAGCAGTCCATATTACGTGGATCTCGTGTAAAGTCCATCATACGTGGATCTTGTGGAAAGTCCATCCTACGTGGATCTCATGTCATATCAAACAATGCACATGCAATACATATTTATATCACATTTCAGTATTTCCAACATCTCATAAATGTACATATCATAAATCGTCACATAATTTCCATTTTACTCATGCCACACAATTTAGCTATATAATTCAAATATGTTCTGTAAAATAAGCCAACCCTCATTTATTATTCTTGTACTGAAATTATACCTTTAATTTCTCATGTAATTTTCCTGAAAAATCTTCCACTTTCATCTGTCCATTTTCACATATACATATCTAATAAAACAACCCTAGGCTCAGAAATCATAATTTAAACGATTGGTGTTTTTAAACCCATACAAAAACATATACACATATATTCATAACATATTTAATTTTCCATTTAATTCATAAAAATCTAGTTTAATATATTTTCCCCCTTACCTACTTTCTTGAACTACGCAAACAGGAATCCCCAAAAGATGTCTGTGATGCTCACCCGGACCCTGGTTCAAAAACCTTAGTTTAATTAAATAAACCCCAAATAACCTACTATATCTGCGTTTTTTTTGCCTATAAACCTCAAATAAACCTTTAAAAACTCAAAACTGAGAATCTTAACCCTTACCTCAACTTATAAGCGTTTCCCGAAAAGCCCAATTTAGAAAACTGCTCCGCTAGATGTGTAGAGAATCTTCCCTAGAACACCATAGCGGTCTCCGATAGTCAATTTGGGTTGAATTCGGGCCTAAAAGTTAGAGAGAAGGCAGAGAAAACTATTCTAAAGAGAGAAAAATGGAGAAAATATGATTTTTTTAGCGTAGAAGCTTCCTTGGTTCTATTTATACTTGATTTTGCCACGTGACCTCGTCGACAAGTAGAGAGGATTCATTGATGAGTCACATAAGGAACTTTGTCGATGAGGAAATTCATTCGTCGATGAGTCTTAAAATTTTAATTTTTCTCACTCGGGATCTTCTCGTCGATGAGGAACTGAACTTCATCGACGATCTTTAGTAGAACACTCGTCGACGAGGACATAGAACTCGTCGAAGATGTCTGTCGTTCCCTTCTTCCAAAATTTTCCTTTTCCCCCTTTATTCCTTATTTATCTATTCCATCTATCATTTCCTAATTGCTTAATCATTAAAATTTTTTGAGTTGTTACATTCTCCCCTCCTTAGAAAATTTCATCCTCGAAATTTCGCTAATCACTCTTTTTCACATTTCTACCATAGTTAACTTAATATATTCCATACAATTTAGTACATCACCAGATATTTTTGCATCATCTATAATATAATCATCATATAAACTTTCAATTCATCCATAATTAAATTAAATCATAATTATCTTAATCATAAACCCATACCTGCGCCCTTGGCATTCTCTAGCTCAGGTTGAATCGAAGAGTAAACTCGTGCTAGACCACCTCTGCCAAGTGGTACTTGCTACTTTCCCCTATTTTAATTCGGTGCAAGTGTATTCGAAAATAGAACATGGCAGTTTCGCATGATATGCCCTAGCTTACCGCACCTGGAAGAGTTAGGAGTCCGAAACCAGCATTCAGCCCTATGCCTCTCATTACATGTTTGGCATACGGGGTAAGATTGACTATCCTGATTACCGGGATAACCTTGATCTCCTATCTCCTGCCTCAAGTCGATTGCTTCTTTCCCTTTCTTTCTTGATCTCAGACTGACCTCAGCTTGAAAACTAGATGGTGCCTGCCTCTTCTTCTGCTCTGATGACCCTGAACTACCCTGCAAGCTCTTTTCTAGTGTTGAAACCTTACCGACCAAGTCTGAGAAGTTCTGGACCTGGAATCCCATTACCAGCTCGAAGATCTTCCGTCCAATGCCTTTTTCAAACATTCTGGCCTTTCTCGCCTCATTTAGAATCATAAAAGGTGCAAAGTGAGATAGCTCTACAAATTTTTCCGCATACTCTCCAACAGTTATATTTGCCTGGGTCAAATCGGTGAACTCCTCAACATTTTCCTCTCTAGTGGGCGAAGGAAAATACCTATCAAAGAATAGCTCCTTAAATCATTCCCAGGTAAGCACCACTTTCACTACCATCTATCCCTCTAGCAGCTTTATAGAAAGCCACCATCGTTTCGCATCTCTAGTCATCTTAAACGCGGCAAAGCAGACCTTCTGTTCATCCATGCAACCAAGTACTTCCATTATTTCTTCAATTTCTTAAACCTAGTTCTCTACAGTCACTAGATCAGGTCCTCCCTTAAAATTTGAAGGGTTCAACCTCATAAACTCTTTGATGCTACTGCCTAATCTATAACTGGACAGTTCGGCTCTCTAGGCTCCTTCCTCATTTCTGCGCTGACCTGACGGACTATACCCCGCAAAATTGTGGAGGTATCAATTTCCTTTTCATTGGAAGTCACCAAATCATGCCTTCCTTTTGCCTCTACATCCTCATCTTTAGGATCCATCATGAAAATAGGATAGGAAAGAGATAAGAACTCCATATCATAACCCCAACAATACAATTATATAATTTAAATCCAATATACATCCAAGTTCTCCATATAAGGACCAGTCTCATAGCTTAGAAAAGAAATCATCTAAGATTTATCGTGGCTTTTCTGAGGCCGTCGATTGCTTCAGAAAAATCATAGGAAATCGTCAACGTATTTCCGCCTCTAAAGTACAAAACAAAGTCCTATACTTCTCAACACCTAACCTACCTATTTCCTATCCTCATCCTAACTAATTCCTATACTCTAGTATAAATCATTCCTAAGTCTACAAAATCCAAAATCTATTGCTATGACACCGAATTGTAACGCCTCGAACTCGTAAACCCAGTTTAGTGCGTTATACCTGATTAACCGTGCTTTGTGGGTCCCAAACCCGCCTTGTAGGACTTGGGTGCCACGTCATTCATTTTCATGTACCTGTTATTCCATTAATAATAATGCAGTGGAAAGCATAATTACAATCCTCAATCAGTATAATACCAAAGTTTTCTACTTCTATCTACATTCCAACATAAATCATACATTCACCTGTGTCCACTATACATAACTCCAAAAACATAATCCACAACTTCCAGTATTCACAATCATCCATTTCTCAAAAGAATGAAAACATAAAACATAAAACATAAATTTATACAACCCAAAAGTATCATCAAGTTTATACTCTTTTTCCTTTCTATAACCAAAAATGTTATAATAATCTCAAGCTCTCTAAGCTCGATCTCGTGGAGATCCTGAAAAAGATAAATTTACATTCGGATGAGAAACATTCCAGTAAGGGAAGAAACAATATATTAAATCAATGTGAGACCCACATGAGGTTTGTAAATAACATATAAAATCATCTATTGCATTAAATCATCAATTCAAAAATCTTTTCCTGAACCTGATCAAACACATGCAAGTTATTTTACCAACGATATTTTCTAAGGATTGGGGTGATTGTCCGCCTATACAAGTAGCACCCCTCCGCTCTGATACTTTAGGCAACCAATGGTCACAACTGAAGCATATCAGGGCACTTACCTTACTCAGTAAGCCCGTAGGTGAAAAAGTAATCTCGTACTCACATAATTCATACAATGGTTTACCAGCAAAGGGTTCTGAAAATAAGGAATTTACCTGCCCAGACAAGTAATTTCCCTATTTTCTAATACACTATGCAGTGTAATAGCGTGAATACTGATACTGCAATATACAATTCATTCTTACTTTACTTGGTATCTGTTATTTTTGTATATACATCTTTTCATGTTCCCTATAGTTCATATTACGTAGTTCACTTTCATAGTTCTCATTACATAAAACTCATATAAAGTCCACCTTACATGGATCTCATGTAAAGTCCAATCTACGTGGATCTCATGTAAAGCCCAACCTACGTGGATCTCATATAACAGTCCACATTACATGGATCTCATGTCATATCAAACAATACACATGCAATACATATTTTTATCACACTTCAGTATTCCCAACATCTCATAAATGTACATATCATAAATCATCACATAATTTCCATTTTACTCATGCCACACAATTTAGCCATATAATTCAAATATGTTCTGTAAAATAAGTCAACCCTCATTTATTATTCTTATACTGAAATTATACCTTTAATTTCTTACGTAATTATCCTAAAAAATCTTCCCCTTTCATCTATCCATTTTCACATATACATATCTAAAAAAACATCCCTAGGCTCAGAAATCATAATTTAAACGGTTGGCGTTTTTAAACCCATACAAAAACATATACACATATATTCATAACATATTTCATTTTCCATTTAATTCATAAAAATCTGGTTTAATATATTTTCCCCCTTTCCTGCTTTCTTGAGTTACGCCAACAAGAATCCCCAAAAGATGCATGTGATGCTCACTCGGACCCTAATTCAAAAACCCTAGATTAATTAAATAAACCCCAAATAACCTACTATTTCTGTGTTTTCTCAGCCTATAAACCTTAAATAAACATTTAAAAACTCAAAACTGAGAATATTAACCCTTATCTCAACTTAGGAGCATTTCCCGAAAAGCCCAGTTTAGAAAATTGCTCCGCTAGATGTGTAGAGAATCTTCCCTAGATCACTATAGCGTTCTCCGATCGTCAATTCGGGCTAAATCCGGACCGAAAAGTTAGAGAGAAGGCAGAGAAAACTATTCTAGAGAGAGAAAATTGGAGAAAATATGATTTCTTCGTGTAGAAGCTTCCCTGGTTCTATTTATACTCAATTTTTCCACGTGGCCTCGTCGACGAGTAAAGAGGTTTTGTTGACGAGTCACCAAAAGAACTTCATTGACGAGTCTTAAAATCTGAAATTTGCGACGAGGAACTGAACTTCGTCGACGATCTTTAGTAGAACACTTATCGATGAGGACATAGAACTCGTCAACGAGGTATGTTGTTCCCTTCTTCTAAAATTTTCCTTTTCCCCTTTATTCCTTATTTATCTATTCCATCTATCATTTTCCTAATTACTTAATCATTAAAATTTTTCGAGTCATTACAGACATTAACTACTTACCTGCTTTGAACTCTTTACTCTGTAGTTATTCATTTGCTTGAGCCTTCTTGAACTCTTTCACTGCACTTCTTCACTGCTTCCAGTCTGAACTCTCCAATCTATAATTGTTGACTCCATAAGTCTAATCCCGTTTTGATATCGAAAAATCACATAGTATCTTACTTGTGCATTGTGATTGTGAACAAGATCATTACTTAGAATGCATGGAAGGTAAAGATGTCATGGAAGCCATGAGGAACTCAAAGCGTATACAACCCGACACACTCCATGGAATTAGAAAGGAAAAGGATGAAGAAGCCTAAAGTTTTAAATTGTAATGGGTATTTAGTATTACTTGTATTTACATATCTCATACGATGTAGTTGAAAGCTCAAAAAGACCTTAGTCTGACCTTAGGACTCACACATTTGATGAAAAATCTATTTACATTAGTTCTAGGTTGGATGGACATTTTAGAGGCAAATAATTTTGAAAAATAGAGGCCTCGTCAGTGAACCTCCTGGCCTTGTCGACGAATTCATAAAGGCCACTCGACGATAAATGCTTTGCTCTTGTTGACAAGAAAATGTCAAGAGCTCAAAAATCTCAGACAATCCACCCGTCGACGAACACATGTTTTTGTCGACGAACGAGTGTTGAACACTCGTCGATGAGTCTGTCGGGCAGACTGACGTTCCAACACACAACGGGCAAAATTTCCTTAACTAAAATATATGTTGATTGATCCAACTGTCAAGATGCACCCATCTGCCGACCATGCTTATAAATATTAAACCTAAAAACCCTAAAATTGAGTTTAACACAACTCTTGAACACTCTTGCCTACACTCTATCAGATCAAAACTGTTTTGGGGCATTCTCTATGTTGATTTTAAAGACCAAAGGGCATTCATTCATATTGTTGCAATCAAGAACGTGTTCTTGGAGGTTTGGTAAATAAAGTATTGTGTTTTGATATTCAATCTTATTCTTAAAGTTTTATTCTCTCACAAACTGATTGTGAAATATTATTTGAGAGCCAGATCTTCAGTTCTTATATATATATTGGCCTAACAAGGCTTACAACTCTTAATTTTGATGATAAAAAAATAAGGTAATTTAATATACTTCAAAGTTGTGATTTTTCAGGAAAACTAGATCTTAGAACTCAGCATAATTCATATGATCACACGGAACATTTTTAAAGTTCACATCAATACAAGTGATCAAGAATGAAAGCTCAAAGAACAATGAAGCTCAAGACGAAGAGAACTCAAAGCAATAACTTCAATACTTCAAGGAGTTCAAGAAATGAAGAGTTGAATGAGGCTATAGGACATATTTTGTAAGTACTTCAAGTATACTCAAATATGAAATTCGCTGAAGCTCATTAGGTGTTAGAGAGCTAGAGACCTAAAACTTAATCTTGGAACATATTTTTTAAGTAAACAAATTAAAAATCTAAAAATTGAGAAGCAAAGAGAGTTCTTACAAAAATATCTTAAAAACGCATTTTTGTACTTGACAGCAGCCTGACTGAAATCCTCAGTAGGCTGACAATTTAAATGTTTTGTAAATGCATAAACAGAAGGTCGTCAGGCTGCCTAGACCTTGACAGGCGCCTGATGAGGCAACTTGAGAAGCCTGATTGGGTTCTTCCAGGCGACTGCCACCCTACTGACTTTGAAATTGAACGGTGTATTTAGTGACAGGCGCCTGACCAAAAGGTGACAGGCTACTGCCACATGGGAAATTTTAAATTTTCATAATGGTATGATTTTTTAAATCAGATTGCTTGGAGCTCAAATTTAATTAAAACTTGGGCACTACTCCAAGTAGACTTGGGGATCAAGTTAAATGCTTTTCTAAATCTATAAATAGCCCCCAAGGCCATTTATTTTATTCACCAAGCATACAATTCAACTCTCAATCTCTCTCAATTACTCTCATCATTCAAAGGCTGTCTTGTTACAATATTGTGCATGAATCTACTGTGTGTTGCTGACTTTCAATTACTGATCTTGTGCTTCAAATTTGAATCTTTCAATCATTGAAAGAATTTATCGGTGATAAACTTCCTTGAGCTTCAACTTTAATTTCATATTGATTTACTTTGAAGTATATAGTTTTCAAATTGTATTAATCAGCTCTTTTGAGAGTATCTTGTATACAAAATCTCCTGATTATTTTCTTGTAGATTGTTGACGATTCCAAGGTGTTTGGATCGTTGGACCGAGCAAGAGGTATCGCTTGGAGAGGGTGCTCTTCCCTTAAGGAGGGAAATTTGTAAACGGTTTGCTCTACCCGGAAAGAGTGTTACTAGTGGAATCCTTTAGTGGTATTGGCCAAAGGCGAGGACGTAGGCTAGGGATAAGCCGAACCTTGTAAAATTGTGGTGTTCTTCTTGCCCTATTCTTTTAAATTTTAGTACTTCATACATTGTATGTGTATGTGCTAAGGGCAGGTTGCAGGGCTCAATCATTGAAATAAAAAGAAAACTCTTAATTTAACCAAAGTACGTTTGAATTGACCATTTGCGGAAACCCACAAGGGAGTACATTGGTTAATTTTCGGAAATCTTAATTAAAAGAACGCAATAAAATCAATTCAAAAATAGGGCTTGCAAATATCTTATAGGGCTTCTTACAAAAGCAAAAGCTGAAATTCCATAAAGGTCTCCAAATTGTGATTGGTTTGGTATTTGTGGTTGGTTATTCTTAAATTGGTTGGTTGTTTAAGTTTTCAGTTAATTTGTGGTTTGTTTTAGTTGTGAATTGATTGGTTTGCTTAAGCTTTGTTGTGTATATCAAATAAGTAAAAATTTGACAAAGGAACTTGAAGTTTTAATAACCCAATTCACCCCCCCCCCCCCCTTTTGGGATCACTATTCCACTTTCAATTGGTATCAGAGCCAGGTTGTAACAAATCCTAAATAGGAGTTACATAAAGATCTACATGACAAATATAGGAGTATCTCCCTTTGGAGAGGGTCAATCCTCAACACAACCACCTATCTTTTGTGGACTGAATTATACCTTTTGAAAACAACATATGAGAATCCACCTTTAAACTATGGATTGGAAGGCTTGGAAGGTTGTCATGGATGGTGACTTAATTGACGGTAAACAAGTCCCAAAAGAAGAAAAATACATAACTGAACTTAATCATAAAATGCTTCAAGTAAATGCAAGTGCAATTAATGCCCTATATTGTGCACTAGATATCAATGAATTTAATAGAGTCGTGACTTGCAAGTCAACTTAAGAAATATGGGATGAACTCAAAGTAACCTATGAAGGAACCGAAGATGTAAGAGATAATCGAATAGATATGCTAACTAGTGAATATGTGACCTTCAAGATGAATCCCGACGAATCCATCACTAGTATGTATACTAGATTCACCCACGTAATAAACACCCTAAATGCTTTAGGAAAAACTTATTCCACCTATGAGATGATCCGAAAAATACTTAGGGATCTTCCATCCATATGGGAACCAAAGGCTACAACCATTACCGAGGGAAGAAACCTTAAAACCACATCTCTATATGAACTCATAGGATCACTACTCACTCATGAAATGGCTCTAAAAGAAAGAAATCCTGAAAATAAGAATAAGAAATCCATAACTCTTAAAGTATTAAAAGAAAGCTCAAATGATGACGATAGTGAATCAAGTGACTTAGATCAAGATGAACTGGTCATTATTACTAAAATACTTGGAAAATTCTATAAAAGAAACAAGAAGTTCTCTAGAAAATTCAGAGGATCAAAAACTGAAAAAGGTGAAACAAGTAAGAAGGAGAACAAAAATAGGAATGATCCACTGACTTGTTATCACTGCAAAAAGGTAGGATACATCAAGTCGGACTGTCCTCAACTCAAAAAGGGAAAAGAAGAAGAAGAAAACTGCGATGAAAGCCACATGGGATGACATAAGCTCGAGTGAATTAGAAAACGAATCAAGTGATCAAGAAGTAGCGAAGGTATGCTTCATGGCGCACGAAGATGAGGTAAACTCCTATTATTCATCTAATGAATCTAGTGATAGTTTATGTAGTGACTCTAGTGATAGCATGCCATAATACAAAGAACTTCAAGTTGAGTTATTTGCTCTTCATAATAGATTTATAAAAGTTACTAAAAGGAATATAGCCTTGAAGGAACAAAATAAAAATCTTAAAAGCCAACTAGAATCTTCAAAATCCATTGAAAAAGAAAAAGAATCACATATTGATAATCTAATGGAGAAAATAAATAATATGTCACAAGAATTAGTCAAGTTACAAGTAAATGATCAAAGCAAGAAAGATTTAGAAATAATTAATAACTTCACTGAAGGTAAAGAAAATTTTGAGAAGATGGTTGGACAACAAAGAATGAATGGTAATAAAGAAGGAATCAGTTTCAATAGAATCACAAATAAAAGAAAGAAGAAATTATTCATGGGGTATTTTATAAAAGAGGCAAAACACTATGCTAGTACATCCTTAACTAACATACATGAACATACCACATGCTACTTGTGTAAAAACAAGGGACATATCATGTTTAATTGTTCTCTTATATGTTAAAGTTAAAAATGAATGGAAAGTAAACAATGGAACTAGATATAATTTAAATAAAATTAAGAAAGTTTGGATTCCAAAAGTAACACCGTGATCCTTCATTATAGGTATGCTTTAGGACAACACCATTAAAGGAAAAGTGGTACTTGGACAACAGATGTTCAAGACATATGACCGGAGATAGATCCAAGTTCACTACATTAGCACAAAAAGATGGGGGATATGTAACCTTCGGCGACAATGCTAAAGGTAAAATTATTGGAATTGGTAAAATAGGCAAAGAACCCTCACTCACTATTAATGATGTGTTGTTAGTAGATGGACTAAAACATAATCTTTTAAGTAAAAGTCAACTTAGTGACAAAGGTTTTGACATAATCTTTAAGCAAGATAAATGTTTAGTTCAAAATCCTAGAAAACAAGAAATCCTATTCACAGCTTATAAGGTTAATAATTTATATTGCATAAACCTTGACAATTTAGTTGATCAAAGTGTAACATGCTTGGTTGCCATAAATGAAGCTAGTTGGCTTTGGCATAGAAGACTAGGTCATGCAAACATGGACTTACTATCAAAATTATCTAAAAATAATTTGGTCAAGGGATTACCTAATTCAAAATTTATGAAGGATAAAATTTGTGATGCTTGTAAACTAGGAAAATAAATTAAAACAAGCTTTAAAAAGAAGAAACATATCTCTTCTTGTAGACCCTTAGAACTCATTCATCTAGACTTATTTGGGCCTACTAGAACCCAAAGTTTATGAGGTAAGCAATATGCTTTTGTAATAGTAGATGACTATTCTAGGTTCACTTGGGTATTATTTTTAGCCTCCAAAGATGAAGCTTGTAATTTACTAATAAATTTATGTAAGAAACTTCAAAATGAAAAAGGATAAAATGTGACAAACATAAGGAGTGATCAAGGTAGAGAATTCAACAATAAGGATGTTGAAAAATTTTGTAATGAACATGGTATTAATCATAATTTTTCAGTTTCTAGAACTCCTTAACAAAATGGAGTTGTAGAAAGAAAGAACCGAACACTACAAGAAATGGCTAGAACTATGTTAAACGAACATAATCTATAGAAATATTTTTGGGCTAAAGCGGTAAATACCGCATGCTATGTAATCAATAGAGTATCTATAAGATCAAAGTTAAATAAGACACCATATGAACTTTGGAAAGGTAGAAGGCCAAATATTTCATACTTTCATGTGTTCGGATGTAAATGCTTTGTATTAAATGATAAAGATGAGTTAGGAAAATTCGATGCAAAAGTTGATGAAGGAATATTTTTAGGGTATTCATTGAAAAGTAAAGCTTTTAGAATATACGATAAAAGGACTTTTACTATTGTTGAATCAATACGTGTTAATTTCAATAAAGAAAATCCTTTCAACAAAACATCAAAAGCAGAAGAAGAACAACCCACTCAAAAATCAGAAGACTTAGATATAGTTGAAGCAAAAGAAGAAGAAAAAGAATTAACTCTATAAAATGACACTAAAAGAACTAGTGAATTACCAAAAGAATGGAGATATGTTAGAAATCACCGAAAAGATCAAATAATTGGGGAACCATCAAGAGGTATACCCACTAGGTCATCCTTGAAAAATCTATGTAATCACTACGTATTTTTATCTCAAGAGGAACCTAAAATTGTTGAAGAAGCTTTAAAAAATGACTCATGGATAATTGCTATGCAAGAAGAGTTAAATCAATTTGAGAGAAGTAGAGTATGACAATTAGTACCTAAACCTAAAAATCATTCAATCATAGGAACTAAATGGGTATTTAGAAATAAAAAGGATGAAAATGGTATAATTGTTAGAAAGAGAGAAAGACTAGTAGCTAAGAGGTACAACCAAGAAGAAGGAATAGACTACGATGAAACTTTTGCCCTCGTAGCTAGATTGGAAGCAATTAAAATGCTCTTAGCTTACGCATCCCACAAAGAATTTAAATTATACCAAATAGATGTTAAAAGTGCTTTATTAAATGGATATATAAATGAAGAAGTTTATATAGAACAACCTCCGGGTTTTGAAGACACAAAAAATCCCGATCATGTATTTAGATTAACTAAAGCTTTGTATGGTTTAAAACAAACTCCTAGAGTTTGGTATGAAAGGTTAAGTAAATTCTTACTAAATAATGGTTTCTCAAGAGGAAAGGTAGATAGTACCTTATTCATAAAATGCAAAAACAAAGACATACTAATAATCCAAATCTATGTTGATGATATAATATTTGGTGCAACAAATGAAAACTTATGCAATGAATTCGCAAAATGCATGCAAGATGAGTTTGAAATGAGCATGATGGGAGAATTGAACTACTTTCTTGGATTAGAAATTAAGCAAGCTAAAAATGGAACCTTTATAAACCAAACTAAAATACATAAAAGACATGTTGAAGAAATTTGACATGGAAGGAAGTAAGCCTATAAGGACTCCCATGAGCACCTCAATAAGCCTTGATAAGGATGAAAAAGGAAAATCTGTTGATACAAAATACTATAGAGGCATGATAGGTAGCTTATTATATTTAACAACAAGTAGACCAGATATAATGTTTAGTGTATGCATGTGTGCTCGATTTCAATCCACTCCCAAAGAATCACATCAAATTGCTGTTAAAAGGATACTAAGATACTTAATAGGAACTCTTGATCTAGGATTATGGTATCCCAAAGACACTAGTTTTGAAATGATTAGTTAATAAAATGCGGACTGTGCCAGATGTAAAATATATAGAAAAAGCACTAGTGGTACTTGTCACTTTCTAGGACACTTACTATTCTCTTGATTTTCTAAAAAGCAAAATTCCCAAGCATTGTCCATAGCCAAAGCTGAATACGTAGCGGTCGGGAGTTGTTGTGCACAAACATTATACATGAAACAACAATTAAAAGATTTTAATCTAGAATATCAAACAATACTAATTAAGTGTGATAACACAAGTGCTATAAATATTTCAAAAAATCTAGTATCTCACTCAAGAACAAAACACATTGATATTAGACATTAAGTCTTGAGAGATCACCTACAAAAAGAGGAAATAACACTTGAGTTCATTAATACTAATGATCAATTAGCAGATATTTTCACTAAACCACTTTCAGATGATCGGTCTGTAGTTATTAGATGAGAATTAGGGATGTTGCATGTTGGTGAAGTCATTTAGAAGAGAAAATTCACAACAGCCTGTATGACAGGCGACTGCCATTTGAGAGGTAGGTGCTTGTTAGGCTACTGCCTAGTGAATATAAGTCATCAGGCGCCTGACTCTTCGAGTGACAGGCTCTTGACTCATGGCGGGTTACTTACATAAACACAAAAAATATTTCATTTTAAACCTACCAGTCACTTGACTCTGTTCCTTCCTCCTCCAAACACTCTGTCCTTCCCTTATTATTCTTCCTCCTTGCAAAAATCTTTCTATTCCTTCGTTCCTACTTCACTCAATCAAACCTTAACCATCCCATACCAGGGTTTTGGAATTTGATTCTAAGAAAGTTGTTCGCTATGCTGCGAAAAAATACGGTTGGACATAAAGACAAGGCTTGCTCCTCTTGACAAGCCAATGACGATGAAATAGAAAAATGGTTAACCTCTCCTCATGCTAAATCCTTGTATCAAAATCATATTTGGAATATCGACCCCAAATTCGGTAAAGTTCTAGATGTTCCCTTCTTTGAGTTTGATTTTCTCGAAATTTTAGCATTATTCAAGGATATTGGCTGGGACAAATTTATTCAGAATCAAGCCAATGGATATTATCCAACCTTGATCAAAATTTTCTACGCTAATATAGTGAAAAAGGAAGTAGGTTTCTCAACTGACCTCATAGGACATTCGATTACTCTCACTCGCCAATCCCTAGGAAAATTGTTTCGAATAAAATGAGGAAAGTTTGAATGTAATCCTTTAGAAAAGCAATGGATTATGGAGCAAGACTTCACCCCACCAGAATATTTGCCTCTTGTAATGAATGATCAACCCATATACTTTGGCAATCCTCCACTTTACAAACAACTCAATCTACAAGCCTTAATCCTACACAAGCTAATTGCTAATAATATCCTACCTAGAGCCGGATCATATGACCATGTTTCATTCCTAGTTGTTTTGTCATGTGGTGTTTGCTCAAAGAAAAAAGTTGGATTTGGCTAGCCTAATGATTAAGTGGATGGTAATGAAGATAGAAGCTTCACATGTTGTTCTTCCCTATGGTGGAATTCTATCCTTGCTTTTTGCACACTACCAAGTCATCAAACCATCTTCAAAATTCGTAAAAAAGACCCATTATGATTTATTTTCCTCCACCACTCTAAAATTGATGGGTTATAAGAAATATACACAAGGATGACTTTATAGGGGAAATAGGCCACCTCAGCAAAACCCAAAGGATCCTATCCCTTCTCTAGAGGAAGCAGACATGCCTGCGTGGTTCCTCCCATTCTATCATCACTGCTCCAGTTTTAGTAATGACATGAGAGTTGGACTCACTTTTCTTCAGGATAAAGTTACCAATGTGCAAACTCAGTACTCCTCACTAGATCAGTGCCTTGAAAAGTTAGAACAACACATTACTAGCTCCTCTTAAGGTGCAGCCCCTATGGACATAAGTTCTATACCTCCTAGTAATACTGAATCTGATGAAGAGTCAGAAGAAAATGAGCAGAGTGGTGAAGCCTCCAAGGAACAATCTGCTGGGGATTCTGAAAATACTGAAAAAGAAGATGAAGCCTCTAAAGAAGGCTCAGAAGAAGATGCAGATGCTGAAGATGTTGATACTGGATATGATGATTGATTTAGCTCTTTTGTGATGTTTTGACTATGACTTGTTGCTCACTTTTTTGTCTTCCTATGGATGTAATGTAAAACCTTCTTATGTTTATTATGTTTTTGTATTTCTCCTTTTTGAATGATGTAAAAGTGGGGAGTATGAGCAAAAGATGGGGTTACCTACTTGATGATATGATATTTATGAAATTTGGTGCATATGATGATGTTTATGACATATGGTGCATATGACGTTTATGAAATTATGGATTGAATGCTATATTATGAAATGAATACTATAATGAAACTTGAAGATATTTTTATGCTTATTGTAAGGGGGAGCCTCTTAAGGTTCACTCTCTTTTTGCTCCTTATTTGTCATCATCAAAAAGGGGGAGATTCTTTGCCTAAGAAGGCTTACGACTCTTAATTTTGATGATAACAAAGTAAGGTAATTTAATATGCTTCAAAGTTGTGATGTTTCAGGAAAACTATATCTTGGAACTCAACATAATTCATATGATCACACAGAACATTTTTAAAGTTCACATCAATTCAAGTGATCAAGAATGAAATCTCGAACAACAATGAAGCTCAGGACCAAGAGAACTCAAAGCAATAACTTCAAGACTTCAAGGAGTTCAAGAAATGAAGAGTTGAATGAGTCTATAGGACATATTTTGTAAGTACTTAGAGTATACTCAAATATGAAATTCGTTGAAGCTTATTAGGTGTAAGAGACCTAGAGACCTAAAACTTAATATTGGAACATATTTTTTAAGTAAACAAATTAAAAATCCAAGAATTGAGAAGTAAATAGAGTTCTTAAAAAAATATCTTAAAAACAGCATTTTTGTACTTGACAGCGGTCTGACTGAAATCCTTAGTAGGCTGGCCATTTAAATGTTTTTTAAATGCATAGATAGAAGGTCGTTAGGCTATTGCCTAGACCTTGACAGGCGCTTGATGAGGCAAATTGAGAAGCCCGAGTGGGTTTTGCCAGGCGACTGCCACCCTACTGACTTTGAAATTGAACTGTGTATTTAGTGACAAGCATCTAACCAAAAGGTGACAAGTTACTGCCACGCGGGAAATTTTAAATTTTCATAACGGTCAGATTTTTTAAATTAAATTGCTTAGGGCTCAAACTTAATTAAAACTTAGGCATTACTCCAAGTAAACTTGCGGATCAAGTTAAATGCTTTTCTAAATCTATAAATAGCCCCCAAGGCCATTGATTTTATTCACCAAGCATACAATTCAACTCTCAATCTCTCTCAATTGCTCTCATCATTCAAAGGCCCTCTTACTACCATATTGTGCACGAATTCTACGGAGTGTTGCTGACTTTCAACACTGATCTTGTGCTTCAAATCTGAATCTTTCAATCATTGAAATAATTTATCGATGATAAACTTCCTTGAGTTTCAATTTCAATTTAATATTGATTTACTTTGAAGTATAAAGTTTTGAAATTGCACTAATCAGCTCTTTTGAGAGTATCTTGTGTACAAAATCTTTTGATTATTTTCTTGTATATTGTTGACGATTCCAAGGTATTTGGATCGTTGGACCGAGCGAGGGGTATCACTTGGAGAGGGTGCTCTTCCCTTAAGGAGGGAAATTTGTAAACAGTTTGCTCTACTCAGAAATAGTGTTACTAATGGAATCGTTTGGTGGTATTGGCCAAAGGCGAGGACGTAAGCTGAGGATAAGCCGAACCTCATAAAATCGTGGTGTTCTTCTTGCCCTATTATTTTAAATTCCAGTACTTCATATATTGTGTGTGTGTATGCTAAGTGCAGGTTGCAGGGCTCAATCATTGAAATAAAAAGAAAACTCTTAATTTAACGAAAGTACATCTCAATTAACCGTTTACAGAAACCCACAAGGGAGTACGTTGGTTAATTTGCAGAATTTTAATTAAGAGAACGCAATAAAATCAATTCAAAAACAGGGCTTGCAAATTGCTTATAGGGCTACTTACAAAAGCAAAAGCTGAAATTCCATAAAGGTCTCCAAATTGTGATTGGTTTGGTATTTGTGGTTGATTATTCTTAAATTGGTTGGTTGTTTAAGTTTTCCGTTAATTTGTGGTTTGTTTTAGTTGTGAATTGATTGGTTTGCTCAAGCTTTGCTGTGTATATCAAACAAGTAAAAAATTGACAAAGGAAGTTAAAGTTTTAATAACTCAATTCACCCCCTCTCTTGGGATCACTATTCCACTTTCAATATATATATATATATATATATATATATATATATATATATATATATTGTTAGCCTTAGAGGCTATGTAAGCTTAATTGTCTTGTTTTGATGATAACAACCCATTAGTGGTTTTAGGTTAGCTTATCTTTGCATAATAAGCTAAGATAAATATAAATACGAATGCAAAGTTTAAGTAAATTTGTAATAGGTTAGACATCATCAAAAAGGGAGAAAATGTTAGCCTTGGTGGCTACACCATCATGTGTAATTGTGTTTTGATGATATTAACCTACTTGTTCCTAGTGTTTTCCATCTTTGCAGATTATGCTTAGTACAAGTACAAGTGAAACATTCACGAAGTACTGGATCAAAGGCAAAGATTGGACCAAGTTGACAATCGAAGTAGAAAAGATCAAAAGGGTATGTACTCGAAAGAACTTAAACACAACCAAAGGAAGCTTAATTGTAGCATTATTTGTAATAAGGTTTTTGTGTCTAGTAGGAACTTTTTGTAATTCTTGCGGGTGTGTTTCTCGCATGATTTCTAAGCAAGAGTTGAGCATTGCATATGCATACTAGGACATTTGAGTTTATAGGATTGCATTAAAGTCACAAACTCACATTCATGGTTTTCAAAGTAAAATTCAAAGAGTTTGTCAAAACAATCCTAAACTCGGAATATGTTTTCAAAGCGACGAGTTTTTAACATCCTAGTTTTAAGAACATTTTTATACTTGGTCTCAATTTTGTCAAAGCATGGTTAATGTCCTAAAACTTTAAGAAAGTTAAGTATATTTTTGTAAAATGACATTATAAGTATATAAGATATCAAATGATCTTTTAATTGTGTTTTCATAAATCAAGATATCATATATTTGAGGAAAAGCTCACTTGGAAAATTTTTAATCTTCATTAGACTTTATATATTTCATATACTTTTGTCCAAGAATGTTTTAAATCATTAAAAGGCTTTTTGTCAAAGAAAAAATAGAGCAATCGTCAACTAACGTAGTGCAGCCTTGAGTCCTGAACACCCTTCCGTTTCAAACATAACTTTTTCTAGAAGAGTCTAAAACATACGATCTTGGTGTCTATGGAAAGCTACTAAAAATGTCCACAACTTTTATGTTGGTGACCTTTTTCTGATTTAGGGTTACAATTGACCAAAACGGGGGAATGGTTGACCACTACAGGGGAATGGTCGACTAGAAATTCCAGTAACCATTTTTCCTCACAGACCAAATGAATGGTCGACCAATGCAGGGCAATGGTTGACCATTGGGGGAATGGTCGACCAAAGAAAGTGAATGGTCGACCGGTGGCCTCGTGCCCAACGCCATAACAGCTAGAAAACGACTAGTTTTTTTTTTAGAGTTGCTCCCAACGGCTAGTTAACTCCTATAAGGGCTTTTTGGCTATAAGTACAAGTCCATAGACTTGTTTAGCATGGTTTTTTTGATTTATACATGCATTTAGTGAAAAATATCTTTGATTACAAAACCTAGAAACTTTGCATTTAGTTCATTCATTCAAAAGTGCTTAAACTCTCATGTTCTCCAATCTTGTTTGATACAATCCTTTGAGAGAGTGTGTAAGTTTTGGTTTGTAATTTATATCAGCTCATTTGTGGAGCATCCTTTGTATTTCCATCATCTTGTAAGGTTCCTTGTGAACCATTTGTTGGAAGGTTCTTTGTCAACCATTTTGGTGAGGGTTCTTTGTGAACCGAAGCTCTTTGTGAGCGTGTAGGGATTTGTTCCCGCGTGTAGGGTTGTGTACCCAAATTGTAAGGCTTGCTCCTCCGGCGAAGGAGCGTTGATAGTGGATTGTGGAATCCTTGGTTTGGTGCTAAGGTGTGGATGTAGGCTGGGTGCCAAACCACGTTAAAACCCGGTGTTCAGCTTTTCTCTCCCTACTCTTTATTTAAAGTCTTGTGCATGATTTACTTTTGCTTATATTGTGATATAATTACTTGAAATCTCACCAAGAGTTTTATTTTGCAGAGAATTTTTAAATATGCGAAAAGAGCCATTCACCCCCCACCCTCTGACTCTATACTGTATATCTGTTGTGGGGCACACGTATATACTCCCGAGCTACGACGTTTAACATATATATGTTATGTGAAGATTTTCTTTGAGAAATGGATTTGCTAAAGTTTTGAATCTTTGAAAACTATCACGTTTATTCTTTATTCAAATATTTCTTCTCAGCTTTGTTATTGTTAAATATATTTGATCTTTGGAGAAAACTAATTGTTTAAATATTTTTATAAAGGACATATATTTGATTTAGATCTTTGGAGAAAACTTATTATTTAAATATTTTTATAAAGATCATATATTTGATTTAGATCTTTGGAGAAAACTTATTGTCTAAATATTTATATAAAGATTATAAATTTGACTTGGATCTTTGAAGCATATTTATCATACATATTCTTTATACAAAGATCATATAGTTGTTATAGCAAAAGACTTTATTGATCATATTACATACACTCCATTGAGCTTCAAGTTATATCATTTGAGTATGTATTAGGATTTTTATTGTACTCATTAGCTTGTGAGAAGCATCTGAGTTTTCAAGAATCTTAATTTATCTATTGTATTGATGGTTAGGGTCATGAATCGGGGTGAGGAGGAAGCTACCCCTCTTGTAAGTAGTGGACTGTAAAGGGAAGCTTCGTCCCTGTTAAAGGAGTAGATTGGTGGAATCCTTGAGTGGGTTGCACAAGGCGAGGACATAGGCCGGGGTAGACCAAACCTCGTAATTAAAAATCTTTGTTTGCATCTCTCTTTCCCTCAACTCTTTTTATTTTCGCTTGCGTTTAATTAATTATTTATTGTGTATACTTTGTATAATTCCTGCACTTAAAACTGATTGGGCAATGCTAAATTGCTTGAGATAATATTAACTTGAATTTAGTAAATTGATCAATATTGAAATTTAGATATCTCTAGGGTAGCATTTGTAGTTGTGATTTTAAAATTAGGACTCAAAGGCCTAAAATTTTGAAAATACCCAATTCACTCCCCCCCCCCCCCTCTTAGGATTACACCTAAATTAACAGTTGATATCATAGTGAGGTTGCACTAGACTTTAATGGTTTTTTTTTTTTTTTTTTTTTTGTAAAAGATTACAATGACACACATCGGTATAATCCCATTTGGTGAGGGACACTCATCCACACGACCACCCATCATTTGTGGTGTTAACTACACATACTGGAAACAAAGAATGAGAATCTTTCTTCAAAATGTTGATTGGAAAGTATGGAAAGTTGTTTCCAGAGAAAATCATATTCCTATGAAAATTGTGAAGAAAGAAAATATACCTAAGACTGAAGATGAGTACACAGATGAGGACATGAAAGTTCTTCAAATAAATACTACTGCAATGAATCTATTATGTTGTGCTTTAAACGTAAATAAATTTAATAGGGTCATGGCATGTACAACTGCTAAGGAAATATGGGATAAATTAGAAGTCACATATGAAGACACTAAAGATATAAAAGACAATAGAATAGATATGCTAACAAGTGAATACAAAACTTTTAAAATGTCTTCTAGTGAATCAATCCAATCCATGTATACCAGGTTCACTCACATCACAAGTTCATTGCATGCTCTTGGTAAAACTTACCCCACTTATGAAATGATCAGTAAAATTCTTAGGGGATTACCACCAGTTTGGGAGGCAAAGGCTACAGTAATAGTAGAAGGACGGAACCTGAAAGCAATAACACTAGATGAGTTGATCGAGTCACTTATCACATACGAGCTGTTAATTAATGAAAGACTGAGTGAGCAGAATTAAATTAAGAAAGTAATAGCCCTCAAAACATCCTCAAGCAATTCTAGTGAAGAAAGTTGTTGGCCTTACAAGGCTTAAAATCTTGTTTTGATGATAACAAATCAGAGGAACTTAACATATTTGGTTAAGTGATGATGTGATAGGACTCGAGAATGAGAATATAAGGTCCAGTGCTCAAAAAGATCAATACAAGCTTATTCTCCAAATAAAAATGATCATATGAAGCTTAAAAGACATGGATTCAAAGATGATCTAGTAAAGCTTGAAGATCATGAGAGCATGAATTAGAATTTGCTAAAGTATATTAAAACTTGAAGATCATGAGAGCATGAATAAGAACTTGCTAAAGAATATTGAAGCTTCAAGACAAGATGGAGTTAAAGAAAGACAAGCATGAACACTTAAGTACTTAGAGTGTCAAAAGTCCTAAGAAGTCTTTATGTAAGTACTTCGTATTTAAATATCTTATGAAATATGTTAAAATCTCTTCTAGGGTTAATTATGGACTTAGAGACTGTATTTCAAAACCCCAAAAAATGTTTTATAAGAAATCTAAGCAAAAAAGTAAAAAGGATTTTTGAAAACTAAAATGAAAAAAATTTGAATTTGGTCTGCTTAGACAACTGAGGTGCACCCTCAGAAGCTTGAAGATGTACTTTAGAAGACTGAAGCTTTCGTTCAGTCTACTAAAGAATTTCTTTAGAAGATTGAAGAATTAGTTTAGTCTACTAAAGATTTTTCTGAAGGAATACAAAAGAGGTAGCACACCCTAAAAAAACTGAACCCTCAATTTAGTCATCTATTTTGGGACTTTAGAAGACCGAACCCTTAGTTCAGTCATTTGACCCTGTGTCTAGTTCAAATTTTCCAATGTGTTAAGAAACATGAGAAGACTGAACCCGATACTTTAATCGTCTGAACACTGTTAATGATTAGAAATTTTAAATGTTTTAAATTTCAAATAATGGTTTCTTGTGCCCCAAATTTTCTAAAAACTTGGAAGACACTCCAAGTAATCTTGGGCAACACAAAATTACTTTTCTAAGCCTATAAATATATGGTTTTGAAAATCAAATTAACATAGAACAATCAAGAATTGAAAAATCTGTTGAAAGCCATCTTGATATCAAAGCTCTCTCTTGCTCAAATCTTTGCTCAACTGATGTGCTGAATTTCTGAAGTACTGATCATCATACTACTAAGTTATGAGTTGCAAATTCTCATCTAGAAAGAACTTGGTGAATTCTTACTTGAGCTTCATTGTATTTCAATTTGATATTTGAATATTGAAGTATCTTGTGTTTGAATTTGTACTAATCTGCTCTATGTGAGAGTATTATTGTATGTAGATATTGTTTCTTGTTTCTTGATGATTCCAGGTTGTTGGATCATTGACCGAGTGTGGGGTATCACTTGGAGAGGCATTGCTCTAGCCTATTGAAGGAGTGACCGAGTGTGGGATATCACTTGGAGAGGCATTGCTTTAACCTATTGAAGGAGTGATCGAGTGTGGAGTATCACTTGGAGAGGTGTTGGTCTAGCCTATTGAAAGAGTGTTTAAGCATGGGGTATCACTTGTAACGATTTGTTCCTCCCATAAAGGAACGGTATAGTGGAATCCTTTGGTGGTATTGGCCAAAGGCGAGGACATAGGCTGAGGATAAGCCGAACCTTGTAAAAACGTGGTGTTACTCTCCTTCCTTACTCTCTTTACTTTTTTGCATATATTAACTGTGTGGTTGATTTAATTTTTGATCATATACACTGCGTGGATTGGATATTAAATAAACTAAAGATTAATTTTATTTTTGGATTTGTGAAAATCAAAAGGAAGTACGTTAGTTGATCAATACAAGTTGCGGAAACCGTAAGGGAGTACGTTGATTGGTTAACACCCAAGACTTATTAACTAAAAGTTTGTTTAAAGTCCAAGTTCTTGGAAGGAGTGTTGGATTTCATATTGAGCATCATATTGAGAAATCAATTTCATTCAATACAGGGCTTGAAATAAACTCATATATTCACAAGGCTATAAACAAGCAAATATCCTGAATTCTCACAAAAGCTGAGAATTGCAAAGAAGTTGCGTATTATATCTTGATTTGGTATTTTGTGGTTGGTTGATTGTTTAAGTTTTGGTTTACTTGTGTTGTGTTGAAGTGCTGGTTTGTGGATTGAATAAATTAACTAAGCTTTTTCTGTGTGTTTGATAAATCAACAAGTAGTTTAAGAATTCTTGAAAAGAATTAAAAAAAAATTAATAACCCAATTCACCCCCTCCCCCTCTTGGGACTACACCTCAATTTTCAAAAGTTGTTCAAAATCAAAAGATAATATGGCTCTTCTAACTAAGAAGTTTGGAAAGTTTTGGAAAAAGAACATAAAGTATACTAGAAAATTTTGGGAATCAAAAACAGAAAATGGAGAGTCAAGCAGAAGGAAGCGAAAGGATGATCCTCCTACATGCTATAACTGCAGAGAAGTTGGGCACGTCAAGCTGGATTTTCCCCAGTTGAAGAAAGCGTCTAAAAATAAGAAGAAAGCACTAAAGGTCGGTTGGGACACTCACAGCACCAGCAGTTCAGACTCTGAATCTAGTGACGACCAGATTGCAAATCTGTGTCTAATTTCGTATGATAAATTGCAACAGGAATATCTGTATACTCTTAAAATGCTTGAGAAAATGACTAAGAAAAATTCTGATTTGAAATTAAAATTAAAGAAATTTTCAAAGTTGTTGGAAAGACGAAATGATCTTATGCATCTTTAATAAAAGACAAGGATTTGAAAATTGAGGAGTTAGAAAGAAATTTGGAAGTTAATTCTTAAATTATTTATAAATTTACTGAGGGTCAAAATAATTTTGAAAGACTTCTTGGAGCTCAAAGAAATTGTCTTGACAAGGAAGGTCTTGGTTTTAATGGAAAAGAAAACCTCAAATAGAAACATCTTTTCATGGGATACTTTATGAGAGAATCAAAATCTTATGTTCCAACTAAAGATGCTTATAGATATACTACATGTTTTAAATGTAAAAGGTTAGGTCACATAAAATTTGACCATCCTTTTGAGAAAAAAGATGTTAAAATCAAGAAAGTCTGGAAAGTCAAAGGAGAGTCTAGCACTAACCCCCATGGACCCAAGAAAATATAGGTACCAAATTTAGTCAATTAAATGTCCATTGCAGGTGTGCTTAAGATCATCCTCTTCAAAGGATAAATGGTATAAGGATAGTGGATGTTCTTGACATATGACCGGAGATAAAGCAAAATTTGCATCCTTCACACCTAAGGATGAAGGATTCATCACCTTCGGTGACAATGCAAAATAGGGGTGAGCAAATGGTCGGTTCGGTCATATTCTGTTAATTAACCGAATTAACCTAAAATTTCGATTAAAAAATACTTTTAACCGAACCGACCGAACCATTTGGCCTCACCGAACCGAACCCGACCGAATTTCTTTTTCTGGTAATTCTGTTAACCGAATTTAATTGGGAAGTGAGGGAAGGGGGGAAGCCGGGAAGGTGTATCTGAGAAGTGAGGGAAGGGGGGAAGCCGGGAAGGTGTATCCACTATTCAGATTCTAGACTGATGCGGACTCGCGGAGGAGAGGTGGTTAGGGAGACGATTGGGCTCGGGCGAGCTTGACGCCGATGAGGAGGAGTCAGGGGTGGTTCTCACTTCTTAGTGAACTGGTATGTGCAAGAGAGAAGAGAAATGAGAATGAGAGGGAGCTTGTGTGCTAGTGACGATGGACAGCGACGGCGATGGCGATGGCAGTGCGGAGCAGTGAGCTCGGATGAGCGAGAGAGAGGAAGTGACTCAGTGATGGCTTTCCGATTTCAGAGAGCAGTGACTGTGTAGTCTATGTTGGTGACGATGGCCGGCGATGGCGACCGCGATGGACACAGACGATGGCATGGCTTGAAGATGGAGTCTAGTGGCGTGGACTGCGAAGGGCCGAGCTCAGGTGAGCGAGAGAGAGGCAGTGACTCACTGCCAGTGAGGGAGGGCCTTCTGCGTTCTGGCTTCTGAGAGCAGTGAGAGTGTGGTACTGAGTCTGAGAGTCTGAGAGGGAATACCAGAATAATGAATAACTTGATTTTAATTTACTAATTTATATTTAAAATTTAATTAATTATTAATTCGGTTAATCGGTTAACCGAATTAATATTCTCCATTCACCGAACCGAAACCCGATTCACTGAAATGTTGGAACGCATAACCGAACCGACCGAACAGAATTTTTTAACCAAACCGAACCGACCAATTTCGGTCGGTTAATTTAGTTCATTTGGTTTTCCCCGAATTATGCTCACCCCTAACGCAAAAGGTAGAATCATTGGAATCTTGTTATTGATAATGTGTTATTAGTAGATGGTTTAAAACATAACCAATTAAGTATAAGTCAATTATGTGATAAAGGTTATAGAGTTTCATTTAAACATGACAAATGCACTGTAGAGAATAAATCTGGAAACAAAATATTGTTTACTATTGATCGTCATGAAAATGTCTACACCACTAGCTTTGATAATCTTGCTTCTCAACATGTAACTTGCTTTTCTTCTATAAATGAAGTTAGTTGGCTTTGGCATAGGAGATTAGGACATGCAAACATGGACTTATTATCTAAACTAGTTAAAGAAGAATTAGTTAAGGGATTACCTAAGACTAAATTTGCGAAAGATAAAACATGTGATGCATGTCAACTAGGAAAACAAGTAAAATCTAGCTTTAAGAAGAAGAAAGTTATCTCCACCACTAGGCCACTTCAAATGTTGCACTTAGATTTATTTGGTTCTAATCCAACTCAAAGTCTAGGTGGTAAATTATATGCTTTCATCATTGATGACGACTATTCTAGATTCACATGTGTACTATTTCTTACATATAAAGATGAAACTTGTGAACAATTTACTAGACTTTGCAAAAAAATCGAAAATGAAAAGGGATGCAAAATAACACACATTAGAAGTGATAGGGGAACACAATTTAAAAATGAGGGTATAGAGAACTACTGTGATATAAAGGATTTATCTCATAACTTCTTAGCACCTAGGACTCCACAACAAAACGGGGTAGTTGAGCGAAAGAATAGATCTTTATAGGAAATGGCTAGAACTATACTTAATGAACATAAATTACATAAGTATTTTTGGGCTGAGGCAGTGAACACCGCCTACTATGTATTGAATAGACTTCTGATTAGATCCACTCTAAATAAAACTCCCTACGAATTGTGGAATGACCATAGACCAAATATTTCATATTTTCATGTCTTTGGTTGCAAATGTTTTATTCTTAGAGATAATGAACACCTAGGAAAATTTGATGCCAAATCAAATGAGAGTATCTTTCTAGGTTATGTATTAGATAGTAAAGCCTACAGGGTATATAACAAAAGAACGTTGATTGTAATTGAATCCATCCATGTAGTGTTTAATGATTCCAATCGATTCTCAAAAAAACCTAATGAGGATGAAATTGAGATAAGTAAGGGATTAGAAAAACTATCTAGTGAAAATAATTTAGATAAGAGCAATGAAGATAATCAAGTAGAAAGAGAGGTTAATGAGCTACCTAGGGAATGGAAATATGTAAGGAATCACACCGTTGATCAAATCATAGGTGAACCATCACGTGGAGTAGCTACACGATCTTCACATAGAAATATGATTAGTTACTTTGCATTTTTATCACAAGAAGAGCCTAAGAATGTGAGTGAGGCAATTGAGGATGAATCATGGGTGATATCTATGCAAGAGGAATTAAATCAATTTGAGAGAAATAAAGTCTAGACATTAGTTCCTAGACCTGATAATCATACAGTCATTGGTACAAAATGAATATATAAGAACAAGAAAGATGAAAATGGAATAGTAGTTAGAAACAAAACTAGACTAGCGGATGAAGGATACAACCAGGAGGAGGGCATATATTTTGAGGAAACATATGCTCCTGTAGCTAGAATGGAAGCCATCCGGATGTTATTGGCATATGCTGCTTTTAAGAATTTTAAATTATATCAAATGGATGTCAAAAGCACATTTTTACAATGGCTATATTAATGAGGAAGTTTATGTTGAACAATCCCCAGGATTTGAAAACCACAAATTTCCAAATCATGTCTATAAATTGACTAAATTCTTGTATGGATTGAATCAAGCTCCTAGAACTTGGTATGAATGGCTTAGTGGTTTTCTTCTAGATAATGGATTTACTAGAGGGAAGATTGACACAGCACTCTTCATAAAGATTAAAAATGAGAATTTGCTCCTAGTACAAATATAAGTAGATGATATCATTTTTGGAGTAACAAACGAAGAGTTGTGTAATGGGTTTGCCATCTGCATGCAAAGTGAATTTAAAATGAGCATGATGGGTGAACTTAACTTCTTTCTAAGACTTCAAATCAAACATGAAAAACATAGGATTTTTATAAACCAATTAAAATAAATTAGAGACTTGCTTAAAAAGTTTAACATGGAAGATGGTAAAATCTTAGGAACACCTATGAGCTCTTCCACAAAATTAGATAAAATGAGCGTGGTATACCGGTGGATGTTAAGCTCTACCGTGGAATGATTGGTAGCATGTTATACCTAACTGCTAGCAATTCTGATATCATGTTTAGCGTATGCTTGTGCGCAAGATTTCAAGTTGCACCTAAAGAGTCACATCAATTAGCAGTTAAAAGAATACTTAGATACCTTATTGGAACTATTGAACTTGGATTATGTATCCTAAGTACACTTCTCTGGAGATTGTTAGTTATTCTGATGCTGACTTTGCTGGTAGTAAAGTGGATAGAAAAAGCACGAGCGGCACTTGTCACTTTTTAGGATAATCCTTAGTTTCTTGGTTTTCCAAGAAACAGAATTCAGTTGCATTATCCACAGCCGAGGCTGAATACATAGCGGCTGGAAGTTGTTGTGCTCAAACACTATACATGAAGCAACAACTAATGGACTGTGGATTGCACTATGAATCTATTCCTATAAATTGTGGCAATACGAGTGCAATAAACAACTCAAAGAACCCCATAATACATTCACGAACTATGCACACAGAAATTATACATCACTTTCTACGTGACCATGTGCAAAAGGGGGATGTGGCATTTGAGTTTGTGTGCACAGATGAACAATGACAAATATATTCATGAAACCACTTTCGGAGGATAGGTTTATCCAAATTAGACGTGAATTAGGCCTGATGGACAGTAGAGAAGTTGCTTAGAGATATATTAGAATACATAACTAAGGGGGAGCAACTTAAATTAAAATTTGGTAATGACTATTGCATGTTAAATTATTTATGGATATATGATACATGTTGATGCGCACATGAACTTTTAACTGTAATGAACTGAATTGCTTACCTATATCAATGTCGATTGAAATGTTGTTGTATGTTCAACATGAATTTTGACTTCACAAAAGAACAATATCTTTAGAAAGGGGGAGAGATAACTTGTTTCACACAGGGGGAGAGATAAATTTTTTTAACAAAGGGGAGAAATATTTAACTTTGTATATTTTTGTATACCTTTTTGATTGATGTCAAAAGGGAAAGAGAACATTTATTAGAGCAAATATTTTTTGATTACATTGCTATATTACATTGCTATACTATAAATCATGCATTATCTTAAGGGGAGCCTTGTTTGGCTTAACCTATTTTTGCTCATGTATTTGTCATCATTAAAAAGGGGGAGATTGTCAACTCTATGAGTCTAATCCCATTTTGATAATGACAAATCACATAGTATCCTACCCGTGCATTGAGATTGTGAACAGAATCATTACTTAGCATGCACGGAAGGTTAGGATGTCATGGAAGCCATGAGGAACTTAAAGCGTATACAACCCGACACACTCCATGGAATTAGAAAAGCAAAAGGATGAAGAAGCCTCAAGTTTTCAATTGTAATGGGTATTTAGTATTACTTGTATTTACATATCTCATATGATGTAGTTGGAAGCTCAAAACGACCTTAGTCTAACCTTAGGACTCACGCATTTCATGAAAAATCTATTTACATTAGTTCTAGGTTGGATGGACATTTTAAAGGCAAATAATTCTGGAAAATAGAGGCCTCGTCAACGAACCTGCTGGCCTCATTGATGAATTCATAAAGGCCACTCGGCGACGAATGCTCTACTCTTGTCGACAAGAAAATACCGAGAGTTCAAAAATCTCAGATAGTCCACCCGTCAATGAACCCATGTTCTCATCGACGAATGAGTGTTGAACACTCGTCGACGAGTCTGTCGGGCAGACTGACGCTCCGGCGCGCAACGGGTAGAATTTTCTTAACTAAAATATATCTTAATTGATCCAATGGTCAAGATGCGCCCATCTTCCGACCATGCTTATAAATATTAAACCTAAAAACCCTAAAATTGAGTTTAGCACAACTCTTGAACACACTTGCCTACACTCTATCAGATTAAAACTGTTTTGGGGCATTCTTTACGTTGATTTTAAAGACCAAAGGGCATTCATTCATATTGTTGCAATCAAGTTCGTGTTCTTGGAGGTTTGGTAAATAAAGTATTATGTTTTGATATTCAATCTTATTCTCAAAGTTTTATTCTCTCACAAACTGATTCTGAAATATTATTTGAGAGCCAGATCTTGAGTTCTTATATATATATATAGTAACCCGAGAAAATAATTAATTAATTAAATAAAAAAATATTACTATTGTATTAAATTAATTGAATAAATAAATTAAATAAATAATATTATAATGGTAATAAAATCTTATTGGAATAAGAGAGAGAGAGAGAGAGAGAGAGAGAGAGAGAGAGAGAGAGATATAAATATATATATATAATATTAATATAATATATTATATGTTATAAGTAAAAGTTATACATATGTAAAGTTAAAGTTTCCTTATAGTTCAAGAAACTTGAAATTTGAATTTACAGAGAGCATCTCTGTGCTCTCTCTTAGCTCAGCTCTATTTCTCTCTCCTCACCTTCCCCCCCCCCTCTCTCCCTCTGTGACGACCCAAAGAATAATAGTATTATAATAATAAAGAGGGAGAGAAATGGAAACAGAAATAGAATGAGGCAATAGGCTTCGTCGACGACATTGCATTTTAGAGGTAATAATAATTTCAAGGAATTTCCAGGTTTCGTTGACAAATACAGGGATTCGTCGACGAAGGTCTTCAGGACCTCATCGACGAGGTCCCGTCTTGTCGACGAGAAAGTACCGAGAGAAGGATTTGGGCTACTCTGAATTTTGTCGACGAGGTGACGTGTCTCGTCAACGAATCTAGCCCTATAAATAGTGAAAACTCGGATTTTTATACAATTTCAGCGCCTCTCTCTCTCTCTCTCTCTCTCTCTCTCTCTCTCTCTCTCTCTCCTTTCTCTCTCATACGGCCCCTCCCACTTCTCTCTTCGATTTCGGCCCCACTAGTCGTCGGATCGACGATCTAAAGCCACCACGACGTTCCTAGCGGAGTTCTCTTTGAGTCTGTCAAAGCAGATCGTTGGTGAAACGAAGTTGGAATCCATCCCAAATTCAGGATAAAACCTTTTAGTCAATTTTTGGCCTTCTGACAGTTATAGGAAATGATGTAGGTAAAGAAATACTGATATTTTGTTCTAACAAATGTTATGTTTAGGGTGTTGGGTAGGAAGCCCTGCGGGTGTTAGGCCAGTAAACCATAGGGCCTTTTCAGTAATCAGGTAAGGGAAATATGCTACGTTAGGTAATTATAAAATGATTTTTAGTATGAAATGTATATTTTTACCAATTTATTTTTCATAGCAGGACATTATACAGTTTATTAAATTATGAATATTATGCAATAAAGTATTGTGTGGCTTAAGAATATGAAAATAGTACAAAAGTATGTTTTTATAATTTTTAGTACCATGATTATATGAATTTTAGTACCATGATTATACGAATTTTAGTACCATGATTATACGAATTTCAGTACCATGATTATATAGTTTTCAGTATTATGATTATACATTTCTCAGTACCATGACATACAGATTACAGTTTAGTTCAGAGATATAGATGATACAATTACAGTTCATTACAATTTATTTCATTGTCATGGTTAATACAACTATTTCAGAATCATGGTAAATCAGATACTTGTATAAATAGATATATTATATAGTATCAGACCCTGTTGGACCATACAGTTATAGAGCACGGTACCGTAGCTACAGATATTTCAGTTATGAGTGCAACCACATATTTAGATAATATGTGGTAGTAGGTCGATCGTATAGTGCCCTAGACGTGGACAGACTCCCCATCAAATATGGGTTGAGGAGGGCAGATCAGACCGAGGGAGTATAGTGGTTTACCCTGGTCGGCCAGTCAGGGTAGATCCCACCTATGGGCCGCACAACCCTGTCATGAGGGGTTAAATCATGACACACAGTTATCCACAGGGGAAGTTTTCAGTTACTATTACGTATATACAGATTTACAGAAAGAGGGAATATACTTATGTACATTAGAAGTATTTTGAATAGTAATCTACAATACTGTTATGTTAAGTAACATGGAAAGGGTGGTGGATTTTTTATTACTTGTACGATATTTACATATCTAGTTATACATGATTATATAGAAACAGATTTTCATAATATTGTAGCTCATTTTCCACACACTAGTAATAGCATATTTCGTCTTACTAGGCGTTGGCTCATCCCAGTGTTGAATCATTTTTCAGGTGATCTAGGTAGGCGAGCAGACCAGGCTCGCAGTTAGAGGAGCTTTAGTATTGCCCTGACAGTGAAGTGAGTATTGTGGGAATATTTTTGTACAACCCTAGCCAGTTGATGGTGTTTTAGAAAAACAGATATATATATATATATATATATATATGTGTGTGTGTGTGTGTGTGTATATTTTGAAGATATAGTTTAACACTTTAGTATTGTATATAATTATATATGGATACGTTTACTTGATTTCTACTTCTCGCTGCTTAGGTTAATGACTCTAGTATGGTATTAGAGCATGTTAAATGTCATAGTATAAAAAATATAAAAAAAACCCAGGAATAGCTAACGCGCGCTCACACACACACACACACACACACTCACTCTCTCTCTCTCTCTCTCTCTCTCTCTCTCTCTCTCTCTCTCTCTCTCTCTCTCTCTCTCTCTCTTCGATTTCCTCGACCAAACATGCATCGATCGAAGAACAAAAAATACTTTTAGGTTCCAAATTCGACCACTAACATTTTAACCTGAGTGGATTTGTTTTATGAATATCATAGGCACCACTCCTAGGATGAGGTAAGGGGAATAAATTATGTCAGGAATTTTTATAATTTAACCGATTAAATTGTAATATGAAATTACAAGAATTATATACACGTTATTTTGAATATTCTCGCATATGAAAATTGGATTTTGGATTATTATTATTATTAGGAAATAATTAAAATGGTTTTTGTGAGTTTAGGGATTTTACAATAATTGTTATTTTAAAGTTAAACTGATTGAATTAAAGTATTTGATTTCTGAATTATTGTAATAGATTTTCTGAATGATTTGACTGGTTAAAATTATTGGTTTGATTTATTATACGTATTTTGTAAAGAAATAAAGTGAGTAGGGTTGGTTATTTCCGTTTTCCCTTTACATACATATTTTGAGTTAAATAAATGGTGGAGATAATTAAACCGGTATTTTCAGTAAAACAGATATCAGGTATAAAATTACCTATTTTTCAATAGTTTGTATAATTATGAGAAACACTCAAATCGTGTGGCATGAGAAAGAATTTTATTGTTTAATTAAGTTATAAGTGTATGGTTTGATATAATGATATATTGGAAATGTGTTGATAATATATTATTTTTTGGAATGGTTGAAAAGAATGCATGTATAGTAAATAATTATGGTGGTGTATAGACCACTGGTAGTTTTATCAAATTGTAATGTATGGTTTAAGAACTTCGATGGACCATAGAACGCTCGGTATCGCAACTAAAGTAATAAAGAGCTTAGTGCAACCACACGTCTCAAGGAGAGTGTTGGTATTGAATAGTCCAATGGGCCAGTGAAGTGTAGAGTTCCCACCTGAGTCTAGACCAGCTATGGGATAGTCATTCGTACTAGTAGACATATAGTATAATTGACTTAACCTAGTGGCACGCCAATTAGGGTTAAGTTCAGCCTACGGGCCCCACAACCCATCATGGGGGGAAGCATGTCGTTTATTCATTCGGGGGTGAGTTCTTATATTCATATTTGTAGATTTGACCAAAGTATAACAGAGTAGAGTACAACTGCAAAGTATTTACAATACACAGCTTATAGTTGTCAAAGTATCAACAACTTACAATTTATAGTATTTATATAGGTGTGAGTTATAGTTTTCATGTGAAAGTTATTTATAGTAAAGTATTAAATGTATTTTATATGGTGGCATTACGTGTGATTAGGGCAAAGTAAACTCACCATCCGAGGGCTTACTGAGTAAGGTGAGCGTCCTGATAGGTATCAGTTGTAGCCATGCCCAAGCTAAATGGGTAAGGTTACAAAAGGTATCAGAGCAAAGGGGCATTACATGTTATGAGCTTGTAATCTCCCCAATCCTCGGGAACTCTCGCTTTTAAATGATGTTGCATGTGTGAATATAGTCTATAAGTGTTTTAATAATTATTGTCGTTTAACAAATGGTTATATTTTGTATACACTAAACTCATTGGCCACACACTGATAATAATTTATTTCATCCTTACTGAGAAGTGTCTCACCCCAATATACAACTTATCTTTTTCAGGGACTTCTAATGGTCAATCTTAGGAAGTTCCAGAGCAAGGTTGATAGTATAGCATAGCATGAGTTGCTGTAGAAACTCATATGTATTTTGGTTATATTTTATAGTTCTGGATATGTAATAGGGTGGAATGAATATGCCCTTTTTGGTTGTATAGTATAGTACTCTAGTATTTGATTGAGGATGTACTATTAATTCCACTGCATGCATGATAATTGTGGTATTAGAGATAGGTGGAAGGAACACATGACACCCCGGGCCCCACTAGCAGATTCGGAGCGTCACATATATATATATATATATATATATGTTACGTGCAAATTTTCTTTGAGAAAAGGATTTGCTAAAGTTTTGAATATTTGAAAACTATCACGTTTATTCTTTATTCAAATATTTCATCTCAGCTTTGTTATTGTTAAATATATTAGATCTTTGGAGAAAACTAATTGTTTAAATATTTTTATAAAGGATATATTTGATTTAGATCTTTGGAGAAAACTTATTATTTAAATATTTTATAAAGATCATATATTTGATTTAGATCTTTGGAGAAAACTTATTGTCTAAATATTTTTATAAATATCATAAATTTGACTTAGATCTTTGAAGCATATTTATCATACATATTCTTTATACAAAGATCATATAGTTGTTATAGCAAAAGACTTTATTGATCATATTACATACACTCCATTGAGCTTCAATTTATATCATTTGAGTATGTATTAGGATTTTTATTGTACTCATTAGCTTGTGAGAAGCATCTGAGTTTTCAGGAATCTTAATTTATCTATTGTATTGATGGTTAGGGTTGTGAACCGGGGTGAGGAGGAAGCTACCCCTCTTGTAAGCAGTGGACTGTAAAGGGAAGTTTCGTCCCAGTTAAAGGAGCGGATTGGTAGAATCCTTGAGTGGGTTGCTCAAAGCGAGGACGTAGGCCGGGGTAGGCCAAACCTCGTAATTAAAAATCTTTGTTTGCATCTCTCTTTCCCTTAATTCTTTTTATTTTCGCTTGCGTTTAATTAATTATTTATTGTGTATACTTTATATAATTGTTGCACTTAAAACTGATTAGGTAATACTGATTGTTTAAGATAATATTAACTTGAATTTAGTAAGTTGATCAATACTGAAATTTAAATATCTCCAGGCTAGAATTTTTAGTTGCGATTTTAAAATTAGGACTTAAAGGCCTAGAATTTTAAAAATACTCAATTCACCCCCTCTCTTGGGATTGCACCTAAGTTAACATATAACATTTTTCTTCAAGCCTCCAAAATTACCTTTTGCTGCACTTGCACTTTGAACCACCTTTCCTTTAATCTTTTGGCTACCAATTCCTAGCTCTTCTCCACAATTCTTTAAAAAACTCTCAATAAACTTTCTATGCTTCTATCTTTGTGTCTCAGCCGCTGTGTTTGTCTATCCCTCTCACCCTCAGAAGCCCAATATTTATAGGCTTGGGGGATCAATTCAATCAATTCTGTTTTGATTAATTAGCACATAATTTGATCAATCAAAATTAGATTAAATTGATTAATTTATACTTGCATTAAACCATAATTTCACCCACATGTTTCTTATGTAAATTCCCACATGTTTAATTTCATTTTCCTTTTATGCTTGCAAGTTTGAAGTTGTCGGTCCACTGAATTTTCTGCTGCATTTCCCTTTTATATATATATATATATATATATATATATATATATATATATATATATATATATATATTATGTATTCAAATATTTAAAAAGATTTCCATGTATTCATAAACTTTTCTGTATTTTTCATTTGTTGAATTAATGAATTTCACCCAATTTGTGTTATATAAGCTTCATACAAATCATCATAACTCCTACTGAGGTAGAAATAAGGAAAAGTGATACATTAAAAATAAAGGAAGCAAGAAAAAGTTGTGCTTTTTCATCATTCTATTATTTGTTTTAACAAGATTTTTAAGAAAAAAAAAATGAGATAATTTAACAATATTTTTAAGAAAAAAATGCGATAAATTTGTAAGGATAAAGCAGAAAATTTGATCAATCAAATTAAAGGGCAATTGGACCATTTTTACCCCTCCACTGTGACATTTCCACCATACCAATGAAAAAAAAAATACACCCATTTCTTCTCACTTTCAATTCTTGTCTTCTTCCTTTGTGACAAGAAGTCAAGAACAATGTTAATTATGCTAACCTACTCCAAGGTTTACTTTTATTCAACTTTATTTGTATGTCATCTCCTAAATATATTGCAATAATCCCTCCATAAAAATATATTTACTATCCAAAATATTATGATTAAAATATCAAGATTCGAGTCTTGCATATTACAATTTTTCATTGACATAATACGTTAATATTTAAGTGCACAAGGGTAGAGGGTTAGGGCCATCATTCCAATAAATCAATTGACGGTCCAAAAATCTCCAATACCAAAGTTTCAAAAAATTTATGTTACACATTATTTTTTCCTAAATGGCCATGATCGTTGGCTATATATATAATTGGCTAGCTATATTTATAAAATTAAAAGTAGCTAATAAAAAATTTTGATTATGGTGATTATGGAATTGTATAGCAAAATTAAATAATGACAATTTGAGAAACCATCAAGTGACGCTATCATACACGTCACGTCTTTTGGGTATAGTTTTCGATCGAGTGCTTATTTAACGGCTAATCATTTTAACAAAACTGCCTCAATGATTATTTAAAGTTTTAAAATATAATTTTCTATCTAAAATCGATGTGGTTAGCTAGATTAATTGAATTATTTTTTCAACAATTTAAGAATATGATTAATAGTTTAAAACCCGGCATGGTTATAAGTCGAGGCATTTGTATTACTATCCTATTTGGTTAATATTCTCAAATTTAAAATTAAATCAATTGAATGCATATTCATTTTATGATCAATATACGAAATACAAATTAAAAGATACTATAATAAAAATATAGAAATTAATTATAATTATAATTATTTACTTAATTATTATACCACCCATTCATATAGGAAGGTTAAAAAAAATTTAAATATTTTTATTTAAAAATATTTTAAAAACTATAGGAAATAAGAATATTATTATTTTAATCATATTTGACATTTTGATAAAAAAAATATATGCAAATAACAATGTAATTTGCAAAAGTGAATTCAGAATATTAAACTATCACAATACTAATTTCAACACTTAATTAAATTGTGAGTAAGGGTAGTAAAACAGGTCAAAACTCAACGGATGACTTGTGCCCTGCCCATTTAAATCAGATTTATGTTTAATATTAGTTGATTCGTTTATTAAATGTTTATATAAAATGTTTAAAATTTTTTAAAATAAATAAATTATATTTTTTTAAAGAAGTGACCCGTTTATTAAACGGGTGAGTTTAGATTTACCTAAAAGTCACTCATTAATAAATTGGTCAATTCGAATCCAAACCTGTTTAATCTCAACCCGTTTATGAACCGTTTGAATCTTAACCTTTTTTGCCACCACTAATTATGAGGGATCAAAAATTCAATTAACATAATAAAATTATTATTTTTTTTTTCCAGTAAATATGAGGGTGGACGGTGGGTCCATGTGTTGGAAGCTTATAAACTTTCCCATGTGATTGGTTGAAGGGGGAGTGTGGGTCCCGCATGAGTTGAAGCACTGCTGGAATTTCAATGCTACCGATCTAGCCTAGGATGTAGGCTGGGAAAATGAATGCGTGTTCCATGTGATTCACAAAATGTGTTGCATGGAAAGATTTTGTTGGAGGAAAATAGAAAAGGAAATATTTTTTTTGTTGTATTTTTTAATATTAAATAGTGTTAAAAATAAAATTATTTTAATATAAATTAGAGTTAAAAAATAAATGTTAATCATGAGAAAGTTATTTTTTTTCCTATTTTTTGTATTTGTTGTATATATTTTATTTTGTTTCTTACTTCATGCAATAGTTAAATATTAAAAATTGGATTTTTTTATTTTTATTTTTTTCATATATTTTTAAAGTTTCAAACGTGACTTATGAGAGAGTCTGTTTGTGTTAAGGGTTTTGTTTGAAGAAAAGAAAAAAAATAAAAGAAAAATAAGAATTAAATTCTTTTTTCATTTTATTTTCTATTTATATCATTTATTATTAAAAAAAATTGTTATAGTATGATATTTAAATATAACGTCCCGACCTGTCACGTGGGGCCCGAGGAGCTACTTTAATAAAATATGTATTCCTGATACCATATTTATTATATAAAATTAGTAGAAATAAATAAAACATCCTCCAAAATATTACCAGAGTTCTAAACTACCTTCATACATAAAGGTATCCAAATAACCATATTACAAACCAATAAAATGAAAGAACTAACTCAGTCCACAAAAAACCACTTACTACAACTTAAAACAATCAAACCCTACCCCTTGGCTCGTTAAGCTCGATTCCGAGTATTTTCTGAAAAGCAAAATGATCGTTGGGGTGAGACACCTCTCAATAAGACGGATTAAGTTAATATTAGAATGTGGCCAACATGAATTTTAGTAAAAGCAGAAAACTTCTATTTCTCCATTTAACCAAAAATAACATTTGTAAATTGTACTCACACCTATACAGTTGAAAAATACACATTCATTCCCACAGTATAAACCACTTCAGTTAATAGATAACACCATTTACATAAATTCACATATATGCGTAGAATACATCCCTTGGGACAAATGACATGATTAACCCCCATGACAGGTTATGCGGCCCGTAGGCTGGACTTAGCATGAGTGATCAATTTAAATAAAATCAAAGTAACCATCTGCAAATACGTCTGTAGGCATCTGCAAGCTCTGCTGCATGTCTGATTACTTTACCACTTCTTGGTTCAGACTGGAGGGAAGTTACAACAACACTTCGCATGCCAACCAGCTGAAACTACCTACACTTCCACTACAGTGTGGTTGCACCTGACCAAACAACTCACTAGCAACGGTACTGTGCTTTCAGTACAATCGGTTCTCGGGGTTCTTAAACCATATCATACAATTTAAGTAATAAAAACTGTAATATAAATTTCATTTTCATCACTTAGTACAAAACCTATCATATCACAATGCGGCATTCAGTTGTCATATAAAACCCTATATTTTCCATAAACCACTATAGATCTCAATTTCACAATATATTCTCACAACCATACTCAGGTTCAGTTATAAAATAAATCGTATAGATTATTCTTATGCCACACGATTTTAGTATTAAAACATAATCAGATAAACAACTAGGAAATACCTCATAGTATATTTAGTTCGTATGATAAAAACTAGGGTATGATCACCTTCACTTTCTAGTTATTCAAAACATGTTTATATACATATAGATTTTTCCATAAAAATATGAAGATGATCATCCCTCACCCTTTTATTCTTCCCAAAACACAGATATGACCATAAAACCAAGCTTTCCACCATTCATCTCATTTAAAACTATCGTATGACATACCCATATTTATAAAGTCCATTTTTGAACAATTGGATTTCGAAATATCCATTGATACCATGCAAATACATACCTACAAACAGTTTAATTGGTTCAATTTCGATAAAAGACCAGACATAACTTAATCCCCTTACCTGCTCCTGAAAAATAAGCCGATTACATTCCATAAACAAAAACCCTAGCTTTCCGAACTCGCTGCCGAAAGTGAGCTGGCAAGCCGAGAGAGGAGAGAAAAATAATCGGAGACCGATGACAGATTTCCAGTGAACTTAGAGAGAGAGAGAGAGAGAGAGAGAGAGAGAGAGAGAGAGAGAGAGAGAGAGAGAGAGAGAGAGAGTCTCAAAAACCTAATTTAGAGAGAGAGAGAGGGAAACGTTAAATTATGAAAATAAAACCTTACTTAGCCCTTAAGTAATACCGGCCTAGAGGTCGCAGTTTTCGTGGGAATTCTGAAACCGTTGACGGTTTGACAGTTCAATGCTCTTTGTTGTTTGTTGCTGCTGACGGTTTTTCTTGAGTTCAGTGAAACCGTCGACGGTTTGGGGTCCTACCAAATTGATTTTCTCTTTTTCTTTTATGTTTCCTTATTTCTCTCTTCTTTTATTTGTTTTCTTTTCTTTTTCGGTTTCGGGTTCCTACATTAAATGTCAATGAAATTTTAATTTTATAATTAAATCCATAATTGCATAATTAAATACTTAGTAAGAATACATAATTACAAAATTAAAACCATGTCCTCAAACTTTTAAAAATCATATATTTTAAAAAATTAAATGCTTAAATAATCAGCTTATTATAATAATTGAGGGCAATGTATTATATATAAATTTAAATATTGACAAAAAATAAATTATTATAGCATAATAATATTAATTTTATTTAATAAAATTAATATTATTATGTTATAATTATTTACTTTTTGTCAATATTTAAATTTAGAGAATGTGATAATACAATACTATAGGGGCCTTGTTGTCAATCCACCAAAATAGGAATTGGATTCCCATGAAATTTATCCGTTGGAGAGGGAAGGAATAGGATGCCCATGCTTTTTGAAATCCTTTCATTCCTTGGACACATCAAATTCTCATGATCAAACAAACGTCCGAATGAAATATTATGGACATTACATAGAATTTTGAAAAATGCACTGAATCTTGTAAAATTAATTTAGCCATGAGATGGTAACATCATGGATTCACCAAATAAAAAGAATAATAGATAAAGCAGAACTTACGTCATGGATCCATGTGGCAATAGGAGAGTGGATGAAACTGAGTGGGCTCCACCTGTTTGATCAATTATCTCTTGTCACATAATCATGAACGTCATGAGTTCACGTGGTATAGCATTATTTAATTATATTTTTTTGACATTAAGAAAACAAAAAAAAATATAAAAAAAATTAAAATAAAAAAAAAAAACAAAAGAATTTATATCAAACTCTACATGTGTTATTGCAGACTCTTTGGGCCTAACCAATTCAAGCTAGAGATCCCATTCTACACTCTATTATGTATTAAAGGAGAAATAGACATTCCCACATAAAATTAATATTTGAAGCATTATTTACTTTATAGTAATAGTATAATTTTTTATATAACTATTTGAAATTAACCTACTAAAACTAGCCTATTCCTAAGAATAAACATTCTGCAAACCAAACATAACCTTAAGATTGGTATATAAAATGAAATATAATCATATGAAATGAAATTAATTTTTTTTTCGTACTCATTTTCTTAACGGATGGCACTGAAAGGCTATATTTCTACTTCACACACAAACGTACCAAAATATTGTAGAATTACTGGACATCTAATGTCTGAGAGAACGCTTAAATTTGATTGTGTCCATCAAAATTTAAATTTAAAGTTTAAAATTTATATTCCCAAATGTTGCAGACAAATTTTTAGGTCAGTCCTTAATGCATTTTCATAGAGGAAAAAAAAAAGTCAAAAATTTTTTTTTTTTTCCAGATTATGGGCTTGAGAAAACAGTTTGGGCCAAGAGCCACTTTGGAAAACAAACCCCTGGGCCAGCCATGTTGGTAGTCACCGACCTGCCTTTTGATGCTCTTTCTTTTTTTTTTTTCTTGGGCCAACCCTCGTGGGCCTAGCCCTTCAGACCCAAGCAAGCTGAACTACTTCTCAACTGGACATTTGGGAACATGAGTTTTGATTGAAATTTCAAATACTCTTTCCCCACAATCCATGACTGTGATGGACAGATGAGAGAATTTATATTCTTCGCAGAGGAACAACCTTTTAATTAAACTGTCTTCAACAATACATCATATCATGTAGATTAAAAAGAAAAAAAGTGCCAAAAGAAAGTTTCACATAAAATTAAATACAAAGATTTATGCTCAATTATATTAAAATAAAATGGGTAGAAAACAAAGGTGATTAGGGTAGCAAAACGAGTTGGAACTCGACGGATTACTCATGACCAGTTCGTCTAAATCCATTCAAGTTTAGCATAAGGTGACCCGTTTATAAACGAATCAACCCGAACCAAACTCATTTAATAAACAAGTTAGGCAGGTTTGGATTAGGTATCCACCGGGTAACCTGTTTAATTTGATATATATATATATATATATATATATTATAAAAATATATTAATTAAAGAGATGTACTATTTTCCACATTTTATGTTTTTTTAAGATATTAATAAATAAAATAATAGAGTGGTGCTTTTTTTTTTTTTTATAAAAAAAATGTCACTATATGAAATATTTTAAGAAAATTAAAAATAAATAAATTATATTTTTAAACGAGTTTCCGTTTATGCTCCATTTATTAAATAGACGAGTTTGTGTTTATATGTTAGTTCCGAAACTCGCTAACCTTTTTGCCACCCCTAAAGATGATACATATATATTAATGGAATTAAAAATGTCACCTACACATAACAATGACATGAAGAAAAAAAAAAAAAAGGAAAAAAGAGAAAGGAGAGTAAAAGCAGCCATGTATTGACTTGGCTAGATAGAGATAGAGACATGCACTATATTCATATATATAATACCAAGCAGAACTACCATCACATGAATGAATCAATATTTATACACTTAAAATGCAATGAAAACATTTTTTTTTTTTTAAATACACATGAAGACCAATATATATACATGCATGCTAAGTGTGAGCACATGTCTTGCAGGAAGTGTCACGTTTTAAAAAAAAAAAAAATGAAATCTTCAAATTAGAATTATGAATATTATTTTGATTGACAAGACTATAAGTTCATTTATATAAGTAAAAAATGTGGAAGAACGTATTAGTTGGTAATTTAAGCCGACTTTTATAGTCAAATAACTCAATATTTATACCTCAATCATGATGAAAAAAAATCACTTATGAGTCGTTATAATATATATCTTCTAAAGTATTATGCTCGCAATGTCACTTCCCCCTCTTTCTTTTTTAATATACATATATCTTCTTCATCAGTTTCTTTTTGTTTATCATCGATCTTTGACTTCCATCTTCCTTTCCCTTATTTCACATAGTGCATTCGCGAACAACACAAATAGCTACTGTTGCAACATTTATCTTTTTAAAAAATAACAATTATAAAAAATAAGCTAGTTTCTATAGGCTTGATAAACTTGCAAAGAGCTCAGTCATCCTATTTATAATATAAAATTCCATTGGACTACTTTTACTCTATGTTTGGGGCTTAGAATTGATGCATTGGATTCAAATTTATGTGGATTTAAACCAAATTTAGTATAAATTTATATTGAATTTATTCCAAATATATCCACACAAATCCAAATCTAATAAAATTCATTTTCCAACACTACCTTACTATCATTGTTTAATTTAGATTGTGTCCTATAGATGACATCAAAGAAACATTAGGGATTTTGCTTCCTACAAGTACGAAAAACTATCAAGCCCTCAAATGTGAATGAGTCTCAAATTCCTACACTCATGTTGAGTTGGTAAATATATTTGCAAACTTGAAAATTTGGCATAATTGTGTCTTTACAATGTGAACTGAGCTTCACAAACTACACAACTAAGGTAAAATTGAACATACTACCGAAAAGGAATATCAAATATTAGTCAAACCCAAACCTACCACCAAAAAACATAGCTTTATTCCATATTCAAAAAATTTACATGAGAAAGTGTAACGACCCAAAAATTCATACCATTTTTTTTACACACACACACACACACACACACACACACACACACACACACACACATATATATATATATATATATATATATATATATATATATATATATATATAAGTTGTAAAACTATGTTACTCTGATACCCTTGATAAAATACACTATAACATCCTAATCCTAAAGTATCACCGAGGAATTCCTATTCATAAGAGTAGACATCTATGCAGCGGAAAATATAAAATCATATAACCATAATTACAATACCAGAATTTAGTATTTTCCCAAAACATATATATACATATATCTCCAATATTCTCCACTAGATCATCTAGGATTTACACCAAAATACGTCTCCCAACATACACTTACCCTACAGACAGGGCAGTACAAGATCTCCCCTATCTCCAAGCCTGATTTGCTCGTCTATCTGGTTCACCTAAAATTTTTAAATTACTAGGATGAGACAACTCTCAGTAAGAAGAAATATGCTATTACTAGTGTATGATAACTGAGTTTACATGAACAATATATTTTTAATCAACTGAAACTTAGATAACATGAAACATAATACATAATAAAACTCACACCTATGTAGTTTAAAATTCAACTATTACTGAACTTTCCATATAAACATACTTTTAGTATCTGTAGGTATATCTACTGTTTTATGTAAATCTATATATATACATAACTGTGAAAACTTTCTTGGATGGTTAACAGTAAGTCATGATTTGACTCCTCATGATAGGATTGTGCGGCCTGTAGGTGGAACTTAACACTGGTTGGCTTACCAGGATAAGTTAATTGAAATCTCTCTAGTCAGATCAACCACCTCAACTCGGACTGCAGGGGAGTCTCCAATACCTCCCTAGGCATGATCGACTACTGATAAAATCCATACACAATCTGAGATATGTGGTTGCATTTTGAACTAAAATAACTACGGTACCATGCTCTGAAATCTGATATGATTCATTAGGGTTTGATACTATATACAGAATCGTGGTACAACATATTACTGTTGTATCATGATTTTGTTTCAACTGTAATAACCATAACACTATAAAAGCTGATCTGAATAAACTATAATATTCAAATAAACTGTAATATATGAATAAATTGTAATATGTTATGATTTTGTAATCTGTATATCATGGTATTCTGTAAATGCTGTAAAATATCCTTCTGTGTGTATACTGTAAATCATAATTCTGTAATTTCTGTAAAAACATCTTTCTGTATATATATATACACTAAATTGTTATTTATTCATGTCACACAATTAAAAAATAAGACCCATGTGTTGTAATCTGTAAAACTATAAAATTTCTATGCTCTGATTTATTTAAAATCATACTCTGGACCCCATAAACAAATACTATGTTTTACTGATAAAATTTCTAAATTTTAATTAGCATAGCATATTTTTCTTATTTGATTCCTATGAAGCTTGCTAAAGCTCTAAATCTACGCCCCTGCGATGTTTGAAGTTCAAATCCCTGAAATTATATTTTTTCCAAATCAATCAACTCAATTACCAGAATATTATCAATTAATATTCCCTAGGCCCCAAAAACTCCAATTTAACCATTAAAACTAATATTTAACACCCTTACCTCGGTTTGGGGATGGTGCTCCAAAACCCCAAACTGAAATTCTGCTCTACCTTGGTTGCAGAGAATTTTCTCAGGAAGCTCATGGTGGTTACTGATCGTCAATCTGGGCTTTAACGGAGGGGAACTTGAAGGAAATTGGTAGGAGGGTCATAGGGTTTTTAGAGAGAGAGAGTAAGAGAGTGTTTTATTTTAATTTTTCAAATGAACTCTTGGGTTCCCCTTTTAAAAACATTTTTCCAAGAAAACCGTCGTTAGTTTTCTATTTAACCGGCCCAAATTTAGCATTTACCCTTTACCTGACCACGGTAATTTACCAAAATCGTCGACAGTTTTCTTTGCTACTCAGAAAACCGTCGTCGATTTTCCCTTTAACTAGCTCAATTTACCATTTTACCTATTACAAACCCGCGGTAATTCCATAACCGTCATCGGTTTTCTTATTCCTCAGCCAAAATCCATTTTTCCTCATTTCTTCTATTTTTATATTTTTCGGATCTCTACATTCTCCCCTCCTTTTAAAAATATCGTCCTCAAAATTTGTTGACTATACATGTTCACCATCCTCTAAGGAAAAAATTGATACTTTTTTTATTAATTACCCTTACTTATGATGAAGGAATACCGTAGTTACATATACGGTTTTGAGAGATTACAAGTATACACATAAAAGAAAATTCTCCCAAAGCCAAAAATAGTACCTATTCTATAATCTAAAGTACAACTTATACATACATTATCCCGCTCTGCATATAAAAAACTAAACTATATTTACTTTGTAGACACCCTACTTTTGCCCGATCCAAATATAACAAAGGGTTTACTATATATTATTATTATTATTACTACCTTCTTATTGTCATCATCATCATCATCATTATTATTATTATTATTATTATTATTATTATTATTATTATTATTATTATTATTATTATTATTATTTTGTTATCATTATTATTTTTAGTATTTTTATTTTCATTATTATTATTATTATTATTATTATTATTTATTATTCTTATTATTAGTATTTTTATTATCTTTATTTTATTATTACTTTACTATAATAATTATTATTATTATTTATTTTACTATTATTATTATTTATATATTATTATTATTATTGCTATTATTATTATTATTTATTTATTTTTCAATTATTATTATTATTATTATTATTATTAGTGTTTTGGGGAATGCCTGTATAAAGGCGTCATTCGCACAGGAGCAAAGTGGAGGTGGAGCCATTCAGAAAGACGAAAAAACCTAAGGCCCCCTGTTTGCCATCATGCTGCTCCCACTCTCTTCTCCCCTTCTCATCTCCCCAGCCACACACAGCCTCGCTTCCCTCACCATCTCTCTCACGTCGCACAGCCGCCGCACCATATCCTCTCTCCTTCTGCCATAGCCACTGCCCTCTGCCCCAGCACTGCACGCCGCCCGCGCCCCAGCCAAGATTTCATGCTCCGGCCACCTACCTCAAGCCTCGGCCGTGAAACTCGCCTAGCCACCCTTTCTTTCTCCGGCGAGCCTCACCGTTGCTCCTTGACAAGAGCAACCCCCCTTGCTGCCCCTCTCGCTACACAGTCACGCTCCACCATCACCATCTCCTCTTTCGTGTTGGGGTTTTACAGATCAAGTAATTAATGGATAAAAATAAATAAAGCACACACATACCAATATTGACACTAGAGTTACGTGGTTCGGCCAAATTCCGGCCTACGTCCACGGGAGCGAGAGATTACTATGTACTGGGAAAAATACAGAGGAGGAGGAGGATACAATCACTCAACTCTCTTATGCACGCTGCAACTCACCACACTCACTTCTCACTTCACATATATCACAACTCCACACACACATATATATATACACAAGGGGGAGCAAAAATTCAACGGGTGGTGGCTTAATGTCAACATGTCCGGCAGAGTAGGTGGAGCAGCAAAGGGTGACGGAGGAGCAGCCGGCGCCGTAGATGTTGAAGGAGCAGCAGCCGTCTGCTCTGACTGGGTATGGATCCATCAATTCTCCCCCTCCATACCCATAGGAGGAGAATAATATGTTAATCTTCAATTGACGTCCATCCCAGCTATATCCCTGCATAGCTGGAGCTTCTCATAAGTTACCCCCTTTGTTAACATGTCTGCCGGATTCTCTTTAGTATGAATTTTGACTAACTTCAACAGTTGTTGTTCCATCACTTCGCGTATCCAATGATAGCGAATGTCAATATGTTTTGTTCGGGAATGGTACATTGAATTCTTGCTCAAGTCCAGTGCACTCTGACTATCACAATGTACCTTGTATTCTTCCTGTTTGACTCCTAACTCTTGAAGAAACCGTTTTACCCACAACATCTCCTTCCCAGCTTCCGCTGCGGCAATATATTCTGCTTCTGTTGTGGATAGGGCAACACACTTTGGCAATTTTGACTGCCATGATACAGCTCCCCCTGCAAAGGTGAACAAAAAACCTGATGTGGACTTTCTTCCATCAAGATCACCAGCCATGTCTGTATCAGTGTAACCCTCCAAGATTGGTTCAGCTTCCCCGAAACATAAGCATAATCCCGATGTACCTTTCAAGTACTTGAGAATCCATTTCACAGCTTCCCAATGGTCTTTCCCTGGATTGGAAAGAAACCTGCTTACAACGCCTACAGCGTGGGCAATGTCTGGTCTCGTACACACCATTGCGTACATCAAGCTTCCAACTGCTGATGAGTATGGGACTATTGACATTTCTTCCCTTGATGAGTGAGACAACTTCTTGCTTAACTTGAAATGATTAGCCAGTGGAGTACTTACTGGCTTGGCACTTTCCATGTTGAACTTTTTGATTACCCGTTCAATATACTTCTCTTGTGATAACCATAGCTTTCTGGCTTTCCTGTCATGACGGATCCTGATGCGTAGGATCTGCTGAGCTGGGCCTAAGTCCTTTATTTCAAAAGACTTTGACAACTCCATCTTTAACTTGTTGATCTTGCTTGCATCTTGACCAATGATCAACATGTCATCAACATAGAGTAGTAGTATGACAAGACTACCATCCGAAAATATTTGAACATATGCACACTGATCTGCTGTAGTCCTTTTGTATCTGTGACTCACCATGAAAGAGTCAAATTTTCTATACCATTGTCTCGGTGCTTGCTTAAGGCCGTAGAGACTTTTCTTCAACCTGCAGACTAGGTGTTCCTTCCCTGGAACTTCAAATCCTTCTGGTTGCTCCATGTAGATGTCTTCTTCCAAGTCTCCATGTAGGAAGGCTGTCTTCACATCCATTTGTTCAAGCTCTAGATTTAACTTGGCTACTAATCCGAGTATGACTCGAATTGTTGTCATTTTCACTACTGGCGAAAATATCTCGTCAAAGTCAACACCTTTCTTCTGTTCGAAACCTTTGACGACCAATCTGGCTTTATGCGTCACAATTTTTCCACTACCATCTTTCTTAAGATTGAACACCCATTTGTTCCTTAGTGCTCTCTTCCCTTTGGGAAGTCTTACCAGCTCATACGTTTGATTCTTATGTAAAGAATTCACCTCTGCTTTCATAGCTTCTATCCATTTGACTTTGTCGGTATGAGACTGGACCTCTTGGAAACTTTCTGGCTCCCCCTCATCAGTGAGTAAAAGATATTCTGATTCTGGATATCTTCTCGACGGAATCAGAACACGACCTCTTTCAGATCTTCTGGGCTCAACTTCTTCTGGAAGAGGATATACTTCATCATCTGACTGATGTGATGATTCTGCAATTTCTGGTGGAGGGGGTTGTTTCTCCCCCTGCTCAACACCGTCTACATCTGTTTCCAAAGGATCATCCTACAATTCTCCATGGTTTGTGGGAGAATATGTAGGATCTGTTACAATGACTGGAGCACTGGAACTAGGCTATTTAGACTTTGTTTGTGGTTCAAAGTCCTCAAACACCTGGTTTTCATGGAAAACCACATCTCTCGATCTAATGACCTGCTTCCTCTCTGGATCCCATAATCTGTAGCCGAATTCATCATCTCCATAGCCAATAAAGATACATGGAATAGACTTCACGTCGAGCTTTTGCCTCTGTTCATTAGATATATATGCAAAAGCTTTGCACCCAAACACTCTTAGATGAGTGTAAGAAACTTTTCTTCTGGTCCATTCTTTCTTTGGAATTCCAAAATTAAGTGGTGCTGACGGTGATATGTTGATAAGGTAACATGCGGCACGAACAGCTTCCCCCCAGAATGGCTTAGGTAATTTAGCCATACTGAGCATACTTCTAACTCTCTCCATAATGGTCCGATTCATTCTCTTAGCTACACCATTATGTTGTGGGGTACGTGGGACCGTCTTTTCATGCCTAATACCACGTTCTGTATAGTATGCTCTGAACTCGTTGGAAGTATACTCGCCTCCATTGTCTGTCCGGAGGCACTTCAATTTCTTCCCTATTTGCCTCTCCACCATAGCATGAAATTCCTTGAAATATTTAAATACCTGGTCCTTTGTTTTTAGAAAATATACCCACACCTTTCTTGAAGCGTCGTCAATAAAGGTAACAAAATACCTGTTGCCGCCGATAGATTCTACTTCAATGGGTCCGCATACGTCAGAATGTACCAAACTCAATGGCTTTGACCTTCTCTTCATAGAGGAACTAAATGAAACTCTATGCTATTTCCCAAATAAGCAATGATCACATGGGTTTAAGGCAATACCTTTTGTGATTTTGATAAATGCCTTCTTCGCCAATGTAAAGAGCCCTTTTTCTCCCACGTGTCCGAGTCTCTTATGCCATAGGTTTGGTGATGCTTCATCTTCCACTGCATTGATGGCATCAGTACAAATCTTCACCTGCGTTTTGTACAATGTGCAGAAAATGCGTCCTCGTGCTATTGCCAAATTACCTTTTGATAATTTCCAAGCACCTTTCCCAAAGTAGCTTTCATAGCCCTGTTTATCAAGGGCTGCACCAGAAATAAGGTTTAGCCGAAGGTCTGGGACATGTCGCATATCCTTTAGTGTTATGGTGCAACCAATATTGGTCACAATCTGCACGTCTCCGATTCCCACGATCTGAGAAGAACTAGTGTTCCCCATCTTTACTGTACCAAAATCTCCAGATTTATACATCGTGAAGATATCTTTGTGGGGAGTGGCATGGTAGGAGGCTGCTATGTCTACCACCCATTCAGTGTCGTGGTTCCCAATATGACAACATGCATCTTCATCAATTGAGAAAACTGATATATCTTGAGTTAAAGTAACCGAGTTCTCACCTTCCTCCTTCTTTTGTTGCTGGCGGCTTTGACCATGATCCCGTCGAAATTTTTGACAATCTTTCTTCATGTGGCCTTCAATGCCACAATAGTAACAAGAGATTTTCCCTCTCTGCCAATTTTTACCATCACTGAATCTGCCGCGATCCTGGGATCTTCCTCTAGATTTGCTTCTACCTCTGCCTCTACCTCGACTTCTGGTACTGGTACTTTCTTGAGGTCGGCCTCTGGTTTCAGTAACAAAGGCTTGTGACTGATCTGCACCTGTTTCTTTTCTCCTGGCCTCTTCGTTTAATAAGGCATCTTTTACCATCACCATGGTAAGTTTGCCGTCAGGAGCTGAATTGCTGAGAGTAATAACTAATGTCTCCCAGCTGTCTGGTAAGGAGCTAAGAAGCAGCAATGCTTCTGCTTCATTGCCAAGATCCATCTTCACAGATGAAAGCTGATTTACTAGGTTTTGGAACTCACTAGTATGTTCAGCTATAGAAGTCCCGCTTTTTAACTTCAGATTAACAAGCCGTCTCATTAACATGGCTTTGTTGCGAGCAGTCTTGGCCTGGTACATGTTTTCCAGCTTCTCCCAAAGACTATAAGCATCAGTCTCTTGTGGGACGTGATGATATACATTGTGGTCAATCCATTGTCTGATTTGACCAATGGTCTTCCTATTCATTCTTCTCCAATCATCATCTTTAACGGAATCTGGTTTCATACCTTTATAATCCAAAGGATCTGCCAGATCCTTACAATTAAGGAGATCCTCCATCCGAGACCTTCACAGAGTGTAATTGGAGGCTGTGAGCTTGATCATAGTACCCGAGTCTGACTCCTCCATTGATTTTAAGCACTAACTTGCTTGTACAAAAAAATTGGGGCAGAATCTCAAGAAACCGAATGTACGGTTGCGTCCGAAACGGTCGAAAACCCTGGAAATGGCTTAAGTTGTTCGAAAAACGGACCTGAAATGCCTTTAAAAAGCCTGGTCAAACTTCGATCAAAATTGGTCAACTCTTGGTCAACTTGTGCTGACGTGGCAGTCTGCTGATGTGGCGCGTGGGCCCATTACTGACGTTGCACTGTGGAGCCTACTGATGACGTGGCACTATGGGCCCACTGTGGGGTCCACTGCTGCGTGGCGTGGGACCCGAGCTGACGTGGCAGGTGACTCAGCTGCTGACGTGGCGCTGACCGGGCTGCTGACTAGGCACCACGTGTCGCTGACTGGCGCGGGTCCCGGCTGACGTGGTTGGGTGACGTGGCAATGCTGACTGGACGCTGACGCTGCTCGGGTTCTGGGTGATGTGGCGCTGACTCAGCTCGTCTTCAACCTTCCGCCGTCCGGCCGTTCGCTCACCGGCGCGTGGAATGATCCGCCGAGGTCCTGCCGGCGCTTGGAAGCGCGTGAGACTACTTCCCGAACAGTAGCCGGCGCGTGGAGGTGCGTGTTGGCGCGTGGAAACGTCTCCTGGAAGTTGGCGGCGCGTGCGGGCGCGTGCGGTGTCTTCTGAGGTTGTTTGGAGCTCCGGTTGACACCGTTTGCTTCGTCTTGACGAGTGGAGTTCGTTGGTAGCCTCAAAATTAAATTTTAAGCTACTGGACAGAGGCTCAAAATCTGGGAATTTTCTCCGATCTGAAATTCTACTCCAACAATACGCTCTGATACCACTTTGTTGGGGTTTTACAGATCAAGTAATTAATGGATAAAAATAAATAAAGCACACACATACCAATATTGACACCAGAGTTACGTGGTTCAGCCAAATTCCGGCCTACGTCCACGGGAGCGAGAGATTACTATGTATTGGGAAAAATACAGAGGAGGAGGAGGATACAATCACTCAACTCTCTTATGCACGCTGCAACTCACCACACTCACTTCTCACTTCACATATATCACAACTCCACACACACATATATATATACACAAGGGGGAGCAAAAATTCAACGGGCGGTGGCTTAATGTCAACATGTCCGACAGAGTAGGTGGAGCAGCAAAGGGTGATGGAGGAGCAGCTGGCGCCGTAGATGTTTAAGGAGCAGCAGCCGTCTGCTCTGACTGGGTATGGATCCATCATTTTGCTGCCACTGCCCAACTCCAGCCACAGGACGCCTATGGCCGCACACAGCAGCTACGCCGTTGCTCTCCATTCGCAACTCTGCAGATCCTGCCTCACTACTACCAGCAGCAGCCACCAACTCCAGCAGCAGAAGGCCATAGCCATCGCGATCCTGCTCCAGCACCGTTGCCAACCCGTCAGCTCCATCGTCTCCCATTGCCACACCACCACGAGCAGCACCTGAGCTCTGCCCCGCCGGCAGCCACCGAATCCCAGCAGCAGTAGTGGCAACTCCAGCGACACCTCATCCTTTTCCCCTCTCTTTTCTCTTCTCTTATCTCCTTTCTCCCCTCTATTCTTCCCTAATTTCCCTTTTTCTTCCTCTCTGTTCAGGTTGTTCTGCAGCACCTCTCTTCCAGCCACACTCGCGACCCCGACAGACTAGTCAAGAGTTTCTTTCGAGAAGAATAGTCACTAGAGGTTCTCCATAGCCGCACCAACAAACGAGGAGCTCCATGTCGCTGCCTTCTCGGCGACAGCCACGGTAGCCACCTGCACACACACACACACACTGTACACAGACAGAACACACACACACAAGCACCCAGCACACACATGTTGATTTTTATTTATTATTGTGTTAAGTTTTTTTTTAGTTATTTATTTTTTGTGTTATTAGTATACATGTTAACTGATTAGGGGAAGTTAGTATTATGTTTTAGGTAATATTTACATTTAAGCTATTGTATACATGCTGAATGATTAATATTAGTATGGTAGAATTTTTATGGATATTATATATTCATTATGTTAGTATTTTGGAATTAGCATCTTAATAATATTGTATATTTATTATTGTGATAATGTGGTATTATATATTTAATAGTCTAGTGTGTTGTATGTTAGTATTATAACAATTTTAGTTATATGTATATCACATATTAGCATGTTGGTAAATAATACATATTTAGTATTTTCATATATATATATATATATATATATATATATTGAATATTACATATTTAGTGAGTTAGGGTTTAATAGACATTATATATTTAGTAGATAGCATTTTAATCACATGTTTAGTATCAATTGTTTTTAGTATATTAATATAGTTAGTATTAATTGTTAGTATCTTAGTATATTTAGTATTGACTATTTGTAGTATATTTAGTATTAATCATATTAGTAGGATAATATATAGAATATTATGGTATTACTATTATGCTCATATTAGGTATTATTTATTAAGATACTTTTTTATTTTTTTATTTTATTCTAATATATGTGGTATTACTTTTTATAGTATCTTTAGCATCTTAATATATATATATATATATATATATATATATATATATATATATATTGTATTATGGTATTTCATTACTTATTTTGAGATTTGTTATATTAGATAGGTGTTGCTTATTATCCTATTATCATATATTAAAACCTCCAATACTAGTATTTTCCTATAAAAACCCTATAAGATTTCCAAAATTTGGGAGTGTACTTTCCTAAGTATTTTCTTGATTTTTATTCTTATGATTTTAATGCTAGGGTATGAGCTTTCGGGCTTCACGTACCTTTAGTTAAGAGGGAATATATATAGTACATATATTTTTGTATGATTCACTTATTTATTTATTATTTTATTTATTTATTTATATTACATGTATATTTGTAAATCTACTAATAAAGGAGTAATGTAAAAGACTTTTTAAATTAACTTGGGGATAATTCCAAATTAGTTAGGTACCGTTCGTAAGAACGGGCGCGTAGGGGGTGCTCGTACCTTCCCCTCGCGTAACCGAATTTCCGACCCCAGCTCTGGTAACGTAGACCCACTCTACCCTTAATGGGGTAATAATCATGTGTTTCAACAACACTAAAAGGTTAGTGGCGACTCCGATATTCTTATTTTTTCCAAAAATATAAAACTACATTTTTCATTTCGCCGCCCGGGGCACACGCGCGTTGAGACATTGCAACAGCTTAGCGACTCCGCAGGGGACATTTGAGAGTCGAGCCAATAATTAATTAGGAATTATCTCAATTTAAATCTATTAAGTCTTTTAATTACTCCATTTTTGTAAATAAAATACCCCTATATTTGAATAAAGTAATTTGTTAAAATTATAATACGTTTGACTTAGTAAATATATATATGTTTCCATAGTTGTAGATAGCTTGGAGTTAATAATCATAGATACCTTAATTAATGTTCCCATATATATAGATACCTTCATGATGTGAATATTACTTCCCATATAGGTAGATACCCTTTATTAATATGAATATTACTTCTCATATAGGTAGATACCCTCATTAATGTGAATATTACTTCCCATATAGATAGATACCCTTTATTAATGTAAATATTACTTCCCATATAGGTAAATACCCTTAATTAATGTAAATATTTAGTTTTCATATAGGTAGATACCCTTAATTAATATGAATACTTGGTTTCCGTATAGATATTAATGTGAATGTTTAGTTCCCATACAAGTAGATATCCATAATTATGTGAATATTTAGTTTCCATATAGGTATATATTCTTAATTTATGTGCATATTTAGTTTCCATATAGGTAGATTGTGAACATTTATTCCCCATACATGTGAATATCCTCGCTTCAATGTGAATGTTTGTTACTATATCTATAAATATCCTGGGTTTAAAGTGAACATTTAATATCCCTGGTGTAATGTGAATATTTGTTTCCATGATGGTTCAAGCATGTGATTTCCTGTAAATACTCTATTGCTATGATTATTGAATAAGCATGTGATTAATTTTGAGATAGCATGTGCATGCATGTGAGGTAGTGGGATTAGGCTAAATTTAGGGTTCACACACTTTCACACTCTATACCCAAGCTTTACCTGTTAGGATTAGATAGGGGTGTAATAGCGTTAGTCTCTTCGTGGCAGGGCTTGATGGGACCTGTGAATCACTCCGCTCAATTTAAACTTTGTCCAAACCCCTTTAGGCAAGGATGGAGATTAGATTGAGAACCTTTTATCAATAGGAATTAAAGCCTATCCATACATATTTGTATATAGTTTTCCTTAACTAGGATAGGACCATGAAGAACCCTGTATATACGTACCTACCCTGGGGTGGGACAGGAGCCACATCCTTCTCTATGTATGACATGTTGTATATATGTTGTGAGATACCTTATATTATACCATACATTTTGCATCAATTTTAGACTTACATACTACTTAACTAGTGTTCTGAAAAAGCCCAATAATGAGACCATGACCCATCCTTTCAAAAAATGAAGCACTTGGCCCAAGTAATTTAAAATACGGGTCGGCCCAACCCTTTTCAAATAACTCGGGCCCAATTTTTTTTAAGAAATAACAAGCATAGGCCAAACCTTTTCCTATGTAAAAGCTCGGCCTAGGCCTAATTTTTAAGAAGGGTCAAACCCAGATTTCCAAAAATGGGCTTCGGCCCTATTACCTAAAAATCCGGGCCAACATTTTCTAAGCAATCCAAACCCAAGTCCTTTTTAAACTAGGGTCTGATCTCATCATGAAATAGCTTGAAGCCCATATTTTAAAATACTTGAGGTCTAAGTGCACATTAAAGTCCACAAGCCTGCATTAAGCAAATCCAATGGGTCAACTAGCTTGGGTCAACCCCAACCTCAGATCATAATATGACCCTTCATAGAATCTAAGGTACATGGACAGTCATCAAGGAAAGGAATGGTTAAAGGAAGAATTGAATTGAAATTGTGGTCTATCAATGGTTGTCTTAATCTTGAAATATTTCATTAGCAAGATGTTTCCAGAATTCTGGAAAAGTAGTTATTTAGGTTATATCGCATTCATGCACTTCATTTCATGCATAGTCATGCACGATATGTTGCATACATGTTCATATCCCTATTGGTATGTATTCGTGCACTAGGTACACCCATGCATAAACACCCATTGCATAGCATAATCATTCCATGTTCAATTTCATAACCATGCATGCATAGTCATCTCCAATGGGTCAATAATCATATTCCAATTGTCTGCAAAATCATGGGCCAAGGTGGCAAAGTTAAAGATCTGGGATTCCAGTATTGAGTAGAGCAAGATTATCTCTCTACAGAGAAAGGTTAGGATCATGGAAACTCATTGCGTGATCATAGTAGGAATGTAATAAATGCCATTGGATTGGGAGATTGATTGGCATTCAACTTTAGAAGTGAGCTCACATGATACAGAAATGATATGCTTGATCACCTATGGGTGATAACAAGAGGAATGCATCTATGTTTTTCATTTAAATCATTTTGAAATTGAATGAAATAAGAATGTCTTTCGGTCTCATCTCATTTTATCCTCCTTGAACCATTACCTTGTGCCAAATTTTGTCCATTTTTGCTTGTATTTTGTGTAAGTGACATAGGAAATAATTTTATCAGTACAAAGGACTTGGAGCCATGAGTTGATTTCAAGGGTCTATTCAATGGGGCAAAAAAAAAAAAAAAAAAAAAAGGAAAAAGAAAAAAAGAAAAAAGAGAGAGAGAGATGAAGAAAAAGCCTCCAAGATGAAGTAAAGAACGCCACTTCAAGATGTTGTCAAGGAGCTTGGTGGGATATGGGTTTCAAAATGATGAAGAGTCGTAGGAGAAATATACAGAAATGACTTATCAAGCTTGGTCCTACATTTGTTTGATGAAATTGATAAAAAGCCTCTTATCTTTATTATCTAAGTTATGATTGGTGTCTTAAAGGTATAATGATTATATTCTGATCAAATGAGGGATGACTATCTTTGATCGACCAGTTTTCCCATAAAGAACCAAATATTCATTTATCATTTGCTAACCCATTTTGAGCTTAAATGTCAAACCAGTTTTTCTTAAAAGTCAGTACTCCAGAAATTTAATCTGGGTTTGGGTCTCCTAGTGTTTGGCAAGTCATTTGAGATAGTAATCATTACCAAAAGGATGGTAGGCCATGTTTTTGCTACCCAAAAGAAAGTCAAAAAGAAATCCCTTGCAAGCCATTTTTGAGCCTGAAAAGTTCTTTTCTTGATTAACCCGTCAAAGGATCACACCTCACACTGGGGCAGTTTTTAAAAGATTAATCCCAATGAAGTTCAAATGAAAATGAAGTTAAAATTCCTTCATAAAAGGAAAAGCAAAAGTTGCAAAAAATGAGGAAGAAGAGGATAAAAAAAATAAAAAAAATAAAAAAAGAAAAAAGAAAAATAAGGGACATGATTCATATGTGATCTTTGACTAGTTGAACACTTGTGATAAGATTGATAAATTTTGAGCCCTATTTAAATCTTTCTTTCTTTAACCCATACCCTTAGCCTACATTACAGTCCAAATGAAAGTCCTGACCAGATTGGCATACATTGTTGTCTCAAATGATTCGTCAGACTCACTCTTGAGTCTAAATTATGTAATGACCTGATCTTGGAAAGGTACGTAGGCAGTCTGTTCTAATGACAAGTTCAGTCAATACCTTGAAAATGCTTTGCCACAAATTGGGGCATAAATTTTTATTATAAGATGGGGATTTTTAAGCCTTAGTTTCCTTGTTCTTGGTGAAACCTAAATCCTAAGCCTACATTTCATCTCATGTCTTAAAATCCACCTTGAGATTAGAATATTCATCAGACTACTTAATAAGACACTAGTTATAATTCAAGATAGAGAGTTTGAAATAAGCTTGAAATAAGTAAGTGGTGATATAGTGGAAGAGTTATGGTTATAAGGTCACAAAAAAAAAAAGGAAAAAAAAAGAAGGAAGGTTTGCCCATTGATATGATTCTCTAAGCTAGCAAAGTTGCATTAGTGTCAAAGTACTGGTAAAATTTGTCTCCTATTTAAAAAGAACAGAAAATCAAGCAAAGACAAGCAAGTTTGTGCATTCCGTCCATATTCCTATTGAGATTGAGCTATCTGATTGCATGCTTATTTATTTAAATTTCAAAGAGATTTTAAAACAATAAGGATGCAATCCAAAGAAGATGCTTGTAGAGAAAGAGTAGCCTAACTGGGGCAAATGTCATGTTAGGTTTCAAAGATCCGCTTATTCAAGAAGAATTGAGTTTTAGTGGGACCCATTCAAGCACCTTCTTACCAGATTGGAATATGAAAACAGGGCCAAGATCAGCTATAAATCCATTCAACTAAGCTAGATTTTGTAATCGAGTTTCATTTAAGCCAAGCCAATCACCTCCATGGCTGGATGAGTCAAGAAAATTAAAGCCAAGATTAGTAACAAATGATGGTAATTGGGGCAAATTTTGGTTTGAGTTTTGTCTGGACTAATTCCGATACCTTCATATCAGAGTGCACAATGATAACATAGCCAATATTAGTGGACAAGGATCGAAACTGGGGCAGTTTTTAAGTTCTATTGGAGAGAACTCAAGAGCTTTTAGGACAGAACAAAAGTCGAAAATAGGGCCATGACCAGTGGCATGTAAACACTAGGGCAAATTTTGAGTGCCTTTTGGAATTTGAAACATGGCCAGAATCAGCGGCAATTTGGAATTTGAAAGCACACCCAATATTAGAGATTGGTTTTTCGATTACAAGCACGTTGGAAGGAGAAAAGATTCATGCATTACCATGCATTTCATGCATTGCATATGAAAGAAAATACAAAGGGCATCTCATTCAACATGCATACATCTTTTCATTCATGCATCATTATGCACACATAGCAACATATCACTGCATTCTAATATCTTAGGTAGTAACATGCATACATATAGCAATAGAGCACCATTCATTCATACTTACCTGGTTGAATAAACTTCTGAATAATTCTTTTGCATCCTTGACTGAGCCATTCTTGTCTAAACATATTTTGAAACTGGGGCAGCTGACCCAATGCACAGATTGACATACTTTGAAACTATGGCAGTTGACCCCAGGAAGCAATTGATGCATTGGTTGTTGAGTCTCAAAGAGGGTGATCTAAAGATAGCCAAAGAAACTCGGGATTTCATTCCCGATCGTTAATCCCCAGTGGAATAATTTTGAACCCTACACCTGAGGACATGTTCTAGAAGAATCTTGGGAACTTGCACCCAATTGATCACCCTTAGTAGGGTAACCATTTTCCAAAATATTGACCTTCCAAAAGAACTCGGGACCTGGCACCCGATTGATCATCCAAAGTAGAGCAATTCTTCAGGACTTTGAACCGTACACTTGAAGATATTTCCCAAAAGATTTCGAGATCTCATACCCAATTGATCATCCATACAGAGTAGCCATCCCCTGTTCCAAATTGAGTCATCTACCTTGAAATTAGGGCCTTGTCCCTCGCGTCCAAATATTATGTTGTTCGGATCACCTCAAAACCTTCTTTATTATCTCATTCATGCGAGTAGTTTTATCCAAATTGTTTTGATTATCTTATCCACATCTTATTGACCCTTCGCGGTCTCATTGACCCATCACAGTCCCACCTTATTGACCCTTCGCGGTCCCACTCTTATTGATCCTTCGCCGTCTCATCTTATTAACCCATTGCAGTCCCACCTTATTGACCTTTCACGGTCCCACTTTTATTGACCCATCAGGGTCCCACTCTTATTGACCCTCCGCGGTCCCACTCTTGTTGACCCTTCGCGGTCTCACCCTAATCAACCTTTCGCGGTCCTAACCTTATTGACCCATCGCGGCCCCACCTTATTAACCTTTCACGGTCCCACTCTTATTGACTCATCGCAGTCCCACCTTATTGACCCATCGCGGTCCCACGTTATTGACCCATCGCGGTTTTACTCTTATTGACCCATCGCAGTCCCACTCATATTGACCCTTCGTGGTCCCATCGTATTAACCCATCGCGGTCCCACCTTATTGACCCTTCGTGGTCATACTCTTATTGACCCATCGCGGTCCCACCTTATTGACCTTTTGTGGTCCCACCATGTTGACCTTTCGCGATTCCACTCTTACTGACCCTTCGCGGTCCCACCTTATTAACCCCTCGTGGTCCCACTCTTATTGACCCATTGCAGTCCCACCTTATTGACTTATCGGGGTCCCACTTTCTTGATTCATCGCGGTCCCACCTTACTGACCCTTCACGGTCCCACCTTATTGACCCATCGTGGTCCCACTCTTATTGACCCCATCGCGGTCCCACTTTATTGACCCATTGCGGTCCTACCTTATTGACCCATCACGGTCCCATTCTTATTGCCCCATCATGGTCCCACCTTATTGACCATTCGCAGTCCCACGTTATTGACCCATCGCGGTCTCATTCTTATTGACCTATCGCAGTCCCACCTTATTGACTCATTGCGGTCCCACCTTATTGACCCTTCGCGGTCCTACCTTATTGACCCTTCGCGGTCCCACTTTATTGACCCATCGCGGTCCCATTCTTATGGACCCATCGCGGTCCCACCTTATTGACCATTCGCAATCCCATTTTTATTTACCCTTTGCGGTCCCACCTTATTGACCTATCGCGGTTCGACCTTATTGAACCTTCGCGGTCCCACTCTTATTGACCCATCGCGGTCCCACTCTTATTGACCCATCGCGGTCCCTCACTTATTGACCCTTCGCGGTCCCACTCTTGTTGACCCTTCGCGGTCCTCTCTTATTGACCTTTCGCGGTCTCACTCATGTCGATCCTTCGCTGGTCATATTTGGGAAGTCACACTTTGTTCTTTTTTGTTACATTTGGCCCGGTCCTAAATCGGCGTCTTTTATCTTTACACGTTGGTTGCTACAAATAACTTAGGAGAGTTCGTACTTTTACTTTGAAACAACGAAGCCTACAAAGAGGGGCGGCTGTAGACACCCTATTTTTGCCCGATCCAAATATAACAAAGGGTTTACTATATATTATTATTATTATTATTACTACCTTCTTATTGTCATTATTATTATTTATTTTTTTAATATTATTATTTTTCTATTATTATTATTATTATTATTATTATTATTTATTTTTGTTATTATTATTATCATTATTTTGTTATCATTATTATTTTAGTATTTTTATTATCATTATTATTATTATTTATTATTATTATCATTAGTATTTTTATTATCTTTATTTATTATTACTTTACTATAATTATTTTTATTATTATTTATTTTACTATTATTATTTTATATATTATTATTATTATTATTGCTATTATTATTATTATTATTATTATTATTATTATTATTTTTTATTATTATTAATACTTTTAGGGTTTTGGGGAATGCCTATATAAGGCTTCATTCGCACAGGAGCAAAGGGGGGGGGGGTGTGGAGCCATTCAGAAAAACGAAAAAACCTAAGGCCCCCCATTTGCCATCATGCTGCTCCCGCTCTCTTCTCATCTCCCCAACCACACACAACCTCGCTTCCTTTACCATCTCTCTCACGTCGCACAGCCGCCGCACCATATCCTCTCTCCTTCTGCCATAGCCACTGCCCTCTGCCCCAGCACTGCACGCCTCCCGCACCCCAGCCAAGATTTCATGCTCCGGCCACCTACCTAAAGCCTCGGCTGTGAAACTCGCCTAGCCACCCTCTCTTTCTCCGGAGAGCCTCACCGTTGCTCCCCAACCCGATCACCCTAGACACGAGCAACCCCCTTGCTGCCCCTCTCACTGTACAGTCACGCTCCGCCATCACCATCTCCTCCTTCGCTGCCGCTGCCCAACTCCAGTCGCAAGACCCCCACAGTCGCACACAGCAGCTGCGTCGTCGCTCTCCATTCGCAACTCTGCAGATCCTGCCTCACTAGCACCAGCAACGGCCACCAACTCCAGCAGCAGAAGGCCACAGCCATCACGATCCTACTCCAGCACCGTTGCCAACCCGTCAGCGCCGTCGTCTCCTATTGCCACACCATTGCGAGCAACACCCGAGCTTTGCCTGTCGGCAGCCATCGACACCCAGAAGCAGCAGTGGCAGTGGCAACTCTGGTGACACCTCATCCTCTTCCCCTCTCTTTTCTCTTCTCTTATCTCCTTTCTCCCCTCCATTCTTCCCTAATTTCCCTTTTTCTTCTTATCTGTTCAGGTCGTCCTGCAGCACCTCTCTTCCAGCCACACCCGCGGCCCCGGCAGACCAGTCAAGAGTTGCCTCCGAAAAGACTAGTCACCAGCAGTCCTCCACAGCCGCACTAGCAGATGAGGAGCTCCATGCCGCTGCCTTCTCGGCGACACCCATGGTAGCCACCTGCACACACACACTGTACACAGACAGAACACACACACACAAGCACCCAGCACACACATGTTGATTTTTATTTATTATTGTGTTAAGTTTTTTTTTAGTTATTTATTTTTTGTGTTATTAGTATACATGTTAACTGATTAGGGGAAGTTAGTATTATGTTTTAGGTAATATTTACATTTAAGCTATTGTATACATGCTGAATGATTAATATTAGTATGGTAGAATTTTTATGGATATTATATATTCATTATGTTAGTATTTTGGAATTAGCATCTTAATAATATTGTATATTTATTATTGTGATAATGTGGTATTATATATTTAATAGTCTAGTGTGTTGTATGTTAGTATTATAACAATTTTAGTTATATGTATATCACATATTAGCATGTTGGTAAATAATACATATTTAGTATTTTCATATATATATATATATATATATATATTGAATATTACATATTTAGTGAGTTAGGGTTTAATAGACATTATATATTTAGTAGATAGCATTTTAATCACATGTTTAGTATCAATTGTTTTTAGTATATTAATATAGTTAGTATTAATTATTAGTATCTTAGTATATTTAGTATTGATTATTTGCAGTATATTTAGTATTAATCATATTAGTAGGATAATATATAGAATATTATGGTATTACTATTATGCTCATATTAGGTATTATTTATTAAGATACTTTTTAATTTTTATTTTATTTTATTCTAATATATGTGGTATTACTTTTTATAGTATCTTTAGCATCTTAATATATATATATATATATATATATATATATATTGTATTATGGTATTTTATTACTTATTTTAAAATTTGTTATATTAGATAGGTGTTTCTTATTATCCTATTATCATATATTAAAACCTCCCATACTAGTATTTTCCTATAAAAACCCTATAAGATTTCCATAATTTGGGAGTGTATTTTCCTAAGTATTTTCTAGATTTTTATCCCTATGATTTTAATGCTAGCGTACGAGCTTTCGAGCTTCACGTACCTTTAGTTCAGAGGGAATATATATAGTACATATATTTTTGTATGATTCACTTATTTATTTATTTATTATTTTATTTATTTATTTATATCGCATGTATATTTGTAAATCTACTAATAGAGGAGTAATGTAAAAGACTTTTTAAATTAACTTAAGGATAATTCCAAATTAGTTAGGTACCGTTAGTAAGAACGGGTGCGCAGGGGGTGCTCATACTTTCCCTTCGCGTAACCGAACTCCCGACCCCAGCTCTGGTAATGTAGACCCACTCTACCCTTAACGGGGTAGTAATCATGTATTCTAACCACACTAAAAGGTTAGTAGCGACTCCAATATTCTTGTTTTTCCCAAAAATATAAAACCACATTTTTCATTTCGCACACGCGCGCTAGGATGTTGCGACATACTTTACCTGAATTATTACCATTCCTTTTTTTTTTTTTTGTCTAATATTGATCACCACTGAACAGATGTGGGTGTTTCTGTTTTATCTCCTTCTTTAGCTCCCACGACGCCTCCTCTACTACATGATTCCTCCACAGGACTTTTACTAGTTAAATTTTCTTGGTGTGCAATTCCTATTCTTTTCTATCTAGAATCTGCGCTGGTGTTTTCTCATAGGCTAAAGTATCTCTAAGCTCTATATCCTCATAGCTGATCACATGGGAAGGATCTGGGACATATTTCCTCCGCATGGAAACATGGAATACGTCATGAATCCTCGATAGAGCTAATGGTAAAGCTAGCCTATAGGCGACTAGACCCACTCTCTCAAGTATTTCAAATGAGTCAATAAACCTAGGACACAACTTACCCTTCTTCCCAAACCTCATAGCTCCTCTAAGCGGTGCTACTCTTAAAAATACCTGATCTCCCACATCAAACTCCAACTTCCGATGGCAAGTATCTGCGTAGCTTTTCTACTGACTCTTAGCTGCACTGATTCTGTCTTTAATAATTCGAACATTATCGTATTCCTACTGCACTAACTCTGGTCCTAAAACTCGCCTCTCACCCATTTTATCCTAGTATAGTAGAGAACGACACCTCCTACCATATAATGGCTCGTAAGGTGCCATCCCGATGTTGGCTTGGTAGCTATTATTATACGTGAATTCAACCAATAACATATATTAGGTCCAACTACCCTCGAAATCCAGCACACATGCTCGCAGCATATCTTCAAGTATCTGGATCATCCTCTCCATCTATCCATCAGTCTGAGGATGGAAAGTTGTGCTAAATGATAATTAAGACCTCAAAGTTTCCTACAAACTCTTCCAAAATTGCAATGTAAATCGCGGGTCTTGGTTTAAAACTATGGATACTGGAACACCATAGGGTCGAACTATCTCCTGAATATATAACTCTGCCTGTCTCTTCATAGAATAGTTGACTCTAATAGGGAGAAAATCAATCGATCAACGACCACCCAAATAGCATTCTGTCCATGCAATGCTAGCGGTAACCTTGTAACGAAATCCATGGATATATGATCACACTTCAACTCAGGGATGTAGAGTGGCTACAATTGTCCCGTTGGTCTCTAGTGCTCAGCTTTTACTTACTGGCACATCAAACACTGCTTCACAAACTCAGTTATCTCTCTCTTCATGCCGATCCACCAGAATGACTCTCGGAGAACCCGATACATTTTAGTGCCTCCAGGGTGCACAATGTAAAGGGATCTGTGTGCCTCCTTTAGGATAGCCATCCTAATCTCAACATCTACAGGTACGCACAGCCTAGTACGAAACCTTTGAGCTCCATCATCTGAAATACTGAACTCCTCCTTGTGTCCATCTTGCACTTTATCTATCAGTTTTACCAATTCTGCGTCATTCCTCTGAGCAGCTTTGACCATCTCCTGCAAGGTAGGCTGTAATACTAGGTTGATAATAAATGCCTAGTGATCATCTTCTACTAGCTCCACACTGAGCCTTTCCAAATCAATTTGAATCGGATGCTGAATCCCCACTGCTGACAATACTACTTCCATTGATTTCTGACTCAGAGTATCAGCCACCTCGTTTGCTTTCCTTGGGTGGTAATTGATAATGCAATCATAATCTTCAATGAGCTCCAACCATCTTCTCTGCCTCATATTCAACTCTTTCTGGGTGAATAAATACTTCAAACTTTTATGGTCAGTGAAGATCTCACATTTCCCACCATAAAGATAATGCCTCTAGATCTTTAGAGCATATACCACGGTAGCTAATTCTAAATCATGTACCAAGTACTTCTTTTCATACTCTTTTAAGTTGTTGAGAAGCGTAAGCAATAACCTTCCCATGCTGCATCAACACACACCCAAGTCCCTTCTGAGATGCATCATTGTATACAACAAATCCATCATCTCCCAATGGAATAGATAATACCGCTACAGTGACCAGTCGCTGATTCAACTCCTGGAAGCTCTGCTCACATTCATCGGTCCATTCAAATCTCACATTTTTTCTTGTGAGTTGTGTCAATGGCTCTAATAATCTGGAAAATCCATCCACAAAATGCCGAAAGTACCCTGCTAGGGTTAGGAAACTCCTGATCTCCTCTACGTTCCTCGGTCTCACCCAATTCACCACTGCTTCTATTTTACTCAGATCTACTGATATGTCATCCTTAGAAATCACATGCCCGAGAAAAGTGACATGCCTCAGCTATAATTCATATTTTTTGAATTTAGCATAAAACTTCTTTTCCCTTAATATCTGCAATGCCAGCCTTAGATGGTCCTTGTGTTCCTCAAAATTCTTCGAGTAGACCAGTATATCATCAATAAATACCACAACAAACTGGTCCAAGTACTGATGGAATACCCGATTCATTAGGTTCATGAACGCTGCTGGTGCATTAGTTAATCTAAACAGCATTGCTAAGAACTCGTAGTGCCCATACCTAGTTCGAAAAGTTGTTTTCAAAACGTCCTCTACTTTAACTTTCACTTGGTGATATCCTGACCGAAGGTCAATCTTGGAGTAGACTTGGGTCCTCTAGAGTTGATCAAACAAATCATCAATTCTGGGAAGATGATATTTATTCTTGATTGTCACTTTATTTATCTCTCTATAATCAATGCACATCCTCACAGTTCAGTCTTTCTTCTTTAAGAAAAAGAATGGTGCTCCCCAAGGTGACACGCTAGGCCTGATAAATCCTTTATCCGACAACTCATGCAACTGGTCTTTCAATTCTTTCAGTTCAACTAGAGCCATTCTGCAGGGTGCTTTAGTTATCGGTGTTGACCCTAGTAATAAATCCATGAAAAATTCAATCTCTTAATCTGGTGGTAAACTAGGTAATTCCTATGCAAAAACATATGAAAATTCTCTTACTACTGGAATATCAATTTGTTTCAATTCTTCCTTTGGCATCTCCTTAATATAAGCAACATACCCCTGACCACCACCATGAAGCAGCCTCCTCATTTGAATAACCGACACTAGCTATGGCAAGGCGCACACACGTGATCCCACGAATCTAAATTCCTGCTCACCTGGGGGTGGTATGAAGATCACTTCTTTTTTATGGCAATCAATGCTGGTGTAATTAGCTGCCAGCTAGTCCATACTCAATATCACATCGAACCCCTAGATGTCTAATACCATGCGTTCAGTTGATAATACTTTCTCTTGAATGCCCACTGGATAATTTTTAAGTACCCTCACACACCTCACTATTGATCCAATCAGCGTGGATACTGATAACTCAAGATCTAACAAATGTGTCTCAACCCTAAATAGTTTAACATATCCCAATGACACGAAAGAGTGGGTGGCACCTAAGTCAAATAAAACAATGGCTTTATATGGTCAAGCAATAAGAATACCTTTCACAATGTGTCTGGTAGCGTTAGCGTCTCTCGGCGTCAGCACATAAACTATCACCGGAGTTGTATTTCTCTGTTGGCCTCCTCGGGGTGCTTTATAACCTCCTCAGAATGGTCTGGGAACTGGTGCGTGGGTAGGCGGTCCCTGACATGATCGTGCCATATGGCCGAGTCTCCCACACCGACAGCATACGTTCTCTCCCATCCGGTATTCTCCCATATGTCTCCGGCTACACTTAGGGCCGGTGGGATAATTCTGATCACCTTAGAAGCCATGGTGTCCTAACATCTGCCTCTGGCCTCCACTGTACCGGTATCCTCTCCATGAACCTCAACTAGAACCAACTTGAAAACCCAGAGGCGTGGGCCTCTTTCTCTGGCTCATTGTTTCCACATCCCTCTAATTGCTTTCCTATGCTACTGCAACCTTGTCTATTAATTTAGAGAAATCCTGTACCTTTAGAACTGCTACCTATTTATAGATTTCACACCTCAAGCCCCTTTCAAACATCATTGTCTTCTTAGCCTCGTGTGGTACTACGTAAGGAGCAAATCGTGACAGCTCAATGAACTTTGTCGCATATTGCTGAACTATCGTCGGCCCTTGGGTCAAACTCAGAAACTCCTGCACTTTAGCCTTTTTTCCCTGATAGTGGTGAGAAAATATCTATTGAAAAATACATCCCTAAACCAGTTCCAAGTCATAGCCACTAGTATGGGTCTCTACTCCTCCAATAAATTCATAGCCATTCACCATCTCTCGGTGCAGTGGAGCACTGTTAGAACTTTCTCAATCTCATGCATTCAGTTCTCAGCATTTGTAGGATCATCTCCTCGTGAAAACGCTAGAGGGTTCATTTTGGTAAACTTCTCTATCATACACCCTTGGGCTGTAGATGGGCCTCCCTTCCTTGGAGCTCCATGCAATCTCAGTCATAACTTGTTGAGCTATGCTACGAAAAACAACATTTGAATCTCCGCTGCCCATGCTAGGAGTCTTTGCACCATTATCACAGCTAGGGTGAGCACTACTACCTCCAAGGTCCATCCTACAATAATATTAAATTATTTTGAAAATACGAACCTCACAATGCTATTCTTACATTAATCTAACTAAGATATCCTTATACCACCTATCACTAATTTAAGGTCTAGTCCTACCTTATGGAAATTGTAACCGATGATAGTTTACTATCGTTTTCCTGAAATCGTCACCCCAGGAAAATCATAGAACCCACCCTGAAGTTCCTGCTTCCAAATTGCAGAACAGAACCCTAAATTCTCATCATAATTTCCCAATATTAACTTATTGAAATTCTGTTCTATCCCAATTTCTATACTTCTCAAAATTCAATTCCTATATTCTAGGATTGTTTTCCGCTGTACACTAGAGTCTACAGAATCTAGCAACTTAGGCTTTGATACCAAAATTGTAACAACCCAAAAATTCATACCATTTTTTTTACATATATATAAAAGCTGTAAAACTATGTTACTCTGATACCCTTGATTAAATATACTATAACATCCCGATCCAAAGTGGCACCGAGGAATTCCTGTTCATAAGATTAGATACCTATGTAGAAAAAAACATAAAATCATATAACCATAATTACAATACAAGAATTCAGTATTTTCCCAAAACATATATATACATATCACTCCAGTATTCTCCACTAGATCATCTAAGATCTACACAAAAATATGTCTCCCAACATACACTTACCCTACAGACAGGGCAGCACAAGATTCCCTTTATCTTTGAGCCTGATCTACTCGTTTATTTGGTTCACCTAAAATGTTTAAATTACTGGGATAAGACAACTCGTAGTAAAAGAAATATACTATTACTAGTGTGTGGCAACTGAGTTTACATGAACAATATATTTTTAGTCAACTGAAACTGAGATAACATGAAACGTAGTATATAATAAAACTCACACCTATGTAGCTTAAAATTCAACTGTTACTGAACTTTCCATATAAACATAATTTTAGTATTTGTAGGTATATCTGCTGTTTTTTTTGTAAATCTATATATATATATATACACATAACTATGAAAACTTCCCTCGATGGTTAACTTTAAGTCATGATTTGACCCCTTATGATAGGGTTGTGCGGCCCGTAGGCAGGACTTAACATTAATTGGCCTACTAGGATAAGTCAACTAAAATCTCTCTGGTTAGATTGGCTGCCTCAACCTAGACTACCGGGGAGTCTACAATACCTCCCTAGGCACGATCGACTACCGATAAAATCCACACACTATCTGAGATATATGGTTGCACTCTGAACTGAAATAGCTACGGTACCATGCTCTGAAATCTTATCTGATTCATTAGGGTCTGATACTATATATAATATTATATATATATATATATATATATATATATTACTGTTTTACCATGATTCTGTTTCTACTGTAATAACCATAACACTGTAAGTGCTGATCGGAATAAATTGTAATATCTGAATAAATTGTAATATGTTATGGTATGTTATCTGTATATCATGGTATTCTGTAAATGTTGTAAAATATTCTTCTGTGTGTATACTGTAAATCATAATTCTGTAATTTTTGTAAAACATCTTTCTGTATATATATACTGTAAATCATGTTACTTTGAAATTGGTGTAAATTCTGTACTAAACTATTTTTTACTCATGCCACACAATTAAACAAATAAGACCCATGTACTGTAATCTGTAAAACTGTATAATTTCTATGCTCTGATTTATTTAAAATCATACTCTAGACCCCATAAACAAATACTATGTTTTATAGATTAAATTTCTAAATTTTAACTAGTATAATATATTTCTTTTACCTGATTCCTATGAGGTCTGCTAAAGCTTTAAATCTATGTCCCTGCGACGTTCGAAGATTAAATCCCTGAAATTATATTTTTCTCAAATCAATCAACTCAATCACCATAATATTATCAATTAATATTCCCTAGGCCCCAATAACTCTAATTCAACCATTAAAACTAATATTTAACTCCCTTACCTCAGTTTTGGGTTGGTGCACTGAAACCCCAAACTGAAATTCTGCTCCGCCTAGGTCGCGGAGAATTTTTCCAGGAACCTCATGGTGGTTCTTGATCGTCAATCCATGCTTTAATGGAGTGAGAATCGAAGGAAATTGGTGGGAGGACCGTAGGGTTTTTAGAGAGAGAGTAAGAGAGTGTTTTATTTTAATTTTTCAAATGAACTCTTGGGTTCCCCTTTTAAAAACATTCTGCTAAGAAAACTATTGTTGATTTTCTCTTACTCTCAGAAAATCGTCGCCGATTTTCTATTTAAGCGGCCCAGATTTACCATTTACCCTTTACTCAGCTGCGGTAATTTACCAAAACCATTGACATTTTCTTTGCTACTTAGAAAACCGTCACTGATTTTCTCTTTAACTGGCTTAATTTACCATTTTACCTGTTACTGACCCGCGGTAGTTCCATAACCGTCGCCAGTTTTCTTTTGCCTTCAGAAAACCGTCGCTGGTTTTCTCCTTCCTCAACCAAAATCCATTTTTTCCTTATTTCTTCTACTTTTATATTTTCTGGTTCTCTATTGAAAGTATATTCAATTTCATAATTATTACAAAATGCAAGTTGTAAGCATTTCTACCATGATTAATAAAATATACACATAAGCTATACATACATTAGTAACTTTTAACTTTGACAAAGACATTGTACTCAACACAACACAACATGCCTAATTATAAACAAGGAAACAACCATGTGTGTAATTTTATAAATCTAGAATGTAAAACATACATTTTTTAATGGTTAAGCACATTTGTGCATTTAGAAAAAACATACAAGAAAAAAATATAATGGAACTAATGACTAATAATACAAATATTAACTAAAAAATTGTCAAACTTGTATAATTTCTATTACACGTTTGTGTAAATGAAATTGTAAGTGGAATTCTTTGGAAGTATTCACGTTGCAATCATATATGCTTACATAGTGTTGGTGTGCATACAGTCTCACATCGCCTTTGTGGGTAGTTCCAAGCCAGTATAAGATCCTCTTAACTTTCTCTCCTTCATACCTAGGTTTTGAGGATGAGCTCTCTGACTTATAAGTTCTAAGTCCAAAGGCATCCGTCATTTCATATCATATCATGGTTCTAAACTATGCAACAAATATGTTGGTTGATGACATTTGAATTGGAAAGTCATAGATAATAATGTTTATGTTAACAGAACTTGAAGTCTTAGAAATGTTAAGAAGTTGGAATTGAAATGTATATTTTGTGAAAGATCAAAAGCTATCGAATTTCTTAGTGGAATCAATTAATTAATGTTTTTACTTGATCTTAAGGTTTTTAAATTAACTAATCTTACAATAAGAATGTCACATTTTTACACCACAATCACAAATCACAAATTATTAATGCATATTATACCAATTGCATGATTTGTTATAATATTGAATTGTCGAGCTTATATATAAGCCATTTACCCAAATCAAAAATTTTTTTTTCAAAGGTAAAAATTTTATTCACGCATATAATAGGAATACAAGAATAAAGAAAATAAAAATAATTTAAAAAGAACAAAAAGAAAGAGAAAACAAGAAATGAGAAAAAAGATTCAAACTCTAGGATTAAACAAGCCAAAGAAAAGAAATCTTTTAAAAGAAAAAAAATGATTTTTTCGGGAGTCTAGCTCTCCTCTTTTAAAGCAATATCAATCACTCTCCTTCTAAACCTCCCAAACAAATAAGAGGGAGGATCAACTATCATACTTTCGATCTATAGGCCTTTATATTTTTTAAATGACAAGTGCACAAGAGATCAAAAGTAGAACCCGTAGTAATCCAATAAATGTAGCAAGAATTCAAAAAACAAGTCTAAATCTCGATAGTAAACAAATAATGTATAAGTAAATGATTCAAAAATTTCTCAACACTCTTGTCAAAGAAATTAATATTAATTAGGTATTAATTTGTAATTGAATGAAGCAAACTTATCACAGGAATTGATGCTCAAAGGTTGTAGTTGTGCTATACATAATTGCAATATTTATTTTATGAAATTGAAAGGTTGGGGGGAAATGAAAGTTTATGTGACTGTTCAAGTTTTCTTGATATAGGTGACATTCAAATTGAATTGCAAAGGTTCAAAGGACATTTTGGGAAGCATATAATTTGTTCAGACATATTAGGAATTGACAATAAAAAAGAAGGGCACCTAATGGTACTTTGGCTATTTTGAAATTTGTCACCTAAGGACCACCAAAATTTAATTTTAGTCTTTCAGGAGTAGTTCAACTGATAATTAAGATATACCATAATATTGATAGGAAACTACATTTAACCTTTTCAGTATCAAACTTCAAACTTCTAGTCCAGCTACAAGGTAACATAAATTTACTCCCCCTCCTTCCCCCCCCCCCCTCTCCCTCCCTAAAGAAAAAGAGATGCACTCACACGTTACTTGCACTCACACGTTACACACATTTAAATTTAATTGGAACAATAATAATTGAAACGAACATCCTATACTTATGCATGGAATTCTCAACTTTAAATTAAGTCTTTGTTTGGGTAGAGATTCAAATATTAAAATGTCATAGTACTCATGGAAGCTCCATTACTAATGTTGTGCAAATCAACGGAAAACCAATCAGATCTTGTAATGCAGCAACTAACAATGAATAATATGGAAACACAATCACACACATATAGTAAGGAAAGCAAATAAACAATGACACAAGAATTAACATGGTTCGAGAATGTGCCTACGTCCACGGGAGCAAATGACGGCTTAAATTCACTATCTATCTGAACCAGGGTTACAACATTATATATATGCTAACTCTACATGTACAAAGGGATTAAGAAGTTCCCAAAATACCCATGTATCAATTCTCGGAGGATTTCCCTCTGAATTCCAAACCTATTGATCTTCCCAATTCAAAATTCAAAACCAACGCCAAAAAAAACTGCCGAAGGTTTCTTCCTAAGGCTAAACTGTTGATGTAACTGTCAACCAAATCGTCAACTTTTTCTTCCTGCAGTCCAGCTTTCTTGTTTTTTTTTTCTTAGCATGTTTTCTATGTATATGTGTTCCACTCAATATGAGCCACATACTCCACAATCTCCACCTTGGCGAATATTCACCCCTTAGGAGAAATACGAAAACATAAGTCGTAGCTCCACTTGAGATAATAGGGTGAGATGCCTCCCATCTAGCAACTGGAGACGTTGATCAATTCCAAGCAATGCTTGAACTTGTTCGTGGGAACAAGCTTTGTCATCATATCTATTGCATTCTCAGAAGTGTGAACTTTCTCAAGCAATAGTTCACTAGAAGAAACTAATTCCCTGATCCTGTAAAACCTCTCATCTATATGCTTGGTCTTGACATGATACACCTAGTTCTTCCCCAAATAAATGACACTCTAACTATCACAATGGAGCTAAACTCCACCTTATTGAATACCCAGCTCCTTGACCAATCTTATAAGGCACAATGCTTCCTTGGCAGCCTCAGCCACTACCATATACTCTGATTCAGTTGTAGATAATGCAATTAGAGATTTAATCATGGACCTCCAACAAATAGGCCTTCCCACAAGAGTGAATATATACCCTGTGGTAGACCTCCTGTCATCCAAGTCCACTGCATAGTTTGGATCCAAATATCATACCACCGAGGGATCACCCTATTATCTACTAAACATGATGTCATAGTTTGTAGTACCCCTCAAGTATATAAAAATCCATTTGACTACATACCAATGTTATCTACCCAGATTTGAAAGAAACTTGCTCACCACACTAACAGTTTGTGCCAGATCCAATCTTGTACAAACCATAACATACATCAAGCACCTAGTGCACTGACATATAGGACTTTTGACATGTCATGAACGTCATCGTCTGCCTTTGGCCACTGGGCGGTAGATAACCTAAAATGATTCTCCAATGGTATACTCATTGGTTTTGCATTATCCATGCTAAGCCTATCCAACACCCTCTCAACATAGCCATGCTAAGATAAACACAATCTTCTGCAAGCTTTATCCCTACAAATTTCCATCCCATGAATCTTTTTGGCCGTGTCCAAATCTTTCATGTCAAATACTTTGCTTAACAAGGTTTTCAAATTGTTGGCATCAATCATATTCCTTATAGCAATCAATATGTCATCCACATAAAGCAACAGAAAAATAAATGAACCATCATCAACACTCTTCACATAAATGTAGCAATCATACTCACATCTTCTGTAGCCAATCCAAATCATGTAGGAGTCAAACCACTTGTACCACTGCCTTGGAGACTTTTTTAGCCTATAAAGTAATTTCATCAATTTACAAACCAAATGTTCCTATCCAGGCTGACTGAACCCTTCTGGTTGTACCATTTAAATCAGCTCCTCCAGATCACCATGGAGAAACGTTGTATTTACGTCCATTTGCTCCAAATGCATATCAAAATGTGCCACCAATCCCAACACTTCCCTGATGGAAGTGAGTTTGACTACTGGGGAGAATATCTCATTAGAATCAACCCCTTTCCTTTGTGCATAACCCTTTGCTACTAATCAAAACTTGAATTTTTCTCCTTCCTTTTCTGATGCCACTTCTTTCTTCCTATACACTCATTTGCAACCTATCGTTCTCTTCCCCCCCTAGAAGCTCTAAAAACTCCTATATATGGTTCTTATGCAAAGGCTCCATCTCCTCCACCATAGCGCCCATCCATCTACCTTTCTCTTGACTGTGCACCACCTCTTGCAACCTATCGTTCTCTTTCCCTCTAGAAGCTCCAAAAACCCCCATATATGGTTCTTATGCAAAGGCTCCATCTCCTCCACCATAGCGCCCATCCATCTTCCTTTCTCTTGACTGTGCACCACCTCTTGAAAAGTAGTAGGATCCCTGCTACTAGTAATGAGTGCATAAGAAACCAAATAATCAAATCCATAATTAGGGGGTGGCCAGATAGTGCATCTGGGTCTGTCTATAGCTATACTGTGGTACTACTAGTCTCCTGAGCTAGAACTCCATGCGTTCTAAACATTGTCATCTCCACCTTGAGTCTCTAGCTCCACCTACACCACATGCTCATTGCTGTTGCAATTTTCTGGCACCTGTTTCTCTTCTTCTCTTTGAGTACACTACAACATGGTTTTATCATAAAAAACTACATCTCTACTGATCACCACCTTATTTTCCATAGCTTGAACTCTTTCACCCCTTTTTGATATCCCAGAAAGATACACTGTCTAGACTTTGCATCAAGTTTCGATCTTTCCTCACTAAAAATGTGCACATAGGCTAGACATACAAACACTTTCAAACCAAAGTAGTCTACCACACTACCTGTCCACACTTCCCCTGTGACTTTCCCATCTAGTGCTACCCTTGGCGATTTTTTAATCAAAAAATAAGTCATATTTACTGCCTCTGCCCAAAAGTTCTTTGCAAGCCCTACATTCAACCTGAGAAACCGAGCTCTTTTAACTATAGCTTGGTTCATCCTCTTCACCACACCATTCTGTTGTAGGGTCTTGCATATTGTGAAATTTCTCCTAATGCAATGCTACTCACACAACTCCATGAACCTCGAATCAGTGTACTCAGTACCATTGTCAGACCTGGGGCATTTGATTTTTCTCTCGGTTTGGTTTTCCACTTCAAATTTCCACAATTTAAACTTGAAAAACATCTCTAACATGTGTCGCATGAAGTACACCCAGACCTTTCGTGAGTAAACATCAATAAAACTTATGAAGTACATATGTCCTCCTCGTGATGCTACCCTTACCGGCCTCTAAACATCTGAATGAATGTAGTCAAGAATTCCCTCTGTCTTGTGTGTGGTTGTCATGAACTGCACCCTACTCTATTTCCCAAGCACACAATACCTACAAAAATTTAGCTTGCATGTTTTGACACATTTCAAAAGATTTTTCTTATAAAGCTCTATCATCCCACGCTCACCTATATGCCCTAATCACATATGCCACAAGACAGCAATATTTGGCTTAGACCCTACAGTTGCAGCTCCACCTACAACTGTGCTACCTAGTAGTGTATAGATATTCCTTGGTAATTTCTGCCCCTTCATCACGGTTAAAACACCTTTACTCACCTTCATTACCCCACTTGCAGATTTGTAACTAAATCCATTACAGTCTAAAGTGCCTAATAAAATAAGATTCTTCCTTAACTTCGATATATGCCTTACATCACATAATGTTCTCACAACACCATCAAACATTTAGATTTTGATATTTCCTATTCCGAAAATTTTGCATGAAGCATCATTTCCCATCAAAGTAGAACCAAAATTTACCAACCTATAATTGGTGAGCCAGTCTTTGTTTGGTGTCATGTGATAGGAGCATGCCAAATCTAAGATCCAAGAATCCATGAGACGATTTGAATTGGATGAAACCAAAAGCATATCACCATCACCACTCTCTGAGTCTCCTTCTTCCACTATATTTGTAGATTTTGATGAACTCTCTTTATTTTCTACATTCTCCTTCTTCCTTTCTCGAAAATATGGTTTTAAGTGCCCTTTTTTCCCGCACTTAAAACACTATATGTCCTTCCTCTTCCTGAAATTGGACTGAGACTAATTGTTACTCAATCCACTCCGAAACTTGCTTATCCCACGATCCCGGTTACCCTTCACCACAAGCCCTTCACCTTGTGAATTCTCATTGGTGGCTTTCTTCCTCTAATGAAAACCCAAAAGGGCACTCGTGATATTCTCTAATTCATTCCCCCTGTCAGAGTCGTAACCAAGTTTTCATATGTAGAAGACGAAGGTAGGGAATTCAGCAACATCATCTTGTATTCGTCTTCAAACTTCACATCAACCTGCTTCAAATAACTAATTATCTCATTGAACACATTGATGTGTTGATTCAGATCCAAACCCTTTGACATTTGAAGCCCATATAGTTTCTACTTAAGATACAACTTGTTTGTCAATGACTCGGACATATACTGAATCTCCAGCTTCAGCCAAACTATCGTTGGAGATTCCTTATCCATGACATGATACATCATGTTATCAACCAAAAAAAGCCTGATAGTCACCACAACCTTCACTTCCAATTCCTTCCAACTATTTTTGTCCATGCCTTACGACTGCCTTCCGTATAATGCCTTCATCATACCTTACTACACTAACAAGTCCTTAACCCTCCTCTGCCAAAGTTTGAAATTTCCTGATCCATCAAACTTAACAATGTCAAACTTTGCTAAAAAATCCCAGCCATTGTAACCAATAGCTCTGATACCAATTTGTTGTGCAAATCAATATGCAACAAAAAACCAATTGGATTGTGTATTGCAACAACTAACAATGAACAATACAGAAACACAGTTACACACAAATAATAAGGAAATAAGATAAACAATGACACAAGAATTAACGTGGTTCAACAATGTGCCTATGTTCACGAGAGCCAGTGGCGGTTGAAATTCACTATCTATCTAAACCGAGGTTACAACATTGTATTATATACTAACCCTAGATGTACAAAGGGATTAGGAAGTTCCCTAAATACCCTTGTATCAATTTCCAAAGGATTTCCCTCTGAATCCCCAACCTATTGATCTTCCCAATTCAAAATTCAAAACCAGCACCCAACAAAATCGTTTATGGTTTCAACAAACCATTGACGATTTCTTACTAAGACTGAAATCGTCGATAGTTTAAGAAAAAACATCGAAAATTTCTTGCTGAGGCTAAACCGTCAATGTAATCGTTGACTGTTTCTTCTTGCAACCTAGCTTCCTTGTTTTTTTTTTTTCTCAGAATTCTTTCTCTATATATGTGTTTCACTTAATATGAGCCACATACTCCAACAACTAATGAGATATACATACACACATACACACTACACACATAGAGTACAAATGGTGCTTACTAGTTAATCGACTAATTTAAGACCAAGTCATGTTATAATATGACACAAGCTCATATGGCAAGTGTTTATTAGGTGAAGCAATGTGGGTGTGTCATTACGGGCACATGTTGTTTAGCATTTTCCATTTGAGACCTCTTCCTCATGAATGGGCATGTCGAAAATGCCCTTCTTAGACTAGGATTCAACGACCAATCTCAAGTACAAACTAGATCCATCACCCTCTTCAATATGGAGCTTATTAAGGAGGTCCTGGTGGAGGAAGTTGCTAATGTTGAGCATTGTTGCTTCAACCACATCCAAGAGCTTGGTGTAGGTGTATCCCATCCATTGAGATGTGTTGACTAGTTGTTACCTTTAGTAAGAATGGTATTGAATAGAACAAAATCAAAATTTTCACTTGATTTATGCATGTTATTTTTTTATTTTTTTCATTCCATTAATTCTATTAAGCAAATCAAACTAGCTAAGGCTTTCCGTTAGACTGATCTAGAGGAACATGTTTCTGTGGAAGAAAGCACAGAAGTTAATTTGTTTTTCAATAATAGTTTGTCAATTGTCATGTCCTTGATGTTAGAGTAAATCAAGCATGTTTTCCATCAATAGCCTTATCTCCACTCTCCACTTCTCTCTTTATTTTTTCAAGTGTTTTTTTCCTACTTTTTAGGGTCAAGAATTCAACATGTATTACCATATGGAAGACACACAACCATGGTTGAATTATTACAATGTATAAGTTAAAAGGTGATCAAATGATTAGGAAAAACAAGACGAACCAATTAGATGCTATTTAAGGTTGTAAGAGGAAACTAAGGCTTCTTGTAGTAATCAAAACCACACAAACTGTCTTGGTCTATATGATGAAAAAAAATTATGCTTAGTCCAAATTTGACCACTAACAATTCTCATTATCATGCCAAGCCATGTTGAAATTCTTTTGCAAGTCTACAATCATTGTAACGACCCGAAAAAAAATGGTATTTAAATAATAAAAAGGAAGGGAAATGGAAACCGGAAACAGAAGGAGGTAGTCGATGCGGGTACGACAGGAGCTTGTCGATGGGGCTAGAATTCGTCGACGAGAAGATACCGAGAGAGATTTTGGGCAGTCTGAATTTTGTCGACGAGGAGTGAGTTTTGTCGACGAATTTTTTACAAGACTCATCGACGAGGTGACGTGACTCGTCGACGAATCCCGTAGTATAAATAAGGATTAAACGTAATTTTCAGTCATTTTTCCTACGCAGAACTTCCCACTCTCTCTCCCTACGGTTCTTCCTTATTCTCTCTTCGATTTTGGGCCGGATTTTTGCCGGTTCGACGATCTGAAACCACCACGACGCTCTTGGGAAAGTTCTCTACAAGTCTGCCGGAGCGGATCGTCGGTGGGGCTGAGGTGGAAACCATCCTAAATCTAGGGTAAGGCTTTCTACTCAATATTTGGATTTTTGACAGTTGAGGAAAGTGTTATACGCATAGATATACTGAACTTTAGTTCTGGGGAATGTTGTTTCCAGGGTGTTGAGTTGAAAATCCTATGGGTGCGAAACGGATTTTCTTAGAGGCTTTTTAGGAATCAGGTAAGGGGATAAACTAAGCTAGTTCTTTTTAAGAAAAATATTTGTATATATAGAATTTGATTTCAAGAAAGTAAATATGTTTATATATATGATTTATATTTGAGAAAACACTATTGAAAATGATGGTATGTTGAATATATAAAAAACCTGTTCAGTGTGGCATGAGTATAAATTGTTATGAAATACTGTTTTCGAGAAATGTGATTATGATACGAATTTTTATAATGGAAATCCGGCGTACGGGCCGAGATTTTTATATGTTTTTGTCAGCGTACGGGCCGTGCTATGTGTATAATTTGCCAGCGTACGGGCTAAGCTGTGGATGTATTTTGATGGCATACGGGCCGTGCTATGGATGTGATTTACCAGTGTACGGGCCGTGTTATGATATGATTTGTCGGCGTACGCGCTGAGCTATGGATGTGATTTGCCAGTGTACGAGTTGTGCTATGATTTGCCGGCGTACGGGCCGAACTATGGTAAAATATAAAATACCAGTGTACGGACCGATGATTTTCATGATATACGTATATATGCAAAATGATATGATTAATTTGATAATTAATGATATGAGATATCCATGTATCACAATTTCAGTATATGTTATATGAATCAGAACCTGGTTGACTTGGTCTAGGCTAGCACTTGCACGATACCGTTGCTATGTGTCCATGGTCTTCAAGATCATGATATTTGTGTTAATGCCGCTGTACGGAGTGGTGTGAGATTGGATGGTCGATGTGGTTTTTAAGAAGTGTGTGAACGCCCTTGGTGTACGGACCAGGTCAGGCAGACCCATCAGACTTACAGACTGTACTTTTGACTTGACAGTGGTCGGCCAACCATTGTCAGGTCCCGCCTTCGGGCCACACAACCCAGTCATGTGGGGGTAATACATGACAACAACCAGCTAACCTACTAGGAATGTTTTTGTATTATTATTATTATATGAGATGAAATATGTTTATGAAAATGCAGTATGTTCTGCCATGTTTTGATGATAAATATATGTTTTCCCATATTTGATAAAATAATTACTGAATATGTTCTGTATGGTATATGTATGTCACGGAATACTCATGTTGCCACACACTGGTATTAGTTTATTTCCCTTACTAAGAGGTGTCTCACCCCAAAATTTTATAAACTTTCTAGGAGCCCCTGATAGGAGAGCGAGTAAAGTCCTGTTGATCTAGAGCTATTGTCTGCCATTTTTGAAGGGTAAGTTTTAGTAGGGACAGTTGGATTTTTGTGGGAAATGTCCCTAGATTTTGTTTTGGGATGTATATACTGGAATACAGTGGATATAGTGACTCTGGTATTTGTGGTAATGTGATGGATGTCTTTGTATTTATAATATTGAGATTATATGTTTCCTGCTGCTTAGGCTTCCATACTGTGTTACTGATATATCTCTGGTATCCACGGGTTCAGGTGGATTATGATCTGCTGAGATTTGTAATATTGATTTTATTACATTCTGGTAAAAAAATATATGGAAAAATTAAGCAGGTCGTCACAATCATTTTCTTTTTTCATCCCCAAATATGTTAATTAAACATTAAGCATTAACTATGTTAGTCTCCATGCTTAAGTTTTACAAATTTGGTTACCCAACTAGCATTATTTATGGTTTATTTAGTAAATTTTTCAAGTGATCTCTCTATGTATTTCAAGGAAAACTTGGCGAAAGATCACATGAAATGCTAATTAACGAAGAAAATTTGTGGGTTTAGAACTATTGTGTGTTGCCTAGTAATTAATTGGATGAGGGCAATGATATTATGGTTCTAAATGAGCCATGAAGTAATAAATAAATAAAAAAAAAAGCGAAAAGCCACTATTATACTGATAGAGGTTGCCCAAATGAGTGTCGAGCAAGGCTCACATTGCTAAACTACACCAAATTGTCATGCAGAAGGTGTGTTGAGAGCTTAAAAAAATGTCAACCTAAGAAACAAACAAGATATCCACAAGATCAGTTAAGAGGTTTCACTGTGCATAATTTCTTCCCAAGGGACGATAAATTGAAGAGTTGACCGCACAAACATTCCAAAAAGGAGTGAACAACTAGGTTATAAAATTGATGAGGTAAATTGTAATAAATGGAATCTTTTGGAATCCAACCACATGGAAAGTATTATTTAAAAAATCCATGTAATTGGGCAAAAGCAGCGTGCAAGATAATGTAATCTCTATGATTAAGTAGAATTTGATTTAGTTTGAGAATATCTATTTAATAAATGTAAAAATTACTTCTACACAAACAATTAGCCTAGAGCTATTAGCTTTTAGTATAGCCATACTGCCACTTTATCTCTATCTCCCCATCTCTCCTCTAAGTTCTCTCATCTATATTCCTTCCAATATAAACCCTTTTACTTCCATCTTTTCTCCCTCCCAAAAAAGATACTTTTCTCTAACTTTAATTTTTCAAGATGACCCCCATTGTAAGGATTTCCATACTTCAGAGGGAGTAGGTTGGCATAAGATCCCAGACATGCTAATTTTTTCATTCCATCACTATGTTTAACCACCACCTACATCATTCATTCATTCATTCACAAACAAATTACCATCCATCATTCAAAGGTTGTAAATTTCTAAACATCTTTTTGGCATGCTTGATGGGACTTACTATGCCGCTATTCCCCATAGAAATTAGAATGGGTGTTGGCGTTGAAGCAAGTCTAAAGGGCAATAATAATGTGTGAATGACGATAGAAATAATGACAAAGAGAATGTGGCCCCTAAGACCATGCCTAGAGGGAGGGAGCACAACAAGGATCCAATTAGCTCCAATTCCACTGTTGGCAACACCTGTTGGCTAATTAACAACTACAAATCTTCTCATCTTCCTCTTCTTCTTTCTTCTTCTTCTTCTTCTACTTCCCTAGGCTGGTCCTATTCTGGTTTTTGTGGTCAAGGATAGATGAGAGAGAAATGTAGACACAGAGAGAAATAAGATTAACGAAGGAAAAAAGGTGAGAAAAGAGGAATGTCATAAGAGGAGAAGACGTTACCTTAATTGGGATGACATTAAGCATAATTCCCAATGTTGCTTGAACAATAGGAAATTTGAAGGATTTCAAATGCTAAACCAAGCATAATCCATATCATAATTGATATCTCATTCAATTAATGAATATCGTCCCTTGTGTGAATTGTGGAATCAAATTGAAGTAGAAAAAAAAATCAATATAGGAATGTAATTACTACTCGATTACAATTACTACGTTTGTCCAATAATACTTAATAACAGTAAAGAATTTGTAATTTCAATTTCTTTTCGACGTTTAGTATTTTTTTTTATGGTGGCTCTTAAGGAAAGAAAAATAACTCATTTTCCAAAAATGCCGCAGTTATTTAACTTTGTTATCTTTCAAATACATGACTTTGCTAGCTAATTCAACATCATTTTTTCTTGAATATTTTTCATTTTTGGATCATAAAATTTATAATTTTTTAATAACAATAATTATAATGATACTTTTGTTTGGATTTTTTTATTATCTTCTAGAAATGATAAATGTTGTTCTCTAATTATTTTATTGTTTTTTATAACAAGGCCCCCATGGCATGGTGCGGTGGAAGGCATCAGTAAGTAAGAGGGAGTATCGAGGGTTCAATTCCAAGTAAATACACTCACGGAGCCTGCGATACTTGTGGATGGTGAGAGTTTATTCTGTGAGCCAGCGAGGACTGTAGATGGTAAGAGTTCGCTCTATGAGCTAGCTGGGATCGTGGATGGTAATGGAGATATGTCTCGGGGGTCAGGTTGGCCGAATGTCCAATTAATGCAGAGAAGTCGTATCCCCATCCGAACTTTACCCTAATTAGCGAGACCTGGGGGCGGAGGATGCTGATCCGTAGGTTTCGTGTCGCACCAAGGGAGTCCGAAGGGTTTGTTGGTGGCTGAAGTTCCTATGTAATAAAAAAAAAACTACTATTGTTGTTAATGTTGTTGTCTTACTTTTTATAATAATAATTATTATTACAGTTATTATCATTTTAATTTTTGTTACTATTCTTATTATTGTTGTTTTTATTATTATATTCTATTATTTTAAATTATATTTATACACTACAAAAAAACTGGTTTTTAGTAACGAAAGTATTAGTGACGAATTCAATTTCGTCACTAAAAGTTGGTATTAGTGACGGTTTTTAAGAGCCGTCACTAATAGTGTAAGCATTAGTGACAGTTTTAGCAGCCGTCACTAATACGACACTATTAGTGACGGTTTTAAAACCGTCACTAATACTTTCGTCACTAAAACTAGTGCAATAAACAATTTTCACGTAAAAATTTTTCCGGGAAAATATTAGCAACGATTCTAGGGTATTAGTGACGGATTAAATTCGTCACTAAAAGTCACTTATTAGTGACGATTAACTATGAATAAGTTAAAAAAATTAGTTAAAGGTATTAGTGACGGTTTGGGAGAATCGTTACTAACAATAGGATATTAGTGACGGTTTTGAAACCGGCACTATTAGTATTTTTATTTTAAAAATATATAAAAAAAATTAGTTAAGGGTATTAGTGACGGTTACTAGTGTTTTTATTTTAAAAATATATATAAAAAAAATTAGTTAAGGGTATTAGTGACGGTTTGGGAGAACCGTCACTAATAATGGGGTATTAGTAACGGTTTTGAAACCGTCACTACTAGTGTTTTCATTTAAAAAATATAAAAAAAAAATTAGTAAGGGTATTAGTGACGGTTTAGGAGAACCGTCAATAATAATAGGGTATTAGTGACGGTTTTGAAACCGTCACTACTAGTATTTTTATTTAAAAAATATATAAAAAAAATTAGTTAAGGATATTAGTGACGGTTTGCGAGAACCGTCACTAATAATAGGGTATTAGTGACGGTTTTGAAACCGTCACTACTAGTATTTTTATTTAAAAATATATAAAAAAAATTAGGTAAGGGTATTACTGACGATTTAGGAGAACCGTCACTAATAATAGGGTATTAGTGACGGTTTTAAAACCGTCACTACAAGTGTTTTTATTTAAAAAATATAAAAAAAAAAAATTGTTAAGGGTATTAGTGACGGTTTTGAAACCGTCACTGATGCTCAAAATTTGAAATCCCCGATTTTACTCCCATAATTTCCCACACTTTCCCCAAATTCTTCTTTCTCCTCCCTCCTTCCCTCTCTTCTTTCCCCAAATTTCATTCTACTCCTCCCTCCTACCCCTCCTTCCTCGCTCCTCCATCCACGCAGCGCAGTACTCCCGCCACTGAATCTCAAGCTACCGCACACAGCGTCTCCTCTCTACATCCATGGCTAAACCCTATGAGAAGGCCCAAACAGGCAGGTACGTAATCTAAACCTCAATAGCCTGCTTCGATTCGTCTCCAAACGATCTCGAGCGAAACCTTAGTTGGGTTGTTTTTGCTGCAGCGAAGGATCGGAAGGGGGACATGTCGGGCAATGTTCTTGTAGGACGCACCTTTGGCCATTGCCCTCGGGGCTTGCATGCTCAATTCACTGGTTTTCCCCATTCCTTCTAGTCTAGACGGTGATGGTGACTCCGCGATGGATTCACTGCTCAATTGGCTGGTGAGCTCAGTTCTTGTTTTCAGCTTGTTTCCAAACAGTTACTTTTGGAATGAAGTTCACTGCTCAGTTTTTAGAAATGTTTTATGTTGCTCAATGCAAATTTGTTTCTTTTTCGAATGTGATCACTCTAAGTTCTAAGTTGTTACAGCTTTAGTCTGTGAGTTCTGAAGGTTGCAATTTCAGTCTAATAATCAGACTCACACATGAATTGCAACGATTTAATTATTCTAAATAAAAAAAAATTGAGTAGTGATCGGCGTAGAACATTTTAAAAAATTCAATGATCAACTTAGCATTAACTTTTTTTTTTTTTTTCTACTTTCTTCCTAGTAGAGCTGGGTATTTGCGTGGCTGGACACTGGTAAACGGTGCTATGTTGTGTATTCAATCGTGTACTTGGCTCCCTATTTGAGGTCTAATTCTTCACTTATTATGCCTTTGATTTTGAATGTGCTGTATTTCACTTGGTGCAGATAGCTCCCAATGAAAGAAAATGGCTTTATATCTGTTCTTGAATTTTAAGTTGTTTTTCTGTACATTTCATTTCTGCTGAGTTTGAAGATTTTGTTTCCACATAGAACCCATGCTTGTAGATTCAATTCCAAATCAATTTATATAGTGCAATTGGAATTTGGGCCTTTATTTCAATCTCTTCCATCTCCATGATCACAATTCTATTTGTTCAAGTGGAACCAAAGTAATAAGTTTGTCCTGTGGTGTTTCAGCTGATGTAATTTGGACATCTTATTTTAACAACACACTCTCAATTCGGATTTATGTCTCCTCTCTGTATTGCACTTGTGGATGTTATCTTCAAAGTACCAATGATTGGGAAGGATTAAAGGCGGTATCTAAAAGAAATCATTATTTGTTTTTAGGTCAAGTCTCAAGCGTAGCATGTATTTAGTTTCGTATTGACAAGTCTCATCATACCTACTTCAAATTTTTTGGTTATTTCTTCATGGACTTGTCTCTATCCATACATTTTGAGCTTGATTCTATAAGGTCACTTGATCCTCCACTTTCAAAAATTTACGCAGATCTTCTTTTCTTTGCAGAAATTAGTACCCATTTTTCTTTTAATGGCTCCTATAGGATGAAATTCTCTTGTAGTGTTGTAGTCATTTATATGATACAACACACAAGGAGAGTTGTGGGCAATATTCTTCCATTCTATGTGAGATGCCACAGGATGTAATGCATTCTTTCAAAATTCAGCTACATTCAGCACCACGGAAGTACCATATCATCAGAGTTAGATTTAACGTCATTATTTTTATTTAGTCAGTTGGACTGAGATTACGACACATTAGTAAGGGGTAGTTGGTTAGTTGAGGCTGTAGAAGGGGATGGATAGGCCTAGAATATCTTGGGTTGAGATATTAAAGATTTGACAAAAGGAAATTTCTGTAACTTCTGTGAAATGGCAGAAGAGGATTTCATGTAACTGACCCCAACTAGTGGCTTAATGCAGCGTGTAATTTACCTGCCACTTTACATTAGTAATTCCTGTTGTCATACTGTTGATCTATTGCAGGTCTTGAGCATTTTTTTTTTCTTCATTTTTGTTGATTTTTAGAACTTGTTGCCATTTTTTCTACTACTGCTTATTAAGCTTGTTTGCTTAGTGACTTGCCATTAGTATGACTTCTTAAGAAGTTTTCAACCTCCTGGAAGCACCATTATTTTCAAGTTAACCTCTATAATATATTCATTCTCCCCACCCGCTAGTGTTGGCATTCGTTCTCTGCAGGGTATGAATGACATGCAGATCCAGATGGCTTGTATTTGAAGAAGCACTGGACATTTATTTTTTCATGGTTGCTATTGTATAGTTGAAGATCCTGGCATATGCATCTAGTAGTTAATTGAAGCATTGCCCAGCAATCCTGGGTAATCTGAAATGAATTTATTTTATTACGTACATTTATATATTTGGAGGTTGGGGGGGGGGGGGGTTGTCAGGGGGAGTAGTTAATGGCTATGATAAATTAACAAAGCTTGGAATTGATTGTTTTACCTTCTGATTCTTTTAATGCATCTTCTGTGTCATTGGCTATAGATTGTAGATTAAGCCTTATTGTTCGAGAACTTCGCCCTTGAGGATGACACCGCAGCAAGCCATAGCCGCCCATGCTGCCATGGTCTCTCACTGTCGAAGCTTGCATCACCATCATGGTGGATCCATCCTCGACGCTAAAGTTCCATTGTCTTTTTCAATGAAATAAGATTTTTGTTCAAAACAAATTTTAAATTAAAATATATTTAGGTCGATCCAGGCGGCGCTGTGGGTGTTGATGGAGTTCAACTGGGTGGTGGTGATCGTGACGACCTCAGTGGCTGTGATTATCGGTTTTGTGATGTTTTTGTGGTAGATATCAAGGGAGCAAGGGAAGGATAATGTATTTGAATTTGAATTTGTATAATGTATTTGTATTTAAATTTGAATTTGTATAATATATTTATATTTGAATTTGAATTTGTATAATATATTTGTATTTTTAGTTAAATTTGAATTTGAATTTTGAATAATTTATGAATTTTTTAGCAATTATGGTTTAATGTTACGTATACGAAAATGTAATTACAGATTTTTACAGAAATTAATAATTAGAAAAACATTAATTTAAAATTATTAGTGACAATTTTAAAACCGTCACTACTAATTGTCCAATTTAAGTATTAGTGAAGGTTTCAAAACCGTCACTAATAATTACTTTTTTTTTAAGAGTTTTAGTGAAAGTTTTCAAACCGTCACTAATAATATAGTATTAGTGACGGTTTTGTAGTATTAGTGATGGTTTGAAAACCGTTACTAATAGTTGCCTATGAGCAATAGTGACGATTTTCAAACCGTCACTAATAATAGAGCATTAGTGACGAATTTAAAACCGTCACTAATACTATGACTTTAGTGACGATTTTTGATCGAGCCGATGTAGAATTTATAGTGACGGGCTTAAGTTATTAGTGACGGTTTGAAAAAATCGCCACTAATAAGTATTAGTAACGGCAAATATAGCGACTAATTCAAAACCGTCACTAATAATCTTATTTTTTGTAGTGATAGGTATTATTGTTTTTGTTGTTGTTGTTTCAATCATCATCAATAAGGGTTATAATTATTTTTCAAAAAAATTTAGGAATGAAAATTTTATTCTAACTTGTAAAAGAAGGAATTACTATTCAATTCAATGGGAAAATTATCATTCGAGTTGTAATGCGATTCTACTTTCATTTATACAAAGAAACATGTAAATGCAAATTAAGATTAGAATTTCAATTCCAGGGGCAATCTAATTCTATGGCATAAATGGGGATAGTCTCATACATTAACTAGAATCCTTTTTACGATGGATCTAGTTCAGATGAGGCTTATCTCAATCAGTGTCATTTTTCACCATGAAATTTTAAAATGAGGTTTATCAGAATTATAGTCATCTCTCATCATCAACTCAATTAAGATAAAGCATCCAAACCTATTTTGCCTCCTCTATATGTACATGGGTCATTCTGGATAAATATAAATGATTAACCAAACCTAAAAGGAATTAATGTAGTTGGACCGTCCCTATCTTGAAATTAGTACTTAAAGATTTAAACCCAGTTTTTCAAAAATAATAATAAATAGAGATCCACTATTGACACTCTCGAAATACCAATAACACTCCACATTTGTTTTTCATACATTAAGCGACATTTTTATCCCTTCATTTTCACTTCACACTAGAGGAAAATGCAAGAAAGAAAGAGGGCAAATTTGTCATTTTACTATGAAAATTCAATAGTTAAAAAATTACCATTTAATGCACGAAAAAAGGTGGATGGAGTGCTACTAAAACAAAAAAAGAAAAAGATAGGATTGATAATTCTATTTTCTAATCATCCACATCAAGAAAATCACTTCCTTCCTACGAATATCACGCCATAGGTACAGATAAAGAGTTCCAAATTGGAAAGTGATATTGTTCAAAGCCAGAAATTAAAATTATCACTGCAAATTAATTAACCGAAGCCCTTGGGCCAAAGCAAGCCAAGTGGATCATTCGGCAACAAAGGTCTGCTTATCACACCAATGGCCCCAATCCCTTCTATCACAAGGACCCTTCAACCATTAGCATCCCTCTAAATATAGGGCCACCCACCCTCTATAAATGCAAAACCCCACGCTAAAAAAAATCTATGTAAACTTTTTCACCCTGCCCATTCACCCACCTACGTACTCTTATCTCATCACCATATATAATCAGTGATCGATTGCTTAGGTTTCTCGATCGGAAGAATGAGCGTGGCTATCGTGAACGGCCCAACAGTCGCCGGGTTCGTCGAGGACTCGGAAGCGTTCGACGAGTGCGTGAACCAGTGGTTCGATGCCCTGGACGCCGACGGCGACGGAGTGCTTTCGAGGGAGGAGCTCCGCCGGGGATTCGCAGGCTTCGACGACATACTGTCGAAGGAGGAGATAGAGGAGCTGTACGAGACGGTGTTCGAGAGGTTTGACGGCGACGATAACGGGGTGATCGACCGGGACGAGTACAGGTCGCTGGTGAAGGAGTTCATGCTGGCCATGGCTCGCGGCATCGGAGATTCGCCGGTGCAGGTGGCGCTCGAGAGCGGGAGCTTGCTCACCAGGGCCGTTGAGCATGAAGCACAGAAGAATTCTTAAAAATGTAATTAATTATTACTTAATATTAATTACAATTAGGAAAAATGATTAATATTTTGAGAAATCATATGAGTAGGATATTTATTGAATTAATTTATGAAATTTTTTATGTGTTAAATTTTGAAGGCAATAGTACTTGCCAATTCTCTCATTATGCTCTCTAGAACCTAATTAAAGTTTTTTTTAAAATTTTTTTTAATCCCCTTAGGATTTTTGAATTTTCCATTAGAGAGTTATTGGTCGGGGGTGACTATCACATACATTGTATTTTTCTTTTTATATCAAATACTACTAAAAAAAAGTTTGTTATGATAGGATTAAAAATTAAGAAAAATTAAATATTAATGGTGTATAAAATCATATTTTTATTCATTGATTTGATATATTTTTTATTTTTTTTTCACTTTTGTGATAATTAAGTATGAGAAAATAGATTCCTTTGTCTTTTTCTTTCTTTCCTTTCTTTATATTTTCCAAGTTCCAAACATGGCCTAAGATTTCCTTCAATCTATGCATGTAACAAGATCACAAACCCAAAATGAATAGCATTACTCATTTAAAATTGATTTATCAAAAAGAAAAAAATAATAATAAATTGTGCAAATCTTTATCCTTTTACATGTATAAAGTTCGATTTTTTTTTTTTTTTTGAAACAATGATGTTCGTGACATTTTAGATATTCAATCAAATCTTCCAGACTTACCCTTTTATCATTTTCAACATAAATATTAAAAATATTATTTTAAATAAAAATTTGACGCCCCAAATACTATATTTTAATTAAGAAAATTTTGAGTTCATCATTGGGTTACTTTAGAATTTTTATTTTTATTTTTTTTTTCTTTTTCTTCTCCTTATTATTTAGATTACGGTTGTGATTATGGACATAGAATAGAGGTGGACCGACCAAAAAGCTGCACCAAAATTTGGTCTGTAGAGCTATTGGCTATTGGTAGGAGTAGAGGTCAGCTTTCGGCTGCTTCCCCATTGCAATACGGTGGACTTGTCTAAGTGTGCAGCTATACCTTCCTTTTTAATTAATTAATTAATTAATATTATCTGTCATTAATAATTAATGGTCTCCACTTATAAAATAACCAAAGTCTGCGCGCGGGAATCAATTCTCCCTCTTTGTTAAAATTATTTTAAAATCATTTCTGCATGTGTATGCAAAATCTTATATTTTTAATAATTTACTTTTGGTTGTATTAACCCCATTGGTTTGGTAGAGAAGAGTGGGAAAAGGTTTAAAAGCAAGAGAAACTATGTTGTATTCGTGTGTTACTTTTATACTTGATGGGACTCATAAACAAAGGAAGAAAAATGTATGGATGAATTCATTGGTGTTGTGCAGCAGGGACTCGTCGACTAACATGCCTCATTCGTCGACGAGTAGATACCGATCGTCGAAAAAATGCAAAAATTTTGAGATAACGAGAGTAGGAAAATCATAAATTCAAAGACTCGTTTGTTGCAACGTTCTCCTGCGTAGGGTGGAAACACCACCAAGTGTGTGTGTGTTGCCTCGGGATATGCGAACTTGAAAAGGTGGATTTTGAAAATGATATTTTTGTGGAAAATATGGTGTAATGAAATCATCACTAACATTTTGAAGTGTGGTCAGAACACTTGATTACTACTCAGTTAAGGATAGAATCGGTCTGCATTACTAGAGTCGAGTCTGGGAGTACGGTTACACGAGGGGAAGGTGTTAGCACCCCCTACACGCTCGTTCTTACGAACGGTACCTAATTAATAAAAAATTATCTAATAAATAAATTTAATAAGCTTTTGAAATTACTCCCTTTCAAAAGGTGTGAAGAAATGCACAAAATAAAATATTATATAAATATTCCTTCAGAACCGAGACATACCATACTTTGAATAGCTCAATGCCTCCTGTTAGTCGTCCCAACCCCGGGAGTACTCTAGAGGGGGGTGAATAGACTCTTTTCGCGAAATACATATTTTTCTACAAAATAAAAACTCTTGGCAAGATACAAGAAATTATATCGCAATATAAATATAAATCATGCACAAGATACAAAATAAAGAGTATAAGGAAGAGAAAGAACAATATCGGTATTTTTACGTGGTTCGGCACCAAGCCTACGTCCATACCTTAGCACCAAGTCAAGGATTCCACTATTCACTAAAGATACTCCTTCACCGGCGGATAAGCATTACAACTTGAGAACAAATCCCTACACTAGGGAACAAATCCCTACCGCGCTCATCAAGAGCCTTCACTTTGGTTCGCAAAGAACCTTACAACAATGGTTCACAAAGAACCTTACGAGAGATTGGAAATACAAATTAATGCTCCATAAATGAGCCAATATGAAACACAACCAAATCCTCACTCTATTCTCTCAAGGAATGAATCTTACAAGATAAGTGAGCAAGAGAATATTGAACACTTGTGAAGAATAACTAAAATGCAAAGTGCATAGTGCTTAGGTTTTGGATGAAATAATATTTTTTACAAATATGATCAGCAATGCTCAAAACCATGTCAATACAAGTCTAATAGCTTGTATTTATAGCCCAAGAGCCAAAGGAGTCGTTAACTAGCCGTTGGGGGGAATAAAAATTATTTTATTTGGTAAACTAACCGTTTTCCGCTTGTTGGAGTGATTCTTCTTGTTGGACTCGTCGACAAGCCCCTGCTCTCATTGACTAATCACGCACTGCAACTTGTCGATGAATCCCCTGTGTTCATCAATGAGTGCCCTGAATTAGAAAAATTCATCAACATGAAAGCCATGACATTTTGTCTTAGCTTTCCAAGGACACCAAGATCTTCTTTTTTGGACTTTTCTAGCAAAATGTATGCCTAAAATACTGAAAGGTGTTTAGGACTCAAGGTTGCACTATGATAGTGATGATTGCTTTGTTTTTCTTTGTCAAAAAGTGTTTTATCGACTTAAAACAGTCTTGGATAAAAGTATATGAAATATATGAAGTCTAATGAAGATTAAAACTTGTCTAAATGAGTTTTCTTTTGATTACAAGATATCTTGATTAATAAAATAAGTTTGAAAACCCATTTTGATAACTTATATGCTTAGTATTTTCTTTTATAAATATACTTGACTTTTTTTGAACCTTTAGGACATAAAACTTGTTTTAACACAATCGGGACTAAGTATACAAAGATTCTTAGAACTAGGATGTTAAAAACTTGTCTCTTTGAAACCATATTTTTTTGGAATTGGTGTATTCCCAAGAGGGGGGATGAATTAGAAATTTAAAAATTTATCTTCTAAGTTAAACTATCCAGTAGCAGTATACACAACCTAGGGTCTATCTATGCAATTCCAAATGCGCAAATAAATATAATGTGAGGAAATTAAATCATGCGCAACATTCACAGACAATTAAGAATAATATATATGTGTAGTAAATATAAAGTGTTGAAATGTAAAGTGCACACACGATATGTTATCGGAGTTTGACCAATATTGCCTACGTCCCCGCCTCAGCTTGCAAGCCCGAGGATTCCACTAATGCTCACTTAACGGGTGGAGCGGAACCTAATACAACACCTTAACAGGATGGTGCACCTAACTTTCCTAACCTGGTCAAAGCCAATTGGGACTTTTCACAGGGCAAGTTTCTTTCTTCCGACCACACATTGGGAATACAACAGATATTAAATTTGTGTACAATTCAAATGCCTTTCAACTAAGTAGATTATATATCGATACACACATGGAATTAATCAATGCACATCAATCAGATAAGAACTATAAGCTCAGTGCAAATATGTGCGGTACCACTCAATGTAGTGTCACTAAGCAATCAAGTGCAAGAGTGTATTGTCAATCTATCTTTGAAACAATATACCAATATATATCAACCAAAGATAGAGTTTCAAAGTTTTTGAATAATGTGATTAAATACCTCAAAATGATATTCTCAAAATATAAGAACAATAGAAATTAGCAATCCATGCTTGCAAAAATGTTTTCTACAAGAACACAATACAAGCTCAAGAGTCTTGCAATAATAGTGCAAAGACTCACAAGCTCTCAAAATTTTCCCCACAAATGAATTTATGGATTAAAATCAATGGGGAAAATTTATAGCCCACTCTCACAGGAAAACCAACACTCAATCAAAACAAAGTGAGTATAGCTTGTGTAAGGGATTGTAGGTACTCTCAAGATAATCTCACTCAACAAGATTTTGCAGATGAATAAGTAAAGGAGGAGTATTTTGGCTTGGAGTATGAAGAAGGGCTCTCAAAAAATGTAGAGAAATTATTTGCTAATTAAATCCCTAATCCACTCTTAATTTTGCAAATGAACCCATATTTATAGAGTTGGGAAAAATTATAGCCGTTGGGGACACGGTGGGTATTTTAGAAAAAGATTAATTGAGTTTAATTAAAAAAATAACCCAGTTTAACTTCGATTAAATTTGACCAGCCCGAGAGGTTTGGTCGACTAGAATTGAGGTTCGGTTGACCAGATTGCTCAGATCGATCGACTAGGGTGTTTTTGAACTGAGGTGTTGGTCGACCAGACTTGAGGCATTTTTTGAACCTCCGGGGTTCAGTCGACTAGATTGAGTTCGGTTGACCAAATTTGCACGTTCGGTCGACTAGGTCCTTTTATAACTAGAGGTTGGGCGTTGGGATTTTCCACGTGCCAGTTCGGTCGACTAGAGCGTTGGAGTTCATTTCATCCTTAGCCGACCAAATGGTCAACTGTTGACCCTGGGGAGGTTCAATCGACCAAAGGTTTGTGTGTGTTCTGGTTCGGTCGACCGAACACACAAAGATTGTGCATTTAAGTTCTACTTCCCTTTTGAAGTTATGTACAGGGACCTAGGGTCGATTTAAGGTCAAGGCTCTTTAATTTAACCTAAAAAACCTGGCGTTGATCGACCGAAGGTGATCCTTAAGGTCATTCTATGGTCTTTGAGCTTATAGTCCCTACCATGCATGTAACGATCCAAAGAATAAGGGTATTTAAAATAATAAAGAGGGATAGAAATGGAAACAGTAATAGAAGGAGCTAGCCGACGTCGTCAATGAACGCTCACAGGGGTTTCGTCGACGAGGGTTCTTCAGGATCTCGTCGATGAGTTCTTGTATCATCGACGAGAAGATACCAAGAGAGGATTTTTGGGAAGACTGAAATTCGTCAACGAGGTTGCAGGTTCATTGACAAACTTTCTACAGGACTCATCGACGTGATGACGTGGCTCGTTGACGAATCCCACAGTATAAATAGCCTAAATCCGAGTTAAATGCATAATTTTGTAGTGAAATTCTCTCATTTTCTCTCTCCTATGGTTTCTCCTCTCTCCCTCTTCGATTATGGCTTTGTCGTTTGCCGGATTAATGATTTGAGGCCACCACGATGCTCCTGGGAAAGTTCTCTCTAAGTCTGCCAGAGTGGATCGTCAGTGGGATGAAGTTGGATTTCATCCTAGATTCAGGGTAAGACCTTTTTGTTGAAATTTGACTTTCCAGCAGTTGTTGGAAATGCAGTAGATGTAGAAATAGTAATATTTTGTTCTGGGATATATGGTTTTCAGAGTGTTGAGTGGAGAACCCTGCGGGTGTAGGACCCCTTATAGTAGGGGGATTTTAGCAAGAATCGGGTAAGGGAAATTTGCTATGTTAGGAAAACTTAGTATGATTTTCATTATAGTTTATATATTTATATATATACTATACTCATATGGACGGTCAGACAGAGAAAACTGTTGGGGACTCAGCTAGCATTCACCATCGCTTTCCATCCTTAGACAGACAGTCAGACAGAGAGAACTATTCAGATACTTGAGGATATGTTGCGAGCGTGTGTATTTGATTTTGGGGGTAACTGGACTCAATATATGTCATTAGTGGAACTTGCTTACAACAACAGCTACCAGGCTAGCATTGACATGGCTCCTTATAAAGCACTTTATGGTAGGAAGTGTCGTTCCCCTTTATACTAAAGTGAGCTGGGTGAGAGGTGAGTTTTGGAGCCAAAGATAGTTAGTCCAACTCATTCGAGATCGAATCAATGCAGCCCAAAGTCGGCAGAAAAGCTACACAGATACTCGCTGCCAGGAACTGGAATTTGAAGTGGGTGATCATGTATTTCTGAAAATAACACTGCTGAAGGGAATCATGAGGTTTGGGAAGAAGGGTAAGTTGAGCCCTAGGTTCATTGGCCCATTTGAGATACTCGAGAAGATTGAGTCAGTTGTCTATCGGATGGCTTTACCGCCATCTCTATTCAGGATTCACGACGTGTTTCATGTTTCTATGTTAAGGAAATACGTCTCAGATCCTTCCCATATCATTAGCTATGTAGAATTGGAACTCAGTGGTGATTTAGCATATGAGGAAGCTCCAGTATAGATCTTAAATAGAAAAGAACATGAATTGCGTAATAAAAAGATACCGCTAGTAAAAGTCCTATAGAGGAATCACGCAACAGAAGAAGCCTCGTGGGAGCTTGAAGATGAGATCAAACGGAAATACCCCCACCTGTTTAGTGAATACAACAGTGATGTATAAATAAGGTAATAGTAATTTTATTTTGTTTAAACAGTGGAATTGTAATGTAGTGTATAGGATAGGTAGTATTTTGGTTTTATGGGAATTTTCTTTTATACTTGTAATCTCCCAGAACTACCCATGTAACCACGGTATTCCTCCGCCATAAGTGAGGGCAGGTAATAAAATAAGTAGACCTTTTTTCCTTTAAGGGATGATGAGCTTTATGAATAGTAAATTTCGAGGATGAAATTTTATAAGGAGGGGAGAATGTAATGATCCGAAGAATAAGGGTATTAAAATAATAAAGAGGGATAGAAATGGGAACAATAACAGAAGGAGCCAGCCAACTTCATCGATGAACGCTTAGCATTCGTCAACGACATTGCACTTTGGATGTAATAATCCCAAGAAATTTTTCCAGGCCTCGTCGACGAACACATGGGTTTCGTCGACGAGGGTTCTTCAGGATCTCATCGATGAGAAGATACTGAAATGGGATTTTTGAGAAAACTAAAATTCATCGATGAGGTTGTAGGTTCGTCGGCGAACTTTCTATAGGACTCATCGACGAGATGACGTGGCTCGTCAACGAATCCCACAGTATAAATAGCCTAAATCTGAGTTAAATGCATAATTTTGCAGCAAAATTCTCTCATTTTCTCTCTTCTACGGTTTCTCCTCTCTCCCTCTTCGATTTCGGCTTCATCGTTCGCCAGATCAACGATCTGATGCCACCATGACACTCCTAGGAAAGTTCTCTCCAAGTCTGCCAGAGCGGATTGTCGGTGGGACGAAGTTGGATTTCATCCCAGACTCGGGGTAAAACCTTTTTGTTGAAATTTGACTTTCCAGCAGTTGTAGGAAATGTTGTAGATGTAGAAATAGTAATATTTTGTTCTGTGATATATGGTTTTTAGGGTGTTGAGTGGAGAACCCCACGGGTGTAGGATCCGTCATAGTAGGAGGATTTTAGCAGGAATCAGGTAAGGGAAATATGCTATGTTAGGCATATTTAGTATGATTTTCAGTATAGTATATATATTTATACCAGATTATTATTCACAACAGAAATTTTTTTACAGTATATTAGTTGTGTTAAATGTTTTAAAATTACTATGTGGCATAAGATTATGAATATAGCTCAAAATCATGTTTATGAAATGAATATTGAAACAGGTTTTACAGTGTTTTCAGGTTTATGTTTTACAGAATATACCAACAATAGAATGCTTTACAGTATCTTTCAAAATACCATGATTATACAGTTTTACAGTACCATGACATACATATTAACAATCTATTTCAGAGATACAGTTAATATAGTTACAATTTATTACAGCGTCATGGTTAATACAATTGTTATAGAATCATGGTAAAACAAATAGTTGTATATAGAACTGTACTATATAGTATCAGACCCTGTTGGACCATACAGTTTACAGAGTACGGTACCGTTGCTACATACAGTATAGAGTGCAACCACCTGTTCAGATAATACGTGGTATGTAAGTCCATCGTATAGAGCCCACGAGTGGACAAGTTCCCTATCAGATATGGTTTGAGGAGGGTTGATCAGATTGATGGAGTATAGTGGTTTATCCAAGTTGACCAGCCAGGGTAGATCCTACCTACGGGCCCCACAACCCTGTCATGAGGGGTTAAATCATGATATACAGTTATCCACAGGAAAGTTTTCAGCTATTAGATGTATATATAGTTTTACAGTAATAGTGGGGGTACTTATGTATAGTAGAAGTATTATAAATGAAAAACCTATAAAAACATATATGTTAAGCAACATGGGTACAGGTGGTGGTTGTATATGTTATTTGTACTTGTATTCTCATATTCAGTTATACATGATTATTTAGAAATAGATCTTTAAAGTATTATAACTCATTTGCCACACACTAGCAATATCATATTTCGTCTTACTGAGCGTTGGCTCATCCCATTACTTTAACATTTTTCAGGTGATCCAGGTAGGCGAGCAGATCAGGCTCGCAGATAGAGGGGCCTCAGTACTGCCCTGTCAGTAGAGTGAGTATTATAGCCCTAGCCTAGTTAAGGGTATTTTGGGAAACAGTCATATATGCATATTTTGGGGACACATTTTAGCACTCTGGTATTGTATATTTTCTTGATTGTGTTTATATGGATTCTGCTTCTCGCTGCTTAGGTTGATGGTTTGGTTTAGTCTAGTAGGTATCAAAGCATTATAAATTTTACAATATAAAAAAAAATGGAGAAATTTTGAGGTTGTTACAATGCATGCCATGCAATAATTATTACAAACCTTTGAATAATTATTACAGACCCGAAATGAATAAAAGAAAATATAATACAACTTGAAAAAGAAGAAAATTTTCATGCGCCGCTCATTTGCAATTCCATGGAATACGCCGGGTATTCTCATTTAGGTGCTCTTTATGGGTTCCAAATTGCATCATCATCTGTGCTAACTAAAACATAAACCCTCTCAAATATTCAAAGCACACAGATAAGATACTGTGATTTTTCATTATCAAAACAGGGATCTTACCAAAAAAGTCAACATATTTGAGTTTTAGGATTCATTTGACAAACTCTTGTTTTAACTTAGAAAACTATGAATATTGAGTTTGTGACTTTAGCGCAATCCTATATACTCATGTGTCCTATTATGCATGCATTTGCTTAACTCTTACTCAGAAATCATGCAATAAATACACTCGCAAGAGTTACAAAACATACTACTTCACACAACTCTTACTACAAATAATTTTACAATTAAGCTTCCTTTGGTTGTGCTTCGGTCCTTCTGAGTACGTGTCCATTTGATCTTTCCTTCTTTACGTTTACTCGGTCCGATCTTTGCCTCCGACCCAATAATTCATGTACGAGTACCTGTACAAAACATGATCTACAAAGATAAGAAAACATTAGAAACAACATATAGGTTGATATCATCAAAACATATTAAATATGATATTATAGCCAACAAGGCTAACATTCTCCCCACTTTTTGATGATGTATAATCTATTACTAATTTACTTAATATTTGCATTTTAGTTTGACTTACCTTAACTTATTATGCAAAGATAAACAAACCTACAACCACTAATGGGTTGTTATCATCAAAACAATGCAATTAAGCTCACATAGCCTCTAAGACTAACATTCTCCCCCTTTTTTATGATGACAAACCATTAGTGTAACGACCCAACTCTTTATATGGACTAGCACCATTAACCCAAATACAAAATACCTGTACCTGTTCAAGATACATAGACAACTCACCCTAAAAAGGGACATACGGGTGTAAACCATACATAATTACAGTGTAAATGTTGCGTAAAAATATAAACATTCATTGTGATTTCTGCTAGACTAATACCAGAGCTTACTATTACATCCGCAAGTACATAAATACAAACATAGAACATGACCTGTTATTACAACCCTCCAAAAAGGAATTTTATCTAAGTTTGATACATGATTTGAACGCTTACGTAAGCTAAACTGAAATCAATCCCCCAAGTCCCTCTAGCTACAAGGACCGATGACCTGATGAACCATAAAACAAAGGTTGTATAATGGAGTGAGACACTTCTCAGTAAGGAAAAAAGTGTTACAACAGTGTGTGACTGCATATATGCATATTTTCATAAAAATTCATATATATGGAACATTTCTTTATAATACTGTAACATATCAAATTTATCTTGCACATTCAAGTATTTAAATCATGCATATGATTATTAGAACAACTACAGCTTGGTATGACAATTTTCCTATTTACCCCCGTGGCACGGCTTGTGCACTGATACCTTTAACAATGTCCTATTCGTATAGACAATGCCAAGCATCTTCTATAGTCCAACCACCCCCTGGTTTATTTTTACCAGCAGTTTACTAACTCTACGCAAGTCGACTATCTTAACTACCCACACTGATCCCTCATGTGTGGTTGCACTGTACTGCCAGCATCGAAATTGTGCTTATAATAGTTTAGAGTATTTTTCAACCCCATCACTGAAGTTTTTTTCAACTTCTTTTGGTAGCAAGTTGTGGTTCCAGTATCATATATACAATTTATGACAAATATAGTAACCTATGCAATTCTAGGATTTTCACAAATTTAGATAATCACATCGGGTATAAACCGGCACACATCCACTCGATTTACCCTTTTACATCTACAGCTCGGTGAATAACCGACCTCTGTTTTCCACATTTTCATTATAACAAGTTGGAACTCTGTTCCCATAATCAATATACATAGTATAGAAAATTCATACATTTCCATTTCAACATATATCACACGAGTTTAATCCAAAAATCAACTAAATGATAAAAATCCAGTAAACATCATTTAAATGGAAAAGTAAAGGATTCAAGCATCTCCTACTACAGTATAAATGCAAATAAGTGATTTTCATAAAATTTGGAGATCATACACCAATACCCAAAATCATAAAATCGTAAAACCGGCATTTCTACTTGGTAGAATTTAGCAAATTAGCAGTCAAATCATACATATAAGCATAACCTAACTTTTTAGCGGTTTAATTTTCCAAAAATGCTATTGTAATCAAATTCCCCTTGCCTTAAACTCAAAATGAAATTACGTACGAAACCGATCCAAACCAACAACCCAGAATCCTCAAAACTTAGAAACCACAGAATATAACCTTACTATAATTTCTACTACTATCCCAATATTCAATCGAAATTGAAATCAGATCTTTACCTCAATTTTTGGAAAAACCCAAAAATCTTCAAAATAGCGATCCGATCTGCTAAAGTTGTAGAACTTCCTCCTCTGATCCACGCAGGAACCTCCATTTTTAGAAACGGGCGTCGAACGACAAAGAATCTTAGTGAGAGAGAGGAATTTTGCTGGTTTAGAGAGAGAGAGAGAGAGAGAGAGTTTGGAGAGAAACTTAGCCTCTAAGCAACCAAATGGATATTTATAGAGCTTTTGTCCAAGTCAAATTTGTCAACAAGGCGGCGTCTTTGTCGACGAATCTGCCACACAGCTCGTTGACGAAGCCATTCCTTCATCGTCGAGCCCAATTCTGGATATTTCTATGACCCTCTCGGTATTTGCTCGTCAACGAGGCTCTGAATTTCATCAACAAGGCTCCGAAGGACTTCATCGACGAACGTAACTCCTTCGTCGACGAACCTAGCTTATTACGGGTTTAGGTCTCTACAATCTCCCCTCCTTATAAGAATTTCGTCCTCGAAATTTACTAACAATTGCTAAACACAATCTTTTCTTATAATACCATTTTGCAAAAGAGTCGATAGTCACGTACAGAACGACTTCAGCCCAAATTCATTACATACCCTCACATATGATATAGGAATACCGTGGTTACAAAAAGATGAATCTAAATATTACATACACATGCCAAACTTTCCCGAAAATCATACCATTTAATCTATACCATCTACACTACTATGTACCTATGTACTATCAAATAACTGCGGGTACTTCTGGCGTATTTCAGACTCTAATTCCCATGAAGCTTCTTCCGTTGCATGGTTATGCCATAATACCTTCACGAGAGGTATTTCCTTAGTTTGTAACTGTTGCACCTTCTGATCCAATACCTGCACTGGTACTTCCTCATATGATAAGGCATCATTAATCTCTATAGGTTCGTAACTTAGTACGTGTGATGGAGTACAAACTTCCTTAGTACATTCACGTGAGATACATCATGGACTCTGGATAATGCTGGAGGTAAAGCCACTCGATAAGCAACCGAACCTATCCTTTCAAGGATTTCAAAAGGCTCGATATACCGAGGAATTAGCTTCCCCTTCTTCCCAAACCTCATCACCCCTTTCATCGGAGTGATTCTCAGGAATACCAAATCTCCTACCTCAAATTCCAACTCTCGTCGACAAGTATCAGCATAAATCTTCTGTTAACTTTGAGCTGTCTTGATTCTTTCCCTAATCAACTCGACCTTGGCAGAGGTCTGCTGAACAAATTCTGGACCCAATATCTTCCGCTCACCTACCTGATCCCAGTATAACAGAGATTGATACCGATGACCATACAAAGCCTCATAAGGTGCCATCTTTATGCTAGCCTAGTAACTGTTGTTATATGCAAACTCAACAAGATGTAAATATCATATCCAACTATCACCGAAATCTAGTACACAAGCCTGCAACATATCCTCTAACGTCTGAATAGTCCTCTCTAACTGTCCATATGTCTGCGGGTGAAAAGACGTACTAAACATCAGTCGTCATCCCAAGGCAACCTGTAAACTCCTCCAGAAACAAGATGTAAAGTGTGGATCTCGATCTGAAATGATAGAAATAGGGACACGATGGAGTCGTGCCACCTCCTGCATATAAAGTTCTGCTAACCTATTCAAAGGGTAGCTAACTCTGATTGGAATGAAATGTGCGGTCTTCGTAAGCCGATCCACTATAACCCATATGGAATTTTACGCATGCACCTCCACGGGTAGACCCATCACAAAATCCATTGAGACGTGTTCCTATTTCCACTCACGGATGTCAAGTGGCTGAAGTGGTCCTGCCAGCCTCTGATGTTCCGCTTTGATCTGTTGACATGTCAAGCACTGCTACACAAATCAGGCGATCTCTCTTTTCATATTGGACCACCAGAAAGATTCTCTCAAATCCTGGTACATTTTTGTACTACCAAGATGTACAGTATAGAGTGAACGATGCGCCTCCTCCAGAATGACCCGTTTAATCACGCCATCATTCGGTACACAAACCCTGCCACGAAATCTCAATATCCCATCGCCAGAGACACTAAAATCTGGCTTCAACCACTTGTGAATTCCTTCCATAACCTTAACCAACTTAGGATCCTCCTTCTGCGCCACACGAATCCTCTTCTGTAAAGTTGGTTGTACCACCAAGCTAGCAAGAACAGCTTGATGGTTTCCTTCTATTACCTTCAAACTCAACCTCTCAAGGTCCATACAGATCTGATGCTAACCCTCCGCTGCTGAGACTGACGCACCAATAGACTTTCGACTCAGAGCATCAACTACCACATTAACCTTTCCTGGGTGACAGCTAATAGCACAGTCATAGTCTTTAATCAACTCAAGCCATCTGCGCTGTCTCATGTTGAGCTCCTTCTGGGTGAAAAAGTATTTAAGACTTTTATGGATGGTAAAAATCTCACACCTTTCACTGTACAAGTAGTGCCTCCAAATTTTCAGTGCAAACACTACCGCTGCTAATTCCATATCATGCGTCAGGTAGTTCTTCTCGAATTCTTTGAGTTGACGAGAAGCGTAAGCAACTACCTTGCCCTGCTACATTAGAACACAGCCAAGACCTTTTTTCGAAGCATCACTATAAATAACAAAGCCACCATCACTAGATGGAAGAGTCAGAACAAGAGCAGTGACCAGTCATCATTTCAACTCCTGGAAACTCAGCTCACACTCATCGGTCCAATCATGCCTCACGTTCTTTCGCATGAGTCTCATCAAAGGGCCTGCTAGACTGGAGAACCTTTCTACAAACAGACGGTAGTAACTTGCAAGACCTAGAAAACTTCTAACCTCCTAAACATTCTTCGGTCTTGCCCAGTCCACTGCTGCCTCAATCTTACACGGGTCCACCTATACACCTTCTTTAGACACTACGTGCCCCATAAATGCAATCTGTTCCAGCCAGAACTCGCACTTCTTTAGCTTAGCATACAACCTCTTATCCTTAAGAATTTGTAATACCAGTCTCAAATGAACTTCATGCTTTGCAACACTCCTAAAGTACACTAGAATATCATCAATAAATACCACAACGAACTGGTCTAGATATTCATGAAAGACCCTGTTCATCAAATCCATAAATGCTGCAGGTGCATTAGTCAAACCAAGGGCATAACCATAAATTCAAAATGGCCATACCGAGTTTGAAATGTAGTTTTCGAGACGTCCTCCGTTTTCACCTTCAGCTAATGATACCCAGACCATGGGTCAATCTTGGAAAAGATTTGCATGCTTTGAAGCTGATCAAACAAATCATCGATCCTAGATAGAGGATACTTGTTCTTTATTGTCACCTTATTCAGTTCTCGGTAGTCCATGCACATCCTCATCGACCCATCATTCTTCTTCACAAATAACATCGGTGCTCCCTAGGGGGAAACACTGGGTCGAATGTACCCCTTGTGTAGCAGCTCCTAAAGTTGTTCTTTCAACTCTCTCAATTTAGCCGGAGCCATACAATACAGAGCTTTCAATATTGGCGCCGTAACTAGAGCTAATTCTATGGAAAATTCCACTTCACGATCTGGAGGTAAACCTGGCAAGTCCTCTGGAAATACGTCAGGGAACTTGAGCACTACAGCAATCATCTCCAGTTTATTTTCTTCTGCTGGCATGTCTTTCACAAACGTCAGATACCCTTGGCACCTCCTAAGGAGTAGCCTCCTAGTTTGCATAGCAGAAAGGATCTGTGGTGTAGAATGCACACACAACCCTAAAAATTGAAATTCCTGCTCTCCAGGCGGTCTGAACAACACCTCCCTCCTGTGGAAATCAATACTGGCATAATTGGATGACAACCAATCCATCCCAAAGATGATATCAAAGCCAAACATGTCATACACCATAAGGTCGACTGGTAGCATCCTCCACTGTATTTCAATCGGGAAGTCACAGACTATACTGCTACACTCGACCGCAAACCCAGACGGTGTAGTTACTACTAGTTCATAATCTAGCAATTGCACCTCTAATCCACACAGTTTAAAAAATCCATAGGAAATGAAAGAATGCATTGCCCCATAATCAAATAATACTATAGATTTATGAGAAAGCATATAAATGATACCTGTGACAACATTGCCGGCATTCTCAGCGTCAGCTGGAGTCAGAGAATACACGCTAGCCTGGGTCGTACCCCCTTGTTGACCACCAAGGTGTGTTTGAGCGTTTCCCCTGTGTGTTTGCTACGAGGTTCCACTGTTTATCTACACACGACAGTCTCTCATCTGATGCCCTTGTCTACCACACCGCATACAAGCCCCCGTAGACAACCAACACTGCCCATGGTGTTTCTTACCACAGAAAAAGCAATGTTGAACACATGCGGTGTTCTGGAACATTCCACCACTATTCTTCTTCCAATTACCCTGTCCTGCCCCAGACGAAGAATTAGGAGGTGCTGGCCTCTTCTTTGTGACCTGAACCTCTATGTCCTCTAGCAGTCACTCTTCTGCTATCGTGGCTTTGTCGCCAATGTAGCCTGTAACTGCAAGATCGTTGTCTACTTATGGATCTCCTTCCTCAGACCCCTATGAAATTTTCAGGCCTTCTTCGCTTCATCCAGTATCACAAATAGAGCAAATCGGGACAGCTCTTGAAATTTGGCAGCATACTGCTGCACTGTCAACGATTCTTGTTCATAAATTCCTCCATCTTCGCGTTTCTAACCGTGGCCGAAAAATAACGTTCAAAGAATAGCTCTTTGAACTAGGCCCACGTCAACGCTACTAGTATCGGTCGGTGCTCTTCCATCTTCTTTACATACACCCACCATCTCTCAGCCTCCTTTGCCAACTTGAACGTGGCAAAGGTGACTTTCTGCCTCTCCGTGCAGTTCAAAACATCTAGGATCTACTCGATCTCCTGGATCCAATTCTCAGCACGAACTAGATCTGCACTGCCTACGAAAACCGAGGGCTTCAACCTAGTGAACTGCTCAATGGAGGAACCCAACTCAGTCATAGGATGATCATGCCCCCTATTCGTTCGCACTATCTCAGTCATAAGCTGTTGTGCGAAATCACGCAACACACTAGTAGAATCATTACCAGCCTCAGGGCTAGCACCCTCACTACTACTGCCTCCCACATTGGCAATAATATCCCTGGATTCCATCCTGAAAAATAAATTATGAGTATTAGAAAGGTAATAGCCTAAGAATTGACTAGTACTCAATTCCTTAACTTCATATCCCCAATATTGACATACTCCTTTATTTTGACATTATCATTCGAGCTCGAATTCTACCCTTCTACTAGGAAACAAAACCGTCAATGGATTGCCGTGATTTTCTAAACCTTTCGACAGATCTAGAGAGACACAGAAGTCTATCAATGAATTTCTATCTCTAGATATACAAAGCAAAATCCAAGGTCTTATCCTTGTCCTATACTTTTGTATATTCTAGGCTACAAAACTGGCAACTCCTAAGTCCTGAAAATATCCCTAACCAGACAGCATGCATCAAAACACACTTCCGACTGGTAAATGGCTCTGATACCAACTGTAACGACTCAGCCCTTTATACGGACCAGCACCGTTAACCCAAATACAAAATACCTGTACCTGTTCAATATGCATAGACAACTCGCCTTAAAAAGGGACATACGTATGTAAATCATACATAATTACAATGTAAATGTTGCAGAAAAACATAAACATTCATTGGTATTTCTACTAGACTTATACCAGAGCTTACTTTTACATCCTCAAGTACATAAATCCAAACATAGAACATAACCTGTTATCACAACCCTCCAAAAAGGAATTTTATCTAAGTTTGATACAAAATTTGAATGCTTACGTAAGCTAAACCAAAAACAATCCCCCAAGTCCCTCTTGCTACGAGGACCGAAGACTTGATGGACTTGAAAACAAAGGTTGTATTATGGGGTGAGACACTTCACAATAAGGAAGAAAGTGTTGCAACAGTATGTGACTGCATATATGCATATTTTCATAAAAATTCATACATATGGAACATTTCTTTATAATACTGTAACATATCAAATTTATCTTGCACATTCAAGTGTTTAAATCATGCATATGATTATTAGAACAACTACACCATGGTATAACAATTTATCTGTTTACCCCCGTGGCACGGCTTGTGCATTGATACCTCTAACAATGTCCTGTTCGTACAGACAATGCTGAGCATCTTCTATAGTTCAACTGTCCCCTGGTTTATTTTTACCAGCAGTTTACTAACTCCACGCAGGTCGACATCTTAAGTACCCACACTGATCCCTCATGTGTGGTTGCACTGTATTGCCAGCATCGGAACCGTGCTTATAATAGTTTAGAGTATTTTTCAACCCCATCATTGAAGTTTTTTTCAACTTCTTTTGGTAGTAAGTTGTGGTTCCAGTGTCATATATACAATTTATGACAAAATATGATAACCTGTGCAATTCTTGTATTTTCACAAATTCAGATAATCACATCAGGTATAAACCGACACACACCCTCTCAGTTTACCCTTTTCACATCTATAGCTCGGTGTATAACCGGCCTCTATTTTCTACATTTTCAATATAACAAGTTGGAACTCCATTCCCATAATTCATATACATAGTATAGAAAATCATACATTTCCATTTCAACATATATCACACGAGTTTAGTCCAAAAATCCGCCAAATGATAAAAATCCAGTAAACGTCATTTAAATGGAAAAGCAAAGGTTTCAAGCATCTCCTACTATAGTATAAATGCAAATAAGTGGTTTTTACCAAAAATTGTAAAATTGTAAAATCGGCATTTCTACTTGGTAGAAATTAGCAAATAAGTAGTCAAATCATACATATAAGCATAACCTAACTTTTTAGCGGTTTAGTTTTCCAAAAATGCTATTGTAATCAAATTCCCCTTACCTTAAACTCAAAATGAAACTACGTACAAAACCGAACCAAACTGACAAACCAGGATCCTCAAAACCTCGAAGCCACAAAACATAACCTTACTATAATTTCGACTACTATCCCAATATTCAATCGAAATTGAAATCAGATCCTTACCTCGATTTTTGGGAAAACCTGAAAATCTTCAAAACAACAATCCGATCCGCTAAACTTGTAGAACTTCCTCCTCTAAGCAGGAACCTCCATTTTTAGAAACAGACGTCGAACGGCGAAGAATCTTAGTGAGAGAGAGGAATTTCACTAGTTTAGAGAGAGAGAGAGAGAGAGAGAGAGAGAGAGAGAGAGAGAGAGAGAGAGAGAGTTTGGAGAGAAACTTAGCCTCTAAGCAACCAAAATGGATATTTACAGAGCCTTTACCGAGTCAAACTCGTCGACGAGGCCGCGTCTTCGTCGACGAATCCGCCACACAGCTCGTCGACGAAGCCATTCCTTCGTCGCCAAGCCCAATTCTGGATATTTCTCTAATCCACTTGGTATTTGCTCGTCGACGAGGCTCTGAATTTTGTAGATGAGGCTTTGAAGGACTTCTTCGACGAATGTGACTCCTTCGTCGACGAATCCAGCTTATTACGGGTTTGGGTCTCTACAGTTGGTGTTCTCCTAAAGGTTGTATAATAAAACTCCCCCTCAAAATATGCATATTGTTAAATGATTAACATTTGCTCCCCCTTACTATATGCATATAAGGCACAATAAAAGCATTTCATATTCATGGAGTTTTAACATGCAATTCATTAGATAGAAAGTTCATGTAAGATAAGACAAGTAATAAGCAAGTTGAACGTTTCAAGCAACCATATGCATTCTACCCCAAATGCATTTCACTTCTCCCCCTCACCCTCACATAACACCACACATCATTCTTTTAAAAAATAGAATACAAAATATCTTCTTCCCCTTTGATCATCATCAAAAAGAGAGGTACAATTCATTTTACCTAAAAATGATTTCTCCCCATTAATCTAAGACTCCATTGTGGTGAGGTGAGTGTGTTCTAAACACATGTACCAAAATTTTGGCTGCTAAACCATAACATTGAAAATGCCTAGAATGGCTTCCTTCAAAACTCACGAATGATGATCATTAAGAAAAATACCATATGATGTTGGATCAAACATTCAATGCAAATTTTCAAAATGTTGTTATGATTAGCTTTCACTAAAACTTAAATCCATGAATGGGATATGATATACAATGCTTAGCATATTTCATCAAAACAAATCATAGCATGCTTTTGAATAACAATTCAAAACCTTAGTAATTCACAAGAGAAAAACAAGGTTTTTCCAAATCCATGAATGGGATATGATATACAATGCTTAGCATATTTCATCAAAACAAATCATAGCATGCTTTTGAATAACAATTCAAAACCTTAGTAATTCATAAGAGAAAAACAAAGCTTTTCCTTTTAACAAGCTTGGAGCACATGCTATTTCATCCCATAAAACAATAGCCAATATTTTAAAAAGAAATAAACCAATCAATAAGTATATATATACAATTTGAAACATCACATTGGTTTTATAATTCTAACTCATCAATATTGGCATGATTAAAATTTTTTTTTTTCTCGTTATAGAACAAGCATTTTAACCAACTAGTGGTGTCTTTTCTATAAAGCACCCACTCATTATAAAACTAATATTAAGTCACGTGTAGTGTGTCCATAAATCCAAGAACAATCCATTTCACAAGATAATTCAATTAAAGGACTGGACATGATGTTCAAGGTACCTAGAAAAGTCTTTAGACTCAAAAACAAAAATAATAGAAACTGTGAGTCCATAGGGCAGATGAATTTTATCCTATTTTCTTAAGGATGGGGCTTAAGCTCCCCCATATATTTGCATACACGCTTACTTGAATTTTTTAGTTCAAGGATGATGTTCATTTAAGATCATTTATCCTATATTCATCCTTCATAAGAATTTTGCATGCAGCAAATATTAATCATTTAGATCACAATCATGACATATTGCATATCAATAAGCATACGATAGCCAATCAAGGCTATACTTCAAACATTATGCAATAGGGCTTCAAAATGAAGATGACACAACTCAAAATACTTAATGAGTAGGATACAAATGAAACTTCCCCAATATCATGCATTAGCCGTAGTCAATGGTCCATCATCAAAACATGTGACGTTTAATTAAAATGATGATGTTTAACCATTTAGGTCCTAAGTGAAAGGACATAACCCAAGGATTAGGACCAATTGGTGTCCGTGAACTAGTTCTACCTAAGATAATAAGATGTGTACATGTTTTTCAATTTATATAGTATTTTGGATTCAACATGTACCAAATACTTATTCAATTAATTAGCATGCATTGCAAAGATATTGATAAAATTCAACTAGCATACACCCTATGAGTTACATCAGGGTTAACTCATGCGAGTCAACCCATGAGGATCTATGTAGACTCATGTGGGCCCGAGTGAGTTGAGTCACATGTGTGGCTTGGTGCGCGGGCTTAGGTTAGTGTGGGATTGGGCTTCTAGCTTCTAGGTTAAGTGCGCCTCGGGTAAAGAAAACTTTTAATGGGCTTCAGGTTAAGGCACTTTGATGGGCTGGGTCTGTTTTTTAAATTCAGCTGGTTTTAAAATTTTTGAAGTAGGCTCCGGGCTTGGGGTTTAAAAAGAAGGTCGGTGGGCTTAGGATTTAAAATAAATAAATAAAACAGTGGGTTGGGTTTTAAAAATTGGGGTAGTGGGGTTGTCTAAATAACTAGGATAGTGGGCTTATTTTAAAAACTGGTTCAGTGGGCTCAGTCTAAATAAAAGTCAGTGGGTTGGGTTAAAGCTTTGAAGTTTAGGGGGAATTTTAGAACAGGTTGTGGGCTAGGAAAATTGGGGGGATCCGAAGGGGATTTCGGGTATAGATTTAAATGGAGCAGGGTTAGGTTCAGATGAAGTGATCTGAACCCGAGTCTAGGTTCGATTCAAGTACGGGTTGCAGGTCCAATTCGGGTACAGGAAGAATGGGTTTGGGTCAGCCCTGGATGCAATGATCCGAACCCAGGTTTGGATTCGGGTATGAGCTCAAATTCAAAGGACATGAGAGGGGGGGGGTACCTACACTCACAAATACACATACAACATAGTAACATAGTTTGAAAATGGTTAAAGAGCAATTCTAGATTTACCTTCTCCTTATTTCTCCTTTGGTCTTCTTTTCCAATCTCTATGTGTGTGCCTGCCTGGTTCTCTGGCTTCTACGATTGGACCTCCGGTCTTTGTCCTTCACGCCATGTAGTGCAGAGCCTCTTTCTGCTATCAATTTAGCATAACCTCCCCCCCCCCCCTCTCTTTAATTCTCTCTCTATAATTCTCTTATCCTCTCTGAGTTGGCTCTCTATCTTGGCAAAGCCTCCCCTCTCCAATCCTTCCTCACTCTTACTTTCTCCTTTAATTGTTGCAGAGTTTTTTCTATATTCTCTGAGTTGGGTCGCTACAGTGCGGAAACCTCCCTATTTATAGGGTGGCTGGGCAGCCCATTTGGCGTCAGTTCTCTTAACAAACTTCCCCTCTAACAAAATTCCCTGTGTTGGCAGGGAATATTTTATTCTCTCCACATGATTTGCTTTTTATTTTATTTTATTTTGAATTTATTTTTGTTTCTAATTGACTTTTATTCTATTCACCATGCGTAGGTGATTTGGAATGCCCAAATGGTAGCATAGTAATGGCGAGCTTGGCATCTTCTTTGTTTATTGGTTATCTGTATTTTGTAATTTTTATTTGTTTTTATTTCCTTGTATTTTGTATGCCGATGTACCCCCGACTTTTTTTTCCTGCAACTTCATTTTGTACACCTTACTAGTATTTTGAATTTTATTTCCCTATACTTACCTGTAGTAATTTTTAATTGTAACTTCTTCTTTCACATTCCCTTGTTCTATAACCTTTTATTGCTTGCGTGTATCACTCTTGCACATGTTCACTCTACATCAAATTGTGATGCGTACATTTTTTTTTTTTGACTTAGGAGTTGACCAATCTTGACCAAACGAAATAGAATATGACTTTAATCTCCAAACGAAACCGTTTTTAAAAGTAAGACACAATCTGAAGCCAAAAATGTAATGACCCAAAAATCTATACGATTTTTTTTCAATTAATTAAACTTTACTATATACTGAAACTTAATTTACTCTGATACACTTGGATAATCTACTATAACATCTTAGACCCTAAAAGAGCACTGAGGAAGCCCTGTTCATTTTGCACACCTACGCAACAGGAAAACATAAAATTGTACATCCATATTTACAATATTAGAATTCAATAATTTTCCAGAATATACGTACACAAAACATATCTCCTAGTAACATCCGCCAAAAACCTTGGAAAACTACCCAAAAACACATCTCCCTGAAAACACTTACCCCGCCACCAGAGCAATGCAACAATCCCTCTATCAGCGAGCCTGATCTACTCGTCCAATTGGATCACCTGAAAAATGTTAAATCATTCGGATGAAACAACGCTCAGTAAGAAGAAATATGCTATTACTAGTGTGTAGCGACTAAGTTCCATAAATATCATATTGATAAATATCTGAAATTGTAAAATCTGGTAAAACAATATACAGTACAACTTGTATCTATTTTAGTTCAAAAGTATAACTATAATATATGAGTTTTCTACTTTTTCATACTTCTAGTATCATAATATATCTTCTAATATTCTGTAAATCTGTATACATATGCATAACTGTTAAGTCAACTATAACACTACCAATCCTTAGCCCGACCATCTACAATCACTCCAAGGCATGGTATTGGTATCTACCTCGTCAAACCGGACACCTCAACCCTGTCTGCTGGGGAGCTTGCCATCTCTCCTAGCACGGTTGATGGAATCCTCCACACTCTATCTGAGACGTGTGGTTGCACTCTGTTCTGTAATAGCAACGATACTGTACTCTGCTGATATCTAAATTGATTCATTAGGGTCTGATACTGTATAATACTATTTTTTGTATATACATCTTACTATTTCATCATGATTCCAAAATAACCATAACACCGAAAACTGTTTTGAAAAAATTTTAATATTTGAAATGTAATAACTGATCTGTAATATCTAAACTGGATAAACTGTAATATCATAGTGTTATGACTTTAAAATTTTGGGAATCATGGTAATCTGTAAATGCTATACAATATCTGTCTGTATACACTATAATTCATAATTTCGTAAAATCTGATAAAACATATTTCTACATAAATACTGTAAATCACAGTAATCTGAAAACTGTAGGATTTCTATACTGATCTGATAATGTCTCATGCCACACAACTAAATAAATAAATATTCCATATTCTGAAAACTGTATCTTCTAATATACAAATAATTTGCATACTGAATAGTAATCTAAAAAAACATATAGTTTACTGATAAACATTCCAAAATTCCTAGCATAACATATTTCCCTTACTTATTTGACTGGGAGACTTGCCTCCAATTCAACCCTCACGCCCTCGGAGTACCAACCTAAAAATCCTGTAATTACATATATACAAATTTCTCAGTAAAACATTGAATTTGCTAGAAAATCATCATACTCACATTTCCTAAATCTGTCTATTCATAATTTCCTAAATTATAATTTACCTAGTTCCCGGAAAAATAACCACTGGGGTCCTTAACCCATGCCTGCAGGTTCCCAAAAATACCCTAACCCTACAATCATAACACCCTAATTTTACTTCACAAAACACCAGTATATTCTCATACAACACAAAATCTGGACTCAGATAAACTTGGTAATACTAGAAATACCAAAATAATCTACTTACCCTAAAATTGGGATGGTGCCCAAACCTCTCAAATCGAAATTTTACTTTGGCTAAGTTGTAGAAAATCTCTCCAAGATCATCGTAGTAGCTTCTGATCGTCAAATCGGGGACAAACGGAGCTGAAAATTTAAAGAGAAGTGAGAGAAACTGAATTCTAGAGAGAGAGAAACAAGAGACGCTGATTTTTTCGTCAAAAATCTGATTTTTGTGCTTATATGGATGGCTGACCATGTGGCTTCGTCGACGAGGCCAAGAAGGGAGTTCGTTGATGAATTCATAACTTTCGTCGACAAACTTCAAACCCTGAAATCACCCCTCTCGGTATATTTTCATCAATGAGACACATGTCCTCATCAATGTCTCTAAGAAGGCTATGCAACAACGAACGCTCTTTTTCCTCTCATTTCTTTGTTATTTAATTTCTATAATTATCAGGGTTACTATTGAAAAACTTATTTTAAATGATAAGGAATCCGTAGACTCAAATTACGGAAAAGGACTAGGTTTTAATAAAATAAAATAAAAAACTCAATTCAAATGACTTAATAAAAAAAAAAAAACACCGATTGAACCTTATTATTTTTTATTTTGACAGAAATTAAAGAAACCAATTCCTAGTGGAAAGCAATACTTATGAAAGAGAATTAACAACATTTTTGGGAAGTCTAGCCTAACAGGGAACATATACAGGACTCAACGAAGGAAAATTGGTTTTGAAATCGACTAGATTAGAGATACTCAACTTAAAAGAACTCAACTTTTGGGCTCCTAAGAATCAAACCTTAATACCTAAAGGGATTGATTTTTGAACTATGGGGTCCTATGTAACAACAAAGATTAATTTTGCAACTAAAAGAGTTAATTAAAAATCACCATAGACCTTTCCTATCATTTTGCTTAGAAACGTACGACTTGGACTGAACATTTACAAGACTTAACTCTTAAACCATATTTTTTATTTTTTAGAGACTTGATTGAAATTAGAAGGACTCGATTGAGGAATTAGGGTCTTAATTTCAAAACTCAGGGTTATTTAGGACTCAAAGTCAACTCCTGTTTTGTTGGGTTTCCTTGGAGAAGTCTAGTTAAATGGGGTGTCTACAAATAGTTGAGATGCACTATAGTGGCAATTAAACAAATAAAGAATTACTGCCAAATAAACATATTTTTTTTTAAAATAAAATAGATTTTAAATTGGCAAAATTAGGGTTCAAGAATATTTCACGTCACACTCTTATGTAGTTTATCTTTTAGTAAATATATTCTTTTCTATTTTTTATTGATGTGTGCGTACATTATGTATATAATACATATGTTTATATCTTTTTGTTAGATATAATAAGTTTTATTTTTAAAATTTAGGCATTGAATCAACAAATTTGAAAGGATGGAGCGTCACCATAATTTTTTTTTAAAAAAATGAATATGTAAATATAAAAATATTTATGTTATAAATATTGTCAATATTGTTTATTATATATAATTAAATGTGCATTTTAATTAAATAAATTTAAGAACAAAAAATATTATACAATTTTTTTTTTAATTTAGTCTAAAATATTTAAGTTATTAAATTACAATAAAATGTGAAAACAATATAAAACATTAGACATTATAATTTATTTTAAACTCAATCTCTCCTTCCCCGGGAAGCGAAAATATATATATATAATCTACAATTTTACATACATCCAGATCTAAAGTTTGAATTCCAAATTCCGAACTCTAAGCTTCCAAATATTTGACCAATTTTCTATATGATATTTAATTTAATAAAAGACAAATTAGAAGACAAATATAATATGGAAAGAAAATAAAAATTAATTTAAAAATCAATTCCAAAGTCTCTTTACTTCTCGCATATAAATTTTTTTTTCCCCTTTCTTTTTTATTCACTTTTCCCTAAACCAAACAAACCCCAAAAATAAATTTTAACTTGAGAAAATTTCTAGAACAAAACGTGCTCTATTGATAGAATAATTTTTAAATGCATATTTATTTATTTATATTTATAAACAGACCAAGCAGAGGCATATGATAAATGTGCTAGGCTATTAATGAATCAATCAATATAAAGAATTGGTAAAAATATATTTATAACCTCGTGGAGCATGCTTTGCTATTAATTAAATATTTGCATACTTATATTTACCTAAAAATATTACACTCAATAAGACAAAGTTGAAAATGTAATTTTTTTTTTTTTTTAAATGAGTTAGATATAGTTGTCTTATACTTTTGCTTTGGCTGTATATTTGTCCTTACATTCAGCTTATCAAGCTCTAGAGGTGAAATAGTTACAATGCAAAAAAAATAAGTAGTTCTTCTTTTAATTGCATTAATGACATTAAGCTGTCACAACATTTATTTTTATCATGAACTTTAATATGTTGAACTAGAAATCTAAAATTGTGTAATTCACATGGTCCTAATTTGGATTACACATAAAAAAAATATTATGTGTATATTCAGTTGTGAAAACATTTTTATTAATTTTTTATTCTAAAAGGATACAAAAATTAAATTTATTTTGAATTTTTTTAATATTTTAGGTTAAGAAACCAGTAGTCTCAGTCTGTATTAACCAAAAATGGGATCAAGAATTTAGTTACACAAGGGAAAGTGTGAAAACTCAAATATCTGGAGAATTGCTGCCTTACCTTAAACACAGGTATAGGCGTATATTTATAGAGATGTAAACTATATTTTGTTACAACTGAATCATGAAAAAATAGAAATAGAGAAATACATTTGAATTTAAACATTTGAATTCAAACCGATTACATATCTAAACAAACATATCAAGAATCCTGGGAAATATTGAACTGATCTTCGTGTAACTGTTTTCTGAAGAGCCGCTGGTTGTTGCTATGGATAAGTCTCTAACATGCCCCCTCAAGCTTAACTGTGCAGATGCAATGTTCAACTTGTCACGAAGAAGAGAGAGCCGAGATGAAGATAGTGGCTTGGTAAAGATATCAGCGATCTGATCTCTGGTAGAAATGAAGCGGATTGCTAATGTACCACGAGCAACCATATCTCGAACAAAATGAAAATCTACCTCAACACGTTTGGTTCGAGCATGAAAAATCGGATTTGAGGATAAATATGTGGCACTAATATTGTCACACCAAATAATTGGAGTTATAGAGGGAAGCATCTCAAGTTCAGTCAGAAGAGAACATAACCATGTGATCTCAGCAGCGGTATTTGCTAATGCTTTATATTCAACTTCAGTGCTTGATTGGGCTACAGTAGCTTGCTTCTTACAACTCCAAGAAATTAGATTGCCCCTAAGAAAAACACAGTAGCCACCTGTGGAGCGTCGATCATCCCTACTTCTAGCCCAATTTGCATCGGAGTAGGCTTGTAGTGAAAGGGAATTCGACTTGTGAAATTGAAGGCCAAAATCCATGGTTTGCTTGAGGTAGCGCAGCAAGCGCTTGGTTGACTGCCAATGGAGGATTGTAGGCTTGTGAAGAAACTAAGAGAGCTTTGTCGCGGCGTCCCGGGAGCGCGTGTGCCCCGGGCGGCGAACTAAAAAATCAATTTAACATTTTCATGGAAAAACATTGGAATATCGGAGTCGCCACTAACCTTTAGTGCGGTTAGAACACATGATTACTATCGCGTTAGGGGTAGAATCGGTCTACATTACCAGAGTTGGGGCCGGGAGTTCGGTTACGCGAGGAGAAGGTACGAGCACCCCCTACGCGCCCGTTCTTACAAACGGTACCTAATTAATTTGAAATTATCCCTAAGTTAATCTAATAATTCTTTAAATTATTCCTTTTTATGAATTTATAAATACATGTAAAATAAATAAATAAATAAATAAATATATACATATATATATATATATATATATATATTCCCTCAGAACTTAGGATACGTGAAGCCCAAAGGCTAATACCCCCTGCAATTAAATCATAGGGATATAAATACGAAAATACTTAATACAATAATACAAAAATACTAGAAAGAGTAAATATTGTAATACAATAGAAACATAAAAAAATAAAATATATATATATATATATATATATATATATATGATAATAATAAGGCTAATACATCATAATGATAATACACTACATGTAATAACTATTCTACTATGATAGTGACACATATATATATCTCATAATATTAATAACATATAAATGTTAAAACAATATTTTAATATTATATGTCGTAACGCGTAAGTACTAACATTGTACAATAATAGTATTATTAGAATGATAATATACCTATATCACACTATTAGCAATAGTAATACACATATATTATAACAATACTACTAGAATACTAATACACATATACCACAATAATATACATATCTTAATACGTAAATATTAATATTATACCATAATAATACTACTATACTAATAATACATATATATCATAATTTTAATAACTATACAATATGATTTTAACAAATACATGCAAAAACCCTAATTATAAATAATCAAAACTTTAACATAATACTAACAAAACCCTAATATTAAGAATAAAGGAAACATTTAAGAACTCGCCAATAAATCAAACCCTAAAAGTTAAAAACAAACATGGAAACAAATAAGACGAAATTATGGAATTAGCCAATCCCTAAAATAAATATACAATATATGCAATAATAATTATGGAAATAATTGAAGCCTTACCATTAATGTACAATAAAAATGTGGAAACAAATTAAACCCTATAATACACATGCAATATATACAATAATAGAAACTATTACACAAGTAATATTACCGAAAGCAATTTAAACCCTAAAGTTAATAAATAAAACACGCGACAATAATTATGGGAATAATTTAAAACCTTACCATTAATATATTATGACAATATGAGAGACCAATCGAACCCTAAATAAAGCATATGATGAACAAAACCCTAAATATACCATTAAAACCCTAAATACAACACGTAATAATTTAAACCCTAAATACACAGTATATACTAAAATAAATAACATACTACAAGATAGTAAACAACAATAACATAGATACCCTAAATAGTAAATAAGTATATCACAATGATTGAAAATACAATGATAATATAAACACTTTGCACCGATATTCAAACAATAAATATGGACATGTAATAAGGTATAAAAAAAAAATAATAATCCAACAATAATACTAATACATATAATAAGAGTCTAAACATGAAAGCTATATATTACAAAACAAAGACACTAAATATTACACATACCTGCATAAATAAAAAACAAAAAAAAAAAAAACAAAACAAAACAAAAACCCGAATATTAGATATTAGTAAAGACCAAAATTAGAAGAGAAATAAATAAATACAGAATAAAACAAAATAACAAAAATAAAATGAAATTTGCATGCCTGTGTGTGTGTGTTCTGTGCAGGGAGACTCACAGAAGAGACTTACTGTGGGAAATTGGAACAGGGAGGCGTGGAGTAGGTGTCCTCGGGTTGCTTCTGTTCTATGGCAGCTTGCAGCAGAGGAGGAAAGCTGGCCGTAGCAGACTCTGGTGTGGCCACTAGGATCTGGCCGAGAGGGCTGGCAGCACTGCTGCTGTGGGAGGCCGAGGGTGGAGAGGAGCTCTAGAGAACGTGCGACAGCCGCTGGTGGCGCTGCGGCGGGTGGATCTGTGGAGTTGCAGTGGGTGTTGTCGGTGATGGAGTCGTGGCCGTGAGCAGCGAGAACGCTGGAGCTGATATGCTGCTGGTGCTTGCGATGGCTGGAGTTCCGAGGAGGCGGGATGATGGTGGCCGTGGGGTTGTGACAGTGGCAGCAGGGGGCCATGGGTTCTGCTCTGCTGAAGTGGCCGGAGAGTGGTTTGCTGGGGGTTCTGTTGCAGGCTGGAGGATGGTGGCCGTGGGATGCTCGGCTACTTGCAGGGATTTTGGAGGGAGTGAGAGTGATGGGGAGAGGCTATGGAGATCAAGGGAATGGTGAGGATGATGGTGGGGTGATGCCGTGAGGCTGTGATGAGAGTATCCATGTGAGAGAGATGAAGAAAAAAAAATTTTCCTTTGGTTTTCGCCCCCTGTGGCTGTGTTCGCAGCGCTGTGCCCCTTTGCTTTATAAAAAAAATTGAAAAACCCTAAGAAACTTTCCTTTCTTGATTTTATTTTTTCTTTTTCTCTTTTTTTTTATGCTTTTATTCTTATGGTAATAATGAAAAAGGAAATAATATTAATAATAAGTATCATAATAATATAAGTATCCATAAGATAATAATAATAATAATAATAATAATACTATATTAATATTAAATAATAATAAATAATTATGGTAAAAATAAAAATAAAGTATTATCAGTAAAATAATAATAATGATAATAATAATAAATAGAGTAATAATACAAAAAGTAATAATAATAATAATAATAATAATAATGATATATCAAAAACAACAAAATAAATGAAAAATAAAAATAAGTATAGTAAAGTAAAAATAAAATAAAGATAATAAAAGTACTAGTAATAAAAAATGAAAAATAATAATAATAATGATAATAAAAATATAAGTAAAGTACTAATAATATAGGAAAATAATATTAATAAAATAATAATAATAATAATAAAAGACCCCTTGTTCTGTTTGGTTTGGGCAAAAATAGGGTGTCTACATGCTTGTTAACCGTGAATGCTATATCTGGTCCGGTGATGCAGAGATATTAAAGAGCACCAATAGTGCTTCTGTAAAGTGTTGGGTCCGAAAATGCTTCACCTTCATAAGCCGAGAGTGTTGTTGTTGTGGCCATAGGAGTTTGAATCGGTTTTGCTTCTAGCATATTGGTATGTTTCAGGATATCCATGATATATCGATGCTGAGATAGAATGAAGCCCTTGGAATTTTGAATCATTTCAACACCAAGAAAAAAAATGTAGAGGACCCAGATTTTTAACAGCAAAGTCATTGTGTAAAGCTGATAGCAAATCATCAATAGCTGACCGTTTATTGCTTATGATGAGAATATCGTCCATATATATAAGCATAAATATTCTGACCGTGGAGGATGTATAACAGTGTGTCAAATTTCAAATTGATTAATGTGAGAATACCAAATGTTAATTAAGGTGATATTGAGTGGGAACAAGTGAGCTAAATATGAAACTTTTGACAAATTGTGAGTCTTAAGTGACGTTGCTCCCCCTGAATTACGTTATTTAATATAATTCTAGGCAACCTCTCGACTATGCATCAAACCTAATTCTTGCCTAATTTGGATAAACATATCCTCCACAAGTGGTTTCATGAATATGTTCGCCTATTGTTCATCTGTGCATACAAACTCAAGTGTCACATCCCTTTTTTGCACATGATCACGAAGAAAATGATGTCGTATTTCTATATGCTTAGTTCGTGCATGTAATATGAGATTCTTTGAGATGTTTATTGCACTCGTATTGTCGCATCTTATAGAAATTATTTCATAGCTTAATCCAAAATCCGTCAGTTGTTGCTTCATGTATAGCGTTTGAGCACAACAACTACCTGCCGCTATGTATTCTGCCTCAGCTGTAGAAAGAGCAACTGAATTTTGCTTCTTGGAAAACAAAGAGACTAACGAATGTCATAAGAAATGACATGTACCACTCGTGCTCTTCCTATCCACTTTGTTACCAGCAAAATCAGCATCTGAATAGCTGATAATCTCAAAGGATGTATACTTAGGATACCATAACCCAATTTCCACGGTTCCTATTAGGTATCTAACTATTAAGACACTGTGCGCGTCCACTTTCTGAGTTTTATATTAATTAAAAAAAAGGAAAAAAAAGAAAAAAATAAATAAAGAGCATTGAAGATGGATGATTATGCCATGATTAACACTGACTTATACCCTTCACATACTTGCATATAACCTAAGAGTTACACACTCGAGTTATTTATGTGTAGTTCTTCTTTATATGACTTTGTATTTACATGGTATCTTATGAGGTTGAAAATGCACGTTCACATGACTTGTAGCACATAAGGTTCCTTGTGAGCACTGAGAGAGCGCTCGTGGACTATGACACCTTGTGAGGTATTGTTGAGCCATTATCGTTCTTTTGAGTTTTTGACGTCAGCTCAGAGTTTATGAAACTCAACTTTTTTTTTTTTTTTTTTTTTATGGATACTCTTTGAACACTAGTCTCTATTTTTGACTTGCTAGGCTAGAGGTGACATCTAGTGGGAAGATAGAAACTTAGATCTTGTAGCCTACTTAAGATATGAAGGTTAAGCCACCCCTTGAAATAGACTTAGTTCATGGACTACTTTTCGAGCTTAATTCACATTGGTTGTATGAAGACAACAAAAGAAGTGTAATGATTTCCCTAATTGACCAAGAAAAGACAGAAATTGAAGAATGGGCAGAAGAAAGAATAAGAAAAATAGAAATGCACATGAAATGAAAGGTTAATATCTACTCCACAAAAATACCACAAAAAGTCAGGGACACATCACATGTTCTCCACATATAAAGACTCTTCAAGCGCTTAATATCTCAGATGTATTCGTGCTTGGTTTTTGAATAAGTTGATCTGGGGTGGCCTTAGTTGGATATGGCGAGTAGGTGAGAAAATGCTAGGGTGAAGGACCCAACACCTCACAAATAGGCTAGATCCTTCTTAGACTAGTCCACTCCATATATTTAGCGTTTGTTCCTTACAATATATAGGATGTTTGATTGCGACACTCCTCACATATGATGAGTGAACTCATTCTTTTTGAGTGATTTTGAGGGTATGCCAGTTTGGCTGAGTCAAAACGACCGTTTTGTAGGTGTCCACTGGTATTCTAGGTGTAGTGAGTCATACACATTACACATACCTCAAGATTTTGCCTGTTTATACTTGAATTTATACGACTACATTAACTCTGAATTGAATTTCTAGTTAACTTTATGTGAGTATACTATTCCTAATGGCTATATAATGATGAAACTTGCATGAATAACTTGCTTCAAAGTTGCATGAATTGTATGACCTTATGTGTAATCTGGTTATACTCCTATATGTGAAATGGTATGGTTATGGTGCATGTACATTCATTTCATGTTTCTTGGAATTAGTGTTGTGGGTACTGCCTTAGAATTCATTCATGTTATTTGTTAAAGACTAGCAAAATATTAGTTGGGGGGGTGTGATTACACGCCTAAATTGTGTAATTAGGCATTTAAATCCATGCATTAAGGATTATTTTTTTAATTAAATGCTTAATTATGTTCAATATTTCAACATTGCATTCTATTTATAATATTTGGGTTTTGTTGAATAATTAAGAATTTTTGGTATTTTATTATTGCAAGGCAATTATTGGACATTAAAGTCGATGGTACTTCGTAATTTGGGCATAATTCTCCCATTCGAGCTCTGATCGAGGTGATTCGAAATGATGTGGAAAGCTGAGAAAGTGCTCTACAATATTTGTGTTTTAAGCTTTGAAAGTTACGGGCTATAAGAAGACCGAAATCAGGCTTGTATGATGGGAAACAAAAAAAAGGAAAAAAGAAGAAACAAGAAAAGAAAATAAAAAATAATAATTAAAAAATATATGATTTGACCCGGTCATGCAGCTGGGTACTCTTGTGTGTGTGGTTATGTAGGGGTCCTAAAGAGCTTTTAAATGGTTTTTTCTCTCATTCGGCCGCACCCCTCTTCCCTTCTCTCTTCCTCTTCCTTTCCTCTATTTTTTTCACTCTCTTTGGCCTCCTCTTCTCTCCTCTCTTCTCTATCAACACTCTTCTCTTCACTCTCCCTCTTTTTCTCTTCTCTTTTCTTTCCTCTCTCTCTCTTACTGCCAGACCTTTCCAAAAACATATAATTTGACCCGGTCATGTAGCTGGGTACTCTTGTGTGTGTGGTTATGTAGGGGTCCTAAAGAGCTTTTAAATGGTTTTTTCTCTCATTTGGCCGCACCCCTCTTCCCTTCTCTCTTCCTCTTCCTTTCCTCTATTTTTTTCACTCTCTTTGGCCTCCTCTTCTCTCCTCTCTTCTCTATCAACACTCTTCTCTTCCCTCTCTTCTCTTCACTCTCCCTCTTTTTCTTTTCTCTTTTCTTTCCTCTCTCTCCCTTGCTGCTAGACCTTTTAGATTTTTTTTCCTTTCTATTGTTTTTATTTCTTTTTCTTGCTGGGTGTTGCGGTTGCTTCTCCTTGTTGCTGTTCGTGAACTCCCCCAGCCGAGACCAACCTGCTAGCTGCTGCTGCTGCCCCTGCCCCTTCATCCCTCTACTCCTACATTGCTGCCATGAACTCTCATCGTCGAGAAATCCTCCTACAACCGCTGTTGTGGCTGCCATTGAAGCCCTTGCTGCTGCTCTCCAACTCTTCCACGGCCAGCTTTACTCTCTCTCTCCCTCTTTCTCTTTTGTTCTTTCTTTAAAGAGTTAATTGAATATTGTTATTTTTCCTAGAATTTCATTTAAAGTTTTAAACTTTTAATTCTTTGTTGGGATATTAGTGTTTAAGTCAATTTATTTTCTTTCTTTCTTATTCAATATTAGCATTAGATTTAATTTTATGCTTGAGTTAATTTTTATTTGATTAAAATTCGGTTTGATCTTTTGAAAGAAAAAAAAAAGAGAATAAAACACAAAAAGAAAAAAAATCTTCTTTAGGATTTAATTTAGTTATCTTCTTTAAGAAATTTAATTTTTGTTGGGTTCTCTTTAAATTAAGTATAGTTTAATTAAAGTTTGAATTTTTATCGTGTTTCCGATTATCGTTAATTGTTAAAGAGTTAAATTTTCGTTCTTAGTTGCGTTAAAGTTTGTTTCTTTTTGTGTTGATTGAGGTTGTTAGAATTGCATGTTTTAATTATGCATTAAAGTTATCGTCTTTAATTTTTTCTCGAAGTTCAAACGCGTGTTTTAATTCTTGCTTGGCTATTAGATGTAGGATTTCCATTTCTCATTGTTAAATTCAATTTGTGTTAGGACTCATAGTTTAAATTGCATGTTCTTTTAATTCGTCAAAAGAAATCTCAAACATCCCAAAAAACCCGAATCTGAACTGTGTTCAGTGACCTTTTTTATTCTTATTTTCTATTGGAATTACATAAAATTTGGAATTAAACTGCATTCCTTAAGGAGACAATCTGCCCCTTGGGTTAAGTATTACACGACTAAACTCCTATACTTGGGATATCTTCGAGCTGCTCTTTTTTTGAGTGAGTCAGCTCTCTTTCTAAGAAATGTATAATCAATAATATGTGAGAAAGAGAATAATCAATATGCTTAAATGTGTGGGAATATGTAAACAAAAAAAAAAAACACAAGAAATTTTTAGAGAATATTTTTGCTAATCATGTTGCTAATTATGCTTAGAAATGGGGTATATATAGAATTCCCAAAAATTATGACCGTTAGGGACACTGTGGGAATTTTATAATTTGTTTAATTAGAAATAACCCTGTTTTAGTGCTGAGATTTTACCAAACTTGAGAGGTGCGCCGGTTGACCGACACAAGCCCAATGAAAGTCAACCTGCGAGGGTTGGTCGATTGGGCAAGGTGTCGGTTGGCTGACCTCTCACAAGGAATTTTGAAATTTACTTTGGGTTCGGTTGGCCATGGCAGGTGACTGGTCGGCTAACCAAGGTGATTTGCTGAACCTTCATAGGTTCGGCCACCCGTACTTTAAGGCTAGTTTGCCGAGGGGATAAGTTCGGTCAGCTAGCCAAGTTCAAACTGATTTGACTTTCTTATATTCTTTCTCTAAGGATGGAGCTTAGCTTCCCTAAATATTCGTGATTATGTAAGGATGAAGTTTAATATTCATTTAGTTTTCACGAATCCTTTCAAAAATATTTTAACATTCATTTTATCGTAATCATCTTTGTACAAGGTTTTATTTTTTGAAAATTTTAACAAAATTTCGGCAGCATGTCGTCTATAAATTGGATATTTTCCCATAAAACTTGTACCTAATAGATTCAAACAAGAAATTTAAAAAATCTGCATCATGCAAATACCATTTAGTTCAAGCATGTGAGAACCTATATCCCCTACCAGCATACAATACACAATATACTGCATCAGTCATGCAATTGGTGTTCCAAGCAATAGAGTTTGTGTGCAGGATCACTCTACGCATAAAATGGAAAAGAATCATATCACTTGGTGGCATATGGTGTGATGACCCAAAATATATATATATATATATATATATATATATATATATATATATATATGATTAAAGCACAATAATAATAAAATAATAAAAATGGTCATTAAGTTAATATCAATACAAAAGTGTTTTTCTGTAGGATCCTTGATTCCATGTTTGATGCCTAAGAAAGACCTTGTCTTAGCGAGTGCTCAGAGACCATTGCGACTCAGTCGCTCCCTGGATATCAGCCTGGTCAAAATAGAATTTCATAAGATAAACAGGGTAGACACTATTTATATACGTAAATAAGTACATAAAATAATGTTTTGGCTGACATAATTTGTAAAAACATATGATAAAATAATAATAATATAAGTATCTTATGCAGGGCCCATAAAACTGTGTGGGACCCACATGAGTCCCGAAGCCGTGTAGAGGTTTACACGAGTCTCAAAGCTGTGTAGGGCTTATAAAATCGTATGAGGATGATTGGAGTTACGTAGGATCCATTTAGGTCTCGAAGTGTGTGGGACCCATATGAGTTTTCAAAATTCAAATTTAATTCTTGTTCAAAAATAAATAATAAAATAAATAAATACTAAAAATAGTTTAAAAGTAATAACAATGATAATAATAATGATAATAATGATTAATAAAAATAATAAAATAATAAAATAATTATTTAACTAATTGATTAATTAATTAGGTAAGTAATTAATTAAAAATTTATGGTGGCAAGCACTCCCACATGGCCTACATCCCTATCTCATACTCAACCCATACCTTGCTCATCCCTTGCTCATTCTTTAATTTAAAAAAAAAATTATAATTTCACCAATCTTCCCACACTTTTATAAATTCCATTTCTTCCCCAAAATTTTCCTATAAATAGGAAGCTCTCAACCTTCATTTTTCACAACAATTTTTCCAAGGAAGAGAAGGATTAGTGAGTGAAAGAATTTGTGCTAGAGAGAGAATTTTTGAGTAAGTTCTCACTCACCCACTCTTTCCGATCTCATTTCTTAGAGATAGTTACTGTGTTCGTAACACAAGATAAAAGAAAAGGTAAGTAAATTTTAATTATATTAGTTTTTTTTAATTTAAAATTCATACCCGAGTTTATTTTATAGTAAATTTCAATTATGTTAATTAGTTCTACAAAATTTCCATGAGTTTATTTTTACACATATTTAATTATATCAGTTCTATTTTTAATATACTTGCATCTATTTTTTGGTTAAGAAATGTTCTAATCCCCTCGGGTAAATTTTCAGCATTTCTTTCTATTCAAAAATAAAATTCTATATATTTTTAACACAAAAATTGTGTGGCATGAGTTTATTTCTACGTTACATTTTTTTTATGAAAATATGAGTAAAGATGAGATTTTCACGATATTATTTTAAATTGCATAAATTATAATAAGATGATTTTAAAATCCCTTATGGCAACGAAAGTTCAAAGTTACAGATGCTCGGTACCGCAGCTTAAAGTTTAAACGGATTAGAGTGCACCCACACTGTTTACAGAGTGGTTATTTATGTTAGTGGATTTCTCCTGAGTGCATACCTGGTTCCGAACCAGGACTTAATAAGGAAAATCTCACTTAAAGTTTACGTACGTTGATTTAGTTTGGTCGGCCAGCCAGCTAAGTCCAGTCTTTGGATCGCACAATCCAATCATGGGGGTAAACATGACTTACGGCAAATAGACCTAAGGGTGGTTTTTACAATATATGTTTATACATATTTAATTACGTGTACAAAGTTGCTGATGATTTGAAGGAAAAGTGTAAGTTTACATGAAAAGGATCATTCTGGTGCTTAAATGATGATCTAAGGAAAACGTATAAGGAAAATTATATGTATGTTTATCATTAAATATTTTTACAGTTTTAAAGTTAAAATTTTTATTTAACAGTTATAGTATATGATTATAAAATTTTACTGTTGTAATTGATGGTAAAAGTTTTATGTAGTAATTTTTAAATTTATATTTATTCTAAAAGCAGTCTTGAAGTTATAGTATTAAATATTGTTTTATGAAATTCTTTTAAAAGCTCATTTTGGCCACACACTAATAATAATCTTATTTACTTACTGAGCGTCTTCTCACTCCAATCATATTTTTATTTCAGATAACTCTGAAGGGCATGTCGGAAATCAGGCTTAGTAAGCATGCGGGTGGGGATTAGAAAAATAAAGATTGATTAGAAATATTAGTATGATTTCAGATATTTATGTTTGTGTAATTTTTCTTCTTTTGAAATAAATGATTGTAATATGGATAATTAGCGCTCTGGTTTAATAATAATTGAGTTTATTTGCTTCCGCTGTAAATCAATGGTAAAAATTAAATATCCCAGACCCCTCGGGGTCGGGGTGTTACATATGGTGACTCCGAGAAAATGAAGGCCAAATTATTTACATTTGTATTTTATGTTTAAGATAATTCGGGTCTGTAATAATCAAAGGGCTGTAATAATTAATGCACTGCATACATGGTAGGACTATAAGCTTAATGACCTTAGATCGACCCTAGGTCCCTACACATCACTTGCACAAATCCCCTCTATCTTGTGAATCATAACTATTCAAATAGGGGTAAACTATACTCAAAAACAAGACAAATTTTTAAGTTTGAAAGGACTTCAGGTGACCGAACCTAGCACGTTGAAAATGCCTTGGTCGACCGAATAGGTAAAAAGTCAAAAGGTTGACCTGGCTCGAGCGACCGAACCCAAAATGAATGCATTGTTCACGGTTGACCAAACCATGAATGCTGACCCTTTTCACCTTCCCTGGGCACCCGAACTTTAAGTTCAAATTCAGCTCAGGTGACCAAATTGACAAGTTCAGCAAACTGAACCATTCACCAGGCGATTGAACCTCCAACGTTCAGAAAATCGTCTTGGCTCATCCACCCGAACCTTTCCCTGGGCACCTGAAGTTCAAAAAGCAACTTTTCTATCTGTGTCTGTTCAGGCGGCCAAGCCTATGTACTGGGCAACTGAAACTCTTGGGTCGCCATATTTTTAACCGCGGTAACTAAGGTTAATTAAGGGTAAATTGGATTAAAAGCTTTTTAAACAATTTTAATAATTCCCTCTATGTCCCAACGGTCAATTTTTTAGTAGAGGCTATATATATACCCTCATTTGCAAAGATTAAGTTTTAATTAGTGCCTTGATTAAGAAAATTTCTCTCTGAAATTCTTTGAGCTACACATTCATATACAAGCCTATATACCTCACCTTTTACTCATTCCATTGCAAAATCATATTGAGTGAGAGTATTTTGAGATTACCTACATTTTTATAGCAAGCTTATGCTCTCTTATTTGTGATTGTTTTATGATTTTAAAGAGAATTAAGCCCAAAAGTTTTTCCCCATTGATTTAATCCATAGATTTATTCTGTGAAGAAACTTTTATAAGCTTGTGAGTCTTTGCATTTTTATTGCAAGACTCTTGAGCTTGTCTTGTGTTTTCTTTGAAGAAAATATTTTTAACAAGCTTGTGTTCTAAATATCTCTTGTGCTTGAGTTTCTTGAAATCTTTTTGAGATATTTGATTAAACTTTTGAAATCTTTGAAACCCTATTTGTCGTTGATATATTTATATATATTGTTTCAAATATATTATCATAGCACACTCTCACACTTTGATTGTCACACTGAGATTATCTTGAGAGTTGTAATATTGTCTTCACTAAACTTATAGATCATATCATTTTGAAGCGCAATGGTTATACTGGTACAAATCTACTTATTAGAGAAGCACGTATTTTTGTACACGAAATTTGTATTGATTATTTGTCGTATTCCAGCCGTGACCTGAAGGGGTAATAATCTAACCCGGAAAGATTGTATGTAAAGGTTGTGGTCAGCCCTAGTAATTAGACCTGGTTGTAACCGGTGCCGCTCCACCCGTTAAGTGAGCCGTAGTGGAATCCTCGGGCTTGCGAGCCAAGGCGGGGACGTAGGCACATTTTCTGAACCTCGATAACATATTTGGTGTTATCTTTACTTTACTCGCTTTACTATACTGTGCATACTTGGTTGATTTACTTGTGCAAATTTAAATCAATTGTATTTATTAGTTTATTATATATATATACACACACACTTTAGATTGACCCTAAGCTTGTGAAATACTGTTGTTGGCTATTTGACCTAGGAGAGAAAAAAATTAAAAATCCAATTCACCCCCCTCTTGGGATTATAGTAAAGTCAACACAGTAGTTCAATCAGCTCAATAATAGTTCGTGCTAGGAAAAGGTATAAACTATCCATCAAAGAAATTTAATCATTTATTGAATTATGGATAGTGCGCTATAGTGTTGCACTTATATGGGCATATAGGTATAAATGATATAAAATAATGAGATCATTTTAATTTCTATGGACATGAAAGATATATGCTCTCCCTGAGTTATGCACTGTTACCTTCATACGCATTTATCAACTTTTCATTCTTAAAGATTTTAGCTAAGTATACTAAATTTTTTCAATGAATCAAACTTGGCCATGAATACTTTGGCTTAGAGGACCAAGAAGTCGCAATGAATATTTCTTCAGAGTCATAAGCCTATTGTGATGCCCTGATTTTCGTACCATTTTTTTCCAACAAATAGAACATATTAATCAAACATCGGTGACGTCAAATATTCTGATACTACTTCAACACAATCCGACCCGAAGTGGGTACTGGGTAAACGGTAAATCTCATATACCCAAACCTAACAGTGGAAGTCAATATATACAAATCTTCCAAAATACAAATAACCAGAGTTTTAACCTTCTATACATATATATACATGTCTAAACACATTCCCAAAAATCAACAAAATACTTTGGGGGAATCATACATCCCTAGCTTATAACACTCACCCTATCTATTAGGGTACCAGCACCCTTCTATCTCGGAGCTCTATCTACTCGTCTATCACAGTTTCCTGAAATATTTGGATATTTGGGTGAGACACCTCTCAGTAAGAAGGAATATATTTTTTACAGTGTGTGGCACATGAGTTTAGTTATATCATATTATACTCATTTAAGTAATTATATCATTTGAGAAAATACACCATTATGTAATCATAATTATATAGATATAAAACATAATTTTTTATAGCTTTTAATTCCATTTCTCAAACTCATACACATGCAATCAATATTTATCAGCGAAAGTTCCCGAGGATAGGAGAGATTCCACGCTCATACATGTAGTGCCCCTCTGCTCTGATATCGTTTGTAACCTTACCTGATTAACTCGAGTGCGGCTACAATTGATACTTATCAGGGCACTCACCTTACTCAGTAAGCCCTCAGGCTAAGAGTTTTACTTTGCCCTAATTATTTATGTAATTAAACTCACACTCTTTCATTTCTCATATTCATTTATCAATAGCTTTCATAAGCTTTTCTTTCTCATTTTCATTCTCACAATCTAGCCCATGAGTATCCACAGTAACCCATCCATGTGTCGTTTATAACTCATGGCTACCCTGAGGATATTCACCGCGCCATGCTTCCCCCCATGGTCAGGGTTGTGCGGCCCGAAGGCTAGATCTAAATTGCAGTTAGCTTATCCTAGATCAAAATAAGGAATCACTACCTGTCTATAGTTCAATTGGCCTTCCCATGCCTAGTCCGAATGCCAGGTGGCAAAACTACCCTTCTCACTAGCTCAATCGACTTCCACGCCACACTCTTTACAGGACCGTGTGGTTGTACCTATCATCCCACTAGCAACAGTACCGTGCTTTCAGAAATACTCTAGTTCAGCAGAGTTCTCATTTTCACATTTTCATTTCACATTTCAATATTCACAATTCAGTGTCACAATTCGGTATTCACATTGCAATATTCATATTGCGGTATTCACATTTCAGTATGTTGGTACATTTCATCACATCAGCAATATTCTCATCATTTTCTGTACACCTTCCATTCTTATAATAGTATATATCTCATTTCAAGTATTTCAACATTTCACAATTGAACATTTCTGTACCAACATATCTTTCTATCACATATATCATCCTTTCAATGAAAACACATCTGTATCTCATATTTTTATCATGCCACTATAAAAATATATCTGTATAACATATATCGTCATTTCCTAGTAAAAATGTGTCTATGTTTCACATTTCATCAATTATGTATAAAATATTTCGATATAATCATATCATAATCTCATTTCAATCACATTCCCAGTATTAAGCAAACATTTCATATTTCCTCATGCCACAAAATTTTTCACTAGATATTCATAATATACTAATCATCGTGAACATATCATATTTTCATTTTCACATATTTATTCAACTAGTAATTTTCAAAAATAACTATTATAATTTATTCCCCTTACCTAGGTTATTGAGAGGCTTGCTAAAATACCCAATCCCACACCTACGACATTCAAAACTCAAACCCTAAAATTCACATTTCCCCCAAATCAATCAATTCAATTCCTAGAATAACAATTATTTTAATATTTCCTAAGCTCACACGCTCCCATTAACCGGTTAAATTCTAAAAATGCGGGCTTGATTCGCTTCCTATATTTAAATTTAATTTCTAGCATATTAAAAATACCAATAGGATCAAATCACTGCAGTTAATCTAATTCCAAAATATTCCCAAAAATCTAATTTAATCAAATCCCTGAAATTTAACTTAATTCCAAAATATTTCCCAAAAATCTAATATGATCAAATGCTCCAATTTAATAATCCCATATTAAATCTTAATATTTTCTAACTTAAGCCTTGTACTATACATTCATTCATTGAGGCCAACAATTTTTATTAGTTTTATTATGATAAGCATCAGTAAGCTTCTTAAAACTCATTTTTCATTTCAACCAGTTCAATATCCTTGTAAAAGATATGATTAAGTTTCTTTCATAATTTCTAAAAGGAATACCTAACTTTTATGAAATCCTTGATTTATGAACTAGACTTTTATCTTAGTACCCATATTTTCTTGGATCCGGATGGTTTAACATGAGAAGTTTCTTTTACTTTCCAAACTTGTTTTACTTTCACATCTTTCCTCTTTAATGGACATTCAAACTTTATGTCCCTTCTTCTTACGTAGGTAGCATATAGTGTGAGTATAAGCACTAGAGGAGGTGCCAGCATAGTTTTTGGATGCTTTTGTAAAGTACCCCATATAGAGGTTCTTTTTTTTTTGCATTTTCAACTCCATTGTATCCCAAGCCTTCGTTATTCAAAGACATTCTTTGTGCACCTATCATTCTATCAAAATTTTCTTCTTCTCTTGTGAAATTGTAAATTATTTTTGCTTGATCTTCAATTTTCTTCTTTAGATCACCAATTTCTAAGTCTAGTATGTTTTTAACCTTTTCTTGTAGTTTTTCTTTGTCTTGAGATATTTTGCTAATTTTATTCTCTAGTTCAGAAATATATTGATCTTTCTCATTATTAATGGAGGATTGGGATCTTATATCTTCTAATTCTTGCATCACTTTTTCATTCTTACTTTCTAATCTCTTGATTTTTAAATCATTTTCTTTTTCAGTAAGATTTTTAGATTCTAATTCTTTCATCACAGTTTCATTCTTATTTTTCAAGGAAGTATGTCGTTTTGTTGCTCTAACTAGAATCTTATGAACTTTGAATAATTCACTTTGTAGTTCTTCAAAAGATGGCATACTCTCATCGTTTCTAGATTCACTACATGATTCATTAAAAGATTTGGATGAGGAATTTTGGTCTTCATCATCATCCCATGTCATATAGCAAGCAACCTCTTGGTCACTTGATTCATTATCTAAACTACTATAACTTAGATTATCCCATGTAGTGACCTTCATTGCCTTTTTCTTGTTCTTTATAGAATCTTTCTTAAGTTTTGGACAATCCGATTTTAGGTATCCAACTTTCTTGCAATTATAGCATGTTGGAAGTTCTTTCTTTGTTTCTTTCTTATTAGTTTCTTCCTTATTTGAATTTGAGTTTTGGATTTTTTCTTTTGAATTTATTCTTCCTTCTTAGTATTTTTTGCAAGTTTCTTGGATATGAAGGCTAGTTCTTCTTCTTCATCTTCACTACTAAAGTTTTCGTTTGATGCTTTAAATGTAACAGATTCTTGGGCTTTAGTTTTTCCACTTCTTTTATTTATGGTCATCTCATAAGTGAGAAGGGATCCTATGAGTTCATCTAAGGATGTATTTTGAGATTTCTTCCTTCCGTAATTGCTATAGCTTTAGATTCCCATATTAGAGGAAGTCCTCTAAGGATTTTCCAGATCATTTCATAGGTGGAGTATGTTTTTCCTAAAGCATTGAGCGAGTTTATTATGTGAGTGAACCTTGTATACATACTAGTTATTGTTTCATCCTGGTTCATCCTGAAGGCTTCATATTCACTAGTCAACATATCAATCATATTATCCCTTACATCAATTGTACCTTCATAGGTTACTTCTAATTTATCCCAAATTTCCTTTACTATTTTACATGTCATAACTCTATTGAATTCATTAATATCCAATGCATAATATAGAACATTTATTGCACTAGAGTTAACTTGCAGCATTTTGTGATCTACTTCGATCATCTCTTTTTCTTCCTTAAATACCTCTTTTCCATCCACTAGTTTGGTAGGGATTAAGTCACCATATGTGACAACCTTCCAAGCCTTCCAATCCATTATTTGAAGATAGATTCTCATACATTGTTTTCAGAATGTGTAATTTAAACCACAAAAGATGGGAGGTCTAGTTGAGGATTGACCCTCTCCAAAGGGAGCTACTCCTAGGTGTGCCATCTAGATCTTTATATAACTACTTGTTAGGATTTGTTATAACCCCACTCTGATACCAATTGAAAAACCAAGATGTAGTCCCAAGAGAGGGAGGGGGGTGAATTGGGTTTATATAAAAATTTCTTTTATATCTTTTTATAAATTCTTAACCTCTTGTTGTTTTATCAAACACGCGACAAAAGCTTAAGTGAACAAGCAATCCTTAAGACAATATTCAATCAAACGAGTCAATCACAATATATTCAATCAAGATATGAGATTCAGCTCTTATACAAGTTTCAGCTTTTCTAGCTCTGTGCATATGCATTTTATTCAAGCCCTATAGAGAATAAAATTTTTCTTTCAAGATGATAAGCAATATCACATTCAACACTCTTTCCAAAAATTAGATTTCAAATAAACTTTCAGTTAATAGGTTTTTAGGTGTTAACTAATCAACGTACTCTCTTATGGTTTCCGCAAATTATTGATTGGCCAACGTACTCCCTTTCCATTTCTGCAAGTCCCAAAAAACAAATTAAACTTCAGCTTATTTAAAATCCAAACCACGTAGTTATTATGATTAGGAAATTTAAATCATCCACGCAGTTATTATATTTGCTGAAATATAAAGGAGAGTGAGGGACAAAGACGGAGACCAAAGTTTTTACGAGGTTCGACTTATCCTCAGCCTACATCCTCACCTTAGGCAACCCACTTAAGGATTCCACTATGCCTGTTCCTTTCTGGGCAAAACAAAACCGTTTACAAATCCCTCTTTTCCAAGTAGAGATACCTCTCCAAGCGATACCCCATGGCACTCCTTTAATAGGTTAGAGTAATCACCTCTCCAAGCGATAACCCACGCTTGGTCAAAGATCCAACAACCTGGAATTGTCAAAAACACTTCAAGAATACAAGATAATCATCGCGTACAAGAATACTCTCACAAAGAGCAGATTAGTACAAGTTCAGCACTATATACTTCAAAGTAATTCAATATAAAGTAATTGAAGCTCAATAAAATTTTATCACCGAATTAATCTTCCTTTGATTGAAAGTTTCAGACTTTGAAAGCATAATTTCGGTGTGAGAATCAGCAAGAACTCAGTAGAATGTGTTGCAAGATGTTGGCAAAAATGCCTTCGAGAATTGAAAGCACATGAGAGTTTTTGACTGCTGAATATATTTCTAGTTCTATCTAAAGTTCATGTCTTGGAGGCTATCTATAGAGTTTTCCTTGCTCTCCAAGTTGACTTGGAGTGTTTGGTCAACTTTGCAAAAGATTTGGGGCCCTAGAATCAATTTAAAAAATCTTTCCGTTGGTTATTAAAAAAAATTTTCTTCGAGTGGCAGTCGCTTGGCATGATATGGCAGAAGCCAATCTCAATTCAAAATTAAAAGTCAAAACACTAGAAATTGCCTGTCAAAACATAAGCAGGCACCTGTCAGGCACATAGCAGGCACCTAGCACCTTTCTGTCTACCAGTTCTTAAAAAAACAAATTGGGCAGTCGCTTGGGAGGTTTGGGTAGGCGCCTGGCATTCAAAAACTTGGTTTCCTTTTTTTTTTTTTTTTTTAATTTTGACTTTGAAAACTTTTTCCATTTAAGACCTTTATAATTTATAACTTTAGAAAACATATTTCAAGGTCTTTAAAAAATGGTTTCTTAGATTTTGATTTGTCCTAAAGAGCTTTAACCATTTTATATCGAGTCTTACTTGAAGTACTTACATCAAGACTCTTTTAATGACTCTAAATCTTTCAGCTCTTGGAGTCTTCATGCTTTTCTTTTTCTTTGAATCCTTTCTTTGAGCTTTAAACCAACTTCGAGCTTCAATCCTTCAAGCTTTCATAAAATATGTCAATTTTTTAGCTTTAACATTCATTTAGCTTGAGCCACTTGTTTGCATATTTCCTTTGAGCTATCTAAGTTTTGATTCCTGAAACATATCAACTTGAAAGCATATCAAATTACCTTGATTTTTTATCATCCAAATAAGAGTGGTAAGCCTTGTTAGGCCAACAACTACCTATCTGTAGTATGATTGGCCTGCCCATGCCTAGTCCGAATGCTAGGTGGCAAAACTACCCTTCTCACTGGCTCAATTAACTACCATCCCACACTCTCCAAGAGACCATGTGGTTGCACTTATCATCCCACTAGCAATGGTATCGTGCTTTCAGAAATACTCCAGTCCATTAGGATTCTCATTTTCACATTTTCATATTCACATTTCAATATTCATAATTCAATATTCACATTGTGGTATTCACATTTCAATATGTTGGTACATTTCATCACATCAGCAATATTCTCATCATTTTCTGTACACATTCCATTCTCATAATAGTATATATCTCATTTCATGTATTTCAACATTTCACAATTAAACATTTTTTTTACCAACATATCTTCTCATGTTTTTCAACATTTCACAATTAAACATTTATGTACCAACATATCTTTCTATCACATATATCATTCTTTCAATGAAAACACATCTGTATCTCATATTTTTATCATATTGTTGACCCTATGGGTCATATCCCGATTTTGATAATGACAAATACTCAAGTATTTGATGGCTTTCTATTCATATGCAGGTTTATATTAGCAGATACATTGATGGCACGTGAAAGCTTGAAGCCTGAAGACCCTGAAGATTAGATGATGTTGTAATTTATATTATCATTCAATTTGGGTCTGTAATAGTAATTAGGAGAAAAAGGTCTGTAATATTTAATGCCTATCATGCATGTAGGAATTACAAGCTCAAAGACCTTAGAACGACTCTAGGTCCCTACACAAAATCAAGACCATAGATGGACCTTAGGGAACACCCTTCAGTCGACCAACACCGGATTTTTTTAGTGTCCTCAAAATGAAAAAGACCTACAATGACCCTAGGACACACACACATGCACATGTATGTATGGCTAAATGGATAGGGTAATTGCATGATTGAATAGGACCGAAATGCATAAAATATGCATGTTCGGTCAACTGTACTTGTTAGTACAAAATCGTCACGATGATCGAACCGGGATCAGGTCAAAAAATTGACCACAGCCCGGTCGACCAAACTTACCCAGTTCATTCTCACCCGATCGATCGAACTCCCTAGGAGTCAACATATTGACCTAATCGACCGTGCCAAAATTGCATGCCAACTACCTGGTCGACCGAGTTCCCACGTGTGGAACTCAATTGTCTGGTCGATCGAAATATCTAGTTCAAATGATTCCTGGTCGATCGAACCGTGCTAAATGAAAAAATCTCCCTTGGACTTACATGTCCAGTTGACCGAACTTGTAGTTCAATTTGTTCCCGGTCGACCGAACCATGCACAGCTCGGTGAATCGAACTTCCTTCGATTGATCGGTGCTCTCGGGTTGCCCCATTATTTTTACCATGGTTATATTTTTAAATGGGGTTAACTTGGTTAAATTATATTAAAACTTTTATAATAATTTCATATGAGTCCTGAATGGTTATATTTTTTGGGTAGTCTATATATACCCCCTCATTTGGAATTATTAGGAATAGGTTAGTAATACGATTAGTGAAAAATCTTCTCAATCTTAAAAACCTATTTTTGCCTATTCCACTCCAAATGCTCTTATACATTCATTTCCTTGATACACCTTAGCATTGTGAGTATATTTTGTGTGCTAGTGCTTATTAGGTATTGCTAATATTCTCATTGTCTTGCTTGAATATTTGATATTGTTTTTGGGGAGTTTAGCATAGATTATCCCACAGATTTTTATTAATAAAATCTTGTGTTGGGATAAACTCATAAGCTTAAGGATCTTTACATTGTCATTGCAAAATTCCTATAACTTTATTTTTTTTGTGCAAAAATATTTTCACAAGTATATTTTCAAACAACTCTTGTGTTTGATACAATTTGAGAAAATATTTTTGAGGTCATTTGAATAATATTGCTAGCATCTTTGAAACACTAATCTAATATTGAGATTTCATATACTTTGTTTTTCAAATATTAGCTTGCTTATACACTCTTGTGCTTGATTGAGTATAATCATTATATTGAGTGTAGATTGCACATATACACCACTGAGCTTACAGTTCATACATGTTTGGTGTGGATTGATTATTACTTGCACATATTGTAGTACATATATGCTTAATGTAAGAAGCATATTTTCGTGCACTCAAAAATTGTATTACACATTTTTTATATTTTAGGAACGGGCCTGAAGAGGGAGACTAGCCCTGTTAAATAGTCCCGGACTGGCTTAAACCCGGTTAGGAAAGCTAGGTGCGCCATCCTGGTAAGGCGTGTTGGTTAAGGTCAGTCCCTTGAATTGACCTGATTGTAACCGGTACCACTCCACCTGTTAAGTGAGCCATTAATGGAATCCTTGGGCTTGCGAGCTAGAGGCGGGGACGTAGGCACAGTTGGCCAAACCCCGATAACATATCGTGTTTCTGTTTATATTTCCGCATTTTATATTTACCGCACGTGTACATTACGGTGTGAATGATGCGCATGATTTAAATTTTTGCATATTATAATTATCGGCACATTTGGGATTGCATAGACAAACCCTAGGTTGCAAATACACTATTGTTAGATTAGCTTAACCTAGGAATAAATTTTAAAACTCCAATTCACCCCCCCTCTGGGGAATACACCAATTCTAACACATATCACTGTAAAAATATATCTGTATAACATATATCATCATTTCCTAGTAAAAATGTGTCTATGTTTCACATTTCATCAATTCTGTATAAAATATTTCGATATAATCATATCATAATCTCATTTCAATCACATTTCCAATATTAAGCAAACATTTCATATTTCCTCATGCCACACAATTTTTCACCAGATATTCATAATATACTATCACCGTGAACATATCATATTTTCAATTTCACATATTTATTCAACCAGTAATTTTCAAAAATAATTGTTATAATTTTTTTTCCCTTACTTGGCCTATTGAGAGGCCTGCTAAAATAGCCAATCCCACACTTGCGACGTTCAAAACTCAAACCCTGAAATTCACATTTCCCCCAAATCAATCAATTCAATTCCCAGAATAACAATTATTTTAATATTTCCTAAACTCACACGCTCCCATTAACTAGTTAAATTCTAAAAACGCGGGTTTGATTCGCTACCCATATTTAAATTTAATTTCTAACATATTAAAAATACCAATAGGATCAAATCCCCGCAGTTAATCTAATTCCAAAATATTCCCCAAAAATATGATATAATCAAATACTCCAATTTAATAATCCCATATTATAATCTAACCGGTTAAATTTCTAAAATAATTGACGTAATTTGTGCTTCTCACTTTAACCCTAGAGTGGTGCTTAGGACCCCCAAATCAAAAATCTGGTATAACTAATGTGACGAGGATTGAACCTAGGACCCTGTGGTGGTGTCCAATCATCAATTTGACTAAATATGTAAGGAGAAATTGAGGAGAGAGAAAGAGGTTACCTTACCCCAGGAGTGGTGCCTATGTTGCTCCTATAACAAATTTACTCCTGTTAAAATGTCGGTGGCGGAGAATGGAACCCAGGGGCATCTTTTGTTTTTCAATCGGCACCCGTTTGGCTGAGAAAATTGAGGAGAGAGAGAGGGAGAGACGGAGGAGAGAGAGGAGAGAGAATGGCGTGAGAGAGATAGACGCAGAGGGGGGCTCTGTTCTAAAATTTTAGATTGAAATTTCAATCCTTCCTTATTCTTCAGGAAGGATTTGTTTATTATATATATATATATATATATATATACATATATATATAATTATATTATTTAAATAATAATTATTATTTATTTAATTTACATAATTAATTATTTTATTTTTTTTGGAAACCACTACATCCTCCTATAATAATTATTTTTGGGGACGTTATACCTATATTTACCTTTTTCTTATAAGTTTCAATGTGTGTGCGGCCCAAATTCGAATGGCTTCAGACTTTTAGTGATCGTGCATAAGTTTCCTTTGAAATATGTTTCTTCATTTAGATTGAAACCTAATGCAAATAACTTAAGCCATTTAACATAATTCACAAAGATGAAGCTCTAAATGATTTGATATAAATTTTGAGAGCTTGTGAAGAAAATTTGAATAAATACTCTTAGAGATGAAAATTTCTCATTATGTTTAGAAGAGTATTCATGAGAAGCATGACATTTTACAGGATAAGAAAACTAGAGAATATGTCCTAACTTTATTCTGAGCATAGAGCAATTAGGGGTATATGAATATTTTTGAACAATGCTCTTTGGAGGATGGAAAGTATCCTTTAGATATGATTATGATTTGGAGTAAAGATACGAACCAACGAAAGGATGAATCTTTACCACATGTGATCATGATGTGGTAAAGATTTCCTATGGAGGTGATAGGTGAATTAAGATTAGAGAGTTTTAACATTTAAAGTTCAAAGGGAATATTTTGATTTAACAATGAAACTTGAATCCCTTAGTGAATGCTCCCTAATTTGATTATAAAAGGATGTCCTACGATGAGCACTAGATATATTTGGAATTTATGATCATCCGTGCTTATACCTAGAGTGATGACTAAGTTTTGATCTAGGCTTTTAGGTTTAAAAATAAGCTTATGGATAAAGGATATATAGAATGACACCCCTAGACCTCAACTTTGTGTAATGAACAAAGTATGCCTAACTTAAGATGTTTATATTTTAGCATGAGTTAGGAGTTAGAAATCGTTTACCAGACAAGGATGCCTTTGTCCATTTGGAAGTGGGTCTTATTTCAGCATGCTTCAGAGATATTTCACAAGATAATATGATTGACGTTATTTATCTCAAAAAAACAAAGTTCCAGAAAATTTAGCCAGTCGAACCCTCAACCTTTGCTTTGAACAAATCAAAAGAATGATATGAATAATGTGGAGACAGATGTCCCATTAAAGTGAAGATTGGCTCATTCTTTTTCAATTCAATGTTGAGCACGTTGTAACCAATAATTTCAAATTTTATCCAAATATTATGATATCTATACGTTGAGTTCAGATTGGATGAATGCTTGAATTTCGTGTATTGGTTTGATTTTTCTGATGATACTTAGTATATAGAATAGTATATAGTGAATGCATGTACTAAGTTTTGACATGAAAGACACAAACCACTTCCAAGGTCTTTTAATCATCACAAGCCCTAAGCCTATGAGCTAAGAAATAAACAATTATGTAATTTCAGTGGGGATCAGATCTTCCTTTGGTCCTCCTAAGGGGTTTTCCTTCAATACCAAATTGATGCACAAGCTTAAACTTTTCAGTCAACATTTTTGGAATCCTACTATCATATAAAGGACAAGCATGAACATGTCTAACAGCTTTAGAATACAAAATGACCTTGTTTTAGATGCCACATAATAGAATACAATGTTTAAAGAATTTTAGGAGGCACCACTTCAACACTGTCCCTTGGAAAAGGCTACAACAATACACTAGCTCAAAATTCAAAGACTTGGCAAAAGGTACTCTCAAGACATTTTACAATGTAACTAATCACACCTACAAACACATTTCCTAGCTTCTTCTTAACCGTTAAATCATGTCATGTCTATCCTAGTAAGCTGACATGCAGTCTTCATATACATTCATTGGAGATAAATTTTCAATCATATTTTAACAATTGGAAGAACAATATCCCTTTTTGAATATCCACAAAAGTTTGATTGCAACTTCCAAATTGTTCACTTCCCTTATCATGCCTTAGCTAAAGGGCCAAGTCCATTATAACATGCTTGTGCTTCTAAACATTCCACCAGAAAACACTAAAAATATCAGGTATTTGAAACATCCAAACACTGTAATGCCTATGTTCCTAGCTGTCCAATTACCCTCATCATTTCCTTGCTTATGCCTCTGGCACCTTTGAGTGAACAAATATATCGAGGGTGCCATATCTTTCTACATTGTAAGCAGGTTATATATATATGAAAGATTGTGCTTACCCTATTTTTACTCAATGAGGCATGGAAAAACTTATGACTATGGGATTTTGAAAATGAACCCTTTTTGAAAGATTTATTTCTTTTAGCTCCAAAAGGTTTCTTTGATTTATCCTTTTCACTAGTGTGTTTGAAACTCATTACAGGATAATCCTTAATTTTTCTTTCTAAACAGAGGATTTTTAGAACCTTCATGATCTTTTTCTTTTCTAGGATGGCATGATGTTTTTTTAATTCTCTTAAATGATTTTCCAACCTTTTGTTTTTGTTTTCCTTTTTTAAGATCATTTTCTGTTTAGACACCATAACTAGAAATTTATGCATTTCAAATAAAGCCTTTTCTAGTTCTTTGTTACAGGTCTTCTCTTTATCATTTAATTCATTACATGATTCATCATAAGATTTATAACAATAAATATAACATGAATCAATGCATGAGTTATTAACAGAATTATCACAAGGGCAATCAGATGATTCATCACATTCATCACAAGATATATTGCAACAATCAACATGAGAATCATCAAATGCATAATTAACTAAAATAGAAGGTGAGTCATATACCTCCTCATCATTTGGGCACAAATCCTATGGAGTGACGGTCTCCTTTTCTTTGGTCTCTCCATATTTCATGTCAAGTTCATCCCATATTTCTTTTGCACTCTTACATGCCATAATTTCAAGAACAGTATTAGAATCTAAAGCACAATACAGTAAATTCATGGCATGTGAATTTGCAAGTATTAAACTGATATTATTTTTATTTACTGGCATACAAAATCCTTTTACAGTCACTTGCTAGGCCCTCTAGTCCATAGATTTTATGAAGACGCTCATCCTTAATTTCCAGGCGGTGTAATTGACACCACAAAATATTGGAGGCCTAGTAAATGATTGTCCCTCACTGAATGAGGATACACCAATGAGAGTCATTGCGATCTTTTACATAAGCGGTTAAGCTTTTTGCAACGAGACTCTGACACCAATTAATGGAATTGGTGTATTCCCAAGAGTGGGGGTGAATTGGGTATTAATAAATTTTCTCCCAGGTTAAAGTCAATTTTAAACCGCAAATAGTATTTTGTGACCCAGGGTCCTTCTAAGCAATTACCAATTCTCATAAATAAGCAAGTATGCAAATATTTATAATAGATATACCATTCACAACAAAATAAATATTAGCATACAAATTCGGAAAGTAAAAAAGCATAGGGAGGAGAGTGACACAATTATTGTTATTGAGGTTCAGTCAACACTACTTACATCCTCACCTCAAGCTCACAAGTAAAAGGATTCACTAGATGCTCACTTAACGGATGGAGTGATGTCATTTACGCTGCCCTTACGGGGCAGACACTCCCCAACTCAAATGTCAAGGTTAAGCCACAACCAATACACCTTATAGGACGGTGCTCCTAGTTCTCCTAACCTGATCTGAACCAATCTGGGACTTTCTTAACTGGGTCTAAGTCTATCCGATGCATGTTACAGGCCAGTGCAATCCTATTCCGACAACACGTCGGGATTACAACAAATATAGAAAATATTTGTACAACTATGAATGCTTCTACAAAAGGAGATGTGTAAACAATGAAGTAATATATGCACTCATGTATGATAGGAGATTAAGCTCAATAGAGATTTTGGTAAATTATAGTCAACTCTAAAAAGTGTGTATATATCAATGTATGTGTGTGTGAGTAAGATTTTTTATTTTAAGATATGTTCACTATAAGTATTATCAAAGAATCTTTAAAACCCTAAGCAAATAACACAAGAATATTTATCAAATATTAAGTACAACAGATATTAAAGTTGTAAGCTAGCAAAAATGTTTTTTATCAAAAGCACAAAGCAAGCATTTGAATGTTGCAATACAGATGCAATGATTTCCAAGCAAATGGAGAGTTTTTCCCAAGAGATATTTATGAATAAAAATATAATGGGAAGAACTCTAGCTAACTCTCAAAAATCAATATTCAATAATGCAAGAAAGAGAGAGTTGTTAGCTTAAGGATGAATGTGAAAATGCCCACAAGATGAAGTATTCAATCAATCCTCAAATTGCAATAACTTTGCAAATGAAGATGAAGAACATAATGCTCTCTTTCTAAGAAATGTATAATCAATAATATGTGAGAAAGAGAATAAAAAATATGCTTAAATGTGTGGGAATATGAAAAATAGCACAAGAAATTTTTAGAGAATATTTTTTCTAATCTTATTGCTAATTATGCTTAGAAATGGGGTATATATAGAATTCCCAAAAATTATGACCTTTAGGGGACACGGTGGAAATTCTGTAATTTGTTTAATTATAAATAACCTCGTTTTAGCACTGAGATTTTACCAAACCCGAGAGGTTCGGTTGGCTAGGCAAGGTGTCAATTGGTTGACCTCTCACGGAAAATTTTGAAATTTACTTTGGGTTCGGTTCGCCGTGGCAGGTGACCGGTTGGCTGACCAAGGCGATTTTCCGAACCTTCATAGGTTCGGTCATCCGTACTTGAAAGTTGATTTTCCGAGGGGATAAGTTTGGTCGACTAGCCAAGTTCAAATCGTGGAGGCCGGTCTTCTGAGACTTTAAAAAATATGCCAAAAATGAGGTCGAGCAGCCGAGGCAAATACATGTTTAATAGGACGGTCGGCTGAGCAATTAAAAAATAATTTAAATAATCAGGTTGATCGGCCAAGGCATTTTGAACATGCTTGGTTTGGTCGACCAAGGCTCTTTAAAGATGAAGAGTTTTGTCCTATTTTGCCCTTGAACCTTTTCAACCCTATGGGAGTAAGCTATGGTATATTGATTTAAGGGTATTGGATCCTATGGTCAATCTATGGCCTTTGAGCATAAAATCCTATCAGGCATGATATGCCATTACTACAAACCAAAAACAAATGCAATTTACAATATAAATACTGTTGATTAAGGTGTAATCCCAAGAGGGGAGGGGGTGAATTGGATATAAAAAAAATTAAGCCACTTAGTTTCCTTTTACACACTTTTTATCAATTTACCAACTACTTCTTGTTGCTTAATTATGTATGTGTGTGGCAATCATATCTATGCATGCAATATACTCAATTTAAATTTAATGCGGAAAATAAAGAGTAGAGGGAAGAGAGAAGACAAACGGGATTTTACGAGGTTCAGCCAACCTGGCCTACGTCCTTGCCTTGAGCAACCCACTTAAGGATTCCACTATAATCCCTGCTCCTTAAATTGGGACGGAACTTCCCTTACAATCCGCTTCTTACAAGAGGTACAGCTTCCTCCTAATCCGTTGCTTACAAGAGGTACAACTTCCTCCTCACACCCAGTTCACAACCCGAACCGTGTTTACAATGAAATCTGAAAATAACACTCAAAACAATACTTCTAACAAAAGCTAGTGAGTACAATTCAATTTTATAGCACATTAACATATGATATAACTTGAAGCTCGTGAATGTATGAAAACGATAAACTCGTTTTATGTATGATATGCCTCAACACACGAATCCCTTTTTAACCAAAACTTTCAAGTAAAGATAAATTCAAAACGTTTTGGAATAATCTAGGGTTCTTAGTTCACTTTGCAAAAATGCACACTTATATAATTGAAGTGAACTTGTTGGAAAAAACTTTGTCTTAAATATACAGTCAATCAAAATCAAAAAATTTTTATTTCAAGTACTCAACCACAAAACTGAGTATATTAATTTGCAGAAAAATATCCCTCAATTAAAATTATATTTATAAGTATCAAGGATATTAAATCAAGTTCTAATGTATCTAAAGATAGATCCTTTTAGAAATCACACACTTGAATCAAACCTTTCAATGAGTCACACACCATAAAACAAATAATGGTATTGTTTAAAATAGCTTGATATATATAAAGATACTTTCAAGATCACTCTTTTAATCAAAAATTAGGTTTTTCAATAAGAAGCCCTTTGAGAAAATATATGTATATTTATATACTCTTGAACCAAGATTTAATCTACCAAGTTAGATAAACCTTCTCAAGTAATGATCTCTTCGAAAATTAATTTTTGTACGAAAGGCACACTCAAGATCAATACTTATCAATACTAGTCAAGAACAACCAATGAGATGATACGTAAAAATCACAAGACTAATAACTTGAAAGATCGAACCTCAATACTAGATTGAAGTACAGTAGAGTAACCAAGTTCCCTTTGAAAACTTGAATTGATTTGCCCAAGCTTGAAGATATGAGATTGATGTATAGGCAAACGAATAGCACTAATCAACAAACTTGCAACAAGGTGTGTTCTTCTCTTTCTTGTGTGTCTCTTTTTTTTTTTTTCTAGGGTTTAGATATTCATAATATATAGTATATTACCCTTAGAATTAATCTCAACCGTTGGATCAATAAGATAACTCGCGTGTCTTTTAAATAAAGAACTGATTTTTAAGCTTTCCCGCGAGTTCAGACAACCGAACTCAACTTCAAGCTCCTGAAGTGTCAGCTTCAGGCGCCTGAGGTTCCAAGGTCAGGCGACCGAGGTACCTCTACCAAGTTCTGTCTTTCCCATTTAATTCTTCAAGCGACTAAACTTAATCTTTAGGCAACCGAAGAAATTCTTCAGGCTACTGAAGTGAAGTTCAGGCTACCGAAGTCCAAATTTTTATTTCTTTTTTCTAATTTTAGAAAAATGCTTTGCTATTTTTCTTGGACCTTTTATAAAACATATTTTCCATGATTTCAAAAACATTTTTAAGTCCATGAAGGTTCCCTAATGATATACATGAAATGCATGAATCCTAAAATCATTCTAAGTTATGTTGAGCCTCAAGACAAATCATACGAAAATGTATATACATGAGTTTTAAATACCCTTTCCCAAGATATTCTTGAACTTTGCCACTTGCATCTTGATTCTCGAACTCTTTGAGTTCCATAGATCTTGCCAAGATTTGTTAACTCTCCATGCATGCTTAGTGTAAGTCGTAATCACAAACTCAATGCACAGATTAAATATCAAGTGATTTGTCATTATCAAAATAAGATTGGACTCGTAGAGTCAACAAATACAAATTAAATTGTCTTCATCTTTTGCTCTTAATGTTGCCATGCCATATCCTAGTTAAAGTAGTCTTTTTGCTCCTCATGGCATTGATAGTTCCTCTACTCTACGTGGCTTCTAAGATTATCTGTTCAAGCACTTGATGCACAAGCGAGATACCTTGGATTTATCATAATCAAAATGGGATATGACTCATAGAGTCAATAGAGGAAAATTTGAAATGCCAAAAGGATGTTTGTCATTTGCCCAGATGCTCACAAAATTATTTACAAATTTCGACATAGGAGCAAGCATATCGGGTACAAAACCTACACAGGATGACATATATACCGAGGCCACCCTACTTCGTATGCATTTTATCTGGGATAATCAAGCATTGATTTGAAGAAAACTAGATCAAAAGGTTGGCGGGCTGGTAGACGAGGTGGAAGAAGCCATGAAGGAAGAAGTAGTGGCTAAGGAACCACACTTCCCCGAGGTTCATATGGATTCTCCTGAGGCTGGGGCCTATTCATCTGATCTCATCTTACAAGTCTTGGATAGGCTTGACTTACATTTGGAATGATGGCGCGTATGGATGCTTTGAAGGAAAGCACGCGCGCATGCTTTGACTCTATGCAGCAAGCACACTAGGCACGCTTTGACTCCTTGCAACAAGAACAGCAGGCTCACATGACTCACGTTAACTATAGTCTAACCGCTATTCTTGAACACCTTCACCGCGACCAACAGGATTCTTCCTTTCTTTTTGATGAAGGCAAAAGGGGGAGAGAAATGTATTGACTCAATAAGTCCAATCCTGTTTTAAGAATGGCGAATCACTTAATCGGTATTTTACTTGTGTATTGAGCCTTTGAATAGGATCATGACTTAGCATGCATGGGTGGTAAGTATGCTATGGAAGCCACAAGGAACACGAAGTACGTACTATTTGGCTCAATCCATGGAAGCCAAATAGTAGAAGGATAAAGGCAATCCAGATTTTTAGTTGTAATTGCATTAGGTTTGATTGTATTTGCATAACTTATAAGATATGATGCGAAGCTCAAAATGACATATAGATTGACCTTAGGATGCATGTTTTTCATGACATATTCATATGCATTTGACCTAGGTTGGATCGGGTTGAATAACAAGCAGCTCGTCGACAATTCCCCTGGTCTTATCAACGAATGCATGAAGGTCCCTCGTCGACTAATGCTTAGTCTCGTCGACGAGAAAATACAGAGACCATAAAAATCTTAGACATCTTAATCATCAATGAATCCCCTATTTTCATTGACGAGCGACTGAAGGACATTTGTCGACTGATATGGACATTCGTCGATGAGTTTGTGGCGCAGAACAGCGCTTTAGCGCAAAAACGGATAGAAATATTTTAATTAAATGATCCAACAATTGAAAATTGATCAAAGGCCGAGAATACTTATTTAAACCAACCCTAAACCCTAGGGAAACACGAAGAAGCAAGAAGAAACAAGTTCGAGAAACTTTTGCATAGCTTTTGCTAACTTTGCTTGCATTCCAAAGCATTCATATCAAGTTTGGGCATTCATCAATATCATCTCCAAGATCCAGGTGCTTACACTCATACCATCTTACGAAAAACTAGTTTGATCTTGAGGTTTGGTAAAGTCGTTTATTGAGCATTCAATCTCATTGTTAAACTGTTGTCTACTCCCTTATTCATCTATCTAAAATTCTTTTAGGGAGCAAGAAACCTATTTTCCCATATATATATATATATATATATATATATATATATATATATGTTTGACAAATATTTTGGGAAAAGTATTCTAGAACTTAAATCTTTGTGAAATTCAAGCATATATTTTTTATTCAAAGATTTTATAGTTTATTATTCTTGCATAAAATATTTGAAAGCAAGAACTTAGATCTGTGTGATATTCAAGAATATTATTAAAGGGATCTCATATTTTATTCTTGCAAAAGGTTATTTGAAATCAAACTCTAAAATCTCCGGAGCATATATTTTATAGAAATTATTTTTGGGAGACATTGAATAAAGTTTATGTTGGCCTAACAAGGCTTATAATTCTTATTTTGATGATAACAAATCATGATATGTTTAATACAGTTTATTTCAAGTGAAAGTTTTTCAGGGAGAAGGCAAAGCTTAAAGATAGTGCCAAAACATAGAGAAAGTGACCAAGTTCAAAAGGATGATAAAGTTTATGGATTCAAAAAGATCAAGAAATAAAGATGATCAAAAGCTCAAAAATGATAAAAGAACAATGACTTACTTAAAGACCAAAAGAATATGTTTTTAAGGATGTTTTATATGTAAGTACTTCAAGTGAACTTCAAATATAAACTGAATTGAAGTTCTCATAAAATCAAAAGAAACTTGGAAATAAAGTTTTAGTAAAACCCTGAAGTATGTTTTTCAAATCAAAGAAAAGAAGGGTTTAAAGAATAAAAGTTTTTTTTAACAAAACCAAAGGGCCAGGCAACTGCCTCTACATGCCAGGCGACTGCCCAAATTAAATGAATAAATTTCAAAGAGGCAGTAGGGTGCCAGACGACTGCCTGAGCACAGCCAGGCGCTTGGGTGGAATAGCCAGGCGACTGCCTCAGTTTTGGCAGGCGATTGCCAGTGTTCTGTGTTTTAAATTTCTTCCATAGCAGGCGACTGCCACTCAAACGTTTGTTTAAAAAATTCCAATGGGAAGATTTTTTAAATGGATTTTTTGGGCACTACTATTTTTAAAAACTTGGGGATTACTTCAAAGAAACTTGGGGGACAAGGAATTGCTTTTAAACATCTATAAATAGCCCCAAACTTCAAAAAATTTTTATACCAAGAAATTTCCAACAATCAACGTTCTCTAAAAAGCTCTTAAACTCTCTTGTGTTCATCCAACTTCAACTACTGAGTTATTGCTGATACAAACTCCGAAGTAAAGCCTTCAAAGTCTGAATCTTTCAATACTTGGAAGATATTTGGCGATCTAAATTCAGTATTGAGCTTCAATCCTTTTATATTTGATTTACTTTGAAGTATTCTTGTGCTGAATGTTGTACTAATCTACTCTGCTGTGAGAGTGTCTTTTGTACACAAACTTTTCTCTATCCTGGTTCTTGTTTATAGACGATTCAAGGTTGTAGAATCATTGGATCGAACGAGGGAATATCGTTTAGAGAGGCGGGCTCTAGCATAAAGGAAGGAGTGATTGTAATCGGTATTGTTCCACCCATCAATGGAACTGAACTAGTGAATCCTTTGGTGGTTTGCCAAAGGCGAGGACGTAGGATGGGTATAAGCCGAACCTCATAAAATCTTTGTGTCTTTCTCTCTTCCTTACTCTTTACTTTTCAATGATACTTACAACCTGCATGTATGCTTTAAATTATTAAATTCTGAGTGTATGGTTGTTAAATAGACCGGAGGATAATTTGTTTTTGGCTTGATCAGCATTGATTGCAAAAACCGAAAGGGACTACGTTGGTTGATCATCCTAAACTTATTAATATGAAAGTTTGTTTAAAAACTAAACACAAAGAAGAAGTGTGAGTTTGGAATAACATAGGGCTTACATAAATTTAGCGTGCTTTACAATTTATTACAGGGCTATTGATACAAAGATCAAGATTTTGATTATCTTATTAATTGGTTGTGGTTGAATTGATTTTGTATTTACTTGTTGTGATTGTTAATATAAAATAAAGTATTAAAAAGAATATAATTTTAAAAAATCCAATTCACCCCTCCTCTTGGGAATCTATCCTAATTTCAATTGGTATCAGAGCCTAGTTACAGCAAATTCCTAACAAGAAGCTATAAAAAGATCTAAATGGCAAACATACGAGTAGCTCCTTTTGGAGAGGGCCAATCCTCAACTCGTCCACCAATCTTTTGTGGACACAACTACCCCTTTTGGAAAAAAAGAATGCAAATCTACCTCCAACACATGGATTGGAAAACATGGGAAGTAGTCATAGATGGAGACCTTATTCCCACTAAAATAGTAGATGGAAAACATATTCCAAAAGAGAAAAAGGATATGATCGATTTAGATTATAAAATGCTTCAAATAAATTTGAGTGCTATAAATGCTTTGTATTGTGCTTTAGACGCTAACGAATTTAATAGGGTCATGGCTTGTAAAACGGCTAAAGAAATATGGGACAAATTAGAAGTCACATATGAAGGAACTATTGATGTCAGGGACAATAGGATAGACATGTTAACAAGCGAATATGAAGCATTCAAGATGAATCCAGATGAAACCATATCAAGTATGTACACAAGATTTACCCACATAATCAATTCCTTAAGTGCCTTTAGGTAAAACTTATACCACTTATGAAATGATTAGAAAAATTTTAAGAGGCCTTCCCTCCATATGGGAACCAAAGGCTACAACAATTACCGAAGGAAGAAACCTTAAGACCACCACCTTAGATGAACTCATAGGTTCACTCCTTACCTATGAAATGGCTCTAAAAGAAAGAAATCCTGAACAAAAGCATAAGAAATCTATTGCACTAAAAGCATCTAGCCACAACTCAAGTGAAGAAGAAAGTGAAACAAGTGACTTAGATCAAGATGAATTAGCATTCATCACTAAGAGACTAGGTAAGTTTTATAGAAGGAATAAAAGATTTCCTAGAAAGTTCAACAAAAAGAAAATTGAAAAAAGAGAATCAAGTAGAAAAGAAAATAAAAGTAAAAATGAACCTCCTATATGCTATCACTGTAAGAAACTAGGGCATATCAAACTGGACTGCCCATTGCTCAAGAAAGACAAGAAGAAACAGAAGGAAGCTATGAAGGCTACTTGGGATGACTCAAGCTCCAACGAAATGGAAAACGAATCAAGTGGACAAGAGATGGCAAACATATGCTTCATGGCAAATGATGAAGAGGTAAATTCCGACTACTCTTCAACAGAATCTTGCAATCAATCTTGTGATGAGTCATGTGATAGGATGCCCTCATACAAGGAATTACAAGTTGAATTGTTTTCTCTGCATAAAAGATTCATACAAATTTTTAAAAGAAATATAACCTTGAAGGATCAAAATAAAGAACTATTGGAGCAACTTGAATCATTCAAAACCATTCAAAAATAAAAAGATTCTTGTATTGAGAAGTTAGAGGATTAAGTAAGTAAAGTAACTCAAGAATTAGGCAAAATTCATAAAGAAAACTTGAATAAAAAGGATTTAGAAGTGAATGAACTTAAGAAATTAGTGGAGGATAAAGAAAAAATTATATATAACTTTACAAAAGGTAAAGATAATTTTGAAAAGATGATTGGATAGCAAATGCTACATGGGAATAAAGAAGGAATAGGTTATAATGATAAAATAAATAAAAAGAATAAAAAATTATAGATGAGATACTTCTTCAAGGAAGCCATGCACTATGCTAGCACTTCCTCAAACAACAAACATGAACACACTACTTGCTATATGTGCAAGACTAAAGGTCACGTAATGTTTTATTGCCCACTAAAAAGGAAGTATGTTAAAGTACAAGGAGAATGGAAAGTTAATATTGGAACTAACAACAAAACAAAGAAAATTAGAACGATTTGGGTTTCAAAGACTAACACAATGAATCTTCCATTGTAGGTATGTTTTAAGACAACATCATCAACGAATAAGTGGTACTTGGACAACAGGTGTTCAAAACACATGACCAGCGATAAGACCAAGTTTACCTCTCTAAAACAAAAGGATGGAGGATATGTCACCTTCGGCGATAATGTCAAAGGTAAGATCATTGGCATCGGAAGACTAGGTAAAGAACCTTATATTCTATTAATAATGTGTTATTAGTAAAAAGGATTAAAACACAATCTTTTAAGCATTAGCCAATTGAGTGACAAAGGGTATGAAATAACCTTTAAGAAAGAAAAATGTGTTATCCAAAATCCTAAAGAAAATAAAATTTTGTTTATAGCTCATAGGATAAATAAAGTTTATTGTGTAAACCTTGAGAATCTAATGAATCAAAACGTAACTTGTTTGGCAGTCATGAATGAAATAAGTTGGCCATGGCATAGGAAATTAGAACATACTAGCATGGACCTATTATCCAAATTATCAAAGAAAACTTTTGTAAAAGGATTACCAAATAACAAATTTATAAAAGACAAGATGTGTGATGCATGCCAAAAGGGAAAGCAAGTTAAAATAAGTTTTAAAAAGAAAAAGTATATATCTACTAAAAGACCCCTATAACTATTACACCTAGACTTATTCGGTCCAACTAGAACCTTAAGCCTAGGAGGAAAACAATATGCTTTTGTAATAGTGGATGATTATTCAAGATTCACTTGGGTATTATTCCTAGCAAATAAAGATGAAGCTTGTGACATGCTAATCACCTTATGTAAGAAATTACAAAATGAAAAGGGCTATAATGTAACAAGTTTTAGAAGTGATCAAGGTAGGGAGTTTAGAAACAAAGGGGTTGATAAATTATGTAATGAATATGGAATAAATCATAACTACTCAGCACCTAGAACTCCACAACAAAATGGAGTTGTAGAAAGAAAAAATAGAACCCTACAAGAAATGGCAAGAACAATGATAAACGAAAATAACCTACCTAAATACTTTTGGGCTGAAATTGTAAATACAGCATGTTATATTGTAAATAGGGTGTATATAAGATCAAATATAGACAAAACAACTTATGAACTATGGAAAGGTAGAAAACCTAATATCTCCTGCGTTCATGTATTTGGATGCAAATGTTTTATCCTTAACACTAAAAATGATTTAGGAAAGTTTGATGCAAAATCTGATGAAGGTATCTTTTTAGGCTACTCTACAAATAGCAAAGCCTATAGGATTTATAATAAAAGAACTCTTACTATCATTGAATCAATACATATAACATTTGATGAATAAATCAATTATGAAAATAAAATTAAGATTGATGAAAAAGAAGATATTCCACAAAAAGAAGAAGATCTTGAAATAAAAGAAGAAAATAATAATGAAACTTCAAATGAAAATAGTGTAGAAAATCTAGGACTACCTAAAGAATGGATATATGCTAAAAGTCATCCAAAAGAATAAATTCTTGGAGAAACTTCAAAAGGAATAACCACTCGAGCCTCATTGAAAAATATTTACAACCATTATGCCTTTTTATCTCAAGATGAACCCAAGAATATTGAAGAAGCCTTAAAAGATGACTCTTGGATTATAGCTATGCAAGAGGAACTAAATCAATTTGAAAGAAGTCAAGTGTGGGAACTTATACCTAAACCCAAAGACAAATCAATCATAGGAACTAAATGAGTGTTTAGAAATAAAAAGGATGAAAATGGGATAGTTATAAGAAATAAAGTTAGGCTAGTAGCATAAGGTTATAATCAATAAGAAGGTATTGATTGCGATGAAACCTTTGCCCCCGTAGCAAGAATGGAAGCAATTAGGATGCACTTAGCCTATGCAACCTATAAGGACTTCAAATTATACCAAATGGATGTAAAAAGTGCTTTCTTAAATGGATATATAAATGAACAAGTATATGTAAAACAACCTCCAGGTTTTGAAAATTCAAAAAATCATTATCATGTATTTAAGTTAACAAAAGTTTTATATGGATTGAAACAAGCTCCTAGAGCTTGGTATGAAAGGCTAAGCAAATTCCAAATTCAAAACAATTTTTCAAGAGGAAAGATAGATAACATTTTATTTATAAAAACCAAAAACAAAGACATGCTTATAGTACAAATATATGTTGATGATATTATTTTTGGAGCAACTCATGAGGATTCGTGTAATGAATTTGTTAAGTTTATGCAAAAAGAGTTTGAGATGAGTATGATGGGAGAGTTAAATTACTTCCTAGGGTTACAAATCAAACAAGAAAAAAATGGAACTTTCATAAATAAAACTAAATATATTAAAGACATGTTAAAGAAGTATGATATAGAAAAAAGTAAACCTATAGGAACTCCCATGAGCACCGCCACTAGTCTTGACAATGATGAAAAAGGGAAACAAGTAAATACTAAGCATTACCGAGGCATGATAGGAAGCTTACTTTACTTAATAGCAAGTAGACCAGATATTATGTTTAGCGTATGTATGTGTGCTAGGTTCCAATCGGCTCCTAAGGAATCACACCAAACAGCAGTTAAAAGAATCCTTAGATATCTACTAGGCACACTTGAACTAGGCTTATGGTATCCAAAGGGAACTAAATTTGAAATGATAAGCTATCCTGATGCAGACTTTGCTGGATGCAAGATAGATAGAAAAAGTACAAGTGGAACGTGTCATTTTCTAAGACACTCTTTAGTCTCTTGGTCTTCAAAGAAACAAAACTCTGTGACATTATCCACAGCAGAAGCAGAATACATAGCAGTAGGGAGTTGCTGTGCCCAAACATTGTAAATGAAACAACAACTAAAAGATTTCAAAATTCAATATCAAACTATTCCAATAAAATGTGATAACACAAGTGCCATAAATATTTCAAAAAATTATGTATCTCACTCAAGAACAAAACATATTGACATAAGACATCACTTCTTGAGAAATCATGTGGAAAACGAAGACATAATGCTAGAATTTGTAAATACAAATGATCAATTAGCAGACATATTCACAAAACCACTCTCTGAATAACGATTCATATTCACTAGAAGAGAATTAGGAATGATGCATATACGATAAGCAAACTAAAAAATTCTCTGCTTGGCAGGCGACTGCCACCTAGGTGCCAAGCGACTGCCAGGCTACTGACTTTCATTTTTTTTTTTTTTTTTTTTTTTGTTTGATAGGTGCCTGCCTTATCCTAGCAGGCAACTGCCTCACGGCGGGTAGGGTTTAAAACCCTGTTTTATGTCTTTTTAACTCCCATCAGGCGCTTGCCACTTCTCCTCTCTCTCTCCAAAAATCCTCATTCCTACTCTTTTCCAAATAAAATCCTCTTCCAAATCAACCTGAAACCGTGAATCAAACCTACCCTCCACATCAAATCGCATAAAAACCTAGGGTTTATCAGCCTCCCTCTTCAAAACAATCATGCCATGGATCAAATCGGTTGGAAACAAGGGTTCCTCCTCCTCCACAAGGATCAACAATGATGAAGTAGAGAAGTGGTTAGTAACTCCTCAAGCTAAGCAACTCTATAGGAATCAAATTGCTTCAACTGAACCCATCCTATGTAAAATACTTGATGTTACATTCTTCAATTATGATTTTCTTGAAATCATGGACCTTTTAAAGGAAATTGGGTGGGAACGGTTTATTACATATCAAGCAAAAGGATACTATCCAAACGTGGTTCGGATTTTCTATGCTAACATAGAGAGGTTTGAAAATGGAATCAAAGAAAATCTTCTAGGACAAAATATTCATCTTACTCCCATATCTTTGGGAAAAATTCTTCAAGTCAAGTCAAGAGATTTTGAGGTTCACATTGCGGAGAAACAATAGATAATGTCCCAAGGATTTACTCCAGAGGAATTTTTACCCGTAGTCATAACTGATACACCTATCCCCTTTGGGCATGCACCTCTTTACAAACAGCTCAATCTCCAAGGTTTAAATTTTACACAAACTTATTACATATAATATACTACCACGTTCCGGTTCTCATGATCATGTTTCCTTCTTAGATTGTTTTGTTATGTGGTGTATTCTTAAAGGAAAAAAAGCTGGATCTTCCAAGTTTACTTCTCAAATGGATCATTATGAAAGTTGATGCCCCTCATGTCATTCTAACATATGCTGGGATGTTAAATGTGGTATTTGCTCATTTTAATGTTCTCACACCATCATTTAACTTCACTAGAAAAACCCATTACGATATCTTTTCTGATACTATTCTTAAGCGTATGGCATATAAGCACTCTCCTTAAGGATGGTTTCACAAGGGACATCGTCACATCTCATCTGCACCACCACCTCAGTCTTCCATGCCAGCCCCTTCAGTACAGCTTAACCCAAAAACTCCTTCTTGGTTCATTCCATTTTTTAATCACTATATGACCTTCAGTGATGGAATGCAATATGAACTTGGTACACTTAGGGAGAAGGTTTCTTCTGTGGAAACTCATTATTCAATCATTGTTCAAGGTGTTGACAAGATTGAGGAACATTTGGCTAGCTCTTCCAAAGGCAAATCTCATATGGATATCAGTTCTGCTCCATCTAGTGATGATGAATCTGCTGAAAAATCTAGTGAACAAGAAGAAGAAGAAGAAGAAGAAGATGATGATGATGATGATGATGAAAGTGGGTCTATGGAAGCCTCTGATTGATGTATTTCATCTATGTGCTATTTAACACTTATCTATGTATTGGTATTTCTGAGTACTTCACCGGCTAGTATTTCTTTTGTGTTTGTAAGATCTACAAGTATTATGTTCTACAACACTTCACTATGTTGTTTTTGTATCGCTCTCTTTTCCTTTTTGATTGATGTCCAAAGGGGGAGAGTGTTTAAGAGAAGGAAGTGCAAAAAATGAAATATGTTATGGTCTTGTAAGACTATGAATATGTATGGAATACCTTGTATGAATTCATTGCTTGTAAGAATATGAATATATATGGGTATGAATTCATTTTGCAAGTGACATGGTTATGAATTCATTGCTTGTAAGAATATGAATATATATGGGTATGAATTCATTTTGCAAGTGACATGGTTTGTATAAATATTTTTGGTATATCATGCTTGTTGAAAGGGGGAGTCATGAGCATTATTTCCTATTGTTATTATTATTGCTCTCGATCTGTCATCATCAAAAAGGGGAAATTTGTTGGCCTAACAAGGCTTACAATTCTTATTTTGATGATAACAAATCATGATATGTTTAATACGGTTTATTTCAAGTGAAAGTTTTTCACGGAGAAGGCAAAGCTTAAAGATAGTGGCAAAGCTTAGAGAAAGTGACAAAGCTCAAAAGGATAATAAAGTTTATGGATTCAAAAGGATCTAAAAAGAAAGATGATCAGAAGCTCAAAGATGATAGAAGAACAAGGACTTACTTAAAGATCAAAAGAATATGTTTTTAAGGATGTTTTGTATGTAAGTACTTCAAGTGAACTTCAAATATAAACTGAATTGAAGCTCTCATGATATCAAAAGAAACTTGGAAATAAAGTTATAGTAAAACCCTAAAGTATGTTTTTCAAATCAAAGAAAAGAAGGGTTTAAAGAATAAAAGTTTTTTTTTAACAAAACAAAAGGGCCAGGCATCTGCCTGTACATGCCAAGCAACTACCCAAATTAAATGAATAAATTTCAAAGAGGCAGTAGGGTGTTAGGCGATTGCCTGAGCACAGTGAGGCTCTTGGGTCGACATGCCAGGTGACTGCCACTGTTCTATGTTTTAAATTTCTTTTTATGGCAGGCGACTGTCACTCAAACATTTGTTTAAAAAATTCCAACAAGAAGATTTTTTAAATGGATTTTTTAGGCACTACTATTTTGAAAAACTTGGGGATTACTTCAAGAAAACTTGGGGGGACAAGGAATTACTTTTAAACATCTATAAATAGCCCCAAACTTCAAAGAATTTTTATACCAAGAAATTTCCAACAATCAAAGTTCTCTAAAAAACTCTCAAACTCTCTTGTGTTCATCCAACTTCAACTACTGAGTTATTGCTGATACAAACTCCGAAAGTAAAGCCTTCAAAGTCTAAATCTTTAAATACTTGGAAGATATTTGGAGATCTAAATTCAGTATTGAGCTTCAATCCTTTTATATTTGATTTACTTTGAAGTATTCTTGTGCTGAATGTTGTACTAATCTACTCTGCTGTGAGAGTATCTTTTGTACACAAACTTTTCTCTATCTTGGTTCTTGTTTATAGACGATTCAAGGTTATAGAATCGTTAGACCGAATGAGGGAATATCGTTTGGAGAGGCGGGCTCTAACCTAAAGGAAGGAGTGGTTGTAATTTGTTCCACCCATCAATGGAACTGAACTAGTGAATCCTTTGGTGGTTTGCCAAAGGCAAGGACGTAGGCTGGGTATATGCTAAACCTCGTAAAAGCTTTGTGTCTTTCTCTCTTCCTTACTCTTTACTTTTCAGCAATACTTACAACCTGCGTGTATGCTTTAAATTGTTAAATTCTGAGTGTATGGTTGTTAAATAGACCGAAGGATAATTTTTTTTTGGCTTAATCAGCATTGATTGCGGAAACCGAAAGGGACTACGTTGGTTGATTATCCTAAACTTATTAATCTGAAAGTTTGTTTAAAAACTAAACACAAAGAAGAAGTGTGAGTTTGGAATAACACAGGGCTTACATAAATTCAGCGTGCTTTACAATTTATTACAAGGCTATTGATACAAAGATCAAGATTTTGATTATCTTGTTGATTGGTTGTGGTTGAATTGATTTTTTGTTTACTTTTTGTGATTGTTGATATAAAATAAAGTATTAAAAAGAATATAATTTAAAAAAATCCAATTTACCCCCCTCCCCTCCTCTTGGGAAGCTATCCTAATTTCAGTTTAGATCTTTGAAGCATCTCATATACATATATTTTTCATATAAAGATCATATCTTTACTTACATCATTGAGAAAAATATATTCTCTCTTGAGCTTCATATTATATCTTTTGAGAGTGCTTAGGACTAATTGTACTCATTAGCTTATTGAGAAGAGTTTGAGTGTTTAGGAATATTTAATTGTTATTTGTATTAACGGTTCAATTTGTGAATCATGAGGAGGAAACTGCACCTCTTATAAGCTGCAGATTAGGAGATAGATACGTCTCTTGTAAGCAATGGATTGTAACAGGAAGTTCTGCCCCAAGTTAAGGAGCAGTATAGTGGAATCCTTGGGTAGTTTACCCAAGGCGAGGATGTAGGCCGAGGTTGGCCGAACCTCATAAAAATCGTGTTTGCATCTCTCTTCCCTTAACTCTTTTAATTTCCGCTTGCACTTAATTATTTTGTTGTTGTGTATGTGTTAAATATTTAGTATGTTTGTAAGTAATTGGGTAATATTATTTTCTTAATAAAGTCACACATTAAATTGATAAATTAAGAAATACTGAGCTAATTGTCAAGTAGCTTGTGGTTGTATGATTATAAGTTTTCAAAATTAAAACTTAAGAGATCTATATTTTAAAAATACTCAATTCACCCACCCTCTTGGGATTACACATAAATTCACAAAATGTATTATTGGTGTTTGTTTGTTGTGCTAACTATCACTTGACACTTTACACTTGTTTACTTGTTTTTGATATGTATGCTTCTTTTGGGATATGACTGTGTTGTATACACAATTTGCATCATTTTGTTGACTTGATGCATCTTCTTATTTTGATGACTAAGGCATACCTATTGTAACTATTGTAATGCTTGTTGAGCATGGTACATGCTCATGAGAAACGGACATTTTTGTGTGAACTACTATGCTTAGATGATCATTTATGATATGTTTAATAGATACTACTTGACTCTTTTGCTTGATTGCTCGACTTTTGATGAAGTTTATTTACTATTGAGTTATACTGGACATACTGCTCATTTTTTGGACATTATGCTTGTGTTGGATATACTGGTTGTCGTTTTAGGAAATACTACTGAACTGATGGATATACTGAATTCTTTGAAATTTTGCATGATGATGAAACTTGAGGTTGAATCTCTTTTTACCATGCACAAATTGCATACAATAAGGGGGGAGGCATGTTTTTTAAAAATTTTAAAATAAGTATGCATATTTTAAGGGGGAATTTTTTAAGAAAAATCCTACAAAGAACACCAATGGTTTGCCTTCATAAAAAAGGAGAGAATGTTAGCCTTAGTGGTTAAGGTATTCCAATCCAGTCGGTTTTTATGATAACAACCCATTAGTGACCCTTAGGTTAACTAATCTATTTACTTAAGTTCAGTTCAAGAAAACAGGTCGATACCAAAAAAGCATAAGGATCAGAAGAACCAATGATGAAGCAATAAGCAAAAGTCATGGCTAGAATCTAAACCTGGAATACCCAAAGCACAACTAACTGGAGCTTATATGAAGACTTATTTGTGTTTACATGTATATTGGGATGTGTGTGAGGTAGGAAATTTCTTGTAACTCTTGTGCATGTGATGTGTGTAAAAATACCTTGCAAGAGCAAAGCAAATGCATGTGCATATAGTTCATGTCAATTTAGAACACCAAAACTGAGTTTTCTCATGCCTATCGAGTCATGCTAGTGTATAAGATGTCAAAACAAGCTTTCAAACGTAGTTTGTTAAACAAGACATCTTACACTCATTAAAACCTCATTAGGACAAGTCTAAAGTATCAAATATAATTCATATGCACTTGTCCTTGCATAGGCTACTTCATTTAGAGACTTATTAGTATGAAAATAGGGGATTAGTCGAGTAATGGAATGCATTTGTCGACTAAATATTCCAGTAGCCTTATTGAGTAACTGTCCAGGCGAGTCGTCGACGAATGGGGGCCATTCGTCGACTAGTGAGGCTGACTCATCGACGAACGAGCTTGGCTCATTGACAAAAAATTTCAATAGCTAAAACATCACTCTCACTCCAGGTGACTCTTCGACGAAAGAAAGTGACTCGTCGACTACTGAGGGCGACTCATTGATGAATCCATGGCATTCGTCGACGATTGACTGTGAGCATACCCGTAATAAATAAGCTTCAAACGACTATTTTTTGCTTTGTCTTGCATCAATAAATGGCTAATGACTAGCCAACAACTAGCTCGTCCCCTTGCCCATAATTATTACCCATTGGCATTATTAAGAACATTAATTGAATATTGGTTGTTGAGAAAATTAGTTGAAGCATTCATTCTAGGTTTACATTTGTTCAAAGTTCTCTTGCTCTTTATTCTTGTTATACGTCACTTGCTGAAAGAGAGTAGTGTGAGGTTTTAGTTGTATTATCAGCTCAAGAAGGAGCATCTTTTGTAATCTCTATTTGCTATTGATTCATTATGAGGTTGAAGGTTCTTGGTGAGCCATTTGTAAGGTGGTTCTTGGTGAACACCTTGTTTTCAACTCTTGATGAGCAGTTGAGATTGGTTCCCTACTTGTAAAGGCTTCTCCATCTTGAAGGGATATTATTTAGTGGATTTGGAAATCCTTAAGTTGGTCTCAAAACGTGGACGTAGGCTGGGTGCCGAACCACGTTAATATCTCGATGTCAAGCTCTTCTTTCTTTCTCTCTCTCTCACTTATTTTATTTGCGTGAGATTATTTACTTTGATATTTGTTATGATTTAAATCATTTGCTTCTTTCCAAGATTTTTTTTTTTTTTTTTTGTAGAAAATTTCATTATCTAATAAAATTGTATATTCACCGCCCCCCCCCCCCCCCTTTAGATGCACACTTGGGCTGACACTTTGTTATTTGAACAAAATAATTTTTTGTATTTGTATGTATTTGAATTTTGATCAATTTGTATTTTAATTTTAAATAATTTATGAATGTTTTAGTAAATCTGGTTTAATTTTATGTATGTTAAAATGTAATTACTGGTTTGGGAACCGTCATTAAAGCCAAGTATTTATAACGATTTTCAAACCGTCACTAATAGTCCATTATTAGTGATGATTGTCAAACTGTCACTAATAGCTGGTCCCGTGAACATTAGTGACAGTTTAATAACCGTCATTATGATGAACTATTAGTGATGGTTTGAAAACCGTTACTAGTACTTGGGTTTTAGTGACGATTTTGAGTCGAGAAAATGTAGAATTTATAGTTACGGTCTTAGGCTTTTAGTGACAAAATGAAACCGTCACTAATACTCTTTATTAGTGACAATTGCCATAATTTATCACTGATAAGTATTAGTCACCACATATTTAACCACTAATTCTGAACCGTCACTAATACTCATGAAACTATCACTAATAAGTATTAGTAACAGTTTTTTATTATTAGCGACAGTCTAAAATTGTCACTAATAACCTTATTTTTTGTAGTGAGAAGAGAAAAAATAAAAATGAAATTTTTGCAAAATCAAATTGCTAAGCCATTAAATAATTATGACCATAATACCATTTCATTCAAATGATATCAAATGACATAACCACCATTTCATTCAAATGATATCAAATGACATAACCAAGGCCGCGCATTCGGAGGACAAAGTGGCACAATCCAAGCCGTCCAATCTGTGTTTTCTCTAGACAGTCAGATTACTTTCATGTCAGCAATCTGTGTCGAATACCCAGAGTCAACCAGAAATTAACACGTGGCAAGTGACATCATGCTGACATCACTTGCTACATAAAAATTTTAAATAATAATAATAGAAAAATTGCCAAGGGGCAGGATGACATCATGTCGTCATCCTACCGTCACCTTGCTATAGTAAACTCAAAAAAAATTAAAAATAAATAAAATGGAGCCACGTGTCTCCAATGCTGGTGGATGTGTGGCCCACCTATCCCAACCGAGTCAACCTTGTTCAAACTAGTTGAATCGTCTAATTTTTGAACCAATAATTTGATTTTTAATTTATTTTAAATTGTTTAAAAATAGAAAAAAAATCAGGAAAAATAAAATAAATAAATACAATATTTTAGTCATTTTAACTCAAATAATAAAAAAATGGAAAAATAAAAATACGAAAAAAAAATGAAGAAAAGTCTTTAAAAATCCTATAAAATTTTTAGAAAAATTTCAAAAAAATTCTACAAAACTTTAGAAAAAATTTAAGAATATTTTGAAGAGTCTTTTGCTCAAATTTGATGATTTATTATTATTATTTGTATATATTCTATTTTTATTTGTATGTGTCTCGATGATTAAATAAAATGTAAAGAGGTATTTCACACCTCACCTATGTTAGTTCTAAGGGGGGTTTATCTAATAAGATCCTCTCCTTTGGAGACCTTATTAGGCATTCCTAAATCACACTTTATTTTTCTTATTTTTCCTTTAAATTTTATTTATTTATTTATTTACTTTTTAAAAGAATTAATTAGAGACCATTAGATTAAGTTTAGGAATAATTCATAATTAATTAGGTACTGTTCATAGAATGGGTGTGTAGGGGGTGTTAATATCTTACCTTCACATAACTGAACTCATGATCTCAACTCTAATAAAAGCAGACTGAGACTACTGGTTCATTGGTTTAGGATTAATCTATGAATCAATTAACGAGTAGTAATTAAGTGAACTGATCGCACCTAAGAAAATAACAGGTTAGTGGAGATTCCATCAAACTTTCAATATTATTATTTCTTGCCATTACGAACCTTCTCCAGGAGATTGCGACATTCTTTTAGGTTAATTAGCATGTAAAATATTCGCGTTCCTTAAGGAAGATGGTTAAGGTCATGACTCGTAACAGCAAAAGCGAAAGAAGGGTTGTGAGCCATGGATCCACCTCTCATTTTTTTCATGTGGGCCCGTAATCATAATCATGGCTCCTTGATCCATAGTATTATATTTTTCTTCAAACATACGCAGGCAAATTTACTTATCCTTGTGATAGTTCCTTTTTTTTCTTAGATTATTATAAGATTTTTTTTTTTTTTTTGTTACATAAGAACTCCAGCCACCAACGAGTGCGGCACCAAACCAATGGATCAGCGCCCTCCACCCCCAGGTCTTACTAATCAAGGTAAAATCCGGATGCGGACACAACTTTCGTGCATCAGTAAGACGTTTAGCCAACCCGACCCCCAGGACACATTTCCATTACCATCCACTGTCCCCACTAACTCACAGAACGAACTCTCACCATCCACAGGTATCACTGGTTCCGTGAGTATATTTACTTGGAATTGAACCCTCAATACTTCTTCTTACGTGTTAATGTTTTTTCACCGCACCATGTCCATGGGTATTAGTATAAAATATTCTTCATAAGCTAATAGATAGTTAAAGAATTTTAGTGTTACCTTGTTAAAGGTTTAAGGGAATGTGAATTTTAGTGTTACCTTGTTAAAGGTTCAAGGGGTTGTAAGCACATTCTCTCTCTCTCTCTCTCTCTCTCTCTCTCTATATATATATATATAAAAGAAGAGGCCATTCTTATATTCAAAATTAATTTTACTTTAAGTCTAATTTAAAAGCTTTTCTTTCATTATTAAAGGAGTCATAAATCTAACAATCATTTATTCCCATTTTGACTAGTAAATATCTTTTAGACTAGAAAAGGATACATGTATTTCTTATACAATTTTAAAAAGAACTTGATGTTTCTACCAATTAAGTGTGATAAACTAATTTGTCAATTTTTTTTTTTATATTTGGAAAGAAATTGAAAAATAATGTGTAGTCCCATTACATATACAATATAAGATAAGGTTATAATTTAATTAAGGTACTAGAGGACATGGTTAATTTTAATTATCACCCCAAACTTGTATGACATTTTTTCAAAATTTTTCTAAATCAAATATGTGTTGATGAAGATGTAAAAGGTTATCTAAATCAATAATCAATATTATGTTTCTAAAAATAAAAAGGAATTTTATATTATCAATCGTTTAGATTTATTTTCAATATTTAAAATTTTTATCTTTTCAAGTTATGCTTTATTTTTACTTCATATTCATATTTTACGAAAAAAAAAATTCTTATTTATAATTTTTGGAAAGATTATGTCGTTCATTTAATAATTTATTATTTTTGAATAATTTTTAAATAGATGCTAACTGCATATTTTTTCTATAAAATAGATTTATTTTCTTGAATATCATAAAGACTAAATAGTTCTTAACTAATAATATTTTATATATTTACCCCATGTTTGGAGAGGCTTTGGACTCGGAGTTGTATCAGATTTGAATAAGATGTAGTATAAAATTTTATCAAAATTTGTTCAAATCCACCCAAATTAAAATTTAATGTCTAAAATTCATGTTTCCAAACACTACCTTACTATATTTTCTAACACTATAGATCTAAAATAAATTTAAACTTAATAATAACAACAACAAAAAACATGCTACACATCGTTGCAATTAATCAAAAAATCTGCTACAAATTACCTGCGTAGATTATCATCTCTCCCATACTATTCATAATATCACTCTTATAAAATTTTTAAAAATAAAATTGATCTAATTAAAACACATGCTAAGCCAAAAATCAATTAGTATTCAAACAAAATTCAAAATTCTTTGAAAATAATGTGTAAATTACTTTACCATTATTTCTCTTAGTTTAAACTTGTATCAATCAAAAGTGGGAGCCAACTATATTAGAAGAAATTGAATTAAAAATCCTTTATTGGAAATTTATACTTTGGTTCAAAGACTACAAGAAGTAAAGTGCTTAGATTTTTTTTTTTTTAAATCTGTAATATGGTACGTGATAAGTAAACTAACAAGTGTAAGCTGTAATATGTAAATTAAATCCATGGAGTAGTAGTTGGGTCTACGTGCTATATTTTGTCGCTACTTTCATCCTACTAGGAAAAGGTTGCATGCCCACTTCACCATCTTCACCCTAAATCAAACCTCAACTCTCTCTCTCTCTCTCTCTCTCTCTCTCTAGATCACAAAAGTGGTTGGATCTCGAATTTTCTTTCTTTCCCAAAGGCCCCATCTCATCTCCTCTCCCTTTTGAGATGGCAAAAGGAGACAAGCTCAAACAAAACGTACGCAAAAAGAAGGAGAAGAAAAAAAAGACATATAATCCCCTGCTGTAACTCAGAACACCAAAAGTCCCATTTGCGTCCCAGCTCATCTCTAGAGAGAGAAACACTGAGAGTCTCCCACACGCACACAGCGAGAGCGAGAGAGAGAGAGAGAGAGAGAGAGAGAGTTTTAAATTCATTCTTGCATTCGGCCCCGTCAATGGCGCAAATCAAGCTTACATAAATGCCAAAATAAAAAAGAAAAAAAATAATAAAGGAATCCCTATGTAAACGCTCCGCCCACTGATGATTGCCATAACCTCCACCCACTCCCAAACCCACACTCCCCACACAGTCTCTCTCTCGCCTTGCTTCCTGCTAATGGTCCGAGAGAGAACAGAGAGCAACATTAGGGGAGACTAAGCAGTGAGGAAAACAACCATGGCTCCTGCGTGTTTCAGCAATCCAAACGCGCCCTCCGGCCCCTCTCCCCACCAAACGCCCCAGAACCTCATCACCTGCACATACCACACTGCCTCTCTCTGCTGCGGCGAGCACGCCTCCCACGCCCCCCTCACCCTCGCCTGGTCCAAGTCCCTCGCCTCCCACACTCTCACCCTCTTCGCCCCCGATTCTTTCTCCTCCACCATCTCCCTCCGCCCCTCATTCTTCCGCACCCGACCCGGATCTGGCTCCAGATCCATCCGCCTCGCCGGCCCCCGTCCCCGCAAAATCAAGCTCCACTGGGATTTCACCCGGGCCGACTTTCCCCACAACTCCGCCGAGCCCCAGTCCGGCTTCTACCTCGCCATCACGTGCAATGCGAGTGTCGAATTCTTCCTCGGCGATCTCCGGGACGAGTTCGCTCGCCGGGCCGGGCTGCGCGACTCGGCCGAGCCTGCCCAGACTCTACTGTCGCGGCGAGAGCACGCGTTTGGACGCAGGAGTTACCTTACCCGGGCCGAGTTCTCGGGCTCCAAACACGAGATTGGGATAGACTGCGGCGGCGGAGCGCTCCGAGTGAAAGTGGACGGGGAGGTCAAATTGGTGGTGAAGAGGCTGGCTTGGAAGTTTAGGGGGAATGAGAGAATGGTGGTTGGGGGAGTGGAAGTAGAGTTCTTCTGGGACGTGTTCAATTGGGTCAACCGTTCGAATTCCGGCGCGAACGGGGTATTCATTTTTCAGGTCGGCGACGGCGGCGTGTGGCCGGAGATGGTCGGCCCAGAGAAGAAGTTGATGAGGAAGAGCTTGTCGGCGCCGGCCACGTTGGCGACGATCGCGGTGTCACCCTCGCCGTCCAGTTCGAGTGTGTTGCAGTGGGCGGAAGAGAGCAGCGACGGAGGGCGAAGTTCGAGTTCGTCGTCAACGACAACGAGGTCGAGTGGGAGTAATGGCGGCGGATTCTCCTTACTATTGTATGCTTGGAAGAGTGACTAATTAAAATTGAAATTTGTCAAACCAATGTCACATAAATGTTTGAATTTTTGAAGAGTTAGCACTTAATTTATATTTATTTTTTCGTTTGAAAAAAAATATTTTGTCATCGGATTTTTTAGTTTCATCTAATGATGTGATTATTTTAAATTGTGTTAATATGGAGAATATTTTGTACATTAAATTTGTACAGCATGAGGATGTCGTATTGGATTACAAGTTTTTTATGAATGATTTCATATGTAACTATTACCTTTGAATCCTTGATAGCAGATACATATATATTTTTTTTTTTTTAGTTAATATTTTAGAATACATGAATATTTTCAAATTGATGATTTTGAAATTTATGAATATTATAAAGTACACGCATATAATAATTACCATTACCATTATAATATGTGGGAACGAAACTATTGTCAGGTACTAGAATTTTATTTGATTGTATTATATATAAATAGTAAACATTTTTTAACTATTACCTATTAATGTATAATAGTAGCTTTAAGTGCTTTCTAATGACTATTTTTAATTTTATGTAAACATTTTACAACGCATCCAATTTATTGATCCATTAATCACACAAAGTCATATATTATCATTATCATCCGATTATAAAATCAAAATTTTGAATTTTAAGAATATCATGTTATAATCTCACTTATGCGGTTTTGATTGAAAACATAATTACCACTACAAATTGTGATAGACGAGGAAGATTTAGCTTATGTTTTTAGGAGGCTAGTTTATTAATATGTTGATGCCATGAAACATTTCAACGCTTCTCCATTAATGAATTTACGAATTTGGGAGTTTCTACTAAATATTTTGAAGTATATGTTTTTTATTGGTGCATCGAGGGTTCTTTATCTGTAGGTTTAAATAAGCTCATATAAGAATTTTTATAAATAAAATTATCAATTACGAATCTTTTTTTTTTTATAAATTTATATTGTTAACTTTTTGAATCTGATCCCTATTTTGATGCTGACAAAGCATTTAGTTCTTATCTGTGCGTTGAGTGCTTGAACATGTTTTTATTTTGACACGCACATAAGATCAAGAGAAATAAAAGCCAGAAGAACTTAAAAAGCACACACTCCAAGCACATTCCTTAGGAAAATAAATAGCAAAAGAAAAAGACATGATGTGTTTTTAAATTGTAATGCATTTTGTTTTTGATTTGGTATGTAATAATGTATTGCATGCATGATATGAATGATAAAGCTCATATTGACCATAGACAAACCATACAGAACCAAACAAAGACCATAGACTGATCATAAGATCCAAAACTCTTCGCTCAAAATGCTATAACTCATACACAAATAGTAGATAAGTTTTTGGATAAAAAATAGGGCCAAAATCAAATTTTTAAGTAGCCCCAGTCGACCGACCCAGACACACTCTAATTGCCTTGATCGACCGACCTTATTATTTGACTATTTCTGTAACGACCCGAAGAATAATGGTATTTAAATAATAAAGAAAAAGAGAAATGGAAATAAGAATAGAAATAGGCAACCAACTTCGTCGACGAACGCGTATTTTGGATGTGATGATCCCAAGAAATTTTCCAAGACTCGTTGACGAATACAGGGCATTCGTTGACGAGGATAACATAGGGTCTCATCGACGAGAAGATACTGAGAAGGTTTTTTTGGAAATTTGAAATTTGTCGATGAGGGTGCAGGTTCATCGACAAACTTTTTACAGGATTCGTCGACGAGGTGACGTGGCTCGTCAACGAATCCCGCAATATAAATAGTGCCTAAACTCATTTTTTACGCAAAAATTTCAGCGAAGACTCTCTCTCTCCTCTCTCTTCGGTTCCTCTCCCATTTTTCTTCGATTTCGGCCCCGTTAGTTTCCGGATCGACGATCTGAGGCAGCCACGACGCTCTTGGGGAAGTTCTCTCCAAGTCTGCTGGAGTGGCTCGTCGGAGGGACGAAGTTGGATTTCATCCCAGATTCAGGCTAAGGGCTTTTGTTAAAATTTGGTTTTCCAATAGTTGTAGGAAATGTAGTAGACGTAGAAATAATGATGTTTTGTTTTGAGATATTTGATTTTCAGGGTGTTGAGTGGAGAACCCTGCGGGTGTAGGACCTGTCATAGTAGGGGATTTTTTTAGCAAAAAACAGGTAAAGGAAATATGCTATGTTAGGTAGTTTTAAAATAATTTCTAGTATGAAATGTATATTTTACCAGATTAATATTCATAGCAGAACTTTATACAGTTTATCAATTATGAATAATATGTTTTAAATTACTGTGTAACTTGAGAATATGGATATAGTACAAAAACATGCTTTACAGTATTTTTCAGATATATGTTTTACAGAATATACAAACAGTGGATATGTTTTATAGGAATTACAGAATACCATGATGATACAATTTACAGTACCATGACATGCAGTTTTACAGTTTATTTCAGAAAATACAGTTGATACAAATACAGTTTATCACAGCGTCATGGTTTATACAGTTATTACAAAATTATAGTAAAACAGATAGTTGTATATAGAAATGTATTATATAGTATTAGACCTTAATGGACCATTATAGATTACAGAGCACGGTACCGTTGTTACATATAGTATATAGTGCAACCACCTATTCAGATAATACGTGGTATAACAGTCGATCCTATAGAGCCCACGAGTGGATAGGCTCCCCATTAGATATGGGTTAAGGAGGGCTGATCAGACTGATGGAGTATAGTGGTTTATTCTGGTCGGCCAGTTAGGATAGATCCCACCTACGGGTTGCACAACCTTGTCATGAGGGGTTAAATCATGACATACAGTTATCCTCAGGGAAGTTTTCAGTTATTATTATGTATATACAGATTTACAGAGACAGAAAACATATATATATATATATATATATATATATATATTAGAAGTATTTTGAGTAGAAACCTAAAGCACAGATATGTTAAGCAATAAGGAAAAGGTGATGGTTTATATTAGTAGTAATGTATTTACGGATTCAATGATACATGATTATATAGTAATAGATTTTCATAGTCTTGTAACTCATTTGCCACACACTAGCAATAGCATATTTCGTCTTACTGAGCGTTGACTCATCCCATTACTTTAACATTTTTCAAGTGATCCAGATAGGCGAGCAGATCAGGCTCGCAGATAGAGGGGCTTCAGTACTGCCCTACCAGTAGAGTGAGTATTTTTTAGAGTATTTATGTATAGCCCTAGGCCAGTTGAGAGTATTTTTGGGAAGCCGTCATATATGTATATTTTGAGGAACCTTTTAGCACTCTACTATTGTATATTTTCTTGGTCGTGTTTATATGCATTTGGCTTCTTGTTGTTTAGGTTGATGGATTGGTTTGATCTAGTAGGTATCAGAGCATTATAAATTTTGCAGTATCTAAAAAAAAAAAAACTGAAAATAAATAGCAGGTTGTTACAATTTTAAATTTCCCGACCAATTGATCCTTTAAACAAGAACCAAGCTCGGCTGCTCGTCCTAGAATTTGGCCTGTTCCTTAAGTCTTGGCAGACCGACCTCTACGTTTTATTCTTGGTCAGCTGACTGAACTGGTCCACTAAATAAACCAGCCTTAAGCCCAGCCAACTGAACCTACGAAGGTTCTGTAAATTGCCTTGGCCAGCCGATCGGTCACCTCCCACGGCCAACTGAACCCCAAAATAAATTTCAAATCTCCTTTTGTTTTCGGCCGATTGACAGTATCCGTCAGCCGGCCGAACCTCTCGGGTTCCAATATTTTTCAGTACTTAAAATGTGTTTAAATTTAATCAAATAATTTCAAAAATTCTTAATATGTCCCAAACGGTCATATTTTTCCCAAGGTCTATATATATACCCTCATTACTCATTTCTTAACCAAGAATTAGAGAGAAAAATTCTCCCAAAATATTTTCTGTTCTTCAATCATTTTTTACTCTCTTCTTCATTATTCTCTTTAAATATCTTGAAAGAGAGCATATATTTTGGGCATTCTTTCTTCATAGCAAAAATCATCTCACTCTATTTTCTACATTCATTTGAAAAATCCATTTTAGAAAAAGAGCATATATTTGGGCCATTTTCATTCAAAGCATTTTACTCTCAATCTTCATACTTTGAAAATCATTTTATTTTGAGAGTAAGCTTCTTGGTTCTCCCATATATTTTTGTTGATAAATATTATTGGGAGAAAAATTTTATTGATCCTTTTTGAAAGACTTGAGTACATACCTATATATATTTTGTGTTAGGAAAGTCCTATTGCATTAGTGCTTACATAGATACATATTATTTTGCAAGATCGTTAGAAAACAAAAACCCTAGCTTCCCTTAAGCTTTATTTTGAAAAATCACTTTTGGAAAAATATATGGGTTATTGAAAAGAGCCTTGAGTATAATTTAAAATATAATATCTTTGCTTGAAAGGTTTCATACTCTTGGTATTAAGAAAATTGTTTTTCACACTCTTAATCTTAATTGAAAATATTTTTGAGTGGAAAATACACATACTCACTTAAGCTCCAATTCATATCATATGTGATTGCATTGTGCTTTAAATTTTTGCACATCTGCTTTGTAGAAGCATTCATAGTTGCACAATAATATTGATATCTTTGTTATTCTTGAAGTGTGATTGTCGGAAGAGGATTGCACTGGCATGTAACGTGCACCAGATTGGCTCAGACCCGGTTAGGAGAGCACCGGATAGACTTAGACTTGGTTAAGAAAGTCCCGGACTAGTTTAGACCCAATTAAGAGAATTAGGTGCATCGTCCTATAAGGTGTGGCTGGGTTGGGGTTGGCCCTAATGTGACCTAGGCTGTTCACTTGCCCAATAAGGAGAGGGTATTGTAATCGGTGACGCTCCACCCGTTAAGTGAGCATCTAGTGGAATCCTCTTACTTGTGAGCTTGAGGTGGGGACATAGGCAGTATTAGCCTAACCCCGATAACAGATCTTGTGTTGCTTTCTCTTTCCCTTATCTCTTTACATTTAGTACATGTATGCTTGCTTTTAAATTGTTGTGAATGTTTTGTATGCTTTAAATATCTGCATACATATTTATTTGGGAAATACTGAGCCTGCTATACTTGTTTTGATTATCTGCTCTGTTTGATATTTTTGGTATTTCTGTTTGCATAAAAAGATCCTAGGTTGTGATATACTAATTGTGATTTGAGTTGAACCTAGAAAGAAAATTTTTAAATACCCAATTCACCCCCCTCTTGGGAATTCACCATTCCTATCACATATTATTAAGGATAAAAGATTGTTGGAGTATGTGGCTCATATTGACTGAAATACATGTACAGGGAAAGTATGTTGAAGCAAGAACAAGGAACTGGGCTGCAGGAAGAAACCGTCAACAGTTTGGTCGACGGCTTGGTCTCGGGAGATAACCGTTGATAGTATTGTTCGGCGTTGATTACGGATTTTGAATCCAGAAGATTAGTAGATTGGGGATTTCGGAGGATTTTCCTCCGAGGATTGCTATAGGAGTACTTTAGGAACTTTCTAAGTCTTCTACACGTATAGGGTTATCATATAAATAATATTGTAACCCTTGTTTGATGAGATAGTGAAAATTCAGCTATTTGCTCTCACGGACGTAGGCATGTTGCTGAACCACATAATCTCTTGTGTCTTGAATTTTATTGCTTTGATAATTACCCATGTGTGCTTGTGTTTTCATATATTATTCATCGTTGGTTGCTGCATTGCATGATCCGATTGATTTGTGTTTTCTTTGCGCATTGGTAATATTTGCACAATAAATTGGTATCAAAGCTATTGGTTGCAATGGCTAGAATTTCTTTTGCAAAGTTCAACATTGTCAAGTTCGATGGATTAGGAAATTTCAAACTTTGCCAGATGAAGGTTAAGGACTTGTTGATGCAGCAAGGTATGGTGAAGGCATTATACGAGAGGTAGTTAGTTGGATGGGATGGATGACATGAGTTGAAAGGAATTGGAAGCGAAGGCTATGGAGACTATTAGGCTTTGTCTAGCCGATAGTGTGATGTATCATGTCATAGATGAGGAATCGCTGGTGGCAATTTGGCTAAAATGGGAGAGCTAGTATATTTCCAAGTCATTAACGAACAAGTTGTATCTTAAGCAAAAATTGTATGGGCTTAAGATGGCAAAAGGTTTGGATATAAATCAACACATCAATGTGATCAATCAAATCATCAGTTATCTGAAGTGGGTTGATGTGAAGTTCAAGGATGAAGACAAGGTGTTGATGTTGTTGAACTCCCTACCTACATCTCTTACATATGAGAATATGGTCACGACTCTGACATGGCGAAAAGAAACTCTAGAGTTGGAGGATATCATGAGCACCATGTTGGGTTTTCATCAGAGGAAGAAAGCTAGTGATGATAATTCTCAAGGTGAAGGGCTTGTGGTGAAAGGTAAGTAGGATTGTGGGAGAAGCAAGTTCCGAAGTGGACCGAGTAACAATAAGGCTCGGCCTAATTCCAGGAAGAGGAATGTTGTTCAATGTTTTAAGTGTGGGAAAAGGAGGCACCTAAAATCAGATTGTCCATAGAGGAAAAAGGGGAATGCATAAAATAAAGAAGGTTCATCAAACTCGATGAATGTAGTGGAAGAAGGTGAGTCAGGGAGCAGTGATGGTGATATGCTTTCAGTCTCATCCGATTCAGATGGTTTCAAGGATTCTTGGATCTTAGATTCAGCATGCTCTCATCACATAACGCCCAACAAATATTGGTTCACCACTTGCAAATTAGTAAATTATGGTTGTGTTCTAATGGGTAATGATGCTTCATGCAAAATAGTCGGAATGGGGAACATCAGAATCAAAATGTATGATGATGTGGTGAGGACATTATATGATGTTAGGCATATATCGGAGTTAAGGAAGAATTTGATTTCATTGGGCACTTTAGATTGTAACAGGTTTAGTTACAAGTCTAAAAGTGGGGTAATGAAGGTGATTAAGGGAGTCCTAACCATGATGAAGGGGCAAAAAGTATCAGGGAATATTTATACACTACTAGGCACCATAGTTGTAGGTGAAGCTGCAACTACAGAGTTTGAGTCAAATAATATTATATTGTGGCATATGCGGTAAGGGAATATGGGTGAGCGTGGAATGATGGAGCTTCATAAAAGAAATCTTTTAAAGGGGGTCAAGTCATGCAAGCTAGATTTTTTTAGGTGATGTTTGTTTAGGAAACATAATAGGGTTCAGTTCGTGGCAACCATGCACAAGACGGAGGGAATCCTTGACTACATTCATTCAGATGTTTGGGGGGAGGTGAGAGTAGCATCATGAGGGAGGCATATGTACTTCATGAGTTTCATTGATGATTACTCACAAAAAGTCTGGGTGTACTTTATGCAGCATAAGTCAGATACGTTTGCCAAGTTTAAATTGTGGAACGCTGAGGTAGAAAATCGGATCAAGAGTGTAATAACCCGAAGAATAATGGTATTTAAATAATAAAGAGGGAGGGAAATGGAAACAGAAATAAAAGGAGGCAACAGACTTTGTCAATGAACGCAAATGCACTTTGGGAGTAATAACCAAGGAATTTAATCGAGGACTCATCAACGAATACAGGGGATTCGTCAACGAGGATAACATAGGGTCTTGTCGACAAGGGTATGTTTTGTCGACGAGAAACTACCGAGAGGATATTTGGGCGACTCTGAATTTCATCGACGAAGGGTAGGGTTCATCGACGAATTGTCTTTTGACCTCATCGACAAGGTGACGTGGCTCGTCGACGAGGGCCAGTGTATAAAAATGCCAAACTTTATTTTTTTCAGTAGAATTTTGGCGCTTAACCCTCTCTCTCTCTTCCCTATGGTTTCTCCCTCTTCTCTTTTCGATTTCGACCCCGTTAGTCGCCGGATCGACGATCTGAGGCCACCACGACACTCCTGGGGAAGTTCTCTCCAAATCTGTCGGAGCGGATCATTAGTGGAAGTGAGTTAAAATTCGTCCCTAAGTTCAGGTAAGACTTTTTATGCCAAATTTGGTCTTTTCATAGTTATAGGAAATGATATTCACATGAAAATGCCGAAGTTTAGTTTTGGAGATTGTTGAATTCAGGGTGTTGAACGAAGAATCCTACAGGTGCAGGACGAGTGAAATTAGGGGTTTTCTTTTCAATACCAGATAAAGGAATAAACTAAAACAATTATTTTCCATGCATATTATTATTATTTATAAGTAAATAAATTTTTAAGGAAGCATGTATTATATTTGAATGTTATTGAGAAAATGTATATTTGGAAAAATACTATTGTTATACAGGAAATATAATTTTAGAATGAAATATACGAATTTACTCAACTATGTGTGGCATGAATATTATTTTTCATGAAAAGTATTATGATATGGCAATTTTATGAGTAAAGCATGTTTTCAAGAATATGAAATAATACAGTACATAATGATGTCGAATATACATGATAATTGATTTGTTATTCAGAATGATACGTATGAGATATTCGGCGCAAGGCCGTGATTAATAGCCGACGCGAGGCCGTGTTTTACGTATGATTTCAACACAAGGCCGTATTTATGAAATGTTCGGCGCGAGGCCGTATTTATGAAATTATAGAAAATGCTATCTATACATTTATGTTAAACGTTATATTATCATGTATTATATGATATCAAAACCCGGATGTTAGTTTAGTTAAATTTAGGAGCATGGTACAGTAGCAATATAGATCAGATATCTATGTTCAAATTGGTGCTAACCACCCCACAAGGGGGTGGGAGATGAATAGTCGATGTGACTTTCAGTGTAGAGTTGTAGACGTCCACCTGATAGTCCAGACCAGGGTGTGGCGGGCCCATCGTACTTACATACAATTTTGACTCGGCAGTGGTCAGCCAGCCATTGTCGGGTCCTGTTTTCGGGCTGGACAACTCGTCATGGGGGGTAATACATGACATCAGTTAGCTATTCATCCTGGGTATGTTTTCAGTATTATTAGCTATACCAGACATTTATTATTAGTATGATTTATTAAAATATGAAGGTGTATGTTTATGCAGTTATTAAATGATTAATGTTTTCTGGTATGAAGAATGTACTGTATATCTATATTATCATTAAATATTCATGTTGCCACACAGCTGTATTTAGTTTATTTTCCCTTACTGAGAAGTGTCTCACTCCCGAACATTAAATGATTTTTAGGAAACCCAGAAGGATCGACAGATCGTGGCCACCGTTGAGTCTGTCGTGCTACCCCATTAGGAGGGTAAGTCTTGAACTAGGATCAGAAAATTCTAATGTGGGATCCTAGAGATATTTTTGTATTTTGGGAGATGTAATAAACACAGTATTTTGGAATTATAGTTAACTCTGGTATTGTATCTTTTGTGGTTACGATGATGATGTTTTACATTTACTGCTACCTAGGTTCCGCTGTGAATGACAGGTGTCCCCGTTACCAACGGGTTCGGGTTGATTTTCAATTCATATTATTATTTGATAAACTAAGCAGGTCATTACAAGGAGAAAGATTAAATGCCTCGGGACAGACAACAAAACTGAGTACATTGATTCGAGGTTCATGGAGTTATACGAAGAGCATGGCATTAGGAGACATTTCAAAGTACGCAAGACACCACAACAAAATGGTGTGGCGGATAGGATGAACCAAACCATAACTGAAAGGGATCGGTGTTTCGGGTTGAATACAAGGCTCGCGAAGAACTTCTGGGCAGCAGGAGTAAATATGGTGTGTTTCCTAATTAATAGATCACCAAGGGCAGCACTAAATGGGAATGTTGCAGAGGATGTGTGGACAGGCATCGAGGTAGACTACTCCGGCTTGAGAGTACTTGGGTGTCCAGCCTATGTGTCTGTTCCTAGTGAGGAGAGGTCAAAGCTTGAGGTGAAGTCTAGACGATGCATCTTTCTGGGGTATCAGAAAGGGGTGAAAGGGTTCAAACTGTGGGATCCGAAGGCAAACAAAGTGGTGATCAGTAGAGATATGGTTTTTGATGAGAAATCCATGTTGCAGCATACTCAATAAGAAGAAGAAAAACAGGTGCCAGAAAACTACAATAGCAATTAGCATGTGGGGCAGGTGGAGTTAAAGACTGAAGGTACAGATGATGTTGTTTAAAGTGCAGGGAGTTCTAGCTTGGGAGACCAGCAGCATCACTGTATAGCTGTAGAAAAATAGAGACACACAATCAAGCCACCGCCCAAGTACGTATTTGATAATCTGGTGTCTTATGCACTTATTACTAGTAGCAGGGATCCTATTACGTTTCAAGAGGCGATGCACAGCCATGAGAAAAGTAGATAGATGGGCGCTGTGGTGGAGGAAATAAAATCATTGCATAAGAATCAGACGTGGGATTTGGTGGAGCTTCCAGAAGGGAAGAAGGCGATAGGATGCAAACGGGTGTATAGGAAGAAAGAAGTGGTTTAAGAAAAAATAAATCAAGACTTGGTTTTTAGAAAAAGGTTACTCATAGAGGAAAGAGGTTGATTATGATAAGAACTTCTCCTTTGTCGTCAGACACACTTACTGGGTTGTGTTGGGATTATTGGTGTATTATGACATGCATTTGGAGCATATGGGCGTAAAGACATTGTTTCTCCATGGTGATTTGGAGGAGCTGATTTACATGGTACAGCTAGAAGGGTTTACTCAACCTAGATAGGAGCACTTGGTTTGTAAAATAAAGAAATCACTTTACAGGCAGAAGCAGTCTCCGAGGCAGTGGTACAAACAGTTTGAATCCTATATGATCCGTATTAGCTACAGGAGGTGTAAGTAGACATGAAAGACTTGTGTGTGGCCTCAGGGCAGTTATGTGGAGAAAGTGTTGGAGTGTTTTAACATGGTTAATGCTAAATCAGTGAGTACACCGTTAGCGAATCATTTTAGGTTGTCTACCGCCCAGTGCCCAAAGACGGATGATGACATTCATGACATGTTGAAGGTCCCATATGCCAGTGCAATAGGGTGTCTGATATATGCTATGGTGTGTACAAGACCGGACCTGACACAAGCTGTCAGTGTGGTAAGCAAGTTCTTTTCAAATTCGAGTTAAAAGCATTGGGATGCAATCAAGTAGATTCTCAAATACCTGAGGGGTTCAACAGGCTATGGCATTATGTTCAGTACACAACAAGGTGATCCTTTAGTGGTAGGTTATGTAGATGTAGACTATGCAGGGGACTTGGATGATAGAAGGTCTACCACAGGGTGGATATTCACCCTTGTGGAAGGGTCTATTTGTTGGAGGTCCATGATACAGTCACTCATTGCTTTATCTACTACTGAATCGGTGTACATGGCAATGGTTGAGGCTGCTAAGGAAGCGTTGTGGCTTACGTGGTTAGTCAAGGAGTTGGGTATCTAGCAAGGTGAAATTTAACTGTATTGTGATAGTTAGAGTGTCATTTATTTGGTGAAGAACCAAGTGTATCATGTGAGTACTAAGTGCATAGATTTGTAGTTTCACAAGATCATGGAACTAGTTGCTTTTGGTGAACTACTACTTGAAAAAATTCACACGCCTAAGAATACAGCTGATATATTGACAAAGCCTATTACAACTGACAAGTTCAAGAATTGCTTGGACTTGACTCTAGGTGCTAGATGAGAGGCGTCCCAATCTAGTGTCCAAGGTGGAACTATGGGTTATGCTTTCATATTTCTCCTAAGGGGTGAATATTCGCCAAGGTGGGCATTTGTTGGAGTATGTGGCTCATATTGAGTGGAATACATGTATAGGGAAAGCATGGTGAAGCAAAAACAAGGAACTAGGCTGCATGAAGAAATCGTCGACAGTTTGGTTGATGATTTGGTCTCAGGAGTTAACCATCAATGATTTGCCTGAAATCGTCGATGGTTTCAGTCTATTATCGGCATTAAACCATCGACAGTTTGAAGAAACTGTCAACAATCTTGTTTGGCGCTGATTACAAATTTTGAATCAGGAAGATCAGTAAATTGAGGGTTTCGGAGGATTTTTCTTTAAAGGATTACTACAGGGGTACTTTAGGAACTTTTGAAACCTTCTATACATATAGGATTAGCATATAAACAATATTGTAACCCTTGTTTGATGGGATAGTGAAAATTAAGTCATTTGCTCCTGTGGACGTAGGCATATTGTCAAACCACGTAATCACTTGTGTCGTATTGCTTTGATAATTACTTGTGTGTGATCGTGTTTTCGTATATTATCCATCGTTGTTTGCTGCATTGCTCGATCCGATTGATTTGTGTTTCCACTGTGAATTGGTAATCTTTGCACAACAAAGACATTGATTTTTTCAAATATTTGAAGAAAAACTGCTAACATTTCTTGAGAATTAAAAACTTTATAGAATTCCCTTCTAATTTGATAAAAAGAAATGAATTTCCTATAATATTTCCAAAATTTTATGGGCCTTTAGTAAAGTTTGTCAAAAGACACATATCTCCTATAATATTTTGGAAAAACTCAAAAAGGACAAGTCCAAGTAAGGGGTATAAGTGTCTCAAAACTTAAATATTAAGGGAGGTAGCACAAACTTTTAAATCTAGAGAAGTGAAATCCCCCTTTTTTTTTCCCCCCAAATATCAAGGCTACTTTGTGGGATTTTTAAAATAATAAATGCGATTCACATCTTTTTGTTAAAACTCGAGAGAGATTGGTTTCTTTTGTCTTAATATTAAATTTCTTATGTATTACGTGTTGGCACCATCACCTAAGATCTTTGGTGGATATTCTCTTTTGATTATTCATTTCTTTGTACACTTAGATCTCCATAATTTGTCCAACTAATTTTAAATTTTCTTTCTTTATCATTCATCATATTTTTTATAGGCCATAATGGGGATCTTAGCCTTAATGATATTACAAAAAAAAAAAAAAAGTTAACATTTAACAAGAAACTAAAATGCATTCTTCATAAAAGAAAACCAAAATAGATGTAGGGTGTGTATTTTACATCAATTACTTGAAAATGCAATGTGATAATAATATCATGCAAAAATTAGGTTAACTAGTTCAACTTTTCATCTCCATTTCTCCTTAAGATCTCTCTTGACTTTGTTGAAAGTTGTGCCGAAATTCATGTGTCTTATTTGTTGTCTCCTTACTCATCAACCTTCTGAAAAAGGTAAAAGTACAATACACAAAAAATATAGAAAATCTTGAAACACTTTCTATAGGCTCCCATGGTATTTCGATTTATTGTGGGCTTCATGTTAGGCTCATGTTCTTTATTTTTATTTTTTTTGGGTACAACTTTAAGGTACTTTTTTGAAGTCCAAATTAATCTCCACCTTTCATTTTATTGACGTTCCTTTCTATATAAGCTATTCATTGTGATCTAGCATTAAGCATCTCTTTATTTCAGATTATTATATAAACGTTCTATTATATGTGTATATATGAAAGTTTAACTTTCGCGATAGCATTTGTTTAGATAAGTCGTAATAAAAATAAATAAATTATCTACTTATGTTCATATCATAAGCTAGTCCCTTAATAATGTCGAAACACCATATTCATTTTTCATCATTTTTCATTTCAATAATGTGCACATATATAAGTTACAAAGCATTAATCAGACCATAGAATTTACATTCTCATTATTTAGTTTAAGCGCTAATGCTTTAATCAATAGATCCGATATCATCATTTTGGTGCTAATGTGTTTAATCAACACTTCTTCTTCTTTTTTTAATCTCATACCCCTTCTCTAACAACATGATAGCTTAATTCTATGTGCTTTAACTTTTCTTGAACACTTTTTGGATTTAGAGAAAAAATAAACAATTGAATTGTCACAAAACTTCAATGAACTTTAAAATAGAATCCATTATTTGAACTCTTGAAATGAAATTCCTAAACCAAATTGTTGAAAGGTTGTCTTAGAGCTTGCTTTTCATTATAGAAGATGTTTTACTTATAGGTGAACATATAATCATTTGTTCCTTTTTTGTAGCTTTCCAGTTATCCATTCCTAGATTGCTTTAATATATAGCCAGTATTCCATAGCAAAACAATTATCAAGGTCAATGCATGTCTAAGCATAATAGAAGCTTCTGACTCTAAATGTATATGGAATATTTTTCATTTGCTTTTACTCAATTTCATTTACAAGGATTTCATTTTCAATTAATATATAATCTTTCATTATAGGGGCTAGACTTAGTGAATAATTTGCATGGTAACATTTTCAAGAACTTCATATAATATAGGTGTTTGATATAAATCAAGAATTATCTTATACCTATTGCTACAAATTGCAGTGTTTAACGCGAATGAGGCATCTCCCATATCTCTCATTTTAGAACTTTTAAAAAGAAACCCTTTAGTTTCATTCAATAAATAATAAAATTATTACTAGTAAGCATTATACTATCCACAAATAAAATCAAAAATACAAACTTACTCTAACTAATTTATTAGACATATACATTTATCAACATTATTTTCTTGGAAATAAAACAATCAAGTACTGATATTATAAAACATAAGATGCCATTTGCAGGAAGCTTGTTAAGTCCATATATAAGCTATTGATAATTGTCATTATATGCTTTCACACACCACTAAACCCTATCATATTCTTTAGTAGTGAAAGTTACCAAGAGTGTACATGTTGTTTCCTTCTTAGAAACTTGAAATTATTTCTCAACATATGCATGCCAAACATTCATGCCACTTTTCGAATGATGAAACTTGAAACTTACTTGCAAATATGTTTGACAATTTTGCTTCTCATATAATAAGGCTTAGTTTATTAGAATATTCTTAGCTTTCAAAATGACTTACCGATATCCCAAGCCAAACTTGTGTTAATTGGTTTTTGAGACTCATCAACATAGATATATATATATATATATATATATCTAAGTCTGAACATTCTACCATGATGGGCAAGTATTCTTTATATTAATTAGGAAAATTAGTTTCTTAAAATATTAGACATATGACATAAAAGTGAAATTGGAATAATAACTGAAGAACATCTCCGAGTGACTAGTGAAAATATAATGCGGCATTTAATTATATTTACATTGAGAAATCCAATGCATCATCATGTACATCCTTTAGGTTAGATAATTTTTGGAGTATGTGGCTCGTATTGAGTGGAACACATGCGCAACCTTACAACCTTACACATTGCTTCTCTGCTCCTTTGCTCCATTGCAATGTGATCACAAGCAATGGTTTCTGTGCTTGTCTGGTAATTGCTCTCTGCTTCTCTACTCCTCTCCAACCTTACAGAGCTTTTCTAATGCTCACTAGTCTCTAATTGCTCTCAATTTCTATAGAGCCTCTCTCTTAGCTCTTTGATTGCCCCCTCTCTTTTCTCAATTTCTACAGAGTCTCTCTTCTACAATCTCATTGTGTTTTCTCTCTTTTTCTGCAGAGTTTTTTTTTATGCTCTTTCCACCTATTTTTCTCACAATTTCTGCAGGGTTTCTTTGATGCCCTCCTCTTCTTTTTCTCTTAATTTCTATAGGGTTTCTTTGATGCCCTCCTCTTCTTTTTCTCTTAATTTCTGTAGGATTTCTTTGATGCCCTTCTCTTCTGTGTGTCTATGCTACAATGTGAGACTCCTCTTTTATAGGGGGGTCTGAGGGTTGATTTGGCGCCAAATTGCCTTTCCAACGAGGCTTAACAGAATTCCCCTCGCCCTCTTGATTCTATCAGGGAATAATTCTAACAACCTCATTCTTGCATATGTGATTTTTCTTATTTTCTGAATTTCTTTTGGCCATTAATGTGTTGTTCTCTCTCTTGTGGGCAGGAGGTTTGGAAGATGCTTCTAGCTAGCGATCGAGGATTGGTTGGCTTGCTTTTATGATTATTTTTGTAATTTTTGCATGCATGTACCCCCGTACCCCCTATACTGCAACAATTCTTTGTACACTTTCTCTTTCTTTGTATTTTTCAGTTGTAACCTCTGTGTGTATTATTTCCCTGTAATATTTCCTATATTTTTGTACTTTTGTATTTTCTCACTGTATCTGCACTGTAGCTTGTAGACCCCCTCTATATCTCTATATTGTGCACGTGCACCCCCCTTTTCAATATAATGTGACTTTATACATTTTTTCAATTTTGACCAAGAACCAAAATCCTAATTGACCTACTTTGACCCAAGAGACTCACAGTCAATAAAGCAAGAACTTGCCAACCCCTGGGAATTGAAATACCCTTTAATAAAAAAAAAAAACCCCAATCTAAAATAAGAGATTCAAATCAGTTTAACAAACCTAATTTAAAAACTCTTAAGACTCCAATTTGAAAAACTCAATTTCCAAAAAAAATGAAAAGAAAGAAGTCAAATTTGGAAAATGCCAAACCTACTTCACCGAACTCGGCCTAATAAAAGACATTAATTTTGAATTTAAAGGACATCAGCCAAAGTTGGCAAAACTCGGTTTCAAACTCAAATTCACAATTCTAAAAGGAACTAATTTTGAAATCAAAGGAACCCTTTGAAAGTAGCTATCCCTTGAGTTTGAAATAACAGGACTCAAAGGCTAACTTTTGAAGAGGACCCTATTAAGAGTGAATCGGGACTCAATCTTAAAATGGGAATACTCAATTTTGGCTATGAATGGGGCCCGGTGACTTGATTTTGAAAGAAGGCTCAACTTAAAAACAAACTGGGACTCAAATTTGAAATAGAATAGGATACATTTTTGGAATAATCGGGACTCCTTCTTGAAGTAAAAATGACTTGATTTTGAAGGCTTCGAACCCAATCGGGTTTCTTAAAAAAAATCTTCCAATTGCAAGTACTCAAAGTCAATTTTTATTGTGCTAGGTCTTCCAGAGACGCTTGGTTAAAATTGGGGTGCCTACATATACAATGTTGTAACCCTGGTTTTGAGATGATAGTGAAAATTAGTCGCTGCTTGCTCCCGTGGACTTAGGTACATTACCGAACCAAGTTAATTCTTGTGTCATTGTTTATTTGCTTTCCTTATTATTTGTGTGATTATTATTTCCATATTGTTCATTGTTGGTTACTGCATTACACAATCTGAGTTTGTTTTTCCGTTGTGCATTAATTTGTACAACAATAATACATGTTATCGAATAACTACATAATACTTTGAAGAGTTTAGTGCATAATTTTTTTTTTCAAATTAATATATAGAATTAAGCAACCAAACTTAAGAGAAATACAGACGAATGGCAAGGATAAAAATTCTCAAACTCCTTTCTATGGGAAAAAATAAAAATAAAAATAGGTTGACTTATCCAATGACAGTCATATAGGGCTAGAAGCAAGTATTCACCATGAAATTAAAGTCTTCAATTCCCTTTTATCTTATTTGAGTTATATTATTTGGACGGACCACTTTGTTGACTATCAATTAGATAAAAAGCATAATGGTTGATTAATCTTCAAATATCCTTTTATATGAAAATATTTTTTATAGGTTAATGAAATAAGCCTCAACCTTATTACTATGTTATCACTTTAATTTTCTATAAGAAAGATCTTTAACTTACTTCATTGACCACAACCAAGTAAGTATATAAGAAGTAATTCATATATCTTATACCATTTCGAACTATTTAGACAACTCGACTTGATGCAAGTACCTCTTTCTTTCCTTTTGTTCCTTCTAATCAAATCTTATAATGAAAGCTAATTTTTTCTCTTCTTACTCACTCTTATATTTGGTTTAATAATGAAAGTTATACCAAATTTGTATGAGTGGTGAGAGGGATGAAAAACCTTTTATATAGTTGCATATTGACTCAATCCATCATACAATCTTAAATGTATGCATACGACCTTTCAATTCCTACAAGATGAATGTACACTTAATTAAATTTACTTAATGTGACATATTTTTTTAATGATATTCATTAATTATTAAGGATACATGACTTTATTCATTGTATCTTATACATCAATAAATATGATATTTGACCTTGGTCAATGTACCTATTATCTATATATGAATTAAGATATACTTTATTAATTATTTATTTATATATGAACATACCCTCATATAATATTGAAGATGAATATATCTTTAATTACCTTGACTTAACGTGAGATATTTTTTAATAATATTTGTTAATCATTAAGGATACATGATTTTGTTCATGTATATGTGTCATGACGTCCTCGGAATCTCGGAGCCCTGGGGAGGCAAGGAATTAAGATATATGATATTGAAAATTTTGATTTGGAGTCCCCACTAACCTATTATTTACCTAGGTGCGGTTAAAACACCTAAGGATCTAGTGGTCTTGGTCTGCTTATACCAAAGTTGGGATTGGAAGTTCAGTTATGCAAGGGTAAGGTATTTGCACCCTCAACACACCTGTTCGACAAATGGTACCCAATTAATTATAAATTATCCCCAAATTAAATTCAATAACCTTTAATTAACTCCTTTTTAAAATAAAAAGACAAATGAATAAATAAACAAAATTAACATGAGGTTAAAAACCTCAGTGTGATTTAGGAGTGTCTAATAAGATCTCCAAATGATGAGATCTTGTTAGATAAACCTCCCTCAGAACTAATACATGTGAAATCTAAAGTACCTCATTGCCCTTTTTCAAATCATAGGGACTCGCATAGGCCTAAATTAGGAAAAAATTATCAAATTATAAGCAAAAGATTCTTCAAAAATATCCCCAAATTTTTCAAAAATTGTGTAAAAATTTTGTAGATTTTTTTAACAAAATTTTTTTTTTTTGGGATTTTTAAAGAATTTGTCCTTATTTTTCCAACTTAAAAAAAAAATTTTCCAATTTTTTCTAACCTTCAAAGAAATTTTCTGGTTTTTTTTTTTCAATTTTTAATGATTTTTTATTATTTTCTATTAGAAAACTATTTTAAAAATTAAATTAACAAAATAAATAAATAAATTGATTTGGAATCATATCGATCTAAATCGGTTTGTTCCAATTCAAGAACTAGGGGGCCACGTGTCCACCCATAGTGATGACACGTGGCAAATCTATTTTCTTTAAAAAAAAAAAAAAAAACTATGGCATGGCTGACGTCACCCTACCACGTGGCAACCATTGAGCGGCTCTGGATAAGTGACATGGATAACTGATGTGGCATGATTTGGACCATTTAAAGAAACACAGATCGAACAGTCCAGATGCAACCACGTCCCTCACAAGAACTTAGGCCAGATTGTGCCAAGTGTCATCCTACGATGGTGACACATAGCCCACTTTAATATTTTATTTTATATATATATATATATATATATTGTCAAAGGGTGACGTCATGCTAACATCACCCTAACACGTGTCACACTCTGAATGCCTCGAAGGAAAGGGCAAGGATTGTTGACGTGATGCGATCTGGACTATCTAGAGAAAATACATATTTGACGGTCCAAATTGTGCCACGTCACCCCTTTGTGTACCTAAACCAGATTGTGCCACGTGTCACCATGCAGTGGTGACACGTGGCTACTAACCCCCTCATATAAAAATGAAACTTTATTTTCCCTCATTTCTTTGAGATTCTCTCTTTTCTCTTTTCTCTCTCTTCTCTCTTCTCTTTATTTATGTTCTTCTTCTCATTTCTCTCTCATCTACACTCTCTCTCTGTTCTCCCAAATATCTCTCTCTTCTCTCTTTCTTATTTGCTCTCTAATCTACTCTCTCACTCTCTTCTCCAAAAGATCTCTCTCTTCTCTATTTCTAATCTGCTCTCTGATTTTTTCTTTGATCCACTCTCTCACTCTTTTCTCCTGAAGATCTCTCTCTTCTCTATTTCTTATATGTTCTCTGGTTTACCTTCTCTCGCTTTTCTCTCTTTCTGATATACTATTTCTTTCTTTTCTTTCTCTATATGCTTTCCCTTTTCTAAACTATGAGTTTCTCACCTTTTTGCATTGTTTTCTATTTTGCATGCCTAAAGCAAAGTCAAAGTTGGGGAGGGGAATCAATCGGGTCTGCCGAGGATGAAGATAAGTCAACCCCCCTTTTTTTATTTTTTATTTTTCTTGTTTCTATTTGGGTTAAACAGATTAATTTGATATGCATTTTGATTTGGTTTGCATTAAAATCTATTTTGTTGGTGATTCAACTCACCAAACTCAATGAGTTTGGGGATCACCAATTGACTCAAGAGAGTCAAATCAGTGGGTGAAAGCTCGGGTTGAATCTGAGTGAGTCAACTCACTGAGTTGGATCTAGGCTTTAAAATTGGTCTTGGGACCCTTTGATTTTTCTAAAAAGTTGGGCCCTGGTGAAAATTTAGGCCCGGGGTGGTTCAAAAAATGGACGGTGGACCCCTTTTTTAGAAATGAGTCTGAACTTTGAAGTTTTTAAAAAAAATTATTGGGCTCGGGCCTCTGGGTTTTACAAAAAATGGGCCTAGTATTTTGGGTTAAAAAAACTTGGGTTCGGGCCTCTGGGTTTTAAAAAAAAAAATGGGCCAAGGCTTTTGGATTTACAAAAAAAGATTGGGCCTAGGCCTCTAGGTTTTAAAAATAGGTTAGGTCTTTTGAGCTCATAGGCTTGGGCCTTTTGTTTTAATCATGGGTTCGGGGCTTTTCATAGAACATGGGTTTGGGGGGCTTAGAACAGGGACTCTGGGGCTTTTCTTAGAACATGGGCTCAAGGGACTTGGAACATGGACTCTGGCCTTTCCTTTTAAGGTGGTGAGTTGCATGGGAATTCCTTCTCCTTTCCCTGTTGAACAACTATATTGTAATGGAAGTACAGCTAATATTAAACCCTGATAAGAGAGAAACTCTCATTATTTCTTATTAACGTTGTACAAGGCTTTATAGCTAAAGGAGGTAGGGTATACAAGGGTAACTTAGGAAATATACAAAGGTACAAGGGTAACTTAGGAAGTATACTAACATCCCCCCTCAAACTCAAGGTGGTATTGAAGATGTCAACTGGAGTTTGCATACTAAAGCACGATGGTGACCACGTGGATGAGCCTTTGTATCAGCCAATTGATCAGTCAAAGGAACTGATAGGAGGCGAAGTGTCCCTTCCTGAAGATGACAACGCACGAAATGACAATTGATCTCGATGTGTTTGGTGCGTTCATGAAAAACATCATTGTGAGCGATCTGGACAACACTATGATTGTCACAGTAAGGGAGAGTGTGCAAGGGCTGAGGAACACCCATATCGTGGAGAAGCCAAAGAAGCTCAGAAGTTGTATCAGAAAGAGCCCGATACTCAGCCTTTGTACTAGAGCGAGCAACAGCAGTCTGCTTTTTGCTTCGCCAAGAGATAAGAGAGTCACCAAGTAGAAAAAGAAAATCAATGGTAAACCAACGATCAGTAGGGTCCCTTGCCCAATCAGCATCTGAATAAACCTGCAACGTCAAGGATGAGTGCGAGGAAAAGAAAAGCCCATGAAATAGGGTTTCCTTCATATATCGTAAGATGTGAAGAACAGCTGCATAGTGAACGGAATGAGGAGCCGACATAAAGTGGCTAACAAGGTGCACTGCATAGGCAATGTCTGGTCTAGTGACAGTGAGATAAATCAAGCTCCCAACAAGTTGTCAATAATGAGTGGCATTAGGCAGAAGCTCCCCATCAGTAGGACGGAGTTTAATGGTGGGCTCCAGCGGACTATCAGTGATCTTACAATCTGTGATACCGGCACGTGTCAGAAGATCAGAAGCATATTTAGCTTGAGTCAAAGAGTATCCATCAAAGGTAGGAGACACTTCTATGCCAAGGAAGTAGTGAAGAGAACCGAGGTCTTTCATCTCAAACTGCTGACACAGAAATTGCTTAAGCTCATGAATACCAGAAGTATCATCACCAGTAATGATCATATCATCAACATAAAGTAGTAGAATAGTGATGCCAGTAGCTGTGTGACAAGTAAAAAGGGCTGAATCATAAGGGCTAGAGGCAAACCCAAGTTGTGCAATAATGGAGCTGAACTTGGCAAACCAAGCACGGGGAGCTTGCTTAAGCCCATATAAAGCACGATGGAGACGACAGACCTTACCAGAAGGATGAGGATATCTCAGAGGGGCTGCATATATACCTCCTCAGCCAAATCACCATGTAAGAAGGCATTCTTGACATCCATCTGAAATAAAGGCCATTGGCGAGCAGAGGCAATGGCTAAAAGGGCAAATGTCTCCTCATAATCAATGTCATATTCCTGAGTAAAGCCCTTTGCCACTAAAAAAGCTTTATGTCTTACTTCAGAACCGTCGGAGTTCTTTTTTTATTTATACACCCATTTGTTCCCAATTACAGTCTTTCCAGGAGGCAGGTCAACCAGGTCCCAAGTATGAGTTTTGTGAAGGGCGTCAAGTTCTTCAGACATAACTTGCTGCCAAACAGGAACAAAACATGCTTCACGATAATCGTGAGGCTTGCGAAGGGAGTCAAGAGTAGAAAAACAGTGATAATCACTAAAATAGGTAGGAGGTGCCCTTACCCGACTAGAACGATGGACATACAAATCAGAGGACTCAAGTAGAGTGGATGAGATGACATGATCATCAGATGGGCCAGGTTCGGGAGAGGCAGACATGGAGTGATCACCTGATGAGCTGTCATGACTTGCACTAGTGGAAAAATCGGGAGAGAGATCGATGGCAGGGTCAGTGAAAATGGGAGAGTATGAGGGACAATTAGAAGAAAATGGAGAGATACTAGTGAACATTTTGTGTTTCCAAAACTAAACATGTCGAAAGACTCGAAGATGCTTGGCTATGGGGTCATAGCACCGATAACCCTTGTGTTCAATTCCATAACCAAGAAAGCAATAGAGACGAGAACGAGGTTCAAATTTTGTATGTTCATGAGGTGGGAGCAAAACAAAGCAAGCACAACCAAATACTTTGAGAAGAGAATAATCAGGTACCTTTCCATAGAGAGCCTCATATGGGGATTTATTAGAATTAATAAGGGCTGGAACCCGATTAATAGTTTAAACAGCAGTAAGAGCAGCTTCTCCCCAAAAGGATTCTAGGAGGGATGCATAGAAGAGTTGAGAGCGAATAGTGTCAAAGATGTGGCGATGCTTACGTTCAGCACGACCATTCTGTTGGGAGGTGAATGGACAGGATCGATGGGATAAGGTGCTGGCCTCGTGAAGTTCTGCAATAAAAGGAGTAGAAGTATATTCTAGGGCATTTTCAGACCGAAAGACTTTAATGGTGCGATTAAACTGAGTTTTAATCATTTGCTTAAAGTCACGAAAACAAGTAAGTAACCCAGTGCGATCATGCAAAAGATAAATTCATGTATACCGAGAGTAATCATCGATAAAAATAACAAAGTAACGAGACCCGCCCTTATTAGGGACAGGAGCAAGTCCCCAAATATCAGAATGAACAAAATCAAAAGGTGAAGAAGACAGAGAATTACTTTCATTAAAAGGTAAAGCTTTCTATTTCCCAAGTTGACAAGGCATACAATCAAAAGGTTCAAACTTAACATTTCCCAAGCAGCCACTAGAAGCTAAAGACTGAATACGAGATAATGAGGTATGATCGAGACAAGAATGCCAAACACGGGAAGACACTGCAGCAGAAAGAGATGGGGGAGAACACAAATGAGGCAAATGCAGGGACGTGAGTTCGAAAAGGCGACCAACTTTACGCCCGGTCCCAACAAGCTAGACCGTCTTCAGATCGTGCACATCACAACCTTTGTGAGAAAAGGTTAAGATCAAATCACTTTCAACAAGTTGACCAACATAAAGGAGGTTGAGAGACAAGTTAGACACAACATATGTGTTAGGGACAGAAAAAGCAGGAGTAGAAAATGACCAAGATGACTAACAGACATATGCGAACCATCAGCGGTATAAATTAAGGGAACAAGAGTTAAAGACTGCTTATGCATCACTAAGGAGGAATCAGAGGTCATATGATTGCAACAGGCAGAATCAATAAACCAAGGCGTAGAGGTACCTGTGGAGACTGATAAGGCAATTGAAGTGCGGGAGAGAACCTGGGTGATAATTGCCTCAAGGTCAGTTGCAGAAAGAGATGACAAAGGAGATGTAGAAGATGGAGCAGAAACTGAGGAGTTGGTGGAGACAGCAGCAACAGGCCTGGAAGAGGAAGATGCCTTAGCCTTAAGAGCATCCCTAGCATCCTTTGCCTTCTTCTTAGGACAATCAGAAATACGGTGACCGTCTTCCTTACAATAATGGCACTGGCCATTGAAACGGCATGGTCTATAAGAACCAACAGCCGCAATAGGAGTAGAGGAGCTAGATGGAGCAGTAGCCAAGATCATATCGGTAGAATGAACCCGAAGAGTCTGTTGTCGTGTCTTCTCAAAAATGAGCTCTGCAAGAACAACCTCAAGTGTAGGAAGAGGAGATTGATGTAACAAAGAAGCTCGAGTAGTCTCAAATTCATCCCGGATATGCATCATAAAGCATAGCAACTAACGATGATCCCGATATGCCGCAAAAAGCCTAATTGACTGTTCATCAGAAAAAGTAGGGTCAGCATGAGAAAGCTGATCCCAAATGCCACTAACCTGAGCATGAAACTCGGCAATAAACTGTCCAGGTGCCTGATGCATCTGAGAAAGCCTAGTTTCCAATTGAAACTCGAGAGCAGCATCACTACCACAGTTGTATCGTTTAGCCAAAAAATCTCAAGCAAGTTTGGCATTACGAAACTTAGGAAGAAGACTCTGAATAGTAGGAAGTGATGTATTAATAAACCAGGAAAGGATCTTATAGTGAGTACTTTCCCATTCATCAAGAGCCTCGTCAAACTCCTCTGTGGATTGCGTGGCATTTTTTGTAGGTTTCGATTTTGTTCCAGTGACAAAACGCCATAATCGACGACCAATCAAAAAAACTGGCATCTATTGAGCCCACGCATTATAGTTGGAGCCATTCAAAACAATCTCAATATGGCGAGCAACATTGGTGAAAGACGCCATTAAAAAAAAATGCAAGGACAATATTGGAAAATTTGAATCACAGTAAAGAGAGTAAGAACTCAGCAGCTTTTTTTTTTTTTTTTTTATTAGTGTGCTTCTATTGGAGAGTAGGAATTTAAAAAAATGATTGGAAATTGGAATCACAATAAAGAGAAAAGGGGCGCTTCTCTGGTGTTGGGAGAGTTGCAGTGGAGCATAGCCAGCCGTGCGGAGGGACCACTAGAAGGCGCAGCAGTGGAACCGGTGCTGTTGCTGCCAAAGGGACAAAGCCGACGATACGACGCCAATAGACAAGAGAAGCAAGATCACTGGAGAATCAAGAAGGACAGAGACCAAAACAGCTGAGAACGGAGAATGGCAGCAGCAAAGTCCGCTAGACCACGACCACAATGAGTGCAGAGATGACGAACGAAGATGATGCCGAAGAAATAGAGACGACCCCGGGGAAGGAGAAGATGAACCAAGAGACCACGAACAGACCACGACCACAACGAGTGCAGAGATGACGCCGGAGAAGGAGACGCGAGACGGTGGAGAACTGAGACGACGCCGGAGAAGGAAAAACAGAGGCGAGCAACGAACTAAGAGACCACGAACAGACCACGACGTGCATGAGAGAGTGGCAACGATAATGATAACACCGAGAAGCCAAGAGAACACCGAGAGGGAGCCAGAGGATTGACGAGGGGTGCCGGAAACCAGAAGGAGAGCTAGAGCGTACAGCGGCGGCGGAAAAAAAATAAAATTAAAGAACCCTAGGCTCTGATACCATGATAAAAGAGAAACTCTCAGTATTTCTTATTAACACTGTACAAGGGTTTTTAGCTAAAGGAGGTAGGGTATACAAGGGTAACTTAGGAAATATACAAGGATACAAGGGTAACTTAGGAAGTATACTAACAAACCCAACCTACCTTAAGTCTTGGTACTCTTTCGGGTATTCTTTTCCTGTTTTTTGTGGCTCCTTCTCTAGTGTCCGGAACATGCTTTAGGTGTTAGCATCCACCCCTTTTGGTGTGGGAACACTTCTGGCTATGGGTTCTTCAGTTCTGGCTTCTTTTGGTCTTGGGAACCCTCGGGCTATGGACTATGCGGCTATAAATCTTCCTTTGAGAAGGGTGTGATGTTATTCTTTCCTCTCGACTAGGGTCTCTTACCCCAACTCTCATTGCTATGCTCTCCTTTTTTTTTCGTTTCTTCAATTTTTCCCCTTCTTCGTGTGTTTTACCCTTTGCGAAGGCCCCCTATCTATAAGGTCATGGCCTCGGCCAGTATAGGCAATTTCCCTCTCCATTCCTTTCCTTGTATCCCACTTCCCATATGCACGCTTTCCTTCCTATGCAAAATTCTCATCCCTAGCCATGGCTAATTGAAATTGAATTCTTTGAGCCAATTTCTTCCCATATGGGTCCTAAGCCAGATGTTTGGATTGAGAAACATATCAAGCATGCACATCATTTCTTTTAAGAAATAGATCCCATTAAAGAAAAAAAAATTTCTTTCTTTATTGCTTGATCTCTTTTTGACTTTGTGCATGTGTGTAGGTGTCAGCTGCAACTCTCGAAGATCCCTTGGATATTCCCTGTAGTTTTCTATTTTCCCATGTATCTCTTTGTATTTCTGTGTATTTCCCGCATTCTCCCATATTTTCTCATGTATTTCCCTGTATTCTTATGTATCTCCTTGTATTCTTATGTATCTCCCTGTATTCCCCTCATTTCCCTGTATTGTTGTAAATAATAATGAACAATTTGTTATTTTTAAGGTCCCGGTTGAAATTGGGTGTCTACAATATGCACACACCCTCTCATAATATTAAAGGTCATATGTATGTATATATTACAATCTAACATGAATATGACCAAGCGCAACTCATTTAAAATAATCATATCAATGAAGTAAATCGAAACTCAAACTCAAAATTTGAATTCTTTATTAAATGAGCCAAGTTTGGTCATACTAAAACTCAATTCAGCTCATAATAGGCCAATTACAATATTCCTAAGTTAGTGTTTTAAACATTTTTGTTCAATGTAATGCATACATGTGTGTGTGTGTGTGTGTGTGTGTGTGTGTGTGTGTGTGTGTCTATATATAAATAGAACAAAATTGAATTTAAACCTTAAATTTTGTATGCTTTTCATTCAACTTTTCATTATATTTCATTTTTTTCCTATTAAATTTTGCAAACTAAATGTGACATAAGTGTGGTATATATGTCATTATGACCCCTACCCTAAAACTCATCCAATGCTTTCTCTCTTATTGACTTGTTTGGTAGCAAGAATGAAATAAGATGAAATGGTTTTGGTCTTTATAATTTTGCATTATCTTTATATAATCTTTCATTCTGTTCTACTCCTAATTTATTCCAATTCTAAAATACCAAGCATCATATTAGTATTTTGAGACGCTACCGTTGAGCTATGAGGCTTGAGTTTTTTTTTTTTTTGGTTTTTCCTCTCTCTCTCTCTTTGGTCAATTGAAAGTGTTAAACTATACAATAAAAGATAATTGATCATCTCCCATTTCATATTTTTACTTTCAAAATTAATTTAAACTCTACACCTTCAATATTAGGGTTGCATTGTTTAAGTATTTGGATGCCTCCAAAGAGACAACCCAAACCCTAATTTTGTTGAACATGGTAGAGATGGTTTTGCATGAAGATAAGAAAACCTTGCTTGCTCTCTAGAACACCTTCTTCTTGCTTCCAATAAATGAAATGAAATATAAAATGAATAAATAAAGCTAGATGGGACATGAGTCCTTGTCCAACCAAATCCAAGGCCATTGCAAACAACTGTCAACCTGATTAACCCATCTAAACCTACTACGCCAATTGTTAACTAATCCCTAAAAGAAAATGGAGCACTTCAATTAACTATTTTATTTTAAAAATAAAAAATTGGATTAATTTGGAGCCTATTTAAAATCTATAAATTATTTAGGGTATGTTTGGATCAAAAAAGGAAATTTTTTCTAAAATGATCAATTAAAAATTAAGAAAATTAAATGTTAAAGATGTGTAAAATTAAAATTTTATTCATTAATTTGGTATATTTTCTATTTTCTTTCTCAGTTTCTTTAATAACCAAACATGAAAAAGGAAAATTCTTTCGTTATTTTTTTTTTTTTTTTGAAAACATAACGTTAATATTTTCAAATTTTCAAATTGAGCCTGAAAAAAACATATATATATATATATATATATATATATATATAGCATTACTCTTTTATTTTTAACTATTAAGAACAATAAAAGAGAAAATAAAATATGTAACAAATTAATAATGAAATTTTAATTTTACACTCGTCAATACTTAATTTTTCAATATTTAAATATATTAATTGTTTATTTTAACGGTATTTTTTATATGAAAAAAAATATATACAATAAAACAAAAAAATTGATGAAAGGCAACGAAAGGACTTTAGCTTTAGGGAAATTGCCCTATTGTGGACCCCACATAAAATATATAGTCCGTTGATTATATCCATATATCTATCATATCCATGTGCTGTGCTATCTGGATCCCTTCTACATGTAGTGGACACCACTCCATGGATAGAGATGGCACACCTGAAATGCCTCAAGACTAACCCCACAAACTCATCATCTTAATTAATTCCAATAATAATAATAATAATAATAAACTTTGAGTGATCTCGAATTGACATGTGACATTGACATAAATAATTTTAGATTAATTGTATTTTTTTTTCCTTTCGATATAACAAATAATTGAGAGAAATAAGAGGGATTCATGTATTCGTGTGTCAAAATAGGAGAGATCTGATATCACTTATGTCAGAGACATGGTGGTACAAGGCTGTCTACAAATTTCTCGTTAATATGATTCTTTTTTTTTTTTGGATTCGTCCGGGTATCCACAACCGTCAACGACGTCCGTTTTACGGTCCGTCGCACCGGTCGTGACTAATCCCACGCCTCGTGGATCCGGCCCCACATCATCACGAGGAAGGTAAACCAGGAGCCCAGGGGAGGAATCGAATCCGGGTGGCGCAAAGGCTGACCTCGTGAGAGACACACCCAGTTATTCGCTCGACCACCTAAATTGTGGTTCACAATAAGAAAGGTTATTCGCTGAAGGTTTATTAGAGTAAGAAGTTTTGCACAATATTTTGAGTCAGGACATAGCATTGTTATATTGTAGCATGAAGATATTTGGAATTTTCTCATAGGGATTATGTGCACATGCTTGTAGCTTAAGACTGAAATCCTAAGCTAATTTTTATTGAAGACAGTGGAAATTGCCTTGAGACTCTATTAATAACTAGGGCATACTACTGAACAATGTATTTTATTGGCTTCTTAATTTTTATATTTTTCTCTCAATCTATTTTGTTTCAAGACATTCGTTAATTTATATAAAGGATAGTCTATCTCCTAATTCCCTTGCATGCATTATATTAGAGCAATATCTACACTTTCCATTTTCCAATTATTGTGTAATTATTATAGAGCAGATATTTAGGAGTAATGTGGGATCTTGTTACTTGACTCATGTATATAAATACACCCTTGTATTGTTGAATGTTGAATATAGAAAAATGTCTTTCTCCAAATTTAACGTGGTATCAGAGCCTAACTGCACTGTCGCAACCCTAATCTCTTCCTCTTTCTAAGTTATCACTGTTGCACACCAGTCACCGTCTCCAACTCTCTCAAACCACTGACCCCAACCGATGTTTAGAACCTCGAGCGAAGCCACAACCCCCACCGACAACGTCGAGCCCCAGATTCCACCCGAAAACCTACTTTCGACGCTCTATTTTCTCACATCAGATCCTCCTCTACCTCACCGAAATCGCCGCCTGCAAAATCGTGTCTTCTTCTCTGTGTTGAGCACGATGAGGTGGCTCTCTCTCTCTCTCTCTGGCTTTGTCTTGCTTCCTCTGCAGCTCTCTAGCTTTGTTTTGCTCCCTCTCTTCCACTCTGTCTTGCAAGCACATAATCACAGACAATTGCCTCCAATTCTGAGTTGCCACTAGTCGTCGTCGTTGTCGTCTTCGTTCAACATTCCTTCTGTAGTCGCCGTCGCCGTCAGAACTGCAGTAGATTTCCTCTAGTTGATTTCATGCTCTTCTGGTATTTTTGGATTTCACGAAGGGCACCAATTCCGGGACGATAACGCACTGATGCGAGGGTATTCCGGGTTCCTATCCTTCTTCAAAGTCTTTGGCCAATGAAATGCAACTGATGTCCAGATCTTCTTAACTTTCTTCTTAAAGGTTGATGCACCTGATTTCATATCTTTGCTCTCAGCATCTCCACCTGAAAAGGCTCCCACACAGCACTTCGACGGCACCTTCAGCTTCTCTGATTAAACAATTGCTGAATTTGCTTTCCAGTTCTTATGGCGAGGCTATCAACTCGAAGATTTATATATATATATATATATATATATTGCCATCGTAAAGATCAGATCTGACCTGATTTAGCGGTTTGATTTATCTGAACTGATCTGACATTTTGACCAACATTACATCTGGTTCTTCAATGGCTACAAATATTGTCACAGGTTCTTCAACTTCTCCTGAGATTACTATCCCTAGTCTCACCAACGAACAATATCGTCAACTCTTGAATTTTTTATCGCCCTTGAATACCAACTCTGCCAATTTTACTGGTAACCGTGCCTCTTGTCATCCTGCTTCTTTTTCTAATCCTGAATAATTCAGGTGCCTTTGATCATATGACTTCCAATTTGTTTTCTCTTGATAATATTAAACTTCTTAATCCGCCATGCCCCATTAAGCTTCCAAATTGTGACATTGTTCATGTAACTCATATCGGCACTATGTGTTTTTCTCCTAATTTTTCTTTTTCTAATGTTCTTTATGTGTCTTCATTTAAATTTAATTTATTATCCATCAACAAACTTACCATTGATCTCAATTGTGTTGCTATATTTTTTCTTACCTTTTGTGTTTTTCAGGACCTATCAACGAGGAGGCTGATTGGAAAGTGTGAAGTACGAGATGGACTTTACCATTATAAACCTCCCTCCACCTCAGTTTTCCACTCTCAGCGTGTTTCTGACACTACTCTTTGCCATCAACATCTTGGTCACCCTTTTATTTCATGTATTCTGAAAACTTTAAATATTTCTTATTCTCATTTGTCTTGTGATGTTTGTTCTAGAGCAAAACACACTCGTTTACCTTTTTCTTTGACTACAACTAAGAGCACATTTTTTTTTAATCGAATTTATTGTGATATATGAGGTGGTTATCCTACAGTTTCACTTTCTAGTGCACATTATTTTTTAACAATCGTGGATGACTACTCGCATGCTACATGGGTCTATCTTGTGCGCATGAAATCTGATACTTTCACTTGCCTTAAAAATTTTTGCACCATGGTTCAAAATCATTTCAATTGCACTTTTAAGCACGTACAAACTGATAATGGTAAAGAATTTCTATCCACTCCACTTCAAACTTTTTTCCACGATCAAGGCATTTTTCACAAGCGCACATATGTGGATAAACCTCAACAAAATGGTATTGCCGAGCATAAATATCATCATCTTCTTAATGTGGCTCGGTGTTTACGTTTTCAAGCTAATCTTCCCATCTCTTTTTGGGGCGAATGCATTCTCACAGCCACCTATTTAATTAACCGCACTCCTTCACCCAGCCTCAATCATAAGTCCCCTCATGAACTTAGTTTTTAGAAACCACCATCGTATATACACTTGCGAGTATTTGGGTGCTTGTGTTATGCCCAAACCGCTCGCCAACATCGTGATAAATTATCTCTTCGTGCTCTTCGATGTGTTTTCTTGGTTTATCCTGCTCATCACAAGGCTTATCGTGTATACGACCTTGAAAACAAAAAAAAAATTTATCTCCCTTGATGTCACTTTTGAAGAAATATTTTTTCCTATCATCTTATACCTCCAACTCCTACATCTTCTCTCGTCCTTCCCATTCATATTCCTGATATACACCCTTCCTACACTTTACCTACCCAATCAACCACACCTACCCCTAGCCCCCCACCTCTCCCTCCTTCTCCCTTGGTATCCTCGCTGACACCCTCACCCTCACCCCCTTCCCCACCACCCCCTCCACACATCTCTTCACAGCCCAAACAAGCAGTCACTCTTACTTAGATGATTATATTTGTCCTATTTTACCAAAGTCCTCCACAACTTCACAAGTTTCAACATCTTCCTTAGGTACGGTTCATTGTCTCTTCTCTTTTTTATCTTATCATCATTTTTCTAATCAACATTCGGCTTTTCTTTTTGTTATGCCCCAACATCCCAAACCCACCTCATATTCTCAAGTTGTACTACACCCGCATTGGCGTGATGCCATGACTTCTGAAATCCAAGTCTTAGAAGTCAATCATACATGGGTTCTTCAACACCTTCCACTTGAGAAAAAACCAATTGATTGTAAATGGGTGTTCAAAACAAAAATTTGGGCCGATGGAACCATAGAGCGACACAAAGCTGCTTGGTGGGCAAGGGCTACACTCAGGTAGAAGGCTAGGTTTTGAGGATGGGTTCTCTAACATGGTATCACAGCTGGGTCTTGGGCTGCTTAGCTCCTCCGTGGACTGGACTTCTCCTCGCCTCATTTCCCCCCATGGGCTTTTGTCGCCTCATTTCTCCCATGGGCTTGAGAGGGAGTATTAATGTTCAACCAATCTCATATCGTCTTTGTGAGCAGTTCAAAAGCCAATAGAAGATTCTCTTAACTCTCTCTCCTTAACGCCTAGGTTTTGAGAATGAGTTCTCTAACACATTATAAATCTCTTTCTTTTTTCCTTAAAGTTTGAAAATTTAGAAATCTAAACCTCCATTATAATCAACATTTTGTTCTTCTTAAAGATGTGACTATAACCATATTTATGTTTCTTCTTAAATTCTGAAGTTCAGAAACACTCGCGCCCTTATTCCACTATTTTTCCCTTGGTAACACCATAAACTATAAATGAATAGATTCTTTATAAATGAATAGAAAAATAGACAATGGAAAATTAAAAACAAGAAAATAGAAATTAGATGTTGAAAAAAGATAGCAAAAAGTTGAAGTTGTTTATGATATCGAAGAGACAACATAGAGAACCAAGAGAGAATATTTTCCTAACTCGGAACTTGGTTCTTTGTTTAGCTATTTTCATAATCGCCTTAACAATTTCATACAATATTCTCTATCTTTTTTGTCCAAGAGAGATGGATGGTCTTGCACTAGACTTGGGAAAATGGATAAAAATATGTTAATCCAAATCGAATCCGACTCGCATAAATTGACTCATAACCGATCCGTACATCAAATGAGTAGAATATGATTTGAATTTTTTTTATTCGCCTCTAAATGAGTCGATTGACAGATTTAGGATTTTATCCGATAGATATCCGCCTATCCGCTAATAACTAATATATAAATTCATTGATAATCTGATATGCTCATGCCTATTAGATATCAAATCAATTAGCACAACCTCTATTGGTTAATGCCTAGTCTTATACTCTCAACTTTTGCACTACTATATGCGTCTCTAGGCCTACCCTATGCCCACATTCAAACTCAAGCTCAAATGCTCAGCTTTTTTTTTTTTTGTTCAAAATAAAAATCTCTAAATTTATGCTCTAAAAAATAAATAAAAAATTATAATTTTGTGATTAGTTATTAAATGTTTAATATATTATCAAATTATAATTTTAAAAAACAACTTCACTTATTGATCCGAACCGCCATAAGTTCGTAATTTAAATGATACAGATATAAATTGTAATATTCTCATCCAATAATCCGCCTAATCTGTCACGGATGATCCGGTCGGATGGACTTCATAAATTTAAATTTAAAATGGAAATGAACTCCATTAGGACAAACACTAGTTTAGGGTTTGGGCGGAAGGGGATGGAGGACGGAGGCGGTCTGATCCGCTTGCCCACATGCTAGCAGGAATGATGCATGATCGCAGTGGCTCATTCCCCACCATCATTTTGTTTCTGATTCTGAATAACAACGCCTCTTCCCTGCATGCCCTTCTTAATTATCATGCCAACTTCCTTGGCGTGGTCCAGCAGTACTGGAGTGCGCCCACTGCTCCACAGTATGGGTAACTATGGGGTGTGGGCCCCCTTTATGACCTCCACAAGGGCAGCCCTTAAACTCAGAGAGACCCCCAGGGGCGTTGTCTCCGACCGTGTCCCAGAGATATCAGGCTGAAACCCTAGTTTGGCAGCAGGCAGCAGGCAGCAGCCCAGACAAGGTGGGGGACCCTACCTGCTAGCTATGCTTGCTGGGGAAGATTAAATTAAATTGAATTAAATAAGGGCGGGCACTGGGCAGTACAATTTGAAAAATATTTAAGTTAAAAAACGAATTATCGAGCAAAGTGAAATTTTATATTAACCAAATTTAAATTCGATTGGACCGAATTTTGATTAAATTAATTCATTAATTTTAATTAACTTAATATTTTATATATATATATATATATATTATCTATAATTATTAATTATTAATTATTAATATATACTATTTAATTAATTAAATATATTAAGTTTAAAAATTGAATCAAAAACTAAAAATCAAATTTCAACGAAAGTAAAATCAAATCAAATCAAATTGAATAACTTTTTAGTCTAATAGAATAGATTAAAACTAATTTAATTTACTTTATTATTTTAATAAATTAATATATAGAAAGCTAAACTAGAGATTCAACGAGAAGAAGTTAGAGTGCGGGTCCAGATCTAACCCCTATGATCTCCAAGCCAAAAAATGTCATTGAGCCCTTTTCGAAGCACTTTTCTGATTTTTTTCATTTTTCCTTCCAAACTTCGCTCTCCCACCTTCGTTCACCGCTTAATTTTTTTTCTTTCCACTCAACTTTTTGCAAGCAACGCACCCGTAAAAGGATTAGTCCATCCAATCCTCGAATTTCACGCTTTTGAGAATTGCATAAATTTTCTTTCATTTGGTTTATTCTGAATAATAATTCTTTGAGTAATTATTAGAGAGGCCGGTAAAGTTTTTTAATAATAATCAAAGAAAAATTTCCAAATAAAAAAATCAACAATATTTACAGCATTTGTTTAGAGAGAGAGAGAGAGAGAGAGAGAGAGAGGTCATTGGTTTTTACTTTCATCTACAATTCTTTTAAAATTTTAACATAATTCTTAAATTGTTAAAATTTAAGAAAGTATCAGGTTTAAAATTGAAAATAAGTTTTAGTGACAACATTAATTTGCTGCTACCAAAAAATTAAAATTAAAATTTCTCAGCACTATTTCTACAAATATATAAGATAATGTTTTTCAAATCAAGATGGAATGTTATGCTTTTCATCGGGAACAAATATTAAAATTCTTTTTTTGTTCATCATTTTTTGTTAGAAATGTAGTATTATACTTCTCCTTAAAAGAAGAAAGTAAATTTTCTCATTTAAAAGGGTTGGTGAAACAGAAAGGATAAACATTTTTTTAATAAAAATATACTTCTCTTTAGTGACAACTTTTGCCGCTTTTTAGTGACAACTTCTTTCGCCGCCACAAATTAAAATTTTATTTTGTAAAAATAAATTTTTCAAGAGTATTTAAAAAACAATACTTCAAAATAAAGATTCATCAACATCTTTAAAAATTGAAAGTAAGAGTCAAAAGTCTTTTTTCCCCTTGAAATAAGTTCACCACTTACAATGAAAATATATGCATGAGTAAGAGTCTGTTTGGATTAAAGATTTTATTTGCAAAAAGGAAAGAAAGGAAAATAAGTAGGAAACTCACTTTCCATTATATTTTTCTTTTATACTAAATTATGTTAAAAATCAAAGTTTGTTTTATATAATTAAAAATTAAGAAAAAACTATATATTAATTATGTGTAAAATCAAATTTGTGTCAATGAATTTATTTTTCATTTTCTCTCTTACTTTTCTCGATCATACATGAAAACATGAATTTCTTGATATGTTTCTTTCCTCTTCTTAGTATTTTTCAAATTCAGACCTTCATGTATTTAAAAAAAATCTTTTTTTCATTACGAGAAAATAACCTTGAAATTTAAAAATAATTTTGACTATTTTAGAAGGGTCACAAGCAAATGTTCATAGTCCTTTTCTATAAAAAAAAAAAAATGAGAGTGCATCCTCGTTTTATTTTTTAAAGTTAAGACAAAAATAAAAAAGCATCATTTATAACCACTAGGAAATTGAAATTGTTAAGGCAATAATTTGTTTCAAAAATATAAATTTATTGATACCCTTTTTTTATGGTTAATGACATGGATTAAAATCAAAATAAATTCATCACCTTTAAAATTAAAATCATGGGTAAAACTTCACCACTATAAAATTAGTATATATATATATATATATATATATTAATTAGAAACTAATAAAGCTACATTTTTGTACTTTTTAAATAAATTAAGAATAAAATAAATTTTATTTTCACAAATGAATAATTACCTATATGCTTCTTGGAGATGATTTTTTTCTAGTTTTCACATTTATAATTAGAAAAAGAAAGAATATATTGCATTTAATTAGACAAAGAAAAAAAATGAATGCCTACCATTAATAAAATAAATTTTCAAAAGAAACATTCTACAATTTTTTTAAAAAAAAAAACTAAAATTAAAATTAAAAAATATAAAAAAAAAAAATTAAACAATGATCGACGACTGTCTCTTCATCATTAATGTCATTATCCAAATCACGATTTAATCATCGCAGTCATTACTCTTAATGTCTTTATCAAGCCTATCATTTTTGGCCTTTACCTCCAATTATTTATTAATATACCTTCACTTTTGACGAACTGAAAAAATACCGTTGTTACATGATAAGCATCGAGAGAAAACAGATAAAAAAGACATTAAAGACCTCCCAAAAACAATACCAACAACCAACCAAAACAGTACTACAAATCCAAACAAAACCAAATAAGAAACAAAACTAAACAGGCTTAGTAAAAACAAAAATAATAAAATAAACTAAAATCAAAAAATCTAAACTAACCAAACAAAAATCTAGAGGATGAACTACTAATGAAAGAAAGTGAAACCCAACTTATCCATTCAAATAATACTTTTTAGAGAACGTGATAAAAGATGTTATTTTTCGTAGATGACATTGTTTCCCATTATTAGCCTCTTCATTATTATCATTAAATAACATTATTTTTTCAAAACTTATTGAACAATGAACTAACAATTATTTTATCACTTCATGATTTTTTTTTTCCACTTCTCTAGCTTTCTTTCTTGTGCAAGTTGTATTGGACAAACGCCAAATATATAGTTCACGTAATTTCAGAAAGAGAAAAATACATATAATAATTTACCGCAAGACCTTGCAACGCCACCATCTCTTGAAAAGATCTATTATTTTTATGTTTTGATACCTTAAATTTAAATTTATGTAAATTTAGATAAAATATAATACAAATATTCCCAACATTACCTAAAAGTCGCACAAAACTACACATAATGTACATGCATTTGGTACCGATGGGATTCTCAAGTTATTCATATAAATGGCGAGGTAAGAGAGTTCGTTTCCCGGTCAACCTTAAAAGGCCACATAGAATACTTGTGGGATCGATCGTAAAAGGTTCCATAAAATACTTGTGGGATCAAATTGCTACGATTACGATCCAGAGGCTAGCCTAATCAGAAGTTGCAGCCGTTCACTGATCAGGCTTTCCAAAACTAGGAACAAATATCTGGCCAATTGCTTCGAGTGCAGAGATGTTCCAACTCTCAGCATGCCTAACAATCTGTTGAATGGATATATTATTGTTAATCACACATTAATACGTGAATAAGAATCAATATACCACATTAAACTCACTCACAAAAATTGGAGTGCTCCTTTTGCCAAACACACACACAAAGCAAAACGAAAGGAAAAACTCTACCTTGAAGTCATCATCTAAATCATAAACTGTACTTCCATCAATTGAAATGAGAGGTTTCCAAGGAAGTTTAAGATAAGTCCTGCAATTAAATAAACAAAGTGGATGAGTATTCGAGACAATATTTGTGCAAAATCGGTGATGAAAAGAAGTACTATAAGTGCAAAGCTTTTCGCATTGTTCTCATAAGAAACTTGTTTTTGTTTATGGAGTCAATAACTAGTCACTTCCAGTAGTTTCTTGCTCAAGAAAATTTCTTCATGAATGGGCCAACAAGCACAGTAAAATAATCTTATACTGCAGCAGAAACTACTAGCTAGAAAATGGAATCTTTTGCCCAGAGGGGATTATCATTTGATGCAGCTCCTTGGCGTGCACCTCTGTTGGATTTAACACAAAGTAATGGATAACTTTCATGATGTCACCAATAAAGGTGGTCCTAGTTCAAATATGAAACACTAGAATTCATTTAATTGATCGTGAGCATCAACCAGCTTCAAGCAGAGTTCAGTGCTTAATTATCGAACAACAGACCAAGTTTGTTCAGGAAGCTTGCAAATTTCGTTTCACATTTCTGGCAGTTGCGAGATACCTAAAAAGTAGGTAAATTTGACTTCCCAAAGACGCTTTTTTTTTTTAAAAAAAGTAAATTCATTGAAAAGGGAGAGCCAAGCAAGAAGCCGGAAACCTGCAAAGAGGGATACAAAAAAAGGGGTGAAGAGATCACCCTCCCACCTCAGGAAAAATACAAGTGAACTCCTCCCAGTCTAGATTAGACAAAAGGGAGTTAGACCTGGTCCAATGAAACACAGGTTAGATAAACATCTTTCGTACACAACTTGGGCCACGATGAAAATTCTGTCATTCCTTTCCTTCTATATTGCCCAATAGATAGCTGCCAGAGTAGCTGCTTTTAATCTTCTAAGAAAACCCTTCAGATTTGTGAAACTCTATAAAGAAAACATTGAGAGCCAATTTTTTGGCATGACCAGATAATTAAGCAGGTTTTTGCAGCTCAAATTCCAAATCTTCCTACTGTAATGGCAATGGAGAAAAATATGATCTACCCCTTCACATTCCTTGCAAAGAACGCACATTGAGGCCAGCCTCCATCCTCTTTTTTTGTAAATTGTCAGCTGTCAGATTTCTATTGTTAATAGCCAACCAGCAAAAAATGCTAACCTTTGACGGACTGAAAGAGTTCCAAATCTGATTGGAGGGCTGTCGAAGGTTGTTATGGGTTTCTTTTTTTTTTTTCTTTTTTTTATAGGAGTTCGTAACAACAGGCCATTGAGAAAGCTTGGGAACTTGAAGGTCAAGTTCTCAGAAGTATGAATTGGGATCCCCCCTGCTGATTGTTGCTTCGTAGACCAGTTTAAGCAACTCAACAACTTGGTCACCCTCCTTGCCTCTTAACCGGCCTGTTGAAAGATATATCCTAGAGAGGCCTATTTTTGGGAAAACTTAGAACGTCTGCCACTAACATTTTGCTGACCAACCAAAGTGAACAAATTTGGGCAGAGATCCTGGAGAGTGGAATTAGCGGCCCATCTGTCCAACCAAAACTTAGTTTTGCTTCCATCTCCCACATTGATCTTCATATGTTCCTAGATAGTTGGCTTGAGTTTTGTGAAATTTTTCTATAAACTCCAACTGAGTAATCCCGAATGCTTTGATGTGGACCAATCAGAGGCCTTTTGCCTGTATTTGATACATATAACCGATTTCCAGAGGCTCTACTCCTCCCTGCTGAAGCGCCAAATCCATTTCCCGAAAAGAGATTTGTTCATAGTTTCAAGGTGTTTGATTCCCAGCCCACCTTGGTGTTTGGGTTGAGACACTGAACCCCACTTCACGAGAGGGAATTTGAATTTCTCTTCTATTCCTTTCCAGAAAAAATTCCTTTGCAGCCTCTCGAGAACAGAATTAATCAGAGTCAGTTGACCTCCCATTGAAAGAAACTTTGATTTCCATGTTGTCAACTTTCGCTCCATTTTTTCCACCACCGGATCCCAAATAAACCTAGCATTCAACTTCACTCCCATGGGAAGTCCCAAGTACGATGTAGGAAAGATGTCCAGATTGCAGCTGGGGATTTTGGCCTTCTTCTCTGCACCTTCAAGGGCTACGATGGGAAGATGTGACTTTTTGATAAGTTTACTTTTAATCCCATGACTATCTCAAAACAAAGCAGGATTGCTTGCAGATTCCTGAAGTTTGAAGAAGAGTTGTTGCAGAAGATCAAAGTATCTTTTGCAAATAAGAGATAGGATAAAGTGATGGAGTGGGACGGGTTATGAATATTGATTTCCCTCAACAAATTTTTAGCTACGGCTTTGGAGATCATCTGTGAGAGCGCTTCCATAACCAAAACAAAGAGAAAGGGAGAAAGCGGGGTGCCTTGCCTTTGACCCCTTGAGCTCTTGAAGAATCCAGTAGCTTCTCAGTTAACCAAAACCGGAAAGGATGTCGTTGAGATGCACCATTTAATCCAATTCCTCCATTTTCCTCCAAATCGCATGATGCTCATAATGTTGTTAAGGCAATCCCAGTTTACATGATCAAAGGCCTTCTCCAGGTCAAGTTTGCACAGGATGCTTTCAACCTTATTCCTTCTCAAGAAGTTTGCACAGGATGCTTTCAACCTTATTCCTTCTCAAGAAGTTTGCACCTTCATTTGCTATCAGGACTGCATCAAGTGTTTCTCTGCCCGACACAACTGCCATCTGCTGGTTGGAAATGATCATTGGGAGGACTTCTTTAAGTCTGTTGGATAGAACCTTAGCCATAATTTTATAGAAAGTGCCAACAAGACTGATGGGTATTTTCAGCCCCTCCTTTCTTTGGGATGATGACCATAAAGGTTGCATTTAAGCTTCTCTCAAACCTTTTTTCTCAATAAAATTCCTACAAAGCTGACACGAAATCCTCCTTCATAAATCCCCAGCATTTCTGCACCACAACAGTTGTAAACCCATTTGGTCCGGGTGATTTATCTCCATTCAGAGAGAAAGTTGCCTTCCAGATTTCACTCTCAGAAAAAGGTCTCTCGTGGTCTTTCTTGCATCTTATAGGCAGGTGATTGAAATCATCTCCCCCTTCAATCTGGGCCTCCATGGAAAGGTTTCTTTAAGAAGATATTGAAAAAACTTTGTAACCTCAGATTTTATGTCTCCACATATACCTTGTTTCTAATAACCATCCTTTATCACATGTCCCCACAGCTCTTGTTGGCGTAGCTACTGATAAATTAACCCCCAATCACTGAGTTTCAAACCCACTCAATTTTTTGAATTCTTAGGTGATGAAGGAACGGGTCACCCCTGAATCAAAAACGGCGTTCTCTCCAAAGATCAAGTGGTGAGAGACCACTAAACTATCCAAATACTCCATCAACCCCTCCTCCATCTAATACTCTCACGGCCCCCATCAACACCACATGGCTAGCACCTTCATACACCCACACGACGATCATCATCTACACTTCATTGCTGCGTTTATCTTGTGATTCAAAGCTTGTATGAAGGACCTACGGTGTGATCTAACTACGCGTGGAACAACGTCAAGTCATCCAAACCAATGTCTTGGTAACTTTAGTACTTGTGTTTGAATCCTTTACTATATTTTGTGAACCCTTGCTAGTAGATTAAAATCACATCTTTGAATAACCCATTTGATCCATAGATTACAATATTGGTACTTGTTAGTTAAAATCAATTGTATGAATATTAGTTGCTAACATACAACATTTATTCTTGAATCTTTGAAATAACAACTTTTCAACATATAACTTGATTCTTTTGTGAAAGAACCAATTGATACTTAATTGCTGGACAAGTCATACACCTTTTTAAAATCCTTAAACATGTAAAATAAAGCATGATTTATTGTGTTTATGTTCATGAAATTAGGATAGCTTCCCAAGAGGGGGGTGAATTGGGAATTTAAAAACTTTCTTTTTAATCCCTTTTAAAAATACTTAACTTCTTTTATTATTTATCTAATTCTTTTACTTGTTTGTTTAATTTGTCAAACACACAATAACTTGGTTTCTTTTATACATTCAACAACACAAGCACTTAAACAACTAAATCACCAATCAACCTTTCAATTAATCACACTATCCAAACTAACCAAACACAATTTGAAGGCAAACAACCAAACCAAAATTAAGATATACAGCAGTAAGAAATTAGGATGGTTGTTTGTTTATGTATGCCTTCTAAATATGAATCAAGCCTTGTAGTTGAATGATATGCTTGTTAAAATAAATTTGCTTCTTTCATATGATTTACAACCACACATTCACACTCTTCCCAAAATTCAGAATTCAAATAAACTCTTAGTTAATTTTCTTTAGGTGTTTTAACCAAGTAACGTACTCCCGTATGGTTTCCGCAAAGTATGGTTTAACCAACGTACTCCCTTTCGGTTTCCGCAACCCAAATCAAAATTAAACTTTAAGTTTGTTTGATTTCCAAATAAACGTAGTGCATATGATTTCAAATTTAAACCATCCACGCAATATAAATATGCTGAAAATAAAGAGTAAGGGAAAGAGAGAGTGAGACACAGGATTTTACGAGGTTCGGCTTCAACACAGCCTACGTCCTCGCCTTTGGCAAAACCACCAAAGGATTCACTAAACCTGTTCCTTTACCGGGTGGAACAATACCTTTATACACTCCTTCAGAAGGCTAGAGCAGCACCTCTCTAAGCGATAATCCCTCGCCTAGCCAACGATCCAGCAAACCTAGAATCGTCACAATCTACAAGAATATAATATAAATTCTGCGTACAAAAAATACTCCCAAAATTTAGAGTAGGCTGTACAAATTGAAATGTAAATTGTACTTCAAAAAACCAAAGCAAAATAGAATATATGAAGCTCTAAAGTTTTTAGAAGTCACCAATGGTTCGTTTAAAAGAGAAATGGAATTGCAACCCGGAACCGAACTTTGATTTTTTCAATCTACCAAAGTTGTAGAATTCCTCTCCAGCAAAATATGTGAGCAAAGAAGAGCTTCAGAAGAATTTCAGCACAAGATGAATTTCAAATTTTGTCTGATTTCTCTCTTTTCTTGTGTTTTCTAGTATTGTGTTTTTTCATTACCCAAAGAGGTATTTATAGGCAATTTAAAAGATCAACTTCCACATCAAATTAGGTAAACTTTGAAAAAACATTTAATTTTGAATTTCAAAATTTTGAAAGATTAACATTCACATCAAATTAGGTAAACTTTGAAAAAACATTAAAATTGTTGACTAAATTTTGAACTTCAAAATTTTGAAAGATGTTGTCCATATCAAATTAGGTAAACTTTGAAAAAACATTAAATTATTGATTAAATTTTGAAATTCAAAACTTTGAAAGATGTTGTCCATATCAAATTAGGTAAACTTTGAAAAAACATTAAATTGTTGATTAAATTTTGAAATTCAAAATTTTAAAAGAAGCTTTCCTTTGAGATTTAAAATTTGCTCCACGTGGCAGTCGTCTGCCATGACATGGTAGTCATCTGTCATAGTTAAAATTTAAACCCAAAATACTTTTATTGACATGGCAGTCATCTGTTATAGTTAAAATTTAAACCCAAAATACTTTTATTAAACCCTTTAACTTGCCAGTCGTCTGTCCATAGACAGACAGTCATCTGTCAGGTGCACTGCTTATCAGAAATTCAATTTTTATTTTGAACACTTTCCTTCCTTTAAGACCTTTGTTACTTTAATTTCAAAAACATGTTTTAAGCTCTTTAAAACAAAGTGTTTCTTAGTTTCTTTTGTTTTTATAAGAGCTTCACATATCTAAATGACATTTGGTTTTGAAGTACTTACAACAGTTTTTCTAATTATGGTCTTCTTAAATCCTTCAGCCTCCTTCAGCTTTTTGAGGTTCACTTTTGACTTTGAGTTTGCTTGCCCTTAAGCTTCTTCATTTGTTATTCATTGCCTTCAATATTCTGAGGCACTTTCACTAGATTAACATTGAGCTTCAATTTATCAACCTTGAGAGTTCTTTTACCTAAAACGCATCACTTAACATTATATGTTAAAGTACTCTTCATTTTGTTATCATCAAAACAGGATTGAAAAGTCCAGTTAAGTCAACAGTTCAGATAATTAAATTCTTAAGTTAAAGTGTTTAAGTGTATGTGCTTGTGTGAGGGTTGAATCGTAGGACATAGGTCGACCATTCTTGTCCTACATCAACAACGAATCAATTTAACATTTAAATCCTCAATTAAAACATCAAACAACCAACTTATCCCTAAATCAACCTAACCCTCAAGTTCTAATTCTGAGTTCCAGTCTCTCTGCTCAGAAACATCACCGTCATCAGATTTATCATGGTTTTCAAAAACTGGCTGGATTCAAAAACTTACAAAAGTCTATCGAGGGATTTTTGCCTCTAAGTTATGAAACAAAACTCAAAATCCCCTATCAACATCCTAATCTACCAATTCTTATCCTTATCCTTATTTGTACCTATATTATGGTATTAATCAATCCTAAAGTCTGCAAAACCTATAACCTAATGCTCTAATACCACCCTGTGACACCTCAAACTCACCAGGTGGGACTCGAGTGCCACGATGTTCAATCCTCCATCTCTAATACCACAATTAACATACATGCAGCGTAATATAAATAAATAACTTCAAATAAATACCAGAGTTCTATATAACATCCCAAAAATGAACACTACAACATCCAAATATCCGTATCTACAACTAGCATTTAAAACATAACACCGCACAAATATATTTGTATATTTACCAGTATCTCAAAATACCCCAAAAAGAAAACTACCAAAAACAGTCCAAGCCCAGGCCTTCAAGCTTGATCTCCAGAAGAACCTGAAAGTTGATAATCCACTAGGATGAGACATTTCTAAGTAAGGGTGGAATAAATTATAACAGTGTATGATAGATGAGTTTTAATATATATATATATATATATATATATATAAAATAAAATCTTTCTCATATAACATCAATAATGTAGTGACCAGAAGAATAATAGTATTTAAATAATAACGAGGGAGAGAAATGGAAACAGTATCAGAAGGAGGCAACCGACGTGTTCGTTGACGACATTGCATTTTGGATGGAACCCGAAAGATTTTCCACAGAGCCTCGTCAACAAATACAGGGAGTTCATTGACGAGTGCATAACAGGGCCTTCGTCGACGAACACAGGGAGTTCATCGACGAGTGCATAAGGGGACCTCGTCGACGAAGCTACGACTCATCAACGAGAAAATACCGAAAGAAGAATTTGGGCTACTCTGAATTTTGTCGACGAAGGGTAAGATTCGTTGACGAAATTACTTAAGGACTCATCGATGAGACGACATGGCTCGTCCTTGAATCCCGCAGTATAAATAGGCCTAAATTCATTTTAATCATAGAAAATCAGCGCCACACTCTCTCTCTCTCTACCCCTGTGGCTCCTCCCTCATCTCTCTTCGATTTCGGCCCCGTCAGTCACCGAAACGACAATCTGAGGCCACCACGACGCTCCTAGCGAAGTTCTTTGCAAGTCTGCTGGAGCGGATCGTTGGTGAAACGAAGTTGGAATTCATCCCAAATCTAGGGTAAGGACTTTTATTCAGTTTTTGGCCTTCTGATAGTTGTAGGAAATGATGTAGGCCAAAAAATATTGATATTTTGTTTTGGAAAATGTGGTTTTCAGGGTGTTGAGTGGAGAACCCTATGAATGTAGGACCCGTTACAAAAAGGGGATTTTAGCAAAAACCAGGTAAGGGAAATATGCTATGCTAGAGTTTGAAGAATATTAACAGAGTTTTCATAGATACATATATACCAGTTGTTATGCAATTTTTATAGAACAAATGTTTAAATGTTGTGTGGCCTGAGTAGATATTTACCTGATGTAAAATTTATACAATACTTCAGCATATCATGTTATATAGCATGTACATACAGTTATTCACAAATGATTAACAGATAGATTTATATAGATTTTATTCAGTTCAGTATATCATAGTTTTTACAAAATGCTATGTTTTCCTGAATACCATAACACACAATTTATAAAGACAGATTATACAGTTATAGCATCAAGATGCTATAGTTACTCCGATTTTACAGTATTTATAGTACAAAAATATAGCGTTATGGTTATTTTGGAAGCATAATGAAGGTATATATATATACTTATATAGTATCAGATCCTTGTGGAGACATTGTAGACAGATACAGTTTACAGAGCATGTTACCGTTGCTATATACAGATAGAGTGCAACCACAACTGTCTAACTGTGCTCGGAGTGGATGCAGTTTGGGCGGGCTGAGGTAGTGTGGAGTATGATGACTTACCTGAAGGGTTGACCAGGTTAAGTCTCGCCTACGGGCCGCACAACCCTGTCATGAGGGGTTAAATCATGACATACAGAGTCCTAGGGAAAGAACACAGTTATGTATATGTATATAGTTTTATAGCTTTTATTGTATATAGTATGGTGTAGCACTATGAATGATAGAAAGTTCAAATGATACAAATGTTTTTAAGATATTATACATGTGTTGTACAAAATTACCAGATTATGCAATTTTTAAATACTATTATTATTATTTTATGACTCGGTCGCCACACACTAGTAATAACATATTTCCACTTACTGAGCGTCGACTTACCCCATTACTTTACCATTTTTCAGGTGAGCCAACTAGGCGAGCAGATCAAGCTCGCGAATAGAAATCACTTGGTCACCCTAGTTATAGGGTAATTTTTGTGTAGGGTTTTGTAATTTTTGAGTAGTTGACACTGGAAAGAGAGATGTATTATGTAGCTATGGTTGAAAATACTGAATTCTGGTATTGTATATACATTTATATGTGGTTATGTGATTTATGATTTTTCTCTGCATAGGGGTGCTCATTACATGCAGGTATTGGAGTAATTTATTATAAAAAAAAAATAGTGAAAATTTTGAGGATGTTACAAATAATAGCTGAGAAAACACATCATTATTAACATCACTAACACTTGATATCATACACACATCCAATATGCAAATGTACATAATTTTTATGCAAGCAAAAGTCCTCGAGGATAGGAAAAATTACCCACCCATACAAGTAACTTCCCTCTACTCTAATACCTAAAAGATACCTATCAGAGCACTCACCTTACTCAGTAAGCCCTCAGGCAAAGAATTACCTCGCCGCCAGTAAACACATCTTTATTTTTTTAAAGGCGAATGTTTCCGAGGATCAAGATGATTGTCCGCCCATACAAGTAGCATCCCTTTACACTGATACCAAGAAACTACCTATCAGAGCACTCACCTTTTTCAACAAGCCCCTCACGGTATGATTACCTCACCGCATGCACACACATGCATTCACAACATGTTATACCATTATTATTATGTCATAATTAAATTCACATACGCACAACACATTCACACAAGAATCATGCATCTCATACTTCATCTTCCAATGTCCAGTACGTGGCCCATACAGAGCAACTGTGTAAATATCAGTACGTGGCCCACACAGGCACCTACGTACTTCTTATTTACACGTAGCCCACACAAGTACCACTATCCACACATGGTGCATAATATGGCCTACAAAGATGCCATCATCCACACATGATACATAATATGACCCACACTAATGTCATCATCCACACAGAATATAACGTGGCCCACATAGGCACCACTATTCACCAGTATCTAGTCCCCATGACCTACCTGTAGTACATCAGTAGAACAAGCTCCTCAGGTTTGCCAATGTCTTACCCCATATAAATGACAATATGAAGAACTCTTCGGCCTGCCAACGTCATATCATGATTTATATCTAGGCAATATAACAACCTCCTCATGCCAATGTTATATTGTGATGCGTATGAATAACCACACCAAGTAATTCATACAGACGCATCAATCATTTCCACATAGGAATTCAACATGTTAATACATTCCCACACAGGAATCAAACATAACAATTCATTCATCATGCCATAATTATTACAAACATCCCCATATGCAAGCCCAAATACCATAGTAATTCATATTCAATTTATTAGGAAAAATTATTCTCATGCCACATGGATTTAATATCATATGCAATTATCCAAAATATAAACCTTAACAAAATCATCATTTTGCAGTACTCAGGCTATTCTAAAAATCATGTAGATACATACTAGGTTTTATATGCTCGTAAATAACCGGTTCACCTTTATAAAATACTGATATAATTTTATTCCTCCTTACCTGGTTTCCTGAATCACGCCTACAGGGTTCCTAAAACTGTGCTTGCAATGCTCACCCAAATCTTGTATTCCAGAAACCCCACTAACACAGTTCAACCCCATAATGCCCAATATTCTAACAATTCCAAATCTACAATAATTAAATAACAATTATTCTCTAAAAAACCCTCTTATCCTAGTTTTGGGACTATGCCTACGACGACCCCACAAGAAATCCGCTCCGCTAGACTTGTAGAGAATCATCACTAGATTCTTGTAGTGGTGTCCGATCGTTTATTTGGCTTAAGATTTAAGAAAATTGAGATAAGAGTGAGAATTTACCTTACTCCAGGAGATATGCCTACGTCGCTTCTACGACAAATCCACTCTGATAGAAATGCAGCCTTTTGTATATGTAAAAAAGACATTTAGTTTGAAATAACTGGCAAAAGCTCAGCCATTGAGTAAATCCTATTGATGTCATTGAACTCCTAATTGTTTTAATTAAGTCAGTAGATTCTACTAAGTAATTTAATGTCCATTATTTCATCCAAAGGAGGTGTGTTTCTATCATACTTGCCTATGCAGCAATCCTAGGACCCATACATCTCTCTACCTCTCTCTCTCTCTCTCTCTCTCTCTCTCTAGATATGTAATATGATGATGATAATGCATTTTTCAAAAAAAAAAAAAAAAAGCAGGAGGGGCCATCCCCTTCCTTGAGTCCCCTACGACCACCCCAGGGGCATTCCTAACATAGACACAAGGGCATTGGCAACATAGGTATCGACTAGAGCTACTTTATCGATAAAAATGGCAAGAAGGGGACATAAGACAACTAAAACTCTTACAAGAGGGATATTCAATGAGGTATTGATCAATTAAGTGAAATTAACTCCAATTGCACTACTGTCATCTTTGTAGAGTAAGAATCCCAATTATTGACACAAACCCCACAACATTGCAGCAACCCATGAAAATAACTCTTTTACCAATTTCAAACCCTATTCTCGAACAGTAGCATCTCCTCTCCTCATAATTTTTCCTCTTCAATCAATTTAATGAAAAAAATCATTATCAAAATAATTTTTTCTCCTAGAAAATTAAACCAACCAAGTTGGATCTTCATAATGCCAACTAGAAAATTGATTAAAAGATCTAACAAACCAAGTTGGATCAACTAATGGCTTGCTTAAAATAGTACAATTGTTGATGCAAAATCATTAGTAAAGCCAAATTGGATTACATAGCTTGCCATTCATTAGGATCATCTATAGATGACAATGAAGGTGATCATATCTTTATATTATCGCTGCTTGTGGTGTTATCGCCTAAAGAGGAGGTCAAAGCATCGGTGGGGTTTGTGGTGGGGGGTGATGTTGGTTGCAACATGAGAGAACATACTTTCAAGGCAAAGCAAGGCAAGGCATTTCATAGAGTATTGGAATCGAATGGCACAAATTATAGCTAGCTCAAAAGGAGTAAGGTCAAATGAGTATTTTTCAAAATGAGAGATCATGTATGAAATGAAAGAGTTAGGAATATGTAATTAGAAGTAATATTTCAAATACTATAAGGGCTTATATTGGCATTATGAAAGTTGTCAATCGACTACTACCATGCATGAAAACTTGTTTTGCTAGTTAAGAGGAGTTTAATATATGCTAGAAGGACCACAAACAAGTGCACATGAATAATAGAACAATTATTTATAGGCTTTCATTTTCTTTGACATTGACGGTCAAGTTGCCAAAATCTTACTCTCTTACCTACAAAGCAATGTTATCATACATGCATTCATACACATGCAAGCATATAATCCATGCATAAACTCTTCTGCACATACTCCCCAACACTCACACATTCTTGCACACACTAGCACACACCCCTTATGTGTTACCCTTCTTTTGGAACAGAGAACATAGGGGATATCTTTAGTTTTTTTTTCCTTATTAAAGAAAGCTACTTCTTTTAAATTCAAAAAAACAAGCATTAGAGCCCCACTTTATTTCTAAATTCATTACATAACATAAACATAAAACCCAATTCTCATTTCTCATAGACCATAATTGTAACAACCCGGGAAAATTTTAAACTATTTGAAATAATAAAGGAAGGTAGAAGGGAAGAAAGATTAAACTCGAAAAGGTGGCAGCAAGCATTCGTCGACGAATGGTTTTGTCGACGAATATTTTTCTTGGCTCGTCAACGAAGGTACGTGTCTTGTCAACGAGGAATTACCGAGAGGGGTTTTTCATGACTGAAATTCGTCGACGAGTTGGTTGTCTCATCGCCGAACGATGTATTAGGACTCGTCGACGAATCCACGTGTCTCGTCGATGAATCCCCAGGTATAAATAGTGGATTCTTTTCATTTCAGCGCGATTTTCTTGCATGTTTCTCCTTCTCTCTCTAAAATTTCGGCCCTTCCACCTTGTCTCTTCGATTTCGAGCCGGATTTAGCTCGATTCGACAATCGGAAGTTACCACGAGACTCCTGGGAAGATTCTCTGCGATATAGGCAGAGTGGATCTTTGATTTGAGTAGTTTGGGAAACATCCCAAAACCAAGGTAAGTGAATTATTTTAGAATTTCTTTAGTATATAGTGTCATTTGGAGCCTAGAAAGTATTACAAGGGTGTTTTACTAAGATTTAAGGAATTTGAAATTTTTGGATTATAAGGTCTCATTTTGTTGAATTTGGGTCGAATTTCGAGGAGCAGGTAACGGGAAATATTTTATAATGGCTTTTCATAATTTTAAACGACTAGTTTCGTATATGAATTTTTATATATATACAGGTATAATTTTCTAAACCTTGCTGGTATTGAAAATAACGTTTTTAGGTAGATAAATTATATTGGGAAAAATCGTGTGGTTGGAACCATTTTTGATAATTAAATGGTTATGATTAATGTGGAATGAGGAATTATTGAGACTGCAAATATTGTTTGGTTGTGAAGTCTGCCTAGTTGAATATATTGATTGATTGTGAACACTGACGTTGTGTATATTGTGGTAGAATTGTAGATGTGTGGATTGATTGATATGCGGTTGACTTGTGTTGTGGTTCATGTAAATTGCGATATAGCGTTGGCAATGGTATGAGGAGGTCGTTATATCGTACCTGCTATAACCGTCATATAACGTTGACAGTAGTATGAGGAGGTTGTTATATGGACGTTTATATTGGGAGGTAAACATTGGCAGTGGTATGAGGAGGTTGTTTACCTATTTACTATGAACGAAGTGTTGATTTGATGCTAGGTGGTTTGATTAGTTCTATGTGGACCAGTCCTATATGGACATTGATGTTGTGTGGTTTGATTAGTCTTGCGTGGACCAGTCCTGTGTGGACATTGATGCTGTGTGGTTTGATTAGTCCTGTGTGGACTAGTCCTATGTGGACATTGATGCTGTGTGGTTTGATTAGTCCTGTGAGGACATTGATGCTATGTGGTTTGATTAGTCCTGTGTGGACATTGATGTTGTGGTTGAGCAGTTATGTGTGGACATTTATGTTGTGTTTTGATTAGTCTTGTGTGGACCAGTCATGTGTGGACATATATATGTTGTGTTGATTATGTGTGGATTGATTATGATATGGGTGTATGTGTGATATTTTGTGAAGCGATTGGGTTGGCTGTGTACGACTATTAATTAATTAAGTATTTTGGGTAAAGTAAATTACTCCACCCGAGAGCTTGCTGAGGAAGGAGAGTACTTTGGTAATTATTTATGGATACCAGAGTAGAGGGAAGCCACTTGTATAGGCGGATGATCTTCCCCATTCTCGGTGACTTTACCTGGATACATAACCCGAGGGGTTACTGAGAAAGGTGAGTACCCTGGTGTTAGCACTAAAGCAGAGGGAACCTACTTGTATAGGCGGGTAGACTTCCCTATTCTCGGGAACTAACAGTACAATATTGATGGTTATGGGTATGTGATTGGATGATAAAGACGTTGACCTTGTGTGATTATGAGCATGATATCTGGGTTACTTGTGGACTGTGTGTACACTTGAGATGAATATTTTAATTGTATAATAAACACTTCAGCAACACACTATTGTATACTATTTCTTCCTTACTGAGAGGTGTCTCACCCCGTCATATGTTAAATCTTTTTAGGTTTTCTAGGTGATTGAGCTTAGGTAGCTCCAAGGCAGGGTAGTTTTGTGAGTGAAACTGGAATGGATATGTTTAGTTTTATGTTTCTTTACATTTTATCCATGTTTGTAATATAGAGCACATGACTATATATTATAAGTTTGTTGATGTTCAAATATAGAACTCTAGTGTATTATATTCGAGATTATTTATTATTATTTTTCGCTGCGTTATTGGTATCGGAGATGCGTGTTGTTCTCTTAACACTCCAAACCCCACGTGGCAGGTCCAGGGCATTACAATAATGTTCTTTCTTGCTTTTTTGGTTGGGTGGCTCCACTCAAATATCTAATTCTACTTTATCCACTTTAAGATAAAACCTCCATAGAGCCACACCTTTTTCTTTTATTTTTTGCTTCCATCCAACCTTGAAATCTTATGTTGTGAAATGGGTAAATGGTGATTGTTGGGCTAATAATGATATCCTACCCCCCATCCTTGGTACAACCCCATTACACATAGGGCTGCAAACGAGCTGAACGAAGCCAAGCTTGTTCAAGCTTGACTTGGAAAAAAGAAAAAAAGAAAAAAAATTGATATAGACTTGAGCTTGGGCTTGAATTGAATTAAGTTACAAAAATTAGGCTCAATCTTAGCTTGAAATTCATATTAGTGGCTTGAGCTTAGCTCGAGCTCATCTCAATTTCAAAATGAAGTAAAAACCAAATTGAACCAAGTCCAAACCGGTTCACAAAACTTAAATTGAAAACCAATAATTTAAAAGTATAAATTATATGTTTGCCCATGAATGTGCTTAAGGGTACAATCCTCATTGGTTTGCATGGAAGCTGTGATGCCCTGAACTCACCAAGTGGGGCCCGGGTGCCACGTGTTCCAACCACCTGTATCTGATACCATAATTAACATGCATGTAGCGGAACATAAATAAATAACCTCAAATAAATACCAGAGTTCTATATAACAACCCAAAAACGAACACTACAACATCCAGATATCCCTATCCACAACCAGTATTTAAAACATAACCCAGTACAAATATATCTGTATATATACCAGTATCTCACAATACCCCAAAAAGAAACCACCAAAAACAATCCTAGCCTAGGCCTTCAAACCCGATCTCCAGAAGAACCTGAAAAATTGTTAATCCACTAGGGTAAGACACTTCTCAGTGAGGGTGGAATAAATTATAACAGTGTGTGACAAATGAGTTTTAATATTTATATAACAAAATAAACTTCTTCTCATACAATATCAATAACAACTGAGAAAACATATCATTAATAACATCATTGACATCTGATATCATACACACATTCAATATGTACAAGTACATAATTTTTAGGTAGGCAAAAGTCTCCAAGGATAGGGAAGATTACCCGCCCATACAAGTAACTTCCCTCTGCTCTGATACTAAAAAGCTACCTACCAGAGCACTCACCTTACTCAGTAAGCCCTCAGGTGAAGAATTACCTCGCTGCCAGTATACACATTTTTATTATTTTAAAGGCGAAGGTTTCGGGGAATCGGGATGTCTACCCGCTCATACAAGTAGCATCCCTTTGTACTGATATCAAGAAACTACCTAGCAGAGCACTCGCCTTTCTCAGCAAGCCCACGGTGGTATGTTTACCTTACCGCATGCACACACATGCATTCACAATATGCTATACCATTATTATTATGTTTTAATTAAATTCACACGCGCACAACACATCCACACAGGAATCATGCATCTCATACTTCGTCTTCCATTGTCCTCAGTACGTGGCCCACACAGAGCAACTGCGTATATATCAGTACGTGGCCCATACAGACACCTACGTACTTCTTATCTACACATGGCCCACACAGGGTACATAACATGGCTCACATAGGCGCCACCATCCACACAGGATACATAACATGACCCACACATGCGCCATTATCCACACAGGATATAATGTGGCCCACACAGGCACCACTCCAGCTTCTACGACACGTGACCCACACAGGCACCACTATTCACCAGTATCCAATCCCCATGACCTACCCGTCGTACATCAGTAGAACAAGCTCCTCGACCTGTCAATGTCCTACCTCATATAAATGACAATATGATAAGCTCCTTAACTTGCCAACGTCATATCATGATTTATATGCAATATAACAACCTCCTCATGCCAATGTTATATTGAGATGCATAAGAATAACCATACCAATTAGTTCACACAGACACATCAATGCATTTCCACACAGGAATCCAACAGATCAATACATTTCCCACACAATATCCCAATAGATCAATACATTTCCACACAAGAGTCAAACATAACAATTCATTCATCATGTCATAATCATTCCAAACATCCCCACATACAAACCCAAATACCACACTAATTCATATTCAATTTATTAGGAAAAATTGTTCCCATGTCACACGAATTTAATATCATAAGCAATTATCCCAAATATAAACCTTAAACAAAATCATCATTTTTCTAGTACTCACGTGGTTCTAGAAATCATATAGATAAATAATAAATTTCATGTGCTCATAAATGACCGGTTCACCTTAATAAAATACTGATATAATTTTATTCTTTCTTACCTAATTCCCTGAACCACGCCTGTAGGCTCCCAAAATTATACCTACGGCACTCACCCGGACCCTGATTCAATCAAATCAACTCCAATAAAATATTATTTTAACTTTTCCTAATTTACAATAATTAAATAACAATTAATTTATAAATAACCCATTTATCCTAATTTTGGGATTATTTCTACAATGACCCCACGAAAAATTTATTCCGCTAGACTTGTAGAGAATCATCACTAGATTCTCGTGATGGTGTCCGATCGCCCATTTGGCTTAAAATTTAAGAAAAATTAAGGTAAAAGTGAGAATTTGCCTTCCCCCAGGAGATATACATACGTTGCTCCTACGACAAATCCATTTTGGTAGATATGTCAGTGGCGGAGAATGGAGTCCAGTAGTATTTTTCGGATTTTCAATTGGACGAGAATCTGCTACGAAATCATATATAGAGGAAGAGTGAAAAGCATGAGCTGAAAGAGTTTTTTTTTTTCCTCTTTCTTTCCTGCGTGAATCCCCCCCCCCCCCCTCCTTTTTTTTTTCCCTTCTACTCTCTGTTTGCTCCAGAAAGCTTAGCCACTAAATTTTTTTTTCCCTTCCTTTATCCTTTACTTAATACTTATATACATATACCCAAAATCCTCACAATTCTTAATTTAATTAATTTTCTTAATAATAATTAATTAATTAATAATAGTTTTTAAAAAATTTTTTTTTATTTTTTGGTCGTTACAGAAGCAAACCTAGAATATTTATGGTTCTTTTTAGGAATGTATATGTGTGTTTATGGATACAATAGAACTCTGGTATTATATATAAGGTTGGGTATATCATAGTTTCCACTGCATAGTTGACATGTATGTATAGACAGGTATATTTCCTAGTACTCATTCTGGGTCCGGGATGATTTTGTTATTATGCAATGGTATCAGAGTTTATTATTATTATTATATGGAATATATGTGTGTGTATATATATAGAGCAAAATTTTCGAGGCGTTACAGATGCTATCCAGAAAATAAGTCCCATGAATTCTTTCGCAAATGAATCAAGTTAAATGTGAAAAGATGCTATTTCAATATTTCAAGAATAAAAGTCCTATGATTAGCAAAACAATATTCTAAGAATTGATTTAAATCTAGCAAGTATCAATATTACAATCTATGGATTCAAAGGGCTAATCAAATAAGGGATTTCAGATTTCAAGTAAATGCTTACAATATAAAATAAGAGTTCAAATAAGTGCTGAAATTACCAAGAGAATTGTTTGGATGACTTGACATTGTTCAACAAAAGCCTTAGACCACGCCATAAAATTCCTTGGAACAAGCTTTGAAACACCGAGACAAACACATCAATGTAATAAAGGGGAAGTGGCCATGTAGGGGGGTATTTTGGTGTGGCCGTGTGGATGTATTGGAGGATAGTTAGAACTCGTTTGAAGTTCTTCGTGCACACTTTGAAATATGGATATGTATGCAACAAATGAAATGATGGATTTGTGGCCTTGGGGTGTAACTTGGTGATGGCCGTATAGGTGATGGAGGGAAGTCGTGAAGGTGGGATAAGGATGAAGTCGCTGGATAGAATAGTGGTCTCTCACCACCTGATCTCTAAGGAGAATGACGTAACCTCTCATTACACAATCACAAGGATTGGACAAAGCTAACAAACTTCAATAAAGGAATTTCCTTCCAATATTTTCAATATTCAAACTTTTTCTCTCTATGTAATTCTTACAATGAAGGGGTATATATATAGTTAGAATGGGGGGACAACATTAATAAGCTTAGCTAGCGTGGGGGGACAAAGACATTAAACAACTAACAATTCCTACATAAGCATGGGAGACGCAAATAATAAAGATACCAACTTACTGGATACATTAATTACTTTTACAAGTTACTAACATAATAAATGCTCCAACTTTCTAGACACAATAAATACTAAGCATAACTTACTAACACTCAAACTCACTAGATATACACAATTTCCTAACATACACATGCAAGCAAGCAAGTTGTCTTACAAGATTACAAATTAAATATAAAACAAAAGTCAAAAGGAGACACAATTCCGTGTAGGGCCCACATGGGTCTTCTTGCTTCAACACTTCTCTTAAATCTTCAAATATGGTCTTCAAGTACTTAATAGTCTTGAAATGAAATGTCCAAGCAAAATATAATAATAAAATCTTTTATTAAAAGAAGTCTCCAAACAATCCATTCAAAATCTTCAAATAATTATGAACCGATGTGGACATCGAGAGGTCGTCCACATGTCATCATGTCAGCAAAGGAAATGTGAACATCGGGAGGTCGTCCACGTGTCACAATATCTGAAAATGACATAGGTAGGACATGCTAATCCCCATCAGATTGCTTTGATGTCGAGTTTAATATTAGTGTCTCTTTAAGGTATATCAATGATGATTATTAGTTATGTCATATGAGCTTTAGACACTTGAATTTCAATAGTCTAAAATTTCTTGTTCAAAGAAAATAATTTTGGGATTTCTGCATATTGATTGCCTTGCAAAAGTTTGTGAGTCTTTTATTTAGGAGAGAATCATGGACTCTTTTTCGAAATACAATACTTCAAGAGCCAAGAAGCCGTTACAATTGTTTATTCAAATTTCTATTATATGGAGGTGATTGCATGTATTTTATTACTTTTTTTGATGATTACAATTGGAAGACATATGTTTATTTAAAAAAAAAAAATTAAATCATATGATGAGTTTAAGAGATTTAAATTTTATATGGAGAAATAAAATGGGAATTCAATCAAAATTTTGAAAATTAACATGGACATAAAGTATTATGTTTGTAATGATTTGTTTTTAATGAAAAATGATATTAAATACCAATTACAACTAAATATATTCATAGTAAAATGCACTTGCGAGGAAGACAACTAGAATAATAATGAATGTAGTTAAATATATTATGCCCTCAACGAAAACTATTGCTTATGCCATTAACTTGTCTATAAAATAATATTTATATATTTTTTATAAAAAATATTTAGTGACACAGGCGTAGGGGTGAGCATAATTCGGTTAAAATCGAATTAACCAAGTTAACAAAGTAAATTTGGTTGGTTTGGTTTAGTTAAAAATTTATTCAGTTCAGTTCAGTTTTCATTTTCGTTGAATTTCGATTTTCAGGTTTTGGTTCGATTTTTGGAATAAATAATTATATATATTATATATTAAAATATTTTATATATATATATAGTAACAATTTACTTGTTTTTTTATATATTATATATATTAAAATTTTATATACATTATATATATTAAAATATTAATTTTTAATTTAACCAAAATTCGGTTAGATCGGTTTTGAGTTCGATTTCAATTCCATTAATGCGATTTTTTAATCAAAATTTTTTAATTAATTTAATAGGATTGTACTTTTATATATAGTTTAAAATATAAATTATTTCAATAATTTTCGTCCAAACTCGTGCACCGTATTTAAACTTTGCGTGAGATTCCGTTACTCGCACAGTGGCTGAGCTTGGGTTATCAGGCTGACATTCTTGATTAATTTTCCAGAAGCTTCCCACTCCGACGTATACACTTCCTCCAACTCTTCACTCTATCTCGTCTCTCCAACACCAATTCCACCCATGGCGCAAGATGGCAAGCGTCCCCTCAAAATCATAGCCGGCGCCGACTCCTTCGGGTGCGCTGTCAAGGACGCCCTCCTCGCCCACCTCCGCTCTCTCAACATCGACGTCGAGGACCTCGGCACCGCCTCCTACTATTCCGTCGCCGCCGATGTAGGCCGCTGCGTCAGCTCCGCCGCCGCCGACTCCGCCTCAGAGACGCGAGGCCTCGTTGCATGCGGCACCGGCGTCGGCGTCTCCATCTTCGCCAACAAGTTCCCCGGCGTCTTCGCCGCCACTTGCCTCACCCCCGGCGACGCCGAGAACACCCGATCCATCAACAACTGCAACGTTCTCGCTGTCTCCGGCATGTCCACTTCGCCGGAATCCGCCATCGAGATCCTCGATACTTGGCTGAAAACTCCCTTCAAGGCGCCGTGCCCTGCGTCGGGGTCGAAGCCGTGGCCATCAGATATCGATTCCTTTCTGGATAATTCGGTTTCTGACATGTCCAAGATCGGAGTCGCACCATCCAAAGAAGGTTAGTAAATTTTCGGATCTCTCGGGAATTTGTCGGAAATTGTACATTTTCAACGCGAGGTATTCAATTAGTTGTCTACTGTTCAAGTATCTAAAATGTTCCGGAAATAAATCATGATGTGATGAGCTCAAAATAATTTCTTGTTATTGGACATTTTCCCTAAATATGTGGCGTTGCTTTTGAATTTTGAATGGAGTCGACTCAGATGAAAATTGTTCGAACTTACGCCGAAATATCATCTTTATTTACTTTTGGTTTGATTGTTTAATCATCAGATAGAATCTCAGTCGAATAGGTGTGAATCGTAGTTTTCTTGAAGATTGAATGATCAACCATGCATTTGAACTTACTGAAAAGAAAGATTCTCAACGAGTTTTCCTCAATACAAATTCTCACTTGCTATACACAACTGCCTTTCAATTTGCAGGATCTGTGAGCACTTGTGCGATATGCTGCCTGGCGAAAAATCGAGAATTTAAACCAGTTGAGATCATGCCGGGAGGGTCAATGAAGATCGTGAGGGAGAGCCCAACATCAGCAATAGTGAGGTTTAAGGCAGGGAGTGTGGAGCCGGCGCACCACCACACATTTGGGCATGATTTGGTGGTGATGAAGGGGAGCAAAAGGGTGTGGAACTTGAGCAAAAGTGAGAAGTACGATCTGGGTGCCGGAGATTACTTATTTACACCAGCTGGCGACGTTCACAGAGTCAAATATTTTGAGGATACAGAGTTCTTCATTACATGGGATGGACATTGGGATATCTTCTTGGATGAAGACCTTGATGCTGCCAACGCTGCTGTAGAAAAAGAATCAACAAATGGGTCTGCCTAAAGAGACATGTATGTATGATAAACCCAGTCTTTGAATACTATGTATGTATGATAAACTCAGTCTTTGAATACTATGTCGTCGTCGTCGTCGTCTGATGTTTTTGCTTTACACCTGCTGTCTTCATCTATGATAAGTACAATAATGGTATGAGCTTTGGTGTGCGCTTTTGTTTCTGGAAGTTTATTTGTGTATATTGTGTTGCTATGTACAAGCAGTGTTTCTTTCTTTCGTTTTCCTTTTTGACTAGTTGGCTGTCTTGCCCTAAACATGAATCCTGCTGCAGTTAGGAAATACTAATCTAAGATCAGTGGGGAGGCGCGCAATATCTATTTCTAGGTGTAGGATGGAATATGTTGAAAGTGTAATAAAAATTATGGAGGGATATAATAATTTAGTGCAAAAGTTTGTTATTTCTTCTAAAATCTAAGGGTGAAATTTGTTATCAGGCATTCCTTGTTTATTCTATCTTATAGATTCATAAAAATGTTGTCATGGTATAGAATGGAATATGATGAAAATGTAATAAAAATTATGGAGGGATATAACAATTTAGTCCAAAGGTTTGTTATTTCATCTAAAATCCAATGGTAAAATTTGGTATCAGCCATTCCTTCTTTATTCTATGTTATAGATTCATAAAAATGTTTGCATTGTCGTTCACTTTAAAACGACAACCCATTTTTATATGCAGCTTTGTATGATCGTTTTACTTTTAGGAATGTGATAGTTTATGAACCAAGTGTATTTAGCACACTATGGTGGATGTGTCAGTTGCTACTAACCTGCTTTTGAATTGGGCAAATGTAAAAATGATGCTATTAAAGGCAACTATGAAATCCAGGTCAATGTGGTGGTACTCAACTCAATACAAATATCATTGTGATAATGTGATGGTTTTCTTTGGCATTGAGATGTTGTGCAATGTCTCAATCGCTTGGCCGTCTCAATAATTTCAAATCTTAGAGAATTTCTTACCTAAACCAAATAGGTGCAGTTAAGTTTGGCAAATTAAAAATGCTTGCTGTTGTACAAAGGATGGTACTAGTCGACATCAATGTAATTATTTAACACAGAAAAGCATTGGCCGTTTAAGTTGCTTTAAATTCTGAACTAAGGTTGGTCATCACTTAATTCATTGGCAAATTACACACCCGTGCCAATGAGTCGGTACACCTAAGGATTGCAGTCTACTCTATCCCAAGATTTGATGCAATGTTGTGTTCTTGGCATACTGACATGGATGCATGACTGCATTGAATTTGAATTTGGAAAACATATGACCTTGTTAGATAAGGGGAACTCACAAATTCATGCCTGGTCATCCCAGGTGCTTCTAGGTGATGGAGAGGGTTGAATTTGAATTGGGCGAAGTAGTAAATGATGCTAGATAAGGGATTCTGTAACCCTAGAATTACAGGTGAGGTGGAGAGGGTGGAGGAAGGTCAAATTGTGCAAATTGAAATAAATGCTACCTACATAACAAACAGTCGCAAATCCAAGTGTACTAAAACTTCTAGATGTATCTCTTTGATCACGCTGATGTATGACCCTTCATTTAAATTATGACAGAAGTTTGAAGACTTCTGATATTGCACGATGCACGCCTAATCATGTAGATGCCATCAGCTCTGTTAGAGTTTTGAATTTCTCTAACAGCTTACAGGGTTTAAGTGAAATTTAACAGTACTACTCGCGAGTCTACTTGTGCTTTTGTTATTTTATTATTTTTTGATATTATATAAATGACATATTACATATTCTGTGCAAATATTTAATACTATACTGAGCTTTTTTTTTCTCTCTTTTTGAGATTTTGATTGGCAGAAAAGGATTCATATAGCCGACCCCACTTAGTGGGACTGAGGCTTGGTTTTGTTGTTGTTGTTGTTTTTGAGATTTTGACCTTTTTTATAAATGAAAAAATAAAACCCCATTGAATTTTTTTTAAAACTTGAATTTTTCAATCAAGTTGAAATTCAATCCATGTACACTTTAACTGTAATGTCATGTTTGATTTGCCCATGGAATGGGAGTAGGAAAAGAATAAATTTAAATTTTGAATGAAAAGTTAAATGAAGTTATATGATAAATTCAATTTCACACTCCTTTGATTCCATTGCAGTCTTACATGACTTAAATTTGTTGTAAGTTTAATAAGAGAAGGTGCGGTGGAACCCAAAAAGAGGAACACTGATGGCCTGACCACACACCACAGGAAAAAAGCAGACTACTTAGGCTGGCATCCTCTGATCTGTATAACATTCATCATCCTAATTGCAGGTGGAGGTTTCCAAAAAATCATAATTCCAAACATTGTAGAAAAGATTAGTTCTAGATTTCTTGCAAAAGAAATGCACTACAAATTTTGAAAGGTGACTGATATAGACTATTGATTTTATGCATAAAACACTAAAACTTATCGAAAGAGTTGGTTGAAGCAGTGATTGGTGGGTTAGTGGAGTTCTATACTTAAATTACAATTTTTAATCGGGACTTCAAGCCCATGGATAACAACATTGATTGTGCCATTGAACTTGAGCTATCATTACGTATTTTAAACAAAATTTCACTAAAATTACATACATAATAAGCACATAACATACCCTTTTTCGAGCCTTGAGCATTCCTGGGCAGCAATGCTTGACGAGTGGCATTGTCGGCATACTAAACAAGACTCATCTCATCAGTAATATTACCAGCTTCATTTGGTACTTGAAGATTATCCAAAGCAAGCATTTTTCGCAATGCCACCAATTCCTCCCCCGCTCCACAAATATAGGCTGAAGCTTGCCTGCCTGACAGAGTTGCCCCTTCCATACTGTCTATATAATCCTGTAAAAATGAGGAGAGGAAAAAAAAGGAAAAGGAAAGGTTGTTAGGTGCAAAAGAACTTGCTCATTCCTAAGGGCATCACAGGAATTTTTGACTCATGCACCAATGATGCATAGCAAGTTCCTTGAATAACATTGAGCCCTGTTAATGCATGAATGATGTAAGCTTTTATAACCATCAAGAAGGGGATTAGACAAGGTGAGTTCAAATGCATGCTTGGGCAAAACTAATGACCAAATTGTACGGGAAGAGCTGGTTGAATTCTTTTGTGCTGTTTTGCAATGATAGTGCAGAAATGCAGGAGGAATGATAATACAGGAACCATAAATACTCTCATACTAACTTAGTTTGAGAAAATCAATCGTCCACATGATCACCCAAACAAACTACTATGATTAAACAAACACTTCTTTTGGTATTACCTGCTTTGTTGCTAAAACAATTATTGTTCAGCCTTTTAACTGATGCATTTGAAAAATGTATAATTTGAAGAAAAATTAATACAGGTCAATAACTACTCTCAAGTCTCCCCTCTTTCCAAATGAACTCAAATGCACTTGCTACTCATTCTTACACGAGAGAGAGAGAGAGAGAGAGAGAGAGAGAGAGAGAGAGAGAGAGAGAGAGAGAGAGAGAGAAGCAATTTGGATAACCCAGACCATCTCTCATAAGTTTAGTGCAAACAAAAAATTGCTTTTGGGGCAATTTTGATAACAGGTTAATTAACAACTCAGGAAAATCTTTCTCTTACCTACCTTCAATGCATCTCCAAAACTGGTAAACCAAGTTCCAATTTGATAAGAAATGGATTAAAAACCAACCCTTGCACCATTGCATTTTATCCCAACTTCATTGGTTGGAGTGCTGGACCACTAAATATGCAGATAACACAAGGAAATAATTTCCACAAAGGCAGAAGAACGACATTAAGTCATAAAAAAAGTGAATTAATTTACTTGTTCTATGTTTTGACAGATTTTAATAATTTATATCAATGACAATCTCTGGATCTTTTATGTCAATTGACCCAATTGTATTAAAAGAATGCAATCAAATAGTTTAAAACTATAGTCTATTTGAAATAACAACACATTTTTTAATGTTTGTTTGTTGATACAGTTGTCAATTTTTCAACCGTTCTAGAAAAAATTTAAAACCAATTTATAGTTTCAGTTGTTTTTAAGGTGCGCCTATGTAGCCTTTGGAAGCTATTATTTTATGAAATTGAAATACATTGTATTTTTCTATGGCTTGGTTACTCACAAATAGCATTAGCATGTTTCCCATTTGGAGGTTGTATAATGAACTCTTTCCACAAATGAATGGTAATTACATTCATCTGATTATGAAGCACTATTTGTCATGGCGTAAAAGGTCAAAAAAAAAAAAAAAAATGAAATCACCTGTTTTGTGTATGAACCAGCAAGGAAGAAATTTTTCACAGGCGTCTTTTGATCAGGTCTAAATGGATCTTTCCCAGGTGCTTCACGATATAACGATTGCCCAATTTTCACAACAGACGACCAAGTAACTTCTAGACCTTGGGAAGATGGGAATAAATCCATGACCTGGTACAAAGGAAGCCAGAAAACGTAAAGCAAATGACATTGAAGATAATGATGATGACATAGAAACTTGTGTTATTTCGTTGCAGAAGGAAGCAGGGCATGCAAATGAGAATGGACCAACATCAGTTTCCAAGCCCTAATCAACAATTACAGGTTTAACCACTCAGATCCTGTTCTGCCACAAAATTCAATCAAGAGCCATTCATGGACTAGATCCTTGAACTGACATTACAGAAAACCATTATGATCCAATCGGGGTACAAGCCAGAAATGAGGAGCCAGGATTGAGCAGTCCAGTACAAAAATGAAGTCATTTCTTGGCAGAAAATTAATCAGTCATCCTAAGCATTAAGGAGTGCCAAAAAAATAAAAAAGGTTTCCCCACTGACCTGCTTCGCAACTCTCTTTATGATTTCATCATTTGGCAAGGGCATGTAGGGGTCGCCTGGTGTAAGAACACACCTGAATAATGAGATAACTTGTCTGAATTTTTGCAAGTTTAAGAGGCAACAAATTGATAAATGAAATCATTACAGTACAAATACAAGCACATAAATAGGAGGAACACATGGCTGGTAGCTGGCAAGAATTGAAATAAATACACTCAGATAGGCCAATTTAATAGTGTTTGATGATATCGGAAAAGGGGCACGCTACTGTCACCATCTCCAGTTTAATGCGCATATCTTGGTCCCTATAGCACTAAAGATCAGGGCCTGTGAACTGACAGCATTCTGGAGGAAGAGGGGCCGGTACAAACATAAATAAGAAAATACAAAAAATAAAATAAAAAGACTAATATACTAAATGCATTTCATAACTAAACAAAGTGATTATGATTCAATTAATGTATAAGATAGGCGCTAAAAGGAACCATAGAGAAATATCATGAACTGAGAGCTCAAAGGGATTACCTAAGTGCACAAGATGAAATAAAGATGACGGGGAAAATGTTAAAAAAAAATGACAAGAATGGTCCAGAATAAATTTTTGGATGCCTAGAATTGGGTATGTGTTACATTAAGTGGCAAGAAACCTAATACAACAAAGTATTATGCCATGTGTAACTGTATTTGGCCCAACTCCGGTGACGTATTGTCCATTTTGGCTCACCGACCTCACGGGTTTGTCCTATAAAAGGCATTTCACTTTGTTGAAACTCAAACCCTCCTTATAAACCCAAGATTTCCCTAGTACACATCCATTGTGGGACTGTGAGTGTGCGACACCATGCATGTAATTGCTAACTCTTAAAATCATTGGGAGCAAACAAACAAAGCAAATGGAAAAAAACTAATGAGAAATTCTATGGTGGTGAAGAATCCGGAATTGAAAAACTAACAAATAAAAGAACAGATTGCTTTATTCATTAATGTAATTGCACAGAATGATGTGGTAGTAGAAATAATAATATTATTATTATTTCCTTACTGTAGCAAAGAACCCTGCCCTTCGATGTAGTAATCTTCTGGAGATGTGAGTGCTAGGTCTGCAAAGCAGGAGAAATCTGCATCTGGAGTATAAAGAAGATTATCCAACCCAGCAGCTTGCCTCAATTGCCTACCACAATCAATGAACATTTACTTTAACCACCAGATAAGGATTCGCACTGATATAAAGAAACAAATGCGAATATTATACTAGGCCCTTAACAAGACATTCAACTTCAACTCACAAAATGCCTTCACAGCAGTGTAGGCACTCGATAAATAAATAATAATGATTCCTAATATTTGATTATATTTTTTAGGAACTTTGTTTTAGGACTTAATATATTCATAACTCTTACTATCTAAAAATATTTCTTAAAAATAAAATTTCTATGATATTTATCATTATACTACTCAGTCAGACACACAGACAATGAAAAAATGGTGAGAAAACAGTTGAGGAAGAAGAAAACGAATAAGACAACCAAATAAAGTAACTACAAAAGATATGTTGGAGGCACTCCATCATACAACAGTTGAGGAAGATCCAGATGCACACATGTAATTCTTGTTCAATAAAGGAATTTACAATATAAATGGTAGAAAAAACACATAACATGAGCAAGAATTATTGGTTTAAAAGGTATTAGGAGCTTCCTTAGGCCTTAAGCTAGATATCAGAGGTTTTGTTTTATTTTTTATTGGCTGGATGCTTCTATTTTGCTTTTTCAGGTAAAAGTTGTCATTAAAAAAATTTTCTTGTAAAGATGTCTAGCATAGGATAGAAATGAATATAGAAAATTGGTGAAATTTATTTGATCCATTGTATATTGGAACTTGAGTAATAATAACTTATTATAATTAAGAAATTTCTTTTCCATCGCAAATATTATATATAAGGGGCCAACTGTAGATGATCACCTTGACTGTTCTAGATCTTGCAACTCTGTGACCCAGCCACTGTATCTGAGTTGCACTGTGACAACGGGCACTCCAACTAGTTTATAAATATTATCAAAAAATTCCAATTCTCGCCACTCTGGTGGAACTAATCTTTTAATTCCAGGAATATCACATGCTGCCATTAAATAGAACAAATTACCACTAAAAGCAAGTTATTAGAAAAAAGGGGGCAAAGAATCAACCACAAACCTGCAACATAGGCATCAGCTTTTACAATTTTCTTATTTGTAGCCTGAGAAAAACAGAAAATATCCAGCATTAACCCTTGAAGTCCATGCTTTTGCTCCTTAACAATGGATACACCCAAAAGCAGCTAATAGAGGTGTTTCTGACATGTTTGCATTCACCAAATGTTCCTTAGGGTTGCTAGTGGAAAATTTAGAGCAGATCCATTTAAGTGTTTCATCTATTATTCTTGGATTTAATTTTATCCTTCTAGAAGTTTATTGTCAACGACTTTGATTTCATATCTCTTTTAGACTAAGTTGTTCATTTTAGTTCCCAAATCCTTATAATTTTCCCTCTCTCTTTCTCTCTTTTCAGATTTCCCCCTTTCTATATATTAAAGATCACAAATACAATTGCAATTTTCAATATGAAAGCAATCCATTTTTCCCCTGCTCAACCCATAAGCTTTTTCAGTTCAGAACACCATGTGCCAGCCTGCCAGGTTTTGTGCCACTCTAGCATAATCACTATTAAAATTACAGAATAAATTAGAGAGATTTCTATGTAACAATGGTATGTGTTTGTTCAATAAAAGTAAAGTGTATACTTTTTTTCTTAAATGAACAGAAAACATGTGAGCATGTAGCCCACAAATATCAAAAAATAAAACGAATCAGAGTTTAACAGCACAAAGAAATGATATCAGATACAAATTTTACATGGCACAAATAGGCCAACATGGTAAATTCTTTAAAAAAAAGTCCTAAAAATTATATATATATATATAGTATTATCCTCCTTTTCTTATTACATTTTTTTATGGGCAAAAGACACTTACTCCCCAAGATCTTGCAAAAAGATACTGACCTCTCCTCAGGTTTCAAAAATTCAAGGGACCTCCCCTGAGGTTTCAAGAATTCTAAGGACCTCTCCTAAGGTTGCCAAAAGATACAAACTTCCACCTGTATTTTGCAAAAAGACAAGTCTTTTGAGGGAAGGTTGTTGTCTTTTTGGCAAACCTCAAGGGAGATTCCTATCTTTTTGTCCAATACTCGTCAAATGTGTTGGAAATTTAAGATTTAAATTTCAATCTCCCAATACGCTCAACTCGTGCAGATGTCGCTGAAATCATGGACAGCAATATAACTTCTTAATTTATACTGGTGCACGACAAGAATCAAGTTACCTTCGAGATGGCAATTCCAGACACATATGGGTCTCCATTAGCATTTCTATCATAAAGTATCTTTCTACATCCCCACCTGAGATGGAACCTGTTCTAGCAGAGACAGGAAATTCGAAATAGAGAAGAAATAGATCAGGAGAAACTAAACATCACATGATGAAACATTATTCTCACCATGATAAGAATTTTATGTTCACATCTATACCTGCCTCCTCTATCTGTGATATACTTACTGATGGGGCCACTCAAGTAAACATCTGGAGAACCTTTAAGCATGCGCAATAGGGAAGCCTCTGTCTTAGTGGCGAACAATGAGAATATAGTTAGCATACAGCGAGCACTGATATTATCACAGTCAATGAATCCAAGGGCATAAGCAACAGGATCCCACATTCTCTGGATACTCATGCGTGTGCCACCTTTGGACAAGAACCAATCTGAGAAGCTAATCTGTATCAAATAAATAAAATTGCAAAATAGGTTCAACAGTAGTTCATTGCATGTGCAACAGATGAAGATTGAAGATTAAGGAAATAATAGAATGAATAAATATTTAGGGCCTGTTCGCTTCTGGAAAGCAGTTCTATTTTCCATTTCCACCTTTCCAACAAATTACAAAAATGACAGCTTGTTTTCTAGTTTTCCAAATTAAAAAAAGGTAGAAATAAAGAGTTTGTTTAATTGTGAAAAACAGTTTAAATTGTTCATTTCTAAATTTCCAAATAATTACAAAAATTTCACCTTATCTTTCAATTTTCCAAAATTTATTTAGGAACAGAAATTTAGAAAACAATAAAAAGATGCTTTCCAACTTTCCCATACAAATTTAGAAAAGTAGAAAACAAGAGGGCATTTTTGTAATTATTTGGAACAATGAATATAAAAGATAAAACTATTTTCCACAAGTGAACGGTTCCAAAAAAATTTTTATTGTTTGCCAGCCTTTTTTTATAAAAATGTTACAAAACTGAGAAATAAGCCGGGATTTTTGTAATTTTTTAGAAAACTGAAAATGGAAAATGAAAACTGCTTTGCACTAATGGGCCCTTGAGTTTGACACAAATGAGAGTACAAGGTCACTCTTCCATACAGTATCTCTTCTTAAGTGCGTACACAAATAAATACATGTGAATAAACATACACACACACACATGCCTAAATGCATACACTGCTTTGTAAAATTAACAGGCCCTTAAGTTTGACACAAATGAGAGTACAAGGTCACTCTTCCAAACAATATCTCTTCTTGAGTACGTACACAAATAAACACATGCGAATGAACATACACGAACACACATGCCTAAATGCATACATACATACAAGTCCATATCTACACATATATGCGTTTGTGTTCATAGAAGATTGCGGAAATAGAAAGATCTCTCCACAAAAATACACAAATCCCACACAAAAACAGTTAATATGTGAGAAAGTAGCCAAAAGCACTAGCTAGGATGTTATCATCGTTACACTATCCAAATGTCGTATGTCCCTCATTGCTCCATCTGGATTAACAAGAGCCTTCACAACTGGGCTCAGGGCAAGAGCCACGGCATTTCTTGCTTTATCATAAGTCTGCAGTAAAAACAATGTTGTGAGAAAATACATGACAATAAAATTTCGGTGTAGCTACTACCATAGAGCCTATGCCTTACTTGTTTCATATTTTTTATGGAATTCACGATAAAAAACAACATAGACAATTTTGTTGTCCCTTCTTTTGCTTTCTGATGCAGATCAGATCAGGACATTAAAAAATGATCGAAAAAGTATTTAATAAGAATCAGAAAGCATGTATTTGCACAATATTGATTCTGATAGTGAGAGTGGTAATTGTAAAGGCGAAGACAATGTTTGAATGGCATCACCGGAGCTTTTGCAGGATTTTCTTTAACTCATATCCAGCATGGGTGATTTTGGCTTCCCTCGTTTTCTTTTGACTTCGCTTTTGGCGGGGGAACTTTTTTTTTTTTTTTTACTATTTTCTCTTTCCTTATAAACCTTCTTATTTTGTAAAAATAAAATCTTACAAGGTGGTGGCATTGATGGATGTGACAGCAGTAAAAGCGTCAAAAGCAATCCCAATAATGGGGGAGACAACAATGGTGTTGGTGACGAAATGATGTTCGTGGCTGTGTGCTGACATCAACATTGGGAGTGTTGAAGATGGTATAGAAACTCAAGCTTATGAAATTCTTGATGGTACAATCGATTGTGCTTGTCAATGTTTTAAAAGGCGAAGGCGCAAGGCGAGGCGTCTTAACCCTTAAAAGGGGAGGTTTAAGCTTTAAGGCGTTGGAGCATAAGCCTTTTAAGAATTTATTTTTAAGATTAAAAAATTATAAATAAATTATATATTTTTTAAAAATAAAGAAAAATTAAGAAAATCACAAATATAATGTAAGAAATAAAAATTGTTTATACTTTGCAAACTACTTGTCGGCTTGCTAACTTGAATACATGACATAAATCATGACAAGAGATAGCTATACTATTACATAGTTCAAACTATTTTCATGATCTAAGATACAGCTCTCTGTTATTTGGGAATGACTGAGGTTCAAAAGTTCTATAAATCAACTCATATTATGAGATTCCTTTTATACAAACATGTAGTTAAAAAATTTTAACCAATTTTTTACTTGAGAATCACACACCCAATATGCGTAAGCCTCAACTAAAAAGGTGTTCCTTTTGTAAAAATGCATTAGCCTTTTGGAATTTAGTATTTTAGATTGAGCCTCAAGGCATTTTAGGCATGTTGTGCCTTGAGGTGAGCCTTAAGGCGGGCCTGGATTGAGCCTTTTAAAACACTGGTGCTTGTGGTAAATGTAAGGTATTGACAACATGGATGATTGCCCCCATGACGTTTCTAGATAGGTGCTTATGAGATTGGCAGTGCTTGTAGTATCTGTGGTTGGCAACTGCCAAGTTAGAGGTGGTCACAGTGCAACAAAAGCGCTGTGAGAAAAGGTAAAAATATTTGCTGTCTAAATATATTTCTCTTTGGCTCTTAAAAGATATGAAGGCCAAATTATTGTTACATGAAGTAAGAGTAGGAGCAAGAGCAGGAGGATGTGCAGGGTAGCAAGGAGATGTAAGGGAATCGAAGGCTATAAGTGTTTAGGAAATAGGAAGCATATATATAAATTACATACAATATTGAAAAAGAATAAGAATAAATTAAAACTAAGGTATAACAGTTTTATATATGAATAACTCTAAATGAACAGAATTACATAAAAAATAGTTCTTTTCACACAGTAACACCTAAAGAAGTAGCAATTTTGATTGCATTCCCATTTTATTTAATGCAAAATACCAACTCTTAAACCTAGGGATACTTACCATATGTATTGGAGCTTGGAGTGCAGACCCTGCATTTAGATTTGTGTGGATTTGAACAAAACATTTTACAAATTTATATAGAGCTATATCCAAATACATGCAAATCATAAATCCAAGGCCTAAAATCCATGCTACCAAGCACAAGTGCACAACTTTAAAGGATTTTGAGGTTTATAGTCACAAGACTGAGGTTCTGCATAGAAAGCGTTGCATCAAGGTTCTGAAGGGGGAGCATCACCTGTCACCTAGTATAGAATGTAGTTCCTAGAACTACAATTCGCAATTCGATTAATACGATTTGTATCAATTCCAAATCAAAATGATTTGAATCTTACTAATGAATCTAAAAACAACAGAATCTTTTTAGAGTCTATCGATTCACCTCGCAAATCTAAGAAATCAATCTGAATCCATCAATTCACACAATTCTAGACCTATCATATCTTGACTGACCTGACTAGTTTAAAACCCACAAAACAGCATTTTTTAAAAAATACTGTTTTTATTTTTGCACATTTTTACACAATTATCTTCCAATCCTTGCCTGCATCAGTTTTGTGCTAAAGAAGAGGAGAAAAATAGAATTATAGGTCTTATGTCGCCTTCACAAAAGCATTCTTCACCCTTGGAGTAGTATAGTGCTCTGCCATTGAGAAGAAAGGGTAGAGCACTCGTCGGCTTAGGTGGTACTCATGCTCCATTGTGTTAAGATTCAAAAGTTTTTTTTTTTAGTAGTTCAATTATTATCATTGTTTAAAGTTAACTATTTTTTCTTTCTAATTTGAGAAAGAATATGCATCAAATATTATTTTTTTGAATTGTTGATAAACACCAAAAGTTCAGTTTTTTTTTTTGTTATTTTTTTGTGATATCTTCCCTTAAACAGCATAAAAAGTTCCATTTTTATTTATATTTCTTGAATCATTCCTCACTTTTCATTTGTTTAGGGAAACCATGCACATGAAATATGATTTTTTTTATTGCCAAAGTTTAAATACATCTCACTATTTTGCTTGTTGTTTGTATATCCATATGCATGTCATTTATAATTTGATTTTGGTAATTTAATCCGAATCATATGATTTGATTCGTTTAACGATTCCCAATTCCCAAAATTGGAATTTTGATTCATGATTTGAATCTCAATTTCGCTTATGTAGGTATAGGAGGATTAAAAAGACTTGAATTGAAAAATCAATGCTGTTAAGAATTTTCTAGTCAAGAGTTCGCATAAATGTGTTTGATTGGACACACAAGAAGTTGCAAGGTTAAGATGGAATTCTGAAACAAGGTCATGGAAAAAGTGCCAACAAAAGAGCCTCAATAAATACAATGAGCAGGTATGACTCATCAGCATCAGAAATACAGACAAGAATGTTGAAATACAAGCTTCCTTGTTGCACAAAGATTGGATCATCTGACAAACAAATGTGGCTGTAAACAACAAAGAGGTGCAACTGGAAACAAATTCTAGCAGACATTACCTTGAGCTGATTTGTAGATAAAAAAGCACGAATTCCATGTAATGGAGCTCCAACTGGGAACCGAAAATCAAGTTCTGCACTGAGAAATCAACTTTATACACAACACATTCTTAAAGAGAGTAACAATAATATTACTGTTTTAAAAAAGGATAGCTCCTGCCAAAACCAAAATACTTTCAAGAATGTAGAATTAACAAAAAATTATAAAACAGAAATAGAAGACAAAACATGATTAAGTACTATCAAACATTTCGCCATACCACCAATTTCACCCCCTCTGTTTACAAAAGTGTGTGTATGATCCTTCACAAGTAGATTTTTATCTGCACCCACCTAGTTTCCAATAAAAAACATAGCAGCTCAATATGATGAAGACAAACAAGCAATATAAATTTTGACGTATAATTAAAATTTTAAGAAACATCAAAAGCTTAATATCAGCTTCTATAGCTAAGCAGATGGAGGAACTGCAGAGCAGAGAACCAGCAGCATATGAACCATATAAAAAAAGGTCACAACTTCTTTTCATACAAACAGAATACAGTTAGTTACCAGGGAATAAAACAGAAAACCATATGATACTATGAAGTCCCAGCTTGGGATTTTATAACGAACATCACTATGTCTATGCCATATAAAAAACATTAGCCATGCAAAATAGGTAAGCATCTATACCTATGAACTAATATTTAGCATAATCACAATTACTCAATGCATTTTTTTTCCAAAACTATGTCAAAGTTAAGAAATAAAATCAGTTTGACGGGCAACCATAAACTTTTTTTTTCTTTATTTTCCTTCAATATAATTTATGGAACCACTAAGAGGGTGAGCCTTGGCCCAATGGAAAGGATGTAATACCCAAATCTAACACAGGTTCAAGTAACAGAAACAGCCTGTCCAAAGGTGGAGGTCAGGATGTGTACATTCCGTCCTTAAACCTTGATATGGCAGGGAAGCCATGTGCACTGAATTTCTGTTTTATGGGGCCACTGTGTAAAACAAGTAGTTCAATGAATCTTCTATTTCTGAGCTCTACTCAACCAGCCCAGGAAGTAAGAAAGGACTACCCAAGGGACTTCCTTGTCCTTGTCCAAAATAAAGGCATTAAATGAACCTAACCAAACAAGAATCCACATTCTTCTCTATGAACCCAAATGCATTTCAACAGTTCCCTAGTCTGATAGTCGATAAATGCAAGGCAGTGTTAGCCTGGTAGGTAAGCTAAGATACTAATTAACTGTACATGAATGGCACATTTAACTAGTAAAAGAACAGAACATAGATTCATGGACATTTCAACCTACTAAATCATTTAAACATGAAAAATATGCTCTGATTCTAAATAACAATGTTATTTTACAAAGTTCACTGACTATTTCAATATTATGTGCATGTAAAACAGCCACAACCTCACAGCAAGGTCTCCTGCTTGCTTGGTATCATTGGCAGGTATGAAAGTCACTAAAGTCAAAAGCTACACATTGCTCATGTATATCCCAATGCAATCGAAATATGAAACATAGATCATGCAAGATGAGGCACTATATAACTTGTTTGTATGACTTTAGATTTCAAGTGAAAGATTATTGATCATATTTTCTTCCACATATCATTTATTTGTTGGTGGCATGCATATTGTATAATTAGTGCATTTTTGGCATGCAATTGATAAATAAAACTATCAATATGCCTACAACCAAGCACATTAGCTTCACCTTTTTCATCAAGCGGAAAAGATTATTGTAGCAACCAAAAAAAACATGCAGCCCCATTTCGATGTGGTTTCCAGATTTATCAACAAATGAACCCACTTTCCCACCAATGAAAGACTTTGAATCATATATATCCACCTGAATGAACAAAAGCATTTAAATCAACAATCTACATTCTACACGGTCAAGGTATTAGAATGTTACCGGAAGGCAAACACAGTTGCCATTTTAGTTAAAGCTTGATTGTGAGAATTGAGAACTAGAATTACTATAAAACAGTAAGCCAAACCTCATGGCCTTGATCCAAAAGCTCCACTGCAGTTGACATGCCTGCGAGCCCAGCTCCAATAATCGCAACTTTTAGTTTGGGTCCTCTATAATGTTCAGGTTCTGGCGGAAACAACCCCTTCGGAGCTGGCAGATAAATTATTTAGAGTGCAGTGGCCCAAACTACTAAACTAGAACACGTCAAAAATAATTTATCTTCTAATAGGGGAAAAAAAAACAGCAATGTTTTCTTTCACTACTGCCTGGTCAAACATGATTCCATAACTAATTTACCAAGACGCTATATAATTATAAAATTTTCTGGAGAACAAGAGTTAAAAATATTAAAATAAGCTCTTCTTCAATCCCTTCTCCAAGCTCCAGTTCAAACTATGTGCGTCATTTCATACAGAACCATCTTATTAAATCATATTACTTACCCAAAAGAAACAAAAATTCAACTCAATTGAATATGTTTGGCCAAGTTGTTTTGTATTTTTAATTTTTTTACGAACTAACAATAGAGAATATAATCCTCAAATATTGCTAATTTTCTAGTTTCTTTTTTCCCACCATTTCCCCGGCTACCGAGAACTAGGAAAACTACAAGCTTCCTTACAGCTGTAAGCTTTCCCAAATTCAGCAAAATGATACCGAATCACAGAAAAGCATACCAACCATCAGGTGCCACGCCCCTACTAACACAAACACACACAGACGCAGAGAAAGAGAACAATACAATTTTGCTAGGAAGTTTCGCAAAAAAATGAGAAATCCCAATTCCAAAAAGTTTCACGCGAGACGAGCTTCTCAAGTCAATTAAAATTCAATTGAAATTGCCTAAATTCATTGTATCAAATCAACAAACGCCCAATAAGTACCCAAACCACCCACAAAAGCACAAGATGCAAGCTACACAGGAATCAAAACCAACATAAAAATCAGTACTCGCAAGCGTAACAACTCAACTCGAAAGCGAAAATTATACCATTGACGCTCATATCAGAAACATTAGCATCCAAAGACGACCGAACACCAAATCTCCGAGGCTTCAGCTGAGAAATTGGATGCCGACCAGAAAGCAAGATTCCGGCTGTGTCCTGGGGGAAGCTGCTCCAGCTTCCGACAGCCGGAAAACAAACAGACGACGCCATAAATGGAATTTTAAAAAAGGAAAGGTCTAGAAAGAGTAAAAGAATTGAGAGAGAAAAGAAGTGTTTTTTGCAATAATCTTCTGAAAACAAAAGTGTTTATTTTGTTTGGGGAATAATTGTCTGTTGGCATCAACAGAGAGAGAGAGAGAGAAGAAGAAGAAGAAGAAGAAGGAGGAGGAGGAGGAGGAGGAGGAGGAGCGGGGGTTAGAGATGATATCTCACTGGAAAAGTGTTTTTGAACTATTTTCTTAAGTGCTTTTCTAATATTTGGGGGAAGTTATTGCGGTTGGATGGGATGAATGTTAATATGGAAAGTGCTGCTGCCACTAATTATAATGGCCACTAAGACCTGGGGACTGAAATTCACCCAAGCCTACTTACGAAAAGTTTAAGGCCCCCAGAGTACTTGTCCGCATGAATGGCAATGGCTTCCATATTTATATTATAGAAGTTAAAAAAGGGGCTTCTTTAATAACGCAATGATACTTTCAACCATTATGTTGTAATTTTGTTGATTAGAGAAAAGGTCTACAAGCTATGAATTTAGAATTGTAAGAGAATTGTAAGTTTGTCTCAAAAGAGGTTTCGGCATTATAGGTAGTCTACTTTCATAGTCATGTTATGACTTGAGAGGAAAATCACTGTTACAAAAGGTTGTGCTTGAAAAGCGATAATTTCATCTTTATTCATGGTATTAATATAAGATTGCATCATGCATCTAGGTGGTCATGTGTGCAACTTTGGATTATGGCTCAATATTGTTAATCTCATTTGACCGATGATGGTCTTTAGATCGATTTATGCATCTGGATGGTCATCTGTGCGAATCGAGATTGTAGCAAGTATGATTTTCATAGTCTCTCATCTTATTAGTTCAAATTGTCACTTTTTGAGAATGACTAGATTGTATGATGATTTGATGAGGAGATATGTTCTTGTCTAATTCATATTCACTTATCCTCATTTGCTAGGTTGTTGGGTTGTCTAATTTACACAGAAATAATAAAAATAATAATTCCAGGTACTATATGTGTTTTGTCTCTAGACTTCATCAGCAATAGCAGCATGGATAAGGTTCTCTATTTGTTTCTAGGCACCCAAATCTCTTTTGAATTGCTTGTTTGTTGGTATGCGAATTTCTGCTCCATCTAATCATATGTATCCTCATATTCACAAGCCCTACAAGAGTCATTAGTGCAAAAGGCACAATGACATAGTCTTTATGTTGTGTGCCACTTTGTATTGAATAATTAGGGTTGGGTGCTTCATTTGCACTTATCTTGATGATTTGGTAAAATTAGTGGATTTGATTTGTTATTAATGAGGTACCATGTGTTGTTATGTAGAAATTATGATAGATTTATTCCCGAGGACTTTCGAAAATTGATATATATTTATTGTACTCTTTTTGTAATTGACTATGAATGCAAATTTCATTGCATCTATATCTTATTATCTGTAAATTTTTTTTGTTGCAATTCATATATTTGTAAAGAGGAGGGAGGGGGGGGGGGGATGGGATTTATGGTAGATGGACTAGAAAAAATGCTTCAAGTCTCGACCTTGAATTTCAAGATATATTATTTGTTAGTCGTCAAAGAGATTTCAAGATACATTATTAATTGGTATAATTATTTTTGCATTTCTTAAGTATCCAAAAAGACCCATATTCCATTTGTTCTCCAGCCTGAAATATTGGATTATTTTAAGTTTTTTTAAAATTAAAAATAAATTAGAGTATTCCTTTTGTTGTAAATCAAGGAGGGCAAAAAGGGTATTTTATCATCATATACTAAAAGTGCCATTAAAAGCAAAATTGGCATAGGGGCAAAATGGTCTAAAAGTAATTAGGTGTGTTAGGAAGCAATGAATATTTTAGAAAACATTTAAGTGAATGGTGTTCTTATTTTCAAATTATCTATTTAATCAAATATTAGTTGGATTTACATTCATTTTTTTTTATTACATAGGAACTTCAGCCACCAACAAACTCTTCGGACCCCTGGTGCATCACCAAACCTACGGATCAGCGTCCTCCCCCTAGGCCTCGCTGATCAGGTAAAGTCCGGAATGCAGACACGGCTTCCGTGCATCAGTTGGACGTTCGGCCAACCTGACTCCCGAGACACATCTCCATTACTATCCACGGTCCCCGCTAGCTCACAAAAAACTCTCACCATCCACAGTCTCTACTGGTTCACAGAGTAAATTCTCACCATCCACAAGTACCGCTGGTTCCGTGAGTGCATCTACCTGGAATTAAACCTCCGATACTCCTTCTTACGTGCTGATATCTTTCTACCGCGCCATACCCGTGGGGGCTTGGATTTACATTCTTTGTACATGGAAAAGTTAATGAGTGAGAGAGAGAGAGAGAGAGAGAGAGAGAGGATGAGATTATCAATAAAGCAATTTATACATTTCCACTATAGTTATATTTGTCCTCCATATGAAAATGTTGGACCACGACGATAGCAGGTTTTTTTTTTTTTTTTATTCTCATTGAACTCTCTCTTTCAAGTCATTTACAAGTTCAGAACTCAACTAGAAAGAAGTAAATTTTTCTCTTTGTTTTGAAAAAAAAATAATAATAATGATATTACACCCAACTCCTTATTTTCCCAAGTGTTAACATGTTACCAAATTAGTTATCAATTTTCATAAATTAATAAGTTAAATCTTTTGGATCTTAATTCATAGAAAGTAACAATTTAATTTGCAATCGTCCCCCAAAGGGTGGCTCGCGCAATAAATTCAAAGCTAACGCTTTATATCCTAATGGATTAGTCGAGCGTCGAAAGGATTTTAGACACCATTGTTTCAAAAAATAAAATAAAAAAATAATTTACAATCATAGTTAGATTCAGCAATATAATTACACATGTGAAGATATCACGCATCTTACTGGTTCATTTATACTCAACTAAACTAATCCTTAATTTCCTTTGTAATTGCTAAATTACCTCTTAATTTATTATCTTTACATATTTTTATAATTTTCCTATCAAATCTATGATATTTCTCCCTTCACAGAAATTGGCACTATCATTCGATTCCGAAAATAGTGATTTAAGTATCAATAACAATTAGATAATTAAAACTGAATTTCATTTATCATTTTATCTGTAATTTTTAGATTTGTCAACACTCTTGATACTCATCGTGATTCTTGAAATAATGTTTCCCTTGAATCTTTTTGGAAAGGATGTTGAGGAAATGAGGAAAAATCCGATCGAGCTATTAATATGGATGGTCGTTCAAAAATTCCCTTTTGAAAGCATTTAAAAGTATTTTTATTGGAAAATTTTAGATTTTAGATTTAAATTTGTTCAACTTAAACAATAAATTAGATAGACAACACATTAGCAACAAAGCCAAATCAACTTAAGTGACATAACTCAATTCAAGAAATTGTTAAAATTTGTTTGGTAGGCAAATATATATATATATATATATATATATATATATATATTTATATATTTATATATATATAATGGAATATAATTCATCTTTATAATTTGAGATATTGTCATATAATTTTTCATTCTATTTTACTCTCATTTCATTCAATTTCAGTGTACTAAATCTTAGGTTTATTATGAATAGAGTTAGCTCACAGTTATCCTTGCCAGCTCATTGATCAGTTTTATCAATAGTTTAGTTATCGAGTTGTTAGTTTAGTTATTGAATTATTAAGGTTTCTGTTATTGATCAAATTATTGATTTGTTAAGTTTTCTGTTATTGATCAGTTCAATATCAGTTGAGCAGCTCATTGTATAGTTGTATATATAAACCTGTTGTAAGCTACTATTTATGAAATGAAGTTAAAACACTTTTATAAATTTGCTTCTCACACATCAACCCATTGACTGTAAATGGGTGTATCGAGTTAAATATCGTTCAGATGGTTCAATTGAACATTATAAAGCCTGTTTAGTAGCTAAAGGGTATACTCAACATGAAGGTCAAGATTACATTAAAACTTTTTCACCGGTTGCTAAGCTTGTTAGTGTTCGGTGTTCACTTGCTGTTGCTGCCTCCCGGAATCTCTTTGTTCACCAGTTTGATGTGAATAATGCTTTTCTTCATGGTGATTTGTCTGAGGAAGTGTATATGAAGCTTCCTCCCAATTTTGCAGCTTAGAGGGCGAATATGGTTTGTAGATTGAATAAAAGCTTGCATGGTTTAAAGCCAGCTTCACGTCAATGGTTTTCCAAACATCAATACTTTTCTCTTATGGATTCACTCAATCCATAAGATTAAGGATTTTGGTTCCTTACGTTATTTCTTGGGTTTGGAGGTAGCTCATTCTTCAAAGGGTATTTCTCTTTGCCAGCAAAAAGATGTCCTAGACATTCTACAAGATTCAAGTCTTTTAGAATGTAAGCTAGTTGCTTTTCCAATGGTGCAGAATCTCAAACTTACCAATGAAGATGGTGAGTTACTTGCTAATCCATTACCTTATAGAATGCTGGTTTGTCGCCTACTATATCTTACTATCACTCAGCCTGATCTGACCTACAATGTTCAAATTCTAAGCCAGTTTATGGCCAATACACGTACTCCTCATCTCCAAGCTGCTAAATGTGTATTTACACTATCTCAAATCCAGTCCTAGCCAAGGATTATTCTTTTTTAGTAGCTCAAGTCTTCAACTTAGTGCTTTCACTGACTCGAATTGGGCCAGCTACTCTACAACTCGAAGATTTCTTACTGGTTTGTATGTCTTTCTTGGTTCATCTCTCATTTCCTGATGTTCTAAAAGGCAAACAACATTATCTAGATCCTCTGTTGAAGCCAAATATAGGACTATGACATCTACCACATATGAGCTGGTTTGGCTAGTATCTTTACTTAAGGATCTCCATGTTTCTCATCCGCAATCTGTAGCTTTATACTATAATAACCAAACTGTCATGAACATTGCATCAAATCGAATTTTTCACAAACAAACCAAACATATTGAAATAGACTGCCATTTGGTTCGAGATCATGTTCAATCTAGTTTTCTTCATTTGCTTTATATGTCTTCGCGTCATCAACTGGCAGACTTCTTTACCAAAACTTTGGGTTCTAATGCATTCTATTATTTACTTGCCAAGTTGAGCATGATTAACATACACTGTCCAACTTAAGGGGGCGTATTATGAATAGCAGCAGCTAACAGTTATCCTTGCCAGCTCATTGATCAGTTTTATTAATAGTTTAGTTTTTAAGTTGTTAAGTTTTCTGTTATTGATCAAGTTATTGAATTGTTAAGTTTTCTATTATTGATAAGTTCAATATCAGTTAAGCAGCTCATTATACAGTTGTATATATAAACCTTAAACCTATTGTAAGCTACTGTTTATGAAGTGAAGCTAAAACACTTTCATAAATTTGATAGGGTTAGACCCAATAAGCAAACAAAGAGGAAACAAAACATACAACAACTTCCCCAAGAAGAAGAAGATAACTCCATCCTGCAAAATCCCATGAAGCTTGTAACTTACTGGAATTCTCCCCTGCTCAAAGAAGATTATGTTCCTCTAAAAATCTTCAATTCTTCCAAGTTCCCACAATATGAGCTTAATATCTCTTGAAATCAATTCTTCATCGTTGCTTTCGAATGGAAAACATTTCTAAAAACGCTCTCAATCTTGTTGCCTTCTACCCAAGGAATGACCTTTTGCTAGCCTTGGCTCTGCATATAACTCCCAAAGTGCAAGCATTTCAAACCATCCTTCAAATTAGTCCTTGGACAGGCAGTGCAAGAGAGTAAAGAGATTGTTCAACCATTTAAATTCTTCCAAAAAGATGTTGGTGATGCACACTTCTCTCAAAAATTATTTCTATGTAAAACGGGGAAAGATCCAGTTTACTTAAGGATCTTCATGCTTCTCATTCGCAATTTGTAACTTTATACTATGACAACCAAGTTGCTATGAACATTGCATCAAATCCAATTTTTTTACAAACAAACCAAACATATTGAAATAAACTGCCATTTGGTTCAAGATCATGTTCAATCTGATTTTCTTCATTTGCTTTATGTGCCTTCGCGTCATCAACTTGCAGACTTCTTTACCAAAACTTTGGGTCCAGATGCCTTCTATTATTTTCTTGCCAAGTTAAGCATGATTAACATACACCATCCAACTTAAGGGGACGTATTATGAATAGCAATAGCTCACAATTATCCTTGCCAACTTATTCATCAATTTTATTTAATAGTTTAGTTATTGAGTTGTTAAGTTTTCTATTATTGGTCAAGTTATTGAATTTTTAAATTTTCTATTATTCATCAGTTCAATATTAGTTGAGCACCTCATTGTACAATTGTATATATAAACCTCAAACCTGTTGTAAGCTACTGTTTATGAAATGAAGCTGAAACACTTTCATAAATTTGATAGGGTTAGACCCAACAAGCAAACAAAGAGGAAACAAAACATACAACAAATTCCCCAAGAAGAAGAAGATAACTCCATCCTGCAAAATCCCATGAAGCCCGTAACTTACTGGAATTCTCCCCTGCTCAAAGAAGATTCTGTTAGTCCAGAAATCTTCAATGCTTCCAAGTTCCTGCAATATGAGCTTAATATCTCTTGAAATCAATTCTTAATCAGCTGCTTTCGAATGGAAAACATTTCTAAAAACGCACACAATCTTGTTGCCTTCTGCCCAAAGAATGACCTTTTGCCAGCCCTAGCTCTGCATGTAACTCCCAAAGTGCAAGCATTTCAAACCATCCTTCATTTTAGTCCTTGGACAGGCAGTGCAAGAGAGGAGAGATTGTTCAACCATTTAAATTCTTCCAAAAAGATGCTGGTGATGCACACTTATCTAAGAAATTATTTCTATGTAAAACGGGGAAAGATCTGGTAAAGCATACAAATCTTCTAAAAAATTTTAAAATACAAGTCCAAATAAGTTTCATTCTTCTCATAAATTTCCCTCTAACATACCCAAGACAATATGTTACATCATAGTTTCAAGCATACTCTTTTCTTTCCTTTCTTTCATTTTTCTATGAACAATCTTATAATGCAACTATACATGCAATTTCTAGACGAGGCTTCTTCTGCTTCAACATAACTATTACTCAACAAAGATAGGAATGATAAGCTGCTTTGGTTTCTACCAAGGGTGCTGCTGCTTCTTATATATGAAAGGAACCATCAAAGCATCAAATCGTTTGGTTAAATAGCTCATATAACGGCACAGACTATAACCAAGAGGACTAGAAGTGCAGCCGCTCCCAAAGTCAAAAGAATAACCCAACAAGTTGTCAAAAGGCAGCTTTTTGGCATAAACGAACTGGATAATTTTAACTGTGCATCAACAGAAATAGGAAAATGAATATATGAAAAGAAAATGTAAGAAATATAATATATATATATATATATGCCATTTTTTTGGTAATTGGTATACACAAATTCAGAATACCTGCACTTGACTTTGGGTTGAATTGTCCAGCTGTCATTAAACACAGAAAATATCCATCATGGGAAGTGTCAGAAGCGCAATTTTGACAGTTTCAAGAACAGTTTGTTTAATGGTTATGTTAACTTACAACAAGAGGTTCCAGCAGCTCTGGGTCTCCTTTAAAGGATGTGGTCTTCAAATGGTCTGTTTTAACAAAACAAATGTCATGAACTTAATTGTGGAGGAAAAAAATACTAACAAATCTAAGATAGTTATCTTCTCTTTGAAGGCAACAGCAATTCTCATATTGGGATTTATAAATGTTGGGGATGCAAGTTACACATGGTGTGTTTTTTTATCTATGGAATAAGAACAAAGAATTTTAGTACATCACACAAAAAACATACGGAAAATCAAGCAATTTGCTTGCAGTTTAGAAACCTATATATATCTAGGCCATTACTTTCAGGACCATGGCAGTTCTAAATTCAAATGGTAGTCAGCTACAACTCTTCTTTCCCCAACAAATTTGATAAAGAGTTTCAGGGGAACCGGGATCTGAATTTTACTTGCACATTCTTCCAAGATATACATCAATGCAGGTGGTTAAGGTTTTCCTAGACATTTTGGTTTTGGTCAATGCCCACTGATTCAATAACTCATATAAATGAATTAGCAGGCAGCATAAACTTAACAGGAAATAAAATCTGATAGCAAGGATGGAGACTTGGCCATCCATGGGGACTCGTACAAACTTCACGACTCCTAGCTCTTTGACATAGCCTAAAAAGAAGACTGTTGTGCACTGGTTTGACAATCTCACAATCTGAAGTTTCAGGTAATCATATTTAAATTAAAAGGATGCCACACATTTGCAACAGGGATCAAAATTTCTTGCACAAAAGATCCATCTGTCTAGAAAAAAATATTTGGGTTCACATGCGTAAAAAATGGAGTAGATTCAATTAAGCCGTTCCACTCAAATTATAAGCATTGTGATGTAGGACAAGTAAGACCTTGGGAAGATCCTTACTGGAAAATAATTAAGAAGAGTTGGGTTAAGGAATTGGGGTTACGTCAGTAGTTTATTATGTGCATTTAGTATTAATTAGTATAGGATTATGGGTATTTGAAAGTTGTTTGTAATATTTGTGTAAAGTAGGGTATATTTGTAATGTGAAGTAGCTTCAAGCATTTGTGTAATTTCATGTAAAGAGGCTCTCTTATAAATAGCATGTGAAAGACATGTTGCAGGCAGTTGATGAATTTGAATTCAAATTGAATGTGAGTTTTCCCCTTGTATATCTCTCCTCCTCCTCCTTTCTTCCACTCTTTCTATTTCTTCCAAATTCTCCCATGGCTGCAGAGCCTTGATGCTGCCCCTGCATCATTTGAAGGACAAGATGGGGGAATTGAAATAAAAGAAAGGGATCACAGTTGGGCTCTGATACCAAATGATGCAGGGGCAGCATCAAGGTTTTACAGCCATGGGAGAATTTAGAAGAACTGGATGAGATGAAGAAAGGAGAAGGGAGGGGAGAGATACCATGGGAAAACTCACATTCAACTTCAATTCAAATTCATCAACTGCCAACAACATGGCTTTCACACACTATTTATAAGAAAGCCTCTTTACATGAAATTACACATAAATCCTTAAAACTACATTACATTAGAAATATACTCCTACTTTACACAAATATTACAAAGAACCCTCAAATACACATAATCTTATACTAATTAATATTAAACACACGTAATAAACTACTAACTTAACCCCATAATTCCTTAACCCAACTCCTCTTACTTATTTTGCAGCAAGGATCTTCCCAAGGTCTTACTTCTTCTTCTAGATCACATTGGGGTTTGGGTTAGGCTTTAGAAACAACTAATCCAAAACCAATGGCATAAGATTGGCAGTTGAGTTCCATGCAATAGTTCTGGACCTGAATCAAATCCTCCCATTGCATACTGCAAGTTTTTCCTCTCTGTTAGGCTCATACTCTATCGGATGTTGAAGTTATACCTTGGTTGCTGCTATTGACAGCTTTGGATTTTTCTTTAGTGTCTTCAGTAGGAAAGCTTGCTGGCCTGTATGGAAGTACAGGTGCATATTAAAGTTCACAAAGCCACATAGATCACCCCATCAGACAAGATGAACTGACTAGATAAAGGTTGCAGGAGAAAAATTAGATTGGCTCTACCACATGTTTGACATATTAGCAAAACCTAAACGACTGCTGTGAAGGATTCTGCAAGGAAGCTACCAATAAAGAGATAGCAACAATACAATAATTTATCATGTCTAACAAACTTCAAGCACACGGACACACAGAGCCACTCTATGAGCTCCAAGATATACAACACCAAATTACCACACAAACATATAACCCACCACTAGTCCAAATCAGCTGTGCTTTTGGCTTTATGTAACTCTGCTTGTGAGACAGTTAACAGCATCACATAGGCATGTGCACACGTCACATGTTTTCCAAAGTCTAGCAATGATCTACTGTGAGATCTTGAACAAAGAAATGAGGGCTCATGTCATTTGACTGACTATCATAATTTTCCATGAAATGAATATAAGCAGCAAGGATAAGCTAGCCTATTTCACTCAACAAATTAAATCTCCCAGAACAGGCATGAGTTTGGTTGTTCAAACAATGTTTTTAAAAATCAAAGATTTTGCTTGTACTTACCACCCATATGTGCATTCATCCTTCATCTCTTGGTTCCACCAAAATCGCTGAATTATACCCAAACTTCAATTTTCCCTATATACAATTATCGATGGTGAGATCTTTTCTTGATTGAAATGGAAGTTGTTCCATACTCCTCAGCGGTTGGAAGTTTGATGTATGCAATGATTTGCACTAGACCAGATATTGCTTACGCAGTGGGCATTGTAAGCAGATTTCTTGACAATCCAGGGAAAATTCTGCACACAAGGGGGAGCTACAGTGTGAGAATTTCTCTTAGCACTATTAGGGGTGTATTTGTGAGGTATTCCATACCTTAAAGAGTAATGTAAAATTGAGGGTAACTTTTTTGGGTTTGGGATTTATCACGAAATTCCTCGTACCTCTCTTGTTTGTTGTGTCTCAAATTTTGGGCAAAAATTTGGGACTGTTATTTTTTGTAAGCCCCTTTATTATAGTGGAATTTTTGCTCCGTGCACCTGTGGTTTTTACCTTCTCATTGAAGGGTTTTTCACACAAAATTTTGGTGTCCTTATTTACTACTTATTTACCCATTTTATTTACTTTTTTGAAGTTATCTAATTTACCTAGTGGAACTATGCGGCCCAACAAATGGTATCAGAGCCGGAGTAGTGGTTTACTATTCACGGGTATTATTCACGTGTGATACTATTCATGTGAGTTACTATTCACGGTAATTTTTAGAAATGACAGCAGTAAAATATGACGTGGAGAAATTCACCGGCGATGATAATTTCTCTATATGTCAAAGGCGGATGAAGGACATGCTCATCCAGCAAGGCGTAAAAAAGGCACTAGACGGTGAAAAAAAGAAACCAAAATCCATGTCAGATGATGACTGGTCAGCTAAGGACGAGAAAGCTGCAAGTGCAATCCAACTGCACCTATCAAATGAAGTCTTCAACAATGTAAAAGATGTGGAAAGTGCCAGCAAAATTTGGACTAGATTGGAGGGATTGTACATGTCAAAAAACATGACAAATAAACTGTACATGAAGAAGCAGTTGTATGCGCTCCAGATGAGCGAAGGTACAAATTTTTTGTCACATTTGAATGTTTTTAATGGTTTAATTGCGCAGCTAGGAAACCTCGGTGTTAAAGTTGACGAGGAAGATAAAGTTGTGCTATTACTAAACTCCTTGCCATCTTCTAACGATAATTTGGCCACAACAATTTTACATAGATGAGATACCATCAAGTTGGAAGATGTGACATTTGCGCTTTTGTTGAACATGAGAATGAAAAAGCCAGATAGTCACGGACAAGCTCTCGTCATAGAGGATAGATGAAGGAGCAAAAATAGGAGTTCCAATAATCGCGACAAGTCCACAGGTCGCAACAAGTCCAAATCATACAGATCTAAGTCCAAAAGAAAAATCAAATGTTACAACTTTGGCCAGTTGGGTCACATAAAGCGGTATTGCCATAACCCAAAGAAAGAACAAGGAGAAAGTAGCAACCAAAAGGAGGACAATGACAAAAATACCACTGCTGCAACAAAACATGAGGAAATAGTGGTGCTCTCCTCCATAGAAAAGGAGGAGTGTTTGCAAGTGGCAAGCCCAAAAACAGAGTGGGTAGTTGACACAACGACATCCTATCATGCCACTCCTACAAAAGAATTCTTCAGCGCTTACAAATCTAGAGACTTTGGCACGGTGAAAATGGGCAATGCCAGCTACTCAAAGATCATAGGGATCGGTGACATCTGCATAAAGATAAATGTCGGTTGCACATTGACCCTGAAGGAGGTACGCCATGTTCCTGATTTAAGAATGAATTTAATTTCAGGAATTGCCTTAGATTGAAAAGGCTATGAAAGTCACTTCGGCGATCGGAAGTGGAAACTTACCAAGGGACTATTAATAATTGCAAAAGGAAAGGCTTGTTGCACACTATACAAAACAAATGTTGAGGTGTGTAAGTGGGGATTGAATGCGGCCGAGGATAACGCCTCACCAAACCTGTGGCACAGGAGGTTAGCCCATATTAGCAAGAAAGGGTTACAGATTCTGGCAAAGAAATCACTGATTCCATCTATTGAAGGTAAAACCATAAATCTTTGTGATTATTGTTTGTATGGCAAACAACATAGAGTTTCACCTCAAAAGTCTTCTGATAAAAGGGCTAATACATTGGATATGGTATATTCTAATGTTTGTGGTCCCCTTGAGACGGAGACTTTGGGAGGTAACAAATATTTTGTTACATTTATTGATTGTTTCACGAAAATTATGGGTTTATTTTATAAAAACAAAAGACCAGGTGTTCCAAATTTTCCAAAAATTCCATGCCATGGTGGAAAGAGAAATAGGTAGAAAGCTTAACTGCCTCCAAACAAACAATGGAGGGGAGTACACTTCAAAAGAATTGGAGAATTACTGTTCACACCATGGAATTGGCATGAGAAGACAGTTCCTGGTAACCCACAACATAATGGTGTGGCTAAGAGAATGAATCGCACCATTGTCGAGAGGGTTAGATGCATGCTCTGAACTGCCTAAGTCATTTTGGGGTTGAAGCAATTCGCACAGCCTGCTATGTCATTAACAGAATTCCGTCGGCAACTTTGGAGTTTAGCATCCCAGAGAAAGGTTGGTTAGGCAAAGACATCTCGTATTCTCATATGAAGGTGTTCAGGTGTAAAACATTTATGCATGTACCCAATGAACAAAGGACCAAGCTTGATGATAAGACAGTGACATGCATATTCATCGGATATGGCAATGAAGAATTTGTCTATAGACTATGGGACCCAAAAAAGAAGAAGAGATGTGGTGTTCCATGAAACTGAGTTTGGAACACATAAAGATGCGTATAAAGATGATAGTGTAACCAACTATTTAACAAGTCCTTCTCTTCCTAATAATGTCACAAGTGAAGAAGATATGCAAAGAGAATGTGACAGTGACACATCAAAAGTAGGCAATGATAAGCAGGGGGACCAACCCACCCCTTTATAGATCGCTCAACCACAACCAAGGTGATCCAAAAGAGAAAGAAAACAATCAAAAAAATATCCTACTTCTGAGTATATCCTTATTACTGATAAGGGGAAACCAGATAATTTTCAGAAAATACTAACTCATCCTGATAAGAATTGTTGGTTACAGACCATAAAAGAAGAGATGAACTCTTTGCAGAAGAATGGCACGTATGAGTTAGTCAACCTCCTAAAGACAAAAAGGCATTGAAATGCAAATGAGTTTTCAAGCTCAAAAGGGATAACAATGGCAAGCTAGCGAAGCACAAAGCTCGGTTAGTGGTAAAATGCTTTGGACAAAAGAAAGGTATTGATTTTGATGAAATTTTCTCTCCCGTTGTTAAAATGACATCTATTCGAGCTATTCTCAGTTTAGCATCTAGCATGGACCTTGAGCTTGAGCAGTTAGATGTAAATACTGCATTCTTTCATGGTAATTTGGAGGAAGAAATTTATATGGAGCAGCTTGAAGGTGTTGAGGTACAAAGGAAACAACACATGGTATGTAAATTAAAAAAGAGTCTCTATGGATTAAAGCAGACGCCAAGGCAGTGGTACAAAAAACTTGACTCGTTCATGAATGATCATGGCTAAAAGAGAACTCTATCAGATCCATGTGTTTATTTTAACAGGTTCTCTGGTAACAACTTCATAATTTTATTGTTGTATGTTGATAATATGCTGATTATAGGACATGATGCTCAGTTGATTACAAAATTAAAGGGAGAGATGTCCAAAGAATTTGATATGAAAGATCTCGGATCAGTGCAACAAATTTTAGGGATGAAAATTGTTCATGATAGGAAGAAAAGAAAGTTATGGCTGTCACAAGAAATGTATGTTGAATGGTTGCTTAAGCAGTTTAACATAAAGGATGCTAAGTCAATTAGTACCCCTCTTGCTAGTCATATAAAGTTGAGCAAGAAGACGTGTCCTACTACTACAGAAGAAAGAAAAGAAATGGAAGTTGTTCCATACTCCTTCGCGGTTGTAAGTTTGATGCATGCAATGGTTTGCACCAGACCAGATATTGCTTACATAGTGGCCATTGTAAGCAGATTTCTTGACAATCCGGGGAAAAAACACTAGAAAGCAGTGAAGTGGATCCTGAAGTACTTAAAGGGAAATTCAAAATTGTGCTTATGTTTTGGAGGTTCTAATTCAATTTTTGAAAGCTTTACTGATTCTAATATGATAGGTGATCTTGATCATAGAAGATCCACGTCTAGATACTTGTTTACTTTTGTAGGGGGAGCTATCTCATAGTAATCCAGACTACAAAAGTGTGTCACTCTGTCTACGACAGAAGCAGATTATATTGCTGCCACAGAAACTAAAAAGGAGATGATATGGCTGAAAGAATTTCTCCAAGAATTGGAACTAAAACAAAGTGAATATGTTATTTATTGTGATAGCCAAAGTGCAACAGATCTAAGCAAGAACTCCATGTATCATTCAAGAACGAAGCACATTAATGTAAGGTATCATTGGATACGCGAAAAGGTGGAAGACAAATCTTTACAGATTAAGAAGATTTCCATTGACAGGAACCCCTTAGATATGATGACGAAAATAATACCTCGAGACAATTTTGAGTTATGCGTGGGTCTAGCTATTATGAGCTCCAGCTAGGAATCCACGTAAAGTTCTCCTTCAATTAATGGGCTTGGAGGGGGAGATTTGTTGGGGTCTAACCCATTATTGTTGGGCAAAACTTTTGTCAACAAAGGGTGCTGGTGGTTGGGAAATTATTCAACAAAGGAGGCACCTGATTGATCAACTATTCAACATAGATTGCTAGCTCATGGCCAACATGGTTAGGTGTGTGACTGCATGATTGGTCTCTCGGGCTAAATGTCTCTATAAATAGAGGCATTTTACTTAAGCCAAAAACACACCAAGAGAAGAAATATCAAGAGAGAGCAATAACACAAGGGGGAGCTACAGTGTGAGAATTTCTTTGAGCACTATTAGGGGTGTGTTTGTGAGAGGTGTTTCATACCTTGTGGGTGAAGTGTAAAAATTGTGAGGGTAACTTTTTGGTTTTGGGTTTGGGATTTATCCAAAAGTTCCTTGTACCTCTCTTGTTTGTTGGATGTCTCAAATTTTCGGTAAAAATTTGGTACTATTATTTTTGTAAGCCTCTTAATTATAATGGAGTTTTTTGCTCAATGCGCCCCGTGGTTTTTACGTTCTCATTGAAGGGTTTTCCAGGTAAAATTTTGGTATTCTTATTTACTGCTTATTTACTCATTTAATTTACCTTTCTGAAGTTACCTAATTTACCTAGTGGGTACTATGGAGCCCAACAAGTGATATCAGAGCCCACATAACCTGACTCTGATACCACTTGTTGGGAAAAACGAGTCCACGGCCTGGTTTCCCTCAATCGTGCGGAGATGCGTGGGGATGTGCAACAGAATGATGCACAATAAGTAGTACAAGAATGAACAATGAAACAATACAATAAACACACCAGATTTAATGTGGTTCGGTCAAGATGCCTACTCTACGGCTCCAATTCCAGAAGCAGTTTTTACAATCAATCTATCAAATTCTTACAATCAATCTTGTGAGAGTTACAAATTATTCAACTCTCTCACGAGCACTCAAACAATTGCAAATGAGAGGAACAATACTCTCTTCAACTCTCTTCTTTTCAATTCTATCTATTCGGTTAGTTCAATATCAAATGGAGGATGACTCCTTTTATAGGAGAGGAACAACTGCTCAATTTGAGTACTGAAAGACTTCAATGAAAGTCAAGAATGTTGGGCATGAAAGTTCCACCATCAGCAACCAAAGTAGATTCAACAATGGGGGGCATGGAAACCCCACCATCAACAACCAAAGTAGATTCAACAATGGTGGGCATGAAAGCTCCACCATCAACAGCTAAAGTGGATTCATTCTAATCCTTTATTCAGTGGCACACAAGATGCACATGGGTGGCTACAGCCTTTTTTCCTTCCTTCTTCTTTTCCCACTGCAGAGTCTTCCCACCAAATTTGACAAGAAAATGGGACTGGACTATGTTGGAATTGGTATAATCCCAAGAGGGGGGGTGAATTGGGTTTTAAAAATATTTCGGCTAATTTAAACATTTATACCGATTCACCACAGTTCATTTCTCATTCAGTATAATAGTGTGTGAAAAATGATGAAGCTATATATTCAAACATACACGTACGGCATATCTCATTTAACTCAAATGTGTGCATGCAAATAATTATAACAGTAAATAAACAAGCATACACATGGAAATTAAATAAAGAGAGAGAGACACGATATTTGTTATCGAGGTTCGGCTAAATCAGCCTACGTCCCCACCTTGAACATACCCCCCAAGGATTCCACTATCTCTACTCACTTAAAACGGGAAAAACAGATCCGTTACAACCTCCCCTTACGAGGTGAGGTAAACCCCAACTCAATTACAAGGTTGAGCCCAACTTGTCTTCCTTATGGGGCAGAGACTCCCCAGTTCAATTTATGAGCTGAACCCAACCGGTCTCACTTGGGGGGTTGGAACTCCCCAGTTCAACTCTAGGCTAAACCCAACCAATATAATAAAAATCATTTTTGTACATATTAAAATGCTTCTAGATACAAGCATGGATGTACACATTAAAAGCTCAAAATGCACTCTCTAATAATATGAAATGTGCTCAATAGAGTAAGGGTGCTTTCAAAATAAATTCAAACCCTAATAAGAAATTTTCTCCAAAAATATATTTCAATAAAAATATAAGAGAACCTAGGGTTCTGCTCTTCAACAAATTTTGCACAAATAAAAATATAAGAATATATATAAATGATAAATATGTTCTCCAACAAACATTTTGCAAATAAAAGCGTTCGGAGAATCTAGAGTTTAAGCTCAAGAAAAAATATTTGTGCAATAAATAATTTCTTCCAAAAATATTTATCATGAAAATAATCAGGAGAAACTCAAGCAATACTCTCAAAAATGATTTTCAAAGATTAAAGGATGAGAGAGAGTATATGCAAATAAAATGCCCTAAATAAAATACTCTCCTCAAAAATGATTTTGAAATAAAAGCATGAAAGAGAGTTGAAGAGATTTGTATAAAAGATTTTGCTCCAAAAGAATGATTTTAACAATAAAAAACGTTTTGGGAGAACTTTGATTAACAATGGATTAGAGAGAAAATTTGGGTTAAATGGTTAATCAAAAAGCATGAAAGAGAGTCGAAGAAATTTGTATAAAAGATTTTGCTCTAAAAGAATGATTTTAACAATAAAAAACGTTTTGGGAGAACTTTGATTAACAATGGATTAGAGAGAAAATTTGGGTTAATCAAAGTTGCTAATCTGAGGTTATAAGGGGGCATATATGGACTTTGTGAAAAATATGATCATTGGGGATACGCTCGGCATTTTCCAAATTGTTTAATGAAAAAATTAAGCTTAATTAGCGATGAAAAATAACCCAACTCGAGAGGTTCGGTCGACCAAAGCAAGGGGTCAGTTGATCGAACCAGGACGATTTCCCAAACCTTCGTAGGTTCAGTCAACCGTGGCTTAGGTTGGTATGCTAAGTGGGCAAGTTTGGTCGACCAAGGGTATTTTGAACTGATAGTTCGGTCAGCCGAGGAAGGTAAAAAAAGGTACTTTTGAAGTTCAGTCGACCGAGGAAGCTCAGTTCAAAAATGGGCCGATCGACTGAGCCAAGTCAAATATTTGACTTCTACTTGTTCAGTCGACCAAAGCGTTTATAACGCAGATCTGTCGGTTGACCGAGACTTAGTCAAACATTGACTTTCTGGCCTACGGTCTGCTCGATCGACTGGGCTTTTAAATTAAGCCTAAAAATCTGGCATCAATCGAACGTTTGTAAACCCTAATTTGACCCTAAAGTTATATTAAAACCTTTGTAAGATTTTATCTTTTTATGAAAAAGTTTAGTATAAAGTGTAGGTGTCCTAAAGTCAGTCTACAATGATTTGAACATTCAATTCACATGATGCAGATGCATGCATTATTACAAACCAAAGATAAAAATTAAATGCAATACAATTCAAAACATATCTTCTTCTTTTTCCTCTCCTCTTCATGGAATACGCCAGTATGATGTGAGCTTTAAGTCCTTTCTAGCTTCCATCTTCCTTTTTTTTGTGTGCATTCTGAATTGTAAACATGTTTAAAACACTAAACACACACATGAGACACTTGTGTTTGTCAACATCAAAACAAAGATCGGATTCAAAAAGCCAACATGCTCCAACAATCTCCACCTCCAGTACCATCACAAAAAGGAGATTTCAAGTCAGCTCCCTCTCAAACAAAATACCTCAACAAATTACTCCAATCAAATCAATCAATCAATCAATTCGGGTTTCAACATGAGGAGTACCAATTTCAGTATATCTCCACTTCCCGACCAAGTAGAGATTACAAATCCTCTGCAATCTTCAAAGTTAGTATGGGCAATCAATCAACCCCACTTGTATGGACTTGGTTGTACCTTCGACTGTATTATCTTGCAATACATATAGATTCCGCTCCCATTTTGCAGTCATTATAACCAGTCCACCTTTGGTTATTATCATCATCCCAGCTTCCAAAGTTAATCGGCAGCCCTTGGATTCAAGGACACCCAAGGAGATCAGGTTCTGCTTCAAATCCGGTACATGCCAGACATTTGTCAGTCATACAACGATGCTGCTTTTCATCTTCAAGTTGACACTCCCGATGCCTTTCTTTTCACATGTATTATTGTTCGCCACACATACAACTCCACCTTTTGAAGTATCTAGACTCGTGAAACAATCTTGATTTGAGCACATGTGACTTGAGCACCCAGAGTCAAGAATCCAACCGTCAAGCAAACTTTCAGATGTAACAGTCATCATACAATCAGACTCGTCATTTGCGAGTTGAATTACATTTGTACTTGAATCCTCTGTCGCTTGTTTTTCCTTCAATTTAGGACAATCTTTCTTTCAATGTCCCTTTTGGTGACAAAACACACATTCATCTATGGTTGGTCTTCCATTCCCACTTGATGAAGTTTTGGGCCTCCAAGTTTTATTCTTATTTTGTGATGGGACTGGGGGTGGAGATTGTTGGAGTCCAACCCCATTTTCTTGTCAAAATTGGTGGGAAGACTCTCCAATGGGAAAAGAAAAAGGAAGGAAAAAAGGCTGCAGCCACCCATGTGCAGCTTGTGTGCCACTGAATAAAGGATTAGGATGAATCCACTTTAGCTGTCGATGGTGGAGCTTCCATGCCCACCATTGTTGAATCTACTTTGGTTGTTGATAGTGGAGCTTTCATGCCCACCATTGTTAAATCTATTTTCGTTGTTGATGGTGGAGCTTTCATGCCCACTATTCTTGACTTTCATTGAAGTTTTTTGGACGACTGGATTGTTCAAATTGAGCACTTGTTCCTCTCTTATAAAATGAGTCATCCTCCATTTGATATTGAACCAACCGAATAGATAGAATTGAAAAGAAGAGAGTTGAAGAGAGTATTGTTTCTCTCATTTAAAATTTTTAGTGCTCATAAAAGAGTTAAATCATTTGTAACTCTCACAAGATTGATTGAAAGAATTTGATATATTGATTGTCGAAATTGCTCCTAGAATTGGAGTCGTGGAGTAGGAATCTTGAGCAAATCACGTTAAATCTAGTGTGTTTATTGTGTTGTTTCATTGTTCGTTCTTACACTAGTTATTGTACATCATTCTATTGCACATCCCCACGCATCTCCGCGCGATTGAGGGAAACCGGGTCGTGGACACGTTTTTCCCAACAAGTGGTATTAGAGCAAGGTTATGTGGGCTTTGATACCACTTGATGGGCCCCACTGTCCCCACTAGGTAAACTAAGTAACTTCAGAAAGGTAAATAAAGCAGGTAAATAAACAATAAATATGGATACCAAAATTTTACATGGAAAAACCTTCAATGAGAAGGTAAAAACTATGGGCACACCGAGCAAAAAACTCCACTATAATAAAGGGGCTTACAAAAATAATAATCCCAAATTTTTGCCCAAAATTTGAGACACCCAACAAACAAGAGAGGTACAAGAAACTTCTGAATAAATCTCAAATCCAAAAAATTGCCTTCACAATTTTTAGACCACACTCATGATGTATGGAACACCTCTCACAAACACACCCCTAATAGTGCTCAGAGAAATTCTCACACTGCAGCTCTCCCTTGTGTCGCTGCTCTCTCTTGAGATTTCTTCTTTCAATGTGTCTTTGGTTCAAGTAGAATGTTTCTACTTATGGAGACATTCAGCCTAAGAGACCAATCATGCATTCACACACCTAACCACACTGGTCATGAGCCAACAACCTTTGTTGAATAATTGATAAATTAGGCGCCTCCTTTATTGAATAATTTCCCAACCACCAGCTCCCTTTGTTGACAAAAGTTTTGCCCAACAATAATGGGCAAGACCCCAACAAATCTCTCTCTCCAGACCCATTAACCCAAAGAACTTCATGTGGATTCCTAGTAGAAGCTCATACCAGCTAGCCACACGCATAACTCAAACTTGTCCCAAGGTATTACTTTCGTCATCATATCTAAGGGGTCCCTATCTATGGAAATCTTTTTAATCTGTAAAGATTTGTTTTCCATTTTTTCGCGAATGATACCTTACGTTAATGTGCTTCGTTCTTAAATGATACATAAAGTTCTTGCTTAGATCTATTACACTCTGACTATCACAATAGATAACATATTCACTTTGTCTTAGGCCCAATTCTTGGAGAAATTCTTTCAGTCATATCATCTCCTTTACAGCTTTTGTGATAGCAATATACACTGCTTCTATCGTAGACAGAGCGACACACTTTTTTAGTCTGGATTGCCATGAGATAGCTCCCCCTGCAAAAGTAAACAAGTATCCAGACGTGAATCTTCTGTGATCAAGATCACCTGTCATATCAGAATCAGTAAAACTTACCAAAATTGAATTAGAACCTCTAAAACATAAGCACAATTTTGAATTTCCCTTTAAGTATCTCAGGATCCACTTCACTGCTTCTTAATGTTCTTTCCCCGAATAATTAAGAAATCTGCTTACAATGCCCATTGCGTAAGCAATATTTGGTCTGGTGCAAACCATTACATACATCAAACTTCCAACCGCGGAGGAGTATGGAACAACTTCCATTTCTTATCTTTCTTCTGTAATAGCAGGACATGTCTTCTTGCTCAACTTCATATGACCAACACGAGGGGTACTAACTGGCTTAGCATCCTTCATGTTGAACCACTCAAGCACCCGTTCAACATACTTTTCCAGTGATAGCCACAACTTTCTTTTCTTCCTCTCACGAACAATTTTCATCCTCAAAATTTGTTGCGTTGATCCAAGATCTTTCATATCGAATGCTTTTGGACATCTCTCCCTTTAATTTTGTAATCAACTGAGCATAATGTCCAACAATTAGCATATCATCAACATACAACAATAAAAAGTTGTTACCATAAAACCTCTTAAAGTAAACACATGGATCTGACAAGAGTTCTCTTATAACCATGATCGCTCATGAACAAGTTAAATTTCTTGCACCACTGCCTAGACCCCAACACTTTTCTTGATTGAAATGCACCCATTGAGATGTCTCAAAGTTGCATTGGCTCACAGAACCATATCAGTTCCACCACAGGTCCAAAAATGCTAATAGGAATATATAAACAATCTAATAAAAAGATTAAAATATCAAGGCTAATACAAAACTTAGTTAATTCTATTATTTAACAACGCATGAACTCATTCCATTCATGGCCTTTTATCAATCATGTAAAACAAAATGAAGTGTGTTAAAAATTTTAGATTTTTGCCTGTTTTTTAATGCATTAATCAAATTCAAACTTAGTTAACTTTGTTGGTTTAGGGGGAATTATAACAATATTACCATAGATGACTGTTTGCAGGTCTTGAAAAAAGCACACCTTATAAGCGAAGATGGTTCATTGCTAAATACCATGAAAATCACGTATCAAAATCACTGGAAATAGAGAAATACATGAAGCCCAAAAGGAGAACCTGAAGATTCATTACCCTTTATTGATAAATTATACATGGTAGCATGGCAGGGATTTTTCAGCTAGTTTAGACAAATTTCCACAAAATCATCCACATTTACATAAACCAAGAAGCATGTTAGGGGTGCAAAATTATATTTGAAAAATCCATGCTATTGGTCATGAGCCCACACGGCAGTGAGAGACAGCAGGGCACATAGGCCCATAGGCCCCTCTCCACCTCTTTCTACTGCCACACGAGCCCATGATCCCCATCATTTTCCTATTTGAAAACCTTATTGAAGGTTTATGTTCTCACCAACAAACCATTACAGGCTATAGTGATGGCTCATTTTTCTACATTTGCACCTGACTTGACGACGGATTTGTACCTTCGAATGCTATTCAAGAGAAAATGGAGATAGCAATTTTCTACAAAAGATTCAAACCCACCCAAACTCTTTCCATAATTCCATTCTATAACATCAGTCATGAATGTTTAATTGTTTATGAAATTGGCCAAATATTAAATTTACCATGTTCAAGTGGACTCTCAGACAATAAATACAAGTCCACAATATCCTAGCAGACTCTAAATTTGCATGGGATATTAGCTTAAAAGGGAAACAATGACAAGAGAACAGCCATACCTGCTCATGGATGAAAATGTGAAAACACTAAGAGCCACTGCTTTTGTTCTTAGCTGCATATCTGAGAGCATTTTCCATCGAAAATCCAAATCTTGATCAGTCCTGTAAATTCACTCAAGCAAAACATAACGCATGCAAGCAAATTCAGGAAAAATGCAACAAATTGTTTTAAATCTTTACAAATAGGCCATAAAGTGATTGAGGAAAAGACCAAAATGTATGGAAAAAGTAAGCACTAATTCTTCCACAAATGAAGAAAAATTATCAAGAAGAATCAGTTTTCTATATTGAAACTCTCTTCCATGCAGTTGGAACCATTTATATCAAAATCTGTAAGGCAATTAACTTATCATATCTTTCTCTGAAATAATCCACCAAAATTCAGAGATAAATTAAAAGAAAACGATAAAGTTTAAACAAAAGAGATAGACCTCTCCTGAGGTTTGGCCAAAAAGGGCAAAAGTTTCAAAAACTCCACGAATCTACACTAAAAAGACACGGACCTCCCATTTCAAAAATCTCAAAGATCTCTTTGGAATTTGATTTTCAAAACACTTAGGCTCTTTCTCTGGATTTGACAATAAATTAATGAAGAGGGTATTGCTAAGATAGGTCTATGAAATTTTTTAAACCTCAGTCAAGATGCACAACTCTCTGCTAAATCTTCAGGCGGTTAATATCTTTTGCCCTATAAATTTATAGGGGGCAGAGCTGCGAAGAAATGGAAAATAAAGATCCAAAAGGCAAATGCTAGAAATGTCAAAATTAATTGACGAACAAGCTATTTGGCAGGAACTAACATAAGCAAAAACAGATTACGAATATAGATCACAGAACAAATATTGATGCAATAACCAATAAACTTGAGCCCAAGAGAAAAACAGAAGGCAGACGACCAATATCATACTAAAACAGAATACCCATATTTCACAATTACCGTTGGAATAATACAGACAATCTCAAAAAATGAAATTACTAGCAACGATCAAGTTAGAAATCGAAAATGAAAACACAAGCGAAAGAGAGGGAGAGAAATACAGGAGGGGTTTGGAGGGTGGGTTGTGGAGAAGCGATTCGAGGCGATCGAGCTTCACTGCAAGTTCCGAAAGCTTCGATCTCGCACTGTCTCTAAGCCTCGCTTCTTCTGGGTTATTGTTCTTAATCCTCGCTTCTAGATCTTCCACCAACTTTCCCGCCTCTTCAGCCTCCCTAATCCATGCGTCCACTGTGAGAGAAAACTGTTTCCTCATCTCTCTCTCTCTCTCTCTCTCTCTCTCTCTCTCTCTCTCTCGCTCAGCGGAGGAGAAGAAAACAGGGGAATCCCAAATCGCACTGTAACAGAGCAACAGACAACAGCAACTCGCTTCAGAGCTATCTTTCTCTCTCTCGTCTAAACCGCCATGTGGTTCTCGCTTCTCAATGAAGAGCCAGGCGTGGCTTCTTAAACGTTGAAAAAGATGTCATTTACTCTTCCTTTTTTTTTGGATAACACCATGAACCCTCCGAAACGACACCAAACCCTCGAAACAGCGGCCGCCTCCCTCAGATCCATTTTACTGCTCAAGTAAAAATGTCATTTACTTTCTCATACTTTGAAAAGGTAGATTTTTTATAGGACAACTTCAAATTCATTTTAAAGAACTTAAATTTAGAAAACTTAAAAACTCCGGATAATGCCTAAAAGTCGCATTAAGCAGTCACTTTGACTTTTAGCTTTAAAAAACATGAAAGCACTTGAAATCCTTTGACAATCCTATTTTTAGATGGAAGTTTGATTTTTTTTTAAAATAGAGAACCATGAAACCACATCATGAAATTAGCATTCATACACATTTATAAACTCTAGAGATTTTAGACCAATAAATATTACCTAAAAAAAAATCAAGAAAGTTTAGAATAAATGGTCAAATAAATGGCATTTGAATAGATTAGTCAACTACTTAAGAAGTTGGTTGATTGCCTTCAGAGGCCAATCAACTGTTAGTTTGTAGCGAACGACTATTTTTCAAATGCTCAAGGGAGCAGTGTTGGGCTTTTGTGGAGTCTAGTTATGTTTTAATTTGGATGCCGATCCGACCCCTATTTAATTAGAGATTTCTATCCTAAGGTTTAGTCCATGGAGCGAAGGCTTGGAGCCCATTCGGAACGGAACCCTAGGCGCAACATATAAAAAGGATTGCTTTTGGGTGATTAGGGTTTTTTGTGGTTGTACCTGCGAGAGAGCAAGAGGGAGAGCATTGTATCGCTGCACTCTCTGTGTTTTCTTCCTGATAATATTGAAATCCCTGCAACTCCATGGATATAGGCAAAATTACCGAACCACGCAAATATTGTCTTGTGCGTGTAATTGATTTTTCTTTGGCGTTATTTTTCTCTATTTTTGTTTCTCACAGGTTTCGGGGATTTGTTCTTTATTCCCAACAACTGGTATCAGAGCCTAGGGTTAGGTTCAAGTGGGAGCAATGGCAGAGGAAGCAGGAAAGGCGTCTGGAATAGAAAAGTTTGATGGCTCAGACTTTGGATTCTGGAGGATGCAGATCAAGGATTATCTCTATGGGAAGAAGTTACATCTACCGCTTCTAGGAGAAAAATCTGCTACTATGAAGGACGAGGAATAGACTCTTCTTGACAGACAGGTACTGGGAGTTATAAGATTAACTCTGTCCAGGTCTGTTGCACACAACGTCGTGAAGGAGAAAACTACAGCAGATCTGATAAAGGCTTTGTCTGGTATGTATGAAAAACCATCAACAAATAATAAGGTACATCTGATGAAGAAATTATTTAATTTAAAGATGGCAGAAAACGCATCTGTAACACAACATCTGAATGAGTTCAATACTATCACAAATCAATTATCATCGGTAGAAATTGATTTTGATGATAAGATTCGTGCACTGATCATTTTGGCTTCGTTGCCAAACAGTTGGGAGGCAATGAGGATGGCAGTAAGCAACTCTACTGGAAAGGAAAAACTGAAGTATAATAATATACGGGATTTAATTCTGGCTGAGGAGATTCGCAGAAGAGATGCAGGTGAAACCTCAGGATCCGGCTTTGCCCTAAACCTTGAGACCAGAGGCAAAGGTAATGACCGAAATTCAGATCGAGGTAGATCAAAATCCAGAAATTATAATCGAAACAGAAGTAAATCTAGACCTGGCCAAATGGGACAATGCTGGAACTGCGGGAAAACAGGTCACTTTAGGAGACAATGCAAAAGTCTTAAGAAGAAGAGTGAGGATGATTCTGCTAATGTTATAACAGAAGAGGTACAGGATGCACTACTTCTTGCAGTAGACAGTCCACTTAATGATTGGGTTTTGGACTCAGGAGCTTCCTTTCATACTACTTCACACCATGAAATTATACAGAATTATGTAGCAAGAGATTTTGGTAAGGTGTATTTGGCTGATGGTACAGCCTTGGATGTTGTGGGTATGGGAAACGTCCGGATGTCACTGCCAAATGGGTTTGTTTGGTTACTAGAGAAGGTACGACACATTCCTGACTTGAGAAGGAATTTGATTTTAGTCGGACAGCTTGATGATGAAGGGCATGCGATGCTATTTGCTGGTGGCACTTGGAAGGTTACAAAGGGAGCCAGAGTATTGGCTCGTGGAAAGAAATCTGGTACTCTATACATGACCTCAAGTCCAAGAGATACAATTGTAGTTGCTGAAGCAAGTACTAATACAAGCTTATGGCACCGCAGACTTGGTTACATGAGTGAGAAGGGGATGAAGATGCTACTGTCAAAAGGGAAACTACCAGAATTGAAGTCCGTTGATTTTGACTTATGTGAAAGCTGCATCTTAGGAAAGCAGAAAAGGGTAAGTTTCTTGAAAAGTGGCAGAACACCGAAGGCTGAAAAATTGGAGTTAGTGCACACAGATTTATGGGGTCCTTCTCCTGTTGCATCCTTTGGGGGTTCAAGGTACTACGTTACTTTCATTAATGACTCAACCAGAAAGGTATGGGTTTATTTTCTGAAAAATAAATATGATGTATTTGAAACTTTTAAGAAGTGGAAGGCTATGGTTGAGATAGAGACAAGTTTGAAAGTAAAGTGTTTGAGGTCGGACAACGGAGCAGAGTACATAGATGGAGGGTTTAGAGAGTATTGTGCTGCACATGGAATCAAAATGGAAAAGACCATTCCTGGGACACCACAGCAGAATGGTGTGGCTGAGCGCATGAACAGAACTCTCAATGAGTGTGCTAGGAGTATGAGGCTATATGCTGGACTACCAAAAACTTTCTAGGCTGATGCTGTCAGTACTGCAGCTTATCTGGTAAACTGAGGACCTTCAGTTCCTATGGAGTTTGGACTTCCTGAAGAGGTTTGGAGTGATAAAGAGGTAAATTTTTCCTACTTAAGAGTTTTTGGTTATGTTTCTTATGTTTATGTTGATTCTGATGCTCGTAGTAAACTTGATGCAAAGTCCAAAATATGCTATTTCATTGGCTATGGTGATGAGAAATTTGGCTATAGGTTTTGGGATGAACAAAACAGGAAAATCATCAGAAGTAGAAATGTAATATTTAACGAATAGGTTATGTACAAGGACAGGTCAACCGTAGTGTCAGATGTCACAGTGATAGACCAGAAAAATTCTGAGTTTATTAACTTAGATGAGTTGACTGAAAATACTGTCCAGGAAAGGGGTGAAGATGATACAGAGAGTGTAGAATCGCAGGAAATTCAAATTACACCTGTAGCTGCGGTCCATAGATCTTCCAGGGCCACTAGACCTCCACAGCGTTATTCACCTGCTTTAAATTATCTTCTGCTAACTGATGGTGGTGAGCCAGAGTGTTATGATGAAGTCTTGCAGGACAAAAGTTCAAGCAAGTGGGAGTTAGCCATGAAGGATGATATGGACTCCTTGTTGGGGAATCAGACATAGGAACTAACTGAATTGCCAGTAGGGAAGAAGGCTCTGCACAACAAGTGGGTATACAGAATAAAGAACGAACATAATGGTAGCAAGCGCTACAAAGCCAGATTAGTTGTCAAAGGGTTTTAGCAAAAGGAAGGCATTGACTTTACAGAAATATTTTCTCCAGTTGTGAAGATGTCAACAATTAGACTGGTACTGGGAATAGTGGCTGTAAAAAATCTACATCTTGAGCAGTTAGATGTGAAAACGGCATTCCTTCACAGTGACTTGGAGGAAGACATCTACATGATTCAGCCAGAAGGGTTCATTGTCCAGAGACAAGAGAATTTAGTCTGCAAATTGAGAAAGAGCTTGTATGGTCTAAAAGAAGCTCCAAGATAGTGGTATAAGAAGTTTGATAGTTTTATGCATAAAATTGAGTTCAAGAGATATGAAGTTGATCACTGTTGTTATGTTAAGTTCTTTGACAATTCTTATATCATTTTACTGCTATATGTAGATGATATGCTTATTGCAGGGTCTAGCATTGAGGAGATTAATAATCTGAAGAAGCAATTGTCAGAACAGTTTGCAATGAAGGATTTGGGAGCTGCAAAACAAATCCTTGGAATGAGAATTATTAGAGACAAGGCTAATGGTACATTGAAGCTTTCACAGTCAGAGTATGTGAAGAAAATTCTCAGTAGATTCAACATGAATGAATCTAAACCAGTGAGCACACCCTTGGGTAGTCATTTCAAACTAAGCAAGGAATAGTCACCGAAGACAGAAGAAGAAAGGGACTATATGAGCAAGGTGCCCTATGCTTCAGTTATTGGCAGCTTGATGTATGCTATGGTGTGTACAAGGCCAGATATTGCACATGCAGTGGGAGTTGTGAGCAGATTCATGAGCAGACCAGGAAAGCAGCATTGGGAGGCAGTAAAGTGGATTCTGAGATATCTAAGGGGTTCATCAGATACATGTCTTTGCTTTACTGGTGCAAGTTTGAAACTACAGGGTTATGTAGACGCTGATTTTGCCGATGATAATGATGGTAGAAAGAGTACTACTGGATTTGTATTTACTCTGGGTGGTACAGCTATATCTTGGGCTTCAAATTTGCAAAAGATTGTTACTTTGTTTACTACAGCAACTGAGTATGTTGTAGCAACTGAAGCTGGAAAGGAGATGATTTGGCTACATGGTTTCTTAGAAGAATTGGGTAAGAAGTAGAAGATGGGCATTCTACACAGTGACAGTCAGAGTGTAATCGTTCTTGCCAAAAATTAGGCTTTTCATTCTAAGTCGAAACACATACAAATAAAATACCACTTTATCCATTACCTTGTTGAAGATAAGTTGGTAATACTTGAAAAGATATGTGGATCTAAAAAGCCAGCAAACATGTGTGACTATGGGTGTTACTACTGAGAAACTGAAGTTGTGTGTAGCTTCAGTTGGACTTCTAGCTTGAGGAGAGGAGGTTGAGTTGCAAGGATGAGGGATTGTTTGTTTAGGAGGATTGCGGTTGATACTGGTGATTGAATTAGTCTCCAAGTGGGAGATTTGTTGGGCTTTTGTGGAGTTTAGTTGTGTTTTAATTTGGATGTCAACCCAACCCCTATTTAATTAGAGATTTCTATCTTAAGGCTTAGTCCATGGAGTGAAGGCTTGGGCCGTAAGACCCAAGCCACAACGCTCATGGACTAAGCGGTACAAGCTGTACTTGTGGGGGTCTGGGGGCAACGCCCCCGAGAAAATTTTGGAGCCCATTTGGAATAGAACCCTAGGCGCAACATATAAAAAGGATTGCTTTCAGGTTTTTTGTGGTTGTACCTGCGAGAGAGCGAGAGGGAGAGCATTGTATCGCCACACTCTCTGTGTTTTCTTCCTAATAATATTGAAATCCCTACAACTCCGTGGACGTAAGCAAAATTACCGAATCACATAAATATTGTCTTGTGCGTATGATTGATTTTTCTTTGGCGTTATTTTTCTCTATTTTTGTTTCTCATAGGTTTTCGGGAATTTGTTCTTTATTCCCAACAAGCAGTTGACCATGCCTATAGGTCGGTCAATAGTTGGCATGTTCTTTTTATAATAAAAAAAAAAATTGCAACTTTTGATGCCAATTTGATAAATTCTTTCATGGATTTATCATAATTTCATTTTAACCTTCCTAGATGACATTTTCTTCATGAAATTCATGATTTCATACAAGAACAATAATGTAAACAATCAATATACCACTCCTATTATTTGCAAAAAAATATTTAAAGACACACTTAAAAACACAAGAGAATAATAAGTGAATTGACCGTATGTTGTTATAGCAAGTGTAGATCAAGTGGGAATACACTTTAGAAATCCCACACAACCAAAGATTTCACAAAAAAAAAAGAAAAAAAGATGTAGTTATTTTTTAATACCAAAACACAAATTCTTCCTCAAACCCCCGAGTATACTCAGAATTCCCTTTGTATCTCTCTACAAATCTCTCCCTTATCCCCACTTAGATGTGCTCCAAAAGATCCTACAAAAGGTCTTTTATAGACCTTCAATAAGATGGAAGGAAATGTCACTTGAATTTGAATTTTAAAAATTCAAATTCAAACTAGCAACCACCAACCAAAAACTGCTAGTTGTCGTAGTTGTTGTTTGATGCATGACAACTCCTAGGATATTTGGCATATCGAGATCCATCAACCAATCAAACAAAGACAATTCAAAATTTTTAAAATTCACTAGGTTGGTTAACCGCCTGCAAAGGCTAGTTGACTGCTATCAAGTGGCCCTAAACTAGAGCAAGGAAGTCAGGGCAACCACCCCATGTTGCAAACCTTCCTCTTTGATTTTTAGCTTAATCTCTAATATATTCAGTCATATTTTTTTATTTTATTGGATAAAAAATAACTATCAGCACCCATAAGTAAAGCTCATCTTTAGATATGAGTAGGATCATCTATTTAATGAGTAAGGGCTTATATGTCTTATAAGTTGGGCTCATTTGTTGGTAAAAAGGGTTTATCTATCTATAAGCAAGACTTGTTTGTTAATACGAGCCTAGCTCATATGTTTTATGAGCGAAGGTCTTTCTGTATGTAAATAGGATTCATTTGTTAATACGAGCAGTGCTCATTTGTCTAATAGTAAGGCACATATATTGATATGAATAGAGCTTATTTGTTCTTGTTGTTTTACCAAGCAGGCCTATTTGGCCTATTGAACTAATCTTGTAACCTTTTTAGACTGTTCTTTGAAACATATTTCCCCAGATTCAGTCATCACTAATAGAAAAATATATTTTTAAATTATAATCAAGTTACTTGACATGCATTTACCAATAGTTTATATATATATATATATATATATATATATATATATATATATATATATATACTTTTTTTAGATTTGACAATATTACCACAATAAGGTTCTTGATTACATAGTCTCTTCGGGTATTGGAGCCATGGTGCTTCCCAATTTAGGGATTTTGGTCCCAAATATTTGCATGGACAAGGTGTCAAATTGTATGATAATTTGTTCAAATGGTGTTTCTCATGATTTAAGGTATGAACGTGTTGTTAATCATTCAAAATTTGGTTGATCCGCCTCATTTAAATCGAGCAATCCATGAAGATAAAAGTTTGCGTGTCTTGCTTATATGTCAATAAAAGTGACATAAAACAAATGTGAATATAAATCACTATGACAAAAATTCAAGTGTAATATATAATATGGATGCATTATAAATGCATGATAGTTAATATTTACTTAAGAATTAATCAATTATTGATTCATGTACATGCTTTTATTGCATTAGAGAAGACTATGTTAAGTACTTTCCTTTTTCAAGGGATTATCTCATAGCAACTATTACTCTCATATAAGCAAATTAATGAAATTTCACTACCCCACGTAAATGAATGTGAAGTAAAAGAATGTACCATTAAAAATGTAGTTGAGATTTATGAACTATTAAGTTGAAAAATATATAAAAAGGAGTCGAATGTACCAAAATTAAATTTCAAGGCCGCTTTGACCAAGGAGAGGTGAAGTTAAAATCCTAGAAAATAAAAGATAAAAATAATTTTTTTTTTTTTCCAAATTTGTGACTAAAAACATTTGAACAAAGTGCGCCAATATTCCATAGTCATTTTCTTAGAAACTAAAAATGCACACTATATGGAACTCATCATGTTGGGATTGAATCCTATGTTTGTACCAACCTTTTTAGGCTTTGGAGCTAAAGCACACCACCCCCCCCCCCCCCGCCCCCCCCTTTTTTTTTTGCCTTGTTGAACCCTAGGTCTAGTTGTTCCTTGATTTTAGGAGGTTGTTGAGGTGCCCTCAGTTCCTTTATTTGTTTTTTTCCTAAATACAAGAATTGTAGTAAATGGAAGCGAATATTCCAAGAAATGACAAATTGTTGATGCAAAAGAATGAACCTAATCTCCGCATCCACAATGTGACGATCATCTGCAACCAAGAAGAAAGAGAAAGCTTATGAGGCCATCAATAGTTCCTTGGGGGCCTTGTCCATGCACAATTAAGATAAAAAAAAAAGTGTGAAAAAATGTGTAATAATGTTTAGAGTTGTAAGATATCTTACCTTTTTCCTGAAGTCTCTTTTTATATAGTAGTGAAATCCTCTTTGCATTAATACTTTGCGTCTTACCCCAAAAGGAGTTACGATAGTTATCTTCCTGTACTTCCTTTAACCTACTCAAGGATTATATATGTTTTATGAGCCCCCTTATACATATTAAGTTACACTTTTAAAAAATCCATTGATCTCATTAGGTATTTTATTCACCATGATATATATATATATATATATATATATATATATATATATATATATATATATATATATATATTGTCAACGTGTGCGGATCGGGATCCAACACCTTAACTAAGATGGTGATGCTAAAATGATTAAGTACCACCCAACAATAACCAAACAAAGATTAAAATTGTCTAATCATTCATGCTAGAACCGAAGAGTACTTAACAAAGAATACAAATCATACCTTTTATTTTTTACTTCTAAGAACAAGAAGGAGAAGATAACCAAATAAAAATAAAGGAGATCCAAGAACCCCTTTTTAATGACCTATCCTTTTTTTTCTCTTTTCTTCTTCACTTTTCAATGTGAGATTTCTCCTCCAAGTATTGAGCATGTAAGGTCCAATGAATTCAACGTGACTTCTGCAAGAGCTTGAAGTAGCTTCCCCAATGAATTAAAACTGTACGTTCTTGAACATCCCTTCAATGGATTCAACATGTGCTCCCATCTCAGTGTAAGTGTCCTCTAATGCCTCCTTAAGCCTCATTTTATAAGTAAAGGGCTAGGCTTTTGAGCCAAGAGGTCTTGAATTTTCCAATAATGCCCTTAAAATACCTTCTTTTTACCAAATCTACACAATAATGAACCTAATCTTTTCTTGTATCCACATATATCCAAATTTAATGAAATTAAAACCAAAAATTAGCCAAACTTGGACGTTAGAAACTCACAAAATATATCAACTTCTTAAAATTCAAAAAATTGGGGATTTAGTATGAACAAAAATGGGTATCGACATATATAGGATGACAATTTGATATTTATAAAGAAATAAAGAAAAAACCTAAAAAACACATGTTAGATTGAATAATGTTATTCATGAGATAATGTCAAAACCGTTTTAAATAGGAGCATTTTTATATTGAAAATAGTATTTATAAGCAATTGACTTGCTCACTTTAGTCCGATTAGAATACTTAGTGTAGTTTACTTTTAGGACTAGTTATTGTATTGATATACTTAGCAAAAGATTGCATTATTTTTTCAATCATAAGATTTGTAATCCTAATTTATCTCTGTTGTTAATTAACTACGTCCAACTAGAGGTTGAGCTCTTATGGTCTCGATTTTGTTAATAAGTCTTTTAGTTATTGTCGAATTACCTCTAACCAAACCAAATAGCTTCTTATATCTAATTCAATAATGGGTTTATTCAGAGGCAATGCTAGAGATTTTTGCTCCTAAAAAAAATATAAATTCAATAATATTACATAATGCACTTTTTCTTATTTTTCAAATCCTATATTACATGTACATTTAGAGACGAGTTTCAATTATATTCAAACTTACCCCAAATTCAAAACCATATTTAGCATTTAACACTTAATTTTTAATTTCATCTAAACCCGTTAGGTGAGTACCGATCTAGAATTTAATATGTGAATTAGAATATTTTTAAAAATTTTGTTTCCTTGTATAGCAACATAATGCAATTAAATGATTGACTTGCGCGCTTGAGTCAAATTATAATGCTTAACATGCTTGACTTATAAGACAAATTGGCATATTTATATACTTGATAAGGCATTCCAAGAGTTTTTTAATCGTGAAATTTATTGTTATAATTAATATCAACTAGTGTGTGATGCACGAAATATTTAACTATTTAATTTGTTAAGTATTGCTCAATATATATTTTATTCACAATAAAATAAATAATTTAAAACATAATAAAGAAATTGTATATGTAATTTATTTTTATTATTTCTTATTTGATTAATTCATTCAATTTAATTAATTAATATTTAAATAAATAATTAAAACAAAAATGCTAGACTTCTTGAATTTTTACAAATATTGTATCACAAATCTACATTATCCTTTTTTTGATCCCACATAACCACCACTTAAGTCTTTTATGTAGGATTCAAAATGAGCATCAAGTGAAATTTGGAATGCATATTCGTAAAATTATCAGGATTGCTAGCGACATCGGTACAAAAAATACGTTGTTATCACATTGTGAACTAATTCATAACTATGCCTTAGAATTCATATCATTTTTAATGAATACAAATACAAACTAACTTATTTAGGAAACCTTTAAAACAAAACATATAATTAAGAAAGAGCATGATAAATGTATTCAAGATAGATGAGAAATGAATGTAACAAATGTTAGGATCGGAGGAGCCCATAAGTGGGCTTGATACACATGAGTGAACACCAACTTAACCCAAAAGTTTAAGTTTTTTGGGTCTTGGGCTTAACCATTTATACAAGCACCCATCATCCACTCAAAAATTTCAATGCGTGACAAACTCACAAGTAGAATGCTCAACAATCTTCCCCTCACTTGTGAGTTTCAATTGCTCCCCCCTTGAACAAAATATGTCTCCCTTATGGGAGTGAACCCAATTCCCCACAGTTGCTTAAGTGGGCCTTACCACTGACACTTTACGTGCCTCAAATTACATTCAACGTGCCTCCGAACCAATTTTACCTCTCACGTCTTGACTTTATTTGAATCTATCCCTAACCTAGATTATCCTTATTGGCCTCGGCCATACACTTGGTGTGGAGATCCAAAAAATTTAATTTATGAGAAAATGAGAAAAGGGAAAAAGAAATAAAAGAAAAAGAAGGAAAAGAAAATTTGAAGGGGCACACAGCTGGGACTCGTCAATGAGGGCCTTGCGCTCGTCGATGAGGAAATCCTGAGAGTTAAGAAATTTCAGAGTATTTAAGGATCGTCAACGAACCCACTTCTCTCGTCGATGTGTGTTGTTCATTGACTCGTTGACGAATCTTTGTACTTGTGAACGAGTACACGTGGCCAACAGTCTATATATAGGCTTAAAATCATTTTTCAACACAGAAATTTCTCTCTTTCACTCTCTCTCTCTCTCTAGGTTTTGGCCCATACCCCTTTCTCTCTTCGATTTCGACTCTATTTTAGCCCGATTCGGCGATCAGGAACCACCATGAGGATCTAGAGATTCTTTACAAGTAAATCGGAGCAAATTGTTGATTTGGGGTACTTGGGCAGCACTCTAAAATCAGGTTAAGGACACTATTTTTGAGTTTTATTAATTATTTAAGGAGTATAGGCTAAGGAATGTTAAATAGAGAATGTTTTGGGGTTAATTTGATTGGATTAGGATTTATAAATATAGGGATTTTGTGCGTACGCCGCAAGCGTAGATTAGGATCCTTGTGGGCTTATTTTCAGGAATTAGGTAAAGGGATAAGTTATACTAGTTTGTTTTAGAAATTTTACCGGTTAAATTACAGTATTTAGTTATGGGATATCAGTATATGATTTTTCTGGATATTACAGGATATGAATTTATGAGTATGGAAATTTATGGTTTTCACATGTAATGTATATTTGGGAAAATTCAGAAACTTGGGTTTCAGAAAAAGCTTATAGTTGATATATATTATTTTCATATAGCAGGAAATATAATTTTACCATACAGTAGTAAAATACAGTTTTCCCATACAGATTGTAGTATTCAGAGTATTACGCAAATTGTGTGGCATGAGAAATAATAGTTTTAATTCGAAATTTTATACAACTTTTACAGAACCATGATATTACGGTTTTTACAAAGCCATGATATTATAGTTTTTAAAGAACCATTATATTACAGCTTTTATAAAACCATGATATTACAGTTTTTACAGAACCATGATATTACAATTTTTACAAAACCATGATATTATCGTTATTACAAAATCATGGTATTACAGTTATCATAGAATTATATTACAATTTATATATAGAATCATGGTAAAATAATAATATACATAAATTGTATTATACAGTATCAGAACCCCTGATGGATCAGAACAGAACATAGAGTACGGTACTGTAGCTAATACAGTATAAATAGTGCAACCACACATCTTAGATAGAGTGTGGTGTTGACAGTCGATTGTGCTTCAGAGGAGAGTAGAGGTGCTCCCTGGCAGTCTGGACCAGGTTAAGCAAGCCAATCGTACTACAGACGAGTTATAATTTGACTTAACCTGGTAGGCCAGCCATGGTTAAGTCCAGGCCACAAGCTCACAACCCGAGCATGCAGGGTTAATTCATGCTTACAGTTATCCATCTAAAGAAGTTTTCACAATTATATATATCTATGTAGATTTGTAAAAATAGGAACTATGTATTACAGTTAAAAGTATGATCAAATAGAAAATTTGTATTATAAATGGTTGAGGTGTGAATTAAGATTTGTATTTATATTCAATTATTATCTTAGCTATAGTTTAATTAATAGTTATGTTATTTATGTAAAACTCATTTGTCACACACTGGTGATAATTTATTCCATCTTACTGAGAGGTGTCTCACCCCAAAAATTCAAACATTTCAGGAATTCTGGACCGTCGTGCGGAGTGAGTTCTGAGATAGAGGGCACTTTAGTACTGCCCTAACTATAGGGTAAGTGTTATATTGAGAGTTGTATTTTGAGTGATCCCTAAGAGTTTCTTGTGGATTTTTGGGAGATGTACATGTGTATTTTTGGGAAATACTGAACCTCCGATATTGTAAATAAGGTTTAAGTATTTTTATGTTTTCCGCTACATAAATGGTATGTTTTATGAACAAGTATCCTCGGTATCACTTTGGGTCCAAGATGTTACTGAGATTATTATTATAGCTATTAGAGTAATTCTATGTTGTTACAATATACAATTATATATATAATAAAATTGTAATAATTTGGGGTTGTTGTACTTAATTCTCCAACTATTAGCATATCAGAAGAATTAACTTCATGTCTCGACTTTTTATGATGTCGCTCACCAAGAGTTATGAACCGTCGGCTCTGATACCACTTGTTAGCACCGGAGGAGCCCATGTTGGTTCTTCTAATTTTATTTTACTTTTTAATTCAAAACCATAAGAAATTAGGATTGAATGTCTGAAGGCAAATACTACTAGAGATCTCTATGATGCACATAATCTTTGACTATTTAATTTTTTAAGAATTATAATAATTAAAAGAATTAATAATAATTGAAGGTTGTGACAAAAGTCAAACCTGTGAGAAGGACCATGAAAATCAGACATGCGTGTGATTGGACACGTGTGATATATTTACTTTCATTTATTTTCCCACATAAACTTTTATTTTCTCTCTTTTTAGAGCTTTAGTAATTTTTTTTTTTTGTCACTGAATTTATTCACTATCATAATTTGCTTGATGGCCTCATATTTTTTTTTTATTGAAATTTGAAAGTATAATCTAGCAGCAACATTCTCTGAATTTTTTGAATCAATTACGAAATTTTTTATAAGAAAAAAAAAAATGTTGGTCAATCATTAAGTTTATTAAATTTAGATACTTATAATGTGCCAAAATATTTGTTATATATTAAATTTAGATACTTATAATGTGCCAAAATATTTGTTATATACAATTTTTGCACAAAATAGATGACTAAACACATCTTAAAATCTATAAATATATTGGTATTTTAAAATTGTAATAACTTATCATACATAGTGTGAGATAAAATCATAATTAAAAATTCAAAGTTCATATGTGAGATAAAATCATATTTAAAAATTCAAAGTTTATACTTTATAAATTAAAATTATAAAATTGTACATTAATATTTTTATATATAAAATGTAAATAATTATTCGATAAAAAAGCAACTCAAATTTATATTAGTTGATTAAATTTACTGTTTGAGATAATTTGTCTAGCTCAACTGGTTTGGCAATTTTTCTCAATTTTGTAATGATTTTTATGTTAAAAATATAGCATCATCTTACCTAGGTCGGTTCACAATCTAACCAATAAATTTTTTGTTCCTATCATTAAAATTAAGTATTTTTTATGATTTATAAGCAATTCTTAACTTTTTCATATATTTAATTTTTTTAATAATAGTAGAGCTATGTTGTTGCAAATGTCAATGGTTAATCCAAATAGATGGGGTCGATCAATTTGAAAACTAGAGTCCCCAATTCACTTATCGTTTAATTTTCACGATATCATACTAGGTGGGTCAGCATCTTCATCTTCAAAACCTGGAAGCACAAAAAGAAAAAAAAAAAAACAAATTAGACTTGTGGGAATTTACATAAGAAACATGGGGTGAAATTATAGTTTAATGCAACACAAATTAATCAATTTAATTAAATTTTGATTGATCAAATCTGAATTGATTGAATTGATCCCCAAGCCTATAAATAGTAGACTTCTGAGGGTGAGACACAAACGAACATAGAGAAGAATTGCTTAAGAATTTGAGTGTTTGAAGTTGAGAAAGTGAATGAAGATAGAAAATCAAGAAGCTTGAATTGCACAAGTAACGGAGAAATCGACAGTGGAGAATCAAAGCGACAAACTCAAAGATTGGAGGAATTAGAAGACAAATGTTGGTTTTCTTTAATTTTGTTTAAGTTCTGTTTCACTTCTTAAATAATTAAAATTACAAAAATATAAAATTTAGATGTTTGAGATTTGGAATTTGTAATTCGAATTTGGTTATTTACATTTGAGTTCAATAACCCGAATCTAAGACCCAACCCAAGAGCCGGGTCAACTTGACCTAAATCCTGATTGGTTGACCTGAAGACCCAAGACCCCAAGTCCAACTTGGACCTAGGTCCATTGACTTTTGATCCTAACTCAAACTTAAAGGCCTAATTACGCTTCAATTTAGCCCAAATGAAAACCAACCATTAAATCCATCCACCCACAGCCCAATCAATCCAACTTAAGGCCCAAAAATTCAATTCAATTCCATGCCTAATTGAAACCTAGCCTCATCCCCCAGCCTAGCCTTAACCCAAGTTTGAAATTAATCTTAACCTGAGTTGATCAAAGTGTTAGTTTCCTATTTGGATATTTGGAAAAAATCATCAAAATATTTTTAAAATCAGAAAAAATAAATAAAAATTATTTGAGTTATTTTAACTCAGATAACAAAAAAATGGGAAAATAAAAATGTCAAAAATGAGGAAAAGTCTTTAAAATTTTCAGAAAGTTTTATAAAAATGTTGAAAAATTTTTAGAAAAATTCTATAAAGTTTTTTTTTAAAAAAATTTGAGAATATTTTAAAGACTCATTTTACTTAAACTTGATGATTTTGTTTTATTATTATTCGTATATATTTTATTTTTATGTATGTGCGTTCTACTGATTTAACAAATGGTAGTGAAGTATTTCAAACCTTACTTATATTAGTTTTGAGGGAAAATTTATCTAATAAGATTGAAGCTCTTATTAGACATTCCTAATCGTATTTTATTTTTCATTTTTCTTTTATATTTTTATTTATTTATTTATTTTAAAGAAGATAACTAAATAGCATTAGATTCAATTTAGGAATAATTCATGATTAATTAGGTATCGTTTGTAAAATGGTTGTGCAAATGGTGTTAGTACCTTCCCTTCATATAACTGAACTTTTAATCTCAATTCTGGTTAATGCAGATTGAGACTATTGGTTCACTGGCCTAAGGTTAGTCTAGAAGACAAATTAATTAGATGAATTAACGACACCTAGGAAAATGACAAGTTATAATATTATTATGTCTCATCATTCCGGACCCATATCCAAGACATTGCGACAAGGAGAAAACTTATTTTTCTTTATATTTTTCTTCTATATAAAATATTATAAAAAATAAAAGTTTGTTTTCTTATGACTAAATATTAGGAAAAACTAAATATCTAATATGTAAAATTAAATTTTTTTTTCATAAATTTGGTTATTTTCTTTTGCACTTTTCTTAATATCTAAACATGAAAATGTGAATTTTTTCATATATATATTTTTGTAATATTTTTTGAATTACAAACGGGCCTAAATAAAGCCTTACTTTTGGGCTAATATATGCATTCGTGTATTTTTTGAAAGCGAGAAGTGGGCAAGTAGCAAGTCCGTATACCTAATAAATGAAACTACTTTATGGATTGATGTTTAAGTGAATTACCAAAATATCCAATAGAGAAACCTATGTAGAGAAATATATAATTTATATATATAGTATAGTCATTTTAGTAATTTTCTTTTCCCACAACTGAAGGGGGCCAAAACAAGTAATTTTCATAGAAATCTGCAGGACTTAGGTCGCTGGTGAATTAGAAAAATTGTAATTTTCCTATCAATTTTTGGAATTTGACTAAATTACCAGTAGTTTTTTAAATTAAATCAAATTTATCCTCTTGAGAAAATCAAAGATGGGGCTATTTATTCAAGATAGAGAGTTTGAAGTTAGTCAAAACAAAATGATGTGCTGACAATTGATGAGTATTCTTCCACAAATTCTTATCAAGTCACAATATTTATACGATAATTTTACCTACTCAATGCAACCATGATCCTAGAGAGAATATGATGTTAGAAATGTTGGGTTTCCTCCAATGTGATGATGACTTATACATATAAATGATTTTCTTGGAAATCTTGGTCAATTCCCAAGTAGAATTTATGTTCAAATGGAAGTAAAAAGTCTTTGTGCTTTGGTATCCCAATTGTTGTCTTGGAAACAAGTGATTCTTTATTAGTTGAGTGTAACTTTCTTTGGAAGATGGAGAATCATTTTTTTGAGAAGTAAATAAATATTTTTTTTAGGAAGCTATTGCTGTAGAAAAATAGAGTTTCCCTTGAGATGGTTAAGGAAGAGTGAGGGAGAGAAGAAAATTGTTTACTGACAATTCAAGATTGAAGGTGTTTGCTTAGTCAACTTGATCTTGACGATCAGATGGTGATTTCTTGTCCAATTGCGCTGAATTTTTGATAGGTTGTTCATGACTCATCATTCTACATTTTGGTCAATCTGATGGATTTTTGTAACTTCGGTTACGTGGCTTAGCCAGCAGCCCCTGTTTTGGGTGAGACCTCTCCATTTCTCATTCAAGTTTGATTCCACCTTGGTGGTAATTGCTCATATTATTTTTCTATGCCAAGAATTTGTGATTCCTGATTATTGTTTTTGATGTATGCCTCTAGTTTTAACTATGGAAGACCTATTGCAACCTACTAATTTGAAATAATGGATGATTGGAAGTGGACTTCTATCCCGTGGTTTTTCCATTCACACCGAAGGGTTTTCCACGTAAATCTTGGTGTTCTTTTGTTATTGTATGGCTGATTTGTGTGTTTGGTTGTTATCTATTTCTATTTTTGGATAATTAATTATTCTACTCAGTATTGATTGGACTTAGGGAAGGTTTTTTTGGACCATTGTGTTTTGGACATCACCTCCATAACCCACCTCTTCCCCAACAGTGGTATCAGAGTTTGGTTTCTTTGTATTCATGGAGGTGAACACTAGTAGAATAATTAATTTGAATGAGAGTAATTATCACATTTGGAAAAGGAAAAATGGAGGACCTACTTTATTGCAAAAACTATCATGCTCCTATTCTTGGTGAGTCAGCCAAGCCCAGTGACAGAATTGATGATGATTGGAAATTGTTAAATAGGCAAGTATGTGGTTACGTCCGGCAGTGGGTTGATGATAATGTCCATAACCATGTGGCCAATGAAATTGATGCACACTCACTTTGGACAAAACTAGCTGAGCTTTATGCTAGAAAAACATAGGGAAATAAATTGTATATGATAAAGAAGCTTATGAATTTGAAATACATGGATGGTACTGCGATTACTGATCATTTGAATGAAATTCAGGGAATTATAAATCAGTTGGCATCTATGAAAATTTCATTTGATGATGAGGTGCAGGTTTTATGGCTTCTTTGTTCTTTACCAGACAGTTAGGAGACTTTTAGAGTTTCCATCACAAACTCAGCCCCTAAAGGAGTTGTATCTATGAGTTTGGTAAAAAGTAGTTTGTTGAATGAAGATACAAGGAGGAAAACTATAGGTTCTTCATCCTCTAGTTAGAAGCCTTTGTCCCAAAAAATAGAGGGAGAAGCAAAAGCAGATGACCTGGAAATTGTGATAAATCCATAAGCAAGTCCCCCTCAAAGAAAGACATTGAATGCTTTGCTTGTGGTAAGAAAGGTCACATAAAGAAATATTGTCGAAAGTGAAAGAAAGAGCAAAGAAAATAAAAACAAAAAGATGATAGGAAAGATGAAGATAAAGACAGAGCTCCTACAGTTTTTGATGGCTTTCTTATTTTTTGTGAGAATAATGAAATTAATCTTGCTTACCAGGAGACTAATTGGGTAATAGACAATGGTGCCTCCATTCATGCAAACTTCGGAAGGGATTTTTGTTGGCCTAATATGACTTACTAATTTGGTTTTGATGATAACAAATAAAAGGTAATTTAACATGTTTTGTTGAAAGTGATGATTACTTCACGAATCAGGTTTTTAAACTCAAGTTCAAGTAAACATGAAGCTCGCTGCAAAGACTACAAAAAGGGAATAAAAGCTTAAGAACATGAGAGCACGAAGTCTAAAAATGATTTGATGAAAGCTTAGAGAATTGAAGTTCAAAGGGTAGATGGACTCGAGCAAATGAAAAGCATGAAGACTCCAATCTTAGAATGTGTTTAAAGTATTAAGAAAGTCTCTATGTAAGTACTTCATTCAAATGATCATTTGATTAGATTTGAAGCTCATTAGGAAACTCATTGACTTAGAGAACATATTTTGAAAAACCCCGGAAAATATTTTTCAAAAGTATTAAATTAATTTGGGAAAAGTTGTAATGACCCAAAGAATAATGATATTTAAAATGATATTGAGGGAGAGAAATGGAAGCAGAAACAAAAGGAGGCAGTAGGCTTCGTCGATGAATGCAGGATTTCGTCGACGAATGTCTTCAGGATCTCGTCGACGAGGTCCCGTTTCGTCGACGAGAAAATACTAAGCAAAGGTTTTGGGGCTGCTCTAAATCGTCGACGAAGGGTAAGGTTCGTCGACGAATTTACTGAAGGACTCGTCGACGAGGGAGGAAGTTTGTCGACGAAATTATTGAAGGATTCGTCGACGAATCTGACCCTATAAATAGTGAAAAACCCAAATTTTTATCATTTTCAGCGCTCCTCTCTCTCTTTACGTCCCTCTCTCACTTCTCTATTCATTTTCCGGCCTCTTTCTCGTCGGATCGAAGATCTGAGGCTACCACGATACTCCTGGCGAAGTTCTTTGCAAGTTTGCTAGAACTGATCGTTGGAAAAGTTGGGTTAAATTTCGTCCTAATCTCAGGGTAAGGCATGTTTTTCAGTATTTGCCTTTCCCTCAGTTATAAGAAATGTTGTAGGTAAGAAACTACTGATATTTTGTTCTGGGGAATTTTATTTTCAGGATGTTGAGTTAGGAACCCCGCAGGTATAGAGTTAGAATTTTATAGGGGTTTTTCAAAGTTAAGATAAGAGAAATATGTTATGCTAGGATTTTAAGAATATTAACAGAGTTTTCATAGATACATATATACCAGTTATCATGCAGTTTTTACAAAACGAATGTTTTAATGTTGTGTGGCCTGAGTAGATATTTTCCTGATGTAAAATTTATACAGTACTTCAGCATGATATGTTATATAGCATGTATATATATAGTTATTCACATATGATTAACAGACAAATTTATACAGGTTTTATTTAGTTCATTATATCATAGTTTATACAGAATGCTATGTTTTCCTAAGTACCATAACACACAGTTTATAATGACAGATTATACAGCTATAGCATCGAGATGCTATAGTTATTCAGATTTTTCAGTATTTACAATAAAGAATTATAGCGTTATGGTTATTTTGGAAACATAATGAAAACAACAGAGGTATATATATATAGATGTACTTATATAGTATCAGATCCCTATGGAGATATTACAGACAGACACAATTTACAAGGCACGGTACCGTTGCTATATACAGATAGAGTGCAACCACATATCTCAGATAGTGTGTGGATACCGTCTAACTGTGCTAAGAGAGGATGCAGCTCCCCAGTACACTAGGTAGAGGGGGCCAGTTAGACAAGGTAGCAGCCAGTCCCACGCTTAGGAGTGGATGCAGTTTGGCCAAGCTGAGGTAATGTAGAGTATGATGACTTACGTGGAGGGCCGACCAGGTTAAGTCTTGCCTACGGACCGCACAACCCTGTCATGAGGGGTCAAATCATGACATACAGAGTCCTGGGAAAAGAACACAGTTATATATATACATATACAGATTTATAGTTTTCATTGTATATAGTATGTTATAGTAGTATGAATAATAGAAAGCTCAGATGATACAAATGTTTTAAGCTTTTATACATGTGTTGATAGATTTTCCAAATTGTGCAGTTTTAAATATTATTATTATAATTTAATGACTCTGTCGCCACACATTAGTAATAGCATATTTCCACTTACTGACCGTCGACTCACCTCATTACATTACCATTTTTCAGGTGAGACAACTGGGCGAGCAGATCAAGCTCGCGGATAGAGAGTATATCAATTGCCCTGGTTTAGAGGGTAAGTTTTGCGTAGGGTTTGTTTTTTGTGTAGTGGGCACTGGGAAGAGAGATGTATTATAAAGCTATGGTTGAAAATACTAAATTCAGGTATTGTATATACATGTATGTGTGGTTATGAAATTTATGTTTTTTCGTTACATAGGGATGCCCATTACATGCAGGTGTTGGAATAATTTATTATAAAAAAAATTTGTGAAAATTTTGAGGATGTTACAAAAGTAAAAGAGAAAAAAGAAGTTAGAAACAAAATGAAAAATTAGTTTTTGGTCTATCCAAGCGACTGACAAAGCTTACCCAGGCGACTAATATGAAAATAGACTGATTTTGAGAGATCCTGAGAGGACCCAAGCGACTGAATCATAATGACCCAATTGACTAACTCCTTGCTGTCTTTGAAAGTCTCAGTGTTTTAATGATCTAGGCGATTGACTCCTTGTTTCCGATCAACTAACTGTCCGAGTTTTCAAATTTTAAAATATAATAGGAAGTTTCAAAATTTGAGTTTTTTAATTCTACACTATGAAAACTTGAGAAACACTCCAAAGTCACTTGGAGAGCACGAAATACTTTTGTTTAAACATTTATAAATACCCCCCCTAAGGCTAAGGATCCACACACCAAATAATACACAGCAAACAAGTTCTCTTGTTCTCAAAACTCTCAAAGCTCTCTTGCTCTCAAATTCTCTAAAGTTCTCCACTGAGTTTTGCTGTGAAACTCTCACAAATTTTGAGCACATTCTGAATTCTTTCAATCAAGAAAGAAAGCTCACGGTGATATACTTTTAAGGTTTCAAATTCTTTCAATTATTATTTTGAATTAAAGTATATTGTAGTGCTTAATTATTGTACGAATCAGCTCTTGTTGAGAGTGTCTTTGTACACCAAATTTGCTCTTGTTTTTTTTTTTTTTGTTGACGATTCAGGTCTTTTAATCGTTGTTGGACCAAGCGTGAGGTATCATTTGGAGATGCGAACTCTAGCCTATTGAAGGAGAGATTGTAAGGCTGCTCCTGCCCGTCAAAGGAGTGCGTAAGGTTGCTCCTACCCATAAAGGAGTGGTATAGTAGAATCCTTGGGTGTGTTTGCCTAAGGCGAGGATGTAGATGGCTATAGCCGAATCTTGTAAAACTCGCGTCTCACTCTTCCCTACTCTCATTTAATTTTCATCTCATATAAATTGCGTGGTTGGAATTTAATTTTTCTGTTCATATAAACTATATGGATTGGATTACAAATAAACTGAAAATTAATTTGACTTTGGGATGCGGAAACCAAAAAGGGAGTACGTTGATTGATCAATATTTTTTGCGGAAAACAAAAGGGAGTACGTTAATTGGTTAACACCCAAGACTCATTAATTAAAAGTTTATTTAAATTTTGAATTTTTGGAAGAGTGTTGGAAATTTCAATCGTGCTTCATATTGAGAAATCAAATTTACTAATACAAGGTTTTTTATCAGCTACATACTTAAACTCCACTTTGAGTTACTCAATTGCTGAATCTTGGAAGCAGTGGTAAATTCATTCTATATTGTGGATTGTGTTTTAGTTATCTTGGTTGGATTGAATTAAATTGCTGAAAGGGATATTCAAATTGGTATATTCATTCATAAAGGTTTATAACCAAGTAATTTTTTGCTAAACTTGTGTTTGTAAATCAACTTTGTATATGCATTTTCTAAAACCGAAAAGAGTTAAGAAAGAGTAAATTAAAAAGGGTATAAAGAAATTTTAAAATCCCAATTCACCCCTCTTCTTGGGAATACACATTCCTTTTCAATTTCTTCTCATCATATACATCGGGTGACTTTGGTGTAGTGAAAATGGGAAATGATGGCTCATTTACTGTTGTTGGCATTGGAGATGTATACTTGCCAACTTATAATCGCAGTAGGTTAAATCTCAGAGATGTAAGGCATATTCCAGACATTAGATTGAATTTAGTCTCTGTAGGGAAGTTTGATGATGAGGGATACTGTAACACCTTTAGTGATGGGCAGTGGAAGCTTACTAAAGGTTCTATGGTTATTGCCACAGGAAAGAATTGTTCTACACTTTACTTGATGCACGCAAAGCTATCTAAGGGCATGGTCAATGCGGTGGAAAATAATTCAAGTTCAAAGTTATGACACAAAAGACTTGGACATATGAGTCAAAAAGGAATTGAATTTTTAGTCAAGAAAAAACTTCTTCCAGAAATAGAAGGTATGTCTTTGAAGCCTTGTGAACATTGTTTAGCTAGAAAGCAACACAAAGTTTCCTTTAAAGGTGCTTCTCCATCTAGAAAATTTAATGTTTTAGATTTGGTGCATTCAAATGTGTGTGGTCCCATGAAAAGTAAAACACTTATGGTGCATTGTACTTTGTTACTTTTATAATTGATCATTCAGGAAAGTGTGGGTGTACACTTTGAAGACCAAAGATCAACTGTTAGATGTGTTTAAACAATTTCAAGCTAGTGTTGAAAGAGAAACTAGGAGAAAATTAAAGTGCATCAGATCAGATAATGATGGCGAATATTTAGGGCCATTTGAAGAGTATTGCAGAGCTCAGAGCATTCGACATCTGAAAACTCCTCCAAAAACTCCTTAGTTGAATGATTTGGCAGAAAGGATGAACATGACCCAGATAGAGAGAGTGAGATGCATGTTATCACATGCTAAGTTACTAAACTCCTTACTGAGCGTCGTTTCGCCCCAATCATTTTTCCATATTACAAACAGGATTGAAGAGTGTGCTAGAAATCATAGTGGTGCAGCAAAAGTGTGGGTGGGATTAGAAAGAGTTATTTAGGATAAATATTAAATTTGATATATTTTTAATGTTTTGGAATATTTTTAAGGAACAAATTTGATATTGGAGATATTGTTATAATAAATGTTTGGTTTTTAGTACTCTAGTATAAGTGTATTTGAAGTTATATTTGCTTCCACTGTAAAATTATTTATTGGAACCCACACGGGTTCGGGTCATTACATTTAAGGTCCTACATTAATTGTGTATTTGAATTACGCTTACAAGAATGACTCAATCACCAATTACGTGAGGTGCTTTTTATAGGACGAAAACATGAAGTTAGTGGACCAAAGCAGATAATACCTCATTAGAGTTGGACTTGAGACTATTACATTTAGTATCAAAGCAACCTTGAAGATGATACCACCATATGGGTGGATCCTTAACAAATGTGTAGGTCACTCTGACGAGGGCATTAGCAATAGGGCATGAAAATATGTCATGGTCCCATATTGGATGTGTCCTAGGGAGATATTGAACTTGTAAGGATGATTAATATATGTGAGACATCTTTTATATGAAAAAACTATGAGTTCAATTGACTAAATTGGACAACAACTCGTGAATGAAGTTGGACTCAAGATCGTTACACTAAGCTAAATTTATCCATACACTTAAATAGAATAGTAAATGTGTTATGTGCAATATACGTGATTACATGTAAATAATATTATGTAGAATTTTTTTTTTTATAATTCTTAATAAAATTGAGATATATTTCTTAAAAAAGTAATAATATATTTTCACAATTTAGTTTATAAATGTCAAATTATAAATATTTAAATTTATTTATAAAAAATAATATTTTATTGAAAATGATAAACTCCAACCATACTTATGACACCAATATATATATATATATGTAAAGAAAAGAAAAAAATAAATAAATATAAAATATGATATGATAGGAATTCTCCAATTAACATTATAGGAACTATTAAACTTGATATTTATGTATTATTATAAATAACAAATTTTTATAAATAATAGTCTATTATTTTTTACTTATAATAAAATCTTAATATATGACTCTCCCCATGAAAATAATAATAATAAATCTTACAAACCTCCTATGAAATTTCAAAAATCCCATATATCTTCCTCATCTTTTGAATTGTGGGACACTTATACCCCTACAAAATTATCTTTTTGCCAAATATAAAAGAGGATTGTGTCGTTTGAGAAAATCTTAGGGTGTTCTGTGAAATTTTTAAAAATTTGGAAATCCCTGAAATTTTTAAAATATCAAAGGAGGTATTTGTCTTTTTATCAAACCTTAAGAGATTAGTGTCTTTTATCCAAATTTTAATTATAATATTTAATTTTTAAAAATTTATATTATTATCTATCTAAATAACGGTATTGAAAACATCAAAAGAATTTGCCTAATTTTATTTTGAGATATATTTTTTATTTAGTATTTATAGTACCATTATATTTATTTCATTTTTTAATTGAATAAATTTTGTTTATGATATTTAAAATAAAATTCTTAAATCTATATCTATCTAAATTTTTCTTTCATTTTGGTTTTCTGGAAATGCTTCATCTCACTTTTTAAAAGAATAATAATATTTTTTGCCTAGAAATGAGTTACTTTATTCATATATGACAATTATCTTATCCAAATATATTTTTATAAATATAATTTTATCTAATTTTGATTAAATTTACTTTCTATTATAGTATTATCTTATTTTTAAAATTAAGAATTTTTTTATAAAATCATTTATCCTATTTGTACTTTTATTAATTTATTATATAGATGTAAAGATAGATTTAGATATGTGTTTATACTATTAGTTTATTTTACTTTTTAATAAAATTAAAAATTTTAATTTTATTTATAGACAAGAATTTCTAGATATTCTAAATGTAATTTGTCGAATTTAATTTGGTTGGATTATTTTATAGTATAACATAGCTATTGCTTCAGCATGTATATACCAAGTGGATTTTTGCAACTATAAAAAGAGATTTAGAAGGTAAGTAAAACATCTCACAATTATGCACATTACGTGTTATTTTACGTTTCTTCATATGTTGTTGGTTCTAATTTTAACGTCAACAAATATAAAAATAATATAAAAAATTTTAATAAAATTATGAACGTCAAATAGTGCCAATAAAAATCCAAATAATTAAATGACTAATTTTTATACTTTAATATATAGACAACCATTTTTTCTAGGGCTTGTATAACAATAATTGGGCAAATTTTCTTTTTATTTCATAAAACTAGAAAATACAAGAAAATAAAAAATATAGGGAAATTTGAATTTTTTACATTAAAAATTTTAAAAATAAAAAAAAATGAAAAAACCAATTCCCTATGCTAGCACCTACACACATGCACAAAAGAGAGTCAGTTAGAAAATCAAAAATAAAAACTAATTGGTTTTTAAACGTGATTAAACAATTTAAAACTGATTAATCAAATTTGACTAACCAATTAGTTGTAAGTTTGATTGATCAATTTAAAATTGATTAATTAATCGAATTCAATTTAATTGCTTTCTTTAGACCCATAAATAAAAGATTTCAAAAAAGGATAGACACGGATAAGTAGGATCAGACATAAAGAAACTGAGAAAGTTGTGAATTTGAAGAAGAATTCATGAAAATCAATAAGGAAGGCTGGAGAATTAAAGGCAAGTTAAGAAATAACAAAAATATTGTAAGAGCAGCAGTGAAGAATTAAAAGGAGCTCAAATAAATGTTACAAAATCAGAATTCAGAATAAGAGAAGTCATGGAAAATTAGAGGGGTTTGAAGATAATGGTCCCTTTAATTTTAATTGCAAAAACTTAAATTTAATAAGATAAAACAAGAGTGGACCTACGCGTGGACAGCTGGCGCACCATTATTAATTTAATTATGTTTTTGAACACCCATCATAAAAAATGACCATAGAATCTTTTAAAAAAGCAGTATATATTTATATTTGCTGGGCTATGATTGCTTGACATGTCGGTGAGGAATTGGCACATGGCATGCTGACTGTGCAATGCTTTCCTCGCTGTATAGTATGATTGATCTCTAATAGGGTTTTTTTTTTTTTTTTTTGGGGTTACGCTTGCTTAATTCAGAAGTCCTAATATTTTTGTAATTAAATATTATAAAATCTCTTTATGTTCCTCTATTTAAATATTAAGATTTTGAATTAGTTGGTCTCGTGTGGCTTTTCAAAATGATTTTTTTTTTAAAAAGAGCGAATGAAAAGAAATTTTTATTTATTTTAGAAAAATTTGGTCCTCCTATAAAAAAAAAGTTATTGGACAAAAAAAATTGACTTTGAGTATTTGGTAAAAGAGTTGTAGGGTATATAGAGTTCTTTAAAATGACTAAAATAGATGTGTATTTTTAGGAAATATTGCATTGACCGTTTTGTAATATTTGAAAAAAGTAAGGGTAACAGTGGAATTTAATTATTTATTTTTGGGTGGGGGGGGGGGGGGGAGCTAACTCTAGCTTTTTAAAGTTTCAAATATGGACCCTTAAAAAGTTCACCAAAAGATTTAAAAACTTACTTTTTAAAGGTGAAATGTTGGATATGTGGCTCATATTGAGTGAAACACATGCACCGAAAAAGTATGATGAAGCAAAAAACAAGTAAGCTAGGCTGCAAAAAGAAACCATCAACTGTTTTATCGACAATATGATCGATGGTTTTGGTCTTGGGAGATAACCGTTGACGATTTTCAGTCTGAAAAGGAATAACTCTCAGTATTAAACCGTCGATGGTTCGACGGTTTGCTAAAATTGTTGACGATTTTATTTGGCTCAAATCACATATTTTGAATCAGAAGATCAGTAGATTGAGAGATTTCAGAAGATTTTCCTCCTGAGATTGCTACAGGAGTATTTTAGATCTAGTCTAAGTCTTGTACACGCATAGGGTTAGCATATAAATATTATTTTGTAACTCTTGTTGTAAGCTTGATGAATTGATAGTGAAAATTAGCCACTTGCTCCCGTGGACATAGGCACATTGTCAAACTACGTAATTTCTTGTTAGGAACCTGTGAGCATCCAAATTAAAGTGACAACAAAAATTTAACGTCGTTCGATCAATAACGACCTACGTCCACGGAGCACACACCAAATATTTACTATCGCCGAAAAAATTACAATTCTCTCTCTCGCTCTCTCTCTCTCTTCCTCCCTTCTTCCTCTCTGCTCTCTCTGAGCTTTTCACTCTATCTGCACTCTATATTACAACTTCCACAGCCCTCTATTTATAGGGCTTGGAATTTAAGTCACAATTAAAATAAAATCAATCGTGAATGGAAGTTACAACGGAGAGGTATATGGTGGATAAATGCACCGCGTTTTTGACTCAGCTCCTACCTTGCAATGCGTCTCCAACTGTGTCTCCTGGCTCCATCTATAACAATCTCCCACTTGGAGACAGAGACAATCAGTATCATGAATAAATGATGTGCTCATAATACGTGTCTTCAAGCATGAAGACCAACTGAAGTTGAACACAACTTTAGTTTTTCTGTGGTTACCATTTTCCCGTCTGCTCGATTCCTGCGGATTAATTTGATGGCTTTCATCTTCACAACTGGTATAAAAATGTCGGTGTAATCAATCCCTTCCTTCTACTCGAAGTCTTTGACTACCAATCGAGGCTTGTACCTTCTAGAGCCATCATGCTCTTCTTCGATTCTATACACCCACTTGTTGTGAAGGCCTTTGGGCAACTTCCACGTTCTGTTGGAGGTGAGGGACTTCATCTCATCCTTCATCGCAAGCTCCCACTTGCTCGTATCTGCCACCTGACATGCTTCATCATAGCATTCGGGCTCTCCTCCATCTGTAGGAAGTAAGTAATCAATATACCTTCTGTTTGGTATATGAGACCGAGTAGATTTCTTAAGCTCCGGAGCTGGAGTAGGAGATGGTGGTGCGACGATCTGCTCCACTGGTTCCTCCACCTGAGGATTCTCGGTATTTTGCTGTTGTGTCCCGACACATTCTGAGTAAACCACTTCTAGTCTCTTCTTCTTTGGGGCATGGATGTTTATCTGGAAACTAACCCTCTTCTGTTTCCCGACTATATAATCCTCACACATGTCAATCTGTATTGAAATAGACATGGAGGCATTTGAGGTTAGAAAAAGTGTTTCGATTTTCTTACCTCGGGCAATCGTTAGTACACCCTTTGAAACTTTCCATTCATCGCCAATGAATTTCATCGTGTATCCCTCATTTTCCAGCTAACCAACTGAGATCAAATTCTTTCTCAGTTCTAGAATATACCCAACATCCTTCAGTTTCTATACTGACCCGTTTATATTGATATTCACAACTCCCTTACCGGTTACGCCGCAAGGTTGATCGTTGCCAAGGTACACCTTACCAAAATTACCTAGTGTGTACTCCTCTAGGCAATCTCTACAGTATGTTGCATGAAATAAGGCTCCGGAGTCTAAGACCCAAGACTCCTGCTTGCTCTCCAAAGAGCAGATCAACATCTCATCATTTTCGGAAGCAATATTTGCTTTTGTCTTTGCCCTCCTCTCGTATTCTTTCTTCTGACTTCTGCACTGGTTCTTGTAATTACCAGTCTTTCCACAGTTCAAGCACTCAATAACTTTTGTGCTCTGGGAACCTGTGTCCTACGTACCTCTAAGATTTCTAGATTTTGACCGCCTAGGCCTAGATCTGCTATGGTTGTTTGATCGTCCATGCCTGTTTCCTCTGGCACGACTCTCCATGTTCAAGGTTGAACTCGAAGTGGAGCTATGGTTCGACTGCATTTTGATTTCCTAAGTAAAAATCATGCTGACGACTTCATCATATACAAGCTTCGATTTTCCTACGAAGCTACTGATGGCAGTAACGACACCATTCCAGCTTTTAGGCAACTGACTGAGAATCAGTAGGGCCCGAATCTCATTATCAAACATTATCCCGACTGAGGCGAGTTGATCAGACAACTCATTGAAGTTATTCAAATGCCTGCTGAAACTTTCACCTGCAGACATGTTTATCGTAAATAGTCTTTTCATGAGATGTACCTTATTTGTAGCTGAAGGCTGCTCGTACATATTAGAGAGCTCATTCATCAGAGACTTGGTGGATGTTATATACTTGATATTGAACGCCACTAATTTCAACAACGTCATTCTAATGGCTCCAAGGGCTTTTCGATCAAGCAACTCCCACTCATCCTCGTTCATGGATGTTGGCTTACCCTTCAACGATAAGTGCAATTCCTTCCCAAACAAATAATCTTCTATTTGCATCTTTCAGAAACCAAAATTGTTTCCATTTAACATTCGATTTTTACGCTTTTTTCATTTGACATCTCGATTCTCTAATCTAGATATGGAGTTAGCTCAAATGGATAGCGTGGTTGGATCCAGAACGATTGAAAACCCTAGAAATGGTTCAAGCCGCTCGAAAAACGGACCCAAAACGACTCCGAAAAGCTCAGTCAAAGTTTGGTCAAAGCTGGTCAAACTTGCTGACGTGGCAGTGGGGTCCACCTGTTGACGTGACAATGTGGGACCCACAGCTGACGTGGCAGAGGTGGGCCCACTTACTGAGGTGGCATGGGGTCGGGTTCTCAGCGGGTCGGGTTGAGGCTGTCCGAGCAAGGAAGATGCGTGCAACGCGTGGGTGTGTGAGGGAGTTCTTCACCGGTGCGTGGCGAGGCGTCTTGCTTCGGCAAGGCGTGTGAGCCGTCGTCTAAACTCCGTTTGAGCTCCGACTTGCACGATTCTCTTTGTCTCGGCGAGCTGAATGCGATGGTGGCCTCAAAACGCAGTTTTGATCTACTGGACAGAGCTCTGATTTTGGGACCACTTCCGATATGGCTTTTCTGCTCCAATCGGGCTCTGATACCACTTGTTAGGAACTTGTGAGCATCTAGATTAAAGTGACACCAAAGATTTAACGTGGTTCGGTCAATAAACACCTACGTCCACGGAGCACGCACCAAATATTCACTATTGCCGGAAAAATTATAATTCTCTCTCTCTCTCTCTCTCTCTCTCTCTCTCTCTCTCTCTTTCTCTCTCTTTCTCTCTTCCTCTCTCTCTCTCTGAGCTTTTCACTTTATTTGCACTCTATATTACAACTTTCACAACCCTCTATTTATAGGGCTTGGAATATAAGTTATAATTAAAATAAAATCAATCGTGAATGGAAGTTACAATAGAGAGGTAAATGGTGGATAAATGCACCGCATTTCTGACTCAGCTCCTAGCTTGCAACGCGTCTCCAACTGTGTCTCCTGACTCCATCTATAACAATTCTTGTGTCGTGTATTCTTATTATTTTATTTTATTCTCTTTGTGATTGTTTATTTCCATATTTATTCATCGTTGGTTGCTTGCATTACTTGTTCTGATTCGATTTGTTGATTTCCGTTGCGCATTGGTATACTACCACTCTGCACAACATGAAAAAACTACTTGAATCCTAATTATGATTAGATATATTGTAGAGCTCGTGTATACTAGAAACATTCTTAATAATTAAGGTCTATTCAAATTAAAGTTTTGTTTGAAAAAAAAATTAAAAGAAAAATAAAAAAAATTATTTTTTAGTATATATTTATATATATAAAATATTTTTTAAAAAAATAAATTTTTATTTTAATATAATTTAAGATTAATAAAAATTCACTGTTAATGATGTGTTTATAACAAGTTTTGGTTTCCTTTTTAGATTTCATGACAATCAAACATAAAAAATATTTTTTCATATTTCCTTTAAAAAGAAAAACTTCAAGTTCCAAACGACACCTAAGAAATTCACTTTCTTATATTTTGAGCCTTTAAAACTATCAAGAAAAGTGAGAAATATATATATATATATATATATATATATATATATATTAAATCACTAAACAAAATTTAATCTTATATATCTTTAGCATTTGGGTTTTTCTTATGGTCTGTTTGCATCAATAATATTGTTTGGAAAAAAAAGGAAATTTATTTTTCAATATTTAAAATTAAAAAAATTGTTCTAACATGACTAAAAATTAAGAAAATTAAATATTAATAATATGTAAAAAATAAATTTTTATTCTCTGATTTTGCCGTTTTTAAGTTTTCTTTCTCACTTTTCGTTATAACCAAACATAAAAAAATGGAATCTTTTGTATTTTTCTTTTCTCTTCCCTTTATTTTCAAAGTTTCAAATAGGCCACTAAGATTTGGAAAACCTTAGGAAAAGGAAAAGAAAAAGAAAATATAAAAAAATTTAGATTTTTTTTTTTTTTCATGTTAAGTAATTGTAAACACCTCATTTATACAAGGCCACACATAGTAAAATTTCAAATTTTAAAATTAGGTTCAATTTTCATTTAGCGTATTTAAGGAGGCTTTTGAGCTTTTTGTCTTGAAGTATATTTTTTAAGGGATTATTAAAATTTTTATTCGTTTTTCCATCACTTAAGGTCTTTCCTAGGCGTCTTAGTTAATAATATTTTTCCTTCATTTTGGTACTATCTAATGTCTTTCTTACAAGAAATTACGCTAACCTTCTCTCTCTCTCTCTCTCTCTATTCACTTTGATTACACTCATGCATGCTCACTTCCTTTCATCTCACTCAAGCATGTATTAATGATTGAACATTTGCAAGAAAAATAGAAATTTAAATAATATTTTTCGATAGTTATTTTTTACCAAATAAATAATAATTTAACTAAAGAAATTAAAATTCAAGATAAAGAAAAAAGAGAAAATAGAAAATTTCAGAGGGTGGTCAATTGACCACTAATAGGTGATCGACCGGCCCCTTTCCCATGTTTTTTCTTCACATATGTGTGAAGAAGTTGGTGGCAAACCATTGTGCCATCTACTGGCCCTTTTGGTTGTGTCATGTGTTCTAACTGTTAGCACATGTTTTGTAACCATTAGGACAATAGCAACTATCCATGGGTAGTCGGTAATTGAATTTTTAATTGCAAAATTTGAAATTCAACTTTTTCCTCCATTTTACATGGTTTATAAATAGACTATGAGGGGTTTAATTTTTTGCATGCATACAAAGAGGTTAAAGGGAGGAAATTCTTGAAGGAATGTTCGAAGTTCGTGAAAGTATAATCGAAGAGTTCACTTTTCTTAGACGATGGGTTCATTTCCTAAGGTAAATAGAGTTCGAGTTCCTCACTACTTTCCCAATCGACACAGTAAGGGCGATTGTTCAAAGGAATCTTTCGATTCATAGTCAATATCTTCATATAGAAAGACCAAATTCTTTCATTGAGAAGCCATCAAGATGGAATTAAACGAGGGTAGGCTTGGGAGGTTGAAAAGAAAAAGAAGGAAACAAGAATGTACCTAAAGCTTTTGAAATAGATTTGGGAGAATAGACAGTAAAAGAGATATAAACAAAAAAAGGAGAAGTAAAAGTATCCTAATTTCCTAAAGTTTGAATAAACTATTAGGATCAAATGCTGATCAAGGGTTGAGATTATCTTACAAAGAGAAAGGGTACCCTAGACCAAGATACTGCTTTGTTATTTGTTAAGCATCAAAATTGAATTGACACATTGATTGTGGAGTGAGACCCTACTTGCAAATAAAGCATTGTCATGATTATGTATAAGCCTTGAATGTGTTTCCCATTATAATGTGTAGAGATAAGCCTTGAATGTGTTTCCCATTATAATGTGTAGAGATACCCCCATATCATGTTATATTAAACTATGGGGTTGGGGGACAATTGATAAGGGATAAAGATCAATAAATTATTGTGTCATCCAAGTCTGTTAGCTGAACGACCATGTCATTCATCTTGTCAAGAAAATGTGCCATATCATTCAAATCAACTAAGTTATATAAGAATCAATCAAGATTGACCATTGGTCTAGTTGTTCATAAGGGAACATCAAAATGAAAAGTAAAAAAAAAAAACACACACACACACACACACACACACACACACACAACTTAGCAAAAACGAAGTTACAAATTTAACAGACGATCATTCAGTATTCAGTGAATGATAGGATCAAACATGCTTGTTATAAGGACAGTTATCAATGATATAATAGACATCAAAACAATAGTACGACACCAAATTCGGGTGGTGAAAGCGCCTATTGATGCACCCCTAATAATTCACTGGGGTTAACTTTCAAGAGATAATTGAACCAGTAACCTTGGGATCGTCAAAGTCACAAGTTGCCCTTACAACTTGTGTCAATGAGGCTGGTTTATTCTTTCCCTTAATTACAACACTGATGCATTTTAAATATCAAAATATCAACTCACAAAATATCTTGTTTTGATAAGAAAAAAAGAAAAAAAGAAGAAGAACATTATTAAGTAATTGACACGTTTTAAAGTATTATTTCTTCTAATTATTTTTTTAACGAAAACCTTTTATTGATAGCCCTCACTTATGGTGGAGGAATACCGTGATTACAAATAAAACACATGAGATTTACAAATAAACTATCAAAATCATTTTAGACATCAAAACCAATAATAATAATAATAATAATAATAATAATAATAATAATAATGCCTTTATCCAACTAAAACAATTAAAACATGTCTATATATAATAAAAAAAAAACAAACAAACAAATATAAACAAATTACCTGCAAAATGATGTCAATTACCTGCAAACATAAACTAGAAGAAAACAGAGGAAAATTGAAATGATGATAATTAAAGACAAAGACTTTGAATTCTCATCTTATCCATACGAATGAGAGCTCTCATTTTACTCAGCGATACATGACCTACAAAATATCTTCTCGCATTGCCTCCCTCGCCTTGACGAGTCAAGAAATCCGCCACCTAATTACCTTCTCTAAATTTGTGCCTTACGTAGAATTGAAGAGCTTATAATTCCTAACATGCTCAATAAATTTATTCCTTTTTACTCTTTAAAAAAAAAAGGATAAATACAACAATATATACATTTATATATATATAGTGGGCTTTGGTATGCCCAAGAAAATTCAGCCGGTGGGCCGAGTTTTGGGCTCTGATGCATGCCAAGTTGGCAGCCTTGGACAACTGGACAAGCACACGTGACGAGCACGTCCGGCACCCCACGAGAAAGTAACAACTAGCAAACGTTGTCATAATTATATTTTATTTTTTCTTTTCTGCACTTTAGCATGTAGCTGATTCGAAGGCTCAGCTCACTCTCCTCTATCGCGCGTCCACCACACTTCCTTATTTCTCATTTTACCCAATTTTACCCTTGTTAAAGGAATTCTTGGCTATTGGAGGAGCCGCCCAAAATAAGTTAATGACTTTTATAATTTTATTTTTAAACAGTATTTTTCACGTTAAAAACCAATATTCCTTTATTCAAAATAAAAATAAAAATGTATTATTTTATATATTTTTGCTCATTAAAAAATATATACATACTTACCTACTAATTATGTTGTATATAAAATGTATAAAATATTTATGACTAAAGTAAAGTTATGATGCTGTGTTATTGTTGAGTTAATTGAATATATCAGATCGATCAATTTGGTCGAGGAATAGCTACTAGTCAAAATTTATATACTTAACAAAAATGCCTTAAATTTTTTTTTTCTCTCTCTCTCTTAAAAGTGAAGGTAAATATATTATTTTGCTGATTTTAAAAATTATGATTTTTTTTTGACATAAAAAGTTTATTTTTTTAAACAGTTCTGGTTTTTAACAAAATAGTTTTCATTTAGCACAATTTAGCATTATATAAATAAAAAAAATCCCGTAAGAGTATTTTGAAGTGGAAAAATGCTATTGACACATCAAAAATATTCAAATAACACTCTGTCTATTTTTCATATACTAAATAATAAAATTTATCACTTATTTTCACATTAAAGGGTACATGACAAGATATGAGCTTGTTTGGTACCATTCTTATTTTTTATTTTTTGTTTTTGACTCTACATAATAACGAAACAAATTAAAAAATATGTTTGTTTATATTATCAATTTTCTGTTTCTTTTGTTGACTTTTAACTGTTTGCGAAAAAATTGAAAACCAAAGTTTATGTTTATTTGTTGTTTTAACAACTTGTTGTTAAAAAATTTCAATATTTTGGATTAATTTTTGAATTAAATAATTTATTTTATACACATTTTTAATAAGAATAAAATGAAATAATTATATGAATTAAATATAATTAAAATAAAAATATCAATATATTTTCAAAAATTTAAAAAAAAACACCACTTACAGAATATATATATATATATATATATTTTATGTTTTTCAATTGTCATGTACAAGAAGTGATACAATTATTTTTATTTTTATTATAGTATTTTAATTTATATTATTTTGAAATTTTTATTATTGTAATAGTATTTTTAAATATTATTTGATTTAAATAAGAAAAATGAGCCTTGGTTTGTTTAAGCTTTTAACTTGTTTTAGTTTTACAAATATTAACCAAACAGGTGCTGATTTTCAATTATTAATTTTTCTTTGTTTTTTAATTATTTTTTATGGTTTTCGTTTTCATAAGTTTTTATAGTGATACCAAATGATACTTAAATATTTTTACGTTTTGTTGACTTTTTGAATCCAATCCCTATTCTGATGCGACAAAACACAAATATTTTCTGTGTGTTTTTAAGTGCTTGAACAAGTTCATCATTCAACACACACGTAAGGGAAAGTAAATGGAAGCCATGAAGGACTTCAAGCTTATACACTTAGTCTATTTTATGAAAATCATAAGAGTAAAAGAAGAAGAAGAAGAAGAAGAAGAAGACATATATTTTAATTTATAAATGCATTTAGTTTTTAGCCTGTAATAATGCATATCATGGATGATATGAATAAATGCTCAAACAAGATCATAGATAGACTTTAGAAGGAACCATACCTTTGATGAAAAAACTCTTTTCTAAAAATGCTAAAATCATATAAAGGTTTTAGGGTCAAAATAGGGCCAAACTTACATTTTAACCAAGCCTAGTCGACTAACCCCTCCACTTTTAAACTAGCCCAATTGACTGACCATGCCTTAAGGGCTAAAATGTAATTTTGTTCAAACTCGACCAATCGACCCCCAAAATGAACTAGAGAAGCCCAGTCGACCAACCGTCGTATGTCGGCCATTTTTAAAGTTCGGCTGATCAACCATTTTAATTCAAAAAGGCCCCAACCGACTGTTACTGTTCACTTAATTGACGGGCTCTTTAAGTCAGCCAATCGAACTAACGAAGGTTGGAAAATCGCCTAAGCCAGCCGACTGATCCTTTCCTCAGTAGACTGAACCTCTTGAAAATTTGAATTTTTGGCTTGGGTCAACCGACCGGCGAAGCCCACAGTCAATCGAACCTCTCGGATTTTTCAAATTTCCAATGCTAAACGTGTTTAATTTTTTGATTAAATAATTTTTAAAATACCCTCCGTATCCCTAATGGTTAAAATTTTTCAAGACTCTATATATATACCCTTCTCGTAAGCATAATTAGTAACTTTAATTAGTCAAAAATTCTTTCAAATATTTTGAGCAATTTTCTTAATCAAAGTTCCCTCCATATTCATTTTCATTGCAAATCTCTTTGGGGCAAAAAGTTTTTTTACTCTCTCCTACTCCCTTTCACTCATTCTTTGAAAAATCTTTTTGAAAGAGAGGTTTGATTATTTTTCATACTCTTTATTGCAAAAAATATTTTTTGAGAATATATTTATATTTCTCCTACATCTTTCTTTTGACAAATCTTTTAAGAGAAAATCTTGAGATTATAACAAATAAGCCTTGAGCATATATAATTGATATATACTTGCTTGAGAGGCTTTTTGTTCTTAAGATTTCAAAGAACAAATTTCTCCCCTACACTTTGTTTTTGAAAAATCTTTTGAAGAAATTTTGTGAGTTATTCAAGAAGGTCTTGAGCATATATTTATTGATATATACTTTGCTTGAAAGGCTTCTTGCTTTGAGTTTACCAAAACCTTGGTTCTCCTACATCTTTATTGAAAAATATTTTTAGGAGAAAACTTTTATTGGGGTAAATCTTTGAAGCATTTTTCATAAATATTTTATTCAAAGATTGAAAAAGCTTTATGGAGAAAAATACCCATACTCTGTTGAGCATTATTTCATATTATCTGAGAGTGCATATTGAGTTTCAACTTGTACATCCCTATTTGTTTTTCAGTAGCATTTATTTGTACAAAATTTATATCTTTATATTTCAAGTGTGGCCTGAAAAGGAATACACCGTCCTGTAAGGTGTACTGGTTTAACTCCACCCCGGTTTGGTGAACTAGGAGGTAAAGTGTGTATGGTTTGGTTCCACCCAGAAAGTGAATCGAGGTGTCTCCACCTTGTACGGAAAATTGGTTGTGGCTCAGTCCTGTAATTGAGTTGGGGAGATTTCGCTCCGTACGGAGGAACCAGTTTGGTTCAGCCTGATAATTGAGTTGAGGTGACTCTACCTTGTAAGTAGAACTGATTGTGGCTCAATCCTGTAATTGAGTTGGGGAGATTCCGTCCCGTAAGGAGAAGTGTAAACGGTTTCCATATGTGTATGCTTGTTTATTTTTTATTATAATTATTTGCATATACACATTTAATTTAAATGAGATATGCTCCACACGTGTATGTCTGTACTCATTACTTAAATCATTTTACTTACACGCTTATATTTTGAACAAGATATGATTTGTGGTGAATGGTAAATTTAATTTAGCCAAAAAGTTTTAAAACTCAATTCACCCCCCTCTTGGTAATACACCATTCCTATTAGTTTTTATTATTGAAGTAGTAATGTCAACTTATGACTTCATTAATTTTTGCAATAATTTTTTTACTCAATTAAGGTTGTAAATGATTCAATTTGATTCAATTTCAAAGATAAATTGAAATTGAACCAAACTACTTTTCTAAGTTTTGAAAAATTGTAACCAAAACTTACTTAAACCATTCTCTAATCAAACTTAATTGCACTTTTCTACTTTGATATTTTAGTAGAACAAACTATATTTTGTGTGAAATTATAGACCAAGAAAATGGCCTAATGACATAAATTAGTTTGACATATTATCGGCTTTTCGCTTAAAAATAGTTAAATAATTGCAAAATTCATAAATTTGGAATTTTTATTTTTCAAGTAAGAACAACAAAGAGTAATGTGTTGCTAAATTAATTTTTTTTTTTTAATTTTGCTTAGTTCATTCACCAATTTTTTAAAGTATTGAAAGTTTCAAATTTTTAAGTCCAAATACTTTAAGTTTTCAAAGTTGCGAATGAGAGATATTCCATTTTTCAAAGCTATTAAAAAGATAGCTTGAAAATGAAAAAAAAAAAAACTAAAAAAATTAAGTCAAATTTAAAGTTTCTCTAAATTTACATGGCATACTCACAACTTAAATCAGAAGCTAAGACCAAAAGTCTTCGTAGATAGATTGAGAAATTTTTTTTTTTTAATGATTATAGTGTTTAATACTCATTAGGGAGAGTGAAAACTTTAAGAATATGAAAATAAATTAACTTTACTCATTGAATCAATATGAATTGCTAATATTATGATGTTGTACTTTTGTTCTTTTTAGTCGACTTATATAATATATTTTATTGTTCAAACTTTATTGCCAAACATATTTAACTTAAACTCTTAAGTTGTATTTGATTTTGAAAATGCCTATTCTTAGAAAAAATGTAATTGTAATAAAAGAATTTGATACTTTGTATTAAAAAAAAATGTTATTATTATAAAACAAATAATAATATACATTTTTTTTATAAATGCATAATATGAAATACTTATTCCTAAATTTTATCATGAAAATATTTATTTCTTTCATATTCTAGGCATGATGAATGAAATAATAATTAGGAATACATCTTATTCCTAGAAAGAGGTATTCTATGAATCAAACCTAATTCAATTTCGCTTAATTTGGTTTTCCTAATAGTTCAATTTGGTATTATTTATTTATAAAACTATTTAAAAGTGAGCTTGTTTGTCCCTTAGTCCAACATGTGGTTGTTAAAATGTGAATTTGTGTGAGTTTGGGTCAACTAATTTGGTTGGGAGTTGTTGTGATATGGATCGAATAATTAAGATGCACAACGGAATAAATATAACAAGTAAATGAAACCAACCAAAACAAGAACAACATTAAGATTTACATGGTTCGACAAAACCTACATCCATGGAAGTAATGTCACATAAATTTCACTATGGAAATCACAAAATACACAATACACTTCTCAAATGATCACTCTCATTGTTAATACATGCCCAGAATGACATGTATAACAGTCTCTCGAAGGTTTCCCTCCAGTTACCCAACCACGCCAACGTTCAAAATTCAAAATGCAAAAAACTGCTCGCAGCCCAGAACTTCTCATTGATGAGACCACGAATAACACTTTTCGAAGAATTATTTCACTCATCAATGATCCCATTTTTTTTTCTACTCTCAGTATCTCAAAAACTCTGAACTTTTGGGCCTCTTGGGATCTTTTTGTCAATGAGTACAGGACACTCGTCGATGAAGTCTTACAGGATACTCGTCGATGAAGTCTTGCTATCTTCTCGTCGATGATCACAGGGCACTCATCGATGAGGCATGCTGTACTGCTCCTTCATGTTTTTCTTTCTTCTCTGTTTATGAAATCCAAAGTGTAAGAGCCACACCACAAGCAAAAATCTCCACCTTGGCGATTATACACACCTTACGAGAATCCCGAAAAACATATCTAATTGCTCTACCTTGAACTTGAAATGCTTGGTTGGGTATGTCTCCCTTCTATCACTTGGAGACACGGAGTAAGTCCAAACAATGCTTGAACTTTTCAGAAGTAACTAATTTCGTCAGAATATCTGCTTCATTTTTAGACATGTGAACTTTTTCCAACACAAGCTCACCTGAAGCAATCAATTCCCGAATCCAGTGGAACCTCACATCAATTTGCTTGGTTCTAGCATGATATATCTAATTCTTTGCCAAATAAATGACACTCTGACTATCACAATGCAACATCACTCCATCTTGCTGTAACCCTAGCTCTTTGATTAAACCAGTAAGCCATAAGGCTTCCTTTGTAGTTTCAGCAACTATCATATATTACGCCTCAGTTGTGGATAATGCTACCAGAGACTGTACCATGGATCTTCAACACACTGGTCCTCCTACAAGTGTAAACACATATTCCATTGTAGACCTTCTGTCATCCATATCTCTAGCATAATTAGCATCAACAAACCCCAAGACTAAAGGACAACCCTATTGCTTGCTAAACATGATGCCATATCCTGATGTACCCTGTAAGTATCTAAGTATCCATTTGACGGCTTCTCAATGCTGCCTTCCTAGATTAGAAAGAAACTTATTTACCACGCTCATCGCATGAGCCAAATCTAGCCTCGTACACACCATGACATACGTTAAACTTCCCATAGCACTAGCATAGGGGACCTTTGACATGTCCCAGATTTCCTCATCCGTACTAAAGCAAATCTGTAGTAGACAACTTAAAATGATTCGCTAGAGGTATACACACCGGTCTTGCATTAGCCATGCTAAACCTCTCCAACACCTTCTATACAAAACCGTCCTAAGATAGCCATAATCTCCCTACAGTTTTGTCACGACGAATCTCCATTCCAAGTATTTTCTTGGCTAAACCAAGATCCTTAATGTCAAATTCCTTATACAATAGATCCTTTAACTAATTCACCTCAGTTAAATCTTTTGCATCTATCAACATGTCATCAACGTACAATAACAAGAAAATAAGAGAATCATCCTCAAGCTTGTTCACATATACGTAGCAGTTATACTCACATCTTTTATAGCCAATCTTGATCACGTAAGAATCAAACCGTTTATACTACTGCCTTGGAGACTATTTCAGCCCATAAAAAGATTTCTTCAACCTACAAACAAAAATTTATTTTCCCAGTTCAATGAATTCCTCAGGTTGTTCCATGTAGATTTATTCCTCCAAGTCACCGTGAAGAAATGCCTTCTTCACGTCCATTTGTTCCAAATGAAGATTATAATGGGTTACCAACCCCAACACAATTCTGATAGAAAATATGTCGGACTACTAGAGAAAAGATTTCATCATAATCTATCCACTTTTTTTGTGAGTATCCTTTTGCCACCAATCGTGCCTTAAATTTCTCTCTTTCTTTTTCTAAAATTGCTTACTTCTTCCTATATACTCATTTGCAACCTATCAGTCTCTTCCCATTTGGAAGCTATACCAAATCCCATGTTTGGTTCTTATATAGTGATTCCATCTCTTCAATCATTGTACTCATCCATTTATCTTTCCCCTGACCATGCACTGCCTCTTGAAATGTAGTTGGATCGTTACAACTAGTAAGAAAAACATAAGATACTAACTCTTTAAATCCATACCTTGGTGGAGGTCTGATAGTGCGTCTGGATCTCTGTATAGGAATATCGTCGACTTGATGCTTTCATGAGCTAGAGCTCCCTGCAACCATAGGACCATGATCATTTTTGTGCCTTGAGCTTCCAACTCCACCTGCACACACATGTTCATCACTACCCCAACTTTCTGGCTCCTGTTTTTGTTCATCATACTATTTGAGTAGACTTCACTATAGCCTTTTCATCAAAGACTAAATCCCTATTGATCACCACCTTGTTTGCCATTGGGTCCCATAGCTTGTACCCAATCACACCCTTTGGATATCCCAAAAAAAATGTAATGACAAGACTTTGAGTCAAGCTTAGACCTCTCCTCACTAGATACATGAACATAGGCTGGACATTTAAATACCTTCAATCCAGAGTAGTCTACTACATTTTCCGTCCAAACTTCTTCTACCACTTTACCCTCTAGTGATGCCCTTGGTGATCGGTTTATTAGAATACAAGCCATATTCATTGCCTCGGCCTAGAGGTTCTTTGGTAGCCCTGCACTTAATCTGATACACCAAACCATTTTAGAAAATAGTCCGATTCATTTGTTTTGCCACACCATTTTGCTGAGGTCTCCAGCGAACTGTAAAGTGTCTCTTGATGCCCTACTCCACACAAAATTCCATAAATCGAGAATCAGCATACTCGGTCCCATTATCCAACCTTAAGTATTTGATTCTCCTTCCTGTCAGGTTTTCCACTTCAGCCTTCCAAATCTTAAACTTGGCAAACGTATCTAATTTGTGACGCATGAAGTAAACCCAAACCTTCCCTGAGTAATCATTAATAAAACTCACATAATACACATGTCCACCCTTTGATGCAACTCTAATCGGGCCTTAAACATCTGAATGCACATAATCAAGAATATCATTTGTCTTGTGTTTAGCTGATTTGAACTTTCCCATGTTTTGTTTTCCAAGAACACAAATCCTAAAAAATTCTAGTTGACATGATTTCAAGCCCTTCAACAATTTCCTCTTGTGCAGTTCTTTCATGCCCTGTTCCCCCATATGCCCAAGGCACATATGCCACAAGACGGTCCTATCTGATTCAGCATCTACGATTGCAACTCCACCTACAACTTCCCTGAAATGTGTAGATATTCCCATCTAGTTTCTTCCCTTTCATCATAGTCAGATTACCTTTCCATACCGCCATAACTTCACCTTTGGACTTGTAATTAAAGCCACTACAATCCAAAGTACCATTTAATATCAAACTCTTACTCAACTCTGGTATATGTCTTACATTGCATAACGTTCTTATAGCACTATCAAATATTTTTATCTTTACATTTCCTATGCCAATGATCTTGCAAGAAACATTATTACCCATAAGAACTGATCCAGAATTCACTAACCTGTAAGCATTGAACGACTCCTTGTTTGGAGTCATATGATAAAAACATACCGAGTCAAGTATCCAAAAGTCTGTTAGATTATCTAACCCTGCTGAAACTGATAGAACATCACCATCATTACTGTAACGTTCTGCTTATCTTAATCATATATTAGAACATAATAAATAGAAAAGTCAACCCGAACCTATGGGTAGCGGGGACACCTGTCATACACAACGGAACCTAGGTAGCAGTAAATGTAAATCACATTCATCAACCAATAATTACATAACACCAGAGTCTACTACATCACCAAAATACTGTATTTATATACAATCTCCAAAATCCCAAAATAAACCTAGGATCTTACAACAAAAATCTCCTGATCCTAGATTAGAACTTACCCTTCTAGCAGGGAAGCTCAATTCACTCAGTGGCGGCCTTGACCTGCCAGTCTCTCTGGATTTCCTGAAAATCATTTAATGTTCGAGGGTGAGACACTTCTCAGTAAGGGAAAATAAACTAAATACAATTGTATGGTAACATGAATACTTAATGATAATACAGATATACAGCACAAACTTCATACTAGAAAACATTCATCATTTAATAGTTGTAAAAAAGTATACTTTCATATTTCTAATAAATCATACTAATCATAACTATCTGGTATAACTAATAATACTAAAAACATACCCAGGATGAATAGCTAGCTGATGTCATGTATTACCCCCCATGACAGGTTGTGCAGCCCGAAGGCGGGACCTGACAATGGCTGGCCTACCACTGTCGAGTCAAAAATGTCTGTAAGTACGATGGGCCCGCCACACCCTAGTCCAGACTGTTAGGTGGACGTCTACACTCTACACTAAAAGCCACATCGCCTATCCATCTCCCACTCCCTCGTGGGGTGGTTAGCACCAATTTGATCATAGATATTTGATCTATAAGCTGCGGTACTGTGCTCCTGAAATTGAATTAAACTAACATCCGGGTTTTGATAACATATAGTACATGATAATATAACATTTAACATAAATAAATTGATAGCTTTTCTATAATTTCATAAATATGGCATTGTGCCGAACATTTCATAAATACGGCCTCGCGCATAACATTTAATAAATACGGCCTCGCGCTGAAATCATACATAAAACACAGCCTCGTGCCAACTATCAATCATAGCCTTGCGCCGAATATCTCATTCATATCATTCTGAATAATAAACCAATTATCATGTATTTCAACGTCATTTTGTACTGTAATATTTCATATTCCTAAAAACATGCTTCATTCATAACATAGTCATATCATAATACTTCTCATATAAAATAATATTCATGCCACACATTTGTTGTATAAAACCATACTTTATATTCTAAAATCATAATTTCTGGCATCTCATACATATATATACATTTCAACATAATAGCAATATTTTCCCAAATGTGCATTTCCTTCGAAATATACATATATAATACATGCTTTCCTGAAAATAAATTTACTGTTAAATAATAATAATTTATATGAAAAATAACTGTTTTAGTTTATTCCCTTATCTGACACTGAAAGAAACCCCTTAAAATTTTCTCTTGTACTCGCAAGGTTCCCCGTTCAACTCCCTAAAAATAATAACTTACAGAACTAAATTTCAGTATTTTCACGTGAATATCATTTCCTATAACTACAATAAGACCAAATTTGACATAAAAAGTTTTACCTCAACTCAGGAATGAATTTCAACTTGCTTCCACCAACGATTCGCTCTGGCAGATTTGGAGAGAACTTCCCTAGGAGCGTTGTGGTGGCCTCAAATCGTTGATTCAGCTAGTGATGGAGCCGAAATCAAAGAAAGAGGAGAGAAAAACCGAAGAGAGAGAGAGAGAGAGAGAGAGAGAGAGAGAGAGAGAGAGAGAGAGATTTTTCTTTTAATTTTTTGCATTTAAATCCGGGTTTTTGCTATTTATAAGGTTGGATTCGTCGACGAGACACGTCACCTCATCGACAAGTCCTGTAGAGAGTTCGTCGACGAATCTACACCTTCATTGATGAATTTCAGATTTCTCCAAAATCCTCTCTCAGTATCTTCTCGTCGATGAAACTTGTCTTCGTCGACGAGGCCCTCTTGTACCCTTGTCGATGAATCCCCTGTGTTTATCGACGAAGTCTGCTGCCTCCTTCTGTTTCTGTTTCCATTTCCCTCCCTCTTTATTATTTAAATACCATTATTCTTTGGGTCGTCACAATTACACACTGAACCTCCTTCTTAAACAACATTCACATATTTTGAAGTGCCCTCATGTTTCTCAGAATTTCCTTCTTCCAATCTGAACACTCCGATTTCACATGCCCCTTTTTACCACATTTATAACACCGAATTTCTTTCTTCTTCTTGGATTGATTTTGAGATTTATGACTTGATCCATGTTTGTATTTTCCCTTGCCTCGCTCGTTATAACCCTTTACCACAATTCCTTCTCCTTCATCACATATTTTCAATATTTGATGAAAATTTAGTAAAGCACTTGTTACCTCTTCTAGATCAAGAGTTTCTGTTCCCCATGTAAGAGTGGTCACAAGATTTTCATAGGTATGAGTTGAGGGCAAAGAGTTTAACAACATCAAAGTTTTGTCATCCTCATCAAACTTAACATTAGCTCTTATCAAATCACTAATAATTTAATTGAAAGCATTAATGTGTTGATCTAAGTTTGATCTTTCAACCATCTTAAGCCAATACAAACGTTGCTTAAGAAAAAAATTATTATTGAAAGATTTCGACATGTACTGGCTCTTTAACTTTCGCCATATAGCCGCTGGAAAATCCTCCTCCATCACCCGATAGAGTACTTCGTCGGTCAAACATAGGCGTATTGTAGAAGCAGCCTTTGCTTTCAAATCTACCCATGTTGTCTCATCCATTCTATCCGGTTGAGTATCAAGTAGAGCCTTAGTCATTCCTTGTTGCACAAGAATATCCTTCACTCTCCTCTGCTATAAACCAAAGTTCCCGATTCCATCAAATTTGACGATGTCAAATCTTGCAGAAGACGATCCCGATGCCATAACAACAATCGCTCTGATACCAATTTGTTGTGATATGGATCGAATAATTAAGATGCACATCAGAATAAATACAATGAGTAAATGAAACACAACCAGAACAAGAACAACAACAAGATTTACATGGTTGCAAAGCGTACATCCACAGAAGCAATGACACACAAATTTCACTATGGAAATCATAAAATACACAATACACTTATCGAATAATCACTCTCACTGTTAATACACGTTCAAAACGACATATATAATAGTCCCTCGGAGGTTTCCCTCTAGTTACCCAACCACCCCAACATTCAAAATTCAAAATGCAAAAACTACTTGTAGCCCAGAACTTCTCATCGACGAGAATAAGGCATTTGTCGACGAGACCAAGAAGAACACTCATCGACGAATCATTTCACTCATCAACGATCCCATTTTTCTGCTCTCGGTATCTCATAAACTCTGAAATTTGGGGTCTCTCGGGATCTTCTCGTTGACGAGTACAGAATACTCGTTGATGAGTATAGGATACTTGTTGACGAAGCCTTACTGTCTCCTTGTTGACGATCACAGGGCACTCGTCGACGAGCCCTGTTGTGCTGCCTCTTCATGTTTTTATTTTTTCTTTGTTTATGAAATCCAAAGTATAAGAGCCATACCACAAACAACAGGAGTTTATCTTTTAGATCATAATTTTTTTTTGGGGTGTGTGTTTTCCCTTCCCTATTTTTATGTCTTTTTTGTTAACACCGGAGGAATCCATGGGTAAGCTTGATACACATGAGTAAGCACTACTTGACCCAAAATTTTAAACCTAATGAGTATTGAGACCAATCATGTATATAAACACCTATCATCTACTCTATTTTTCCAATGTGAGATAAACTCGCAAATAGAATTCTGAACAATTTCCCCCTCACTTGTGAGTTTCAATCGTTCTCTTTTGAACAAAAACCGTCTCTCTCTTATGAGAGGAAACTCAATTCTCCAATGGTTGCTCAAGTAGGCCTTACCACCGCTTACATGCCTCCGATTGTATTTCATTTGCCTCCGAGTCAATCCTACCTCTCACGTCCTGATTCTATTCGAATCCATCTACCAAACCTAGATGATCCTTATTGGCCTCGATCAACACTTGGTCCTCCAATTGTTAGCATGTCATCTCCAATATGAGACATGTAAACCACAAGGGTAAGGTCCACTTGAGCAACTATTGGAGAATTGAGCTTACTCTCATGAGGGAGATAATTTATGTTTAAAGGGGAGCTGTTGGAACTCAAATGTAAGGGGGAGATTATTGCGAGTTTGTCGTACATTGAAAAAATATAGTGAATGATGAGTGCTTATATACATGGTTGGGCCCAAAATCCAATAGATTTAAACTTTTAGGTCAAGTTGGTGCTTACCCATATATATATTAAGCCTACTTATGGACTCTTCCAATGTTAGCACTTTCCTTCAATTTAGGCTTTGCATTTGTTTCAAAATATTAAAGCAAAACATAATGTCATCTAAGAGAGAAATATTTAAGTTGTCTTGAACTACAATGGTAGCAACATAATTAGTAGTCTCAAACCATTTTTTTTTCTGACACATGTATGTGAGACTAGCTTTTTTAGTTATCTGTTGCATCTTAATCAAAAAGTAAACCTTATATATATAAATATATATTCATGTGTGGGGCACAAGAAAGGTTTGAGATTATCACTCATATCACACCAAAATTTTCTCATCTACTATATTGTCTTGCTTAAATTGGTTCAATACAAAGCACCAACACTTTTTTAGTTGAAACTAATAACATAATTAAAGTGAACAACACATTTCTTGATTTTTTGAATGTAAAACTGACTTAACTATCTAAAAAATAAAGTCAAGTCACTCAATTCAACTCAATTTAATTTCATTTACAGTGTATCTAACTTCATGGTATAGGATAAATAATAAACAATATCACTAGAGTCAGAAGTAACATTATCAACATTAGAGACTATAAATTTAAACTTTATAAAAAAAATAAAAATAAAAAGATAAAGTATGATTATCAATCCAATAACTCTAATAAACTAACGTTATCCTGTGTTCGGTTTGTAGAATAAAATAAAATAGAAACGAATATAGCGAAAATTTGAAAAATAAAAAAATTTAAAAATCAAGTTATGAATTCGATTCAAATCTATCTTTATATAGCTATAACTATTGAAAAATGAGACAAGAATGCCCTTATTTATTTGAGAAAATAGGTATAGTGGTGGTGAAGAAAGAAGAAAGAAGAAAGAAGATGGAGATGGGTTGGGGTTGGGGAGAGCAAGTGAATTTGTGAGAGGTGGGGAATGGTATGATTAAAGGTGGGATTGCCTCCCACGCGCCACAGCAAATAATGAGAGCTCTGGCAAAGCCATTGAAGAAAAATGTGTGCAAAGCAAAATAAAGAGCACAAAGCCCTTCCTTTGCCTAAGCTGTTGCCCAACCACTCATTAGAATCAAATCCCCCACCCCACCCCCACTACTTAACCAAAGAGATGATCATGATCATGATCATGATCATAAATGATGATGATGATAGGCTGTCAATTTCTCTGGGACTAAAGAGTCACTGCTCAAGAATTTTGGTCTCTAAACTTATACAAGAAATTATCCAAGAAACTTTTCCCTTAAGAAAAAGAAGAATTAGGTAATCCGAGACGACCAAGGTGGTCCGAGACGACCAAGGTGGTCCTCCCATCAGCTCTCTCACCACCTTAATCCTCCTGAAAGATCTAATTTTTTTTTCTCTTTTTTCACGTGTCTGTGTGTCTCTTTCCTAAATTATAAAAATATTAGAAGTATGTCATTCTCTTTATATGTCTGACATTAATAAATATAAGACCAGTTTATTACATGTCTAGTATTCAAAAAATAGATATGCGAATATGTGGAGGGAGAAGTTCCCTACATAATTTCCCATTTCTCATAATTAGAAACTAAAGACAATTAGACTTGCACGCGCTTATTATAAAAATCTTGAATTTGCTAAGGAAGAATTCTAGGAGTTAAACATTTTTATTATTATAAAAAGAGAAAAAGATATATGTTTTGAGCCTTTGCATGATTGTATTACAATTTTATAAATTTGTAAAATTATACCACCACTCTTTTAATTAATTTTTTAATAATTATATTGATAGATGAAATGAAAAATAATACTTATATCAATTTTAAAAAGAGATTTTTAGAAAATTAGTAAAGAATATTATTTATTAATAATTTGAATAAAATAAAAATAAAAATAAAAATAACTAGATCATACATATTAAATGAGAATATACTATAAACCCATTGTCGTCCGCCCCTTCTCACGATCTTGTATGTGCGGAAGGTTTGTGCATTGAACTGCCCTTTTTATATTTTAGTCCCAATATTTTTTTAAAGATAATACTTTTTAAAAAAATTACAAACTTGAGACATTTTAGTAAAAATGTTGTTAAGAAGGTGATACTGTCTTAAAACATAAAATTTTCAAGTGACATTATCTTGAAAACATGCATTCAATTTATTATTTATTATTTACAATAAAGGTAACACATATAAAGTATTTACGTAATAACATCATTTTAAAATTGAGTTTTTCGTGTTATATTTGATACTTGTTAGCTCTCAAGTTCTTTTCATGTGACATAGTCTTTTTTTGTTTGAAATGATAGTGTCCGAGATCTTTTGGATACTCAACTAATCTATCGGAATAATGAGTCTGCCACTCTACTAGTCTAAGTTTAAATACCAATGTATTATCTCAAATGAAAAATTGTAATTTTCAAGACTCAAACTCTGGTCATTTAACTGTGAGAGTCTTGAGTTTACCACCTGAGTCACCCTTGGGGGGCGTCACGTAATACATACAATCTTAAATATGCTTCTACTAAAGAAGTGATAATTTTTTGTGCAATGACTGATTTTGACATTCTTTATTATCCAGAAGAATTTCAATGTGTTTATGGAGATGCTGATTTAGATGCTTGGCTGTAGATGATAGAATTCAGACCAAAGGAATATCGATGGCTTCGACTTGTGATTGTTGCGTTCAGAGAAGTTAGGAAAATATTGATCATATTCTTTCTTTAGGAAAGGTGGCTTCAGAGGTTTGGTGTCGGCTAGTGTGACATTGGAGATTCCTTTCCAACGATCTCTTCCTTGGAAAAATAAAATGACAAATTGGTTCCACTATGCAAAAAAATCGTTTATTAAATGTATTTTAATCGGGCTGATTCCATTTTTGATTACGTGGTGCCTTTGAAATCGAAGATATAAAGCGAGAATGGAAGGGTTTATCAAAGTGCAGATCAGATGTGGAGAAGTGTTCGATTCTGAGTTAGTTTTATTGATGAGAGCACCATTTCATTTCTTTTCAAAAATTGAAGAAGTTGGACATTAAGATTTTGAATGAGTTTCAAATTAAGCATCAGAGAGTTTGCGATAAGTCTGGAAAAATTATTTCATGGGTTAAACCTCCAGTAGGGTGGATAAAACTTAATTGTGATGGGAGTTGTAGGGACAATCCGGGTACTTCAGGAGGTGGAAGAATTATTCGGGATTGCCATGATATGGTAAAAACGATTTTTTCAAGTTATTTTGGTAATAGTACGAATAATAGTGTGGAATTAAAAGTAATCAGGGAATGAATTCGTTTGTGTAAATGTTTGCATTATGTTAATGTGATTATTGAAAGTGACTCGTGAATTATAATTGATTGACTTCGGAAAGATAAATGTACTTTGTAGTATCTTTGGAAATTTTAGGAGGAGCTCGTGGCAGAGTTAGAAGGAGTGAATGTCATGATGATGCATCAATATAGGGAAGACAATAGTGCGATTGATTTTCTTGTTAAAGAAGGAGAAATGGGAAACAATGTAATCTACGAAAAACAACACTTTCTACCACGTTATCTGAAAGGTATCTTTCAGATGGATAGGTGGAGTCTTGTTTCCATTCATCGTTAGTTCATCTCTAGAGTTTTGTTTGATGTATTTTATTTTGTTTTTGGTTGTTTTTATCTCCTTTATTAGTTATGTTTAATTTTGTTTGTCCTAATTTAGTTGGTTGATTTTAACTTGTAACCACAGTATTTTTTCGCCAAAAGTAAGGGTTTATTAATAAATAAATGGAGGTGCCGTCCTCTTTTAGTAAAAAAAATAAAAAATAAAAAATCGTAGCATTCAAAAAATTAAAAAAATTATTATTTATACATATTTGATATAAGATAAAATAATGTTTTGGGTTGATGTAATAATTTGACTTTTCTTTTAATTTCTTATGATGAAAGATAAAAATAAAGTAAGAGTATTGTTGCTCTTCACATTTATTCTTACATATATCAAATAAAAATTTTACTTCTCAAGGAATTATGAATAAGGATTGAGTGACATCATTGTTTTTGGAGCAACCAATACCTTTTTTAAAATAAAATATTTTGACTAAAAATGATAAAATATCATGACAAATGTTAAGAAACTTGAGTTTTCACCAAAAATAAGTACTAAATTTTAAAAGTTAAGGTAAAAAAGGAAAAGGACAAAAATTTAAGGGGTGCCAATGCAATTTTCTAAATGGAGGAGGCGTGAGCGTAATTACCTCAAATATGTACTTTTACTAATTTACCTTGTAAATTAAAAGAGTTCATGGACCCATTTGCAAAAAAAAAACGTTTTATCGTGCGTTTGTGAATTAAACTTCCTTAAATACTAGTAAAAAGGGCAAAAAAAGCAAACGAACAACTAATGAGTTCAAAGCTTCATTAATATCATAATAAATAAAATTAATTATTTTCCATGTAAGTGGGAGTTTCAAGCTTCAAGTTTCAAGTTTCAAGTTTCCATCTTCAAACTGCATTCTCTCTCTCTCTCTAAAAGGACTGAGTATCTGTCCTTGAGTTTCTGTTTTCAAATTTGGCTCCTCGGCTCTATTACATGTGGATATGTCAGGTAAAGGAAAGTCTAGCAAGGGAAAGAGGTAGAGACAGGGAGTGGCTATGAGAGAGATTCTTTTTTCCTTTCTCAGTGAAGAGTAATGTTCAAAACTCAGCTTTTCTTGCAATACCCGGTTCCTATTTTCACCATTACTGCTCGTTTTCACCTTCAACGGATTATTTTTTAGATGTCTCCATCGAAGGTACTTGCATCTTCTCTTCCGTTTCTGTTCCCCACTCCCCCACCCCCCCACCCCCCCCCTTTTTTTTTTTTTTTTTTCTTTTTTTCCTTTTTCGTTTTGTAGTTAATATTTTATCTGCAAATTTTTGGAGATACTTCTGGCAGAGAGTATTGACAGTGAAACAACTCTGAGTACTCTCTTCTATTGTCTGCTCGTCTTGAATTATTCTACTTCCTACGTTCCTGAACTGTGTCTCTAATTTAGGAGAAACCCCATACCTCCTTCTTAACTGAGATTTATGGGTTATTGTAGGAACGCATCAAAGGATCTACACCCAGGTCAAATCCAGTCTCAAAAAGATTGTTTCTGATCATTTTTGAGATGGGGGTTTTCAATTCGTCTCTGATTAATCGAGGTAAGAGACTCTTCCGTTCTTTACTTTAGGCCCGGGTATTGTCTATTTGTTTCGTTTTATCCATTTCTCATTTCTATTTTAATTGTGCTTGCTGTTTGCTGCAGAAGTGGACACCAAGTGTTTGTGAAAATACCCAAGAGATATTTTTTTGAAGGTAGAGTTCAGGCTCATTGAATCAGGATGAGAGATTTTCCATCTTGTTTTGGCGAAAATGGAGTTCAAGTTGCTGATTCTTCGTCATCTAGTTCAGCTAGAACCGCTCAGAATCTGGTTTCCTGCATATATCAGTGTAGGTTGCGTGGCAGGTCTTGCTTGATTACAATTACGTGGAGTAGGAATTTGATGGGTCAAGGCCTTAGCATTGGGATTGACGATTCTGCCAATCAATGCCTTTGTAAAGTTGATATAAAGCCCTGGTTGTTTTCAAAGAGAAAAGGGTCCAAGAGTTTAGAAGCAAATTCTAGTAAAATTGATATACATTGGGACCTCTCCTCAGCTAAGTTCGGTTCCGGCCCTGAACCAATTGGCGGATTCTACTTGGGCATTGTTGTTGATCGGCAAATGGTTCTCCTTCTTGGGGATTTGAGAAAGGAAGCGTTCAAGAAGACAGGCAACGCCCCTGTACCCTCCAATACCATTTTTGTTGCCAAGAGAGAGCACATTTTTGGAAAGAAGACGTTCATCACCAAGGCTCAGTTTTGTGACAATGGTCAAATGCATGACCTTGCGATTGAATGTGACACAGTTGGTGTCAATGACCCTTGCCTTGTGATCCGTGTCGACAGTAAAGCTGTGATGCAGGTGAAACATCTCCGATGGAAGTTCAGGGGTAATCACACAATATTGGTCGATGGGCTTGCAGTTGAAGTTTTCTGGGATGTTCATAATTGGCTGTTTGGGGCATCACTTGGAAATGCTGTTTTTATGTTCAAGACTTGCCTTTCGGCTGAGAAGCTGTGGGCTAGCCAGCCCATGTCTGATCCAAGTGTATTGCCATGGTCTTGGTCCCAGAGGTTCCGAGATTCCCCGTCAGAAGGTCATGGTTTCTCCTTGATTTTGCATGCTTGGAAGAATGAATAGAGACATTAGAAGTTTTTCATTGAGTGCTAACAAATACTTTTAGTGAGTGTTGATTTTTATTGACTGTGTATGGTTTACACCTAAATTGATTATAAAATAGTCCATTTTTCTTTTCAATTTTCTATTGAATTACTGAAGCAATATGGAAAGATGGAGGAAATTTTTGTTGTTAATTTGTTGTTGTATATCCTTTCAATTGTTAATTTAATACCTTATTTTTCTATTGAAAATTGTATTTTCTTATTAGTGCAGTAATTGGCTGTGCAAAGCTTGGTATGGTTGCAATTTTGTTTCACCTTGTCAGTGTGCAGTGTTTAGGTATCATATCTTTTGCACTATGGTCTCCCTCATTGAACTATGGGCATGATATGCCATATTTGAGAGCCTGTCTTCCTCTTCCCCTGTGAGTAGAACTTTGAAAACACTAGATTGATACCCGAATCTTATTCATTTCTTCCTAGTTAGACTATTAGTTGGGCTTGTTTCTCTATGCAGGTTTTTACTTATCCTGGATAATGCAAAAGAAAACTGAATGCAATGGTTGAATAGCATTCATGTATCAGGTTGTGAATATTGATCAGGTTCTTAGTTATGGACTTTGTTGCATGAGTACCTGTCAATGAGAGAAGAACCTGTTTGGAAAAGGGATCATACCCCAACTATTCAAAAATTTTGATATCATATATATGATGCTTCTATTCCTTGTACATCTTTGATTACAATCTGCCAATGCTCATGAACTGGTCTTGCGCCTGGTCCTGCTTGTAAGTAGCGTTACTCTCAGCTCTTTTACGCATGATTCATCCAAATGTGATGCAACAGTGAAGCACTGGATACGAAGAATAATAGAATATTCAATATATTTTAATTGTATATTATTTAAATAAACTTTCAAGTCCACAAATCCTATTTTTTTTTTTTAAAGTTCGTAAGTCTAACCCTATTGGCGGAAAATGATTCATATAGCCGACCCCACTTAGTGGGACTAAGGCTTGGTTTTGTTGTTGTTGTTGTTGTTGTTGTTAAGTCTAACCCCATACCTGAATGATTTCTGATGCACAACAGTTGCAGGATGTAACTGTTTTAAATTTCATAGTATCATTTGACTATTGGAGGGAGCAAAAAATGCAATTTCATTCAATTTCAAAGGCATGGAATGCATAACCATATTAATTAGATCTCTTGCAATTCATATTTCATGTGTAGCTATATTATATGCAGTAGTTTCCTCTTTTTTTTTTTTTTTAATTCTCTGGATAATTGCTTGCTTTCTCTATTTGAGCTGTTTGGTTTGTTTGGTGAGCCTTAATGAAGTAATTGTGTAATTGTCTTCAATTTGGAAATATATGGAGGAAACTGTAGTAATGTGCTGTAACCTCTCAAGTGTTGGACTAGTGCTCAGGTCTTGTGCAACCAGTGAGGTGTCAAGTTGCTCCCACTTGAGGTTCATCCTTCAATATTAAAATGAATACAACTTAAGTCTTTCAAAAAGCTAAGGATGGTGGGTGTCTTCAGGAGTTGGGAGGAAGAAGAGGTAGCTTTGAAGTTCATTGTTGAAAGTAGCAGCAGATCCAAGCTTGGGACCTTTTGGACTAAGATAAAGTCAAATATTATATGATGCAGAAGACAATACTGAGACTAACTTATTACTAAATGTTAAGATCGATCTACACTTGTTGAATGGCTTTTAGCTGAAAGTAGCTTTTTTTGGAGCCTTATGTGAATATTTCACTTTCTTCAAAGAGGTTCTTTTCCTCGACCTGTTTTCATCGTAGGTGGTAATTAATTGGCCTTTGGTGAATTCCATAAGTCTAAATTAGTGACATATTTTCAATGAAATTCTTGATCATGCAATCATATTATTTATATATATATATATAAAAGCCTAGTACTGCATCATAATCAATATTGTGGTGTCTAAGGTTGATAAACAAAAAAATGTGAGGGTAAACAGTTGTCTGGGCCTGGTCATTGCAAACCTTTTGTGAAGAGGCACCCCTTCTTCCAAAGATACGGGGCTATTTTGCCAAGTTCCTTAGAGAGACTTGTCTTGCGCCCCTAGGTTTTCTCTGGGTTAATTGATGACTAAAAAGTAAGCAATGCCTTGTCATCCGTGAACCTGTATAAAAGTTGAAGCTGGTGACGAAGCGAAGAAACATGCAAGTACTACACTTTGCGCCAACGTAGATTTGCTTTTTTGTTCAATAGGATTTGATATGGTTGTAAAGTGTTAATCTAACATGGTTTCTGAGGCATGGTTGCAAGGAGTTCTTGGGTCGTAATTATATTGTCCGCGCTTCGTGTTTGCTTGTTAAGAACCATCTTATTTCCCTGGGATGGGTATTATTATTTGCTTCTCTCTCCCATGTGTGGGGGAGTGTTAAGGCTTAATATACATTGTTGGCCCACAGCCTAACAGAATGCGATGGTTGAATAGCATTCATGTATCAGGTTGTGAATATTGATCATGTTCTTAGTTATGGACTTTGTTACATGAGTACCTGTCAATGAGAGAAGAAACCTGTTTGGAAAAAGGATCATACTCCAACTATTCAAAAATTTTGATATCATGTTATGATGCTTCTGTTCCTCATACATATTTGATTACAATCTACCAATGCTCATGAACTGGTTTTGCACCTGGTCCTGCTTGTAAGTAACCTTACTCTGAGCTCATTTATGCTTGATTCAACCAAATGTGACACAACAGTAAAGCACTGGATACATAGAATAATCAAATATTCTATATATTTTAATTTTATATTATTTAAATAAACTTTCAAGTTCACAAATCCTATTTTTTAAAAGTTTTCAAGTCAAACCCCGCATCTGAATGATTTCTGATGCACAACAGTTGCAGGTTGCAACTGTTTTAATGTTCATAATATCAATTGGCTATTGGAGGGAGCAAAAAATGCAATTTCATTCAATTTCAAAGGCATGGAATGCATAACCATATTAGTTAGATCTCTTGCAATTCATATTTCATGTGTAGCCATATTATATGCAGTAGTTTCCGCTTTTTGTTTTTTTTTTGAAATTCTCTGTATCATTGCTTGCTTTCTTGATTTGAGCTGTTTGGTTTGTTTAGTGAGCCTGAACGAAGTAATTGTGTAATTGTCTTCAATTTGGAAATATATGGAGGAAACTGTAGTAATGTGTTGTAACCACCCAAGTGTTGGACTAGGGCTCAGGCCTTGTGCAACCAGTGAGGTGTCAAGTTGTTCCCACTTGAGGTTCACCCTTCAATATAAAAAAGGATACAACGTAAGTCTTTCAAAAAGCTAAGGATGGTGGGTGTCTTCAGGAGTTGGGAGGAAGATGAGGTAGCTTTGAAGTCCATTGTTGAAAGCAGCAGCAGATTCAAGCTTGGGATCTTTTGGACTAAGATAAAGTCAAATATAACATGATGCAGAAGTGAGAAGACAATACTCAGACTAACTTATTACTAAATGTTACGATGGATCTACAGTGGGTGAATGGCTTTTAGCTGAAAGTAGCATTTCTTGGAGCCTTATGTGAATATTTCACCTTCTTCAAGAAGTTTTTTTCCTCTACCTGTTTTCATTGTAGGTGGTAATTAATTGGCCTTTGGTGGAATCCATAAGTCTAAATTAGTTACATATTTTCAATGAAATTCTTGATCATACAATCATATTATTTATATATATATATATATATATATATATATATAAAAGCCTGGTACTGCATCATAATCAATATTGTGGTGTCTAAGGTTGATGAACAAAAAATGTATGAGGGTAAACAGTCGTCTGGGCCTGGTCACTGCAACCCATTTGTGAAGAGGCACCCCTTCTTCCGAAGTTATTTGGCTATTGCGCCCCTAGGTATTAATTGATGACTAAAAAGTAAGCAATGCCTAGTTATCGGTGACGGTGAACCTGTATAAACAGCGAAGCTGCTGACCAAGTGAAGAAACTTGCAAGTACTACACTTTGTGCCAATGTAGATCTGCTGTTTTGTTTAATAGGATTTGATATGGTTGTAAAGTGTTAATCTAACATGGTTTCTTAGGCATGGTTGCAAGGAGTTCCTGGGTCGTAATTATATTGTCCGTGCTTCTTGTTTGCTTGTTAAAAACCATCTTATTTCCCCGGGATGGATATTATTTATCATTTGCTTCTCTCTCATTGGGGGGGGGGGGGGGGGGAGCCAACAGCTTAAGCTTTAGTAACGGTGTTCTCTCCACTCTTCAGAGTGCTACAATGTTGTGGCATATATTATCACTTCTTCCCTTTTATAAATATATCAGGCATTTTTTATATTAGAAAGTCACATTGCTTCTGTTATTTTTAACCTTGCCACTATGGTTACTGCAGTTCCTTCTCAGCTTTCTAGCCCTAATTTATCTACCAGTGGACAAGGAGAGATTTAACACTCACTGTCCAATTTCCATGTGGATGATCCAAATAAGTTACATGGTCAGGTACCTTGCTTCTCCATCAATGTGCTTCACTATTGTCCCCTGTTCTTGGTGATTTGGCTTCGTGTTATACTTGCAATTCCAAATAGTATTCCTCTCTGCATTAATTGGGTTGTTGATTTTGAGTCTCCAAAGACATTTAGCTTTTAGATTCTCAAAATTTGACAAGTTGACTTTCTGAGATCTTGGTTAGGCTTTCAACCCGCAGATACTACTTTTTGTTTCAATTTACTTAATTTTCCATCATTATGCAAGTAATCCTTGTGGCAAGTTAACCTGCGATTAGACACAAATTAACTTGGTCATCATGCGACTAGACACAAATTAACTTGGTCATCATGAGACTATAGTCTAGACACATTGTTTTGTCTTCAAGTGTGGCAGCTCAGACATTTGCTTTTTTGGCAAAGAAATGGTTAATATCAACTACGGATATTATAGTTTCATTAGTTTCAGATATACAATTTGAAGATACTTGAGAGATTTACGTTGCATTTGAAAGTATGGATTTCGGACCTGGGGTTTGGATTTGGATGAATTTGAACAAATATCTATACAATTTCATATTATATATTATTCAAATTCAATACAATTTAAATTTAAGGCCTCTCCAAACATAAGAGTAGTGGTCAATCACCCCCAGGAAAAGCTTGATGTAAAGTCAACTTTATGTATTTCTTTAGAAAGATTGTCTTGTTCTGTTAGAACATGTGAAATCTCCATTTGGGTCTGAACTGTTTTGATTTATCCTTTTTGGTAAACTTATACATTCATCAGTATACAATATTTTGACTGCTGTCCTGCTGAAAAACTCTGTGTTGAGGTACAGATGGTTGGATCCGAACTGGGGAAAGTAAATGTGGTATCCCAGTTTTCTGTGAGCTTATCATTCAGTTGTAAAAAGACATTACATTACATGTAAATTTCTTTGCTTGTGGCTCGCAAACGTGCAAGATTACATTTGGTTTGTGAAATGAAATATCATGAGTGGAATAACTATGGTACTGGGATGTAATAATTCACAAAAAGGTGATACCATTTTAAGGCAAATGATTCTATAAAAGTTGATCTTAGTTAAATTAATATGGAATAGATAATGAATAACTGTTCTCAAGTTATACGATGGAAATGTTATTTTGTGGTGGTTGGAATAATACCAACTTTTGCATAGTGATTTGCCTGTGAACGTTGTTTCCTTTTGTTACAAGCTATTATATTTCCTTTTGTTGCTCATTATTGTTAATTATGTTGTGGGCAAGTCAAACATCTAGAAATATGCAATATTTGAGTAGGGGTGGATGTTGAAGGTATGCTGTGTGTTTTCATTTTTGAAAATTCATAAAAATATCCTAGGTATCTCCTATAGGCAGCCTATATGTGTCTGCAGTGTTTTGACTCCCCTGGAAGAGCAAATTAAAGACCTTTGCAACTAATGTTCAACTGTTGGTTTTTAAAAAAGATATTTTTTGACCAGGGCATGGATGAATGTTATTTGTATGTTGTTTAATGTTTTAGGCCATGCACCAAGGCTTCTAACTTCATGTTTAGCATGCAAGAATGGAGTGAAATCTATTGGAACATAATGAAACTTATCACTTGATTTTTTTTTTTCTTTTTTTAATTTAAATTTCATTTTTATTCCATTCCTACTCTATTTTATTTTGCAAACTAAACATGATGTTGCATGAGTTTTTTTTGTTGGGGGGGGGGGGGGGGGGGGGGCGGGAGGTGTGGTTTAAAACAGCATCTAATTGAGTGTAGACCCATAATGGTCTAATATCTAGTGAATCAATCTTGTTTGTTTTGAGTTCTAAAGATCAAACAAGCATTTTCTCCCTTGTTTGATACATTTGCTCCAAATTAGTCCCAATTCCATATAAAATCCTATCCCCAGCTGTATCCTTTTCTCTGTTCTCCGCCTGCACAATCGTGCTACCTCTCGATGCACATCCTTGTGTATAATCGCTCTGAGCTCATCAGTGTTTCGAAACTAATCGGTGTTACGTTGAGGCCTTTAATAGAGTTGAAAGGTGAAGTTTTTTTTTTGGATATCACCAGTGCCTATAATATATATTGAATGAAATTGGTGGATCTAGTGATCAGAAATGTAATGAAAGCCACAAGGATTTTGTGTGGAGGTGATTCATGCAAGCTGAAAGCATTCTCAGCTTATGAAACTCATTCCTCCATAACCAGGAAGGGTAAATATTTATTATTAATGAGTGACTAGTTATTTTTATTTTATATTAAATAATAATTTTATCTTTTACAATATTTTTAGAAAAATAAATAATACATCTTTTATATTTGAGGTTTTTTTGTTGTAATAAAAATTATTTTGATTTAAAAAATTATAATTTTTTTTTTAACAAATAGTTTTGCTTTACCTAGAATATTAGAACATGAAAAACACATATTTAAAGATTATCTACCCTTGAAATTATCCAACATTCAATTCAAAGAATGGTACTAGTTACATTCAAAATTCGGTTCATGGGTTTAAAACTGCATTCAATACATAATATTTAACTTTATTAAATGTTCCTAAGTTCAATGGCATGTGAAGCTCGTTGAATAATACTATTGCTATGCCAATAATTGTAAGGGCCACACGAGATATAATTTATTGCAATCTTAATAGTTATTGATGGGACAATAAAAGTACAATATTTGTGAAGTGTTTGTACTCTAATAAAAGTTATCGAACCTTTTTAACTTCTTGGTTGCAGTGCTCGCAACATATTTATATCATTTTAATAACTTCAAATGTGCAACCCAAAATTAATAGATGCATTTGTAGGTTATGTTTTCACAGAAAATCATTCTGAGGAAAGTTTATTAGACAGCCTACCAGCCTCTTTGATGATATGCTTCTAGCTAGTTCTTATTTGTGTCAAGACTCTTGGACAAGCGTGCTGGTTAGTGTTGATTGTGCTCCATTTATTGAAAAAAAAAATTCTGTTTAGTCTATCAAATTGCCAATGGTGGACATATATAATAGTGAAACCCTAGGCTCTGTAAATCAATTTTGTTTGAAGAAAACAACTTATTTGATGAAAAATCAAGCACATATTAAGGGGTGATACAAATAGTGGATTGATTATGATTATGTTTATTCACACACACACACACACACACACACACAGATATATATATATATATATATATATATATATATATATATCTGTGTGTGTGTGTGTGTGTAGAGAACCCTTTCCAATGTTTGTTGAAAAATTAAGGTTCACAACACACTTAGGCTTTTAACATATACAGTTTCCCGCAAAGCTATATAGCTTAAAAAATTTATAAAACTTTAAGTGCCTTTGTTCAATTGTTGCAATCGTGTGTGCCAGAGCCGCATAACTTGAAATAGATTTCTATTGTATATATATATATATATATATATATATATATATATATATATATAGGGCACAGTTATGGTATAACATATTAATATTATTTAACAATCATTCTCAATCTAGTGAAATTGGTTCGCACTTAGGCATATATATATGTAATTCAATAAGTGGTTTTCAAAATATTAGAACTTAACCTATTATTTTACATCAATTTGTCCAACAAAACAGTCAAATATTGATAAATTTATATAAAAAGGGACATATTTACAAAAAAATGTATGTAGTATATAAATTTTTAATGATGTTACGGACATGTATACATATGACAGGAATTCACTTATAGTGGACCAATTTAAGTATAAAATTAATTTAGGAAAATAAAATACAATATAGAAAATTCTAATATTGAATGAGAATTTAAAATAAAAATTTAAGTAAAATTTAAATATCTTATTTTATAAGATATGAGAAGTTGAACATTGTATTTATGTAATTATAAATAAATATTTATTTTTATGTAATTGTAAATTTTGGTTGAAAATGGGCAAAAGAAAGTATATTGGATTGTAGATATTGTATTGAGTATTTTAAAAATAATTCCAATTATTTTTATAATTTTAATGTTGTAAACGCAAATGTAAGATAGTGTACATAATTCTACGATTTCTTTACTACTATAAAGGGGATTCCCCCTTTCATGTCATTTTCAAAAAATGTTAAATGTAAAAACTCAACTCCTTAAAAGCAAGACACAATTCAAACTTTAAATCGCTACCTAAAATACTTTTGTAACAAGCTATAATTATCTTAAAATATGTTTATAATGCATCATAACTACTTCTTTAGATAAATTTAAATGCTTTTCAACTCCTAATTATTTTTTGTCACAACTATTTTTTCAAAATAAATATAAAAAAATATATAGGACATGCACACAGTGTGTGCCACTGGCTAATTTTAATAATTTAAATTTGAATAGTTGGTCCTAGAGTCGAGTCTAGAGAGGGGTGAATGAACTGATCTTTTATGTATTTTTGCTTTTCTCTACAAAATATAAAATCTTGGCATGACTCAAATGATTATATCACAATAAATACAAAGTAAATCATGCACAATATATAAATTAAAGAGAAGGGAGGAAAAACTTAACACCAATGTTAACGTGGTTCGGCCCCTTGTTTACGTCCACGCCTTGAGTCACACTCAAGCTAGGTTTCCACAATCCACTAAACAACCTCATTCATTGGCGAAGAAGCCTTTACACCACAGGAACAAATCCCTTCATGCTCACGTAGATCTTTCCAGTAAGGTTCACCAAGAACCCTTGTGATGGGGATGAACATGCCTTACCTATCTCTTTTGTAGATGTTGTGACACGTGGACGACCTCTTAATGTCCTCCCAATGTCCACTCCTTTGCTGATATACTAACACATGGACAACCTTTAGATGTCCACTTTAGCTCATAACTATTTTGCAGGAACTCATGAGATTAATTGAAGACCTTTTGATTTGAAGACCATCTGGCTATTTGGATGGAAGATTTTATCATTAGGTTGATTTGTACTTGCTTCAATATTTTGGATTTGATATTTTTCTTGGATATGCCATTTCAAGACTAATTCCCAACATCTTCATTTTTTTGCTGCCAAATTGATGTGCAAATTTCTCTATCAAAACCTTCCCATCTTCAAAAACTTTAAACACAAAAGTTGTGGGAAATTTTGTTATCCTTCTTTTGATACCAAGATCACCCTATTTGGAGTTTTCTCGTAGAAGTTATACCCTAAATACTGAAGGGTGTTCGAGGCTAAAATTGTCCATCCATCAGCAGCTCGCAGTTTTTCCCGAGAGTCTCGACCAAGGCGTGACTAGGACACCATGAGGTGCAACCAGGTCACCTGCACAATGAAAAATTCTAAAGAACTTTGACCAGTAGTGTGACCAAGAGCCTTTGGGGTGCGAGCTAGTCAAAAATACCGTCATCAGAGCACTAAAATAAGCAAGTTTGAGACCCATGTGGACTTTACAAGCTTTTGTAGACCCCACAGGGATTAATCTTCCTTTTGACTTCTATTTAATGTGTAATATTGCAAGACAACTTGCTTGCATGTATTTGTCCTTAGTAAGTTGAGGTAGCATTTATCGTGTCTAGTAAGTTGGAATATTTGTAAGTTGTGTTATATTTACTTTTCTTTTCTCCCATGGTTTTATGGGAATTGTTAGTTTGTTTATTGTCTTGTCCCCCATGCTAGCTTTGCTAGTTAATGACTTCTCTTCCCCTTTCCCTTTGTTAAGTCTATATATGTCTTGCATCATTGTAAGAGAGAAGTAGAGAGTTTTGATATATTGAATATTGAAGGAATTTCCTTTGTTGAGCTTAAAAGCTTGTCCAACTTTTCTGGTTGTTTAGTGTGAGGTTACGTCGTTCTCTTCGAAAATTAGGTGGCGAGAGACCGCTGTTCTATCTAGCAACTCCATCTCCATATCCTCCAATGCATCCATATGGCCACTTCCCCTCCATTACATTGTTGCGTTCGTATCGGTGTTTCAAAGCTTATTCCAAGGAATTTTCTAGCGTGGTATAAGACTTGTGTTGAACAATGTAAAGTCATCCAAACAATTCTCTTGGAAATTTTAGTACTTGTGTTTGAATCTGTTGGAAATGGTGTGATCCCAAGAGGGGGGTTAATTGAATATTTAAAAACCTTTCGGCTAATTTAAATGTTTTGCTGATTCACCACATATCATATCCAATTCAATATTAAACGCGTGTATGTAAAAAGATTAAGCTATTTGGTTCATGCATACATGCGTATCTCAACCAAAGTAAATGTGTGCATGCAACTAAATATAACAGTAAATAAATAGGTATACACATATTGAATTTAAAGTGTAATAATTTAAATGAGATAGGGAGAGAAAGATACAAGATTTGTTATCGAAGTTTGGCCAAACCAGCTTACTTCCCCGCCTTGGGCATACCCCCCAAGGATTCCACTAAACCTGTTCACTTAATCGAGCGGAACTGATGCCGTTTACATCCTTTCCTTATGGGGCGAGGAAAACCCTAGCTCAATTACTAGGCTGAGTCAAACTAGTCTCATTTACGGGGCTGAGACTCCCAGTTCAATTTTCGGGCTGAACCGAACCGATCTCATTTACGGGACTGAGACTTCCTAGTTCAATTAACGAGCTGAACCCAAACAGTATAATAAAACCATTTTTATACATGAAAATGCTTCTAAAAAATACAAGCATAAATGTACATAATAAAGCTCAAATATACACACTTCAATGATATGGCATATGTGATTACGCGTCAAAACTGCGTAATTGGGCATCTTAACCTGGGTTTTACGGTTTATATTTTTAATTAAATGTTTAAAATTATCCAATATTTTAATAAAGTGCCAAAATCATCATTTTTAAACTTTATTGCACTATTTATGAAGTTTTGGTAATTTTTTGTTGCAGGAAAATTCCCGGGAACAAAAACCAACACCTGTTCGTATTTTGTGCATAAATTTTCCGTCCGAGCTCCAATAGAGATGATTCAAATTTCTAGAGAAATAGAAAAGGATAAGCTACAACTTTTGTGTTTTGAGTTTTATGAGAAACGGGCTCTAGAAGAGTCATATTTACGATAAATAGAGAATGAGAAAAATGAAAAAAATCAAGTTGCCGGGTCAACCCTTTCCAAACGGGTCGGGTCGTGGCTTCACGGATCCTAGGGCAGCAATATACCTCTCCTCTTTAATCCCTCTTTTTCCCCTGTTCTGGGTGTGCCTCCGGCACCCTTCTCTCTCCCTCAAACTCTCCTCTCTTCTTCTCGTTCTCTTGTTCTTCTTCTTCTTCTCTTCTCTTTACTTTGATTTATTCTCGTCTTCTCGCTCTTTCTCTGTTTCTATTTGTTTTCTTTTTCTTTTCCTAAGCTCTGTAAACCCAAGACTCAGTCCTCCCTTCTCTTTCAGTCCTCTGCTTCTTCCTTTAGTCAACAATTCCAGCTGTGGCAGCCCCTGTTCCAGCACCTATGACTCCATCACAGCTCCACAGATCTGCAGCAACTTCTCCATAGCAAGCCAGCCCTGTTCCAACAACCAGAGCAGCAGCTCCAACCGACTTCCTCTGCTCTGCTCCACTCCAGACTCCCTCCAGCCTCTGCAACTTCTCCGGCCAGCCATTCCAGCAGACCCGAGCAGAGCACAGCAGCCCCCACCCGAGCATTCTTCATCATCCGAGCACCAGCAGAAGTTCCCGAGTAGCAGCTGTTCCTCCCTGGGCCAGGCCTCCCTGCTGCTATACCAGCTACCACGCGAAGCCACACACCAGTCCAGCCTCTCGGCCAGCACAGTCCATGAGTTCCTACTCTGTTTTGTTCTCTTTGGCTCTCTCTCTCTCTCTCTCTCTCTCTCTCTCTCTCTCTTCATTCTATTTTATTTTATTTCATTATTTGTCTTGTTGTTCTCTTTCTTCCATTCTCTTTCAATGTTTTGTTTTTTTTATTTTTATTTCAAATACAGTTCAAGTTGAATTGTTATTATTTAGAGAATTTAATTTTTATGAGTATTAAGTTTCTTTTAAAGTTGTTGTTGTTTTTTTTTTTTTTTTTTGTGCTTTGTTGATTTTTTTTTATATGTTCGAATATGTTAAGTTTGATTTCTTAAAAAAAATGAATAAAATATAAAAAGAAAAATATATTGTTTTTGTTTTGAAGTTTTCCAAGTTTAATTTTCTTTTGAGGTTCAGCTTAGTTTAGGGTCGGTTTTTATTAAAGTTTGTGTTTTTATTGTGTTTTGTTTTCGTTTAATTCATCAATAATTTAATTTTGATTCGAGATCCTACTTCTTGTTAAAGGTTCGTTTTTTATCGTGTGTATTCATGTCTAGTTAAGTTTCCTTTGCGTGTTTTAATTTCATATTCAAAGTTCTCTTCTTTAATTGACACGTGCTTTAATGTTTCCTTAAGTAGGTTAGGGTTTTCATTCTTGCTTTTTAATTTAGTGAATGTTAGTTTTAGGGTTTAAATTGTGTGTCATTTAATTTGTCAAAAGTGAAATTGAACCATCTTGAAAATCCTGAATCTGAACCAAGTTCAGTACTGTTTTGTTTTCGATTGGACGAATATAAATTTTGAGATTAAACGCATTCACCGAGGAGACGATCTAACCCTTGGGCTTAATATTACACGACAGAACTCCTATACTTGGGATAGCTTCCGAGCTGCTCATTTTTCGAGTAAGTCAATATACTCAGGGAGTAAGGGTGTTTTACTCAAAATAATATTTTCAGTCTATGAACACGATGTATATTATAAGCACATAAAGATTTAAATTCTATACAACATTTTCTCCAAAAGTTTTTATCAACCAAATAAATGGGAGAAATTCAAAGATTGATTTTCTAAAAATATGAGTTTAGGTGAGAGCAAGTGCACTTTGATAAAATAAAAGCCCAATCAAAATGAATACACTCGTTCAAATGATTTTCAAAAGGTAGCAAAGAGTGTTGAGAGAGTATAAAATTTACCCCATGAAAGATTTTGCAATAAAAACATGTTTTAGGGGAACTCTGATTAGGATAAAAATTAGAGAGAAAATGGGCTAATAAAAGTTTCTAATTTGAGTTATAAAAGGGGTATATATAGACTCAGAGAAATTTTTGACCGTTGGGGACACGCTGGGAATTATTAAAAAAATTTAATTAATTTTTAACCCTAATTAGGGAGAGTTTTGGTCCATTGAACCTGAGTTCGGTCGCCCTAACAGTCACAAGAGAAAAGGCGAGATTTTGAGGTTCAGGTGCCTGAAAATGGGCTCAGTTTTCTAAAGCGAAAGTGATTTCAAAAGACCATGGCTTGGGTGCCCTGTCTCAAGTTCGGTCTGCAGAATGCATATGTTCCGTAGCCTAAGACAAATTTGAATGTGATGTTCGAGCGCCCGAGGAAGGTGAAAAGTGACTGCTCAAAAGTTTGGTCACCCGGGGACACTCAGTTCAATTTGGTTCAGTCACCCGAACCAAGTCGAACTTGTTTACTAGTCAAACATTCGGTCGACTGAGGCAATTTCAATGCACACAGTTCGGTCGCCCGAAGGCCTTTCACACTTAATATTTTATTCTGTGTTAACCGTATAGGTCATTCCCTGTTTTGATTATGACAAATACTCTGGTATTTAATGTCTATATAGTTTGTGTGAAGGTTTATATTAGCACACCAATTGATGACACATGAAGTAAAGCATGAAGACCTCGATATATTCATTAATTGTTTTAATATATTTTGGGTCTGTAATAATTTCGTTTCAGATGGGTTTGTAATAATCACTGCATATAGGATCTGTAAGCTCGGAAATGCCATAGACTGACCATAGAAACCGAATGACCTTAGGGCATCCGCAAGTCTCTGGTGCTCAACCTTTACCTGCTGGCACGTCAAACACTGTTCCACAAACTTAGCTATCTCCCTCTTCATGCCGCTCCACTAGAAAGATTTGCGAAGGTCTCGATACATTTTAGTGCTTCGTAGATGCACTATGTAAAGGGATTTGTGTGCCCCCTTTAAGATAGCTCTTCTAATCTCAACATCTGCAGGCACACACAACGTGGTATGAAACCTCAAAGCTCCATCATCTGAAATATTGAACTCCTCTCCCAGTCAGTCCTGCACTTTACCTATCAGTTCCACCAATTCTGTGTCATCCCTCTGACCAACTTTAATCCCCTCCTGGAAGGTAGGCAGTAGCACTAGGTTGGCAATAAATGCCTGGTGATCATCCTTGACTAGCTCCACACCGAGCCTCTCCATATCCATCTAAATCGGATGCTGAATCTCCACTGCTGATAATGCAACTCCCCCCAATTTTCTGCTCAGGGCATCAGCCACCACATTTGCTTTCCCTAGGTGGTAGTTGATAATACAATCATAATCTTTAATAAGCTCTAGCCATTTTCTCTACCTCATATTCAATTCTTTTTGTGTGAAGAAACATGTGAATTGCGGTGTTATCCCAAGAGGGGATGAATTGGGTATTTCAAAATTATTTAAGTTTATTTTACTACTTAATCCCTATTTCAATGTTTAACAAAATAATCACAGAGGTCCGAAATTAATTCAAATAAGTTTCTCAATAACCTTAATTATACCCAATTAATTATCAAATGCAAGTAATATTAATGAACAAACAAACATGCAAAAAACTAATAATGAAATGTTGGCGGAAATTAAAAAGTTAAGGGAAGAGAGAACGCAAACATGATTTTACGAGGTTCAGCCAACCCAGCCTACGTCCTCGCTTTGAGCAACCCACTCAAGGATTCCATTAAATCTCTGCTCCTTTAATCAGGACGGAGCTTCCCTTAAAATCTGCTGATTACAAAAGGTACAACTTCTTCCTACTTCGCTGCTTACAAGAGATACAATTTTTCTCTTCAAACCCAGTTCAAAGCCCGAACCATGATTACAATATAGAAGTTACAATTTTACAAAATTCAATATTGCTTCTAACCAAACTAGTGAGTACAATAGAAAATCCTAACACATATTCATACGATAAAACTTGAAACTCAGTATGAATGTAACGATGAAATCGTTATATGAATGATATGCTTCACAAAATTACCCTTTACTCAATATCTCCCAAAAATTGATTTCTTAAAACTAAGAACTTTGGAGATCTTAGGGTTTATTTTCAAATAACTCTAAGATTTGACAGCAAGATCCTTTGAAATAATGTTAAATAACGCTTGGATTTATATTCCTGCTAACAAGCAATTTGTTAATATCAAATCTTTAAATAAATATGACTTTGAATATTTTGACAAGATTTAAACAAAACTTTAAAAATATTCCTCAAAAATATGTTTCAAGAAGCTCTTATAATTTCCAATCAAATACCCAAATAACAAATCTTTGAACAAAAAATAGTTTAAAAATATCTCAAAGATTTAGTTATTTCAGAAATAACTTTCTCAACTAGTTATTCAATCAATCAATATACAATACCAAAATATTGATTTATGCTCCCAAGAAGAATATTAAAATAATGAATGTGGGAAACAAAAATAAAATTTAAATGCTCAGAATGCTCAAAGCTCAATACCACCGTTGATTTCAGAATACGTGTGTGAATGTCGTTATGATAAACGTAGCAAATGCCCAAAACTATATGTGAATTAGTTGGAGTGTAGGCAATAGTTCAACAGTATGTTCAAGTCTCCCAATCTTATGCAAAAAGTGAGGCGCTAGGATTATAGGTTGTTTTTATAAGTAATCTCAGCCTTAGGTTAAGTCTTGACTGTTGGATCAATTCGATTAAGAAAATAATCTGTGTGTTTTCTTGCTAAAGTTTAGAATTTTAAAATTTTCGTACCTTCAGACGATTGAGCTCTCGGGTTCATACGTCTGATGTTCCCTAAAGCACAGAAAATTATAGTCTGGACATAGGGTCAAACGATTGAACTGTAGGTTCAGTCTTCTAACGTCCCAACTCAGACAACTAAACTTGACGGTTCAAACATCTGAAGGTGTTCTGCCTGTTCTGTGTTTCAAAAATTAATTCTTCGGTTGACTGGACTAATTCTCTAGTCTTCTGAGGAAATTCTTCAGATTTCTGAAGTAAAAACTTCAGTCTCCTGAGGTTGCATCTTTAGACTTCTGAGGGTACACCTCAGCCATCAGGGCAGACGAACTTCAAAATTTTTATTTTCAGTTTCAAAATCAATTTTGCTCTCATGCTTTGATCTCTTATAAAACATCTTCCGAGGTTCAAAGTGAGGTCTCTAAGTTCAAGTTTAACCCTAGAAGATTTTCATTAGATGCATGTGTAGGGCATATTTTGAGCTTTTAGCTATATCATATAAAATATGCAAATACAATCAATTCTAAATACCCATTCCCATGACGATCTTGAACTTTGACACCTGCAACTTCATTCTTCTACTCTTTTAGTTCCATGGATTGTGCCAAGTTGTATATGCTTTAATCCTTGTGGCTTCCACGACTTCATCACCTTCCGTGCATGCTATGTAATGTTCCTGCTCACAGTCTCAATGCACAGATCAAATACCAAGTGATTTGTCATTATCAAAACAGGATTGGGCTCATAAAGTCCACAAAATACTTTAAACTCTTATGGTCAGTGAAGATATCACATCTCCCACCACAAAGATAATGCCTCAAGATCTTTAAAGCATACACCACTGCAGCTAATTCTAAGTCATGCACCGGGTAATTCTTTTCATACTCTTTAAGCTTCCGGGAAGTGTAAGCAATAACCCTCTTGTGCTGCATCAACACACATCCAAGTCCCCTCAATGATGCGTCATTGTATATAACAACTCCATCATCTCCTGATGGGATAGATAACACCGGTGCAGAGACAAGCCGTTGTTTCAACTCCTAGAAGCTCTGCTCACACTCGTTGGTCCATTCAAATCTCATATTTTTCCTTGTGAGTCACGTCAGTGGAACCGATAATCTGGAAAAGCCATCCACAAAACGTCTATAGTATCCTGCCAGACCTAGGAAACTCTTGATCTCTTGTACGTTCCCTGGTCTCATCCAATTCACCACTACTTCTATTTTACTCAAATCTATAGATATGCCATCCCTAGAGATCACATGCCCTAGAAAAGTAACATGTCTCGCCATAATTCACATTTCTTGAATTTAGCGTATAACTTCTTTTCCCTTAATACCTGTAATACCAACCTCAGATGATCCTCGTGCTCCTCAAAACTCTTCGAGTAGACTAGTATATCATCAATAAATACCACAACAAACTAGTCCAAGTACTGATGGAACACCCGATTCATTAGGTCCATAAGTACTGCAGGTGCATTAGTTAGATCGAACAACATTACAAAGAACTCGTAGTGCCCATACTTGGTTCGGAAAGCTGTCTTCGCGATGTCCTTTGATTTAATTTTCACCTAGTGATATCCCGACCGAAAATCAATCTTGGAGTAGACCCAGGTCCCCTGAAGCTGATCAAATAGATCATCAATTCTAGGAAGGGGATATTTATTCTTAACTATCATTTTATTTATCTCTCTGTAATCAATGCACATCCTCATAGTCCTATCTTTATTCTTCATGAACAATGCTGGTGCTCCCCAAAGCGACATGCTAGGTCTAATAAACCCTTTATCCAACAACTCCCACAACTGGTCTTCCAATTCTTTCAGTTCAGTTGGAACCATTCTATAGGGCACTTTAGACATCAGTGCTGACCTTAGTAGCAAATCCACGGCAAATTCAATTTCTCGATCTAGTGGTAAACCAAGTAATTCCTCTGGAAAAAAAATCTAGAAATTCTCTGACTATTGGAATACTAGCCTGTTTAATTTCTTCCTTTAGCATTTCCTTTATATAAACAACATATCCCTGACAACCATCCTGAAGCAACCTTCTCACCTGAATAGCTGACACTGATTGTGGCGAGGCACGTACACGTGACCCCACGAATTTGAATTCATTTTTCACCTAGGGGTCTGAAGATCACTTCTTTTTTTATGGCAATCAATGTTGGAGTAATTAGATGCCAGCCAGTCCATACCTAATATCACATTGAACCTTTGCATATCTAATACCACGAGATCGGATGGTAATACTTTCTCCTAAATGCCTACTGGATAGTTTTTAAGAACCCTCCAACACCTCACTGTTGATCTAGTCGGCGTGGCTACCGACAATTCAACATCAAAGATCTGTGTCTCAGCCCCAGATAATTTAGCATATCTCGATGACACAAAAGAATGGGTGGCACTTGTGTAAAAAAAAATAACAACTTTATATGGGAAAGTTGTAAGAATACCTGTCACGATGTCTCCGGCAGTCTCAGCGTCTCCCAGCGTCAATGCATAAACCCTCGCCGGGACTGTATTCCTCTACTGACTGCTACCCCTGGGTGCCTGATTATATCTTTGAATCTGTCTAGGGGATGGTGCACTGTTTGGTGGCCAATGACACTCATGTGCTATATGTCTATGTCTACCACATCTGTAGCAAACATTGTTTCCTAACCGACATCCTCCCATATGTCTCCTACCGCAAATGGGGCAAATAGGGTATGTTTGCTCACCTTGGTACCAATGATCTCCCATCTCATGTCTCTGAGCTTTGCCATATCTATCTCCCCTCCAAGAGCCTCAACTGGACCCTACCTAAAAACCCGGAGGCATGGGCCTCTTTCTTTGACTCGGGGTCCCCGCATCCTTCTAGCTACTCTCCTCTGCCACTGTGCCCCTGTCCACCAATTCAAAGAAATCCTGCACTTTTAGGTTTGCCACCTGCTTATAAATATCCCGCCTCAAGCCCTTCTCAAACATCCTTGCCTTTTTAACCTCATCTTAGATGACATAGGGGTAAAGCATGACAGCTCAATGAACTTTGCTAAATACTGCTGGACCGTGAGATTTCCCGGTCAATTTTAGAAATTCTGCTACCTTAGCCTCTCTGACTATGGCAGGAAAATAACGATTATAGAAAATTTCTTTAAATTGGCTCTGGGTCATAGGCAATGGTACACATCTCTGTTCCTCCAATAATCTCGTAGTCGTCAACCACCTCTCGGCCTCACCTATCAATTTATAGGTAGCATAGAGAACCCTATGTTCATCCATATAGTGGAGTACCGTCAATATTTTCTCCATCTCTTGCCCCAATTTTCAGCAACTGCAGGGTCGGCTCCCTCTGAGAATCCCAGGGGATTCATTTTAGTAAACTTCTCGATAGTACAACCTTGATATGTCGATGAGCCTCCCTACTATCTAGAGCTCCACGCAATCTTAGCTATAACCTACTGAGCTACACTACGTAGAACGACATCAAAATCCCCACCGCCCCTGCCAGAAGGCCCAGCACCATCGTCACCGCTAGCATGAGCACTACTATTTCCTGGATCCATCCTTTAATCACGCCAAAATAATTTGAGAATCTATACCTCATAACATTATTACATTAATCTAACTAAATTATCCCCTTACGACTTATTTCTAATTTAAGGTTCAGTCCTACCATCAGGAAATAGAAACCGACAATAGTTTACTATGATTTTCTTGAAATCGTCACCCCAAGAAAAACACAGAAACCATCCCAAAGTTCCTGTCCCCAAATCGTGAGCCAAAACCCTAAATCCTCACCTTAACTTCTAAAGATTAACTCTTTGAAATTCTGATCTATCCCAATTTCCACTCTCTCCCAGATCTATTTTTATACTCTGGTATTGTTTTTCGTTGTACTCTATAGTCTACAAAACCTAACTACCTAGGTTTCGATACCAAATTGTAATGACACAAATTTTTTAACCATTTTTTTTTACTGTCAAGCTATATATCATAACTCTTATATGTAGAGATTCGGGAAAATAAAATAATAAAAGAAATTAAGAAAAAGTGATTTTTGGCCAAGGAAGGAGAAAACTGGTGACAATTTTTTGGAGGAGCCAGAAAATCGCGACGGTTTTGGTATTTACCGCAGTATGCTAATGGGTAAACGGTTAAAATCGGGCCAGTTAAATGGAAAACCGATGACTTTTCTGAGAGCTGGAGAAAACCGACGACGATTTTTCTCGGTAGTGGGCGTATAAGGGGAAACCGAAAGCCATTGTATTTTTATGATATCAAAATCTTCTCTCTCTCTCTCTCTCTCTCTCTCTCTCTCTCATGCAACCCACGAACCCTCTTCCTTTCTTCCTTCGATTCTGGCTCCGTTAAAGCCCGGATTGACGATCAGGAACCACCACGAGGTTCCTGGGAAGATTCTTTACATCGTACGCAAAACAGATTTTCAAGTTGGGGTTCCCGGGTACCATTCCAAACCAGGGTAAGTGGTGTATTTCAGGGTTCCTAAGTTAATTTGGAGTATATGAAATGTAGGAAGTGTTATATGGAAGTTATTTTGGGAGTTGTGTTGAATGATTTGGGGGAAATGTGAATTGCAAGTTTTAGGGATGTGAATGCCGAAGGGCATAAAAATTGGGTGTTTTTGTGAAATCTCAGTAAGTTAGGTAAGGGGAATATATTATTACAGTTGATTTGAGAAATACAAGATGAGTTATTATGTGAAAATGGAATTATGTTATTTTACCTGAAATTTATTATGATATAAATATTAGATGAAAACTTGTGTGGCATATGATTTATATTGAAATGTGTACATGGAAATGTGATTATTGAATTGATGAAATGAATTGTGAAAGTTGAAATGAGATTATTAAAAATATGAATTGAGATATGAGATTTGAAATGGGGGAAATGTTGAAAGTGAAATGTACTGAAAAATGAACATCTTTTGAGAAATGATGAATATGTGATATGGAAAGGTTTTATTGAGAATTGTGAATTTTATGAAATGAAATATGTATATGTATTTATGAGATGAAATGAGTTGTGAATACTGAAAATGTGAACATTGCAATGTTAATACTGCAATGAGATTTGAAATGTGAATATGAGAAATATGGTTATGGGAAATGTGAATAAGTGAAATGTGAATATTGCAACGCTAATTCTGCAATATGAAAATGAGAAATGTGAATATGAGAAATATAATTATGGGAAATGTGAATATTGCAACGCTAATTCTGCAATATAAAAATGTGAAATGTGAATACGAGAAATATAATTATGGGAAATGTGAATATGGGAAATGAAAATATTGAACCGTTAATTCTGCAATATGTATATTAAATTGTGAGAAATGAAATGTGAAATTCCGAAAGGGGAATACAAACATGTGATTGATGAAATACCAATGCCACATAATGATTGTTGGTATGTGGCAGTGATAACCCTTATGGATGGATATGGAAACCTTAATGATGGGTTGTGTTATTGAGAGCACGACACCGTTGCTAGTGGTGTTAGTGCAACCACACAGGCTCGTGGAGCGTGTGGCGTGACAGTCGACTGAGCTATATAGTAGAGTTGTATTACCCCCTGAATCCGGATCAGGGCTATAGGCCAGCTAGTCATACTAAAGTTACGAGATATGTGATAATATTTGATCTAAGTAGGTCGACCAACTGCGGTTAAGTCCAGCCTTTGGACCGCACAATCTCGACCATGGGGGGAAGCATGGTGTAGCAAATATCCTTAGGGTAGCCATGAGTACAGACACAGATGTATTGGTTATGGTGACACTTATGAGCTTGATATGAAAATGGAAATGAAAAGGAAATGGTAATGGAAATGGAATGAAAATGGAAATGAAATGAGAATGGAAACAAGAAAGAAAATAAGAAATGAAATAGCGGGAGTTAATTAATAATTAAAGCGAAGTAAAACACACCGCCTGAGGGCTAACTGAGTAAGGTGAGTGCTCTGATAAGTATCAGTTGTAGCTGAGCCCGAGTTAATCGGGCTAGGCTACGAACAATATCAGGGCACAGGGAAGCTACTTGTATGGGCGGGTAAACTTCTCTATTCTTAGAAACTTCACTGATAAACTTGGGTTACGAACGAATGATTTTGGAAATGGAAGTAAAAGCTTATAAACGCTTGTGTCGTATATCTATATGATTATGATTATGGAATTAGTGTGTTTTCTTAGAAAATATTATTATTGAAATGAATGTGTTATTATATAATGAATATCATATTGTCACACAGTGTAAATAATTTATTCCGTCTTACTGAGATGTGTCTCACCCAATCATTTAAATATTTCAGGAAACCGAACTAGACCTAGTGATAGTGCTTCAAGGTAGAGGGGAGCAGATACCCTGAGTAGTCAGGGTGAGTATTTTGTATTAGGGAGGTTTGATCCCCCTAGAGTTCTGTGGTTGACTTGTATTTATGGATGGTAGTACTCTGGTATACGTATTCGTTGTGGTATGTATGTATATATATTTGAAATGACATCCACTGTTAGGATTGTGTATGGATATGATTGTATACCTGATACCCACTTTTGACTCGGGTTATGTATTATGGTATCAGTAGTTGACGTGGCCGATATGTGGTGTATGTAGTATTTATATGGAAAAAAATGGTATGAAAAATTAGGACGTCACATGATACCTTGTGTATAAATATCTGTCATCATCACGACCAAGAGTGGATGTCGTGGTAATCTCTACATTCCATATATATTACCTATACAGTAGAAAACATAAATATCCAAACCATATCCCAATATACACAATACCAGAGTACTACTGATCCACCTATAAATATAAACACACATGTACATCATTTCCCAAAAATCCCAAAATGCTAAGGGCTCTACTACTCAACCCGAGACTCACGCCAAAACTATGCCGACTCAACCGCAACCTCTATCCTGACCCAACCGTGCATGTCTCTCTAGGTTACCTGATATGTTCATAATGCTGGGGTGATACACCTCTCAGTAAGGAGAAACATGTTATACCAGTGTGTGGCATATGAGTTTATACGTAAAACATATCCTTTATTAAAACTATAAAGGAGATATCATGCAAAAGCATCTGTATTATAACTCATAGCTATGTCATTTAAAATATAGTAATTCTGAGTTAATTATTCAAACATACTTCTATCTTTAATATATAATCTCTTTTTTTTTGAGTAATTCTGAGTTAATTATTCAAACATACTTCTATCTTTAATATGTGTATATAATTCTGAAAAATTCCCTAGATGGTTATATGTCATGATTTAATCCCTTATGACAGGGTTATGCGGCCCGTAGGTAGGACTAAACACTGGTTGGCCTACAAGTTCTAGCCTAACTGTATTTATGTATATGATTGTAGCACGATAGGCCTACTCCATCTGGTCCGGACGTTAGGGAGCCCTCTACTCTACCTGCGGCACAATCGGCATTCAACGTCATACTCTATCTGAGACGTATGGTTGCACTATCTATATTGTATAGCTACGATACCGTGCTCTGTAAACTGCTCTATTCCATCAGGGTCTGATACTACACAATACTTTTTTTATATAACATTTATCTGTTTTACCTTGATTCTGTATAAATTGTATTTACCATGATGTTGTAATTCTCTGTATTAAATATGACACTATAATATAACTGTATATTTGTATCAACTGTAGTTCTGTATGTCATGGTTTTATTCTCTGTATATCATGGTTTCGTAAAACTCTGTTCATGATTCTGTAAAATTCTATATAATCATGGTTCTGTAAAACATTGTATTTCCATGATCCTGTAATTTGAATTTCATAGTACTGTATAAACTATATGTCTAAATTCTATAAAAATGTGTAAACTATAATTCTGTAAAATACTATATAACCATAACTCTGTAAATAAAATTGTATAATCTGTATATCGTAATTTTTGTGAAAACTATATAATCATATTTCTATAAGTTTGTATAAAATTCTGTAATATTCCAGTACTACTCATGCCACACAGTTAGTTAAAGCATATTAAATATAATCTGTAATACTGTATAATTTTCATGCTTTGATCTGTTCCAAATCATACTCTAAATCATAATCAAACACTATGCTTTACTAATAAGATTTCTAATTTAACTGGCATAACGTATTTTCCTTACTTAACTGACTGGGAAGCCTGACTCAACTTTAATCCTTACGCCTACAGCATACCAACTCAAAATCCTGTAAAAATATACATTTCCTAATTAAATTAACCCAAACTCAGAATAATAATTATGCTCATATTTTCCTTAGGCTCACATTTCCCATTATATCCATAAATTTCTAATCTATTAATCATTTATCAATGTTACCTGATTTCCAGAGGAACACCCGCTGGGATCCTCAACCCATGCCTGAGGTCTTTGGAAACTCAAACCCTCAAATCACAACACCCTAGTTTAATTAACCTAAACACCAGTATATTTCCAGCTTATACAAAATCTGAGTTCAGAAAAGTCTGATAACTATAAAACCCCCAAAATAACCTACTTACCTTGATTTTGGGATGATGCCCAAACTTCTCAAACCAAAATTCTACTCCGACTAAGTTGTAGAGAATCTTCTCGGGATCATCGTGGTAACTTCTGATTTTCGAACCGGGAAAACTAGGGCGAAAACGTAGAGAGAAGGTAGAGAAACCCTAGGTAGAGAGAGAAAGCAAAATAGGAAATGAAATTTCACTGAAAAACTGATTTTACGAATATATATATAGACTTCTACCACGTGGCTTCATTGACGAATTGAAGAGGGGAGTTCGTCGACAAAGGTGGAGAGCTCATTGACAAACCAATGGGTCAAAAATATCCTCCTCTTGGTATCTCTTCGTTGACAAACTTAAACTCGTCGATGAACACTATATGGGAGCTCGTCGACGAAACCAGGGCGTTCATCGATGAACCCTACTTTATCCCCTTTTAATTTTACTTCCTCTCTATTATTTAATTATTATAGTTTTCGGGTCTCTACACATCTCATGAGAACCTTTTTAAGTCATATTTCACCAAGAAATAAGGGAATCCATTACATCCGTGTAAGTCACCCAATTAATCACAAGGGTTGCAACTAATTCATATTCATGCACCTTTCATTCATTCAAGAAGCAAAATAAAGGATGATTTGTGCATGCAAAACATGTAAAGTTTCATTAGTGATCATACTAGAAAAACCAAGTCACCTTCATGCATATATTCAAAGTTAAGAGAGGCATGATGCCCAAAACAAACCACACAATTATTTCCTTGTAACCCTATCAACCAACCTCAAACTCCAACCTTCCACAACCCTTGATGTTGCTGCTGCTTTTTGCAGCATTATTTTGGCTATCTAAATAACAATCAAACACCCTAACAACCTCCCATTGGCTGGCTTAAAATAAACCCTAAAGCAACCTCAAAATCTCCATGCTTCAGCTATAGAAGAAATAATGCTATTGTTTTTCAATGAATATTTTCCCATACTTTATTGATGTAATAAGAGCTGACTTATATACGTAGGTGGGAAAAACTATTTACGGTAATGTACATCAATTTTTCAAAAACTGTTCAGCAGTTACAAATTTGTTTAAGTCTATGTTGCGATTACAAAAATATACAAAATTGATTTTGAATGATCTTGCTTGATGGTAGGCTAGATGTGCTCTATTCAATCTTGGCCTTGATTCGTGCAAACTGTCTTTATACACCCCTGCAAGATTGAGCTTCCATTAGCATGCCCAATCTTGTTTCTCAAGATTTCAGTTCTTTGTCTTAACAATGCCTTTATTAATAGGTCAGCCGATTGGTCTTGTGTATGAACATGTCTAACTTGGAGAGAACCACACTGAGCAAGATCACGAACAAAATGGAGATCGATTTGTATATGTTTCATGCATGAATGTTGGACCGAATTGAAACATAGATGTGTAGCACCAAGGTTATCACATAGTAATAAGGGAGCTACTTTTAGTGGAAAACCCAGCTTGTGAAGAAGTCCAAGAAGCCACATTGTCTTAGATGCCGCATTTGCAAGGGTTCGATATTTAGCTTCAGTGGTAGATCTTGCAATTGCTCTTTGTTTCTTTGAGCTCCATGACATAGGGTTTGGGCCTAAGAAGCTAATATAGGCTATTGTGGAGGTTTGGCCATCAACATTTCCAGCCCAATCAGCATTGAAATAGGTGATTAAAGGTGGAGGTCCAGATTTTGTGAGTTGTATACCTAGAAAATGGTTTAGTTTAAGTACCGAAGAAGCCTTTTTTTTTTGGCAATGAGGTGAATGATGGTAGGCTTGTGCATGAATTGGGACAACTTGTTGACCGCGAATAAAATATCTGGCCGCATCAAAGAAAGATATTGTAGGCTGCCAATAATTCTTCGAAATTCTGTGCTATCCACATTTTTTGTGCCATCAAGTAACTTAAGAGACTGAGTTGTGGAAAGAGAAGTTGAGACATCTTTTGTGCCCCTCATGTTGGTATTTGACAATAGCTCTTGAATGTACTTGTATTGTGAGAGAAAAAGTCCTTCCTGAGTACGTACAACTTCCACACCAAGGAAGAAATGAAGTAGACCCATATCCTCAAGAGAAAAATGATCTCCCAATTTCTTGATAATTGAAGCCACAAATTTTTTGTTATTTCCTGTAATCAAAAGATCATCGACATACACCAAGAAATAACAAATTATAGAGTCCTTTCTATAAATAAATAAGGACGAATCAGCTCTAGAATTTTCAAACCCAAGCTTAAGTAGTACATTTTTTAGTTATTTCCTGTAACGTTTGTGGTTGTTATTGGGCTTGGCAGACCCATTATTGAAGCGACATCCATCACGTTGGTGACCATTGGATTGGCGGGCTGAGCTTTGACCTTGGTTACATTGAGGCCCATTTGGTTTATAAGACTTCTTTGAGAAGTCACCTCCATACGAAGGTTTCCCTTTATTCATGTAGTTCTCCGTCATTACCATTTGTTGAGTAGCAGCCTCTGGACACTGAAGATAGGATTTATGACCTATCAAGAGGTCATGCAGCTCTTTAAACACCAATGACTTCTCCCATGCTCGAATTAGTGCAGCTATCTCACGGAAATCAAGCCCTAACCCATTCAAGACTTAGAGGGTCAAATCATCATTGGAAATTGGATGATCGATGATGGCGATTTCATCTGTTAGAGCCTTTACAACATGTAAGTAATCAAAGATTGATCTATTTCCATGCTGAATCAAGGTGAGTTCCTCCTTGAGTTGTATAGCCCATGTTCTTGAACGACTAGTGTAAAAACCCCAAAAAGAGATATAAAAGATTAGTGGAATGATTTCCAAAAATAAAAAAATAAAAAAAATAAAAAAATAAACAAAATAAAATAATAATTAATTAATTAATCGGATTTAAAAGAAAAAGAAAAAAATTAATTAAAATTTATTTTTATTTTTATTTTATTAATAAAATATATTATTATTAATATTAATTAAATTTATTTTATTATTATTATTATTATTATTATTATTATTATTATAATATTAATATATATATATGTATATATATATATATATGTATGTATTTGTTAAACCACCTAAAGCTTCAAAGAAGCTTAAGGTGGATTCCTAAATTAAATTCACGCCCCCCCAGATTATCTTCTTCTTCTTCTTCTTCTTCTTCTTCTTCTTCTTCATTCTTTTCTTTTTTTTTCTTTTCTTATTCTCCTGCAACTCTCTGAACTCTCTCTTTCTCTCTCCTCATGTTCTCTCTCCCTCTCTCCTCAATTTCATGACGAATTTTTGCCCGATCGGAAATCCAAAGATACCATTGGACTCCATTTGCCGCTGCCGTCATTTCTACCGGAGCGGATCGGTGGTAGGAGCGGCGTAAGCGTATTCCCTGGGGTAAGCCATTTTTCCTTTTTTCTTTAATTTCTTGCAAAATATAAGCCCAATTGATGAATGGACACTACCACAAGAATCTAGGAATGATTCTCTACAAGTCTAGTGGGACGGAATTCTCGTGGGGGTGTCGGGCCAAAATCCCAAATTTGAGGTGCGGTGATTATTAAGGGGCTTATTTTTAATTAATTAGCCTTAATTTAGAAATGCTAAAATATTAAGCATCTAGGACTGAAGTAGGATTTCTGAAATTTAGGACCCGGGTGAGCGCCGCGGGGGTAATTTTGGGACCCGCAGGCAAAATTTGGAAAATTAATTAGGGATGTTAAATAATAGTTTAAATATTAATTTGAGGTATATGGAGCCTAGAGAAGACTAGATGAGTATTATTTTGGAGAAATAGATTGATTAATCTGAGGAAAATGTAAATTTCAGGAGTTGAATTTCGGGCGCTAAGAGCGTAGGATTTGGGTCCTAAGGAATTTCTCAGTAGTCAGGTAAGGAAATAAACTAAAGCATTAATTTTCCATACAAATTATTATTGATTATGAATAAATTTATTTTCAGAAAAGCATATGTTATATTGTGTATTATGAGTGAAATGTAAGATTAGGAAAATACTGTTGTGATGATTAAAATGTATATGTATGTATGAGATGTAAGTAATTCACGATTTTAGAATATGAAGTATGACTTTTAACAGCATATGTGTGGCATGAATATTATTTTATGTGGAATGTATTATGATGTAAAATATTTTACGAACAAAACATGTTTTCAGGTATTATGAAAAGATGAATTATGTTGTAATGGTTTTGACGATTATATGATAAATGATGTATTTTTAGAATATATATACCTGAAACAATTTTGACGCGAGGCCATATATTTATGTTATCGGCACGAGGCCATATTTATGTTATTGGTGCGAGGCCATGTATTTGTATTATCGGCACGAGGCCATATTTATGTTATTGGTGCGAGGCCATGTATTTGTATTATCGGCACGAGGCCGTATTTATGTTATCGACACGAGGCCGTATTTATGTTATTGGCGCGAGGCCATGTATTTATGTTTTCGGCACGAGGCCATATCTATGTTTTCGGCACAAGGCCGCAATGATGTTACGTATGATCATGTATTATATGTTTTCACAACCAGGATGTTAGTTTAGTTCAGACCAGGAGCTCGGTACCGTAGCTATGGGTTAATTTTGGCACGAGGCCTTATTAGTGCTAACCATCCCACGAGGGGATGGGAGATGGATAGTCGATGTGGCTTTTAGTAGAGTGTGGACGTCCACCTGGCAGCCCGGACCAGGGTGTGGTGGGCTCATCGTACTTACAAACATATTTGATTCGGCAGTGGTCGGCCAGCCATTGTCGGGTCTCGCCTTCGGGCTGCACAACCTGTCATGGGGGGTAATACATGACACCAGCTAGCTATTCATCCTGGGTTTGTTTTCAGTACTACATTTATTACAGATGATTTTATGTATGTTATGATTATTAACAAATGTGAAAATATATGTTTACCTAGTACGATATGATGATGTTTATAGAATTATGAAATGTACTGTATACGTATAAATGCATTAAATATTCATGTTGCCACACAACTGTATTTAGTTTATTTTCCCTTACTGAGAAGTGTCTCACCCCCGAACATTAAATGATTTTCAGGAAATCCAGTGAGACTGGCGGGCTAGAGCCGCCATTGAGTGATTGGAGCTTCCCTACTAGAAGGGTAAGCTTTGAACTAGGATCGGGAGTTTTCGTTATTTAATCCTAGTGTTATTTTGACTTTTGGAGGTTGTATATCATAACAGTATTTTGATGTTATAGAAAGCTCTAGTATTATGTTTTATGATTGGATATTTGAGATTTTATGTTTACTGCTGCTAGGTTTTCCGCTGTGTTTAACAGGTGTCCCCGCTACCTACAGGTTCGGGTTGACCATTTTATTTATTATGTGATATTTTATGTTAAGAAATTGAGGGACGTTACATTAGCATATAACGTTTTGAGTTTATTCTAAGCCTCGTGTGATGTTTTTGTTGTAGCTATGAGTGGTGTAATTGTGGGAGATGTAGAGGCTATGATGGCACTGAGGATAGGTTTATCTTGTTGAACCCAATGAGTTTTTTTGAGTTTGGTAGTTGAAGTGCCGACGGGAGAAGGGCAAGAAGATATACCATTGACATAGTCAAACAAATCATAGCCAATAAGGAGGGCTTCGAATTGAGCACACCATTGAGGGAAAGTAGAGGGTGTTAACTTTTCATTGATTCGGGTAGTGATATTAAGGGCAATAAGTTGTTTACCATTGCCAGAAAGGAGATGGGTGTTTAGTGGGAGGTGAGGTGAGGAAGACGACATAGTTGTGATCATTTGCTCTTGCGAGAATGGGCTCTGATACCATATAAAAGAAATAACATTGCTATTTTTCAATAAATATTTTCCCACACTTTATTGATGTAATAAGAACTGACTTATATACATAGTTGGGAAAAACTATTTACGGCAATGTACGTCAATTTTACTAAAACTATGCAGCAGTTACAGATTTGTCTAAGTCAATGCTACAGTTACAAAAATATACAAAATTGATTTTGAATGATCTTGTTTGATTGTAGGCTAGATGTGCTCTGTTCAATCTTGGCCTTGATTCATGTAATCTGACTTTATACAGCCCTCCAAGCCAACTATAATACCCTAACCAACGTGCTGCCTCTGCTACTACTGCTATTTTCAACCCTCTAAAACCACCCCCAAACTCTACATTGTTCTCCCCTTTTACTGCACTTCAACCCTAAAATTTATCAACAAAAGAAGCCAACAAAAAACTCTTGTTTTTCACTACAACTAACAAACCCTAATGACAGCAGCTCCAAACCCTTATTATTGCTCACCGCTGTAAAGAAGACCTTAGAGACGACCGACGGCTCTCCTCTCCAAGCCAACACCCAGCGACCTCTTGAACTTGGATGAAGGAAGCTCGTCAAACCCATTCTTGCTTCTTGTTCCAGCCAAAAACTCTAACCTCCCAAGTTGCTGCCGCCACCTTGTGCTGCAGTTATTGCCCTAGGATTTTAGAGTTGTCATGTGTTGCCCTAGCCGCTTAAGAACTCCCTCAAATATAGCAATATATCCTTAATAATGGTTCAATATTATATGTGCAAAAAATTAATTACGCGGTTTTCACAAAAAATAATGCACATTTTTCAAAAAATAATAATAAATTATTATATACTTTTAGTGACGATTTTATAACCGTCACTAATGGTCAATTGCGACCGCCATTATAGTGACCACTTTGTAAGCATCACTAAGCTGTCACTAATAAGTATTAGTGACGATTTTCACTTATTAGTGACTGTTTGAAACCGTCACTAATAAGCTCCTTTTTTTTAGTGTGTCATAAATAATAATTAATATTTTCTTGAATAAGAAAAATCAAACTTTTTGCAAATTATCTAATATTATTATTAGCACAATAAAATGTTAAAAGGTAAAAGAGAACTTAAGTGTGACATTTGACGGAACAAAGTTGACCTAAACAAAATTGATTTCTTACACGTACTAAGGATACTCTTGGGGTGAAGGGTTTTTATTTTATTGGCTTAAGAGGTGGCAAATTAAATTCTTTTCCAATAACTAAACACTTGACATTTAAAAGTTGAAATTTAGACTCATTTTTTTTTTTTTTTAAGAAGGGTGGCACCTCCATTTATTTATTGATAAACCCTCACTTTTGACGGAGGAATACCGTGGTTACAAGACAATCAAAGGAAGAAACAAAAGGCAAAACTTTAAATGTCTCCCAAAAAACAACACCAACATCTAGGCAAAACAGGATTACAAGTCCAAGCAAAACAAAACAAGGACCTAGAAAACAAATCTCACGCAACAAAACAAACAAAAGATAAACAACATAAAGCATAAACCAAAACCAACAGGAAATCAGCTAAACATACCTCATATAAGTCGTACCCATCTTCTCCAATTTATACAACCCATTGATAACTCTAAGGAGTTGACTACTATTTGTAAACAAACTATTCCTTCCCATAACACCTTGACAAGCCAAGGCATCTACCACTTTGTTTCCTTCTCTATACAAATGCTTTATCGAAAAGTCTACTCCCTCCATTTAATCAATCAACTGCTCCCAAAAATCCTGCAAATACCACAATAAGCACCTACTGGATCTTATCCAATTTACAACAATATTCGAATCACATTCAATATCAATACTAGTATGGCTCAAATGTTTGCAATTTTTTATTCCCTCCAACACAACTCTCAATTCAGCTTCCTTATTTGAACAAGAACCAAAATATTTTGAAAAACCAAAAACAAAAGAACCTATATGGTCTCTAAGGATGCCACCACCACTCGCCGGCCCTAGGTTCCCCAAGCTGCTCCTGTCCAAATTCAATTTCAACCTCCTTTGCCTCGGTTTTAGCCATCTCACACATTGTATTGTTCTAATTCTTTTATTCAAAATTTGCACTTCCAGATTCTGCAATATCCGAAAATCAGCATCCTTTAACTGATTCATTCCTGTCATGTTCCTGCTCAAAACCTCCATCCAATACTTAATGGACAGCCACACATCTATATTACTCTCCAATTTCCCCTCCATTCTAGCTGCACATCTCCTTCTCCATGGCCTCCAAACAACTAAACAAGGAATCAAACCCATCAAAGATCCCAAATGAGAAAATTTGGAAGCCCTATTAAACCACATTTGAACTCTTTCTTTCCAACTTTGTTGTCTAAGGAAAGGAACATCTACCTCTACCGAAACCTTCCTCCAAACCTCAGTAGTAAGGTCTCCCTTGTTTAACACATGCTCCATATCTTCTAACTACCTCATCTCACAACAACTATACACCCAAGCAAGTGAAACCCCCACCCTTCTCACCTTTTCATCAACACTTAAGCACTCAAAAGTCTTCTTCCACATGCAGATAACAATTTTCTTCGGTAACCACCACTTTGCCCAATCAAACTTTGGAGCTCTAACTCTGATAACATCCCATGCGGACTTTGTATTAAAGCAACCATCCTTTTCTGGGAGCCAGAGCAGTATGTCTGAAAAGTTTCTAAGATTTCCTACCTTTTCCATCACTTCTTCCACTTTATTATACCCCAGATTCCTCTGCAAATTTTCCACATCCCACACATTATTGATAACTAAATCTTTTAATTTGATATGTGAATGTGCACCATCTGGACACTCTGTAAACAAAGGTCCCGAATCTAGAAACTTATCATACCACAATTTTACATCTCCTTCTCTAACCTTCCACTTTGATTTACTTAACTTTCAGGCATACCCTGTAGAACTTTCCTCCAAAAGGAAGAATCCGATCCATGAGGTCTGCAGAGAGCAATATGTCCTCCTTTCACATATTTAGCTTTAAAAAATCTAGCCCATAAAGAATTTTGAGTTAATAAATGTCAACCAAACTTCATGAATAAAGATCGTTGCACTTCCAAAATGTCCCTTACTCCTATTCCCCCCTCCTTTACAGGAACACGCAATTTCTTCCAAGCCCTCCATTTCATTTTTTCTTTTCCATCCTTAAACCCCCCCCCCCCCCCCGAAAAAAAAAAAAAAAGCAAACATACCTTGTATCATTTTTATCACCAGTTCGGGACATTTAGAATAGCTAACAGATGCAATGACATACTCAAAAGCACATGTCTCAACAAAACTAGATGATCTCCTTGAGACAACAATCTACTTTTCCATCCCTTAACTCTCTTACTTATTTTTTTAATTAAAGGGTCAAAATGATAGTCCTTCAATTTACCATCCACTATTGGCACACCCAAATACGTAAAAGGAAATTTACCTTCACTATAACTAGTATCTTGAAGAATTTCTTCCTTCCTCTGAACACCCAACTTCTTTGAGAAAAAAATAACGGATTTATCTTTATTCACCCATTAACCAGTCCAGTTTTCATACTCCTTAATCACCTCCATTATCTGTCTAACAGATTTTTTTCCAGCATTAGCAAATATAACAACATCATCCACGTACATTAAATACGATATAATAGGTGCACCACACGGATGTGCAAACGGTAAAATTCGCTTTTCAGATAGCTTTTTTTGAATTAATTTAGAAAGAACTCCTTCCATGATGATGAAAATATACGGCAACAACAGATCCCCTTGCCTCAAGCCCCTTTTTGACTTGAAAAAACATCTATAAGTGTCATGCATCATGACAGAAAACCATGGGGTAGAAATACAATTCTGAATCAACTTACAAAACCAATTTGGAAAACCAAGAGCATGGAAAGTCTGGTCTACCACCTTCCACTCCACTTGATCATACGCTTTGCTCATATCAAGCTTTAGCATTATATTACCTCCTCACCCGCTTATGTAATATTTTGTCATCTCTTGAGTAAGCGTTATATTTTTGAAAATACTCCTCCCTTTCACAAAAGCACTTTGTTCTAAAGATATTAAATCACCCATCACCAACGAAAGCTTACCAACAAGGATTTTGGAGAAAATTTTATAGATTACGTTACAAAGGCTTATCGGCCGAAATTTCTCAAAAAGACTGAGGATCCTTTACTTTAGGAAAAGCACTATGTAAGAGGAACAAAAAAATCGAGGCAACATATCACCTCCGAAGAATTCTCTTACCGCGTCCATCGCATCATTTTTAATAATCTTCCAACAGGTAATATAGAAAGAATAAGCAAACTCATCCGGTCCCGGGCTACTATTCACAGAAATAAAAGAAATAGCTTCATAAACCTCCTCCTTAGTCGGTGCTTCCCTATAGACTCCTCAGAAACCACCGAATGGATAATACCGTCCAGATTTGACATTTGCACTGAATTATTTTGCCTCAAGAATTGCTCAAAATAATTCACAACCTCTTCATGAACCATTTGCATATTTTCCAACACCAAACCATCAGGAAGCACCATTGAATTTACACAAGAGTTGCGCCTTTTTTGCGTAATCATGGCATGAAAAAACTTTGAATTTTGATCACCATCACTCAACCATTTCATCTTTACTTGCTGCGCTAACCTAACCTCTTTCCTTCTATACCATACCTCCAACTCAGCCTTAGAAACAAGGAACTCTTCTTCAACTGATTTTGAGTACTCTTTCTGTAGTAAATTCTCATATTTTTCTACCCTTTCTTCCAACGCTTGAATAAAACCACCAACAAGACTAAAAGTCTGTTTATTCCACACCCTAAGTCTTTGTTTTAACCTTTTCAATTTACCCACCAATTTACACAATCCTAAATCCGCCACAATGTGTTCTCTCTAAGATGATTCAACCATCTCCAAAAAATCCCCATGCGACGTCCACATGTTCTAAAACCTAAAAGGTGCTGGTCCATACCTCTCCATACTCGCACACAACTGTAAAATGATAGGAGAATGATCTGAAGTATTTTTTTTCAACAAAGAAGTCTTAGATTCACCATATTTTATAGAGAAAACATTATTAATCAACATCCTGTCCAGTTTCGGCCAACTTCTCATCAAACCTTGTTGGTCATTACACCATGAAAATTGACTGCCTTTGAATTTGAGGTCCAATAATCCACATCTATTAATACAACCATTGAATTAAGCCATAGACGAACCCAATCGAGGTCTACCTCCTACCCTTTCCTCATCTGATCAAATTACATTAAAATATCCTATAACGACCCAAGCCACATCAAAAACTCGACAGCCCCTGAAGCTGTTCCCATAAATCTCTTCTCTTAATATGATAACATTTAGCATATACAAAAGTAAGAAGTAAAGAGCCTCTATCCTCTGTTAACAAAACTGTGATTTGTTGTGGGCCCTATTGATGAAGGTCTCATAACACTTTAGTGGACTCAAATATTAATATAACATTTAGTAATTATAGTTTCAAATCTTGCATGAGAAATCATTTCTTACAAGTATTTTTCTTATGATCAAAACTAGTTGATAATGTATACTTAATTAGTACCATCATAAAACAGTCCAACGAAGCGCTCGATGAATCACACTCTTGAATCCTACTTTTTAGCAGAAAGATTAAGATTTTAACCTTTATATGAAACTAGATTGAATTTAGAAATTTTAGTACTTCAATAGATTAATTAGATGATCCATTTGTCATACTTGAGATTTAAAATATATATATATATATATTGGAACCTCTATTATTGAAGACAAATGTATCAAGTTTCTTTTCAATACACACGATTCTAAATTCAAGTTCCAAAATCCATAATTTTAAATACAAACTTATACAATTTTTGAAAAATTTAAAATAAGTCATCTATTTTTTTTTTTCTATTTATTTTGAAATTTGTATATAAAAAAACTATAAGTTTGGCACAACTGAATCAATTTTTATTATCTTGAAAAGTTAATAAATAGGTGAAAATTTCTATAATTATTTAGAAAAGTAAAAATGCAAAATAAAAGATATTGTTACACAACTAAACGACTGGTATAAGAGTTGTTTATTTTGTTTTAAATTATCTTTTAAATATCCCCAAGCAATTCATAATTATTTATAACTCTTTATTTTGTTTTAAATTATCTTTTAACATACTAAAATATCTCTACATAATCATAGTGGTGAACAAATATTATCAAAAAATTAACAGACCTTTTTTTTTTTTTTTTAAGAAGGGCAGCACCTCCATTTATTTATTGATAACCCCTCACTTTTGGCGAAGGAATACCGTGGTTACAAGACAATTAATGGGAGATAACAAAAGACAAACGTTAAAAACCTCCCAAAGAACAACACCAACATTTAGCCAAAACCGGGTTACAAGTTTAAACAAAACGAAACAAATTAGGACCTACAAAACAAACCTCACACAACAAAACAAAACAAAAGAAAAACAGCAAAAAACATAAGCAAAAACCAAAAGGAAATCAGCTAAACATACCTCATATAAGTTGTACCCATCTTCTCCAATTTATACAAATTGCTAACTCTAAGGAGTTGACTACTATTTGTAAACAAATTATTCCTCCCCATAGCACCTTGTCGAGCCAAGGCATCTACCACTTTGTTCCCTTCTCTATACGAATGATTTATTGAAAAATCCACTCCCTCCAATAAACCAATAAGTTGCTTCCAAAAATCCCACAAATACGACAATGAGCACTTCTTGGCTCTAATCCAATTAACTACAATATTTTCACATTCAATATCGATACAGGTATGAACCAAATGTTTGCAAATCTTTATACCCTCCAACATAGCTCTCAATTCAGTTTCATTATTTCAACAAGAACCAAAATATTTTGAAAAACCAAATGCAAAAAAACATGTATGGTCTCTAAGGATGCCACCACCACCCGCCGGCCTTGGGTTCCCTAGGCTGCTCCAATCCAAATTTAGTTTCAACCTCCCTTGCCTCGATTTTAGCCATCTCACACTTTGCATAGTTTTAATTCTTTTATTCACAATTTGCTCTTCCAGATTCTGCAATACCCAAAAATCGGCATCCTTTAACTGAATCATTTTTGTCATGTTCCTACTCAAAATCCCTATCCAGTACTTAATGGAAAGCCACATATCAGTACTAGTCTCTAATTTTCCTCCCATTGTAGCCACACATCTCCTTCTCCACAGCCTCCAAACTACTAAACAAGGAATCAAACCCATCAATGAACCCAGTTGAGAGAACCTAGAAGCCCTATTAAACCACATTTGGACTCTTTCTTTCCAACTTTATTGCCTAAGGAAAGGAACACCAACCTCAATTGAAACCTTCCTCCAAACCTCATAAGCAAGGTCTCCTTTATTTAACACATGCTCCAAATCTTTTGATTGCCTCATCTCATAACAATTACACGCCGAAACTAGAGAAACCCCCACCCATCTCACCTTTTCATCAACACTCAAGCACTCAAAAGTTGCCTTCCACATACAAATAGAAATTTTCTTCAGTAACCATTTGTTCCAAACCCACTTAGCCCAATCAAATTTTGGAGCTCTAACTCTGATAACATCCCATGCGGATTTTGTATTAAAGCAACCATCCTTTTCCGGGAGCCATAACAGAATGTCCGAAGAATTTCTAAGATTTCCCACCTTTTCCATCACTTTATCCGTTTTATTAAACCCCAGAATCCTCTACAAATTTTCCACATCCCACGCATTGTTGATAACCAAATCTTTTAATTTGATATGAGATTGTGCACCATTTGGACAATTTGCAAACAAAGGTCCCGAATCTAGAAACTTATCATACCATAATTTTACATCTCCTTCTCTAACCTTCCACTTAGATTTACTTAACAGTTCAGGCATACCCTGCAGAACTTTCCTCCAAAGGGAAGAATCTGATCCATGCGATCTGCAAAGAGCAATATGTCCACCTTTCACATATTTAGCTTTAAAAAATCTAGCCCATAAAGAATTATGCGTTAATAATGCCAACCAAACTTCATGAACAAAGACCGTTGCACTTCCGAAATGTCCCTTACTCCAATGCCCCCCTCCTCCAAAGGAACACACAATTTCTTCCAAGCCCTCCATTTCATTTTTTCTTTTCCATCCTTAAATCCCTAGAAAAAAAGAAGCAAACATACCTTCAATCTTTTTAATCACCAGTTTCGGTACATTTAGAACAGCTAACAGATGCAATGACATACTTGAAAGCACATGTCTCAACAAAACAAGACGACCTCCTTGAGACAACAGTCTACTTTTCCAACCCTCAACTCTCTTACAGATTTTTTGGATTAAATGGTCAAAATGATAGTCTTTCAATTTACCCTCAATAAAACCAGTCTCTTGGAAAAATTTCTCCTTTCCTCTGAACACCCAACTTGTTTGAGAAAAAAATAGCTGATTTATCTTTAGTCACCCTTTGGCCAGTCCAGTTTTCATACTCCTTAATCACCTCCATTAACTGACTAACAGATTTTTTTCCAGCATTAGCAAAAATAAAAACATCATCCGCATACATTAAATGTGATATAATAGGTGCACCACACGGGTGTGCAAATGGTAAAATCTGCTTCTCAGGCAACTTTTTTTGAATTAATTTAGAAAGAATTTCTTAAATGATGATGAAAATATACGGCGACAACAGATCCCCTTACCTCAAACCCCTTTTTGACTTGAAGAAAGCTCTATAAGTGCCATGCATCATGACAGAAAACCATGGAGTGAAAATACAATTCTTTTCAACTTACAAAACCAATTTGGAAAACCAAGAGCCTTAAAAATCTGATCTACCACCTACCACTCCACTCGATCATACGCTTTGCTCATATCAAGCTTTAGCATTATATTACCTCCTCTCACCTGCCTATGTAATAATTTTGTCATCTCTTGAGTAAGCGTTATATTTTCAAAAATACTCCTCCCTTTCACAAAAACACCTTGTTCTAAAGATATTAAATCACTCATCACCAACGAAAGCTTACCAACAAGGATTTTGGAGAAAATTTTATAGATTACATTACAAAGGCTTATCGGCCGAAATTTATCAAAAGACTGAGGATCCTTTACCTTAGGAATAAGCACTATGTAAGAGGAACAAAAATACCGAGGCAATATATCACCTCTGAAGAATTCTTTTACCGCATCCATCACGTCATTTTTAATAATCTTCCAACAAGTAATATAAAAAGAAGACCCAAACCCATCTGGTCTCGGGCTACTATTCACAGAAATAGACGAAACAGCTTCATAAACCTCCTCCTCGGTCGGTTCTTCCCTCAGCTGACCTATAGACTCCTTAGAAACTACTAAATGGATTATATCTTCCAGGTTTGACCTTTGTACCAAACTATTTTGCCCTAATAATTGCTCAAAATACTTCACAGCCTCATCATAGACCATCAGCATATTTTCTAACACCGAACCATCAGGAAGCATCATTGAATTTACACAATAATTTCGCCTCTTTTGCATCATCACAGCATGGAAAAACTTTGAATTCTGATCCCCGTCTATCAACCATTTCATCTTTGCTTGTTGCACCAATCTAGCCTCTTCCCTTCTATACCAAACCTCCAATTCAGCCTTAGAAACAAGGAACTCTTCTTCAACTGATTCCGAGTATTCTGTCTGTAGTAAATTCTCATAGTTTTTCACCTTTTCCTCCAACTCTCGAATAAAACTACCAACACGACCGAACATCTGTTTGTTCCACACCCTAAGCCTTTGTTTTAGACTTTTTTATTTACCCGCCAATTTACACAATCCTGAATCCGCCACAATGTGTTCTCTCTAAGATGATTCAACCATCTCCAAAAAATCCCCATGCGACATCCACATGTTTTGAAACCTAAAAGGCGCTGGTCCATACCTCTCCATACTTGCACACAGCTGTAAAATGATAGGAGAATGATCTGAAGTATTTATTTTCAACAAAGAAGTCTTAGCTTCACCATATTTTATAGAGAAAACATTATTAATCAAAATCATGTCCAGTTTCGGCCAACTTCTCATCAAACCTTGTTGGCCGTTACACCATGAAAATTTACTTCCTTCGAATTTGAGGTCCAATAACCCACAACTATTAATACAACCATTGAATTCAGCCATAGACGAACCCAAGCGAGGTCTACCTCCCACCCTTTCCTCATCTGACCGAATTACATTAAAATCTCCCATAACAAGCCAAGCCACATCAACACTCGACATCCCCTGAAGTTGTTCCCATAAATCTCTTCTCTCAATATGATAACATTTAGCATATACAAAAGTAAGAAGCAGGGAGTCTCTATCATTTGTTACCAAAACTGTCACACATTGATTTAACGTACCCACCCAATCCACTTGAACATCATCTTTCTAGAACAACTAAATCTTCCCACCTTCCTCTACATTAGAGCAAAAGTTACAAAATTGAAAATACATCGCCCACCTTTGTATCTTTTCTATATCTTGAAAAGGTTCCGAGACTGCCAAAATCGAAACTTTCTGATCCTTCACGATTTGTTTCAATCTTCTCTTCGACATGCCCAATCCTCTTATATTCCAAAACATAATTTTGTCAATCATAGGTTCAACTTTTGAGGAACTACCTTAGACCTCTTAGACTTTCTCCCTTGTCCATCATCTTTATTTCTTCCTTTTGATTCACCCACTGTCACATTACCTCGATCAGAATATTATTCTTTTTGAGTATCAATGCAAACCTCCAAATCTCCCTCAAATACCACATCATAATTATCCCTCCACACTCCACCCTCCACTTCACCCTCTCTCTCATCCACCTCCTCCACTAAAATCAACTCTCCATCCTTATCCTTTTCAACTTTTCCCCTCCCCCCTTCATAAATAATTCCGATTTCCTGAACAAACCTAGATCAATCTCCCCGTTCTACCTGCACCCCTACCACCCTTGACTTCTGGTCTTTACAATGATCGGCTTTCTCTCCACTCTTCTTCTCGACCAAATTAACTTCCTCCACTTTTTTAGTACCCACATTATTAACCTCATTCACAATTTCTTTATTTTTCTTAATCACCTTCGACGGACCATTCACGTTTCCATCCTTCCTCTCCTCCACCCGTTGTTCCTGACTCTTCAAAACAGGATCTTCCTCTTCAACTATCATATTCTCTTTTCTACTCACTTCTTTCCAAACCATCCCATCTACCTCCTTCCTCATACCTACCTTCCTTTTATCCTTAAGCTTAACTCCAAACCGGTATACTACTTCAGTGTGACCTTGCCTACAACATTTGTTATAATAGAAACCCCTCTTCTCATATATTACCCTTTGCCAATTCTGTTTTTGAACCATTAGGCTATCTCGTTCAAATTTTTGGTCAAGATGTTTTGTTTCAATTTTTAAAATTAGATCATACGGGGTAAGAATAAGGAAGACTATAGAATGATCAAAAGGGAGTTTTAACTTTTTTATTATCATCAAATTAAACGGCTAAGATAAAGTGTGCCAAAATGTTCATCAAGAAATGTGTATTCATATTTCATAGGTTAATCCAATGAATAGAAGTTGGGGTTTAGATATGCATATATGGGATGAATTGAATTAATTAACTGATAAAAGTAATTAAACAAAAGAATCCAAATGAAAGCTGGGATTGAGAAAAAATGGATTGTACAGATAGATCTTTGATTAACTAAATATTAGGAGGTTTGGATAACATAGCATCCTTTGATTCATTTTTCAAATTTAAATGCTTTTGTTAATTCGAAATACTTGGAGGATATAAAATTAATACTCTGCCCAAAAACTAACTTGGATGTGATAAAATCTGATAAGATGAAATTAAAGTATAACGAAGTCATCCCAAATTAATGGGGCATTAATATATGTGTTTTAATTTAAAGGGTTTTTCTGACAATCCAATCCAGTCTCCAAATCTATATAACTTTTCAAATTAATTAAAGGTTAGCTCATGATCTCCCAAATTCCGAAATACTTGGGAGATATAATTCATCATCCCATGCAGTTTTTCAAAAGCAGGAAGCTAAAGCAAGCTCGTCATCGATCATCATCTTCATCAACTCCAAAATACTTGGGATGATGACTATGCCCGCATGCTTTGGATAATACTAAAATATGAATTCCCGAAAATCTTGGGTGAGATTAGAATCCTCAATTCACACGTACTCTATCCCATTCTCTCTATAAATACCAACCCATCTGCATCAATTTCTCCATCCATCTGTTAATTGATCAAGGCAATGGCTTCCACTTCCTCTCTTTCTCTTCTTCTTCTTCGCCTTCTTCTTCTTGTTTTTCTTCTGATTCCCAGTTATTCCGTCGATGCCCATCCGCTTCAGAGTTGCATGTTTGATGCCATTTATCAAATGGGCGATTCCATCTCCGACACCGGCAATCTCGTTCGCGAGTCTCCCCTTGGTTCCTCCACCGCTTTTGCCCGCCTTCCCTATGGCCAAACCTTCTTCGGCAATGCCACCGGCAGGTGCTCCGACGGCCTCCTTATGATCGATTACCTCGGTAATATACATACCGCCCTTCTCCCTTATAATTTCTTTTGGAAAAAAACCAAAAATTGTTTGCATATTAATGACGAAGCACACTAATTTTTTTCTTAAACAGCGCTGGCTGCTGGACTTCCATTTGTGAATCCATACATGAACAGGGATGCCAACTTTGGCCATGGCGTCAATTTTGCGGTTGCTGGTTCTACTGCTTTGCCAACCGATGTTCTTGCACGGAATGGCATCGTCTCTTTGGTCACCAACACCTCCCTTCATGTTCAACTCCATTCCATGCTTTCCCACTTCAATTCCATTTGTTCCAATCAAAGAGGTTTGTTATAATTTTGATGAGATTAATTAATAAAATACTTCATATATGTAATGGCCAATATGTATTCACTGGGGTTAATTTTTTGCAGATTGTGTAGAGAAACTCCAAACAGCACTGTTCATGGTGGGAGAGACCGGAGGCAATGACTATAACTATGCTTTGTTTCAAGGAAAATCTACTGAACAATTGAAGAGCCTTGTCCCCAACGTTGTTGCCACCATAAAGCATGCTGTTGAAGTAACTATTCTTCTTCTTCTTCTTCTTCCTCCTCCTTGAAATAAGCATTAAAATTTTATTTGGACATAATATATCTTCTGCTTATTTAATAATTCCCTTGCAATGACTGCAGAGAGTGATCGAATATGGCGCTGCCCGGGTGGTTGTTCCTGGCAATTTCCCTATTGGTTGTATGCCAATCTATCTCACAGGCTTCCACACCAACGATTCGGCAGCCTATGACCAATTTGGATGCTTAAAAGAGTTGAACAACTTTGCAATGTATCACAATGATCATTTGCAAAAGGCCATCAATGAATTGGTAGGAAAAAACCCAAATGCTATCATTGCATATGCCGATTATTATAATGCTTTCCTATCGCTCCTTCAGAATGCCCCATCTCTTGGTGAGTCAATCTCTCTATTTGATGTTAGACGCTATTTTGAGATATTTTATATGAATTTCATTCAAAATCTCATTTTTTTCTTTTTTGAATTTTCTTTTGCTATCTTGTATTCAGGTTTTGATGAGCTTTCTACACAAAAAGCTTGCTGCGGGAAAGGAGGGGATTACGATTTTGATTTGGCCAACATGTGTGGAGCTCTAGGAGTACCTGTTTGTCCCGATCCTCACCGTCACATCAGTTGGGATGGTGTTCATTTGACAAGCAATGCGTACAAATATATGTCAGATTGGGTCATCAAAGATCTTTTGCCCAAGTTACAGTGCATTTTCTAATCTTTCGTAGTTATGTTAGGCATGTTAAGTCAGATAGCGATTTAGTTGTATATTTTTTAGTTATGACTTCTAGTTTTGATGAGTTTTTTACTCAATATAGATTGAAGTAATTGATTTTGCATTAATAAAAGAATTACTTTTTATTTAATGTTTTGAGGTGTTAATGTTTCATGGATGCACTGATAAACTCCACATTAAGTGGCGAGCTTGTTTGCATAATATGTATAATCAACCCACTAAACAAATAAATGATATAAAGTTGATTGTGCAACCCTTTATTGCTTATCCTTGGACCAATAGTACGCAAAATCTTTTCCCGAGGATAAACCTCTTGTCTTACATAGTTTTAGATTGCCCACACCAATATTAAAGATTGATCCCATATTTAAAGAGCAAGAAATTTTTTTTTTTTTTCACTTGAAATTCTAAGCAAAACAACTATATAGATACACACACACACACACACACATATATATATATATATATATATATATATATATGTGTGTGTGTGTGTGTGTGTGTGTGTGTGTGTGTGTGTGTGTGTGTGTGTGTAGAGAACCCTATCCAATGTCTGTTGAAAAATTAAGGTTCACAACACACTCAGGCTTTTAACATATACAGTTTCCCGCAAAGCTGTATAGCTTAAAAAATTTATAGAACTTTAAGTGTCTTTGTTCAATTGTTGCAATCATGTGTGCCAGAGCCGCATAACTTGAAATTTTAGAAAGCTTTAAGGGCCTTTGTTCAATTGTTGCAATTTTGAGCACATAGACACTTTCATAATATATATAATTCAAATCTATAATTCAAGCTCCATGCTCCCAAATACAGCATGATCTTTGTCTATATAGCATTGACATATCAATTTACACCAATTTTCATATTCAAATAGATTTCTGTAGTATATATAGGGCATAGTTATGGTATAACATATTAATATTATTTAACAATCATTCTCAACCTAGTGAAATTGGTTCGCACTTAGGCATATATATATATATATATATATATATATATATATATATATGTATATATGTAATTCAATAAGTGGTTTTCAAAATATTAGAACTTAACATATTATTTTACATCAATTTGTTCAACAAAACTATCAAATATTGATAAATTTATATAAAAAGGGACATATTTACAAAAAAATGTATGTAGTATATAAATTTTTAATGATGTTACGGACATGTATACATATGACAGGTTTTCACTTATAGTGGACCAATTTAAGTATAAAATTAATTTAGGAAAATATATATATATATATATATATATATATGTAATTCAATAAGTGGTTTTCAAAATATTAGAACTTAACATATTATTTTACATCAATTTGTTCAACAAAACTGTCAAATATTGATAAATTTATATAAAAAGGGACATATTTACAAAAAAATGTATGTAGTATATAAATTTTTAATGATGTTACGGACATGTATACATATGACAGGAATTCACTTATAGTGGACCAATTTAAGTATAAAATTAATTTAGGAAAATAAAATACAACATAGAAAATTCTAATATTGAATGAGAATTTAAAATAAAAATTTAAGTAATATTTAAATATCTTATCTTATAAGATATGAGAAGTTGAACATTGTATTTATGTAATTATAAATAAATATTTATTTTTATGTAATTGTAAATTTTAGCTGAAAATAGGCAAAAGAAAGTGTATTGGATTGTAGATATTGTATTGAGTATTTTAAAAATAATTTCAATTATTTTTATAATTTTAATGTTGTAAACGCAAATGTAAGATAGTGTACATAATTCTACGATTTCTTTACTACTAGAAAGGGGATTCCCCCTTTCATGTCATTTTCTAAAAATGTTAAATGTAAAAACTCAACTCCTTAAAAGCAGGACACAATTCAAACTTTAAATCGCTACCTAAAATACTTTTGTAACAAGCTGTAATTATCTTAAAATATGCTTATAATGCATCATAACTACTTCTTTAGATAAATTTAAATGCTTTTCAACTCCTAATTATTTTTTGTCACAATTATTTTTTCAAAATAAATATAAAAAAAATATATAGGACATGCACACAGTGTGTGCCACTGGCTAATTTTAATAATTTAAATTTGAACAGTTGGTCCTAGAGTCGAGTCTAGAGGGGTGAATAAACTGATCTTTCATGTATTTTTTCTTTTCTCTACAAAATATAAAATCTTGGCATGACTCAAATGATTATATCACAATAAATACAAAGTAAATCATGCACAATATATAAATTAAAGAGAAGGGAGGAAAAGTTTAACACTAATGCTAACGTGGTTCAGCCCCTTGTTTACGTCCACGCCTTGAGTCACACTCAAGCTAGGTTTCCACAATCCACTAAACAACCTCATTCATTGGCGAAGAGGCCTTTACACCACAGGAACAAATCCCTTCATGCTCACGTAGATCCTTCCAGTAAGGTTCGCCAAGAACCCTTGTGATGGGGATGAACATGCCTTAGCTATCTCTTTTGTAGATGTTGTGACACGTGGACGACCTCTTAATGTCCTCCCAATGTCCACTTCTTTGCTGATATACTAACACATGGACAACCTTTAGATGTCCACTTTAGCTCATAACTGTTTTGCAGGAACTCATGAGATTAATTGAAGACCTTTTGATTTGAAGACCATCTAGCTATTTGGATGGAAGATTTTATCATTAGGTTGATTTGTACTTGCTTCAATATTTTGGATTTGATATTTATTTTGGATATGCCATTTCAAGACTAATTCCCAACATCTTCATTTTTTTGCTGCCAAATTGATGTGCAAATTTCTCTATCAAAACCTTCCCATCTTCAAAATCTTTAAACACAAAAGTTGTGGGAAATTTTGTTATCCTTCTTTTGATACCAAGATCACCATATTTGGAGTTTTCTCGTAGAAGTTATACCCTAAATACTGAAGGGTATTCGAGGCTAAAATTGTCCATCCATCAGCAGCTCGCAGTTTTTCCCGAGAGTCTCGACCAAGGCGTGACCAGGACACCATGAGGAGCAACCAGGTCACTTGCACAATGAAAAATTCTAAAGAACTTTGACCAATAGTGTGACCAAGAGCCTTTGGGGTGCGATCTAGTCGAAAATACCGTCATCAGAGCACTAAAATAAGTAAGTTTGAGACCTATGTGGACCTTTCAAGCTTTTGTAGACCCCACAGGGATTAAGCTTCCTTTTGACTTCTATTTAATGTGTAATATTGCAATACAACTTGCTTGCATGTGTTTGTCCTTAGTAAGTTGAGGTAGCATTTATCGTGTCTAGTAAGTTGGAATATTTGTAAGTTGTGTCATATTTACTTTTCTTTTCTCCCATGGTTTTGTGGGACTTGTTAGTTTGTTTATTGTCTTGTCCCCCATGCTAGCTTTGCTAGTTAATGACTTCTCTTCCCCTTTCCCTTTGTTAAGTCTATATATGTCTTACATCATTGTAAGAGAGAAGTAGAGAGTTTTGATATATTGAATATTGAAGGAATTTCCTTTGTTGAGCTTAAAAGCTTGTCCAACTTTTCTGGTTGTTTAGTGTGAGGTTACGTCGTTCTCTCTGAAAATTAGGTGGCGAGAGACCGCTATTCTATCTAGAAACTCCATCTTCATATCCTCCAACGCATCCATATGGCCACTTCCCCTCCATTACATTGTTGTGTTCGTATCGGTGTTTCAAAGCTTATTCCAAGGAATTTTCTAGCGTGGTATAAGACTTGTGTTGAACAATGTAAAGTCATCCAAACAATTCTCTTGGAAATTTCAGTACTTGTGTTTGAATCTGTTGGAAATGGTGTGATCCCAAGAGGGGGGTTAATTGAAGATTTAAAAACTTTTCGGCTAATTTAAATGTTTTGCCGATTTTACCACATATTATCATATCCAATTCAATATTAAACGTGTGTATGTAAAAAGATTAAGCTATTTGGTTCATGCATACATGCGTATCTCAACCAAAGTAAATGTGTGCATGCAACTAAATATAACAGTAAATAAATAGGTATACATATATTGAATTTAAAGTGCAATAATTTAAATGGGATAGGGAGACAAAGATACATGATTTGTTATCGAAGTTTGGCCAAACCAGCCTACTTCCCCGCCTTGGGCATACCCCCCAAGGATTCCACTAAACCTGTTCACTTAATCGGGCGGAACTGATGCCGTTTACATCCTTTCCTTATGGGTCGAGCAAAACCCCAGTTCAATTACTAGGCTGAGCCGAACTAGTCTCATTTACAGGGCTGAGACTCCCAGTTCAATTTTCGGGCTGAACCGAACCGATCTCATTTACGAGACTGAGACTTCCTAGTTCAATTAACGAGCTAAACCCAACCAGTATAATAAAACCATTTTTATACATGAAAATGCTTCTGAAAAATACAAGCAGAAATGTACACAATAAAGCTCAAATATGCACACTTCAATGATATGGAATATGCTCAGGGAGTAAGGGTGTTTTATTCAAAATAATATTTTCAGTCTATGAACACAATGTATATTATAAGCACATAAAGATTTAAATTTTATAAAAAAATTTCTCCAAAAGTTTTTATCAACCAAATAAATGGGAGAAATTCAAAGATTGATTTTCTAAAAATATGAGTTTAGGTGAGAGCAAATGCACTTTGATAAAATAAAAGCCCAATCAAAATGAATACACTCGTTCAAATAATTTTCAAAAGGTAGCAAAGAGTGTTGAGAGAGTATAAAATTTACCCTATGAAAGATTTTGCAATAAAAACACGTTTTAGGGGAACTCTGATTAGGATAAAAATTAGAGAGAAAATGGGCTAATAAAAGTTTCTAATTTGAGTTATAAAAAGGGTATATATAGACTCAGAGAAATTTTTGACCGTTGGGGACACGCTGAGAATTATTAAAAAATTTTAATTAATTTTTAACCCTAATTATCCTAGTTAAAAATGAGCAACCCGAGAGTTTCGGTCCACTGAACCTGAGTTCGATCGCCCTAACAGACACAAGAGAAAAGGCGAGATTTTGAGGTTCAGGTGCCTAAAAATAGGCTCAGTTTTCTAAAGCGAAAGCGATTTCAAAAGACCGTGGCTTGGGTGCCCAGTCTTAAGTTCGGTCTACAGAATGCATATAATCCGTAGCCTAAGACAAATTTGAATGTGATGTTCAAGCGCCCGAGGAAGGTGAAAAGTGACTGCTTAAAAGTTCGGGCCCGAGGACACTCAGTTCAATTTGGTTCAGTCACCCAAACCAAGTCGAACTTGTTTACCAGTCAAACATTCGATCGACTAAGGCGTTTTCAACGCACACAGTTCGGTCACCCGAAGGCCTTTCACACTTAATATTTTGTTCTGTGTTGACCGTATAGGTCATTCCCTGTTTTTATTATGACAAATACTCTGGTATTTAATGTCTATCTAGTTTGTGTGAAGGTTTATATTAGCAAACCAATTGATGACACATGAAGTAAAGCATAAAGACCTCGATATATTCATTAATTGTTTTAATATATTTTGGGTCTGTGATAATTTCGTTTCAAATGGGTTTGTAATAATCACTGCATATAGGATCTGTAAGCTCAGAAATGCCATAGACTGACCATAGAAACCAAATGACCTTAGGGCACCCGCAAGTCTCTGGTGCTCAACCTTTACCTGCTGGCACGTCAAACACTGTTCCACAAACTTAACTATCTCCCTTTTCATGCCACTCCACTAGAAAGATTTGCGAAGGTCCCGATACATTTTAGTGCTTCCTAGATGCACTATGTAAAGGGATTTGTGTGCCCACTTTAAGATAGCTCTTCTAATCTCAGCATCTGGAGGTACACACAACATGGTATGAAACGTCAAAGCTCCATCATCTGAAATATTGAACTCCTCTCCCTGTCAGACCTGCACTTTACCTATCAGTCCCACCAATTCTGTGTCATCCATGTGACCAACTTTAATCCCCTCCTGGAAGGTAGGCAGTAGGACTAGGTTGGCAATAAATGCCTGGTGATCATCCTTGACTAGCTCCACACCGAGCCTCTCCATATCCATCTGAATCAGATGCTGAATCTCCACTGCTCATAATGCTACTCCCCTCGATTTTCTGCTCAGGGCATCAACCACCACATTTGCTTTCCCTAGGTGGTAGTTGATAATACAATCATAATCTTTAATAAGCTTTAGCCATCTTCTCTGCCTCATATTCAATTCTTTTTGTGTGAAGAAATATGTGAATTGCGGTGTTATCCCAAGAGGGGATGAATTGGGTATTTCAAAATTATTTAAGTTTATTTTACTACTTAATCCCTATTTCAATGTTTAACAAAATAATCACAGAGGTCCGAAATTAATTCAAATAATTTTCTCAATAACCTCAATTATACCCAATTAATTATCAAATGCAAGTAATATTAATGAACAAACAAACATGCAAAAAACTAATAATGAAATGTAGGCGGAAATTAAAAAGTTAAGGGAAGAGAGAAGGCAAACATGATTTTACGAGGTTCAGCCAACCCAGCCTACGTCCTCACCTTAAGCAACCCACTCAAGGATTCTATTAAATCCCTGCTCCTTTAATCAGGACGGAGCTTCCCTTAAAATCCGCTGATTACAAAAGGTACAACTTCTTCCTACTCCGCTGCTTACAAGAGATACAACTTTTCTCTTCAAACCCGGTTCAAAGCCCGAACCATGATTACAATATAGAAGTTACAATTTTACAAAATTCAATATTGCTTCTAACCAAACTAGTGAGTACAATAGAAAATCCTAACACATATTCATACGATAAAACTTGAAACTCAGTATGAATGTAACGATGAAATCGTTATATGAATGATATGCTTCACAAAATTACCCTTTACTCAATATCTCCCAAAAATTGATTTCTTAAAACTAAGAACTTTGGAGATCTATTTTCAAATAACTCTAAGATTTGACAGCAAGATCCTTTGAAATAATGTTAAATAACACTCAGATTTATATTTTCTACTAACAAACAATTTGTTAATATCGAATCTTTAAATAAATATGACTTTGAATATTTTGACAAGATTTAAACAAAACTTTAAAAATATTCCTCAAAAATATGTTTCAAGAAGCTCTTAGAATTTCCAATCAAATACCCAAATAACAAATCTTTGAACAAAAAATAGTTTAAAAATATCTCAAAGATTTAGTTATTTCAGAAATAACTTTCTCAACTAGTTATTCAATCAATCAATATACAATACCAAAATATTGATTTATGCTCCCAAGAAGAATATTAAAATAATGAATGTGGGAAACAAAAATCAGATTTAAATGCTCAGAATACTCAAACCTCAATACCACCGTTGATTTCAGAATACGTGCATGAATGTCATTATGATCAACATAGGAAATGCCCAAAACTATATGTGAATTAGTTGGAGTGCAGGCAATAGTTCAACAGTATGTTCAAGTCTCCCAATCTTATGCAAAAAGTAAGGCGCTAGGGTTTAGGGGTTGTTTTTATAAGTAATCTCAGCCTTAGGTTAAGTCTTGACCGTTGGATCAATTGGATTAAGAAAATAATCTGTGTGTTTTCTCGCTAAAGTTTAGAATTTTAAAATTTTTGTAGCTTCAGACGATTGAGCTCTCGTGTTCATACGTCTGAGGTTCCCTAAAGCACAGAAAATTATAGTCTGGACATAGGGTTAAACGACTGAACTGTAGGTTCAGTCTTCTGACGTCCCAACTCAGACAACTAAACTTGACGGTTCAGACATCTGAAGGTGTTCTGCCTGTTCTGTGTTTCAAAAATTAATTCTTCGGTTGACTGGACTAATTCTTCAGTCTTCTAAGGAAATTCTTTAGACGTCTGAAGTAAAAACTTCAGTCTTCTGAGGTTGCATCTTCAGACTTCTGAGGGTACACCTCAGCTGTCAGGGCAGACAAACTTCAAAATTTTTATTTTCAGTTTCAAAATCAATTTTGCTCTCATGCTTTGATCTCTTATAAAACATTTTTTGAGGTTCAAAGTGAGGTCTCTAAGTTCAAGTTTAACCCTAGAAGATTTTCATGAGATGCATGTGTAGGGCATATTTTGAGCTTCTAGCTATATCATATAAAATATGCAAATACAATCAATTCTAAATACCCATTTTCATGACGATCTTGAACTTTGACACCTGCATCTTCATTCTTCTACTCTTTTAGTTCCATGGATTGTGCCAAGTTGTATATGCTTTAATCCTTGTGGCTTCCACGACTTCATCACCTTCCGTGCATGCTATGTAATGTTCCTGCTCACAGTCTCAATGCACAGATCAAATACCAAGTGATTTGTCATTATCAAAACAGGATTGGGCTCATAAAGTCCACAAAATACTTTAAACTCTTATGGTCAGTGAAGATATCACATCTCCCACCACAAAGATAATGCCTCAAGATCTTTAAAGCATACACCACTGCTGCTAATTCTAAGTCATGCACCGGGTAATTCTTTTCATACTCTTTAAGCTGCCGGGAAGTGTAAGCAATAACCCTCTTGTGCTGCATCAACACACATCCAAGTCCCCGCAATGATGCCTCATTGTATATAACAACTCCATCATCTCCTGATGGGATAGATAACACTGGTGTAGAGACAAGCCGTTGTTTCAACTCCTAGAAGCTCTGCTCACACTCGTTGGTCCATTCAAATCTCATATTTTTCCTTGTGAGTCACGTCAGTGGAACCGATAATCTGGAAAAGTCATCCACAAAACGTCTATAGTATCCTGCCAACCCTAGGAAACTCCTGATCTCTTGTACGTTCCCTAGTCTCACCTAATTCATCACTACTTCTATTTTACTCAAATCTATAGATATGCCATCCCTAGAGATCACATGCCCAAGAAAAGTAACATGGCTCAGCCATAATTCACATTTCTTGAATTTAGCGTATAACTTCTTTTCCCTTAATACCTGTAATACCAACCTCAGATGATCCTCGTGCTCCTCAAAACTCTTCGAGTAGACTAGTATATCATCAATAAATACCACAACAAACTGGTCCAAGTACTGATGGAACACCCGATTCATTAGGTCCATAAGCATTGTAGGTGCGTTAGTTAGATCGAACAACATTACAAAGAACTCGTAGTGCCCATACTTAGTTCGGAAAGCTATCTTCGCGATGTCCTTTGATTTAATTCTCACCTAGTGATATCCCGACCAAAAATCAATCTTGGAGTAGACCCGGGTCCCCTAAAGCTGATCAAATAGATCATCAATTCAGAGAAGAGGATATTTATTCTTAACTATCATTTTATTTATCTCTCTATAATCAATGCACATCCTCATAGTCCTATCTTTATTCTTCATGAACAATGTTGGTGCTCCCCAAAGCGACATGCTAGGCCTGATAAACCCTTTATCCAACAACTCCTGCAACTGGTCTTCCAATTCTTTCAGTTCAGCTGGAGCCATTCTATAGGGCACTTTAGACATTAGTGCTGACCTTGGTAGCAAATCCACGGCAAATTCAATTTCTTGATCTGGTGGTAAACCAAGTAATTCCTCTGGAAAAAAAATCTAGAAATTCTCTGACTATTGGAATACCAGCCTATTTAATTTCTTCCTTTAGCATTTCCTTTATATAAACAACATATCCCTGACAACCATCCTGAAGCAACCTTCTCACCTGAATAGCTGACACTGATTGTGGCGAGGCACGTACACGTGACCCCATGAATTTGAATTCATTTTTCACCTAGGGGTCTGAAGATCACTTCTTTTTTTATGGCAATCAATGTTGGAGTAATTAGATGCCAGCCAGTCCATACCTAATATCACATTGAACCTTTGCATATCTAATACCACGAGATCGGCTAGTAATACTTTCTCCTAAATGCCTACTGGATAGTTTTTAAGAACCCTCCAACACCTCACTGTTGATCTAGTCGGCGTGGCTACCGACAATTCAACATCAAAGATCTGTGTCTCAGCCCCAGATAATTTAGCATATCTCGATGACACAAAAGAATGGGTGGCACTTGTGTCAAAAAAAATAACAACTTTATATGGTAAAGCAGTAAGAATACCTGTCACAATGTCTCCGACAGTCTCAGCGTCTCCTAGCGTCAATGCATAAACCCTCGTCGGGACTGTATTCCTCTACTGACCGCTACCCCTGGGTGCCTGATTGTATCTCTGAATCTGTCTAGGGGATGGTGCACTGTTCGGTGGCCAGTGACACTCATGTGCTATATGTCTGGGTCTACCATATCTGTGGCAAACATTGTTTCCCAACCGACATCCTCCCATATGTCTCCTACTACAAATGGGGCAAATAGGGTATGCCTGCTCACCTTGGTACCAATGATTTCCCATCTTATGTCTCTGAGCTTTGCCATATCTATCTCCCCTCCAAGAGCCTCGACTAGATCCTACCTAAAAACCCGGAGGCGTGGGCCTCTTTCTTTGACTCAGGGTCCCCACATCCTTCTAGCTACTCTCCTCTGCCACAGTGCCCCAGTCCACCAATTCAAAGAAATCCTGCACCTTTAGGTTTGCCACCTGCTTATAAATATCCCACCTCAAGCCCTTCTCAAACGTCCTTGCCTTTTTAACCTCATCTTGGATGACATAGGGGGTAAAGCATGACAGCTCAATGAACTTTGCTACATACTGCTGGACTGTGAGATTTCCCTGGTCAATTTTAGAAATTCTGCTACCTTAGCCTCTCTGACTAAGGCAGGAAAATAACGATTATAGAAAATTTCTTTAAATTGGCTCCGGGTCATAGGCAATGGTACATGTCTCTGTTCCTCCAATAATCTCGTAGTCGTCAACCACCTCTCGGCCTCACCTATCAATTTATAAGTAGCATAGAGAACCCTATGTTCATCCGTATAGTGGAGTACCATCAATATTTTCTCCATCTCTTGCCCCAATTTTCAGCAACTGCAGGGTCGGCTCCCTCTGAGAATCCCGGGGGATTCATTTTAGTAAACTTCTCGATAGTGCAACCTTGATATGTCGATGAGCCTCCCTACTGTCTAGAGCTCCATGCAATCTTAGTTATAACCTGCTGAGCTATACTACGTAGAACGACATCAGAATCCCCACCGCCCCTGCCAGAAGGCCCAGCACCATCGTCAACGCTAGCATGAGCACTTCTATTTCCTGGATCAATCCTTTAATCACGCCAAAATAATTTGAGAATCTATACCTCATAACATTATTACATTAATCTGACTAAATTATCCCCTTACCACTTATTTCTAATTTATGGTTCAGTCCTACCATCAGAAAATAGAAATCGACAATAGTTTACTATGATTTTCCTGAAATCGTCACCCCAAGAAAAACACAGAAACCATCCCAAAGTTCCTGTCCCCAAATCGTAAGACAAAACCCTAAATCCTCACCTTAACTTCTAAAAATTAACTCTCTGAAATTCTGATCTATTCCAATTTCCACTCTCTCCCAGATCTATTTCTATACTTTAGTATTGTTTTTCGTTGTACTCTACAGTCTACAAAACCTAACTACCTAGGCTCCAATACCAAATTGTAACGACCCAAATTTTTTAACCATTTTTTTTTACAGTCAAGCTATATATCATAACTCTTATATGTAGAGATCCAGGAAAATAAAATAATAAAAGAAATTAAGAAAAAGTGATTTTTGGTCAAGGAAGGAGAAAACTGGCGACGATTTTCTGGAGGAGCCAGAAAATCGCGACGGTTTTGGTATTTACCGCGGTATGGTAATGGGTAAACGGTTAAAATTGGGCCAGTTGAATGGAAAATCGATGACTGTTTTCTGAGAGCTGGAGAAAATCGACGACGATTTTCTTGGTAGCGCCATAAGGGGAAACCGAAAGCCATTGTATTTTTATGATATCAAAATCTTCTCTCTCTCTCTCTCTCTCTCTCTCTCTCTCTCTCTTATGCAACCCACGAACCCTCTTCCTTTCTTCCTTCGATTCTGGCTCCGTTGAAGCCCGAATTGACGATCAGGAACTACCACGAGGTTCTTGGGAAGATTCTTTACATCGTACGCAGAACAGATTTTCAAGTTGGGGTTCCCGAGTACCATTCCAAACCAGGGTAAGTGGTGTATTTTAGGGTTCCTAAGTTAATTTGGAGTATATGAAATGTAGAAAGTGTTATATGGAATTTATTTTGGGAGTTGTGTTGAATGATTTGGGGAAAATGTGAATTGCAGGTTTTAGGGATGTGAATGCCGAAGGGCATAAAAATTGGGTGTTTTTGTGAAATCTCAGTAAATTAGGTAAGGGGAATATATTATTACAGTTGATTTGAGAAATACTGGATGAGTTATTATGTGAAAATGGAATTATGTTATTTTACCTGAAATTTATTATGATATAAATATTAGATGAAAACTTGTGTGGCATATGATTTATATTGAAATGTGTACATGGAAATATGATTATTGAATTGATGAAATGAATTGTGAAAGTTGAAATGAGATTATTGAAAATATGAATTGAGATATGAGATTTGAAATGGGGGAAATGTTGAAAGTGAAATGTACAGAAAAATGAACATATTTTGAGAAATGATGAATATGTGATATGGAAAGGTTTTATTGAGAATTGTGAATTTTATGAAATGAAATATGTATATGTATTTATGAGATGAAATGAGTTGTGAATACTGAAAATGTGAACATTGCAATGTTAATACTGCAATGAGATTTGAAATGTGAATATGAGAAATATGGTTATGGGAAATGTGAATAAGTGAAATGTGAATATTGCAACGCTAATTCTACAATATGAAAATGAGAAATGTGAATATGAGAAATATAATTATGGGAAATGTGAATATTGCAACGCTAATTTTGCAATATAAAAATGTGAAATGTGAATACGAAAAATATGATTATGGGAAATGTGAATATGGGAAATGAAAGTATTGAACCGTTAATTCTGCAATATGTATATTAAATTGTGAGAAATGAAATGTGAAATTCCGAAAGGGGAATACAAACATGTGATTGAAGAAATACCAATGCCACATAATGATTGTTGGTATGTGGCAGTGATAACCCTTATGGATGGATATGGAAACCTTAATGATGGGTTGTGTTATTGAGAGCACGACACCGTTGCTAGTGGTGTTAGTGCAACCACACAGGCTCGTGGAGCGTGTGGCGTGACAGTCGACTGAGCTATATAGTAGAGTTGTATTACCCCCTGAACCCGGATCAGGGCTATAGGCCAACCAGTCATACTAAAGATACGAGATATGTGATAATATTTGATCTAAGTAGGTCGACCAACTGCGGTTAAGTCCAGCCTTTGGACCGCACAACCTCGACCATGGGGGGAAGCATGGTGTAGCAAATATCCTTAGGGTAGCCATGAGTACAGACACAGATGTATTGGTTATGGTGACACTTATGAGCTTGATATGAAAATGGAAATGAAAAGAGAATGATAATGGAAATGGAATGAAAATGGAAATGAAATGAGAATGGAAACGAGAAAGAAAATAAGAAATGAAATAGCGGGAGTTAAAAAATAATTAAAGCGAAGTAAAACACACCGCCTGAGGGCTAACTGAATAAGGTGAGTGCTCTGATAAGTATCAGTTGTAGCTGAGCCCGAGTTAATCGGGTTAGGCTATGAACAATATCAGGGTACAGGGAAGCTACTTGTATGGGTGGGTAAACTTCTCTATTCTTAGAAACTTCGCCGATAAACTTGGGTTACGAATGAATGATTTTGGAAATGGAAGTAAAAGCTTTTAAAAGCTTGTGTCGTATATCTATATGATTATGATTATGCAATTGGTGTGTTTTCTCAAAAAATATTATTATTGAAACAAATATGTGTTATTATATAATGAATATCATATTGTCACACACTGTAAATAATTTATTTCGTCTTATTGAGATGTGTCTCACCCAATCATTTAAATATTTCAGGAAATCAAACTAGACCTGGTGATAGTGCTTCAAGGTAGAGGGGAGCAGATACCCTGAGTAGTCAGGGTGAGTATTTTGTATTAGGGAGGTTTGATCCCCCTAGAGTTCTGTGGTTGACTTGTATTTATGGATGGTAGTACTCTGGTATACGTATTCGTTGTGGTATGTATGTATATATATTTGAAATGACATCCACTGTTAGGGTTGTGTATGGATATGATTGTATACCTGATACCCACTTTTGGCTCGGGTTATGTATTATGGTATCGGTAGTTGACGTGGCCGATATGTGGTGTATGTAGTATTTATATGGAAAAAAATGGTATGAAAAATTAGGACATCACATGATACCTTGTGTATAAGTATCTGTCATCATCACGACCTAGAGTGGATGTCGTGGTAATTTCTACATTCCATATATCTTACCTATATAGTAGAAAACATAAATATCCAAACCATATCCCAAAATACACAATACCAGAGTACTACTAATCCACCTATAAATATATACACACATGTACATCATTTCCCAAAAATCCCAAAATGCTAAGGGCTCTACTACTCAACCCGAGACTCACCTCAAAACTATGCCGACTCAACCGTAACCTCTATCCTGACCCAACCCTGCATGTCTCTCTAGGTTACCTGATATGTTCATAATGCTGGGGTGATACACCTCTCAGTAAGGAGAAACATGTTATACCATTGTGTGGCATATGAGTTTATACGTAAAACATATCCTTTATTAAAACTATAAATGAGATATCATGCAAAAGTATCTGTATTATAACTCATAGCTATGTCATTTAAAATATAGTGATTCTGAGTTAATTATTCAAACATACTTCTATCTTGAATATATAATCTCTTTTTTCTGAGTAATTCTGAGTTAATTATTCAAACATACTTCTATCTTTAATATATGTATATAATTCTAAAAAATTCCCTAGATGGTTGTATATCATGATTTAATCCCTTATGACAGGGTTATGGGGCCCGTAGGCGGGACTAAACACTGGTTGGCCTACAAGTTCTAGCCTAACTGTATTTATGTATATGATTGTAGCACGATAGGCCTACTCCACTTGGTCTGGACGTTAAGGAGCCCTCTACTCTACTTGCGGCACAATCGACATTCAATGCCATACTCTATCTGAGATGTATGGTTGCACTATCTATATTGTATAGCTACGATACCGTGCTCTATAAACTGCTCTGTTCCATCAGGGTCTGATACTATACAATACTTTTTCTATATAACATTTATCTGTTTTACCTTGATTCTGTATAAATTGTATTTACCATGATGTTGTAATTCTCTGTATTAACCATGACACTATAATATAACTGTATATCTGTATCAACTGTAGTTCTGTATGTCATGGTTCTATACTCTGTATATCATGGTTTTGTAAAACTCTGTTCATGATTCTGTAAATTCTATATAATCATGGTTCTGTAAAACATTGTATTTCCATGATCCTGTAATTTGAATTTCATAGTACTGTATAAACTATATGTCTAAATTCTACAAAAATGTGTAAACTATAATTCTGTAAAATACTGTATAACCATAACTATGTAAATAAAATTGTATAATCTGTATATCGTAATTTTTGTGAAAACTATATAATCATATTTCTATAAATCTGTATAAAATTTTGTAATATTCGAGTGCTACTCATGCCACACAGTTAGTTAAAGCATATTAAATATAATCTGTAATACTGTATAATTTTCATGCTCTGATCTGTTCAAAATCATACTCTAAATTATAATCAAATACTATGTTTTACTAATAAGATTTCTATTTTAACTGGCATAACATATTTCTCTTACTTAACTAACTGGGAAGCAGACTCAACTTTAATCCTTACGCCCACAGCATACCAACTCAAAATCCTGTAAAAATATACATTTCCTAATTAAATTAACCCAAACTCAGAATAATAATTATGCTCATATTTTCCTTAGGCTCACATTTCCCATTATATCCATGAATTTCTAATCTATTAATCATTTATCAATGTTACCTGATTTCCTGAGGAACACCCGCTGGGATCCTCAACCCATGCCTGAGGTCTTTGGAAACTCAAACCCTCAAATCAGAACACCCTAGTTTAATTAACCTAAACACCAGTATAATTCCAGCTTATACAAAATCTGAGTTCAAAAAAGTCTGATAACTATAAAACCCCCAAAATAACCTACTTACCCTGATTTTGGGATGATGCCCAAACTTCTCAAACCAAAATTCTACTCCGACTAAGTTGTAGAGAATCTTCCCGGGATCATCATGGTAACTTCTGATCGTTGAACCGGGGAAAACGAGGGCAAAAACCTAGGGAGAAGGCAGAGAAACCGTAGGTAGAGAGGGAAAGCAAAATAGGAAATGAAATTTCACTGAAAAACTAATTTTACGAATATGCATAGACTTCTACCATGTGGCTTCATCGACGAACCGAAGAGGACAAACCAATGGGTCAAAAATATCCTCCTCTTGGTATCTCTTCGTTGACAAACTTAAACTCGTCGACGAACACTATATGGGAGCTCGTCGACGAAACCAGGGCGTTCATCAACGAACCCTACTTTATCCCCTTTTAATTTTATGTCCTCTCTATTATTTAATTAGTATAGTTTCCGAGTCTCTACACATCTTATAAGAACCTTTTTAAGTCATATTTCACCAAGAAATAAGGGAATCCATTACATCCGTGTAAGTCACCGAATTAATCACAAGGGTTGCAACTAATTCATATTCATGCACCTTTCATTCATTCAAGAAGCAAAATAAAGGATGATTTGTGCATAAAAAACATGTAAAGTTTCATTAGTGATCATACTAGAAAAACCAAGTCACCTTCATGCATATATTCAAAGTTAAGAGAGGCATGATGCCCAAAACAAACCACACAGTTATTTCCTTGTAACCCTATCAACCAACCTCAAACTCCAACCTTCTACAACCCTTGATGTTGCTGCTGCTTTTTGCAGCATTATTTTGGCTATCTAAATAACAATCAAACACCCTAACAACCTCCCATTGGCTGGCATAAAATAAACCCTAAAGCAACCTCAAAATCTCCATGCTTCAGCTATAGAAGAAATAATGCTGTTGTTTTTCAATGAATATTTTCCCACACTTTATTGATGTAATAAGAGCTAACTTATATACGTAGGTGGGAAAAACTATTTACGGTAATGTACATCAATTTTTCAAAAACTATGCAGCAGTTACAAATTTGTCTAAGTCTATGTTGTGGTTACAAAAATATAAAAAATTGATTTTGAATGATCTTGCTTGATGGTAGGCTAGATGTGCTCTATTCAATCTTGGCCTTGATTCGTGCAATCTGTCTCTATACACCCCTGCAAGATGGAGCTTCCATCAGCAAGCCCAATCTTGTTTCTCAAGATTTCAGTTCTTTGTCTTAACAATGCCTTTATTAATAGGTCAGCCAATTGGTCTTGTGTATGAACATGTCTAACTTGGAGAGAAACACACTGAGCAAGATCACGAACAAAATGGAGATCGATTTGTATATGTTTCATGTGTGAATGTTGGACCGAATTGAAACATAGATGTGTAGCACCAAGGTTATCACATAGTAATAAGAGAGCTGCTTTTAGTGGAAAACCCAACTCGTGAAGAAGTCCAAGAAGCCACATTGTCTTAGATGCCGCATTTGCAAGGGTTCGATATTTAGCTTCAGTGGTAGATCTTGCAATTGCTCTTTGTTTCTTTGAGCTCCATGACATAGGGTTTGGGCCTAAGAAACTGATATAGGCTGTTGTGGAGGTTCGGCCATCAACATTTCCAGCCCAATACATTTCCAGCCCAATCAGCATTGAAATAGGTGATTAAAGGTGGAGGTCCAGATTTTGTGAGTTGTATACCTAGAAAATGGTTTAGTTTAAGTACTGAAGAAGCCTTTTTTTTTTTTTTTTTTTTGCAATGAGGTGAGTGATGGTAGGCTTGTGCATGAATTGGGACAACTTGTTAACCGCAAATAAAATATCTAGCCGCGTCAAAGAAAGATATTGCAGGCTGCCAATAATTCTTCGAAATTATGTGCTATCCACATTTTTTGTGCCATCAAGTAACTTGAGAGACTGAGTTGTGGAAAGAGGAGTTGAGACATCTTTTGTGCCCCTCATGTTGGTATTTGACAATGGCTCTTGAATGTACTTGTATTGTGAGAGAAAAAGTCCTACCTAAGTAGGTACAACTTCCACACCAAGGAAGAAATGACGTAGACCCATATCCTCAAGGGAAAAATGATCTCCCAATTTCTTGATAATTGAAGCCACAAATTTTTTGTTATTTCCTGTAATCAAAAGATCATCGACATACACCAAGAAATAACAAATTATAGAGTCCTTTCTATAAATAAATAAGGACGAATCAGCTCTGGAATTTTCGAACCCAAGCTCAAGTAGTGCATTTTTTAGTGTAGTGTACCAAGCCCGAGGGGCTTGTTTAAGTCCATATATTAATTTTTTGTAGCATGCAAACATACTTGGGTTTAGATGGATCTTTGAACCCTGGGGGTTGCATCATATACACAGTCTCAAATAATGCACCATGCAAAAAGGCATTATTAATGTCCATTTGCCTTAACTCCCAACCATTCACAATAGCAATAGAAAAAACTATTCTAATTGTGGCTGGTTTAACTATTGAATTGAAGGTATCTTTGTAATCAAGCTCGGGACGTTGATTATGACCCTTTGCAACTAACTGTGCTTTGAATTGATCCACTGATCCATCAGATTTTCTCTTCACCCTGAACACCCACTTGCAGCCCACTGGATTACAGTTCAAACGGATTGGCACTAGATCCCAAGTTCCATGTTTCATGAAGGTTGTAAGTTCATTTGACATAACATCATGCCACCGTGGTTGAGTTAAAGCCTGTCTCACACAGGTTGGTTCAATGGTCTCAGAAAGTGGATGTTTATACATGGAATTGAGTTGTTTGGGTTTTAAATTTTGATTCATAGACCGAGGGGTCATTTGGTGAAGTCCTTGAGCCATGTTTTGCATTTTCCATTAGAGGAGGTCACGCAGTTGGCTGTAAAATCATTGGAACTGTAGCAGAGAACAGTACTTCGCGGTGTGGCCCATTTGCTCACAAAGTTGACAACGTGGCGTGTAACGTTTGTGGTTGTTATTGGGCTTGGCAGACCCATTATTGAAGTGACATACATCACGTTGATGACCATTGGATTGGCGGGCTGGGCTTTGACCTTGGTTACATTGAGGCCCATTTGGTTTATAAGACTTCTTTGAGAAGTCACCTCCATACGAAGGTTTCCCTTTATTCATGTAGTTCTCCGTCATTACCATTTGTTGAGTAGCAGCCTCTAGACACCGAAGATAGGATTTATGACCTATCAAGAGGTCATGCAGCTCTTTAAACACCAATGACTTCTCCCATGCTCGGATCAGTGCAGCTATCTCACGGAAATCAAGTCCTAACCCATTCAAGACTTAGAGGGTTAAATCATCATTGGAAATTGGATGATTGATGATGGCGATTTCATCTGTTAGAGCCTTTACAACATGTAAGTAATCAGAGATTGATCTATTTCCATGCTGAATCAAGGTGAGTTCCTCCTTGAGTTGCATAGCCCATGTTCTTAAACGACTAGCACATAACGTTTTGAGTTTATTCTAAGCCTCGTGTGATGTTTTTGTTGTGGCTATGAGTGGTGTAATTGTGGGAGATGTAGAGGCTATGATGGCCTTGAGGATAGATTTATCTTGTCGAACCCAATGAGTTTTTTTTAGTTCGGTAGTTGAAGTGCCGACAGGAGAAGGGCAAGAAGATATGCCATTAACATAGTCAAACAAATCATAGCCAATAAGGAGGGCTTCGAATTGAGCACACCATTGAGGGAAAGTGGAGGGTGTTAACTTTTCATTGATTCGGGTAGTGATATTAAGGGCAATAAGTTGTTTACCATTGCCAGAAAGGAGATGGGTGTTTAGTGGGAGGTGAGGTGAGGAAGACGACATAGTTGCGATCAGTTGCTCTTGCGAGAATGGGCTCTGATACCATATAAAAGAAATAACACTGCTATTTTTCAATGAATATTTTCCCACACTTTATTAATGTAATAAGAACTGACTTATATACATAGTTGGGAAAAACTATTTACGGCAATGTACGTCAATTTTACTAAAACTATGTAGCAGTTACAGATTTGTCTAAGTCAATGCTGCAGTTACAAAAATATACAAAATTGATTTTGAATGATCTTGTTTGATTGTAGGCTAGATGTGCTCTGTTCAATCTTAGCCATCTCACACATTGCATTGTTCTAATTCTTTTATTCAAAATTTGCACTTCCAGATTCTGCAATATCCAAAAATCAGCATCCTTTAACTGATTCATTCCTGTTCCTGCTCAAAACCTCCTCCCAATACTTAATGGACAGCCACACATCTATACTACTCTCCAATTTCCCCTCCATTCTAACTGCACATCTCCTTCTCCACGGCCTTCAAACAACTAAACAAGGAATCAAACCCATCAAAGATCCCAAATGAGAAAATCTGGAAGCCCTATTAAACCACATTTGAACTCTTTCTTTCCAACTTTGTTGTCTAAGGAAAGGAACATCTACCTCTATCGAAACCTTCCTCCAAACCTCAGTTGCAAGGTCTCCCTTATTTAACACATTCTCCATATCTTCTAACTACCTCATCTCACAACAACTACACGCCCAAGCAAGTGAAACCCCCACCCTTCTCACCTTTTCATCAACACTTAAGCACTCAAAAGTGGTCTTCCACATGCAAATAACAATTTTCTGCGATAACCATTTATTCCAAACCCACTTTGCCCAATCAAACTTTGGAGCTCTAACTCTGATAACATCCCATGCAAACTTTGTATTAAAGCAACCATCCTTTTCTGGGAGCCATAGCAGTATGTCCAAAGAGTTTCTAAGATTTCCCACCTTTTCCATCACTTCTTCTGCTTTATTATACCCCAGATTCCTCTGCAAATTTTCCACATCCCACACATTATTAATAACTAAATCTTTGAATCTGATATGTGAATGTACACCATCTGGACACTCTGTAAACAAAGGTCCCGAATCTAGAAACTTATCATACCACAATTTTACATCTCCTTCTCTAACCTTCCACTTAGATTTACTTAACATTTCAGGCATACCCTGTAGAACTTTCCTCCAAAAGGAAGAATCCGATCCATGAGGTCTGCAAAGAGCAAAATGTCCTCCTTTCACATATTTAGCTTTAAAAAATCTAGCCCATAAAGAATTTTGAGTTAATAAATGTCAACCAAACTTCATGAATAAAGATCGTTGCACTTCCAAAATGTCCCTTACTCCTATGCCCCCCTCCTTTACAGGAACACGCAATTTCTTCCAAGCCCTCTATTTCATTTTTTCTTTTCCATCCTTAAAACCCAAAAAAAAAAAAAAAAGCAAACATACCTTGTATCCTTTTTATCACCATTTCGGGACATTTAGAATAGCTAACAGATGCAATGACATACTCAAAAGCACATGTCTCAACAAAACTAGATGACCTCCTTGACACAAGAATCTACTTTTCCATCCGTTAACTCTCTTACTTATTTTTTTAATTAAAGGGTCAAAATGACAGTCCTTCAATTTACCATCCACTATTGGCACACCCAAATACGTAGAAGGAAATTTACCTTCACTATAACTTATTCTTGAAGAATTTCTTCCTTCCTCTGAACACCCAACTTCTTTGAGAAAAAAATAACGGATTTATCTTTATTCACCCATTGACCAGTCCAGTTTTCATACTCCTTAATCACCTCCATTATCTGTCTAATAGATTTTTTTCCAGCACTAGCAAATATAACAACATCATCCACGTACATTAAATGCAATATAATAGGTGCACCACACGGATGTGCAAACGGTAAAATTCGCTTTTCAGACAGCTTTTTTTGAATTAATTTAGAAAGAATTCCTTCCATGATGATGAAAATATACGGCAACAACAAATCCCCTTACCTCAAGCCCCGTTTTGACTTGAAAAAACATCTATAAGTGTCATGCATCATGACAAAAAACCATGGGGTAGAAATACAATTCTGAATCAACTTACAAAACCAATTTGGAAAACCAAAAGCATGGAAAGTCTGGTCTACCACCTTCCACTCCACTCGATCATACGCTTTGTTCATATCAAGCTTTAGCATTATATTACCTCCTCTCACCTGCTTATGTAAAATTTTGTCATCTCTTGAGCAAGCGTTATATTTTCGAAAATACTCCTCCCTTTCACAAAAGCACTTTGTTCTAAAGATATTAAATCGCCCATCACCAACAAAAGCTTGCCAACAAAGATTTTGGAGAAAATTTTATAGATTCCGTTACAAAGGCTTATCGGCCAAAATTTCTCAAAAGACTGAGGATCCTTTACTTTAGGAATAAGCACTATGTAAGAAGAAAACAAAAAAATCGAGGCAACATATCACCTCTGAAGAATTCTCTTACCGCATCCATCACATCATTTTTAATAATCTTCCAACAGGTAATATAGAAAGAATACGCAAACTCATCCGGTCCCGGGCTACTATTCACAAAAATAAAAGAAATAGCTTCATAAACCTCCTCCTTAGTCGGTGCTTCCCTATAGACTCCTCAGAAACCACCGAATGGATAATACCGTCCAGATTTGACATTTGCACTGAATTATTTTGCCTCAAGAATTGCTCAAAATAATTCACAACCTCTTCATGAACCATTTGCATATTTTCCAACACCAAACCATTAGGAAGCACCATTGAATTTACACAAGAGTTACACCTTTTTTGCGTAATCATAGCATGAAAAAACTTTGAATTCTGATCACCATCACTCAACCATTTCATCTTTACTTGCTGCGCTAACCTAACCTCTTTCCTTCTATACCATACCTCCAACTCAGCCTTAGAAACAAGGAACTCTTCTTCAACTGATTCCGAGTACTCTTTCTGTAGTAAATTCTCATATTTTTCCACCCTTTCTTCCAACGCTTGAATAAAACCACCAACACTACCAAAAGTCTGTTTATTCCACACCCTAAGTCTTTGTTTTAGCCTTTTCAATTTACCCACCAATTTACACAATCCTGAATCCGCCACAATGTGTTCTCTCCAAGATGATTCAACAATCTCCAAAAAATCCCCATGCGACGTCCACATGTTCTAAAACCTAAAAGGCGCTGGTCCATACCTCTCCATATTCGCACACAGCTGTAAAATGATAGGAGAATGATCTGAAGTATTTCTTTTCAACAAAGAAGTGTTAGCTTCACTATATTTTATAGAGAAAACATTTTTAATCAACATTCTGTCCAGTTTTGGCCAACTTCTCATCAAACCTTGTTGGTCGTTACACCATGAAAATTGACTTCCTTCGAATTTGAGGTCCAATAATCCACATCTATTAATACAACCATTGAATTCAGCCATAAACAAACCCAATCGAGGTCTACCTCCTACCCTTTCCTCATCTGACCGAATTACATTAAAATCTCCTATAACGACCCAAGCCACATGAAAACCCGATAGCCCCTGAAGCTGTTCCCATAAATCTCTTCTCTTAATATGATAACATTATACAAAAGTAAGAAGTAAAGAGCCTCTATCCTCTGTTAACAAAACTGTGATTTGTTGTGGGCCCTATTGATGAAGGTCTCATAACACTTTAGTGGACTCAAATATTAATATAACATTTAGTAATTATAGTTTCAAATCTTGCATGAGAAATCATTTCTTACAAGTATTTTTCTTATGATCAAAACTAGTTGATAATGTATACTTAATTAGTACCATTCATAAAATAGTCCAACGAAGCGCTCGATGAATCACACTCTTGAATCCTACTTTTTAGCAGAAAGATTAAGATTTTAACCTTTATATGAAACTAGATTGAATTTAGAAATTTTAGTACTTTAATAGATTAATTAGATGATCCATTTGTCATACTTGAGATTTAAAATATATATATATATATATATATATATATATATATATATATATATATATATATATTGGCACCTCTATTATTGAAGACAAATGTATCAAGTTTCTTTTAAATACACACGATTCTAAATTCAAGTTCCAAAATCCATAATTTTAAATAAAACTTATACAATTTTTGAAAAATTTAAAATAAGTCATCTGTTTTTTTTTTTTTTTTATAATTATTTTGAAATTTATATATAAAAAAACTATAAGTTTGGCACAACTGAATCAATTTTTATTATCTTGAAAAGTTAATAAATAGGTGAAAATTTCTATAATTATTTAGAAAAGTAAAAATGCAAAATAAAAGATATTGTTACACAACTAAACGACTGGTATAAGAGTTGTTTATTTTGTTTTAAATTATCTTTTAAATATCCCCAAGCAATTCATAATTATTTATAACTCTTTATTTTGTTTTAAATTATCTTTTAACATACTAAAATATCTCTACGTAATCATAGTGGTGAACAAATATTATCAAAAAATTAAGAGACCTTTTTTTTTTTTTAAGAAGGGCAGCACCTCCATTTATTTATTGATAACCCCTCACTTTTGGCAGAGGAATACCGTGGTTACAAGACAATCAATGGGAGATAACAAAAGACAAACGTTAAAAACCTCCCAAAGAACAACACCAACATCCAGCCAAAACCGGGTTACAAGTCCAAACAAAACGAAACAAATTAGGACCTACAAAACAAACCTCACACAACAAAACAAAACAAAAGATAAACAGCAAAAAACATAAGCAAAAACCAAAAGGAAATCAGCTAAACATACCTCATATAAGTTGTACCCATCTTCTCCAATTTATACAAATCATTGCTAACTCTAGGGAGTTGACTACTATTTGTAAACAAACTATTCCTCCCCATAGCACCTTGTCGAGCCAAGGCATCTGCCACTTTGTTTCCTTCTCTATACGAATGATTTATCGAAAAATCCACTCCCTCCAATAAACCAATAAGCTGCTCCCAAAAATCCCACAAATACCACAATGAGCACTTCCTGGCTCTAATCCAATTAACTACAATATTTGAATCACATTCAATATTGATACAGGTATGACCTAAATGTTTGCAAATCTTTATACCCTCCAATACAGCTCTCAATTTAGCTTTATTATTTGAACAAGAACCAAAATATTTTGAAAAACCAAATACAAAAGAACATGTATGGTCTCTAAGGATGCCACCACCACCCGCCGGCCTTGGGTTCCCCAGGCTGCTCCCATTCAAATTTAGTTTCAACCTCCTTTGCCTTAATTTTAGCCATCTCACACTCTGCATAGTTTTAATTCTTTTATTCACAATTTGCACTTCCAGATTCTGCAATACCCAAAAATCAGCATCCTTTAATTGAACCATTTCTGTCATGTTCCTACTCAAAACCCCTATCCAATACTTAATGGAAAGTCACACATCAATACTACTCTCTAATTTTTCTCCCATTGTAGCCACACATCTCCTTCTCTACAGCCTCAAAACTACTAAACAAGGAATCAAACCCATCAATGAACCTAGTTGAGAGAACCTAGAAGCCCTATTAAACCACATTTGGACTCTTTCTTTCCAACTTTATTGCCTAAGGAAAGGAACACCAACCTCAACTGAAACCTTCCTCCAAACCTCATAAGCAAGGTCTCCCTTATTTAACACATGCTCCAAATCTTTTGATTACCTCATCTCATAACAATTACACGCCGAAACCAGAGAAACCCCCTCCCATCTCACCTTTTCATCAACACTCAGGCACTCAAAAGCAACCTTCCACATACAAATAGAAATTTTCTTCGGTAACCATTTGTTCCAAACCCACTTAGCCCAATCAAATTTTGGAGCTCTAACTCTGATAACATCTCATGCGGATTTTGCATTAAAGCAACCATCCTTTTCCGGGAGTCATAACAGAATGTCCGAAGAATTTCTAAGATTTCCCACCTTTTCCATCACTTTATCCGTTTTATTAAACCCCAGAATCCTCTACAAATTTTCCACATCCCACGCATTGTTGATAACCAAATATTTTAATTTGATATGAGATTGTGCACCATTTGGATAATTTGCAAACAAAGGTCCCGAATCTAGAAACTTATCATACCATAATTTTACATCTCCTTCTCTAACATTCCACTTAGATTTACTTAACAGTTCAGGCATACCCTGTATAACTTTCCTCTAAAAGGAAGAATCTGATCCATGCGATCTGCAAAGAGCAATATGTCCTCCTTTCACATATTTAGCTTTAAAAAATCTAGCCCATAAAGAATTATGCGTTAATAAATGCCAACTAAACTTCATGAACAAAGACCGTTGCACTTCTGAAATGTCCCTTACTCCAATGCCCCCCTCCTCCACAGGAACACACAATTTCTTCCAAGCCCTCCATTTCATTTTTTCTTTTCCATCCTTAAATCCCCAAAAAAAAGAAGCAAACATACCTTAAATCTTTTTAATCACCAGTTTTGGTACATTTACAACAGCTAACCAGGGGTGTACACGGTTCGGTTTGGTTCAGTTTTTGCCAAAACCGCCAACCGAACCGAACTCCTCGGTTTTCAAAATGACTAAATCGAAACCGAACCGTATACCGTCGGTTTATGAACAAACCAAACCGTGAACTTTGCAGTTCGGTTCGGTTATTTTCGGTTTTACTGAATTTTGAACTATCAAAAGAATATTAATACTTGAGCCTGGGAGCCACAGCCCATTACGGCATTACAGAACTCCTAGGCCAAGGCTTTAATTGCAAAGCCCAAACCATGAGACATGTTAAAAGGCGGATCCATACAAAATATATAAGGTGGGATCCTAGTTCACTTCCCATTTCCAACCGATGTGGGATGGCTAGCAATTAGCATGTGGTTCCTACAGCTGCATGCGCCTTCGCAAATCTATTTGCCCTCTTTGCAGTTCACTGGTAGCCACCGGCCTCTCTTTCTCTCTCGCAAACTCACACACACAAACAGAGATGGGGGTGTGCACTGCACACCAAGACGGTGAAGAAATCTTCTCGGCAGCCGGCAGGTGATCAAGAAGTACTACTCTTGCATAGTCGCATGACCCTGGATTTCCACACCAAAACGAGATCGCCGGCTTCTCCTGTTCTCCACCCATCTCATGAAACGGATCCAGAAGGCAGAAGGGTTCTATGTTCTGTTCGTCGTGTCCGAGGCATCTCTCTCAAGCTCCAAGAAGAGGAGTGCGAGCGTCGCATGGAGCCATGGACTTCATCCCAGAAATCTCCGCCATCCAGACCGACCAGAGGTGGATTTGGAGGTGGTTTCTCGCCAACGGCTGGCGATCCAACACGGCAACACCAACAGGCAGCATCTATAATATATAATTATTTTTTATTAATTCAGTTTTCGGTTTTTCGGTTTGATTTTGGTTCGAAACCGAAATTTTTTGTATTTCAAAATCGAAACCAAAACCGCAAATCGAAAAACCGAACCGAAATGTGTTTCGGTCCAGTTTTTGATTTTTCGGTAAATTTTGTACACCCCTACAGCTAACAGATGCAATGACATACTTGAAAGCACATGTCTCAACAAAACAAGACGACCTCCTTGAGACAACAGTCTACTTTTCCAACCCTCAACTCATTGATTTTTTGGATTAAATGGTCAAAATGACAGCCTTTCAATTTACCATCCACTATTGGCACATCCAAATACGAAAAAGGAAATTTACCCTCAATAAAACCAGTCTCTTGAAGAATTTCTCCTTTCCTCTGAACACCCAACTTGTTTGAGAAAAAAATAGCTGATTTATCTTTATTCACCCTTTGGCTAGTCTAGTTTTCATACTCCTTAATCACCTCCATTAACTGACTAACAGATTTTTTTCCAGCATTAGCAAAAAAAACAACATCATCCGCATACATTAAATGTGATATAATAGGTGCACCACACGAGTGTGCAAATGGTAAAATCTGCTTCTCAAGCAACTTTTTTTGAATTAATTTAGAAAGAATTTCTTCAATGATGATGAAAATATACGGCAACAACAGATCCCCTTACCTTAAACCCCTTTTTGACTTGAAGAAAGCTCTATAAGTGCCATGCATCATGACAAAAAACCATGGAATGGAAATACAATTCTGAATCAACTTACAAAACCAATTTGGAAAATCAAGAGCCTTAAAAATCTGATCTACCACCTACCACTCCACTCGATCATACGCTTTGCTCATATCAAGCTTTAGCATTATATTACCTCCTCTCACTCGCCTATGTAATAATTTTGTCATCTCTTGAGTAAGCGTTATATTTTCAAAAATACTTCTCCCTTTCACAAAAATACCTTGTTCTAAAGATATTAAATCACTCATCACCAACGAAAGCTTACCAACAAGTATTTTGGAGAAAATTTTATAGATTACATTACAAAGGCTTATCAGCCGAAATTTATCAAAAGACTGAGAATCCTTTACCTTAGGAATAAGCACTATGTAAAAGGAACAAAAATACCGAGGCGACATATCACCTCTGAAGAATTCTCTTACTGCATCCATCACATCATTTTTAATAATCTTCCAACAGGTAATATAAAAAGAAGACCTAAACCCATCTGGTCCCGGGCTACTATTCACGGAAATAGACGAAACAGCTTCATAAACCTCCTCCTCGATCGGTTCTTCCCTCAGCTGACCTATAAACTCCTTAGAAACTACTAAATGGATGATATCTTCCAGGTTTGACCTTTGCACCGAACTATTTTGCCCAAATAATTGCTCAAAATACTTCACAGCCTCGTCATAAATCATCTGCATATTTTCTAACACCGAACCATCAGGAAGCATCATTGAATTTACACAATAATTTCGCCTTTTTGGCATCATCACGGCATGGAAAAACTTTGAATTCTGATCCCCGTTTATCAACCATTTCATCTTTGCTTGTTGCACCAATCTAGCCTCTTCCCTTCTATACCAAACCTCCAATTCAGCCTTAGAAATAAGGAACTCTTTTTCAACTGATTCCGAGTATTCTATCTGTAGTAAATTCTCATATTTTTTCACCCTTTCCTCCAACTCTCAAATAAAACTACCAACACGACCGAACATCTGTTTGTTCCACACCCTAAGCCTTTGTTTTAGACTTTTTTATTTACCCGCCAATTTACACAATCCTGAATCCACCACAATGTGTTCTCTCCAAGATGATTCAACCATTTCCAAAAAATCCCCATGCGATGTCCACATATTCTGAAACCTAAAAGGCGCTGGTCCATACCTCTCCATACTTGCACACAGCTGTAAAATGATAGGAGAATGATCTGAAGTATTTATTTTCAACAAAGAAGTCTTAGCTTCACCATATTTTATAAAGAAAACATTATTAATCAACACCATGTCCAGTTTCGGCCAACTTCTCATCAAACCTTGTTGGCCGTTACACCATGAAAATTTACTTCCTTCAAATTGGAGGTCCAATAACCCATAACTATTAATACAACCATTGAATTCAGCCATAGACGAACCCAAGCAAGGTCTACCTCCCACCCTTTCCTCATCTGACCGAATTACATTAAAATCTCCCATAACAACCCAAGCCATATCAACACTCGACATCCCCTGAAGTTGTTCCCATAAATCTCTTCTCTCAATATGATAACATTTAGCATATACAAAAGTAAGAAGCAGGGAGTCTCTATCATTTGTTACCAAAACTGTCACACATTGATTTAACATACCCACCCAATCCACTTGAACATCATCTTTCCAAAACAACCAAATTTTCCCACCTTCCTCTACATTAAAGCAAAAGTTAGTAAATTGAAAATACATCGCCCACCTTTGTATCTTTTCTATATCTTGAAAAGGTTCCGAGACTGCCAAAATCGAAACTTCCTGATCCTTCACGATTTGTTTCAATCTTCTCTTCGACATGCCCAATCCTCTTATATTCCAAAACATAATTTTGTCAATCATAGGTTCAACTTTTGAGGAACTACCTTAGACCTCTTAGACTTTCTCCCTTGTCCATCATCTTTATTTCTTCCTTTTGATTCACCCACTGTCACATTACCTCGATCAGAATATTATTCTTTTTGAGTATCAATGCAAACCTCCAAATCTCCCTCAAATACCACATCATAATTATCCCTCCACACTCCACCCTCCACTTCACCCTCTCTCTCATCCACCTCCTCCACTAAAATCAACTCTCCATCCTTATCCTTTTCAACTTTTCCCCTCCCCCCTTCATAAATAATTCCGATTTCCTGAACAAACCTAGATCAATCTCCCCGTTCTACCTGCACCCCTACCACCCTTGACTTCTGGTCTTTACAATGATCGGCTTTCTCTCCACTCTTCTTCTCGACCAAATTAACTTCCTCCACTTTTTTAGTACCCACATTATTAACCTCATTCACAATTTCTTTATTTTTCTTAATCACCTTCGACGGACCATTCACGTTTCCATCCTTCCTCTCCTCCACCCGTTGTTCCTGACTCTTCAAAACAGGATCTTCCTCTTCAACTATCATATTCTCTTTTCTACTCACTTCTTTCCAAACCATCCCATCTACCTCCTTCCTCATACCTACCTTCCTTTTATCCTTAAGCTTAACTCCAAACCGGTATACTACTTCAGTGTGACCTTGCCTACAACATTTGTTATAATAGAAACCCCTCTTCTCATATATTACCCTTTGCCAATTCTGTTTTTGAACCATTAGGCTATCTCGTTCAAATTTTTGGTCAAGATGTTTTGTTTCAATTTTTAAAATTAGATCATACGGGGTAAGAATAAGGAAGACTATAGAATGATCAAAAGGGAGTTTTAACTTTTTTATTATCATCAAATTAAACGGCTAAGATAAAGTGTGCCAAAATGTTCATCAAGAAATGTGTATTCATATTTCATAGGTTAATCCAATGAATAGAAGTTGGGGTTTAGATATGCATATATGGGATGAATTGAATTAATTAACTGATAAAAGTAATTAAACAAAAGAATCCAAATGAAAGCTGGGATTGAGAAAAAATGGATTGTACAGATAGATCTTTGATTAACTAAATATTAGGAGGTTTGGATAACATAGTATCCTTTGATTCATTTTTCAAATTTAAATGCTTTTGTTAATTCGAAATACTTGGAGGATATAAAATTAATACTCTGCCCAAAAACTAACTTGGATGTGATAAAATCTGATAAGATGAAATTAAAGTATAACGAAGTCATCCCAAATTAATGGGGCATTAATATATGTGTTTTAATTTAAAGGGTTTTTCTGACAATCCAATCCAGTCTCCAAATCTATATAACTTTTCAAATTAATTAAAGGTTAGCTCATGATCTCCCAAATTCCGAAATACTTGGGAGATATAATTCATCATCCCATGCAGTTTTTCAAAAGCAGGAAGCTAAAGCAAGCTCGTCATCGATCATCATCTTCATCAACTCCAAAATACTTGGGATGATGACTATGCCCGCATGCTTTGGATAATACTAAAATATGAATTCCCGAAAATCTTGGGTGAGATTAGAATCCTCAATTCACACGTACTCTATCCCATTCTCTCTATAAATACCAACCCATCTGCATCAATTTCTCCATCCATCTGTTAATTGATCAAGGCAATGGCTTCCACTTCCTCTCTTTCTCTTCTTCTTCTTCGCCTTCTTCTTCTTGTTTTTCTTCTGATTCCCAGTTATTCCGTCGATGCCCATCCGCTTCAGAGTTGCATGTTTGATGCCATTTATCAAATGGGTGATTCCATCTCCGACACCGGCAATCTCGTTCTCGAGTCTCCCCTTGGTTCCTCCACCGCTTTTGCCCGCCTTCCCTATGGCCAAACCTTCTTCGGCAATGCCACCGGCAGGTGCTCCGACGGCCTCCTTATGATCGATTACCTCGGTAATATACATACCGCCCTTCTCCCTTATAATTTCTTTTGGAAAAAAACCAAAAATTGTTTGCATATTAATGACGAAGCATACTAATTTTTTTCTTAAACAGCGCTGGCTGCTGGACTTCCATTTGTGAATCCATACATGAACAGGGATGCCAACTTTGGCCATGGCGTCAATTTTGCGGTTGCTGGTTCTACTGCTTTGCCAACCGATGTTCTTGCACGGAATGGCATCGTCTCTTTGGTCACCAACACCTCCCTTCATGTTCAACTCCATTCCATGCTTTCCCACTTCAATTCCATTTGTTCCAATCAAAGAGGTTTGTTATAATTTTGATGAGATTAATTAATAAAATACTTCATATATGTAATGGCCAATATGTATTCACTGGGGTTAATTTTTTGCAGATTGTGCAGAGAAACTCCAAACAGCACTGTTCATGGTGGGAGAGACCGGAGGCAATGACTATAACTATGCTTTGTTTCAAGGAAAATCTACTGAACAATTGAAGAGCCTTGTCCCCAACGTTGTTGCCACCATAAAGCATGCTGTTGAAGTAACTATTCTTCTTCTTCTTCTTCTTCCTCCTCCTTGAAATAAGCATTAAAATTTTATTTGGACATAATATATCTTCTGCTTATTTAATAATTCCCTTGCAATGACTGCAGAGAGTGATCGAATATGGCGCTGCCCGGGTGGTTGTTCCTGGCAATTTCCCTATTGGTTGTATGCCAATCTATCTCACAGGCTTCCACACCAACGATTCGGCAGCCTATGACCAATTTGGATGCTTAAAAGAGTTGAACAACTTTGCAATGTATCACAATGATCATTTGCAAAAGGCCATCAATGAATTGGTAGGAAAAAACCCAAATGTTATCATTGCATATGCCGATTATTATAATGCTTTCCTATCGCTCCTTCAGAATGCCCCATCTCTTGGTGAGTCAATCTCTCTATTTGATGTTGGACGCTATTTTGAGATATTTTATATGAATTTCATTCAAAATCTCATTTTTTCTTTTTTGAATTTTCTTTTGCTATCTTTTATTCAGGTTTTGATGAGCTTTCTACACAAAAAGCTTGCTGCGGGAAAGGAGGGGATTACGATTTTGATTTGGCCAACATGTGTGGAGCTCTAGGAGTACCTGTTTGTCCCGATCCTCACCGTCACATCAGTTGGGATGGTGTTCATTTGACAAGCAATGCGTACAAATATATGTCAGATTGGCTCATCAAAGATCTTTTGCCCAAGTTACAGTGCATTTTCTAATCTTTCTTAGTTATGTTAGGCATGTTAAGTCAGATAGCGATTTAGTTGTATATTTTTTAGTTATGACTTCTAGTTTTGATGAGTTTTTTGCTCAATATAGATTGAAGTAATTGATTTTGCATTAATAAAAGAATTACTTTTTATTTAATGTTTTGAGGTGTTAATGTTTCATGGATGCACTGATAAACTCCACATTAAGTGGCGAGCTTGTTTGCATAATATGTATAATCAACCCACTAAACAAATAAATGATATAAAGTTGATTGTGCAACCCTTTATTGCTTATCCTTGGACCAACAATACGTAAAATCTTTTCCCGAGGAAAAACCTCTTCTCTTACATAGTTTTAGAGTGCCCACACCAATATTAAACATTGATCCCATATTTAAAGAGCAAGATTTTTTTTTCACTTGAAATTCAAAGCAAAACAACTATATAAATACACACACACACACACAGGCTTTTAACATATATAGCTTCCTGCAAAGCTGTATAGCTTAAAAATTTATAAAGCTTTAAGTGCCTTTGTTCAATTGTTGCAATCGTGTGTGCTAGAGCCGCATAACTTGAAATTTTGGAAAGCTTTAAGGGTCTTTCTTCAATTGTTGTAATTTAGCACATAGAAACATACATGTATGTTAAAGCAAATTTTCAAATCTATAATTCAAGCTCCATGCTCCCAAATATAGCATGATCTTTGTTTATGTAGCATTGACATATCTATATTACACCAATTTTCACATTCAAATAGATTTCTATAGTAATTACTTGTTCTTCTCTCTCTCTCTCTCATATATATGAATAAAAAAATTTAGTAGAGGTTTGGTTCTTAGTTTTGTATCTTTTTTTAATAAAAATTAACCTCTCAATACTTAAAATTAAATGAATAATGGGTTGACTATTATTTGAATAGATAACGTTATAAATGGATAACTGACTCATTAATAATCAATCCATAAATGGACAAATGAATCTTTATTGACCATTCAATTTTACCAATAGTTAGAATTTGAGACATCCAAGTTCGAGATTTTGGATTTGACTTTTGAGAGGAGTGATAAGGGAATAGGAGACGAATTACCTCTAGTTGTGTAGCCCAAGCACAGTATGAACATTCAGTTGACCCAAATAGAAAAAAATAAAAATTAATATGTCTAGTTACAGTGGTCCATGCCAAATAAACGAATGGGCACATTTATTTTTTAAAGATGAAAATTTTATGATGAGAGTAAAGTTAAAAATTACGTGGACATAAATTTTATTATTTGTTTTAATTTATTGTTCTAAACATATTTAAATTTTCATATTGTTTTCAATTTTTCAAAAATTAACACAAAGCTTGAAAATGACAATTTTAGAAAATTAGAAAATTCTTTGAAGTGAAGGTTCAGCTCTTGGCAGAAACAAACACTACCGGAGTCGGGCGACGACCTTCTTATCCACCAATCGGCGGTATGAGAAGGGGTACCTGCAAGGAGAGAGAAAGAAAGAGAACCCTGAGAGGCTGAGACTTGCTATTATTTGGTGGGTTGGCGACGCCAGTGGTTTTAACTATTGATGATGAGTTTGGTTATAGTATTGGCAAAAATAAAATTAAATTAAATTAGAATATTAAAAACAAAATAAAACAAAAATTAAAAATAAAAACGACCCCTCTCGAGCTTTGAACTAAATAGTGCGTGCTTCATACCTCTCTACTTCATGTAATTTTTAAAAAAGTGTAAAAAATATAACAAAAAATTAAATAATATAAAAGCATTCTTCAATACTTATAAATAGTTATAAAGGTATTTTGAGATAATTATTAGTAATTATAAAAATAAATTTGGCATAATTATAAGGGTGTTTTAGGATGGTTGTGATAATTAAAGTGGTATTTTGAAATAATTAGAATAAATTTGATATTTTTGAAAGTTTATATCAAAGGAGATACTGATAATTATAAGAATAAATTTGACATTTTTGAAATATGACACTAAGGGAGAATCTCCTTTATAGTATTAGAGATATTAGAAAAGATACTCACCTTCTTTGATATTTTAAAAATCCTAATTTTAAAAATTTCGTATATCTCTTCTAAGATTTGTTAAAAATATGCAAACCTTCCATTTACTTTTGTGAAAAAACAAACATTTTGAGGGCACAGTTATGGTATAACATATTAATATTATTTAACAATCATTCTCAACCTAGTAAAATTGGTTCGTGATATATATATAATTCAATAAGTAGTTTTCATAATATTAGAACTTAACCTATTATTTTACATCAATTTGTTCAACAAAACAGTCAAATATTGATAAATTTATATAAAAAGGGAAATACTTACAAAAAATGTATGTAGTATATAATTTTTTAATGATGTTACGAACATGTATACATATGACAGGAATTCACTTATAGAGGACCAATTTAAGTATAAAATTAATTTAGGAAAATAAATTACAATATAGAAAATTTTAATATTGAATGAGAATTTAAAATAAAAATTTAAGATGTTGTGATGGGGATCAACATGTCTTACCTATCTCTTTTGCAGATGTTGTGACACGTGGACGACCTCTCAATGTCCACTCCTTTGCTGATATGCTAACATGGACGACCTCCAGATGTCCACTTTAGCTCATAACTGTTTTGCAGGAACTCATGAGATTAATTGAAGACCTTTTGATTTGAAAACCATCTAACTATTTGGATGGAAGATTTTATCATTATGTTGATTTGTACTTGCTTGGATATTTTGGATTTGATATTTTGCTTGGATATTCCATTTCAAGACTAATTCCCAACATCTTCATTTTTTTGCCGCCAAATTAATGTGCAAATTTATCTAAAATATTCCCATCTTCAAAAACTTTGAACACAAAAGTTGTGGGAAATTTTGTTATCCTTCTTTTGATACCAAGATCACCCTATTTGGAGTTTTCTAATAGAAGTTATACCCTAAATAATGAAGGGTATTCGCAGTTAAAATTGTCCATCCATCAGCAACTCGCAGATTTTCTCGAGAGTCTCGACCAGGGCGCGACCAGAACACCATGAGGTGCAACCAGGTCGCCTGCACAGTGAAAAATTCCAGAGAACGTTGACCAGGAGTGTGACAAGGAGCCTTGGGGGTGCGACCTAGTCGAAAATACTGTCATTTGAGCACTAAAATAAGCTAGTTCGAGACCCATGTGGAACTTACAAGCTGTTGTGGACCCCACAGGGATTAAGCTTCCTTTTGACTTCTATTTAATGTGTAATATTGCAAGACAACTTGCTTGCATGTGTTTGTCCTTAGTAAGTTGAGGTAGCATTTATTGTGTCTATTAAGTTGGAATTTTTGTAAGTTGTGTTATATTTTTTTTTCTTGTCTCCCATGCTTTTGTGGGAATTGTTAGTTTGTTTATTGTCTTGTCCCCCATGCTAGCTTAGCTAGTTAATGACTTGTCTTCCCCTTTCCCTTTGTTAAGTCTATATATGTCTTGCATCATTGTAAGAGAGAAGTAGAGAGTTTTGATATATTGAATATTGAAGGAATTTCCTTTGTTGAGCTTAAAAGCTTGTCCAACCTTTCCGGTTGTATAGTGTGAGGCTACGTCATTCTCTCCAAAAATTAGGAGGTGAGAGACCGCTATTCTATCCAGCAACTCCATCTCCATATCCTCCAATGCATCCATATGGCCACTTCCCCTCCATTACATTGCTGCGTTCGTATCAATGTTTCAAAGCTTGTTCCAAGGAATTTTCTAGCGTGGTATAAGACTTGTGTTGAACAATGTAAAGTCATCCAAACAATTCTCTTGGAAATTTCAGTACTTGTGTTTGAATCAGTTAGAAATGGTGTGATCCCAAGAGGGGGGGGGAGTGAATTGAAGATTTAAAAACTTTTTGGCTAATTTAAATGTTTTGTCGATTCACCACATATCATATCCAATTTAATATTAAATGTGTGTATGTAAAAAGATTAAGCTATTTGGTTCATGCATACACGTGTATCTCAATCAAAGTAAATGTGTGCATGCAACTAAATATAACAGTAAATAAATAGGCATACATATACTGAATTTAAAGTGCAATAATTTAAATGAGATAGGGAGAGAAAGACACAAGAATTGTTATCGAAGTTCGGCCAAACCAGCCTACGTCCCTGCCTTGGGCATACGCCGCATACCCCCCAAGGATTCCACCAAACCTACTCACTTAATCGAGCGGAACAGAACCTGTTTACATCCTCTCCTTATGGGGCGAAGAAAACCCCAACTCAATTACTAGGTTGAGCCGAACTAGTCTTACTTATGGGACTTAGACTCCCCAGTTCAATTTCCGGACTGAACTGAACTGGTCTCATTTACGGGGCTGAGACTCCCCAGTTCAATTAAAGGACTGAACCCAACTAGTACAATAAAATCATTTTTATATATGAAAATGCTTCTAAAAAATACAAGCAGAAATGTACACAATAAAGCTCAAATATATACACTCCAATGATATGAAATATGCTTAGGGAGTAAGGGTGTTTTACTCAAAATAATATTTTCAATCTATGAACAAGATGTCTATGATAAGCACATAAAGATTTAAATTCTATAAAACATTTTCTCCAAAAGTATTTATCAACCAAATAAATGGGAGAAACTCAAATATTTACCCTCAAAATGATTTTCTAAAAATGTGAGTTTAGGTGAGAGCAAATGCACATTGATAAAATAAAAGCCTAATCAAAATAAATGCACTATTTCAAATGATTTTCAAAAGGTAACAAAGAGTGTTGGGAGAGTATAAAATTCACCCCATAAAAGATTTTGCAATAAAAACATGTTTTAGGGGAACTTTGATTAAGATAAAAATTAGAGAGAAAATGGGCTAATCAAAGTTGTTAATTTGAGTTAGAAAAGGGGTATATATAGACTCGGGGAAATTTTTGACCGTAGGGGATACACTAGGAATTATTAAAAAAGTTTAATTAATTTTTAACCCTAATTACCCTAGTTAAAAATGAGCAACCCGAGAGTTTTGGTTGACTGAACATGAGTTCGATCACCCGAACAGACACAAGAGAAAAAGCGAGATTTTGAGGTTCAAGTGCCTGAAAATGGGCTCAATTTGTTCAATCAAAAGCGATTTCAAAAGACCGTGGTTCAGGTGCCCAATCTTGAGTTCGGTCTGCCGAACGCATGTGTTTGGTAGCCCGAGGCAAATTTGAACGTGATGTTCGAGCGCCCGGGGAAGGTGAAAAGTGAACGCTCAAAGGTTCGGTCGCTCGGGGACACTCAATTCAATTTGGTTCAGTTGCTCAAACCAAGTCAAACTTGTTGACTAGTCAAATATTCGGTCGGCTGAGGCGTTCTCAACGCACACAGTTCGGTCACCCAAAGGCTTTTCACACTTACAATTTTGTTCTGATTTTTAGCAAAATTATGTGCAGGGACCTATGGTCAATTTAAGGTCTAGGCATTTTAATTTACCCTAAAAACCTGGCGTCGGTCGATCGAAGTCAACCCTAAGGTCTGTCTATGGTTTTGGCTGAGCAAATAGTTCATATCATGCAGATGTATGCATTTATTAAAAATCAAAATATATAAAAATAAATGCAATACAAATAAAATACAAATGTCTTCTTCTTCCTTTTACCTTTCAAGACTCCATGGAACGCGCCAGAATGATAATAAACTTGAAGTTCCTCCTGTATTTCACTTCCCCTTATATGTGTGTTGAATTATAACCTATTCAGTCACTAGATTACACACGTAAGTAACACGTGTGTTTATCAGCATCAAAACAGAGATCGAACTCAAAAGACCAACAATCTCCCCATTTTTTATGATGACAAACGCACTAGAGCAAAATGGGTACAACCTGAAAAAGCTCCCCCCAAGAATATGCATAATGTAAAAATAAACATAATAGCTCAAATATATTCATGAAAGAAGATAGTCTAAAATATTATGCATTTAGTTTTAACATTAAAGCACATGCTCAGATTTGTCCCTATAATATTGGCCTCTAAAAACTTCCCCCTTTTTTGGTCATTAACATTTTGCTTATTAAAATTCTCCTCCTTTTGGCATCAGTAAAAATGGCTAAGCTTAAGTGGAAAACATTTTATCATTTAACACAGACTTAGCAAAGAGAACTCCCCCTTTTGAAATTATTTTTTTTATTTTTTTTATTTTTTTTATTTTTTTTATTTTTTTTATTTTTTTTTATAAAAACTCTCTCTTTTTAGCATAAGATTTGGGCATAGAAAATCATTCTTATATTTTCTTGAAAAAATATGGCAATAAAGCGCACAACGGTATAAATGGTCAATAAGAGATTGAAAGGCACATGACAAACAAGATCAGACCAGGATTATCCACAAACCATGGCAATTTAAACATATCATAAGATCGGTGAAAGATTTGAGTTCAACACACACGACATATGGCAGCAAATGTAGGTTTGAGTATAAAAGCGGTCTAATTAGTTCACATGCAATTCATGAATAATCCATGAATCAGTTATGCAACACCCTTAAAAAAAATTTATAAGCAACATAATTTCATGACATAAAATTTCAATACAATACAAGCACAGTCATGAAAACATTCAAACACAAAAACAAGAAAACATGATATGTTCTATGTAAGTTCATTTCTTGCAAATAAGTATATATGTATGTATGTATGTATGCATAAAAATATATCCCCTTAGAGTTTTCGATAAATATTGGGGGCTCATGCTTGCTGAAAAAAGAAACATTAATTTAAACTCAAGCAAGTGTTATTTTTTTGGTTTATCACTTAACTACAAATCACAAAGTACCAGGAAAAAAAACCACCATATTGATCCAAAGATATTAAATAAATTTAAATCAGGGATCATATGGCAAAACCAAAGTCACTGTGGCAAGCAAAATTTTCATTTAAAAATTTTCAATAAAATTGACACGTTTAAGCACAAGCCACAATGAATGTGAAACAGATCTAAGCCAAAGTGCTGGAGAGCAAACCAAGATGGAGATGCTCCCCCTATCAATGTGAATATGTGCTTAGATACAATTGGCTACCTATACTGATATAATTTGTGAAAATTCATTAAAAGTCCAAACAGTATAAGTATTGATTTTAGATTTTACTGGATAAATGAATCTCACCAGTAAAATGTCCTTAAACACACATGTGCTAAATATCAAGCAATAGGTCTTACATGGTGTTCATCCATACCGTAAACAATCCATATCAAGAAATGATTTAGTAAAGACAGGATATGATGTTCAGGTACTGAAAAGATTTCGGAGTCAAAAAGTAGAAACAATGAAAATATGAGTCCATGGGGCAGGTAGTTTTAAATCCTTATCGCAAGGATGAGGCTTAAACTCCCTGGTTTAGTTTCAGGCATACATAAGTGCATTTACATGCAAGGATGAATTTCATTCTCACATGTTCATCCTTCTTAATATTACTTAATATGCAAGAGATTTTAGGTATTAAGTTCTTATTTGATTTTCCTAAAAGTGGAGCTTAACTACCCCTGTATATTTACATGTACACATACTTGCATTAAAGTTCAAAGATGATAGTCATTTAAAAACATTCCTCATACTTTCATCCTTTCTAAGGATTTCAATATGCAGCAAATATTGAACATTTAACACACAGCATGACATATTGCATTTCATTTTAAATACACAGTAGCCAATCAAAGTTATACTCAAGGATAATGCAAGAGGGGATCAAAGAGGATGACACACCTCAAAACACGATAAGAGTGCGTAAAATGAAGAAACTCCTCCCAAGTCATGCAATTGTCCAAGTTTATGGACCATCATCAAAATATGGTATGTTTAATTAAAAGGATGATGCTTTACCATTTGAGTCTTGAGTGAAAGTACATAACCTAGAAAATTTGATTAAATGGTGTCCATTACTAAGTTCATCCTAAGACAAACTAAATGTGTACATGTCTTCAAAATATATATTACGGTTTGGATTTTACATGCACTAACCTATGCAATTACTGTGCATCCTAGGAAGGGAAATGTGTTGCTTATACTAATCAAAAATTAATTTCACTAAGTATACCAGACAGTATAAGCTGCCCTTTTAATACAACTATACTGGTTATCTGTTAAGGCATTTTATCATATGTTCAGTATAGTCTTCCCTATATGTTATTATGTATGCATTTTTAACTACGAATGATAATAAATATTCATTTATCATTCACTCATCCTTTCAAAAACATTTGGGCATGCAATGACTAATTATCTTGATAGATGGTTTTATTTTTGGGAAAAATTTTATCGAAATTTCGGCAGCATTTCGTTTGTAAATTTGACTTTTTCCTAATTTTTCATGTACCTGAAACCAGATAAATTCAAGCAAGCAATATAAAATAATATGCATTATGCAGATACTATTCAGTTAAAGGCATGCGAGAACCTATATCCACTACCAACATGCAATTCTCATCAATTGCATCTGTCATGCAGGAGACATTCTAAACAAAACATGCAATGAGGTAGTTCAATAAGTATATCAAATAAAATATAAACTATCCATTAAATAATGCAAGCATTTAACATTTAACAGACATAAGATAGTGACAGTCAACTCAAACAACAGATTTAGACAAAAATTCTTTGCTCCCCCTTAGTTATGCAATCAAAGAATTTCATATGCAATAACAGTATTTGGCATAACAAAAGTTTCAAATATGGGGATGAGCTTTAAGTTCCATTGTGAATTTAGGGCTATATGATATATATAATATTAATTCCCTGAACTTAAAATTTGTGTGATGGACAAATCATGCTATATTCAAGAGTTTCAAACTTTAAGCATATATAGCATCATGAATCTTATAGTAATTAAAAATATTTTTTTCCATTTGAAGGGGATTCACTCAAGCCACTACAAAAAATCAGGGTATTAGTGACGGTTTTAAAATAGTTGTTATATGTGCCATTACTACTAACTTTTAGTGACGAATTCAAAATTTCATCACTAATAATGGAGTATTAGTGACGGATTATAACCATATTAGTGACGGATTATAACCGTCACTAAAACCCTAATACCGTCACTATATAGTATAGAACGGCTCAACTCAAATTCGTCACTAATAGTAGGGTATTAGTGACGAATTATAAATTCGTCACTAAAAGTAGGTTATTTGTGAAAGATTGAAATTCATCACTAATAGTTTGGTATTAGTAACGAATTACAGATTCGTCACTAATACTAATAGAGTATTAGTGATGGATTATAACCGTCACTAAAACCCTAATACCGTCACTATATAGTCTAGAATGATGAAATCGACTTTATGTGCCGGGTCTGCTCCAGGGTAGCCTGGTTAAAATTGGGATGTCGACATCAATAATACGCGCTTTTAGTGAGAAATTTCAAACCGTCACTAAAACTTTCGTCACTAAAAACTAGATTTTTTGTAGTGTCCTTCTCAGCGGGTCTTTCAAGAATGTTCTTCTCTTCCTCAAACCAAATAGAGCAAGGAGAACTTTTAAGAAATGTTATAGGATAATCATATCTTCATTACTTGTTTTTGTGTGTGCACGTCTCTATGATTTGGAAAAGGACAATGAGATATTTTAGACCTCACTTGTATTAGTTTTGGAGGGTTTATCTAATAAGATCCCTTCAAATGGAGGTCTTATTATATATTCCTAAATCACACTGATATTTTTAATCTCTTTTTAATTTTGTTTATTTATTTATTTTAAAAGAGTTTAATTAAAGGTTATCAAATTTAATTTGGGGGTAATTCATAATTAATTAGGTATCGTTCGTCGAACGGGTGTGTAGGGGGTGCGAATACCTTCCCCTCACATATATAATTGAACTCCTAATCCCAACTCTGGTAAAAATAGACCAAGACTACTGGTTCCTTGACTTAAGTTTAGTTTAGAGACCAATCAAATGAGTAGGAATCTTGTGTTCAAACCGTACCAAAGTAAATAACAGGTGAGTAGCGAGTCCAACGAATTTTAATATTATTATTACCTCACCATCCCAAGGTCCTTCTTTGGAACGTTGTGACGTGCATTAATCCAAATCATAGATGGAATACTCATTTAATTTTCTTTACTTTCACTTTGTATTTCTTTGCTCACTAATGTATCAATAAATTTTTTAAAAAATTTAGAGAAATAATCACAAACTAATATAACAACTAAAAAAGTACAATGATAAAAAAAATATTGAATTTCATTTTCTCATAATAAAATTTAATTAATTAAAGAAAAATAACAATTTTAGTCAAATTCAAATATATTTAAAAATTAAATAATATTAAATGGATTAAAAAGAAATTAAACAACAATAATCAGCCAGTGTAAGAATTATTTCTCGATAATTTATTCCAACATATATAAAAATTACTCAATGAAGGCAAAACTAAACCAATCATCTATTGTCCATAAACAAATCAATGATGCAAATCCAATGCTACAATTTGACAACATAAAAATTATATTGACAAATTCAAGAAAAAAAAAAAACAAAACTGATCATATCCCTATATTTCCTTTTAAAAAAATATATTTATCTCATATCCAACATCATTGGAGAAAAAAAATCGGCCGGCAAGGGTGCCCATCAAAGTTCCATCAAGATATAAAAAGATCATTGTTGTCTCATAAGTCTATAGTAAAATAAGATGTCATTTCCACGTAATCTTTCTTTAAGGTTGTCGCGTCCCTCGTTAATAAAGTTCCTAATATCGAATTTTAACCTACGTGGGTTGGATGTAGAGCCAAAACTAACGCTCTAACTTATTTTTGTACGACTTCATTTGAGGGTGACAGTAAAATATGTATTTTGTGATTTTTTTTCTTAATTTTTTCACCATATTAAGAGAGAGAGAGAGAGAGAGAGAGAGAGTAACTGTAATTGAGGACAGCTCGCTGCGGCGTGTCCCCCACTCCCCACAGGCCACATGGGCTCGTTGCTTAGCTGTTTGTAACTGTAATTGGCTGCTTCTATTGCCCTTCAAAAAGGGAATTCCATTTCACATTCCTTGATCGGGATGTCCTCGTTTGGCTTACGCCGCTTCAATTGGGTAAGGCTCTCTCGTTGCCTGGTGCCTACAGCTACATTCATTTGTGGCATTTGGTTTGTGAGATTACAAATATTTTTATAAAATAATTATTTTTTTAAAAAAATAATTCGATTGGTTCAGTTGGGTTAATTTAAATTGGGCATCCATATTAGATCCATACAATTTTTATATTTAAATTATTAAAATTTTATATGATAGTATATTTGATATGTATTTCTTAAATATATTTATAATATATCGGTTCGGTTCGGTTCGGTTCAATTCGGTTCGGTTTATTGTGCTTATTGAATGGACCATTATGACACTTTATTTCTCTATTTACTACCTCTAATTACCTATACTTTTCTATCTCTTCCTTTCCCGGTCTCTTCTAATTTGGTTCTGCTCACCCTCCATTTTCTTTCCCTTTCTACTATTTCTATGACTCTCTTAAACCTCCTGACAATAGCTAGAATAGCGAGTTCATTCATAACTAATAAACCTTCTTTTGATTGCAATCACACCATCACTTTAAAATGTGTTTGATTTTTAATCAAATATATTTACACGAAAATATTAACAACCAAATATGTAGGGTGCATCATGTCTTCTCTCCAGACCTTTGTTGGTTCCCAATAAAGGATATTTTTAGTACATCAAAGGACAATACAAGTAAAGTCATTTGATGCCCCCAGGGCGTGGCTCAGTTGGCAGGGCGGACCTTGGGAATGCCTTTCACGAGGTCAGAGCTTTCTCCCCTCCCGGATTCGATTCCTACTGCTGGACTCCTAAATTTACCTCCTCATAGTGTTGTGGGGCCACTCCATGGGGCGTGGGATTAGTCGCGGACCGTTAAAACGGACGTGGACACCCAGGACATCACCTAAAAAAAAAAAAAAGTAAAGTCATTTGATTAATTATTTATACTAGTTTACGCACATGTCAAGGTTGTTAAGTATATAAAATATAAAACTAACTAAATTATTTCAAACAACTATTTGGTTAAGTTTTGGAGTAGAATTTTCTTTATCTAAAAATAAGATATCAAACAAAAAATTTAAAGTCTATATCTTAAAATGCCCTTATTTTTAAGATTCCAGATATAAAAGAGATCCTTCACCTCACCTAAAATATAATCTAAACTCCTAGTCTTTTCTCCTTTTCGTTCATTGTCAAGCACTCCTACTGATAAACCATTGCCGGTAATTGTCACTATTAGTTACTACCACACTTATTGTGCCTGCGGTCAATTTAGGGTATGATTAGTTTTGAGTTTTAGCATCAATCAAGTTTGATATTATTTGTTAATTTAAAGTCTAACCCTCAAACAACTTGGGTCTTTTTTGTTTTTACCGCATCTTATTTCGGGTAATTTTTTATTTTTGTAATCATTTGAAGGGTAAATGTACTATTAATCTATTTTAAGATTTATCTAGACGTCTGACTTCCATGATGTTAAAAAAAAAATGCATTATATCCCTTTGACATTTGAATATAATGAAAAAACAATGATAGTTGATGCATTGTCCTTTTCAATGAACATCCAAATTATAAAAGGATATTTAAAAATAAACATATCAACTAATACTTCTCATATTTTTTTCACTAGCATGCATCTTCTCCTTAACAAATGCATCTTCCATGAAGTGATTTTACATTAAAAAAGCATCGACATTCTCATTAAAACTAATACAAGAATGGCACGAGTTTTTCTTGGAATTAAGGCATCCCTTAAATGATGGCTTTTCAAATATCATATTGAGGAGGTTCAATTTATTTTCTAAACATCACAATAGGTTTATAATTTATTTACAGATTAATGTATTTTACCCTTATCAAAATTATACAGAATCCCTTGGTTTGAGATTTTGAGTTTTAAGAAATGCATTTATCATTTTTCTTTTCCTTTTTTTTTTTTTAAAGAAAAGTTCATCAACCATAATTTAACCACAAGGGAAAAGTTTTCATTTAAAAGAAATTATCTATTTCATTAATGTGCAAATTGCTCTATTAATTAATTAATGTTAATGGGTAAGAATACATGTGATTGCAAAAAAACTTTTTGTTGGTCTACTAGAATTTATCGATCCTAAACTAGACAAAGGAAGATAAGTCATCCCCTATCTCATATTCTTTCTCATCTCTCTTAAAAAACTATAAATACTTAAATGTAGTGAATTTTTTTCTTTATAAAAAAATGGGTAAAAGTATTATATATGTATAAACACATTTCAACTCTCTTGTACATTTAAATTATTAACAAGACGCCCCTACTAGCATGGCGCGGTGGAAATGCATCAACACGTAAAAATGAGTATCAGGGGTTCAATTCCAGGTAGATACATTTACGAAACTAGCGATACCTGTGGATGATGAGAATTTACTCTGTGAGTTAGCGGGAACCGTGGATGGTGAGAGTTCGCTCTGTGAGCCAGCGGGGACTGTGGATGGTAATGGAGATGTGTCTTGAGGGTTAAGTTGACCGAACGTCCAACTGATGCACGGAAGTCATGTCTGCATTACGGAGTTTACTTGATCAGCGAGACTTAGGGGGAGGACGCTGATCCGTAAGTTTGGTGCCGCACTAGAGGGTCCAAATAGCTTGTTGGTGACTGGAGTTCTTATGTAATAATAAAAAAACTTATTAGAAAGACTGAACATTAACAAATATAATTAATCTTATTTTACTACTGTCCTAAGTAGATCGAATCATTTGTGCGACTTGTATTTAAAAAATGTTAGGGACTATATAATTGGTGGGAAACTGTAAACCCCATTTCACTAAGCTTTTTTCCTATTTTTCTTTATTTTTTATTTTCTTTTACTAAAAAAATAAAAATAAAGTGATTTGCATGATTTTGGTAGGCATGCCATAGTCACTATCCCAAAGGTTGTAGGATTTCCTCACACCCCAATGACTTTTATTAAAAATATTATTAAAAATCAAGGGCTCCTCACACATAATAATATTTTTTGTTTCTTTACTGAATATTTTATTTTCCTTCTTGCCCTCCTTAACAACCAAATATTAAAAAAAAAAAAATTGCTTCCTTTAGTTTTTTCAATTTCTTTTGCTAATATTTTTCAAGTTTGAAATCTTAATACTTTAAAACTTGCTCCTAACACATACATTTGGGTTAAATTTGAGGTGAATTTAAACTCAAACTTATTTAGAAATTTAATAACCCTACATTTGATAATCTTAAATTTAAATTTTTATAAATTTAAGGTCCGAATTTATACTCACAACGAACTTCTTTTTAATTAATATAAATTTAAATCTAAATTCTAAAATTTATGTTTGAAAAATAAAATATAACACAATAAATTTTATCAGCCAATTGTATGCACATTTCCAGGTTAATATTTTTTTCCCACCGGAATTTACAGCCCTGCCCTCCACCAAAGGGTAATTTGGTAATCCCACATCATCTCGACCCGCACGACAAATGCACGTGACATAACCCCTGCTTCCTATGGTTAGATTGCTAAACAAATCATGATTTACATGCAAATGTCCGTACGTTCGCCGACACTCCCGAGACTTCAGCCAGTGGCATTCCTGAAGTTCTCCACAAAATCCAAGGCAAAGATATTTTTAAATGGTACTAATGTATACAGATAAATAAATTAATGTAATAAAATCTTACCCTCTATGGCCCATAATACATGTATGGGCGTTTTAGTCATTTAACATCGGACATTATTATTTAAACCACGTTTACCGACCAATCAATCATATGGAAACATCATATCTTATTAAAATGTCTGTAGATCATAATAAATAATAAGTCACAACAGCTAAATCGGTGATTTGATATTAAAATTGTATATATATTATTGAGTAATTTAAATTTGACATATCACGAGTAATACGTATTTCAGGTAACTAAAAATTTGAATAGAGAAGTTTACGAGATTATTTAAAGCTCACAATTATTTCTATCAAATGAAATAATATTTGACTTAATAAATTTGTACCCATTTGAAAAAAAAAACTACGAAGTCATATTCAAACGCATGAGCTCAAGAAAAGACAAATTGTTTGGATAGGCATAAAGTTGTGCCACTGTCTTCCACGGTCCATTTTGGAAGTAAAATCTTTGAGCCAAACAAGGCCCAAGAGTTTCCAAAAGAAAAAGCGACAGCTAGGATGGCCCATGATGAGCTGGCGCCCCGTGATAGATTCACTAATGAGTGTGCCCCTTTGCGCCTTCCAAGATGGCATACAGCTGTATGATGCCACGGCAATCCCTCATACCCCAAAATGCCCTCAGAATTGCATTAAATTACCTCCAGGGGCAAGTCGGGGGAGCCTCGTAAAACGGTACCGTTTGACAACGGCTAGCTGTCGAGCGGCGTCTTTTTGATGGGACGTCCTTGTCACCGAAAAGACCAAAATGCGTTTCCAGCAAAATGCCGCCACTTGACCGTTTTATCCACATTAACGGTCACCTCCACAGCTCCCCTCCGGAAATATGTGAAAAATCAACCGGGGTCAAAATGTCGACCCATGGACAAGTTAGTCATTTTGCTGATGGGTGGCAGGCTGTGCTGTAATTCTGATTCCTCTTTGAGGGTGTTTTCGTAATTCGGCTATTATCCTAAAATTTGGCAAGCTTGGAGCGTAAGAAAAACGAGTCATATGACTCGTAGGGAAGAGAGACCGACACACAGAGGAGTGGGAGTGGAAGTTGAAGAGGAAAGAATTTTTTTTTTCTTTCATTTATTGGATAAAATTAATGGTCACCCAGTGATTTGGTTTCTACTTGGTGCATTGTTGGTGGGAAGAACTGAGTTATGGGTGATTCAAGTGGTTCAGTTTCTGTTGATATAGAGATGATTCCTTTCGGGGGAAAGGTAACTGTCAAAAACCAACACACCCACCAAGAAACATTCATCTTTCCTTCAATGCATATCTTAAATCTTTCTCTCCAGGGATTTGTGTGTCTGTGGGTTGTTTCTTTTTGTTCATAGCTTTTTTTTTTTTCCTGGCTGATAAATCTTGCAGGAGTGTCTGGTGAAGACGAGCAAAGGTTCAGTCTCTGTTTTCATTTGTGGAGATCAAGAAAAGCCTGCTATTATAACATACCCAGATGTTGCTCTTAACTGTATGCTTCATTTTCAATTCCTTTTTCTGCAGATTTATGCTAATTTTTCACATGTTCTTGGAGATGGCATTAACGGGTTCTGTTGCTTTAATTAAAATATTTTTTAGGAATTTTAGAAATGATTTTTTTTTTAATAATTTGCTTCGGGGCGCTTTTTTACTTTCTGGGGTTTTCAGACATGTCCTGTTTCCAAGGCCTCTTCTTTTGCCCTGATGCGGCTTCTTTGTTGCTTCACAACTTCTGCATTTACAACATCGACGCACCGGGGCATGAGGTCAGTGTCGCCTATTTTCTGCTCTTATTTGTTGTGTGAATGTGTAATTATCATTAATTTTTGGGGATTTATTTTAGTGATTTTAATGGGGTTTCTCTCCCAAATTTGTTTAAGAGTTTTTGCAGTTGGGAGCTGCAGCAATTTCTTCAGATGTGCCATTGCTTAGTGTTGATGACCTTGCAGACCAGGTGGCCGAAGTGCTCGACTTCTTTGGGTACGCAAATAACTTGTATGCTGTACTTGTTCCCTTTTTGTTTTAAGTTTGAAACAATGGAACTAACCCTGGAGAGGATTTTTTATCCTTATAGGGTTGATTTTTCTGTTGCTTTGGATTTGTAATATAGAGATTTAACTTCTGAAATAGCCCCATAATTGATACTATTATTTAGATGATTGTATACCGTCTGTCAGCCCTTGATTTTCATTTATGAGTGTGACATGGAAAATGTGATTGTGATAATTTAATTTTGCTTTCGCCCTGAAGTTGCTCCTAGACCCAAATTTGGGATGCTTACCAGTGAGTGTTATTTGTAGAATTCCTTCTGGTTGATACTGGCAAAGACAGTTCGAGTTGTTATCAAGGATTTCAATTGAGAAATGAAATGGGAATGGTACTTAAGGCTGGTGGTTTTCTAACTCTAGCAAGTTTATAAGGTGGAGTTAACATTCTCTTTGCCTTTTTTTTATTCATTCTTTCAAAAATCCCAAGGTAAAATGGCTTTACGGTCATGAGCCTACAGGTGCAGGTCTTTTATTCCTCAAAATGCCCATCTAGGTTGAAACCTGTTGCATTTGTTTCTTGGAGGCCACTGAGCTGGGTATGCCACAGGGCAAGTTGTTGCATCTGATGCTAGATGTAAACCCAGCCAGGTTCCCCCATCCCCAAGGACACTGAATCTCCCACTGCTCTTCCACCACCACCCTCCCCCCCCACCTCCCCCTCCCCAGTGTTGAGTTCTCAATTCTGCTGCCCAATCAAGACATGTTTTATTTATTTAATTTGCTAGGAAATTGTTTAATTAAACTGATAATGATATTAAAAAATAAAAAATAAACAAGTTCGAACAGATCATGACTGTGAGCCAATATGATAGTTGTTGCATCTGATGCTAGATGTAAACCCAGCCAGGTCCCCCCCATCCCCAAGGACACTGAATCTCCCACTGCTCTCTTTTGCCCCCCTCCCTCGGTGGTGAGTTCTCAGTTCTGCTGCCCACTCAAGACATGTTTTATTTATTTAATTTGCTAGGAAATTGTTTAATTAAACTGATAATGATATTAAAAAATAAAAAATAAACAAGTTCGAACAGATCCTGACTGTGAGCCAATATGATAGTTCAACTAGGAAATCTTTTTGTTTTCCCCCCGTTTTCAACCCACAGTTGTGTAGAGCAATTGGTCAGGAACCTAAGCACATATTATATTATGATTATTTCTTCTAGATCCTTGAACCGCACTTTTCATGGGTTGATGACCACTGCTTCTGATTTCCTTTCTGTCTAAGACAGTGGTCTCAAAAGATTATGAGCCTAAATGCAAGTTTCTAAGAGGATACAAGGTAAAATGTCATAAATTTGGGAGCCAATTGGGCCATTGATATAAAGAGTGATGAACCAGGAAAATGATTACACTGAAGTTCTTATGGCAAATGGACCATGCCAGGACACTAAAGGGTCTTTTGTTGAAAGGAACAAAATAATGCAGAAATCCTTCCTTACTCTAAAATGTTATTTGTTGATAGCCAAATGTGGCAAAGAGAACATCAACAACGTAAGCCTTAAGCTCCACTAGGCATTATTAGCTATGTGACTCCTTCTATGCCATTCTATGAGATCTAGTGCAATGTGCTTAAAGAGTTGCGGCAGTGTTTGGTTAACATAACCAAAAGCAATCTCAACAATATACCCATACCAATATTTGGCTCAACTCCTGCTAGGCATTTAAAAAAATTACCAATATAGGATAGAATAATCGTATTTTCAACAAAAAAGACTATGTACCAAATTAACTTCATGTCCAAAATTTCAACCATCATAAAAAAATCAACTTCAAATAATCCAATTAAAATAAAATATGTGGTTCAATATGGTCTCAAGATCTCAACCATATATTATATTATTATAAGATTTATAACATAATAATAATGTTACTTTCATTTTTATTGGCTCTTCTTTTGTTGTTGCAATAATTATTATTTGAATATGATAATAGCATGTCATAATACTACGTTATAGAGGCATTAATGTCCAACTAGCTAAAATTGTAGCGGCAATTTAGTGCTAAAAATAGAAATTCCATGGGATTGATTCCCTTAAAACTTACCCATGTTTTGTGGGTTTCCATCATTCCCAAAGCAAAGTGAGATTTTGCCATGTAAATTCCAACTCAAAGGCCCCCTAAACATCACATTCTGAGTTGCTCGAAGCTGTGAACCAAACTCCCCCAATCATTGTAAATCCTTATTCAATCATTGGTTCAATCTACGTTTGCCACCTCCCCTCCTAAAACCTCTGACATTAACTCAAATCATTTTTTTCCCTTTGTGGAGTGCTAGGTCTACATTGCAAGTTCCAAGCTTATTTACCTAATATATCTTCATTCCTACACTTATGTTATAGAGTTGTACCGCTCAACCACCTTAGAATTTTCATTTTTTCTGCATTTTCTCTTTGGATATATTGTTCCTTAGTTGTTCAACATTCCATTATCATATCTAGAATTTCTATATAAATCAAATGTTGGCCTACTAAGAAACAATATATCAAAAGAGTAACAGTTGTCGAGATGAGAATGGCATCTATATATTATTTATTGACTCCCATCTATATATCTACTACTCATTCCCGTTTTATAAGAGCTTTCTCTAAGTCAATAAAAACCATATGCAAATCCTATTCTTTTCCTTAAACTGTTCAATTAATCTTCTCAATACATATAGAGCCTATGTGGTTGATCTTCTGGTTATAAAAGTAAATTGATTATTTAAAACCCTTGTTTCAAAATATTTTTTTTCTTCAACACTTTCCCAAAGTTATATTGCATGATTTTTAAGTTCAACTGGATGATAGTTATTACACTTTTGAATTTCTCTTCTATTTTTTTATGTGGTAATAACTAATTATCTTGTGTTATTTCACAAGATAATCAGTTATTGAATATTCTGATCATATATCATGAGCATGACACTGAACTGACTGTAGAGCATTGGTACTGATGGTTTGTTTTGCATGAAGGTTATTTATATAAAAATGATTATGCTAATTGTTGAGACTTTTAAATAATAACAGATCTAGTAGTAGTTGTTTTGTTATAATACTGAGGAGTGTAACTTGGGTAGCTTGATAATCTTTTCCTATCAGGCTAAGAGAGGTTTTATGCTTGGGTGTAACCGCTGGTGCTTACATCCTCACACTTTTTGCTGTAAGTTTCCAAAAGTCACTGGCCTGTGATTAATTTGATATTCATATTATTTATCATCATCACATGTTTTCTTTCTCAATGTGGCAGATGAAATATAAAGAACGTGTAGTTGGATTAATTCTCGTTTCCCCAATTTGCAAAGCACCGTCATGGGCTGAATGGATTTACAACAAGGTCTTAATATTTATCATCTAGCAAGACCACTTTTGAAAGAATGAAATATGAATGATTAATTGAAAAATGTGCAGCTCAAGTATTAAGTAATGGGAACAGAAGGTGTGTGTCTGAGACAGACACCCATTAAAAAGTTTAGTACAGATGACCCCACAAACTTAATTGTTAATGGATGCTAAAGCTATTTGAAGGTTCAAAGATTCTTCATGATTGAGCACCTTTTGGAGGTGCCAAGAGAGTTTGTTATTGATCATCCAGTTTTCTGGTCCTTGCTCTCTTTGCAAAGTAAGTGAAATGATTTAATAGCGAACTCTCAATGACCTTAATATAAGGTTGCATTGTCCTTGTGGATTTGGTATTCCAGTCCACAACACTTTCTTTTCAATAATCGCTGGGGCAGTCTTCTGCTCCTCTTTGTTCTTTTATGAAGGAAAGTTATTGTATAGCAAACTCATCACTTGTGTTAACCCAAGGTTGCATTGCACATGTGGATTGGGTTTTATTTTTTCTTCCTCACAACACTTATCCTTTTGAGAAAACATAAGTTTAGATGGCTGTTTGAAGAACTTTGTCTGCACCATGTTGAGAGCTCTAATTTTGCAGGTATTGTTGAACCTATTATACTTTTATGGTATGTGTGGTTTACTAAAAGAGTGTCTTCTTCAGCGCTACTTCAGCAAGGTACTGTGCATTACCTCAATGTTGACTTGTTTATTGCCCTTGCTTTGGTTTTTTATTATTTCAAGTTTTCTATGGCAGGAACTTAGAAGTGGCTCTCATGGTGCACAATCAGACATAATACAGGCATGCCAAAGGGTATGAACAAGTTAATATATTATCTTTCGCGCAGTATCACTTTTTTCCATTTTTGGTTGGGAGTCAGGCTGTTAGAGGGATCATAATTATATGCATTTTTAGTTCTTTCATACTGGATAAGAACCAATTAATTGTTGTAATATTTTTATTTTATTTTCCTTTTTGCCAATTTTTCTTTTATTTAATTAATACATGGTTGCAATTAATCCGTATGTAAACAATTTCAGTATAGAAATGCGACATCATTTTAATGCTTTGTGCTGAATTTGTCTTGATTTCTCAATGCTTTTACAAACTTGAGCCAGGATTGATCCTTTTGTTTGTGTGCACAGCTACTGGATGAAAGGCAAAGTTTGAATGTCATGCGCTTTCTGCAAGCAATTAATGAGTATGTACTTGTTCCTTGTCTAATGATTGTGCTTTGTCATATTTTCCTCTTCCCTGTAAAGCTGTTTTTGTTTTGCCCCAACTTGTGTAAGGTAGAACCTGATGCATGGGCAAATGCATTCAAGTACCTTCTGATGACCATAAATATTGGTTTTTTACTGCCTATGGATTCGTGTGAGTTGCAGTGTAAAGACTTCCATTCTCTGCAATGAATGAAGTTGAATTGTGAAGAACATTATGCTATATCTAGAGGCAGTTTAGATGCAGGGGATGGTGATCAATCAAGTTTTCAATTAAATATGTCTGCATTATTACTCATTCAATGAGATAAATATGGCAGAAAGTGCCCTTTACTCATCTAAAATAAATGTGAAGAAAATATTCATAATGATGGTAGTTTTTGCAGGCATTTTATCTCGCCATTTCAACTTGCTGTTTGCCACTGCTTGGAAGGGTTATTTTGTGAATTAATTACAAAACTTATTTTCAGGAGGCACGACCTCACAGAGGGCCTAAAAAGACTGCGGTGCAAGACACTTATTTTTGTTGGTGAAAACAGTCCTTTTCGAGCTGAATCTGTATACATGAGTGCTAAAATGGACAGAAAATCCACTGCTCTTGTTGAGGTAAGATGCAATCTTCTTTTTTCCTTTTTTAATTCCTGTGATTCAAAGAACTTACTGTTTTTGGGTATCAAGGGAACCCCTGACCCTTTGCACGGAGCAGCTTGCCATTGGCCAAGCAAATGTCCTCTTGTTTTTCAGTGGAAAATGTTGAGGAATGAAATGATAATCACTCTACTCGATGTGCTAGTCACTCAATTTTTTCCTCCCACTTTTGGAGGGATTAATTTTGAAATGGAGAGTAAATCCGTTTCCTTCGCCAGTTCCTTTTCCTTTATCTTCGCCTCATATCACCCGGTCCAGATTCCTTGGAGGAGAGTGCTACTTTGAAATGTGTCCAAAATTACATCGCAGAGCTGATGTTTCGTTTTTTTGCGTAGACGTATTGCGGTGCAGATCTTTAGGGATAATGTCTTCACTGAACTCCAGCAGATGTAGACATGCCTAGAAAAGATAGATATATATTAACTGTGGTCGACATATGTTAACTTTAGTCTGCTGTACTTTCTTATAGGTTTTGTCAGGAGAAAAATAAAAAATAAATAAATAAATAAATAAATGGTTGAACGCCACAATCATATTGTATATCATAATCTGTTGACATTTATATGATAATTTGCATTTCCGAACAGGTTCAAGCATGTGGCTCACTGGTGACTGAAGAGCACCCATATGCAATGCTGATTCCCATTGAGTTCTTCCTAATGGGTTTTGGCTACCACAGGCAGCCATCTTTTGCTGCATCTTCATCAAGTAATGGTTCGAATCCCGCCAGCCCCTCGAGTCATTCCTACATAGCGCCAGAGCTTCTCTCTCCCGAGAGTCTAGGGATCAAACTGAAGCCCATTAGGACCCGTGCAACGATCGAAGTATAAATATGATGATGCAAAAAGCATCATTACTTGTCATCACTGCAGCAGAATATGGAGGCAGGACTTGCACATATGATTAATATAGCTATTTTGGGTATACTTGAATTTAGTTTAGCATATTCTTTTGTTATGTTGTATCAGTGGGGGGCGAGTTTTGGTGTTTTGGGGTGACTCTGCAATTTCATTTTATTTTTTTATTTTTCTAACTGGGCGGAGATAAAATAGAAGAAATAAATGATTGAATAAGGGGTAGAAGCATTCTTTAAAGGGAGGTGGGGAAATGTACATGTAACAATACTTCCTTTTTCATTTTGGTATTATATCAATGTTATGTAAGTTCTATATGATTGGCAGTCAGACCGAGTGTCCATACTGTGGGATCATTTGTTTGTTAAATGTCATTGGGTAATTAGAAATAAAAGATTAAAGGACTTGCCTGATGTTAATCTTAACACGCATCATTTTTGCTGGGCAATTCATAGTAATCAAGAAAGTAAAAGAGAGAACTATATAAGAGAAAGTGAATATGACTTGGTATGTTTTGCTTACAACTTTGATATCTATAGTTATACAAGGAAGTGAGGTTATCTTAACATTTCGATGTGGGACAAACTATAAACCATGTTCAATACTCCCCCTCAAGGTGAAACAAAGATGTTAGCGAGTCAAAACTTGGAGATAGCAGTATGCAATAAATTTGAGCCAACAAACTTGGTGAAGACTGTAGACATCCTAAATTTTACAAGGCTTTCCTAAAATGATTTGATGAAATAAAGGTGACTTTTAAGTCCAACTAGAGTCCCAACTTGTTTCAGTATTAGAGTCATATTTTCAAAATCAAGGTCATTTCAAAATAGTCTCACTATTTGAAGTTTCAGTATTCTAGGAAAATTTGGGGTCCTCTCCACATTGTGTTTTTATAAAAATCCTTATTTGCAAAACTAATCTCCTTAAGCGAGGATCCCACCTTTTGAGAAATAATAAGCCCTGAATATTTTAAGTCCAACCCTTTTGACTTCAATTTTAAAAGTCGATTTTAAAAGTCAAAAATTCCTAAATCGGATCTCTTGAATCTTAAATTCAAGTCTTAATGCGTGAATAAAGCCCTATTAAAAATTGAGTCTTTCAAACTAAGGGTTTTAAATCATGAATAGGATCTCCTTCATTCCTTTTTAATTTTTAGTCTCGATATCATTTAGTTGAGTCCCACAATTTCAAAGTTAAGTTCTTTCTAGTTCTAATTGTAGAGTTTGATCATGTTTTGAGTTTCAAAATTGAGTCGTGTTGAGTTCCTTTTATTTGTAATCTTCAAAGTTCAAAACCTTTTGTCAAATTTCAAAAATAGGGATCTGGTTCTTTAATTTGAGTCCTAAAATCTCGAGGTGAGTCCTACAAATTTCAAGTCAAATTTTAAATTAAATTTTCCAAAAAATTTTAGTTGCCAAATTGAGTCTGTTGGTTGGATCTTAAGGTCATACTTTATTACCGGGGGTTTCTTGGGCAAAATGGGTCAACTAAATTTTTGGTTATGGGTCAAAATCAAAAGATCGGAAAATGTCACAAGGTGTGTGCGCACGTGTGAAGCACCTGCAAACAAGCAAGCATACAAAGGAAAATAAATCATGTGATAAGATGTACAAGTCAATGTTGCAAGAAAGAATTCTCGAGGGTACATACAGGATACATCAGCCAAAAAGAAAACTAAAAGCAAAAAATATAAAAACAAAATAAAAATCAAAATACAAAAAGCAGATGCCATGCCCTCCATTCTTGTGCTGCCACCTGGGGCTCCAAAGCAAAAAATATAAAAACAAAATAAAAATCAAAATACAAAAAGCAGATGCCATGCCCTCCATTCTTGTGCTGCCACCTGGGGCTCCAAATCACCTGTGCATGGAGGAGGGAATAAAAGTTAGTGAGAAATAGAAAAAAATTCAAAAATAAATGAAAATACAGGTTCACATGTATCCGGAGAGATTGACACCTGTAAAGTAAATATTCCCTATTCTGTTATAGGGTAATTTTTGGGAGTTTTTTCCTGTTTAATTATTAAAAAGAAATAAAATATTATATAATACTCTTATTGGGAAAAAATTTTCCAAACTAATGTTCACGTAATCTCGCAACTTGGTGCTGCGAGATTTAAAAGCCCAGTGAGTGAGAAGTTGACGCGTGACACGATTGCAAAGAAAATCTCGAAGCACTAAGCTGCGAAATTTAAAAAGCCAGCAAGTGAGTAGTTGACGCGTGGCACAGTTGCAGAGAAAATCTCGCAGCATGAAACTGTGAGATTTAAATGCTCAGCCCAACAGAGTGGTGACGCGTGGCACTGAATAAATCTCTCAGGTTAGTCCTGCGAGATTTACCGGCTATGTTTTCTCTTTACAAATTTAAATTTAAATAATATATTATTATGATATTAAAAAGTACTTATTTGTATTTTATTATGGAAGTGTTTGTATACATTCAATTATAAGAAAAGTGTTTATCCAATAATTAATTATTGCCAAATGCAACCTGATAAATAAAATAAAAAAAAATCCTCACATAAAAGAAATTATTGATTATAAACAAGTATTTTGTCATAAAAATTTGGATAAAATCCAAAAAAAATCAAAATATGACTCTAACCCCTGAATTTTCAAAAAAATACTAAAAAATTTCTTATAATTTAATTTTATTGACGAATGAATATTTTGTTAGTCAATTATTAAGTGCATGTGCAATAACAAAATTTGTCCTTAATAGAATGATATTTTAAAATGACATTAATTTAGTAAAAAAATATATATGATTAATATAATGATTAAAGTCAAATAAGTGGATTAGGGACCGAACAAAAATTTCGAATTGACTGCTTTGATGCTTTGGATCAACTAATTATATATGACAAAATAATTTGTATTATTTCAAAAATTTTAAAAATATAATTGGAAAAAATAAAATTTCTCAATAAGTTGTAAAAATGTCTAGTAATTATAATGCTGCAAAATGTTTATTGGATGTAATATTTAAAATTAACAATTAAACACATTATAAAATAAATAAAATATAATTTAATATTTTTAAAGTCAAGTAATGTATCAAATATAGTACTAAAAAAATGTAAACTAAAATTTCACTGACTTTACCAAAGTTACTATGTTATTAATGGTCTTCAACAAGACTAAAAATAAGAATCAATCAACCGATGCAAACTAATTTATTCATAATGACAAACTATTATCGTAAAATTATAGTATTAATCAAAAGAACATGATATTTACAAACATTTTAAAAAAAAATTAGAAGATATTGATAGATAATCACGAATCTAATTTTACTTACTAAATTGGCCATAGTTAAATAAAAATGAAAAAAATTTATTTCGACTTATCTGAGTGGGTAAAATTCTTAAAAATCATACTTCACTCGATCTAATATATATATATATAGCTCATACTCCAATTATTTTGAAAATAATTTTTTATATATTATTTGTCATAAACTCATAAAAAGATCACATTATTTTTTGTTTTATATTGTCAAGATAAATTAAAACCGAATTTATAACTAGTGTACAAACCAATCAACAAGTAGTAATTAAGTGATCTAAATACACTTAGCAAAATAATAGGGTGGTACCGATTCTATGAAATTAAAGTGATTATTATGACCTACAGCAATCTCAGACACTTGTAGATGTTGTGATACCATTCAAACTTAAAATAACAAAAAATTGTTATCCATTGTCATTTTGGGTGAAGGTTTCCACACTTTGCATGTTACAACATATATATAACTGTTATGTGTCATTTTTTACATTTGACAGTATTTAATTCTTTGGAGCAAAGGTCGAATCTTTCACTGTTTAATTAAATAAAAGTTATTTTATTCATCTTAATTTAATTTGAAAAATTATATAAATAAACTTAAAGAGTATGAAGTGTGCACAAGACACATGCCTATACAAATGAAATGAAAATAATCAAATATTATACAAGTGAAATGAAAATAATCAATGATATATACAAAAGAAATAAAAATAATCAATACTATACAAATGAAATCAAAATAATCAATGATATACATACAAATGAAATGCAATGAAAATAATGCTAAACTACTCCGTGCCACAGCGAGGTCGTCTCCGGGGTCGTGGTGGCTGTCATCTGCGTCTGCCCTCTCCCTGCTGGTCATCTGCATCAGGTGTCCTGTCCCGTCGTCCTGGATGTGGATCATCTCGACCAAGAGGTACTGCATGATCACCATCCATGCGGAGCGCACGCGGTGAGAACTGATATGATGTCTCAGGACGAGAACGAGGCGGCATAGCGGATGCATCGACCTCCTCCCCATCGAAAAGATCATCCAATAAAAATGACATCGATGGGGTAGCAGCAGAGTTGGATGGGGCGTCAGCCGGTCTACTCGACGGTCCGACAATATCAGCTACAGTGGAAGGCGCATACGGTGCTGACGGACCGAACACATACTTTGCCTGTACAACTGGTGGCAAGGAGATAGGAGTCACTGGACGACTAAAGGAGGCATGTCGTCCTCCTTATAGTGGAGCTAGTTGACCTCCTCGTGCTGGGATCCATCAACCGTCCTCGTAGACGAGGTCCAATGTAGCACTCATCAATATGTGGATCGCAGGATCGAACGAGATCAGATCTGCCTCAATGACTATGTCAGCCTCCAGGATATGAAAATATTTGATTAACGCATGCAAATCGTAACGTATACATAACAAAATAAGTTGTGGGATAAAATCTTCTTACAAGGCTCAAATATACAGCAGCGGTCATGTCGACGAAGCGGCGTGTGATAGACCTATACCAAGTGAAGTATGAGTTATTTGGACGCATCGGACCGTCCTCCGCCACTCCTGGTATGATGTAGTCACGTCGATGCTCCCACACAATGACAAATATCGTGTGCGTAGTCGACCAGTCTGTGACCCCTCAACCGCGCCCATCCATGTCGTGGAGGTCATCCCCAACTATATCTACCCCCGACATCAGAAATCGGTCGGGAATGCCTTGTCGATGCCTGAACTGTCGCATGACTCGATCGGGGAGATACCACTCAATAATATGAAAGCATATGAGTGGCACTCAGCCTACCCACAGGTCACTCCCGTCTGTATAGTCAAGCGGTAGGTCAACTAGAATCTCAGCCGTGTAGGGCATCCATAGAAATTGCACTTAGACATAAACAAAAGTTAAGCGAACTATAAATAATTGAAAGAAAGAAAGAATATCATGTGCAACACTTTAATTGGTTTATGCCTCATGCTCCTGGTGCATGTCCAACTCCAACCTGTATCAAGGCAATGTGTGAAGCGCAACCATCGGTGCCCTGAAGTCGTCCCTCCATCTGTATAAGATGAAACGTAAGTTTCCGAATGTAACGACTAGTATGTACTACGAATTAGTATTCGTAGTACTTATAGAGTGAATGAGGAGGGATAGATGATGTTGGTACTAACCAGTATGCGAGTGGGAGTGGATCAACTGGACGACTGTCCTGACCCCTCCAAATCTGCAGAAAACCTCGCCGCGTAGGTGCGAAGGAAGGAAATCTCTCCCAAGCCCAAACCTGGAGTAGGTGAAGGGGGCCCGCAATCTGTGTCTTCGAGCTGTGAACGGCACGACACATCTCCCTGTACAGTCACGCCAAAGTAGCAGACCCCCAACTATACGAGTGACACACTCTGAAGTCCTCAAGGAGTGGAAGGAACATCAGATGCGCATAGCTGCCTGAAACATCAGAAAATATCACCCCACAGATCAAACGCAACAAGTGGGCTCGTGCGTGGCATGCTATCATCTGTGCATCTACATCTGTCGGAAGCTGACGAAACGCATCCCCCTCAAGGAACCGCATACAGGTGCGTGCACCAACCAACTCGCTATCAGGTGGAACAACCCCTAACAAACACTCCTACATGGAACGAAGACAACACAAAAACCAATTCCATATGTCCAAACTTTCCTCTTGCATAATAGCGAATGTAAGGGGAAATATTTGCCTATTTGCATCTGAGCACATCGCAATAAGGAGTTTTCCCTTGTACTTACCGTACAAGTGTGTCTCATCTACACATAAAACAGGAGGACAGTGGGGAAAACCCTGAATAGATGTTGTGAACGCCCAAAATATTGATACACATGTTGCGGTCTGATCACTACATGGTATAGGAGTCTACCTCCACTTGACAACAATACCAAGATTATACGCGCACATTGCTTCCATCTACATAGGCAAAGTCTAATAAGACATCTCCTAATCGCCGAATACTTGGGCAATTGCCTTCTGTTTGCCCAACCAAACCTTCTTATATGAGATGGAATAGCCGAAACGATGATCTATGTACTCTTTCAATGTAGCAATTGATGTCGACGCATCACCCCTTATCATATTCACGATCTCCCTAGCAATGAGCGATGACGTGATTTGATTATAGTCCTGCGAGAGAAGTTTGTTCAGGCATGTGTGCGGACCACCATATTAAGTGATTTCAAAACATCGATATTTCTGACGATACATTGCACGCATTCTCCAACCGCAATCAGAGTTCTTACACCTAACAACCCATAACAGTGGGGTCGACTGCATGACGTGGAAGTCATGGTGCGTTCGAGCGTGGTATATTCGCACAACCGCTATCAACTGATCTTTCGACCCGAATAGCATCCCTTGACTCAACTCTAACGATTCATCCCAACGAGTTACCCGTATAGGAAGCTCCTCACCACGTGACAAATCTGCAACATCTATGTCAATTACACCATACATAGGAGGTTCGTCCATGAACTCGGCGTTATACGTGGCATTATTCGTTTCACAAGGGGTAGGTCGACATCATCGGGGAACTCGTTCGTCCCTTCACCAATTTCTTGCTCGTATGTGTCATCTTATAAATGAACATCATCCGTGATGTTCATCCTCTCATCTAACGCATTGTTCTCATCCTGGTCGTTCTGCTGGAACTTCTTCACAAACACCATGATCATCCATGTCAATAATAGGTCTTTCGTACGTGTGCGGCTCAAACGAAGATTCCGGACATTTGTTCATATCCACAACAGGCATCCCACCAACATTTGTACTCGTGTATGGATCTGCATCTTCTTCCTCCACTTCAACCATATGCTCAATAGATGTTCCCGTCTGTCCATCCGCGACGACACCCATGTAAGAAATGTTTTTGACATATAATTGCACAGTCAAATATGTCGTCCCTACGCAATGTGCGTCCAACACAATGCGCTGACCATAATCATCAGTTACGGGAACAGCCTCATAGAGGACTGTATCATGATGCCCTTGAATCGGGTATCTTGTGGTTACTCACAATGTATATTGATTTAGATTAATATGCAAATACTTGTATATCTTCGTATACAATTTAGTTAATTTACACCTATGGCAAATTTGAATAGGTCAAACTGGCGGAATACTATAACTAACACCGATTGGTCCGATTATAATGTGACCCCATATGTACAACAATACAGTCACCGGAGTACTGCTTGAACTTCCTGTCATTTAGATCGACGCTCGAGAAAGATAAAAGACTACGCAAAACAACAATTGTATGTATAAGTGATATGCTAAATCAATAGTAATCAAGAATTATTTTCACTACGTTCATATGCATGCAATCTTCCCTAAATGTTTCACTCTACACTTCAAAAATATTTTTGCATGCATTTATGATTTTTCTGGAAAAAGTCCTACCGAAATTTCAGCAGCATGCCCTCTGTAATTTGAACATTTACCCATTTTTACAATGACCGTGAAACGTTTGCAAGCAATATAATAACATAATTTGAGCATGCGAGAACCTATAATATCTACCAGCATGCAATTCACATCACTGCATCAGTCATGCAGAAGGCATTCAGATCAAAATGTCACCCGATTTACAATTATTTGGACACATAACATACAATTATTAAATTTTTTAAAAAAAAAAAAACATTAAGGTTTTTCTTTCTCAAGTTTATTTTTAATTTTTGGTTGGATTAAGAATTAAATAAGTTTATTAAAAATAAGTTGATTTTTAATTTATAAATGGAAGTTCTAAACTAAATAACTAATTTTTCACCCTTTCACTTTATCACCTACGTACCAACAATCTTCATACGTAACTTAATATTGTGTCATAAGATATAATATCCAAGCAATTTGTTTTTGTTATTTCTTAAATTATTTTCTCACCCTACTACTATAAAATCTCAAAATTTTATAATAAATGTTGCGGCTCATTTATTTTTCAAAGTAAATTAAATGAATATAAATAGTTGAACTTTAATTTTTTAAATGAGATGAACCATATTTGATTGTGCAAGTTAAATTTAGAATGATTGCGCAAATTAAGCTATTTATAATATATACTACTATTTGATGAAAATTTTATTTGATCATATTTGCGAATAAATCAAGCTATTTATAATATACTCTATTGAATATTTTTATGATGACTTATTTAAATTCTTTTAAATTTAAATTTAAAGTTTAAAAATTCGAAGAGATAAAACTAAACTAAAAATAATATTCGATTCCCAAAAGTAAAGAGGTAGCTCCTTAAAAGTGAAAATAATGATAAAATTAAACTTTACGCAAAATTTAAGTTGAGCATTAGGAAGTGATTCAAATTATCAAAACCAAATATATTTATGTAATATTAAATAAATTGCACTAAACTTAATAAAAAAGAATTTAGTTCACCTCACTTGCACAAAAAGAGTTAACTAAAAAATTTGATAATTTTATTTCTTTTGCAACCAGTAATGAAACCATTAAAATTCACTTGCAAGCATGTAAAGTCATTTTATTAATTGAGTCTGCCTCTCCCAGCAACTTATTTAGTTAATATTGTAAAATTAAAATAAATTAGAAATTTAATTGAACAGGCAAAACATGAAATAAAAAATATAAAAAAGCAAATAAATAAAAACTAACATTTGTCCAGATGCAGCTATGAACCGAAAAAATTCAAACCAAGTTATGAAACAAATCCAACTCAATGCAACAAATTCAAACTCAGTAAGTAAAACAATGAAGTTCAATGATTCACGTTTTTGCTAAATAAAAAATACCTACCTCATTTTCTCCTTTAAATAGCTTTCCTTGCCTTCGAACGGTCGCCTGCAAGCTCAGTCGAACGGTCACCTGCAATCTCCCGTCCTCTCTGCACTCCTGTCGTCTCTCCCTTTGCAAACGGTTCTGAGCGCTCGGGAGGGAAATGGGCAGACGAAGCAAATCTCGCAGGATGGACCTGCGAGATTTTCCACGTGTCATACAGCGCGCCATTTCAGAGACAAATCTCGTAGGCCTATCTTGCGAGATTTCTGCCACGCGTCATAAGTTTGGTGGTTCTCTTTTTAAATCTCGCAGAGCAAAGCTGCGAGATTTTCTGCACTACTATTCTCAGCTTTTTGACGCATGTTAAATCTCGCAGCACCAAACTGCGAGATTACGTGAGCATTAGTTTGGAAAATTTTTTCCCAATTAGAGTATTATTTAATATTTTATTTTATTTTAATAATAAAATGGGAAAAAACTCCAAGAATAATGGCGGTCATGGATCCACTCACCTTGGTGCTGCGAGATTTAACACGCGTCAAAAAGCTGAGAACAGTAGTATAGAAAATATCGCAGCTTCGCCCTGTGAAATTTAAAAAAAGAACCACCAAACTTATGACGCGTGGCAGAAATCTCGCAGGATAGGCCTGCGAGATTTGTCTCTGAAATGGCGCGATGCATGACACGTGAAAAATCTCGTAGGTCCATCCTGTGAAATTTGCTTCGTCTGCCCATTGCCCTCCCGAGCGCTTAGAACCGTTTGCAAAGGGAGAGACGGCAGGAGTGCAGAGAAGACGGGAGATTGTAGGTGACCGTTCGGCTAAGCTTGCAGGTGACCGTTCGAAGGTGAGGAAATCTATTTAAGGGAGAAAATGGGGTAGGTATTTTTTATTTAGCAAAAACGTGAATCATTGAACTTCATTGTTTTACTTACTGAGTTTGAATTTATTGCATTGAGTTGGAATTGTTTCATAACTTGGTTTGGATTTTTTCGGTTCATAACTGCATCTGGATGAAGGTTAGTTTTTATTTATTTGCTTTTTTATATTTTTTATTTCATGTTCTGCATGTTCAATTAAGTTTCTAATTTGTTTTAATTTTGCAATATTAATTAAATAAGTTGCTGAAAGAGGCAGACTCAATTAATAAAATTACTTTACATGCTTGCAAGGGAATTTTAATGGTTTCATTATTGCAAAAGAAATAAAATTATCAAATTTTCTAGTTAACTCTTCCAGTGCAAGTGAACTGAACTAAATTCTTTTTTACTAAGTTTAGTGCAATTTATTTAATATTACATAAATATATTTGATTTTGATAATTTGAACCACTTCCTACTCCTTAACTTAAATTTTGCGTAAAGTTTAATTTTATCATTACTTTCACTTTTACGGAGCTACCTCTTTACTTTTGGGAATCGAATATTATTTTTAATTTAATTTTATCTCTTCGAATTTTTAAACTTTAAATTTAATTTTAAAAGAATTTAAATAAGTCATCGTAAAAATAGTCAATAGAGTATATTATAAATAGTTTGATTTATTTGTAAATATGATCAAATAAAATTTTCATCAAATAGTAGTATATATTTTATATACTAAGGTGATATTTAATTTACACAATCATTCTAAATTTAACTTGCACAATCAAATATAATCCACCTCATTTAAAAAATTAAAGTCCAACTATTTATATTCATTTAATTTACTTTGAAAAATAAATAAATCAGCCGCAGTAATTATTTGAAAATTTTGAAACTTTATAGTAGTAGAGTAAGAAAACAATTTAAGAAATAACCAAAACAAATTATTTAGATATTATATCTTATGACACAATATTAAGTTACGTATGAAGATTGTTGGTACTTAGGTGATAAAGTGAAAGGGTGAAAAATTAGTTATTTAGTTTAGAACTATCATTTATAAATTAAAAATCAACTTATTTTTAATAAAACTTATTTAATTCTTAATCCAACCAAAAATTAAAAATAAATTTGAGAAAGAAAAACCTTAATATTTTTTTAAAAAAAAATTAATAATTGTATGTTATGTGTCCAAATAATTGTAAATCGGGTAACATTTTGATTTGAATGCCTCCTGCATGACTGATGCAGTGATGTGAATTGCATGTTGGTAGATATTATAGGTTCTCGCATGCTTAAACTATGTTATTACATTGCTTGCAAACGTTTCACGGTCATTGTAAAAATGGATAAATGTTCAAATTAAAGACGGCATACTGCCGAAATTTTGGTAGGACTTTTCCCAGAAAAGTCATAAATGCATGCAAAATTATTTTTGAAGTGCCGAGTAAAACATTTAGGAAAGATTGCATACACATGAACATAGTGAAAATAATTCTTGATTACTATTGACTTAGCATATCACTTATACATACAATTGTTGTTTTGCGTAGGTCTTTTATCTTTTTCGAGCATCGGTCTAAATGGCAAGAAGTTCAAGTAGTACTCCGATGACGGTGTTGTTGTACATAGGGGTTCGCATTATAACTGGACCAACCGGTGTTAGTTATAGTATTCCGCCAGTTCGATTTATTCAAATTGGCCATAAGTGTAAATTAACTAAATTGTATACGAAGATATACAAGTATTTGCATATTTATCCAAATCAATATGCATTGCGGGTAACCGTAAGATACCTGATTCAAGGGCATCATGATACAGTCCTCTATGAGGATGTTCCCATAATTGATGATTATGGTTTGTGCATTGTGTTGGATGCACACTGCGTAGGGACGACATATTTGATTGTGCAATTATATGTCGAAAACATTCCTTACATGGGTGTTGCCGCGGATGGGCAGACGGGAACGTCTATTGAGCATGTGGTTGAAGTGGAGGAAGAAGATGCAAATCCATACACGAGTACAGATGTTGGTGGGATGCCTATTGTGGATATGAACGAATGTCCAAGATCTTCATTCGAGCCGCACACGTATGGAAGACCTATTATTGACACAGATGATCATGGTGTTTGCGAAGAAGTTCCAGCAGAACGACTAGGATCATTGTTCGCTATTGCAAACAACGCGTTAGACGAGGGGATGAACATCATGAATGATGTTCATTTACAAGATGACACATATGAGCAGGAAATTAGTGAAGGGACGAACAAGTTCCCCGATGATGTCAACCCACCTCCCCCCCCCCCCCCCCCGGTGAAACGAATGATGCCACGTATAACACCAAATTCATGGACAAACCTCCTTTGTATGGTGTAATTAATGTAGATGCTACAGATTTGTCGCGTGGTGAGGAGCTTCCTATACAGGTAACTCGTTGGGATGAATCGTCAGAGCTGAATCAAGGGATGTTATTCAGATCGAAAGATCAGTTGATAGCGGTTGTTAGGGATGTTACAGTCGACCCCAATGTTATGGGTTGTTAGGTGTAAGAACTCTGATTTCGGTTGGAGAGTACGTGCAATGTATCGTCAGAAACACCGTTTTTTTGAAATCACTCAATATGGTGGTCCGCACACATGCTTGAATGAACTTCTCTCGCAGGTCCACAACCAAATCACGTCATCCCTCATTGTTAGGGAGATCGTGAACATGATAAGGGGTGATGCGTCGACATCAATCGCTACATTGAAAGAGTTCATAGATCATCGTTTCGGCTTCCATCTCATATAAGAAGGTTTGGTTAGGCAAACATAAGATAATTGCCCAAGTATTCGACGATTAGAAGATGTCTTATCAGACTTTGCCTAGGTGGATGGAAGCAATGTGTGCGTATAATCCTGGTACTGTTGTCAAGTGAAGGTGGACTCATATACCAGGTAGCGATCAGACCGCAATATGTGTATCAATATTTTGGGCGTTCGTAGCATCTATTCAAGGTTTTTCCCACTGTCCTCCTGTTATATGTGTAGATGGGACACACTTGTACGATAAGTATAAGGAAAAACTCCTTATTGCGACGTGCCCGAATGCACATAGGCATATATTTCCTCTTGCATTCACTATTGTGCAATAGAAAATTTTGGACACATGAAATTAGTTTTTGTGTTGTCTTCGTTCCATATGCGAGCGTTTGTTAGGAGTCGTTCCACCTGACAGCGAGTTGGTTGGTGCACACACCCGTATGCGATTCCTCGAGGGGGGATGCGTTTCGTCAGCTCCCGACAGATGCAGATGCACGGACGATAGCAAGTCACACACAAACCCACTTGTTGCGTTTGATCTGTGGGGTGATATTTTCTGATGTTTCGGGCAGCTATGGGCATCTGATGTTCCTTCCACTCCTTGAAGACTTCGGAGCGTGTCACTTGTACAGTTGGGGGTTTGCTACTTTGGTGTGGTTGTACAAGGAGATGTGTCGCGCCGCTCACCGCTCGAAGACACAGATTGTAGGCCTCCTTCGCCTACTCCAGATTTGAACCTAGGAGAGATTTCCTTCCTTCATGCCTACGCAGCAAGGTTTCCTGCAAATTCAGAGGGGTCAGGACGGTCTGATTGATCCACTCCCACTCGCATACCGGTTAGTACCAACATCATCTATCCCTCCTCATTCACTCTATAAGTACTACGAATACTAATTCGTAGTACGTACTAATCATTACATTCGGAAACTTACGTTTCATTTTATACAGATGGAGGGACTACTTGAAGGCATCGATGGTTGCGCTTCACACATTGCCCTGATACAGGTTGGAGTTGGACATGCACCGAGAGCATGAGATATAAACCAATTAAAGTATAGCACATGGTATTCTTTCTTTCTTTCAGTTATTTATAGTTCGCTTAACTTTTGTTTATGTCTAAATGCAATTTCTATGGATGCCCTACACGGTTGAGATTCTAGCCGACCTGCCACCTGACTATGTAGGCGGGAGTGACCTATGGGTAGCCCGAGTGCCACTCATATGCTTTCATATTATTGAGTGGTATCTCCCCGGTCGAGTTATGCGACAGTTCGGGTATCAATAGGGCATTCCCGATCGATTTCTAATGTCGGGGGTAAATATAGTTGGGGATGACCTCCACGGCATGGAGGGGCACGATCGAGGGGCCGCAGACTGGTCGACTACGCACGCGATATTCGTCACTGCGTGGGAGCATCAGCGAGATTACATGTAATAACCCCAAAAAGGGGATATAGAAGATTAGTGGAATGATTCCAAAAAAAAAATTAAATTAAATTAAAAAAATTATATTTAATTAATTAATTAATTAATCAGATTTAAAAAATAATTAATTAAAATTTATTTTTTATTTTTATTAATAAAATATATTATTATTATTATTTATTATTATTATTATTATTATTATTATTATATGATAACTTCCTGAAGGATAAAATCCTTCAGGAAGACCCCCCCCCCCACTTTTTCTTTCTTTTGTTTTCATTCCCGGCGTAGGTTCACGCCCCTCCCCCCAGTTCTTTCTGAAGTCTCTCTCTCGTCTCATTCTCTCTCCTTCTCTCCTCACTTTCGTGACGAATTCTCATCCGATCGAGAATAAGAAGATACCGTTGAGCTTCATTCTCCGCTGCCGTCATTTCTACCAGAGCGGATCGGTGGTAGGAGTGGCGGATCGATGGTATGAGCTGCCGTCATTCTCTACAAGTCTAGTGGGACGAAATTCTCGTGGAATCGTCGTGGGCAAAACCCCAAATTTGGGGTACAGAGGTTATTAAGGGACTTATTTTTAATTAATTAGAATTAATTTAAAAATGCTAAAATATTGAGCATCTGAAATTAAAGTAGAATTTTCAGAATTTAGAACCCGGGTGAGCGCCGTGGGTGTAATTTTGGGACTTGCTGGCAAAATTTAGAAAATTAAGTGGGACTGTTAAATGTTAGTTTAAATATTAATTTGAGGTACATGGAGCCTAAGGAAGGTTAGATGGGTATTATTTTGGAGAAATAGATTAATTAATCTGGAAAAAATGCAAATTGTAGGAGTTAAATTTCGAGCACCGAGGGCGTAAGATCTAAGTGTTAACAAGACTCTCAGTAAGCTAGGTAAGGGGAATAAATTATAGTAGTGTTTTTAGAATTATTATTTGAATTAATATGTGAAAATGAGTATATGATATTTTGTCTGAAAATTATTATGATATAAATATGAGATAAATTGTGTGGCATTTGAGTAATTGTAAATTGTGATATTTTGGAGTGTAAAATATAATGATGAGTAATTTCTGAAAAAATATTGAAATGAGAATTATTGATGTGATTAGTGAAAAATAATAAAATATGGTATTTATATGTGAGTAGAAATATTTTGCCTGAAAAATAAGATTTTGTGAATTACTGATATTGGAAAATAATGAAATGTGGTATTTATTTGTGAGTGAAAATTATTGGCATGAGAAATGAGTTTGTACAAATTGTTGATATGAGTATTTTGGGAAAATATGAAAAATACGTGAAATATGATATATGATATTACGAGATGATGAAATATGCACAGAAAATGATGAGAATATTTTATATTGAACTAAATTGTGATATACTGGAATATGATTGATGAAATGTCAATACCGCATAATGAATGCGGGTATGTGGTGGTAAACCCTGTGGGATGATTATGATATTGAGCACGATACCATTGCTAGTGGTGTTAGTGCAACCACACGGACTCTTGGAGCATGTGACGTGATAGTCGACTATGTCATTTTGTAGGGTTGTTGGGCCCCCTGAGTCCAGATCAGGGTTATAGGTCGGCCAGTCGTACTACAGACGCAATATGTGATATGAAATTTGATATAACCGGGTCGGCCAACCACGGTTAGATCCAACTTTCGGGTCACACAACCTTGACCATGGGGGGAAGCATGGCGTGGATAAAATGATCCTCAAGGTGGCCATGAGTTACAGACGCGATGTTGGTATTTGATACCAAGGATACTCATAAGCCAGAAAATAGAATGGAAACGAAAAGTGAAAGAATGATAAAATTGGCTAAAATGAGAAATGAAAAAAAGAATGGAAATTGAAAAATAAAGAATGATAAAATTGAGAAATGGAACCGTGTGAGTTAATAATATAAATAATTGAGGCAAAGTGAAACTTTCCGCCTGAGGGCTTACTGAGTAAGGTGAGTGTCCTGATAGGTATCAGATGTGATCATACCCGACTGCATAACGTATTAGGGCAGAGGGAAACTACCTGTATGGGCGGGTAATCTTCCCTATTCTTAGGAACTTCACGGGTATTTGTGTTGGAAATCATTGAATTTGATAAATGATTTTAAAGCTTATAAAAGCTTTTGTTGTATAACTATATGACTATGAGAATATATTTGTCAGTGTATTTTCTCAGATGAAATGTTATTTTGAAAAGTAAAGTGTATTATAAGTGTATTCATATGGTCACACACTGTAAATAATTTATTCCTTCTTATTGAAATGTGTCTCACCCAAATTATCTAAATTTTTCAGAGAACAGGGTTAGACTAGATGATAGAGCTCCGTGACCATTGGGAGTTGAGACCCTGATACACAGGGTGAGTTTCTAGACTAGGGGAGGTGTAATTCCCCTTGTGTTGAGCAGTTTTTTTGAGTTTGTGATAATTATGTATATGTGTGTATGTAGATACTCTGGGTATTGTATTATGAATGATATAAATACACTGTCTTCCGCTGTTAGGTTTTATAAATAAAATGACTTTTTACCCAGTACCCAATGCAGGTCAGGTCGTGTGAATGATAGTAGGATTGTTGACGTGACCGATTTGTGAATGTTAGGGATGACGTGTGATTATTTATTTATTATTAAGAAAAAAAATTGTATGAAAATCCGGGCGTCACACTACATCGTACTAGGAGTGGCAGATGACGGCCTGATGCGCCTAAATGACCCATACTTCACTTGGTATAGGTCTATAACACGCCGCTTCATCGACATGACCGCTGCTGTATATTTGAGCCTCGTAAGAAAACTTTAACCCCACAACCCACTTTGTAATGTATACGTTACGATTTTCATGCGTTAATCAAATATTTTCATATCCTACAGCCTGACATAGTCATTGAGGCAGACCAGATCTCGTTCGATCCTGCGATCCACCGATTGATAGTGTTGCACTGGACCTCATCCACGAGGACGGTCGAAGGTTCCCAGCACGAGGAGGTTGACCTGATGTACCAGCATGAGGAGGCCGATCAGTTCCAGTACGAGGAAGACGACATGCCTCCTCTAGTCGTCCAATGACTCCCATCTCCTCGCCACTGGTTGTACAGGCAAAGTACATGTTTGGCCCGTCAACACCGTATGCGCCTTCCACTGCAGCTAATATTGGAACTTTTGAAGAAGTCTCAGCCCACTCATGTTTTAAAATGGGGCCCGATTTGTTTTGAAGAAGTCCCGGCCCGTTCATGTTTTAAAACAAAGTCCAATTCCTTTTAAACATCTCCAGGTCTTCACCATTTTAAGAAAAATGCCCCTAGGCCCTGCTTAATATTTTGAAACCCCTTAGCCCTGTTTTAAAAAAATATACAAATGGGCCGACCCAATTTTTAAACTTAACCTAGGTGTTGTTTTAAAACCTTATTGGGCCGGCTCGTTTTCAAAATAATCCAAACCCAGTTTTCAAAGCATAACTAAGCAAGCCCACTTTCCCAATTTAGACCAGAAGCCCAATCCGTGTGACTAAGGTCACGTGACCCTACTGGGGCTAGCCCGAGTCCACACACGCACCCGGGTTGACTCGGGAATTACTCACTGAGCCAAAAAAAAAAAAAAACGAATTAACTCGTTTCTGTCCCTAACCTACAATCTCACTAGAAACCACCCCCCAATACCTCACTATCCGAACTTCACACAAAACAACTAGCCCCACATCAGTGTCCCAAGCACGCATTAAGATCTCAACACAAAGACCACAAAGACAAATATATATATAAAGGGAGATAAGGGAGACTCATCTGTGTGGCTGCTTTCGAGTATATGGCAAACCCCCACCCCTGAGGTCTCGAACCTTTCGAGCCTAAAGAAGAGCTCCATTCGCCAGCTTGCCTCTCCATAGTCAAAAAGTTCTTCATTTCTTCCAAGATTTGCGAGAGGGCTGATTTGAGTTTTCAGTTTCATTTCACTAGATAGCAGGGAGACCATGGGGGAAGCTCAAGATTTGGGGATTGGACGAGTTAAAGAGGCTGGAACGAGGAAGCATCAAAGAGTCTGAGTTTGGGGATCTCAGATCATAAAAAAGGGATGATTTGCATAGGCAAAAGGAAAAGGTCGGGAGTAGAGAAGGAAAGATGGGGAAGAGAGAAAGGGCATTCGAAAATGGGGAAGTCGAATAGTGATGAAACAAATTTTTTTTGGTTTAAATAAGTTTCACTCCGGGATCACAAGATTCGAATACGTGGCGTATTTTGGCCCGTTAGATCAAATCGCGCACAGAGTCCCTTGGCAACCATTAGATCGCTGACCTTCATCAACGGTCGAGATCGCCTCGTGTCAGAAGTCGCTCTGATGAACATGCCCTCCATTCGTTGCTCAACGTGTGGCGCGTTCTCACCCTTTTCATTCAAAAAAGTGTTCACGTGGAATTTCATTGGCCGTTTGATCATTTCTCTCGTGCATGGCTCTGATTAATCCACACCAGCGATCCATGCCCACCACACCATCCGCTGTTGGATCGTAGCTTTCATCAATGGCTCAAATCATTATGTTGTAATGTGGTAGCATCAACTCCCTCAGCCGTTGGATCTGGCACTTCACCAATGGCCAAGATGTTCTTCTATCAAAAGCAATGATGACCCCGAAGGCTCTGCGTGCCACGTGTCCCATGTGCCCCCCTCAACATTAATGCAAGTAGACGCGCATGATGTTTCTTCACCGGATTCCGCCCCAGGAAGCTCAGGATCAAGACACGTGGCCACTATATCCCACACGCTTCCAGAAATATGTGTGTTGCCCTTTTAGGCATCAGATATCAGTCCTTGGGCGACAATGGTGACGCTATCACATAGTCGGCCCGTACCCCACATGCACATCCACTCGGAGGTTGACATGTGTCAACAATGGTCTTAACCAAGACCTTAAAATGGTTGACTCATATCAGACTCGTTCTCCTCTGAACCAGTTCGGGTCCACTAAACCAGTACAAAATCGGTTTAGTATTTATCCTTTTTTATATATTTAAATATTTAAATAAATCCCCAAAAATCTATGAAAATCATAAAAATTCATAAAAAGACACATAAAAATCCAGAAAAATTCTCAGAAAAATTCAAAAAAAATCTTAAAGCTTTGAAAGTGATTTGCACTTGAAAATTTTTGAAGAAAATATAATAAAGTCCAAAAAAATCTCCAAAGTGTTTTTGAAGTTAAAAGATGTTTTTGCACTCATAAAAATTTCAAAAAAAATTCCAAAAAATATGTCTTGAATTTCAAAATTGTTTTTGCAATAAAGTTCAAAAAAGATCCAAAAAGTTTAATTAAAAAAAAAATCCTAGAAAAATTCACAAAAATATTTTGAAGATTCAAAAATTGCTTTAAAAACCTCAAGAAAAAATAAAAATCAAAGAAATTCACAAAAATCCACAACAGTGTTAGAAAAATTCCAAAAATATTTTCAAGCTTTGACTTCCATGGTTTTTTTGGCTTAATTTTACTTGTTCTATTTTAAAGCTTGGGGAAAATATCTAAAAAATCACAAAAAAAAAAAAAAAAATGTTTTCTCACTTAGAAAAAATCACAAAAATATTTTAAGATCCAGAAAGTCATTTTCATCCCGAATGAGCCGAAAACCTCCCAAGGTTCTAAATATTATTTTCCCCTACTTAGAAAAATCCTATAAATTTCAAAAGACCTGGGAGTTATTTTTGTAAAACTTATTTTCTCGATTTTCCAATCCCTATGATTTAAAAGGGAAGCATGAGCTCTTCAGAGTACGGTATGCCCCGGTTTTGAGGGAATACTTATATAGTATTTTATTGTGCATTTTCTTTTATTTTTGATAGGGAGTAATTTTCTAAGGCTTATTAAATTTATTTTGGGATAATGTTTTCTTAATCTGGTACCGTTCATAAGAACGAGCGCGTAGGGGGTGCTAATACCTTCCCTTTGCGTAACCGTTCTCCCGAGCCCGACTCTGGTGACACAGACCGATTATACCCCTAACGAGGTAGCAATCAAGTGTCCTAACCACACTCCAAAAGTTTAGTAGAGACTTCATCACACATTGTTTTTACACGAAAATATTCTTTTCAAAATTCACCCCATTTTTCCCAATTCGCAACCGCACTCGCGCTAGTGTATCTGGCGGGTCCACGACGTCGCTACAGCTTGGCGACTCCATTGGAGAACTCAAGAGTCGAGCCAATGATTAATTAAGGATTATCCCTAAGCTCAAATCTAATAAGCCTTTTTGATTACTGCTTCCTATTTTGTACATGTTGTTCATACGATTGTTTAATTGCAGGTATTTTGTGAATACTATGGTAAGCATGATTAAATAAGTGAATATCTGACTTTAATCATAACTATTTTGTTGACTGAATAAGCATGTGATTACTTGATTAAGCATGTGGTTGTCTCCATGATCGTTTGAATAAAGCATTTGTTCCATTGTGAATGTTGTATCATGCATGGATGAATGAGGGGTGATGTGGAATCAGGCTTAAGATTCACACAAACTCATAGCTATATACTTGGGCTTTCCCTTTTAGGATTAGATAGGGGTGTAATAGCGTTTTTACCCATGTAGCAGGGCTTATGGGGACCCGTGAACCACTCCACTCAGTGCGAACTTTGTCCGAACCTCTGTGAGGGAGGATGGAGTTTCAATCCGGGGACCTTTTGTCTATAGGGATTAGAGTATAACCACACATTTATCCAAAATCCTTTGCTTAGGATAGAGCCTCGAAAAACCCTATGTACATACTTGTCTCGAGGTTGGGACAGAAGCCACATCCTTCTCCACATGTTGTAATCCATGTCTGTTGTATATATGTTTTAAAATGCTTTGTGTTGTACATCATGCATCCATGTCAGGCACCCATATCACTTGGCCAATGTTTCAAGAAAAGCCTGATTCATTTATGAAAAAGTCAAATTTTATCTATTAAAGTACCCCACCCAAGGGAAGATGGATCTTTCATGGGATCATTAAGATTTTTCCCGGAACTCTGGCCGAATGGTTATTTAGGTTGCATTGCATGCATCCATGCATAATCCATGCATGATATTTCCTCTCTAATGGGCCGATAATCACGTTCCAACTTCCTATTAGGCCAATTAAAATCCAGAATTCCAACATTGATCCCACCTCTACCCACCCTTACTACACCAGAAGTAAGGCAAGGGCTATGGCTGAGCAAGTGGAAGACATAATTACGAGCCTCGAACAGGGTCAAGAAGAATTAAATGACAAAATGAGTAAGATCTTAAACCTGCTAATGGGTGAAGGGAAAGCGGTGCAGTTGCAAGATGATGAGGAGGATTTAGACCCCACTCATCCTCCAAGTTTCACCTCGGTCCACAGGCAAACATCGGCACAACCTCCGGTCACCGTAGGAAATCCCTTTCCAAATAGTGATGCATTCATTCCTACCGCACCAATGCTCCAACAGTTGGGGTACCCCTGGTAATAGTGACAGGCGAGGGGGCAAGCAAGATCGCAATTGAGTATCGTTGTGACGTGCTTGAAGAACGGTTGAGAGCCATTGAAGGCTCTAATTCACTCGGTTCTGTTAATCAGGCATACCTTTACTTAGTTCCGAAAGTGATCCTACCACAAAAATTCAAGATTCTAGACTTTGAAAATTTGGATGGGACCCAGTGTCCACAGACTCATCTCCGGTTATATTGTCAAGCAATGGTGGCCCACTCCAACGATGAACAACTGGTGATGCACTGCTTCTAGAGCAGTTTGACCATTACAGCAGCCAGGTAGTATAGCCACCAAGATAGATTACGGATTCGCATATGGGGAGATTGGCCAAAGCTTTTGTAGCACAGTATTGTCACATCATGGAGATGGCACCATATTGTATGTCCCTATTAGAAATGGAGAAAAAGCCCGCAGAGACCTTTAAGGAGTACTACTATAGGTGGAGGGATGCGGCGATCCAAGTGGACCCCCTAGTAGGCGACCAAGAAGCTATCACGTTGTTCGTAAGTACACTGAAAGACCCTTACCACAGGAATCTTCGGGGGTAACTCCCCACGATTTCATGGACATTGTGGCCACAGGAGGAAGAATTGAAGCTGACATCAAGGCAGGCTTGGTCAAGGATGAAAATGCTAAGACTGGTCCGAGCAAGAAATGGAGAGGTATGAAGAAGGACGAGGAAGCTCAGATGGTTCAGGGGCATCATCATCATCAGGGAGGCAGAAATCAATGGCCTAGGAAAAATTTTGTTCTCAAACCCGCCGTTAATCAGATTGCACATGCAAGCATGAAGCCTCAAATGATTCCTCCCGGGCCTATGCCCGCCCAACCGATCAACCGAGTACAGGAAAGGGGCATCCAAAGGAATGTCAAGAAGACAGAATCCATTCCAATGACATATTCAGACTTATTCTCTCAATTGAAGGAGTAAAACATGGTTTCAACTATCCCAGGGACTCTTGTCTTACCCCCTTTCCCTCATTGGTATAACTCGGTTACCCGATGCACTTATCACGCCAATTCTCCTAGGCACACTATCGAGCACTATTGGGCGTTCAAACACAAAGTATAAATGCTAAGGGACGCAAGTTGGTTGCATTTTGATGATAAATAGTCCGAAATTCAAAGTGATCCTTTTCCTAACCACGGGGAAGGCGGAAATTGAAGGCCTAGAAGGGGTAGAGAAGCATGATGATGACAGAGATTCCTCCACAGCCTGGACAAACTGATTTGCTTTTTGTCCACTAGATTGGAGGACTTTTGGCTGTTCAACTTACTTCATGTGGTTCTTTTGTTATCTTTGTTTTTTATTTTGTAATCCTTTGACAATTTCATCCAATGAAAATTATGCATTTCCATTATGAGTTCGGGCGCCAAGAATTTGTTTGCTTGCATTTCATATAGGAATAGGAAAACAACAATACTGGTATATATGAGCCATAAAATGATAAAAATTCAATTCAGGAAAGAGAGGATAACAAATGAATCAATTTCCTCTCATCCTATGAATTCACGTGTCAAAAAACATGAAATGGTGTTGTTTATTCCATAAGTTTACTCATCGCTTTTGTTTGGATCGAATGACGGATGGCCATCCTTGGTTGGCCAGTTTTCCTGCAAGAAGAACCAAACATTGATTTATTATTACTTGTTACACCATTTGAGCCTGGATTTTAAACCTTTTCTTCTAAAAATTCATTTTCCAAAAAAAATTAAACTGGTTTGGGATTGCAAGAGTCTAACAGATTATATGAGACCACAATTAGCTATCTAAAATGACGGCAGGCTATTTTTCTGCTACCTAGAAAGAGGATTGAGAAATGAAAAACCCCTTTGCTGACCCTGTTGAGCTTGAAGTATTCAATTTTTTATTTAACCTGTCAAAGGATCACACCCCACACTGGGGCAATTTTAAAAGGATTTGATCCCAAATGGAGCTCAAACTAAAATAGAGCCAAGATTCCTCCATAAGAAGATGATGAAAGGAAAAGATACGAAAAAGAGAAGAAAAAGAAAGAAAGAAAATAGGGGACATACATCACATGTGATCATTGACCAATGATTACCTTTGATAACATCAACAAAATTTGAGCCTTGTCATACTCTTTTTCTTCAATAACCTTTATTCCTAAGCTTACATTACGATCCAAATGAAAGTCCTGATCAGATTAGTACGCATTTTTGTCTCAAATGAATTGTCAGACTCAATGTTTGAGTCTGCACTTGATTTTGAAAAGGTACGTAGGCAGCTTGTCCAAGTGACAAGTTCGATCAATGCTTTGCAAATACTTCGCTACAAACTGGGGTAGCAAATATCATTTGGGGAATGGAATTTTGAGCCTTGGTTCCCTTATTTTTCTGAAAACCCGTATCTTGAGGCCTACATTTCGTTCCGAGTCTTAAAGTCCATCTTGAGATCAAAATAAAGAGGGAGTCTCATTAAACTATGGAAAAACAATCAAAATAGGAAAGCAACTTTGGTTTCCCAGCAAACGACGGAAGAGGAAATGTTTCCTTCAACAAAACTAGGGCAATCGACGAAGGGAGAAAATCAATCATCCAACCTGATAGACCAACATGATTTTCAGATACTAGTATAAAAATTTCCTTTCAAAATAGCATGAACATGGAAAAACATATATTTTGTTCATATGATCTTTTGAATTCGCAAATCAATGTCCAAAGTGCATAATCACTCACTCTTAGAACCCATTTTATCCTTCAAAAGCTCCAAAAGATGATTGATAGTTAGAGAAGTATCCTTCAAAGCTCGTTGATTTTCCAAAGAGCCGATTCAGAAATTTGTGAATATGGTCAAGAGCAGTTACAGATGCATGTAACTAGGGCAAATTCTGATTTGAGCTTCATTGTAGCCAGTTCTGGAACCTTCGCATTAGGATTAGAATTTGAAAATATAGCCAGGAGCAGTTACAGATGCATGCTACTGGGGCAATGTCCGATTTGATTTTCTTTGTAGCCATTCTCGGTACCTCCAGGTCAGAGTTAGAAAGCATGACCAGGAGAAGTTATAGATGCATGTAACTGGAGAAAACTCCATGATGAGCTTCATAATAGCCAGTTTGGGTGTCCGCACATCTGAGAAGAAGTTGAAAGCTGGACCGAGGTTAATGTAACTGGAGCAAATGACAAAACCAATTCAAGGACCCTCATACTGGATTGGAATTTAAAAGTGGCCAAGATCAGGGTTGGGATTGTCAATTACTGGTGCATTGGAAGAAGAAAGTTCATGCTTCAACATGCATTTCATGCATTGCATAAGAAAAGTAAATATACACTGCATACACATTATCATTCAACATGCATACGTCCTTACATTCTAAATCACAGTTGGCAACATGCATACATATAGCAATAAAGCATCATTTATTCATACTTGTCCTATTGAATAGGATTTTTGAATAATCCTTTGGTATCCTCGATTGAGTCATTTTTGTCTTGAGAATATATGAAACTGGGGCAGTTGACCTAGGTACAAAAAGAGGCAATTGACCCCAGGCATAGAATGACATGATTTGAAACTGGGGAAATTGACCCAAGTACAGAATGACATCCTTTGAAACTGGGGCAATTGACCCCAAGCACAAAATGACATGCTCTGAAATTGAGGTAGCCAACTCCAGATATAGAATGACCACTTTGAAACAAGGGCACAAATCTTCGAATCCCAAAATATGCCTTCAACATTCAGATGATCTTTTCTAGAATTTTCCAAATCACTATGGTACTTGGTGTTTGTCGTGGTATGAGTTATCAATCACTATGTTACTCAGGCTTATCCTGATACGAGTTATCAAACACAATGGTACTCAGGTTTATCCTGGTATGAGTCATCAATAACTATGGTACTCAAGTTTATCCTGGTACGAGTTATCAAACACTATGGTACTCAGGTTTATCCTGGTACAAGTTGTCAAACACTATGGTACTCAGGTTTATCCTGGTACGAGTTATCAATCACTATGGTACTCAGGTTTATCCTGGTACGAGTCATCAATCACTATGGTACTCATGTTTATCCTGGTACGAGTTATCATTCGCTATAGTATTCGAGTTCATCCCAGTACAAGTTATCAAACATTATACTCGAGTTTATCCTGGTACGAGTTATCAAACGCTATGGTACTCAGGTTTATCTCAATACGAGTGTGCTGAGAGATAAGGGAGACTCATCTGTGTGGCTGCTTTTGAGTATATGGAAAACCCCCACCCCTGAGGTCTCGAATCTTTCGAGCCCAAAGAAGAGCTCCATTCGCCATCTTGCCTCTCCATAGTCAGAAAGTTCTTCAATTCTTCCAAGATTGGCGAGAGGTCCAGTTTGAGTTTTCGGTTTCATTTCACTGGATAGCAGGGAGAGCATAGGGGAAGCTCAAAATTTGGGGATTGGACAAGTTTAAGAGGCTGGAATAGAGGAGCATCAAAGAGTTTGAGTTTGGGGATCTCAGATCATAAAAAAGGGATGATCTGCATAGGCAAAAGGAAAAGATCGGGAGTAGAGAATGAGAGATGGGGAAGAGAGAAAGGGCATTTGAAAATGGGGAAGTCAAAAAGTGATGAAACAAAATTTTTTTGGTTTAAATAAGTTTCACTTCAGGATCACAAGATTTGAACACGTGGCGTATTTCGGCCCGTTAGATCAAATTGCGCACAGAGTCCCTTGGCAGCCGTTGGATCGTTGACCTCCATCAATGGTCAGGATCGCCTCGTGACAGAAGTCGCTCTGATAAACATGCCCTCCATTCGTTGCTCAACGCGTCGCGCGTTCTCACCCCTTTCATTCAAAAAAGTGTTCACATGGAACGTCATTGGCCATTTGATCATTTCTCTTGGGCATAGCTATGATTAATCCACACTGGCGATCCATGCCCACCACACCATCCGCCGTTGGATCGTAGCTTTCATCAATGGCTCAAATCGTTATGCTATAACATAGTAGCATCAACTCCCTCAGCCGTTGGATCTGGCGCTTCCCCAACGGCCAAGATGTTCTTCTGTCACTAGCAATGATGACCCCGAAGGCTCCGCGTGCCACGTGTCCCATGTGCCCCCCTCACCATTAATTCGAGTAGACGCACATGATGTTTCTTCACTTCCACCCCAGGAAGCTCAGGATCAAGACACGTGGCCACTATGCCCCACACGCTTCCAGAAATATGTGTGTTTCCATTTCGGTCGTTAGATCTCAGTCCTTGGGAGATGATGGTGATGCTGCCACATAGCCAGCCCCTACCCCACATGTACGTCCACTTGGAGGTTGACACGTGTCAGTCATGGTCTTGACCGAGACCTTAAAATGGTTGACTAATTTTGCACCGGTTCTCCTCTAAAACGGTCCGGGTCCACTAAACCTGTACAAAACCGGTTTAGTATTGATTTTTTTTTAATATTTAAATATTTAAATAAATCTCTAAAAATCCATGAAAATCATAAAAATTCATAAAAACACACATAAAAATGCAGAAGAATTCTCAAAAAAATTCAAAAAAAATCTTAAAGCTTTGAAAGTGATTTGCACTTGAAAATTTTTGAAGAAAATATAATAAAGTCTAAAAAAATCTCCAAAGTGTTTTTGAAGTTAAAAGATGTTTTTGCACTCATAAAAATTTCAGAAAAATTTCCAAAAAATATGTCTTGAATTTCAAAATTGTTTTTGCAATAAAGTTCAAAAAAGATCCAAAAAGTTTAATTAAAAAGAAAATCTTAGAAAAATTCACAAAAATATTTTGAAGATTCAAAAATTGCTTTAAAAACCTCAAGTAAAAATAAAAATCAAATAAATTCACAAAAATCCACAAAATTGTTAGAAAATTTTCAAAAACATTTTCAAGCTTTGACTTCCATGGTTTTTTTGTCTTAATTTTATTTGTTCTATTCTGAAGCTTGGGGAAAATATCGAAAAAAATCACAAAAAAAAAAAATGTTCTCACTTAGAAAAAATCATAAAAATATTTTAAGGTCCAGAGAGTCATTTTCATCCCGAATGAACCCAAAACCTCCCAAGGTTCTAAATATTATTTTCCCCTAATTAGAAAACTCTTATAAATTTCAAAAGACCTAGGAGTTATTTTTGTAAAACTTATTTTCTCGATTTTCCAATCCCTATGATTTTAAAAATGTGGCATGAGCTCTTCAGAGTACGGTATGCCCCGGTTCTGAGGGAATACTTACATAGTATTTTATTTTGTGCATTTTCTTTGATTTTTGATAGGGAGTAATTTTTTAAGGCTTATTAAATTTATTTTGAAATAATTTTTTATTAATCTAGTACCGTTCGTAAGAACGGGCGCGTAGGAGGTGCTAATACCTTCCCCTCGCATAACCATACTCCCGAGCCTGACTCTGGTGATGCAAATCGATTCTACCCCTAACGAGGTAGCAATCAAGTGTTCTAACTGTACTCCAAATGGTTAGTGGCAACTCCATCACACATTGTTTTTCCACGAAAATATTCTTTTCAAAATTCACCCCATTTTTTCTAGTTCGCAGCCGCGCCCACGGAAGTGTTTCTGGCGGGTTCGGGACGTCGCGACAAAGACATCAGCAACTTGGCCTTGGAGGAGATAAAGTGGGGAGAGATAATCTCAAAACAAACTTTTTATTTGATGAAGTGAATATCCACCTCAATACACTTGGTCCCCTCATGCAGAACTGAATGAGAAAAGAGACATATAGCAGACTTGTTGTCACAAAACAGCAAAGAAGAGTCTATCACAAGAAAACCAAACTCAAATAGGAGAGAGCATAGCCACAAGATCTCATAGGTACCTTGTGTCATAGCCCGGTACTCAACCTCAACAGAAGAACGTGAAACCACTGCTTTCTTTTTACTCTTCCAAGAAAGAAGATGATCACTCTTGAAAGTACAAATATTTTAAGTAAATCGTCTGTTAGTCTTAGACCCAGCATAGTCAGCATCAGTAAACATAGAAAGACTTGGTTGTATTCCAAATTAATAGAACAATCCCAATCCATGTGAGGTCTTCACATACTGTAAGATGTGATGGACGACATCAAGATGTGAAGTCCGAGAAGAATGCATGAACTGACTTACTAGGCTCACTACATGGGCTAATCAGACCGAGTGTTGGTCAAATAGATGGGGAGACCAACAAGTCTCTGATACATCGAAGGGTCTATCAATAGATCACCAGACTCTGCAGAAATGGAGATATTTGGATCCAGAGGCATAGAAGCAGGCCGACATCCCAACATACCAGTGTCCATAAAGAGATCTAGAGCATATTTCTGCTAAAAGAGGGAAATGCCCTTGCAGGAGCGTGCTATCCCAATGCCCAAGAAATACTTTAGGGGTCTCAGATCCTTGATGTCAAAGGTATTTCCCAAGTCCTTTCTAATATGAGCAATTCTAGACAAGTCATTACTTATAACAATAATGTCATCCATATAGAAAGAGATAATGGTGCAAGGACCATGGGAGAGGCGCCTAATAAAGCAAGTGTGGTCTGACTGGCACTGAATAAATCCCATAGAGAGAACAACATCACTAAATCTTTTAAACCATGCACGAGGTGATTGCTTAAGCCCATATAAGGACTTGCGCAATTTACACACCTTGCCATAATACTCCCCCTGAGTAGAAAAACTGGGAGGGGGATCCACGTAAATAGTATCAGTAAAATCACCATTTAAGAAGGCATTCTTGACATCAATCTAATATAAAGGCCAAGTGAAAGAAGCCACCAAAGAAATTAGGAGGCGAACAGTAGTAAGCTTCGCCACATGAGCAAATGTAGCATAAATATCCTAACCTGAAATCTATGTAAAACCATTAGCCACCAAGCGGGCTTTATACCTATGAATAGTACCATCTGCAAGGTGCTTAACTGTGAACACCCATTTACAGCCCACCGTGCATGCACCAGAAGGAAGGGGAACAAGATCCCAAGTATGCGGCTGATATAGAGCTTCCATCTCAGTAAGCATGGCGACAACCCATTTGGGGTCTTAGAGGGTCTTATGAACTAAGCGAGGTATGATAATAGCATCAACTTGTCCCAAAAAGGCTTGATAACTCAAAGAAATATCCTGATAAGAAAGATACTGAAAGATAGGTTGTAAGAACCTGAACCGTGATATATGGAATAAATAAATAAGAGAAGGGTAAAACATTAAATAGAGCAGGCTTCGTCGAAGAAGCAAGAGTTCATCGACGAAGGCCCTTCAACTGTTCGATGATAAATTGCAGAGGCTCGTTGATGAGGAGAAGGCGAGAGGTTTCGGGAAATCTAGAAATCTCAGGCTCTTCGACGAGGCCACCACTACGTCAATGAACTGCCTACGTTGACTCATCGATGAAGACCCCGCCTCGTCGATGAGGTTGGCCGAATCAAAGGTGCTATAAATATCCATTTGGGTTGCTTAGAAGTTAAGTTATCAAGTTTTCTCTCCCTCTCTCTAAGAACTCAAAACACTATCTATCTCTCTAGATTTCTTCGTCGTACGTTGTTTGTCACGCCCCGAACCCCGAAATGGGACCCAGAGGTGAAAGTGTAACCTAACCTGTCCCTGTATCATACAAATCATCACAGATACAGTACACTGGATGAGGGTCCGACCCCGTGGGGTTCCCAGGCACCCTAAACACATATAATCATAAACATATACGTAGCGAAAGAAGTCATTCTATATCAACATATGTAGTACCATACTAGAGTCTATACACGATCCAAACACAGCTCTATCCAAACGTACTAATTAGGTGCCCAAATACAACTCAAAATTGCAACCCAACAAAACTATAGTCCTAGCACTTACCCAAGTGCTAACGCAGTACACCGGCCACTATGCTCCCTACACCAGGACGCGAGTTTCAGTTACTTGAAGGACCTGTAAAAATGTATGTACAACAGGGGTGAGACACCTCTCAGTAAGGAAGAACACAGGTTATATCGGTGTGTGGCATTTGAGTGTTATCATGATGCAACATACACGCAGTTAAATGCAGTCCAGTACTAGTTTACGCAGTGCATACACGCACACATGCACATGATCAGCAATCTTGGTGTCGTCACCCTTCGGCCTGAAGCCGAACCGGCATTTCAGCGTTGGCCCGTAGCCAACCCGCGAAGCACGGAGCCACCAGCACATGGCTAGTCCTTGACTCCCATGGCATCGTACCGACACTAACTAGTGGATCCACACCCTTTGGCCTAATCTGCCGGGATAGGCTCACGCCCTCGGATATAGAGCCGGTCACTCTCAATCCCTGGAATCATTGGAATCGCGGTCGCATCAGTAATTCTGCATATCACACACACATACATGCTCATATAACCAAACAAACCACACTCATTTGGTAATCTAAATCATGGTTTCCCAAACAAATACAGTTTAAACAAAGTCAAGGCATGCCATCCCAATATCACAGTATAAAGAACACATACACTCAATTTTCAACAAAACTCGGGATTCAGCCCGTCGCCCCCTTTTTCCCAAAACTGCAATAATGAAAAACCCATAGTTTTCCCCATTAGATCCCCCCAAATGAGTAGCCAAAACACACACAGGACCGTGGACCACAGTTCCACCGAATCCGATTTCAAAAATAACCAATATAACACAGTTTCCCCTTACCTTTTCCCCAAAAGCAATCCCGAACTCCAAGGCCCCTAAACAGCGAACCGAGTTCCAAAACCTACAAATCACAGTACAGAATATACTCACAAGACTAATACCTACAAAACTACCATATCAGAATTGAAAACCGAGCCTTACCTCAATTTTTTGCCAAAACCCGAAAACCTCCGTAACGAGATTCCGATCCGTAGAAGTTGTAGAGAATCCTTCCACGATCCTCGTGGTAACTTCCATTTCCTGATTCTAGCAACGATCAGCGAAGAAATCTAGAGAGAAAGAGAGAGTAGGGAGAGGTTTAGAGAGAGAGAGAGAGATATTTGAGAAACTTAATGAAGAAGAAAAGAGAATTTCCTTTTATAGACCTTTGACCCGGGGGAATTCGTCGACGAATATTTCACTAGCTTTGTCGACGAATCGGTGGCCTCGTCGACGAATCTAAGATCACTGGCTTTTCCGAGACCCCTCGGCTTCTCCTCGTCGACGAGTCTCTGAATTTCGTCGACGAGAAGAACACAGGCTTCGTCGACGAAAATCGGCTTCGTCAACGAATATGCTCTTTTACCAAAATGTCCCTCTCTTTATATATATAAACTCATTATCACAGATTCGGGTTCTTACAATCTCCCCTCCTTACAAAAATTTCGTCCTTGAAATTTGCCATCTCTTATTCGTAAAGTCATACATACAATCGAACACATAGATACAACTCAAGAGCGAACTGACGATCACCACAGCGCAGTCCCATCATACACATACACATACATACCCTCACTTATGGTGGAGGAATACCGTGGTTACCTATACAACGGTCTCAAGAGTTCACAATACACACACACTCCCGACGACTAACCACCTATCCAAACCCACAGTAGGATCATGTACAAATGCTCAAAACAACTGTGGATACTTTCGACATATTTCCGTTTCCAGTTCCCAAGAAGCTTCCTCGACCTCGTGGTTTCGCCATAATACCTTCACTAATGGTATCTCTTTGGTACGAAGCTTCTGAACTTTACGGTCCAGAACCTGAGCAAGTATCTCCTCATACGCTAAAGTATCCCCAATTTCCAACTCATCATAACTAATAACATGTGAAAGATCTAACACGTACCTCCTCAACATGGATACGTGAAATACATCATGGACCCTCGAAAGTGCTGGAGGTAATGCAACTCTATAGGCTACCAAACCCACTCGCTCAAGTACCTCGAATGGTCCGATATACCTCGGGCTCAGCTTGCCCCTCCTCCCAAATCTCATCACCCCTTTCATCAAAGCAATACGCAGAAATACCTTACCGCCCACCTCGAACTCTAACTCACGGTAGTGAACATCTGTGTAACTCTTCTGCCGACTCTGAGCTGATTCAATCCTCTCCCAGATCAAACCCCCCTTCTCAGATGCCTGCTGCACAAGTTCAGGTCCTAACACCTGACGTTCACCAACCTCATCCCAACACAAAGGTGACCGACACCTCCAACCATACAAAGCCTCGAACGGTGCCATCCCGATACTAGGTTGGAAGCTGTTGTTATAAGCAAACTCTACAAGTGGCATAAACCGTATCCAGTAACCACCGAAGTCCAACACACACGCTCACAACATATCTTCCAATATCGGTATCATCCTCTCCGACTATCCATCAGTCTGGGGGTGGAACGCTGTACTGAAAGTAAGTTTCGTCCCCAATGCCTCCTACAAACTCGTCCAGAATCAAGAAGTAAATCTCAGATCTCGATCTGACACAATGGACACCGGTACTCCGTGCATTCTCACAATCTTATGCACATACAACTCTGCTAGCCTACTCAAAGGATAGCTAACTCTCATCAGTATGAAATGAGCAGACTTTGTCAATCTATCTACGATCACCCATATAGCATTCTGTCCGTGAAGCGTTGGAGGCAATCCGGTCACAAAATCCATGAAAATATGCTCCCATTTCCACACCGAAATAGGCAAAGGCTGCAACGGCCCTGCCGGCCTCTAATGTTCAACTTTAACTTGCTGAGACGTCAGACACTGCTCCATAAACTAAGCAATCTGCCTTTTCATACCAGACCACCAAAAGGTCTCACGCAAGTCTCGATACATCTTCGTACTACTAGGATATACCGTATACATAGAACAATGCACTTCCTCCAGAATCGTCCCTCTGATCTCATCATCATTCGGAACGCACAGTCTGGTCCCAAACCCCAACACACCTCCCTCAGAGATGTTAAACTCCGTAGCCAGTCCCTGCTATATCTTTTCCTTAACCTCTACCAACCCCGCATCACTAGCCTGCGCAGCCTTTATACGCTTAAATAAAGTCAGTTGGACCACCAATCCAGCCAGATAGGCCTGATGATCACCACCAACTCTATACCTAAGCTCTCCAAATCCCATCTGATGTGACACTAAGTTACAACCGCAGATACAGCCATAGGCCCTGACTTCCGACTCAACGCATCAGTTACCACATTAGCCTTTCCCGGGTGATAACTGATCGTGCAATCATGTTCAACTCCTTCTGTGTGAAGAAATACCTAAGGCTCTTATGGTCAGTGAAGATCTCACACTGCACCCCGTATAGATAATGTCACCAGATCTTCAGTGCATATACCACAGCAGCCAATTCTAGATCATGCGTAGGGTAGTTCTTCTCATACTCTTTCAGTTGCCGAGAAGCATACGCTTCTACCTTACCCTGCTGCATAAGCACACATCCCAGGCCTTTCAAAGACGCATCGCTATAAATCACAAACCCACCATCCCCCGAAGGAATGGTCAACACTGGAGCAGTAACCAGCCGGTGCTTCAACTCCTAAAAGCACTACTCACAATCACCAGTCCACTCAAACTGAACTCCCTTCCTGGTAAATCGTGTCAAAGGTCCAGATAGTTTAGAGAAACCTTCTACGAACCGACAATAATAACCCACCAGTCCCAGAAAATTTTGAACCTCCTGTACATTCTTCGGCCTTACTCAGTAAACCACAGCTTCAATCTTGCTAGAATCAACTGATATACCATCCCCAATAACCACATAGCCTAAGAACGCAATTTGATTCAACCATAATTCACATTTCTTCAGCTTAGCATACAACTTCTTCTCCCGTAGAATCTATAACACTAACCTCAAATGTTCCACGTGCTCTTCCGTACTCCTCGAGTATACCAGAATATCATCAATGAACACTACCACGAATCGATTCAGGTACTCATGGAAAACCCTATTTATTAAATCCATGAACACCGCCGGAGCATTCATCAACCCGAAAGGCATGACCAAAAACTCGTAGTGGCCATATCTGGTTCGGAAAGCAATCTTTGCTACATCCTCCGCTCTAACCCTCAACTGATGATACCCTGACCGCAAATCGATCTTCGAAAAGACCCGTGTCCCCTGAAACTGGTCAAAAAGATCATCTATAAGAGGTAAAGGGTAACGGTTCTTCACCGTCACTTTATTGATCTCATGATAATAAATGCATATACACATTGACCCGTCCTTCTCTTTCACAAATAGTACTGGAGCTCCCCTGGGCGAAACACTAGTTTGAATGAATCCCCTATCCAGTAATTCCTGCAACTGCTCATTCAACTCCCGAAGTTCTGCTAGAGCCATCCGTTATGGAGCTTTAGAGATCGGTGCCTTACTAGGCAGCAACTCTATCACAAACTCCACCACACGCTCCGGAGGTAAACCAGGTAAATCCTCTAGAAACACATCCTGGAACTCGCTGACCACCCGAATGTCCTCGAGTCTCAACTCACCCCGTGGTGATTCCTTCATACAAGCTAGGTACCCCTGACATCCGTCCAAGAGTAACCTCCTCGCATGTAGTGCCGATAGAATCTGTGGTGCTGAACGCACACACGATCCCATGAACTCGTACTCCTGCTCCCCAGAAGGTCTGAAAACTACCACCTTCCTACGACAGTCGATCACGGCATAACTGGAGAACAACCAATCCATCCCCAGAATAACATCGAACCCCGACATGTCATATATCATAAGATTCATCGGTAGCAGCTTCTCCTGAATTTTCATTGGGCAGTCTACCAACATCTTCCTACAGAAAGATACACTCCCAGATGTCGTAGTAACAGATAACACCTCATTCATGTCTCGAGTTTCAACCCCACACCGTCCCACAAAATTCACAGACACAAAGGAATGGGTTGCACCCGAATCAAACAAAACAGAAGCTTTATTCGAAAGGAATAATATGGTACCTGTCACCACATTACCTGCATGCTCAGCGTCCGCTGGAGTAAGGGAGTATACTCTGGCCGGAGTTGTATCCGTCTGAGCGGTTCCCCAAGGTATTTGATTGCTCCCTTGGTCCTCACTAACTGCAGGCACATCTTGCCTCGATGCTCGACAATCACGAGACTTGCGGCCTGGCTGGCCAAAGTTGTAGCAACTACCCCCAAATGACCGGCACTCACCCTCGTGCCTCCTGTGGCACTTGGTACAACGACCACTCGTCTAGCTCCCCTGAGAATCCTGGCGCTCGGTATTCTAGCGATAACCCGAGCCCTTGCTCTTCTTCTTCCACGATCCCTGATGAGATCCTATCTGAGAACCAGAAGGTATTGTCCTCTTCCTCGATTCCTGATCTGCTTCATCCTCTTGGACACCAATCTCAATCATTGTAGCCTTATCCACCAACACCGAGAACTCGCAGATTTGAAGCATATCCACCAATCTGCGGATATCCTTCCTCAAACCCTTCTTAAACCTCTGAGTCTTCTCATACTCGCTCACGATCATACAGGATGCAAAGCGGGACAACTCTATGTATCGAGCCATATACCCCTGCATCGTCATACTCCCCTGAGTCAGCGCAGAAAACTCATCTGCCTTCGCATCACGTACTGAAGCCGGGAAGTATCTGTCAAAGAACACCTCCTTGAAACGGCTCCATGACATCTCCTTAAGACCAACTCTCTACTTCTCTAACAGATTCACTGCAGTCCACCATCGACCCGCCTCTCCAAATAGCTGGAAGGCGGCATAAAGGACTCGCTACCTATCCGTGCAGTGCAGGACCTCCAAGATCCTCTCAGTCTTCTCCACCCAGTCCTCCGCTATCGTCGGGTCAGATCCTCCAGAGAACGTCGGAGGATACATGCATGTGAACCTCTCAATGGTGCACCCCGCAGCGGTAGGAAAGCACTCGTGTCTCCCCACACTCCGCCCGATCTCTTGTAACACCTGCCTCGTCAAACCTCGAGGCACAGAAGGAGACTCATCACTCGCAGTCTCCTCAAAGCCACTTCCCAGGTTATTATCCTTAGGCTCCATGCTATAACACAATAGGAATCTATCAGTATCCCTACAACACATACAGTTAACACAATGATGTACACTAATCGTGTTAACTACTCCCTGCCAGGTCTAGGTCTGTCTTATCACACCAACACAAAAATCATCAATGATCTGCCCTGCTTTTACTGGAATCATCATCCCAGGAAAAACACGGAATACCGTCGACAAATCCCGATCTAGCAACCAAACAACCCTCAACCAACTCTACCCATATTCATATCCTATACTCTGGTATGTACTCATAACTAAGCCTAACCAAGTCTACAAGATCTAGTAACCTGGTTACCTCTGATACCAAGCTGTCACGCCCCGAACCCCGAAATGGGACCCAAGGGTAAAAGCGTAACCTAACCTATCCCTGTATCATACAAATCATCACAAATACAGTACACTAGATGAGGGTTCGACCTCGTGGGATTCCCAGGCACCCTAAACACATCCAATCATAAACATATACGCAGTGGAAAAAGTCATTCTATATCAACATATGCAGTACCATACCAGAGTCTATACACGAGCCAAACACAGCTCTATCCAAACGTACTAATTAGGTGCCCAAATACAACTCAAAATGGCAACCCAACAAAACTATAGTCCTAGCACTTACCCAAGTGCTAACGCAGTACACCGGGCACTACGCTCCCTACACCAAGACGCTAATTCTGGTTACTCGAAGGACCTGTAAAAATGTACGTACAGCAGGGGTGAGACACCTCTTAGTAAGGAAGAACACATGTTATATCGGTGTGTGGCATTTGAGTGTTATCATGATGCAACATACACGTAGTTAAATGCAGTCCAGTATTAGTTTACACAGCGCATACACGCACACATACACATGATCAGCAATTTTGGTGTCGTCACACCCTTCGGCCCAAAGCTGGTCCGGCATTTTGGCGTTGGCCCGTAGCCAACCTGCAAAGCACTGCACCACCGGCACATGGCTATTCCTCGACTCCCATGACATCGTACCGGCAATAACTCGTGGATCCACACCCTTCAGCCTAATCTGTCGGGATAGGCTCACGCCCTCGGATATAGAGCCAGCCACTCTTGCCTACGTGGCAGGCGATAAACACATGCCCTCAGATATACAGTCGGTCACTCTCAGTCCCTGGAATCATTGGAATCGCGGTCCCATCAGCAATTCCGCATATCACACACACATGCATGCTCATATAACGAAACCAACCACACTCATTTGGTAATCTAAATCATGGTTTCCCAAAAAAATACAGTTTAAACGAAGTCAAGGCACGGTCATCCCAATATCACAGTATAAAGCACACATATACTCGATTTTTAACAAAACCCGGGATTCAGCCCGTTGCCCCCTTTTCCCAAAACTGAAATAATGAAAAACTCATAGTTTTCCCCGTTAGATCCCCTCAAATGAGTAGCCAAAACACACACAGGACTGTGGACCACAGTTCCACCGAATCCGATTTCAAAAATAACCAATATAACGTAGTTTCCCCTTACCTTTTCCCCAAAAGCAATCCCAAACTCCAAGGACCCTAAACAGCGAACCGAGTTCCAAAACCTACAAATCACAGTACAAAATATACTCACAAGACTGATACCTACAAAACTACCAGATTAGAATTAAAAACCGAGCCTTACCTCGATTTTTCACCAAAACCCAAAAACCTCTGAAATGAGACTCTGATCCATAGAAGTTGTAGAGAATCCTTCCACAATCCTCGTGGTTACTTCCGTTTCTCGATTCTAGCAACGATCTGCGAAGAAATCTAGAGAGAGAGAGAGAGAGAGAGATATATATATATATATATATATATATATATATGAGAAACTTAATGAAGAAGAAAAGAGAATTTCCTTTTATAGACCTTTGACCCGGGGGAATTTGTCGACGAAATGGTGCCTTCGTCGACAAATCTTTCACTAACTTCATCGCTGAATCAGTGACCTCGTCAATGAATCTGAGATCGCTGATTTTTTCAAGACCCCTCGGCTTCTCCTCGTCGATGAGTCTCTGAATTTTGTCTATGAGAAGAACACAGGCTTCGACGACAAAATTCGGCTTCGTCGACAAATCTGCTCTTTTACCAAAATGTCCCTCTCTTTATATATATATAAACCCATTATCACAAATTCGGGTTCTTACAAAGAATTGACAATCCAACGTTACTATGAGGATCAGGGAAGGATTCTCTTCTAGATTTGTGGAACGGATCTTCGTTTCGAGTGTTTTCAGGATTTGACTCAAAATAAGGCTCGCTTTTCATTTCCTTTTTGGTAGTTCTGTAGAGAATGGAATTGTAAGTATGCTTTGTACTATAATTTATAGGTTTTGGGAACTCGGTTCGCTGTTTAGGAGCCGAAGAGTTCGAGTTTGGATTTTTTGGGAAAGGTAAGGGGATTCTATTTATATCGATTATTTTCGAAATCGGATTCGGTAAAACTACAGTTCACGGTCGTGCGTGTGTTTTGACTACTTATTTGGGGAAATCTAATTGGTAAAATTATGGGGTTTTCATGTTACAGTTTTGGGGTAAAGGGGGGCATTGGGTTGCATCTCTAGTTTCGTTGTAAAACCGTAGATATATTATGACATATATTGTGTTATGGAGATGGTCGTGCCTTGACTCATTTAAACTGTATTTTTTGAAAATCATGATTTTTAGATTACCAAATGAGTGTGGAATGAATTATTGTATGAACATGCATGAGTTGTGATTTTCTAAAATGAGATATAGGAACGGGGTTCTGAATTGTTCCAGGTTGTGAAAGAGTGTCCGGCTCTATATCTGAGGGTGTGAAATATCGCCTTTTCCAACTGATCACCGAAGGGTGTGGATCCACCATATGTACCGGTACGATGCCATGGAAGCCTAGGACTACGCCATGTGTCAGGGACGCCATGTAATGCGGGCTGGCTTCGGGCCGAAGGGTGTGATGACATCGGGTTACTTGATCATGTGTGTGTATGTGATAAGCACTATACTGGAACTGTTTTCTGAAAACACTAAAACTGTATTGAACTATGTATGTTTTGTCATGATAACACGCATATTCCACACACTGATATAACCTGTATCTTCCTTACTGAGAGGTTTCTCACCCCTATCATATGTACATGTTTCAGGTCCGTCGAGTAACCGAAACTAGCGTCCTTGTGTTGGGAGCGTAGTGGTCGGTATACTGCGTGAAGTACTTGTGTAAGTACTAGGACTATATCGGGTTGTCATTTTGGGTTTTGGCTGGCACCTGAGTTTATGTTTTGTATTATGGAGCTTAGACTCCGGTATGGTACCATGTATGTATAGAAATAACATTTTTCGCTGCATATATGTCATGTGTGTGAATATGTATAGCGTATATGAGAACCCCACAGGGTCATACCCTTATTCATTATTGGATCATTAGTGTTTTTTTTTATACAGGGACAGGTTAGGTTTCTATATCACACCCTGGGTCTCATTGTCGGGTTCGGGGCGTGATAGCTTGGTATAAGAGCTAACTAGGTTGTTAGGTCTTGTAGACTTGGTTAGGCGTAGCTATGTGCACATACCAGAGTATAGGATGTAGGAAACGGGTAGAGTACGTCGAGGGTTGCTTTGTTGCTAGACAAGGACTCATTTTCGGTGTTCTGTTTTTTCCCTAGAATGACGATTTCAGTAAAATCACGGCAAACCATTGATGATTTCGTGTTGGTATGATAGGACAAACCAAGACCCGTGAGATGATAGTTAACATGATTAGTTGTAAATGATTGCGTTAACTATAGGTGACGTAGGAGTGCTAATAGATTCCTATTGTGTTTTCAGAATGGAGCCAAAGGATAATAGCTTGGAAAGTGGCTCCGGGGAGACTATGAGCGATGAGTCTCCTTCTGTGCCTCGAGGGTTGACGAGGTAGGTTATGCGGGAGATCGGATGGAGTGTTAGGAGACGCGAACGTTCTCCTACTATTGTGGGGTGTACCATCGAGAGGTTCATACGTATGCACCCTCCGACATTTTTAGGAAGACCTGATCCAATGATAGCAAAGGACTGAGTCGAGAAGACCAAAAGGATTCTGGAGCTCTTACACTGCACAGATGAGCAGAGAGTCCTCTATGCTACCTTCCAGCTGTCTGGGGAGGCGGGGCGATGGTGGACTGCAATGAGTCTACTGGAGAAGCAGAGAGTCGGTCCTATAGAGATGACATCGAGCTGATTCAAGGAAGGGTTCTTTGAGAGATACTTCCCAGCCTCCATATGTGATGCTAAGGCGGATGATTTTTCTGCTCTAACATATGGAGATATGAAGATGCAGGGGTATGCCGCTCAATATATAGAGCTATCCCGTTTCGCGCCATATTTGATCTTGAACGAATACGAGAAGACTCGGAGGTTTGAGAAGGGCTTGAGGAAAGACATTCGCAGGTTAGTGGGAATGCTGCAGATCCGTGAGTTTTCGATTTTAGTAGATAAGGCCACTGTGATTGAGACCGGCATCCGGGAGGATGAGGTGGATCAGGAACAGAAGAAAAGGCTAGTACCTTCTAATTCTCAGTCTGGATCCCGACAGGGATCATGGAAGAATAAGAACAAGGGCTCGAGTTACCGTCAGAATACCGAGCGTCAGAGTTCTCAGGTGAATCAGTCGAGTGATCGTTGTATTAGGTGCCACAAATGGCATAGCTGTAAATGCCAGTCGTTTGGGGGTAACTGCTACAACTATGGCCAGTTAGGTCATATGGCTCGGGATTGTCACACACCAAAGAGGGGTACGCCTACTTCAAGTTAGAGTCGAGGAAGTAATCAGGTATCTCGGGGGACTTATCAAGCGAACACAGCTCCAGCAAGGGTATACTCGCTTACTCTAGTGGATGCGGAGCATGCGAGGAATGTGGTGACAGGTACTATGATGTTGCTTTTAAATAGAGCTGTGGTTTTATTTGATTCAGGTGCAACCCATTCCTTTATATTTGCTAACTTTGTAAAATTGCGTGGGGTTAAGACCCAAGTCATGAATGAAGAGTTGTCTGTAACTAGACCATCTGGGAGTGTATCATTTTGTAGGAAGATGTTAGAAAACTGCCTAGTGGTAATTCAGGAAAGGTTGCTACCGGCGAATCTTGTGGTATACGACATGTCTGGGTTTGATGTCATACCAGGGATGGATTGGTTATCCTCCAATTACGCTGTGATCGACTATCACGGAAAGGTGGTAGTATTCAAACCTCTTGGAGAGTAGGAGTACGAGTTTGTAGGATCGTGTGTGCATTCGATGCCTCAAGTCCTATCGGCATTATAGGCAAGGAGGTTACTTTTGGACGAATGTCAAGGGTACCTAACTTGTGTGAGGGAACCACCACGGGATGAGTTGAAACTTAAGGATATTTGAGTGGTTAACGAGTTCCCGGATGTATTTCCCAAAGACTTACCCGATTTGCCTCCGGATCGTGAGGTGGAGTTTGTAATAGAGTTGGTGTCTGGAAAGGCACCGATCTCTAAAGCTTCGTATCGGATGGCTCCAGTAGAACTTCAAGAGTTGAAAGAGCAGTTGCAGGAATTACTGGACAAGGGCTTCATCCAACCTAGTGTTTAGCCCTGGGGAGCTCCAGTTTTGTTCGTGAAGAAGAAGGACAGGTTGATGCACATGTGCATTGATTACCATGAGATCAACAAAGTGACGATGAAGAATCGTTACCCATTGCCTCGTATCGTAGATCTCTTTGACCAGCTATAAGGGACACAGGTCTTTCCGAAAATCGACCTACGGTCATGGTATCATCAGGTGAAGGTTAGATCTAAGGACGTTTCAAAAACTGCTTTCCGAACCAGATACCGCCACTACGAGTTCTTAGTCATACATTTTGGGTTGACGAATGCTCCAACAATGTTCATGGATCTGATGAATAAGGTTTTCCATGAGTACCTGGATCAATTTGTAGTGGTGTTTATCGATGACATTCTGGTATACTCGAGTAGTTCAGAAGAGCATGAAAACCATCTAAGGTTGGTGCTATAGATTCTACGGGAGAGGAAGTTGTATATCCAGCTGAAGAAGTGTGAGTTTTGGTTGAATCAGGTCGCATTTTTAGGCCATATGGGGTCTAAGGGTGGCATCTCAATTGATCCTAGCAAGATCGAAGTTGTGGTCGATTTAATGAGACCGAAGAGTGTGCAGAAGGTTCAGAGTTTTCTAGGACTAACGGGTTTTTATCATCGGTTCATGGAGGGGCTCTCTAAATTGTCTGGGCCTCTGACATGATTGACCAGGAAGGGGGTGAAATTTGATTGGACTGAGGATTGTGATCAGTGTTTTTAGGAGCTGAAACAGCGATCGGTTACTGCTCCGGTTTTGACCATTCCTTCTGGGGATAAAGGTTTTGTGATCTATAGTGACACATCTCTGAAGGTTTTGGGATGTGTGCTTATGCAATAGGGTAAGGTAATAGTTTATGCTTCTTAACAACTCAAGGAATACAAGAAGAATTACCCTACGCATGATCTAGAATTGGCAGTTGTAGTTTATGCACTGAAGATCTAGCGACACTACCTGTATGGTGTACAGTGTGAGATTTTCACTGATCACAAGAGCCTCAGGTACTTTTTCACGTAGAAGGAGTTGAACATGAGGCAAAGAAGGTGACTTGAACTGATTAAATACTACAATTGCACCATCAGTTATCACCCGGGGAAAGCCAATGTGGTGGCTGATGCGTTGAGTCGGAAGTCGAAACATGCGACAGTATCAGCAGTGGTAGCTAAGCATCATATCAGACGGGATCTGGAAAGCCTTGGTATAGAGTTGGTGACTGGTGATCATCAGGCTTTCATTGCTAGTTTGGTTATCCAATCGACTTTGTTTGAGCGTATTAAATCGGCATAGGCTAGGGATGCGGAGTTAGTTGAGATTGTGGAGAAAGTGTAACAGGGATCGGCTGTAGCATTTAACATCTCTGAGGGAGGTGTGTTGAGGTTTGGACCAGGTTGTGTGTTCCAAATGACGACGAGATTAGAAGGAAGATTCTGGAGGAAGCGCATCGTTCTTTGTATACAGTACATCTGAGAAGCATGAAGATGTATCGGGATTTGTGCGAGACCTTCTAGTGGAGTGGTATGAAGTGGCGGATTGCTCAGTTTGTAGAGCAATGTCTGATGTCTCAACAAGTGAAAGTTGAACATCAGAGGCCGGTAGGGCCGTTACAGCCCTTAGCTTTTCTAGAATGGAAATGGGAGCATATTTTCATGGACTTTGTGATCGGATTGCCACCAGTACTTCACGGGCAGAATGCTATTTGGGTGATCGTAGACAGGTTGACGAAATCTGCTCACTTTATACTGATGAAGGTTAGCTACCCTTTGAGTAGGCCACCAAACCTATACGTGCATGAGATAGTTAGAATGCACAGGGTACTGGTGTCCATTGTGTCAGATCAAGACCTGAGGTTTACCTCTCATTTTTTGGAAGAGCTTACAGGAAGCATTGGGGATGAAGCTTACTTTCAATACAGCGTTCATCCCCCAGACTGATGGACAGTCGAAGAGAACAATACAGATTGTGGAGGATATGTTACGGGCTTGTGTGTTAGACTTCGGTGGTAGCTGGATGCAGTTTATGCCACTAGTAGAGTTTACTTATAACAATAGCTTCTAGGCTAGTATCGGGATGGCACCGTTCGAGGCTCTGTATGGTCAAAGGTGTCGGTCTCCTCTGTATTGGGATGAAGTTGGTGAACATCAAGTGTTAGGAACTGAACTCGTGCAGTAGGCATCTGAGAAGGTGGGTTTGATCCAGGATAGGATTAGATCGACTCAGAGTCGGTAGAAGAGTTACGCGGATGTTCGCTGTCGTGAGTTGGAATTCGAGGTGGGGGGGTAAGAAATTCTAAAGGATCGCTCCAATGAAAGGGGTAATGAGATTCGGAAAGAAGGGCAAGCTAAGCCCAAGGTATATCTGACCATTCGAGATTCTTTAGCGAGTGGGTCTAATACCCTACAGGATTGCACTACCCTCAGCACTCTCAAGGATCCACGATGTGTTTCACGTATCCATGTTGAGGAAGTACGTGTTGAATCCGTCACATGTTATTAGCTATGACAACTTGAAAATTGGGGATACTTTAGCGTATGAAGAAATACCCGTTCGGATTCTCGACCGTAAAGTTCAAAAACTATGTACCAAGGACATACTGTTAGTGAAGGTATTGTGGCAGAATCATGAGGTTGAAGAAGCTTCTTGGGAATTGGAAGCAGAGATATGCCGGAAGTATCCACAGTTGTTGTGAGTTGTGATTTTGATAGTAGAATCAGTGAGTATGTATGTGTTACTTTACTATTGTATTATGATAGGTGGTTAGTCATTGGGAGTGTGTATTATTGTGAACTCCTGAGATGGTTTATATATGTAACCACGGTATTCCTCCGCCATAAGTGAGGGTATGTATGTATGGTGACGGGACTGCATTGTAGTAGCCATCGATTTTCCTAGAGGAGAGTGTGTGTGTGTGTGTGTGTGGTTATGTGAATGACTTCGTAAATGAGAGATTACAAATTTCGATGACGGAATTTTTGTAAGGAGGGGAGGTTGTAAGAACCCGAACCGTGATATATGGAATAAATAAATAAATAAGAGAAGGGTAAAACAGTAAATTGAGTAGGCTTCATCGATGAAGCCAGAGTTCGTCGACGAAGGCCCTTCTGTTGTTTGGCGATAAATTGCGGAGGCTTGTTGACAAGGAGAAGCCGAGAGGTTTCAAGAAATCCGAAAATCTCAAGCTCGTCGAAGGCTACTACTACGTCGACGAACTGCCTACGTTGACTCATCGACGAAGACGCCACCTCGTCGACGAGGTTGGCCGAGTCAAAGGTGCTATAAATATCCATTTGGGTTGCTTAAAAGCTAAGTTATCAAGTTTTCTCTCTCTCTCTCTCTCTCTCTCTCTCTCTCTCTCTCTCTCTAAGAACTCAAACTACCTGGATCATTTTAGGGTGAGGCATTTTATACTGTTGTTCATGTAATTAACTTGTCTCCTACTGTTGCACTGTAGACTGATGTCCCTAAAAGAATCTGGTATGGGAAGGATGTTTCTTATGATCATCTAGGTGTGTTTGGCTGCAAAGCCTTTGTTCATGTGCCGAAAGATGAATGTCCAAGTTAGATGTCAAGGCAAGGTAGTGCATTTTTATTAGGTATAATCAAGATGAGTTGAGCTACAAGTTTTATGATCTAGTGGAAAAGAAACTTGTGAGAAGCCGTGATGTAGTCTTCATGGACGATCAAACCATTGAAGACATTGGCAAGACAGAAAATTCTCAGTTTCAGGATAGTGATGGCTCAGTTGATTTGGATCTGATTCCTTCCGAAAATCTTCCTGATATAGTTGAGATTGATAATCAGTATGATACAGAGGCAGATGCTCAGAATGATCATGTAATGGAAGATCACAAAACTGTTAATTAGGAAGGTACTTCAACTATTGAACCACCTATAGCTTCATTCAGGAGGTCTACTAGAGACCGACAACCCTCCACGAGATGTTTTATAGATGACTATATTCTTCTAACTGATGAAGGAGAACCAGAGTGTTATGAAGAAGCCATTGAAAGTGAGTAGAAGCAACAATGGTTTAGTGCAAAGGAAGATGAAATGAAATCTCTGCATGACAACCACACTTTTGAGATGGTAAAATTACCTAAAGGTAAGAGAGCTTTGAAAAATCGATGGGTCTATAGATTAAAACAGGAAGAGAATTCACCACTCCCACTGTACAAAGCTAAATTAGTTGTCAAAGGCTTCACTCAGAAAAAAGGGGACTGATTTTGGGGAGATTTTCTCACCGGTAGTGAAAATGTCGTCAATCCGTGCTGTCTTGGGCTTGGTTGCTAGTCTTGATTTGGAGGTTGAGCAAATGGACGTGAAAACTACTTTCCTCCATAGCGATCTCAAGGTAGAAATTTATATGAACCAACCTGAGGGTTTTGTGGTGAAAGGTAAGGAGAATTATGTTTTCATATTGAAAAAGAGCTTGTATGGCTTGAAACAAGCTCCCAGACAGTGGTATAAGAAGTTCGAGTCTGTCATGGTTCAACAAGGCTACAGGAAGACGACTTCAAGTTAAAGCATGTGCTGAGCAAGTCTTTTGCCATAAAAAACTTGGGACCAGTGAAACAAATTCTTGGCATGAGAATCTCATGTGACAGAAGTGCTAAGAAGTTATGGCTATCTCAGGAAAAGTATATTAAGAAGGTACTTCAACGGTTTCACACGGAGAAAGCCAAAGTGGTAAGTACTCCTCTTGCTACACATTTCAAGTTAAGTAGTAAACAGTCTCATTCTAATGATGAAAAAAGAGAGACATGGAAAGTGTTCCATATGCATTTGCAATTGGTAGCTTAATGTATGCCATGGTTTGCACAATGCCAAATTTAGCTCATGTAGTTGATGTAGTTAGTAGATTTCTCTCTAATCCAGGTAAAGAGCATTGGAATGCTGTGAAATGGATTACGAGGTATCTCTGTGGTACAGCTAATTTGAAACTCTGTTTTGGTTCTGAAAAATCTGTTCTGGTTAGCTATACAAATTCAGACATGGCTGGACATTCAGACTCGAGGAAATCTACTTCAAGTTATTTGATTACCTTTGCAGGGAGAGTTGTGTCTTTGCAATCCATGTTGCAGAAATGTGTTGCTTTGTCCACTGCATAAGTTGAGTTCATTGTAGCTACTGAGGCATGTAAAGAGTTATTGTGGATAAAGAAATTGGTTCATGAACTTGGATTCACTCTGAAAAGGTATGTGTTACTTTGTGATAACCAAAGTGCTATTCATCGCAATAAGAATTCAATCTTTCATGGTAAATCAAAGCATATTGATATGAGATATCATTGGGCTCGAGATGTTTTGGATTATAAGTTGCTTGAACTTGAGAAGATCCACACTGGTAAAAATGCTGCTGATATGATGACAAAGTTGGTGCTTCGTGTGAAGCTTGAGTTGTGTGCCGAGGCATCCAGTATCAAAATTATTTGATAATATTAATGAATGTCTCCTTGCTCTTATGGGCTAGAGGGGGGATTTTTTGGATCCAACCCACATAAGTAAATAAAAAAATTAAAAAAAAAAAAAAAAGAAGCCCATTAGGGCAATTAAAAAAAGGCGGCAGTGTGGAGTGCTGCTATAAGGAGAGAAAAATTGGAGCGCCGCAACAATGAAAAAGAAGTGTGTGTGATAGTGTGTCAAGATCTGTTTCAGAGTTTTGAAGGATCTGATTTTGTAGTACTAACAATAACTGCGCTTGGGTAACTTATTTCCACTCATTCTTATTTTATCGCGATTCTTTTGGAATTCCTTTTTGGTCTAACTTTGTGAGCATTTTTTGTGATTGAACTGTTAAAATTTTTGCCTCTATTATAGTGAAAATTTTATTGGGTCTCATAAGTCTCGTGGTTTTTACCCTTCACATTGGAGAGGTTTTCCACGTTAAAAATCGTGGTATTCATATTGTGGTGTGTGACTTATTATTATTGTTGGTTGGTTATTTTAGCTCGTCACAGATTTAATTTTTGGGAAAGATTTATCCATTGCGCTAGTTGTCTTGTTATTTTCCCAACAGTATTTCTCATTCGGTCCATGTCAACCTCAACAAAAGGCATTAAAAATGTCAATAAACCATATGAAACATAAGGATGATCTCCCTTCTTCCCTTACTACTGTGGATCTTTTACCATCCATAAGGTTGTTTAATCTTTGTCCTTCAAATCCATCTTTCTTAAGGGGCATTTTTTTATCATTAATGTAGTTATACCAATTTTGCTTCCTTGGTGATTTTTATAAATCTTTCTTTAATTTCTACACTTCGATACTTGTTTTCTAGAGATTATAATGAGTATTGATAAATTGAAGAATCAAGAAGATATGTCAAATGTTCCAAACGACATTATTGTTGTAATCTTACAACTGCGTGTTAAAAATATTGCTTGTTCAAAGTCCACATGCAAATAATCGAGAAATTTAAATAGCAATCTAATATTCGTTGAAGCTCACCTTAATTATAAGAATGCCAAGTTGTACTTTGTAGCGATGTATTATTTGTATAAGCCATATTAAAAAAATGATTTGCTCATTATGCTTGATAATAACTCAACACCAAGAGATTCGGAATCTTCTACTCCATTAAACTAGGAAGAAAATTAACTAATGCATTTTGTGGGTTCATGTCATGGATTGATTTGTTTCTCAATTCTTTGTAGGGATTGATATTTGAATCCTCAAAATAATATATATATTTGTGAAAGATCTAGGGTCTTTTGTTGTTTCTCTTTATTGAATCAATCTTGGACTCGATTATAACCACATTAGTAGTAATATTTATAATTACAAAGTGTTGAGAAGTGGAAACAATTTCCAACATAGTCATTATGATGTTGAAGTCTATAAAAAGGACAAACTCATGGAAACTTTTATCTTGTAATTAGAGGATTGCTTTCCTTGTTTGTAATGAATTTACTAGGAGATTAGCTAGAGGTGTGGATCATAAATGAGTATGGTGTATATGTGTTTTTGTCATCTCTATGCACCTTCTGGGATATGGTAATGGTCACTTGGTTATGAAAATCGCCTACACATATGGCAAACAAAGGTGAATCACTTACCTCAATATCATTATAAGAAGTATAATGATAGATCTCCTAGGCATCACATATGAAGAGTGTCACTTGGCGAACCATTCATCACCAAATATCCAGGGAATTGCAAGGAAGATCTCTCATTCGCCTATGCAAGGAAAACAATTAATTGCCAACCCATGCAACAAAGGTGGCCTAGTCATCAAGTGAAGGCTGCCCATTTGTTGGCAATAGAGCAAAAAATCATCGAGCATAAGATTCAACTATAATTATTGGACTATTAATGCTTAGAAACGGTCCTAATTTATGACTAGGCCTTTAAATGTTTTGAATTTATGACTCCTAAAATAGCAATGTTTTAAGCATAACTTAAGGTAAATTGTAACTCCAAGTTTGACTTGGTGAGGACATAAATATGTGATTAGTTTCAATTATAAGGGGCTTTCAGCACATTCAACTCAATTCACACAATGTGACAAACAGTTATCATTTTGCCTCCACACCACTTTATTTATTTATTCTATCTATTATTTCTTCTACTTCCTTAACTCTATCTCTTTCTCTCCCTCTCTCCATATCTCTTCTAATCTAGTTCTAGCCACCTCCCTCATTTTCTTTGCCTTTCCTATGATTTCTATGACTTCTATAACTCTCCTCATTATCCTTATCCTTATCCTTAAACCTCTAACGAGGGTTGACACAATGAGTTCATTCAAAAACTAATCTACCATCTCCTCACCCAATCACATCATCCCTTCAAAAGGTGCTTGATTTTTTATCAAGCAATATGATTCTTGGAATAGACTATATTTTATTAGAATAAATGAGGACACTCAAAAATTATTAGTTATTTATAAGAAATGGCAAAGTTCTTGTGTAAAATATATGAGGTGTGATTATTACAAACTTAGTAGTATAGAGGTAAATAATATTGGGTTTCCATTAAATCTTGGTGATATGATTGTTTTCACCACCTATAGTGAAAGCTTGGTTTAATAGGGCCCAAAACAGACTTGATTTTGCAGAAGAAGAAAGAACAATGGTGATTAGTTTCTTGAATTGTTTTAGGTACTTTGGATCATTGTAAAGTAGTTGAGTTCTTTTCCTTAACATATTTGCTTTCCAAAGTTTGAAGATGATGCTTTAACTTCCGTCTAGATTACATTTTATTCTAACTAAGCTTGATGCTAGAGCTTGATTTTGTGCTCATTCTAATGTCTTTTTATTAATTTTTTGCTTGATCCATCTTTTCTACACATTGGATATCCCTTCTTAATTGAGGCATCATTTTTATCCCTAACCTATTAACTTTTTTTCATGCTATGTGTTGGCCAATATTATTATCATTCTTACGTGCTTGCTACTACATGGCACATCTCTAACTTATATGAAGGGATAAGGATTAAATTTTTTTTTTTTTTTTCCATTACAGTTTATTTTGGTATAGAAGGCAAACATTGAATCAATGGTAAGGTTGCTTCATTATGATCGGTTGGTCATAGGTTTAAGTCCAAGGAAACAGTTTCTCTATATAAAAAGCAAAGGTAAGGTTGTACACAATATGATGACTCTCCCTCGACCCTCACAAGCCGGGGAGTCTTGTGGCCTATGGACACCTTTTTATAGTTTATTTTAGCATAAAGAAGATGCTAGAGAAGTTTGATGTATCATAGTAGTTGCATTATTTATTTTAAAATTATTGCATCCTTCAAACCAATCCATGTAGAATTACTACATTTTAATGGTAGTATCACGTGTTATATTGAAAACTTGAACTAGTTTTGTAGTATCTTCTGCTTTTTGGCTAAATACATTTCCATTTGCAATTATATATTTGGCTTAGGTCGCAACTTGTTAGGCATCCATGCATTAGGGGTCCCCAACCATAAGCACTCCTTAAGAAGCATTCATGCTTTATATTTTCTTCTAAGGACGAGTAATAATAGGTGTCTCGAAGCCTCTGTCTTGGGAAGCATCCTAACTAGACACACACTGTGGGTCTCACCATGACATGTCTAATTAAGAAGTCTTGAAGTATAGCGATAGGACATGAAGCATTCTTCTTTTCTCTCTAATTACATTCTTTCATTTATTAGTGCTCTCTTATTTCATTGTCAAATGCTTAAATGCGATTCTATTGTTTCCTAGCTATTCCAAGATGGGTTTATCAAATGTTGAAGGGATGGTTGTGGTGCTTAGCAAGCATTTGTGTCTAAACCAAATCAATGTCTTTCTTGAGCTTTCTTGGTTCAAGAAATTGGTACAGCTAGTTGAAGAAAGGCTCTTATATCCCTTTTGAGATCAAAAGGGCTAGCTTGTTAAATGCCAAGTTGAGGAGCTCTTCGAATTCCCAATATGCCTAAAAAGTACATTTCTAGCTACTCTTATAGACCTTAGTCCTCCGATGGATTCATATGAATGTGTAAATAATTGTCTTGAAATACTTATACTACACAACGCCCTGAAATATTTATGCTAGCCTGAATTCTCACTATATATTGATGTTTTGCAATAGTCCTTTGTAAACATTTTTTATATTGTATGATTGATAATATTTTCTCTATCCAAAACCATTTGTATGATTAATAGTTTGTCTAAAAGTCCTAAGTTTAGACTATACAACAGAAAGGCAGTCCATCTCACATTACATATCCTTCCCACACCTTCCAAGATTCAAATAAGAGAATCCAGTTTTGAAGTCCCAAACTGTGACCAAATGTTAATCTTGGAACATATACATGTCATCCATCATATATATATTCACCCATCCAAGCCTTGCTATGCTCCAAACCCACCACAAGCAAACGCCCTAAGAGGAAAATTTGGCATTGGGCTCAAAAATGAAGTTATAAAAATAATAAAAAATAAGACTGAAAAGAACTTGTAATATAGTAAATTCTAGATCAGATGAAAGCTACAATACAAAGAACGCAGTCTTAATCTTATTAAACATATTTGAATTTCGTCTACTTTTACAACAAGACTCCTATTTATGGTCATTACAACAACAAAGCTTGGAACATGATGCTCTAGGAAGGCTTTTGACAGTAATAAAAGTACACATTATATTTTACACGGGCGGTTGTTATTGATACAAAGGCAAGAGCTTTTCTACATGGGCAGTTGGAAACCAACCGTAGAGGGTTGATTCAAATTCAAGGAAGCTTTCCTCGGGAATCACTGTCTTCACGACGAGGAGTGAGAGATGGGAATGATGGAATAGATTTCAATATCAACTTCCTGCTGCTCCAAACAGAAGATGGACCAAGCTTGAGATGAGGAGGTGAAACTCTCTTACAGTTCGGAGAAGCAGATTTCACACCATTACAATCAGAGTTATTGCCCTTCAGAATCTCCGGGGTAGAGTCTTCTGGAATCATCTGAAGATGCCTCTCGAACTTTGGTTCGCGGGAAGAAAAACCCGATTTTCCAAGCTTTTGACAGGTGGACAACTCAGGAGATGATCCAGCCGCAAGGAGCGAAGATCCCAGAGGCTTGCTAGTAAAGGTGAATGGCAATTGAATTGGAGACCTGTAAATTTAGACTCAAATTTCAGCAGCCTATTTGGAACTCAGAAAATATTTTTAAAAAAAATATCTACTTTTGATTATTAAGTTAATATATTGTTCATAGATTTGGTGTGTGTATATATATATATATATATATATTATTTTATAAAGTATTGATATTTAATTGTTTTTAATCTTTAATCATATTAAAATAAACTTTTATTTTTTATAACATTTTATATAGAAAGAAAATACAAGGAAAAATAAGTTTCCTCCTTATTTTCCTTTCTCCAAGCAAAATCCTTCATCCAAATGAACCTAAAAACATCTGGAAGAATGAAAATCTTAAATCAAATCAACAGTTGGTACAGCACAAAACCTGCTGATCTTGGAAGAAGGTGTTATGGGAGGAACAAGATCTGAATGCTCCCCTTCACCCTTTTGAGCAACATCATTATTCTCCAAAACTGTATCCGGTGGATTCTTGTCAGGCGTTTCTGTTTCTTCCCCTTCGTCTGCTTCTTCTGTTCCTCCTGAATCATGTGTATTTGGGGGTTGGGGAGAGCATTGGGAATGGGGAAGATGAGCTGCATTAAATGCTACAATACCAATTACATGCGGCTATAGAAGTAAAGCAAACATGGGAAAATAACAATTTGAAATAAACTGTAGGATAAGTTTGTATAGGAAAAAAAAAATATTGCTTGAAACACTTCCACAAAGACAAATATTAGGATCTCCATGGGATGATGGAAATGACACAACCAATTACCATCCTTCCGGCCAAAAGTATTTTTACATCCATCACATCTGCAGCTGAAAGAGCATCCAACGCCACCCTTCATCCACAAACCATTGTCCATGTCAGATGTTAAATTGCATAGAAATATACAGAATGAGCTCAAGGACAAAACCTGAAAGCATTCACAGTATTTCTTCAGGCAGCTCGACTTCTTACAGTTGCAACCTCTTTTATGTCGTGCTGAAGCTGGAGTTTTATCAGATTCCTCCTACATGGGAAAAACCAACAGATGCATTTCATGAATTAAGGAAATCAGAAATTTAACAAATTAAAAAAAAAAGTTTAAAAAAAAAAAAACAACAAAAAAAAAAAACCCAAACCAAAAAAAAATAAAATCTCTAACCCCAAATTCAGGAACAAAATCAGGGATCCTGATGACTTTGGGAGCAAATGCAAGTGGATTGCGCAGTTCAATCTGTCTGCGGGTTTCAAGAACAGTGTCTTCATGAACAGGATTGTTGTGGCAATCTTGACATAAACAAGGCTCAACACAGTAGAGACCAGCAGCAAAACATTCACAGTAACTGTATCAGAGTACATGCAGAATTAAGCATAAGCAACAGAATGTAACCCAACACCCAGTAAGTTGGTGAAAATTAACTAATACAACAATCAATAAATTGAAAAATACATTGATTACGTGCAATAAGACTATTATTTTCCAAATTTACCATTGAAAATTGCTTTCTGTGCTTTTGTAAGATTTACATACAATTCTGGTCTTTTAGTACTCACATATCAGTAAACATAGAATTAATTGTTTTCTATTTTTTTAGAACTCGCATATCAGTAAACATAGAATTGGTTGTTTTCTATTACATGCATGTCCAATCAATCTTTCCACCCTCTTTAAGAGCCATAATCAAACAAACAAATTGTAAAGATCATATAATGCCCACAATAGCAGTAGAAAGTTTCATAATGGAGTAATAAGAATTGTAGCTATGAATATTTGCGCTCTCAATATTTCCTTCTAAAAATGATCACAAAACCATCATGTAGCATATTTATGTAATGCTACCAAGTATCAACCATTATGACTAGTGGCAGACTAAGAAATTTGATCCTACAGGAGCAAGACACATTGTCACAAGCCAAGCTTGTTCAAGGCATTATGCTTGTTTATGACCACTTGTTTCATGTACATGGAATGGATAACTATCATGTAAATGGTAAAGTAGGTTTTTTCTTTGAGTAGGATAATACCTTGATCAAAAATGGTAGTATGACTCCTCGATTAGCTTAATAATCTTTACTAGTGCCAAGCTAGAATAGCATAGAAAGCCCTTTAGGAGATGACGAAGGTTCATCAATCATTGTAAAACTCACTAGCTATTATAAATGTGTTTAGCCTATTCAACTCTCTTGCTAAACAGACCTTGCCTACGGAGGTGTGAATATGAATCACATTGCTTAACAGTTCATTGTGTGACTCGTATTTACATGCATGCTTATTTATTGCTTCTACTTTGTATTTAATGGTTGTGAATTTGTTCATGCAATGAAATCACAGTATACTTTTGGCTAACTAGTTAAGCAAAGGTGCTATAACTAGTGTTGCATGACCCATCCCAAGGTGCGAAGTTCTTGGCCCATAAGTCCATGGTTTTAAATAAAGGTAATGGTCCACGTAATTGTAACGACCACAATCATGATGGACTCACCGCGTCTATGAATTCATTTTTTCCATTAGCAAAGTTCTTAAGAACCATGGTATTAAATAACGACCTTTACATAGCATAACAATTGTTACGTAATGGAAAATAAGGCCTCCGATACTGTTACAGGCCGCTAATGCGGTGAGCAGAAAATTCACATCCGTAACGGCGTTACACCACGTTGCGGCTGCCGACACCTTATCTCCTCAAATCTGCTTCATTTTTTGTGGTTATCTTCGCATGTTGCTGCTTCTTCCCTTCTCGTCTCCTTCATCCAGCTTAGATCTACTGATTTGAAGCTTCGAAACCCCAAAAATCAGCTTCAATTTATTGTTTGAAGCTGTGCTCAACAGGTCGGCTGAGTCAGCTCTTCAATCTGTGGAGATTTTCACAATTTCTCAACAAAATTGTTGTTATTTGGGAAAGTTTAAGGTAGATTCTACAAGGAAATCTTGAAAGCAAAAAGAAATTTGAGGATTTGGAAGCTTGCAGCTCAAACTCCATTCAGTAGGTTCAGCCACTATCGAGACTCAAGTATGCTTTCTTCCAAACTCTAGTCTTCATTCTTTTTGTTTTTTTTAATTATTTCTTTTAATTTGAAGCAGCAAAGGCTTACCCCAGCCTACTATTGAATAATGAATTATTTTAGTATTCAGTAAGACTTTCTATAATATATATCTAATCAATTATACTTCACAATCCTAATTTTTTAGTTGTTGCTTTATGGGGATAGGTAGGAGACATTTGGAACCCCATTGGCTCAAAGGACAGTGAAACAAACAAATTATGATAAATGTAGCTAAATAATGGATGAATGGATCGATTTTGTCATTTTTATGTTCAAATTTGACTTTTCAAAAATATACTATATTGACATGTTTTTCTTCAATTATTCATGCAACCGAATGGTGGATTCATTATGGCATGTGTGCTCCTGAGCTCCAAAAATTAGCAATCAGAATTTTCAGCCAAACCACATTAGCTTCGAACTGTGAGCATAATTGGAGCATCTTTAGTCTCATCCATACAAAGATAAGAAATAGACTAAAGTCCATGGGACTACAAAAACTTGGTTTCGTGCATTACAACATAAGGTTAAAGTTAAGGCATATAATGAGAAGCAAACAGGACATCGAAGATAGTTTCAACCCTATCAACTTGGACTATATTTTCGAAGAAGATGATCCTCTGTGTTCATGGTTAAAAAAGAATGAAGCATCATTACTCGACGATCAGGACAACTCAAATTAATTAGATGAAAAGGTTGGCGCACCTACAGAAGGAGGTGATCAACCACCAATAAATGTGGATGAATCAAGTTCAAGTCCTAAATGTACACAAAGTGATGATAATCTTGGTTTAAGCCCACCAAGTGATGATGATGGTGGTAGTGGTATTGGGACTGGGGTTGGGAGTGATGGTGGTGGTGGCAATGGTGGAATATGATTATGGGTATGACACAGGAACATCATTTGTAGGGGATACATATACTCCTAGTTGTTACGGACTACATGATATACCCAAAAATTATGACTTGGGTACTCCTTCAGAGTACCAATCTTCACAACCAACGAGTGCTACTAGTGGTGGCCCTAGTGGGAGTCATGGTGCACAAACTAGAATTCACTGACACTGAGATCATGATTCTACTGAAGATTCATATGGTATGGTTCGTGGTTTTTGAGACTTTGATTTAGATGATTCATCACCACAATCATATGGAGCTCATGATAGCAGTTATCATCCAACATATCCACCACCTCACCACTATGATTCATATTATGTGTCTCATCATTATCCTAGTGGGTTAGGATCAAGTGAGTCTTCTTCTACACACTACCTAGAGACAACCCCAACCTCAACATATGGATATTATTTAGGCTATGGTCAAGGAGAAGATTATACACCTATATCAATTGAATTTTCACCACTAGTAGATTTTCAGGAGCAACAACGAAATAATGTGAACACAGGTATATTTAGCTATGTATTTCCACAAAAGTGGGGAGATGATTCCCAACTCCAATCTCAAGATAGAGATGCAAATTATGAAGACCCTCCACATCATTCTTTTTGGTGGTGACATGTGCTATATTATAATATTATATTCATGTATTCGACTATTAATACCAATCATTTTCAAATTCATGTATGTGTATATTAAGTATTGACTCATTTTTAGTAATTTTATGTCTCTAATTAATTGATTCTTCATTTTAATAGCATTTCTAAATTTTTTTACCCATTAAAGTAGTGCAAACTATTAATAAAATTACTCTTTTTGTAAACAGAACACTAAAATTAATATAAAAATCATAATGTCTATTAAAAAGCATTTTTAGGTTAAATAAAAGCAATCAAAATTCATTGAAAATCATGTATTAATGAATTTCATGCTTATTTTCAATTTGGGCATGGTTATGCATGCATGAAACTAATGACCGTTAACGCCCGCTTCCCATTACGTAACACCTGTGCCTCTCACGTCCCACGACACCCACAACCGTTATGCGATGTTATACACAACCACGATTTAGAACCATGTTAAGAACATATAGATTCATATGTTTTGATCCTAAAGTCCTGTACACTAATGAGTTAAATGATTTTTAGTAAATTTTAATCAATTTAAATGTAACATATACTACTAATATTGGATGTCATCTTGGTCGTTTTAGCATGCATTTCTACTTTTCACAACTCTATCAATTATAAGTGAAACACAAACTAAGAAATCATAAATATAAAGAAATATAAAATATAGAATGCCATCTTTTGTACTCTTTTAGTGTTTAATGGAACTTTTGTTATCCAAAAAATAAAATTTAGAATGTTTATACGCTAAACAAGAACAAAAATGCATTCAATAGAATGTATTTTAGTCTCCAAACTAAGTGTATGAAAAACAAAAAATAAAATAAAATTGACAAAACTTAGAATACAAACATACGTAATTTAATGTGAGAAAAAAGTTGGGATTATTTTAATGATAGTTATTGAAAAAATGAATGCTAAATGTCAAGAAAAATAAACCCAAAAAATGATTCACCAAATATGGATCTATAAGTCTATTTGACATCATTGTTGTTTTTTATGTCTGTTTCTACACAGTGAAGAAACAAATTATAAAAACGTGTTTCTTTATGTTAGTTTTCTATTTCTGTTGACAATTTTCTGTTGTTTGCGAAACACCTTTTCACCAAATTTTATGCTTTTCTATTGTTTTGTCAACTTGCTACCATAAATTTTAATATCCAAAAACAATTCTTTGAGATTAAATTATTTATTTTATACACTTTTAAATTAAAATTCAAATAAAATGATCATATGAATTTAAATAAAATTGAAATAAATATATATGTAAATTTCAAACAATAATAGTAAAGCCAATTATAAAGTATTTTTACTATGTTTCATTTGTCGTGTCCAGTAAAATTTTTATCGTAAAGTAAATTTTAAAACTAGAACAATCAAGTAAAATAATTATAATAATTCTTATTTGTATCATAGTATTTTAATATGCATTGTTTTGCAATTTAATTATTTTAATCATATTTTTATAATATTATTTGATTTAAAGACGAAAATGAGCATTTTTTAATTAAAATTTTTAATTTATTATAAATTTATAAATATTAACCAAACAGGTTACTAGTTTCTCATTTTTAGTTTTTGTTTCTTGTTTTTCATTTTCACTTCTGATTTTCGTTTCTGTAATTTTTGACAGTGATACCGAACAGTCCCCAAGTAAACCAGCTTAAATTTGAGTTTCTAAATATTAATATAGGGAAAACAGAGAGTAAACTACAAAAAAGGGACTAAGAAACTTGTTTTAGTCATTCACAGCCAATCTAGCTCTATGACAGCCTGTAACTGCCCGTAACATTCCGTAATGACCATTACAGTACCATAACATATTGTAACAATCGTTACAGTTGTGAATTGGCACACCTTCGAGATATCACTCCATAAAAATCTCAGAAGCCACCAATACCAGTACATAACATTCATAACAGCCTTACACATCAATTTTTAATACAATGCCTATAATAATTGGTACCAAATCTTGGTCAATTGCTTTGTGAATTCAATTGCATTCATATTATAGGATGATGTGAAGCATTGCTAGGAGAAAAATGTTGGGCATCAAAAAAACAAAAACGTGTCATGCACCACCAGTAAGAGAATTGATGCGCTAGAGGCGCAATCTAAGACAACCAATAATATGGTCATGAACACAACTTGTTGAACGTGTTGATGTTTTGGAGGGATCACAAAAACATCAACAAGGTTCCATTACGGAATTGTCAAAGGACTTCTGTGCTACTATAGAAGAGATATAAAATCGTATGGGTGAGCTTACTACCAAAATGAACATAATGGTTCATGATGTCAAAAATTCCAACTCTATAGTGGTAAAGTATGGAAGAACAAGGGTGCCATAACCAAGAGCATATAGGGATGCCTGTGAGGCTAAAGAGCTATTGACATGAAGCAATTGAGCAGCAAACATAAACTTAGAGGAGGCAAAAATATCTATGGCAACTATGTACTTGAATGGTGACACAAAGTTGTCATGGCATACCAAGTACAATAAGATTTGAGATGAACAATGTGCAATTGATAGTTGGGCAGATTTGAAAAGAGCTCAACCCCTAATTCTTTCCTAAAAAATGTTTACATTATTCGGTACAAACTGCAAGATTTTAAGCATACTAGTACAATAAAGGAGTATGTGAAATAACTTTCCACTTTGATGTTGGATATCCAATACATGTCAGAGAAAGACAAGTTCTTCTATTTCCTTGAGGGTTTGAAATCACGGGCAAAAGTTGAACTTCATCAAAAAGAGTTTAAAAAAATTTACCTACTACACAATCTACTAAAGAACACTTGATTGACTATGCTAGAGAGAATTCCACCATGTCCAAAAAAGGTGTCATGTAGGTGGAAACAATGGAAAGTCTTTTAAGAGGGGCAAACCCAAAAGTCAAGGAGTCGACACCAAGGCATCAAACTTCAAAGGATGCTTCGTCATCTCGGTCATTTAACACAAACAATGGTAAGGGTAAGTTGGCCTACATCTTATATCGAGCCCCTTACAAAGTTGCTAATTGCCCTCACAAGTCATCACTCAGTACCTTGCAAGTTTGCATTGCCAAGGGAACACAAGAACAGGATGAGGATGATGAGAAGGAAACTCGAGAATAAGTGCAATGCGATTACACAATATGTTCTTCAAATGAAAGAACCAAAAGTTACCCAAGCTAAAAGATTAGTGTTTGTGGATATGTGGATCGCCATGAAGAGTGCTCGTGTTATGGTGAATACCAAGGCTACCCATAACTTTGTCTCATAAAGGGAAGCACAGAGACTCAACTTAAACTTGGAGAAGAATTCAAAACGCATGAAAGCATTTAACTCCATAGCTCAACCTACTCCGAATTTAGCTGAGCAAGTCGATGTGGAGTTTGGATAATAGGCAACATGCAAATTTCACAGCTACGTTGATGGACGATATCCAAATCATACTTGGAATGAAATTTTTTCAATACTAAGGTGATATTGATGTCGTTTGCTAGTACCCTTTGTCTGATGGAAGATCACCTTTGCAAGTTGCTAACAAAGGAGACAACAAGAAGTTCCTTTTAGCCATGCAACTCAAGAAGGGTTTGAGAAAGGGTAAGCAAACATATTTTGCCCCGTTGGTGGTGGATAAAGAAGTAGGATAATAGTGGGTTCCTACTATCATCCAAGATGTATTGAATGAGTACAAAGTTGAGTGTTGGATAAATTACCACACAACTTGCCTCCGCAATGAGGTGTGAAGCATGAGATCAAGTTGTTACCAGAGGTGAAGCCTCCTACAAAAGGGCTAATACCAAACAACGCCTCCAAGAGTTAGTATAATTAACAAAGCAACTTAATGAGTTATTACAAAAGAGTTACATCCATCCTTCCAAAGCATCAGAGCACCAATTTTGTTTCAAAGGAAACATAGTAGGGGCATGCGGACATATAGGGACTACCACACACTCAATAAAGTGATAATGCGCAACAAGTATCTCATTATGCTAATTTTTAATTTATTTGATCAGCTAAGTCATGCCAAGTACCTCACCAAATTTGACTTGGACGCAAGCTACTATCAGGTGAGAATAGCAAATGGTGATGAGTCGAACACTACTCGCATAACACAATAGAGGGCATATGAGTACTTGGTGATGTATTTCAAGCCAACAAATGTGCCAACGACTTTCTACACTCATGAATCAGGTATTTTATGACTACCACAAAAAAATTGCCATAATATACCTAGATGACATTGTTGTCCACAATTCCACTCTAAAGGAACATGAAGAGCAGTTATGAAAAGTAATCAACAAGCTAAAGAACAAAAACTTTTATGTGAAGAAAAAAGAAATGCTCTTTTGCTCATAAGAGTATCAAATTCCTTGGTCATGCAAGTTGAACAAAGTCATATCTAGGTGGATATAGAGAAGGTGAGAGCTACTCAAGATTGAAAGACCTCAAAAAAAGTCTAGGAGCTACCTTCCTTATCAATTACTCTCACAAGTTCATGGAGGAATATTTGAGGAGAATTGCCTCATTGACAAAATTAATGAAGAAAGGTTATATGTGGAACTAGACAGAGCGCCAGGGAGTCTTGACAACTTGAAGGAGATCATGATCTAGGACCTAGTACTCACTCTTCTGAACATCATGAAGCTTTTTGAGGTACAAACACTTGCATCAAACTATGCCCTTGATGGAGCTTTGTTACAAGATACACATCCTATTGCAAACAACAGTCACAAGCTTAGTGAAGCTAAGCAGAAGCACAAACCTCAAGATAAGAGATGCTAGAGATAACACATTGTCTACACATGTCGGCATGACCTACTTGGGACTAAGTTTGTGGAGAAAACAAAAAAGTTGGATATCAATTATTTCTTCACACAGCTTAAGTTGTCCCCCAAGCAAGCCCATTGGCAAGAATATGGCAAAGTTTGATTTATATTTCGACCACAAAGCAGGGCAGATAAATCAGGTCACAAATGCACTGAGCAAGAAGGCCGAAGTTGCGACCTTAAAATAGGTAACACACTTGATGATAAGTATGAATACCCCGACAACGCGAGAGCATTAGGTAGAACCTTGTCAAAGACCTAATTGCACAAAACCTAATTAAGTTGGTGGAAGAGCAAAGCATGCCAGTTCGGGATAGAAGATGGATTGCTATTGACATATGTTAATCGTCTCTTTATGCCTCAAGCTAGTGACTTGAGCAATACACTGTTGCAAGAGTTTCATGACATAATATAGGCAAGCCATCCAAGACAGCATCGAACTTTGGCGTTGTTAAAAAAAATATTGCTAGACACACAAGCATGATAAGGTGGTTGAGTATACCCAAACATTTTTCACCTTCGAGCAAGACAAGGTCAAGCAAAAGATATTGCAGCACTCTTGGAGCCTCTTCAAGTACCAATAAGACTGTGGGAGTCTCACTTGATTTCATCACCAACCTTCTCATAGTCAAAAGACGCAAAGTCAATGTTTGTGGTTATAAACAAGTTTTCAAACTATACTTTCGTACCAACACTGAGGTACGGCTCGGCAAAGGAAACATCAATTGTTCTTTAAGCAGATTGTCAATACTAAAATATTGGGGTGTTTCCCAAGATATTGTTGGTGACCAAGACACAAGATTCACAGAAAATTTCATAATAGAACTTTTCAAAATTCTCGATTCGCAACTTGACATCTCTTCAAGCTACCACCACCACACGAATAGACGAAAAGATTCAATAGGCTACTAGTGGAGTACTTGTGCCATTTCATCACCGCCAATCAGAAGAATTGGGTGCAGGTACTCAACATGGCTCAATTTTGTTTCAATGCCAAAAAGAGCTCAGCAAACAAGGGTCCTTTTGAGCTCGTAACAAGCCAATAGCCATTGTTACCTCACATAGAGAACAACCAAAAGAAAGAGTCTAAGAGTATATATCTTCACCAAAAGATGGAGATAGAACACAGAGATCTCCTAAGTTTACATAAAGAAAGCTTCCAAATGAAGAAGTTGGCAAATCAAGTGAGACACCGTTGTACTTAAATGGGTGACTTGGTGCTTGTTAAGCTCCATCCAGAAAAAAATCAAGACACTACAAGGTCAAAATAGAAGACTATTTCACAAATATGGACATATTGACCAAAGTTATGAGGACAACTTATATGATCCTCCTTGGATAAGATGCTTCTTGTGTTTTACATCAGGTGCCTTAAGTCATTCATTACCGAGATTGAAGATCCAAGCAAAAGTCAATCAATCAAAGCACCATTAAGGACATTGCAACCTGACAGACAAAAAGTAAAAGTTATCCTTGCAGACAGAGAATTCACATCATGAAGGAAGATGCAACATGAGTTCTTAGTAAAGTGAATAGGCCACAAAGATAAGAATTCAGCTAGATGTCAGCAAAAGTCTCACACCATTCATGGACAAAGTTGAAGACTACTTAGCATCGAAATTTATAAGAGCGTTGAACACATAAGTGGGAGAGAATGTAAATGAGCCAAGCTTGTCCAAGGTATTGTGCTTACCTATGACCACTTGCCTTGTGTACATGGGATGGGTAATTGTCATGTAAATAGTAGTGTAGGTCTTATTCTTTGAGTAAGACTATCTTTGTTAAAAATGGGAATATGTTTTACTAGTTCCAAAGCTAGAATAACATAGAAAGCTCTTTAGGAGAGGGTAAGTGTTCATCAATTGTTGTAAAACTCACTAGCTATTGTAAACATATTTAGCCTACTTACCTCCTTTGCCAAACATATGTTGCGTACAGATGTGTAAATAATGAATTACATTGCTTTACAATGTACTACATGAATCGTATTTAAATACATACATATTTACTACTTCTGCTTAACTTTGTATTTGATGACTATTAATTTGTTCATGTGATGACATCATGCTATACTTTCGACTGACTAGTTAAGCAAGGCTGGTATAACTAGTGTCTTATGGCCCTTCACAAGATGTGAATTATTTGGCCTGTGGCAATCATACAAGGACTATATGGTAGTTGACTAGCACTTGCCTATCCAATGGGTTTTGTGCTCCATGCACATGCCCTTCTATGCTTGTAATTGTTTGTCAACAATAATTGATCCACACAACTCATCAAAAGCAAGCAAAATGAAAGCACATAAAATTGCTAAAAATATGTGATGTTTTATAGAATGGTTAATAGACTTCAAAGAGTTGAAGAAACTTATAAAATAATTAAGAAAACGTGTTAATTTCTTGATTTGCCTTGCACAATAAAGTCTTCCATGCTGTCATGCACTACTTTAATGTCAAACATTGAGCATTCTTAACTTTGTAATCCAAAACCATGCTACCATGTAATTGAATTAGAAAATAGGTGGTTATCCTACATTTACTCTTTAAATTTTTTAACCAGCAAAAAAAAATACAATTTTATAAAATAAGAAGCACTAGGCAACAAATTAGTCTAATCCTATTCAAACCATTATAGAATGTTTATTTTGTTCACACATGTGACCAAAAGTAATTTTTGCATTTATAACTAGCCAAATCTCTTTAGCTATAGATTTCAACTGCATCTAACAAATTGAATAATTTTTTGGCTTAATTATGTGTGAGATTATCGACCTTTCTATTTATTTAAAGTGGTGGAAAATAAATAATCATAATGGGGCTATTGTTGAATTTGCCTATTAAACCTACCTACTTTTTAAAGCCTTGGCTCCCTCTCTCAAAGGCACGCTATTTCAAGAGACTCTTAACCACAACGGTTTGCCTCTTTGTCAATGCCAATAGTCTTCAACAATCATCAGTACTTGCTCACTTGTCAAACTTGAAACTCATCCATCTTCCTTTGATCAGGAGATTTTGCCAGAGCCCTAGCTTGAATCACGGCCTATCGAAATCTCTGCCTCAAGTAGGAACTTTGTCGAAGCCCTAGCAAGACTCGCAACCCTCTTGTCTATTGAAGACTTGAAGACTTTTCTCCCTCAAAGGTTCGAAGCCCTAGCTCCCTCTCCCGAAGGCTCACTACTTCGCATCCTTTGTTCAACTTTGAGCTTGGCTAGTGTCAAAATCTCCTCTCAAAGGCCAACAATGATGGGAAAGGAGGAACTCTCAAAGGATCTTCATGCTTCCTAGTCACAACTTTAGCAGTGTTTAAACCAAGGACACATGATGATTTTCTCTCTTTCTTGCGAAGGACTTTCGCCCACTCTCCTCAGTTTTTTGATTGAGATATTGTTAGTTATTGATAAAGGAGATTCATTTAATCCAAATTGAAGGGAAATCCTTCGATCTAAGATTGGATAAAGTAGGGAAGGTTGGAGCCTTTTTTGTTATTGAGAAGAATCAACAGTGCAATCAGTGAGTTCAATTTTCTTTAGTTGCAACAAAATGGTTCTCACAAGAGTTCTCTTCTCTTGCGAGAAATTTAAGCAAGGGTTTTTGTAGATATCGGGTGGGTTTTGCTGATTATTAGATGAATCAAGCGAAGGGGGCAAGAAATTCTTGGAATTAGAGCAAGGAGAGGCAAAAGATACTCTATTTTTGTCCCTAAAGGATCCCAAAGGCAACAAGTGGTTTCAATTTGGGAAAGAGTTCGAAGTTTTGTTGAGCTCTTGTTTGTCAGGCATTGATGAAATTGATAAAAAAAAAGAGTAATGAGAATCAATCCTGGGTTGAAATAATATCAGAAAAACTGATGTTGATGGAGTTTATTTGATTCCTAAGATTGGTGTTTGCTCAATTCCTAATAACGGAGTTCTCTTAATCCCTGAAAATGTGCTAGAGGTGGCATGTGTTTGGCGTGGGAGGAAGATACAAGAGGAGACCCGACATACAACTTTGCACAATCAATCAACATCACTGAGGGAGAAGGTTCCGGTGGAGTAGGGGAGTACAAAATATAACAAAAAACCGAAAATCGGACCAAAACCAAACAATTTGAAGCTTCAGGTCGGTATTTCGATTTCGGTCTTCGATTTCGGTTTTGAATATATTAAAACCGATTTTTTAGTTTCGATTTCGGTTCCACTTAAAAACCAAATTGTAAAAAACCAAAAATTGATTATAATTTTGAAATAATTATTTTTCATACAATATATATATACGTCTTGTGAAATATTTTATTTTTTAATCTAAATTGTTGTGTCTTGTAGTGCTTGTTCAGGGAGTGGGAAAGAATTTTATATAAAATGTATGAGAATCATGCTTACCATTTTGGCGATGTGGGACGAGTTTGGTGGAGTGGAATAGTCGGGCCAGCCGGCTATTGCCTGTTGGTGTGGGGACTTGTCAGTTGTCACTTGGCTATTGCCTATTGGGAAGACCGAACTCCACTCCAGGTCATGGTAGTTGTCAAGCGCCGAGTCGCCAACTACCGTGCCCTCACAAATCACAATCACAAGTCAATGAAGACACAAGACTCACAACACCTCCCGCTCCCTCCGACGCTCACGCCCACACCAACGCCAACACCTTCCGTCCTCACAAGTCACAACACCTCCGACTTCCTCCCAAGTCCCACCCCCACGCCGACGCAGCAAGGCTCACGCCCACACGAGTCGCCAACGCCCACATCTTCCATGCCGACGCAGCTCACTCCCACATTTTCTCTGGTGTGAATCACAGGGTTTAGACATGGAACCGGAATACGGCATTATATTTAATTAATTTCTGCATATAATATGTATGTCAATATGTGTGTGAAGGAAAAAACTTAAAAGGAAGAAAATAGATTAGGAGAATGTAAGAACCATGTACACCCCTAGCTGCTAGCCGTCCCACATGAACTGGAAATGGGAAGGAAAATGTTTCTCCACCTTATATATTGCAGTTGGATCTGCCTTTTAGAATGAACCATACCACACTCTCATTTGCTGCCGTGCTGGGCTTTGAATTCAAAGCCTTGGCCCAATTAAATCAATAATATTGGCTATGGACCTGTGGCTTGTGGATGCCAGCCTAACTTGGCCTTGATGTATTTTTTGCTTGATTGTTTAAAATTTGGTTAAAACCGAAATAATTGAACCGAACCGTAAAGTTACCGGTTTGGTTTGGTAATAAACCAACGGTCTACAGTTCGATAGCGATTCAATAGTTTTAAAAACCAAGCCGTTCGATTCGATTGACAGTTTTGGCAACAACCGAACCGAACCGTGTACACCCCTACAGTGGAGGAGGTTATACCAAAGGCGGCTAGGGTGCCCTACATGAACAATGGGATGATGAAGCTCGGGTGGAATCATCACAATCTTTTGATTCTAAATGGCCTATTATTCATCCCGTTGCAATATATTTTTTTCTTCTTTTTTTTCTTATTTTGAAGGTGAGAAGTCATCGCAACAAGCTGGCCAAGAGGACTGTACAGTGGTGCAGAAGGATGGGTCGGGACCAAATCTTGACTCCTTAAGAATAACAAAGCCATGATCTTAAAGATCTAGAGGAAGTTGTTAGAAGAGAGTGTTTATTAAGAAATTAAGTGGTTTGAGCAGGGGTATTTTATTCTTTCAAACTTTTCTATTATTAATATATAAAAGGGCAGAACTGGCTCTAGAAAGCTGCCGCCTCCTCCTTTCTCTTGCTTTCTTCTCTTTTACTTCTTTCCTTCTTGCCTCCATCTCTAACTTTACAACATGGTATTAGAACATCACACAGCAACAGCAGAAACCAGAAACAGAGCTTCGCATCAGCAAATCACCATGAGCACACACCGCATCCGGCCAAGGATGCTGCACAGCAAAACCGAGCCGAAAAATGCCCATAAACAAATCTCAAACCAACCAGAAAATCAGACATGAGAGCTAATAAAGGGAAGATAAGAAAGAAAACAAGAAGCAGAGTATCAGGGAAAAAAAAAAAAAACCTCAGGAAAATCAGACTTAGAGGAGATTAATGCTCTGATACTGTGCTGTTGTGCATTCATTACTGATTTATAGGAGATTAACATTGTCATTGTGTTTCTGTTCATTGGTTGGTTGTGGCACAATGATATAGTGTGTTCGTTATTGATTGTTGCAATCTTGTACCAGTTACTTGTGTTTTTGATTCATGTTCAATGACATTATTTCCTACTCCCAATCGGGTGACTTGGCAGAAAAGGATTCCATGTAGCTGACCCCACCTAGTGGGACTTAAAGCTTGTCGTTGTTATTGTTGCTGTAACATATATTCCATGGTCAGAGAAACCCTCTTGAAGTTCTGAAGTTCTGAAATTCTGCGTTTGTGTGTGCTGCCTGATTTCGCATTGCTGCTGTGTTTTTCATTCCCAATCTGGTGTGCACTTACTGTAGCGCATTAGGGGTGATTTTGATGGCCTCTACAGAGAAAGCTTCAACTGATACTGCTAACATACAGATCACAACCATCATATTGGTTGGATCGTCCAACTACCTGTTATGGTCTCAAGCAGTGCATGTGTATATTAACACAAAAAAGGAAGTCAAAATATTTGTTGCATTCTCCTCTATCTCCAATCAACAAGGATTATGAAGATTGGATGAAAGAGAATGACATATTGCTTGTGTGGCTGTGGAATATCATGGAGCCACGAATTGCTACAAATGTGATGTTTCACAGAACAGCCAAGGCCGTACGGGATGATCTCTGTGAAAGTTTATAAGAAGATGAAAATCAAACTCGTGTTTTTGACCTATATGAATAAGTTTTTCTAATATGACCAAGAAAGTAAAACTATTAGTGAGTATTATAGCACTCTAAAGTATGTGGGAGGAACTCAACATTTATCAAGCAATTAGTTCCGACATTGAGATGTCAAAGAGGCAAAGGGCAGAGTTCTTGGCTGCCAAGTTTTTGGCAGGGTTAACTGCACGGCTTCAACCCATTCGTGAGATTCTTTCCAGTCAATCTATCCATCTATGAGCTTCAACCCATTTGTGAGGTTCTTTTCGAAGGATCTATTCCATCTATGAATGAAGCATGTGATAGAATCCAACAGATCACCAAAGATGACACTCAATCTTCTTCTCAAGCTTCTTCACGAGATAGTTGAAGCATATGATAGAATCCAACAGATTGCCAAAGATGACACTCAATCTTCTTGTCAAGCTTCTGCACGTGATAGTTCAGCCATGGATGGCAGTAAGTTTAACCATGGACGGGGAAGTGTCAGAGGACAAGGATGAGGTTTGGATGGTGGTTGTAGCAAAAGTAGTGTATTAGGAAAAGGAGTTTGTTGCAGCAATTCTCCCATTTGCACACATTGTGGCAAGGGCAAACATACTACTAACAAATTTTGGGATCTACATGGGAAACCTTCTTGGGCCAATAAGTCACTTGTCGAGGGTGATTCTATAGTTGATACTTCCAATGCACCTAGCCACTCCACTAGGGAGTTGAGTACATCATCTATCATGTCCCGAGAAGAGTAGAACAATCTTATCCACACGGTTCAACAACTTCAAATCTCTTCTAGATCGAGTGTTATTGTTGCCCATTTAGGTACAACCAAGCTTCACGCGACTTCATCAACCCACTACCTTACACTCGAAGGTTACTCTTCCTAACGGTTTAGTTACACCATTCTCTAGTTGAAGCAATATTCTTTGATTTCCTTCTATCCTTCCTTTTTTTTTTTTTTTTTTTTTTTTGGTGTTATATGTGCCTAAATTTCCCATGAGCCTATAATTAGTTAGTCAATTAACTAAATCTCACAATTGTTTTGTGACATTCTTTCCTTCTTATTGTGTTATTCAAAATTTCCAGACAAAGAAGAGGATTGGAGGAGGGCTTAAGAGATCAATGGCATGCTCATTTGGGTCATTCACCAATTCAAAAATTGCAACAAGTTTTTCCTATGTTCAAGTCTATTTCTTATTTTCAATGTTCTGCATGTCAATTTGGAAAACATACTAGGTCATTTTTTTTCCGTCTATAGTTGATTCTCATAGTAAACCATTGTTTTATCTCATTCATTTAGATATTTGGGGTCCATGTGGAGTCAAGAATTTGACTTATCATCAATATTTTGTTTTTTGTGGATCATTTTTCATGTACAGACTAGATCTATCCGTTAGAATATAGGTCTGAATTTCTTTTTGAATTTACTCAGCTCTACGAGGAAATAAAAACCTAATTTGGCATTATTATTCAAAAAAAAAATTATCTAATAATGCAATTGCATTTGTTCAAAATAAGCTTCAAACTTTTTGCTTGGCCAAAGGAATTATTTATCAAACATCATGTGTACATACCCCTCAACAAAATGAGAAGCTAAATGGAAAAATTAGACATTTACTTGGCATGGCATAGTCTCTACTCTTTCATATGCATGTTCCTAAAACCCTTTGGACCAATGCTCTTCTTACAGCTTGCTTTATGGTTAATAGATGCCCCCTCAATGTTCTAAGGGGGCAAATTCCCTCCGCTATCTCAACTTCTAGTTCTAGAGATCCATCCCAACATGATTTGGATTTATAGATTGCACACAAGAAAGGTACTTAAAAAATGTACTCAATAGTCATTAAATGCTTGTCTTATTTCTCATTTTTCTTCTGTTCAACATATTCCTAGTCCTATGCATTTTTTTCCCTTGTCAATGACCTACATCTCTATCCCTTCCTCATATACTGAAGCACTTGCTGACCCTGGATGGAAGCATGCAATGGATGCAGAAATGGATGCATTGACCACTAGGGGGCATGGAATTTGGTGGATATTCCTCTTGGTAAAGAGTGTTTAGGTGTGTCACTGGATCTACAATACATCATCAAATATCTTCCTAGTGACCTTATTGAATGACTTAAGGCTCGATTAGTTGCCAAGGGCTACACTTAAACATATGATACTGATTATTTTGAGACCTTCTCTCCTTTCGCTAGACTAAATTCAATTCGTGCATTGATCTCATCAGCAGTTAAGTTTGATTGGCCCTTACACTAATTGGATGTGAAGATTGCCTTCCTATATAAAGATTTTCACGTAAAGGCATACATGGAGCAACCTAGGTTTCATAAAGCCATTTATGGTCTTAAGCAGTCTCCTCAAGCTTGGTTTAACAAATTTCATGAGGTGGTGTCTGCATTTGGTTTTATTCAATGCTACTCTAATTATTAGATCTTTGTTAGCCAATACGAGACAAATGTGGCGCTTCTAGTAATTTATGTTGTTGATATCATCACTAGCAATAACCAAAGCAGGATTGTGAATGTCAAGTAGTGGCTTCAAGAAAAATTTCAAATCAAGAACTTGGGTATTGAGACTGTACGAAATACCATATAACAAAACGTAATCTATCTCAATGAAAATATACCTTGGACTTGCTAAGTGAGAATAGTATATTGGAAGCTAAACTAGTTGATACTCCTATGGGTCCCAATGTGAAGTTATATAGCGATGTTGGGCTGGACTTTGAAGATAAATGTCAATATAGGCAAATTGTTGGCAAGTTGATCTACCTCACTATCAATAGACCTAACATATCATTTGTCATGGGGGTGGTGAGTCAATTTACGAAAATTCCTAAAGAACCACATTGGGATGCTATTTGTAGGATCCTAAGATATCTCAAAGGCTCTCCTGGTAGAGGTTTAATATATAAATGAAATAGAAATTGAAAGATCATCGAATACTCTGATGCTGATTGGGTTGGCTCAGTGGATGATCGAAGGTCTAGTATTGTATACTATAAATTTGTCAGGGGTAATCTTGTTACATGGCTTAGCAAGAAACAAACTACTATAGCTAGATCTAGTGTTGAAGCAGAATACCAAGCTATGAATCATGCTGTGACTGAGCTTATATGGTCGAAGTCTCCAATGCCAGAGATGGGATTCTTGGTCAAGCGGCAAGCGGCCCATAGATATGTTTCATGATAATCAAGCTACAATTTATATTGCTAGAAAACCAATGTTTTATGAGAGGATAAAGTATATTGAAGTTGACTGCCATTTTGAGAGGGATGTTGTGTTGAAAAAGGTTGTAAAGACTCCATTTCTGAAGTTTGTGGATCAACTAAGCAATGTTTTCATGAAGGTTTTATTTAAGCCTACCTTGTCTAATGGTTGTAACAAGCTAGGGTTAGGTGATATTTATACACCTCCAATTTATGGGGGAGTGATAGAAGAGATAGGTTTTTCAGTAATAATGTGGTGTGAGTAGGGGTATTGTTTATCAAGCTTTTTATTATTAATAAACAGGCAGGCATATATGCTGTAAGGAGCCAAACAACGAGGGGAATTCCATATCATGGACCTTTTAGGTGATGAGAGGGGCAATCGAGAGGCTTAAAACCTTCTTGATGAGTTAGATCTTAGCCTAGTGAACTAGGGAAGTTGTAAGGATTGGAAAAGTGGGTACAATAGATGGGAAAAATTTTTCTAGAGTAAGGAACTAGACAAACTTGCATCCTCAATTAATAATAAATAATAATAAGGGAGACAGATGGTTGGGCATTAGTAAAAATAATTGATGAAGCTCCTCTCTTGGCATGTTCATGGCTTGGGTTGCTTTAGGAAGCATGGAGTGGTTACAGATTTAAACTAATAGACTTTCACCTAATGTCTTGTTTATAAAAGATTCTAAGATAGAGATGGTAGATAATTATTTAAAAAGGAGTTTAAAGGGATCAAGGCTTAGTGATTGAGTGTTTAGTCCTTCCTCAAGAGGTGGTGGGGCCTTTTTCTATTCACATTTTATTGGAAATGAGGGGTTATAGGGGTTGGTGCTTCACTTCTTCATGGGCCCACGATGTCTACCATACGAGTTTCCTTTTTGATGAGTTGCCAAGTTTCTTTGGCCTTTGTAGCCCACATTGGACGGTTGGTAGGGATTTTAATGCCATTGCGCCTTGCTAGTGACACACTGAGGGGAACTAGGGCCAATGTGTCACTAGGGTGACTAGAAACATGAGTTTTATATTACCCTATCATTCGCAATTGTGAGTTGAAGGATATAGCTTTGAGTAATGGTCATTTTACCTGGGCTGCTTTTAAGGGCAATTTTCTACTTCCCTTATTGATCATTTTCTATCCACTAACGATTTGGAAGAATTTTTTTCCCAAATGTTGCTCAGAGGTTATTATTAGGCCAATTTTGAATCATTGTCCAATTTTGTTCAATGCTAATCCCATGAAGTGGGGCCCAGACTGCTTAAATTCAAAATTAACACACCCTTCTTTCAAGGAGTCCATTATTACTTGGTGGAAAGAGGGTGAAGTATTCAAGAGTGAGTGACCTTCTAATTTATGAACAAGTTGAAGTTTGTGAAAAACAAAATTAAATTATGGATTAAAAACATTTTTAGTGACTTAAAATAGCAAAATAATCTTATACTTAATGAGATTGAAGGCCTAGATAGGTGGGATGAGCGTGGTCTAGTTGGTGATCAGGATTAGGATTAGAAGGGGTAACCTTAGCAATGCTTTGGATTTAGTCCTGTTTTGAGAGGGCATTAGTTGGAGACAAAAGTATAGATCAAGTTGGGGGGGGGGGGGGGTGGAGGATTGTAATACCAAATTATTCCACAAAATCACCAATGGGAGAAGTTATGTTAAAGAATTGTTAGATACGAGAGGTGTGATGTGTGGCTCCAAACTTATTGGGGAGGTAGGAACTTTTATAGAAAGTTGTACACTAATGTTTCTAAGCATAGGCTGATCCTTGAGGGATTCAATTGGTGGCCTATCAATGAGGACCATGCTAGTTGCATGGAGAGCCCTTTTCATATTGAGGAGGTGAGGGGGGTTACATTTGAGATGAAGGGAGATTAGGCCTGAACGGTTTTACTTTGACTTTCTTTTAGGAAAGTTGGGAGGTGATTTGGGAGGATATTGTGGAGTTCTTTCAAGAATTTCATCACTGCTTCGAGTGTGTCAACCTCTAGCTCCGAGAAGACTGCTTTTGTTACACAATGATAATGATTTTCCACCAAGTAGTCACAGAAGTTCTTGAGGTGATATAAGCAGTAATGGTGGAAGGGATGGACATGGTATAGGCCCCCTAGCAAGTGCACTCACTATAGATGAGGAGGTCATATAGTCTAGTAGTGTTAGGATCTTCATGATAAATTGGCATGCATCGCCAATGCAACCACCACAGATTCCACTCTTTCGAGTTGAATAGGGAGCAATGTATTGTATCTATGTCGAAGAGTATTCCAAATTTTGAAGCATCCCGACAAGCTTCTCTTCCCATTGCATCTCTTCCTTATATGGATAACTTTACAACTTGCCCGTTGTCCAATATAACCAATTTCTTTTCCACCCTCAAGTATTTTGAAACCTTACCTTGTGTTATCCTTATTGATAGGTTCATTACTACCATTATGGGAATAGGAATAGTAAATCTCACTTCTTTTGTCTCCCATTATTTTGTTTTGTATATTCTCAAATTTCCCTTCAATCATGTGTCAATTAGAAAGATTACAAAATACTCAAATTGTTGAGTGACATTCTTTCCTCATTTTGTCGTTATTGAGGATGTGAAGACGAGCAAGACAATTAGCGGAGGGCATAAGGTTGGTGGACTTTACTACTTTGAGTCACTATTACTTTCTACTACCTACAGCTGCTACACCACTCCAAATCCATTGTCGCTTTTCTCTTCCTTCATTAGCCAAGTTGAAAGAGGAAAAAAAGAATCTACTATTTCCTACTTTGAGATCTATGTCTAGTCTTGAGTGTGAATCTTGTTAGTTAAGAAAGCATCATCATATTCCATTTGCTTTCCTATTCAACAAACAAGGAGTAAGCCCTTTCATGTTAATCCATTTTGATGTTTGTGGTCCTAGTCAAGTTGTGTCAAAGTTGGGTTTTCAATATTTTGTAAATTCTATAGATGACTTGATTTTATTTAATAAAGGATCATTAAGAGTTATTTCATACCTTTCGTGCCTTTTCTTTTGAATAAAGCCTAAATTTGATTTGCATAAACATATACTAGATACTATGTAGTGATAATGCTTAGGAGTACTCAACACCCAATTTACCACTTATATTACGACACTTCACAATATAATGAAGTTGCATAAAGGGAAAATAGACATATCCTTGAAGTCACTCATACCCTACTTTATCATATGAAAGTCCCTGAAGGCCTGAAGTGTTTTGGAGTGATGGGCATTCTGTTATCAACAAAATGTTATCCCCTATTCTTGGTGATAAAACTCCAAATCCTGTCCTCTTCTTGAATGCGCCTTTATTCTCTTTACCTCCTCATATATTCAGATATTTGTCCTTTGTTCATCAATTAACCCTTGTGGTGGATGAGTTGGATCCTCTTGCTATAAAACAAATTTTTTCGAGCTACTCAAGTACTCAAAAAGGATAGTGCTATTATAGTCCTACCTTGCATTAGTTTTTTAATTGAGGTAGCAGTGCCCTCCTTGAGTCTACACCATACTATTTGAATTCCTTGAGTGCTTTTAACTCAATGAGTCTCTTCCCCTACAAAGCTTTTTGAATTCTAGCTTACTAGTCATCCAACCATATCTTCTTTGGAGTCCCTCATCGCCTCAATCATCCTGATTAGCAAGACATGGCAGCAAATGAAGTGAAGAGTGGCTCCACTAGATTCTACTACTACCCCTTTGGTTTCCTTGCCTAATGATTCCATTTCCCAAGATGTTAGCTGTCTAGAAAGGTAAATGCACCCTTACACGACAATCTCGAATTATGTTTGCTATGGTTTCGTGTCACCCTAGTATTATTGTTTTGTTAGTACTCTATATTTGTTGCTCTTCCTAAATCTATTTCTTAAGTCTTATTCCATATTGTGTGGAGGATTGCAATGGTTGAATAGATATGTACATTACAAGATAATGATACTTGAGAGTTGGTACCTTTTAGATAAGTTTATAGTTGATTGTTGCTGAGTGTACACCATAAAACTCAATCTTTTGTGGCTTGTTTAAAGGCTGCCTTTAATTGCACTATGTCGACTATTACGACACATTCTCCTCAATCTGACAACCTCAATTCATTTGTTCATCTCCTTAGCTTCATACATGGTCATCTTCAAAAGGAAATGTATATGGAGCAACCACTTGGGTTTGTATGTTGGCTCAAGAAATCATTGTATGGTCTAAAGCAACCACCCATGACATGCTCTGGTCGATTCATTAGTGTAGTACTTGAGTTTGTTCTTCAATAGTGTTCAATAGATCACTCTCTATTTTATTGTCATAATGCTTCAGATAGAATTATAGTTGTTTTGTATGTGGATGATATTGTAATTAGTGATGATGATCAAGGTATCCAACACCTAAGAATTTTCTATAGGCTAAATTTCATTTCAATACACCTATGGATCCCATCAAGTTAATGTTAGATGCGTGCCTTGTTGACTAGCCCTAGACAATACTAATAACTTGTTAGAAAGTTAAACCATCTCATAGTTCCTCAACAACATATATCTTTTGCAATAATTGTTGTGAGCCAATTCTCCAAGAAAAACTCACTAGGATGAAGGCATTCCTACTTTGAGATACTTGTGCACTTGGAAAAGGTCTCTTATATTAGGACCGACGTCACACTTACATTCATGGATATACAAATGAAAATTTGGTTGGGTCACCTTCTGATAGAAGATCCACAATTGGGTACTGTATTTTTGTTGGTGAAAATTTGGTATCCCAAAAGATCCACTCAAGTGAAGTTTGAATTCCAACTTGATAGTTTACCCACTAAAGCTTTAGAGGTTGCTCATGTTAAATCCATTTGTAACAAACTAGGAGCATATGACATATATGCACTAGCTTGAGGGAGAGTGTTACTAGTTACTTTTTAGTAATTTGGCATTATTGTTGTGTTATTTGATGTGTTAGTAAGCATGAACTATTGCATGAGTTATAATGGTATTATGGACATTGTTGTATGCTTAGCATTTATTATAAATAGAGGGAGAGACCTGTCATTGTGATTAGGCCTCCCAATTTAGCCAATACTTTACCTAAGAAAATGCTCATAGATTTGGCCACATAGTAGTCAAAGGCGCAAGGCGCACCAAGGCGCAAAAGGTACTTGGAGCTGAGGCGCAAAGTGCAAGGCAAAGGCGTTAAAATTGCGTACAATGCCTATTTGGTGGGTAATTGATATAAAAACACGTCAATAATCATATTAGAATTTAGAATGCCAAAATATTCAATAGTAATTATGACAACCAAGTACCAATTTCCAAGTGAAACAAACATAGTTCAACATAAGTAATTACGCATCCAAGATGTCAAGCTTCAAATTAGAAATGAAATAAAATTGTCAGGCAAGGCCCAAAAGCATCTTCAATATCAAAAGAAAAGGGTACAATAAAACAGCAGCTAAATTCAGTAAAAAATGTTATATATTAATATATTTCAGAAAAATGTATAGTTTGTATACTGCATTTCCAAACAAATTACAAAACAGCAGCAAAATTCAGTAAAAAATGTTATATATTAATTATAAAGTATAACTTGCATTAAACTACATAATTAATCACACATTATATAATATTAACTTAGAGGCTTAATGCAAGTTAATATTATAAGAAGAAGCAGCCGGCAGGAGGCAGCAGAACTGAAGAAGAACTGAAAAAGAAGAAGAAGCAGAAGAAGAACTGAAGAAGAAGAAGAAGACTTACTAGTTTGAAAATCAAAGCAGCCTAACGACTCACGAAGGCTCGAACCTCAATGACTAAGGGCTCCTGCTGGTTCGAAGGCTTGAAGACAAACTGACGAAGAGTTCCTGCTGGTTTGAAGGCTCGAAGACAAAGAGCTCCTGCTGGTTTGAAGGGTCGAAGACAGAAGCTTCGTGCTGGTTCGAACTTTGAAGGGTCGAAGATGAAGGGCTCCTGCTGGTTTCGTACTGCTTTGAAGGATCGAATGGTCAAAGACGAACTTCTCCTGCTGGTTTCATGCTGCTTCGAAGGGTCGAAGACGAAGAGCTAGGGTTAGTGCAAGTTGAACTATCGAAGGCTGGATTGCTGGAAGTGGGCTGGGGCTGGTTCTGGCTACGTTTTATTTCTTAACAGCTTCAAAAATTGCAAGGCACAATCCACTGCACCTGGAGAATCAGTGCGCTTCAGTGCACCTAACTGCGCCTCTTGAAGGTCGCCTCACCTGAAGAAGGATGAGGCGCTAGCTTGGTCGCCTCACTGTGCCTCGCGCCTCAGGCGCCCTTTTAATTACTATGTTTGGCCATGCTTGATACTGTTATTGCGTGTTAACATATTTGGCTTCCTAGTCACTTTTAGTTCACTTCAAAAATAGCTATATCTTCCTTAATCCCTCTATGCTTACCATTGCTAATCCCTAAGAATTTGGAAGAGATAAGACACAAAATTGGTGCATTTTGTAGCAACAAATTTTGTTTTCAAAAATTAAGAAACAAAAATAAATAGTGAATGCCAAATCAAACTGACTGGTCGCAAACAAGGCTATAGTGGTCAATTAGGATACCTCAACTACAAACATCCCTACATTTTTGTTTGATATCTATTGTAATGATAAAAGGCTCACACTATAGCCTCTTGAATTCACAAAACTTTTGTAATGAGTAAAACTAAAAAAAGGGCAGCCCGGTGCACAAAGCTCCTGCGTACACGGGGTTCGGGGAAGGGACAAACCTCGAAGGGTCTATAATATACAGCCTTACCTTACACTTTTGCAAGAGATTATTTCCACACCTCGAACCCGTGACCTCCAAGTCACACGGGAACAATTCCACCATTGCGCCTAGGCTCCTTGTAATGAGTACAACACTATGCTTAAAATCCTTTGATTCGATCTTTTAATCTCTAACTCAAAGGCTATAAGAGCTTGATCATGCAATCAAGTAAATCTTCAAAGTCCATGTAACCTAAGCTACATAAAAGATTTTAGAAAAATTTCTCCACAAAATCATAGAGAAGTGATCTCCTCTTGATACTTGAAGAAAAGTAGCACGTGTCTTCTGTTTCTTGTCTTCTTCTTCAAGCAAGCTTCAAAACACTAGAATGTGTAAACCAGTACAAACCAATAACCCATGAAATTTAAGGTTACAGAAGATTCCTAGCACACAGAGGATTCTCAAGACAAACTAAATGTGGGCATTACGGATTCCCAACACACATTCCCAACAATCCTAAAAAAAGATCCTACAACAAACGATTGATAAGGATTTCAAAATATTAAAGCAGTCAATGATTGGTTATAATGAAGGTTTCAAATTCATTTAATACTAACATTGAGGTGATCTACTTGGTAGGCATGACCAAGGACATTAACCATGCTGTAAACAAACTCAATTCAAGATTTAAAACTGGGACTTTGAATATAAAAGAAAACTCTACATCATAGGCTTTAGCATTTAAAGGTATAAATCAATTTAACTAAAGCACAAACATCCTAAGATCAAAACAAGGAAAATGTAATAGACTTACAGCTTCAAGCATTTTGACTTCTTACAGCTACAGCGCTTGCAAACCAGACTCTCACCAGCATGTTCCAATGTGCGCCTGCATAACCCAAAACGTCATTCCTAATGACAAGGCAAATACAAGTTCCAATAGCATATAATTAGGGCTTGTTTAGTTGTGGAAAACAATTTTTAGTTTTAACTTATTTTTCCAAAAAATTACAAAAAAGTTAGCTAATATTTTTAATTTTACAACATTTGTATGAAATAAATGAACAATAATAAAAGGTCTTGGCACCATTTGCTCACAAAATTAGTTTTATTTTCCATTTCTAATTTTTCAAAATAATTATGAAAATGCAAACTTGTTTTCAGATTTTCTAACATTTATATAGAAAAGTTGGAAAAAATCTTTTCATTATTTTCTAAATATCTAACTCTAACTTTGCATATGGGAGCATGAAAATCAGATCTTGGGCTTTGATTTGTGTGGATTTGTGTGGATTATGTGTTGAGTTTCTTCCAAATCCAAAAAGATCCAAATTCAAGCCCCAAAATCCATGATCCCGCATACTATCTTCTATAATTTTTGGAAAACTAAAAAAAAAAATCCTTTTTTTGTAATTATTTTGAAATCTAGAAATGCAAAATGAAAAACATATTTGCACAATTAAATAAATTTGTTTCCCCTACCTTTTTAATAAAAATCTAAAATTAAGCTAAATTTTTTAAAATTTTTTGGAAAACTAAAAAATGGAAAATGTTTTTCACAACTAAATTGGCCCTTAGTAATTCCACCTATAAGGGTTATTGCACATGCCTTTTCTTTTGGGGGCTACTCTGGTTAAGAGCTTCGTTAACTCCAACTATTGATTGTTCGGAAGAATCTTCTGGAACCTTAACTCCACTATCACTTGGACTGAATTCTCTTTGCATACACTCTTCATTTGAGGACTTAACTAGAAGATTTTGGGCAGGAGTAAATGAGGATATGGAGGTAGGCATACTAATTTGATCTCTTCCTGATGCCAAAACCTTATTTGTGAGAACTTTGCTATCTTTTGAAGTAGTTGCAAGGGCATTCAAGTGCAAACCAATGCCAGGGAGCTTGGACAATGAATATCCATTTTCACTCTTGATGGATATCAACTTCTGTTCATTAGCAGCAACCCTACGATCAGATTGTAATGAGTCTGGAGAATTGTCATTAGAATAGCAAATTGATTTCCTTTTAAGAGCTCCTGCCATCTCAAAAACTAGACAGCGTCTTCGTATACTACGCTGCTGCTGAGAACAATAAATAATGATGGATTTGTTTATAAAGACTGAAACACTAACTGCCTATACGAGATTGCAAAACAACATATACATGTGGAAAGGTTGCAACTTACAACTAGAGATATTTTAAAGCACTTACCTTGGAGCTGGATTGAAAGGAATTTTTTCCCTTGCCATTTACGTCTGCACTCAAATCACTAGCAAGTTGGCCATCCCCACATGCTTTAGAAGAGACTGCTTGTGTTTCATCAGTTTCTGTCAGCTTTTCAATTCTTCCCGAGTGAGTTACAGGCACTTTGCTTTCACATGGTTCACAAGAACCTAAAGAACCAACAGACTGTGACTCATGCACATCATCAACACTATCTTGTGGGAACTGTAGCACAGTTGAAAGAAATGAAATTGTTCCATGGTCCACAGCTTTTTGATCTTGCCCCTCAGAATGAACATCTTTGACGGGCGAATTATTGAAGACTAAAACATCAGCAGCATCAAAAATCAAATTTCCAGAACTGCATTCGGCCACATCTTGCTGGATCCTACAGAGTCCACGCAATTCCAGTTCACGTCCAACTGAATGCTGTCTATCTTTGAAATCATCCTGGACAAATTGAACTAGTGATGCAAGCGCACCTGTCGTTTTAGGGACTTCTTCTGTTCCAACCACACTACAAGGCATCAAATTGCCATCAGGACTGCCAAAATCATATTTCAAGGTCTTGGGAAAGTCAGTAGAAAACTCTAATTGTGCATTTAGTTGCTCACAAGCAATCTTCCCAGTTGAACTACACGAACTAACGCATCCTGGTTCTTCGGCACATATATCAGAGAGTTTAACAACTTCTTGAATCCCTTCAACTATGCTGTCTTCATTTCCATAGGTGGAGAAATCAGGCTTTGAAAGGGTTGCAGGCTGATGCCTATATCAAAAGAGGTAATAATTCAATCAATTCATACGATGGTTTTAATTTTAAATCAATTGACACACACACATACACACACACACACACACACACACACACAGAGCTTTACCTTCTTAATAATCTTGATTCCTTGAAGGAGCTGACATGTGGTGAAGTAAAGACAGATGGAGGGGAAGCAAAACTGAGTGAGTTGAATGTCTGAACTGTGTGTATGGACTTTACTGGCCTAATAGGCGAGAGACTGCTTATGTAATTAAATACTGGAGAATCCTGCATATGGAAAAGATCACTTCTCCGATAACAAATTCACAAACCCAATAACAACTAACAGACTCACAGAGATAACTATCAGAATCAAATGCCAACTCAGATATTGTTAAAGAATGTATAACAAACCTGCCTGCTGGATAAGAGCATATAAGGACTGCATCCAACAGAAATTAACTGCTTAATACAATAGGAGGAAATCTTTTGCTTTAAATGGAACGAGGAACAATTTTTTGCATCTGAACTCTAGAGCCCGGAGAAAGTTCATGCTTAGAATAAAATGGAAAACAATACTGTACACCCAAACTCTTCAACCTGAACAATATGGCCCATTAAGTTTTGCCATCATTGATACATCCACACCACAATTACTAACCCCAAAATTTTCAGAAGTAATATCAGCTAGATAGATGGGCCAACTGGTTGGGAAGAAGTAACAAGTTCAACATGGCATAAAAATAAGCAGACAAGCTGCAAATGACTCCATGAGACCACCCCAAGGCTGTGTGGCCCCTTAGCTGGTGTCATGGTTAACAGTACTATGGGTAGAGAAGCTGCTTATTAGAGGCACACCATTCATTGTCAGAATAATAATTGTTAGATCACTGCTTAAACTATAAGCTGTTTTTAAAAATTTTAAAAAATGAAAAGTCTTTAAATGGGTCTTTCAATAGGTTTTTCAAAACCACATAACACACATCACCACCATTAAGAAAAAACATTTTTTTTCTTCAAAAAGCAATAAACAATTTATCATTGTTCATTCTACACATCATGCCATGGCTCATTGTCAAACTGCACAGGTTGTCTAGCTCTGTTGGCTTCTCTCTACTACTATGGGTGTTTACGTTTCTCTCCCCACTCTTTTACATTGCAACAACAAGAGTGCTATTCAAATTGGGCATTGTTGATCTCTTGTCTCTTTTTGGAAACTTGCTAACTTTTTAGTGAACTCTCACAACTTTACACATTTTTAATTCTTAAATAGAAAACTCTCAATGTGCCTATGCTTATATCGTCATTGAGGGAGGATTTGAAAATTTAAAGAACATAGCATCACATTGTTAATATTACTCATGTTGGGGCCTTTTTGTAATTTGGAGTATTTTAAGGAATGTTTGGTATCACTATCAAAAAATGTGAAAACAAAAACTAAAAACGAAATCAAAATCAAAAACAAAAACTGAAAACCAAAAACTTATTTAGTTATTGTCAAAGCTTGATATACATTGTTGGCCCACAACCAAATAGCTTGAGCTTTTAGGTAAAGGTGGTAATCTAACATGGCATCAAAGCTAGTTAACAGGTCCTAAGTTCTAGTCTCATTGCCCGCATTTATGCATGGTGTTTAAAAAATTATTGTATTCCCTATAATAGGTGTTGTTTATCATGTGTTTATCTCTCCACATGCTATCGGGCTACATGTGCGGGAGAGTGTTAAAGTTTGATATACATTATTAGCTCATAACCTAATAGCTTAAGCTAATAGGTAAAGTGGTAATCTAACAGTTACTATTTTTAAAACTAAAAAGAATTAAAAACTTGATTAAACAAATGCCTATTTTTGTCTTTGAATCAAATAAGAATTAAAAAATATATGACTAAAATAACAAAGTACAAAATAATACAAATTAAAAATACTATAATAAGAAAGCAAGTTATTATAGTTATTTTACTTAATTATTATACTTCAAAATTCACTTTACAAGAATAATCTTATTGAATATAAAAATTGAAAAAAGTAAAATATTTTGTAAATAGATTTTACTCTTATTTTTTTGAAAATTCATGAACATTTTAAATTTAATTAAACTTTAAATTCATATGATCATTTTATTTTTATTTTAATTAAAATGTATAAATTGAATTATTTAATCTAAAAAATGTTAATTATGAATATTAAAATATTCTAACAAGTTGACAGAATAATTAAAAATCATAAAATCTAGTTCTCAATTTTTTTGTAAACAGTTTTGCAAAAAAACCAACATAAATAGAAAACTAAAAACTTAATAAGGGCCCTTTTGGTATCACCATCAAAAATTATTTAAAAAAAAAAAACCAAAAACTAAAACTAAAAATCAAAAACTAGCAACTTATTTGGTTAATATTTCAAAACTAAAATAAATTAAAAACTTGATTAAACAAATGCTCATTTTTGTTCTTGAATCAAATGGCAATTAAAACATATGAATAAAAAAATAAAATTACAAATTAATCATAATAAAAATAAAAATTCTTATAATTATTTTACTTAATTATTATATTTCAAAAATCACTTTACAATAGCAATCTTATTGTACATTACAGTTGAAAATTAGTAAAAATATTTTGTAAACGGCTTAGTATTTTTTTATTTTTTTTGAAATTTTATGGACATTGTTATCTTTATTGTATTTTAAATTCATATGATAATTTGATTTTAATTTTATTCAAAACGCATAAAATGAATGATTTAATCCAAAAAAGTTAATTTTGGATATTAAATCATTTTAGCAACAAGTTGCCAAAATAACCAAAAAAAACAATAAAATATGGTTTTCAGTTCTTCAGCAAACAATTGAAAACCAACAATAAAAATAGAAAATTGGAAACTTAAACAAACACATTTTTATAATTTGTTTCTGCACTACACAAACAAAAACAGGAAACAAAAATAATACCAAAAAGACCCAATTAATACGTTTTTTATCATATGTTTCTCCATTCTATAAAAATAAAGCAAATCATAGAAATATAGAAAATGGAAAATGATACCAAACAGGCCCTTAGGTTTTCTACACTTGCTTCATATCTAGGACTAGACATTCACTAAATCATTGTACTCTTTCTTCTTGTATTAGGATTTGATAGAGAATATATAGAAAATAGCCTTTTCAACAAAGTAACAAAAATTTCATTATCCTTTATAAGATATTTTTGTGCATTTTGAAAATTAGAGGGTAAATATTGGAATTTTTTTCAACATAAATGAGTCTTTCAATAGGGTTTTCAAAATCACACATGATATTTGGCAAATACGTATGAAAGGTTGTCCCACAATGGAAAGTTAAGAAAAAAAGGATGTACTTCAAGTATATCCCCGCCACCTTGTGATTTATGGGCCATGGGTTTCATAAATCAGCATAAACGCACTTGCATCCATACACAGCATGGGTAATGGGTTCCATAACTGGAGGCACATTACATAAGTTTAGTTTAGCATCTCGCATTTCTCTCATCTGCATCATGCATGCACCATAGCAATGGCTACACCAGCCTATCTTATTTTGGGCCATATTTTTATCAATAATCTAGTGCATCCATACTATTCTTATGAAGCCATCCAATATTTGAATATGGCAGTTACAAGAAGAATTAAACTCCAACTGTAAATTGAAATCTATTGAGAACTTCATGGCAAATGGTCAATTATTTCAAATTTGTAAACATGCTACTCTAAAGCAAAAGGCGTTTAGTTTGTATATAAACATGAGTGGGAAATTGGAAAAAGCGTATCTTCCTCTTCCCTTTGTAGAATAACAACACCAAGATCTACTTTGAAGAAACAATTGAAGAGACAACACAAAGTTTTATTACAACAATCTGTCCAACCATGCACTCACTAAATGAGCTTCAATGGCGAAAGGACAACAAATAGAAAAACAGAAAGAGGACACAATCTTGCAGTCGAGATGTGTGTCATGCTCCGGTGGAGGGAGTCTTATTTATAGCATCTGGTCCGAGGAAGAAGCACATAGACGGCTCACCTACCATAGTCGTCGTTGACAATAGTGGCCGTCATTCACCAACCGCGGCTGCCGTACACACTAGTAGTCGTCGCTCACCTACCGTGCCCACCGTTCAGACTGGATAGGCCATACCATCTCACCGAGACCTATCGGCAATCCCTGAACCCCGCCGTCTGGGGTGCGTTGCCCCCATACCCCTCCCCTTACCTGGGGCGCCGCCCCCGGACCCCCGTGTCTTGGAGGGGAACGTCTTCTGTCTTCATAGTACCGTTGCGGTCTGCCACTTCAATCTCATCTGAGCTAAACATCAAGTAAGTGTGCCAATCAACTCGTGGGAGGTGGGCATTGCACACATATATACCAAGACCCCCCCTTAATGTCCACCTATGCTCTTGGTACAATACCAAGAGCATCCCAATGCTTCTAAAAGTCAAAACTACCCAATGCTTTGGTGAAGATATCTACATGATTATCTTTAATTGGGCAATACTCCATCTTAACAACCTCATCCTCAATGAGTTCTCATATTTAGTCATATTGAATCTCAATGTGCTTAGTTCTTGCATGGAACATCGGGATCTTACTGATAGCTATGTAACTTTGATTGTCACAGTGAATCAGAGTTGCAGCATTTATCGTTATCCCAATATTAGTAAGACGTCTTCTTATCCAAACAGTTTCACATGAGGTGAGACAAGCTGACTTGTACTCAACTTCTATGGATGATAACGATACTGTTGGCTGCTTCTTGCTTGTCCACAAGATAATTCCATTCTCAAAAATAAAACATTCAAAAACTGACTTTCTGGAATCAATATCTTCTGCCCAATCGAAGTCACAATATCCAATTAGGGAATTCCTTGATGTATAAGAGATGCCAAAATGAGGAGTCCTTTTTATATACTTGAGGATCCTCATTCCAGCCTTCCAGTATATTTCTAGTAGCTTATTTGCAAATCTACTCAAAATACCAATTGCAAAACTGATATCGGGCCTTGTGTTGCATAGGTACACTAAACTCTCAATTAGGCTTCTGTGCGTCTTTGTATCAACTAGTGGAGAGAGATCTTCAATGGAGAGCTTAATGTTTACTTTCATTGGAGTAACCACTAGAGCGCATTCTGTCATCCCAAATACCTTCAATTACTCTTGAACATATTGTTGCTGAGAAATAAAGATTTCTCCTGGATGCTGCCACACTTCAATGCCCAAGAAGAAATGTAGTAGCCCCAAGTCTGTCATCTCAAATTCTGAGCATAAGCCTTCACGAATGTTGTTGATCTTCTCCTCGTGATCACCTGTAAGCACAAGATCATCTACATATAATACAATTATTACATACATCTCATTCTCCTTTAGTACATATAAATTTGCATCAGAGGTACTTCTACAAAATCCATAATTGGTGAAGAAAGAATCAATCCTTTGGTACCAAGCTCTGAGGCTTGTTTCAGCCCATACAAAGCTTTCTTCAACCTGCACACTTTGTTGTCTGAATTTGACAATTCAAATCCAGGTGGTTGCATCACATAAACCTCCTTTTTAAGATGACAATTGAGGAATGTAGACTTCACATCCATTTGAAATAGCACCCAACTTCTATGTGCAGTAGTAGCCAAAACCTTCCACCTGAAAAAATCTTTGTGCAACAAGGCGAGCTTTGTACTTCTCTAAAGTACCATCAGCTTTATGTTTTACCTTCCATATCCACTTCGTGCCGATTACCTTCCTATGAGGGGGACAATCCACAATCTCCCAAGTATCATTTTTCATGATACTTTCATATTTAGCTTCCATAGCCATTCTCCACTTCGGATCAGCCAACGCTTCATCTAGGCTACTTGGTTTCTTAACTATACTAATTATATCAGCCATTAACGCCATATTTACCAAGTGTTCTACTAATCGTTGTTGTTCCTCTATTCTCTTCGACCTTCGAGGTCCATCAGGTTGTGAACTTTGATTCACAGGTTCTGGATTGCCTTCGTCAAAGAGCTATTGTACCCACCTGAGGTGTGGCTTCTAAACAGGTGCTACTGGTACAACAGGCTAGTTTTGAATTTCATCATTTATTTCAATCTGCTACTCTGAGTGAGGTACATGATGGATTACTTTATCGGTTGATGATAAAGTGGGTTGATCTCTATCTCCCACTAAGTGTGGTCCTTTATCAAATACCACATCTCAGCTTGTGACGATCTTCTTTGCCTCTACATCATACAGGCATTATGCCTTCGACTCTTTATTGTATCCCAAGAAGATGCACTTTCAACTCTTGTCATCTAACTTCCTTTTACTATCATCTGGAACATGCACAAAACATCTACAACTAAATGTTCTACGATGAGAAACTGAGGGTTTCTTACCAGAGTAAGCCTCGTGGGGTGTTTTGTTCCCCAAAGCTTTAGTGAAGCATCAGTTGAGGATATACACAGTCGTATTAACAGCTTTTGCCCAAAACGATTTTGGAAGATCTTGTGCCTTCATCATTGCTCTAGCCATCTCCATCACAGTGCGATTTCGCCGTTCCACAATGCTATTTTGTTGTGGAGTTTTTGGTGCCGACAATTGGCACTTGATGCCAAATGCATTGCAACAATTATTGAACTCCCCCTGAGGTGAACTCACCTCCTCAATCTGTTCGAAGTTTCTTTAACCGCAAACCTGTCTCATTTTCAACAAGTTTATACCACACTTTAAATTTTACAAAAGCCTCAACCTTATCACGAAGAAAATACACCCATATATTTCTACTATAATCGTCGACTAACAGCAGAAAATAGAAAGATCCTCCTAGTGCAGGAGTAATCATTTTACCACAGAGATCTGCATGTACCAGCTCTGGAGGAAGCTTTGATTTGTTGTTGCTCTCTCGTGGAAATGACATACAATGTTTGCCCAGCATGCAAGCTTCACAAGGCTCTACAGTATCAACTACTACAGGCAGATCAACCACCATTTCCTTTCTCTGCATCTCCTTCAAAACTGCATAGGAGATGTGTCTAAACCTTTCATGCCAAAGTCTACTTGTTGTATCTCTAGCTAATGCAGCAAGTGCCACAAACTCATACAGGTTATTCTTTCGAATACCTTCGCCCACAATGTTGTCATTGCTATCAATGATCTCAGCTTTTGTTCTCATAAATCGTACTTCATAGTCACAGTAAGTGATAGCAGCTACAGATAAAAGATTTCTCTTAATTTGAGGAACATAAAGGACATCTGAAAGAGTTTTACCTTGGCCATTCGTGGTTTTTAAGGAAATGGATCCAATGCCCTCTACTGGACACTTTGCATTATTTCCAACAATCACATTCATAGGTTCATGTAGAAGCTTAAAGGAACCATACCAGTCCTTTTTGCTGGTCATGTGTCAAGAAGTTCCACTATCAAGTACCCATAAGCAATCTCCTAATACTGTTTGAGCAGTTGAGCATATTTCTTCTGTAACCATGAAAAGATCTAATTCTGGTTCAGCACAATTTGCTACTTGTCTGACATTCCACGTCGGCTTCAACGTACCATTCTTTTCATCGTAGATACGTTTTCTGCGATCCTTGGCTGCATGCCCCTTTTTGTTGCAGTAGTAGCACGTACCAGAAAATCACTTCTTGTTCTTTCCCTTCTTCTTTTCATCATTATTATCCTTGCCTTTGATCCGCACGGTGAAAGCACTACTATTTTCATTTTCTCTAGTTCTTAGCCTCATCTCCTCCTTTAGCAATAAAGCACATAATTCTTCAAAGGTTAGTGCAAGAGTTCTAATTTGCGTGTTAAGAGCAGTTACCAGACTGTCATATTTTGGTGGTAGCACTCGAATACATCTTTGAGCTAACTCCTCACTGGTCTTTGCTATGTCCACCGCAACCATCTGATCACACAGATTTTTTATTCTGGTGATGAATACTTTTGCCAGTTCTCCGTCATGTAGCTTTTCTACAGCAAGTTGATTCTCCAAGTTCTGGATGCGAGTCTGGTTCCTCGTTTCATATTGATTCTTCAGACCATTCCAAGCATCTACAGCTTTGGATGTATGTTGGATCAACGTAAGTACAAAATCGAATACACTTGTGACAATAGCACAAAGTGCATCTGCATTCCACCTCTTCCATGCTTTGACGAGGGTAGCATCTGGAGGGAGGATTACCTTAGGATTGGTGGGATCAGGTGTGCCAGTCGATTCTAGATCCATACCTTGAGCCGTATCAATTAGTTCATATGAATTCAAAATAGCACTCATCTTGAACTTCCACAAAGTGTAGTTTGTGTCGTCTAGCTTTCTTTTTGTGAATGTTGGTGGACGTATCCAAAGTGCTAGTGGAGATGCAGCAGCTGAAGATGAAGTTCCTGCCCCATTGCAATGTCTAAACAATTATAATTGTTTCTTCTTAGTAGCTTTCAGCTCTGATACCATATAAAATAACAACACCAAGATCTACTTTGAAGAAACAATTGAAGAGATAACACAAATTTTTATTACAACAATCTGTCCAACCATGCTCTCACTAAATGAGCTTCAATGGCGAAAGGACAATAAATAGAAAAACAGAAAGAGGACACAATCTCACAGTCGAGATGTGTGTCATGCTCCAGTGGGGGGGGATCTTATTTATAGCCTTTGGTCAAAGGAAGAAGCACATGGACGACTCACCTACCATAGCCATCATTGACATTAGTAACCGTCATTGGCCGTCATTCACCAACCGCGGATGCTGTACACACTGGTAGCCGTCGCTTAGCTACCGTGCCCACCGTTCACACTGGATAGGCCATACCGTCTCGCTGGGGCCTACCAGCAGTCCCCAGACCCTGCCGTCTGGGGGGCGTTGCCCCTCATACCCCCCCCCCCCACCGCGGGCGCTACCCCCGAACCCCCGTGCCGAAAGGGAACGTCTTCTGTCTTCACAGTTTCACTGCAGCCTACCACTTCGACCTCATCTGAGCCAAACGTCAGGTAAGTGTGTCAATCAACTCGTGGGAGGTGGGCATTGCACACATATATACCAACACCCTTTTCTTTCTTTTTACCATCACTCTACATCCATTCTTTCTCAAAATACTTTCTATTTGTATTCCAAAAATTTAAATTTATAAATCTTGAAAGGTTTATTCAAAGCAGGTTATTTGAATTGATTTGAGAAGTTATTTAAATTTATAAATCTTGAAAGGTTTATTCAAAGTAGGCTATTTGAATTGACTTGAGAAGTACAATCCACAAGCAATTTACAGCATTGGCTGAACTCCATGGTTTCATGAATAATATTAGCTATTGAACCCATCTATACATTGTATGAGAGGATGATTTCACCAAAAGGAGAACAAGATCCTGCATGGCTTGAAACATTTGATAATTGATATTCTACATCCCCCTTTTTTTAATCAGCAAAGAGAAATATTAATAAAGGAAGGGCGAAGCCATCAAGGGGATGCCACCCAAGTACAATGGATACGACAAGAAACAACACAACCCTCACTATAAGGTGTTAAGGAAATCAAGGATTGCACCCTCCCAATTAGCCCACTTTGCCAACTAGAAATCATAGGTTATCCAATAGTTCCTGACAGCCTAAAGGGTGAAACCGCTTCCTCGAAAACTCTCCTATTCCTAAAGGGGTGACCCACTTCTACTTGACCATGGAGATGGCCAAGTTCCATATTTCTCTCGTTCAAGAAGAGTGCAAAAGGATGTGTTCAACTGTTTCAACCTACTCTAGGCATAAAAAGCACATAGTAACAAGAGGTAAGCCCTTTTTATAGAGGTTGTCAATGGTAAAGATCCTTTCAAGCATTGCCTCCCACATGAAAAAAGTAACCTTTGATATTCTACATCCCTAACCCATTGAGCTATTATAGGTTGCCTCCATATGTGTATCAAGCCTTAATAATGCCCCATATATGGGCTGAATAGCCTATGGAGACAAAATGAATAATGAATAACACCCATTAGAGGAATAGTAATACCCGACTTAGCAGAATAAAACAAATAGAAGACTTCATAGCAATTTTGGTACTAAAAATAATAATAAAAAGGGTAAAAGACATTGACCTCCCTAGAGGCTTCAAAAATCCTAGGGACCTCCCCTGAACTTTCAAGAATTTCAATGACCACCCCTAAGGTTTGCCAAAAAGTCACAAACCTCCCCTTATATTTTGCAATAAGACAAGTATTTTGAGTGGAGGTTTGTGTCAACCTAAAGGGAGATCTATATCATTTTTGAAACCTTAAGGAAGGTTCCTGTCTTTTCGTCAAACCTTAGAGGAGGTGAGTGTCTTTCACCCTAATAATAATATTAAATAAACATGAATATTACTATCAATTTTGAAATATTCATGTAATATGAAATGGAAATAAATTAGCAATGCATCGATTGTTGGTACAAATTAAATTTTAAAAGACTATAATTGTTCATTTCATCATACATACTTCTTTGGAAAAATGAATATGGACAACCTAAAATTGGAGAGGTGACAAGTTACCATGAAACTATGCAAAGTTTGGCTCTGCCAAGTGGAGATTGGTCTTGCTAAACAAAGACAGTTCTAGAAGGCATTTGGGTGAGCAAGTGAAACTCAGGAGTCGGGAAAGAGTACAAATAAGAAAAAGGAAGTCTTTGGGCCGGCAATGAAAGAAAGAAAAAATAAAACTTGAGGAGCTTATGCATACTGAATCACCTCAATAACTTAGCTCCCTAATTGTCCATTCCATATTCATTAGTGGAAAATGTAAATGGTTTATAATGTCTAGTTGAATGAGTAAAGCTTAAACTTTTTGATTGATTGTTAAGCACAGTCATATCAAGCAAGTTCAAGCTTATTCAATGTTTTCATAGCAAGACGGCTTGTTACATGTATCTTGGGTAATTCATTGACTCATGCACCCGCATCATGCCCATCCACATGTATCTAATTTTCCAAGTTCATCATCTTTAATGTCTTCATAAATTCAAAGACAACTTATGAGCCTACAAATAGATCTATCTTGCACTATTCCTTGAAAAGCACACTTCACTCTAACAGCGCAAAAGAAACAACTAACGCACTGATCTAATCCCAAAGACCTTATTCCTCAAAGAAAAATGTCATTTTGGTATTATTTTTTAACTCTTCTATTGTGCAGGACTGGTTCGAGTTTCACAATTCAATCAACCAATAGTTTCTCAAAAGAAACAGAGCTCAAGAGAATTTCATTGTAAAAGTTTCCAGGTGCCAAACCTCTAAGCACTAAAAAGAGTGAGATCTCCATTTGGTTATCTGAATCTTTCCATTTGTGCTCAATATTTTTATAATTTTACTGTTAATAAAATAGAAATTTGTTCCTTTCTTACTCCTTGACACTATTTTTTTTTCTAACTGTAGGCATGATATTGCGGAGATACCTCATACCAACACACCTGTGTCATATCTGGCAGACTGGCAAAGACTTCCACATCTGACCTCTAAGAAACTGTAACTAAACATTGCAGGTCTCTCTCTCTCTCTGTCTCTCTCTGTGCACGCATGAGTGCATGTGTGCATGCACTCATGCGTGCATATGTGTTGAATTTAACCAAATTATACTCGGTATCCCTACAATCATGGAAAATCGGATAAAGAACCATAAATACACTTAAAGCGAAAGTAATGAAACCCTAATGGCAAAACATTGAAGCAATTCACAGGAAAACACAAACAAAGGCGGTTCAGAGGCCTCAAATGGAGCTCAAATCAACCCAGACTTGCAGTATCACAACCGCAAAACTTCAAAGAAGACGCCAGATCATGGCAAGCGAAATCGGGGCCAAGAAGTTCAACCTAAACAAAACAAGTAGAAATAAAGAAACCGAGACAAACCGGGACTCAGAAATCACCTCGAATTTAGAAACAGGGGTGGAGATCTGGTCCTTCTGCGGTGTATCCATGGCAAGAGAAGCTCCAAGAGCTCATAGAGCTCTTCCGCATCTCTCCCTCACTGAAATCCACTCTTCGTACTGCGCAGAAATTGTCCTTCTCTCCCTCCCAACTCTCTCTCTCGCTTGCTCGCTCGCTCTACATCTCTCACTTCACTCAGAAATGGAGACAAACAGTGAGCAAGACGCGGCTTTATCTCTCCACGTTGTCTCTCGAGAATGAATTCAAGTGACGGGCGGGAAGGCGGGAAGGCATGATTTTCTCGTCCCGACAGTCCCCGCCTACCTCCATCATCCAAAGTCACGTGACCGCCGTGCCTGATACTCTCTTCTTCCCTTTTTTTATCTTTTTATTTTCGAAGCCCCTTTCTCGGTTTCTTGTAATTATTTAATTATTATAAATTTAGATTCGACGCTTCAGCAGCGGGCTTTCTGAGCGTGGTGAAAGGAACGGTGGATGGAGCGGCTTTGATGGTTGAACGGTCACGATTGCTGTGGCTTTAGTGGGGTGAGGAAGGATATGAAAAGGGAGATCCATTATTTTGTTTCGTCCAAGAAGAATATACAATGAAAGACTGATTATTTTTAGGGTGAAAAATATTCACTTCGATTTAGTTGAGAAGAAAAAAAAAAACCCTGTTCTAAGGTTTTGAAAAGTTTATATTTTCTCTTGGGATTTTTGAAAATGTCACATACATGTTCTTAAGTTTATCAAATATACACAAATAAACTCTTAAAAGGTTTTTTTTTTTACCAAAATATTATGAGAGGATGTATTTTTGTAACCCTCGAGAAAAATTCTTGAAATTTTAAAAATCTCTGGAAAGGCACATAAAATTTTTGAATCCTTAAGACAGATCGGTACCTTTTTTGTCAAATCTTAAGAGAGGTCGAGAACCAATTCACAAACATTATAACATTATGGTGAAATCAAGAACATCGATATCTCTTTGTTTTTGTATTAATCCCTAAAACATCCTTCTTATTGCTTATATATACAAGATATAAAACAACATAGTTTTAATTATGGTGCATAAGGTCTAATATAAATATATGGCAATCACACATCATAGTGAACTTCTATTTTAATGATCATCGTGTTCTATTCAAAATTATGTCAAATGAGAGTTCATAAATTCTAACATTTATTACTTATCTCTACTATTAAAAAAGAAATTCTCCTTGACTTGGTTTTTAAAATCTCTAAATACCTTCATAATTATTTAAAAATATTTGAAAATTACCTCTATAACTGTCGATAAATATTCTAAAAATACCCATAACCATTTATAACTACTCTAAATGAATATTTTTAAAAATTAATTATCTTTTTTAAATTTCATATATATATATATATATATATTTTTTTTAAAATTTATTAATCAATTTATTTTGTTATATTTTATTTATAGATAACAAATATTTATCAATGTGTGTGCTCCGCAACTAGTTATTTATAAAAGCTATTTTCAAGCAGCATTTATGCAATTGAAATTGTTGTGATAGCAATGTTGCTCTGCATTGAACTATGACTTATAAATGGGCGTTTGATTTGTGATATATAAAATATTTTCAAGTAATGATATTTCTAGAAATTTCATTTTTTAGGAAAGCTTATCTGCCTTGTGATAATAGTTTTGTTTGGTTCGCATTGTAAGTTTAAACATGCATAGGATTTTGATGTCAATTTTTTGTTCAACATAAGAATTTTGGTTGGTATTTTAAGAAGATGGTCATTATACTTTTGACATGTGTGTAACAAATATATGAAGAACAATAATATTTTTCAATACAAAAATATGTTAAAACATGTATTTAATTAAATCTATATCCTAAAATTTTCAACTATTATAAATTTAAAACATTCAATACTTAATAAACTATTGACTAAAATAATTGAGTATGATACAATGTCTAAATATTAGTTATTATATTAAATATTTATAAAACAATAATAATATTATTTTTATTTTATTAAAATTTTAATTAACATAAATATGCAACTATTATAAATTTTAAACATTTGCTAAAATAATTGAGTGTGATACAGTGTCTGAATATTAGTTATTATATTAAATATTTATAACTTTAAATATTTTATAATTAAAAAATTGAGCAAATTTTTTTATTAATATTTTAATTAGTTTTTTAAATTTTTTATAATTGAAAAATTAAATGAATATTTATGTTAATTAATATTTTAAATTTCCAATCTAATATTTTTTCAAAAATTATTCATTTTCTAATTAAACATTATTAATTTATTAGTTAAAACTTTTTCATTAATATCTGTAATTAACATTATCTATATTTTCTAATTGAAATAATTAATATCTATGATAATTTAAATTTTTAATTTTTTAAAAAAATTATTATTTTAGATATATATAATAATAGAGTGTGATTATATTACATTATAGGGACACTATTTTCTAAAAGTTAGTAGTGAGGACAATTTGGTTTAAGAAGTAGGATTCCCACGAAAATGGTTCTCATAAAACTTACTCATGGAGGAAGATGGGAATAAAAAGTTCATATTTAATAGAAGTCCTTTTATTTATAAAAATATGAAAATACCCATCAAATTGGATTCTTACATTTAATCAAACGTGAGAATGAGATACCACGGCCATAACATTTTCGACAATCTTGAAAGAAACTACAAATCAATTGCCTCCTAAGCAAAGATACACGTAAAAATACCCCTGGACATATGATCGGGTGGTAAGGGCGTTCCTTGGAACATGCTGGTGACCCCAGTGGTTCGGGTTCGATTCCTGTCACTCGCATTGTGCATTCTCGATTTACCTCCTACGTGTTAGCTATGGGCACGATTGGCATAGGCAACAAATTAGTCTGGGCAAAATGCTTGGGATACTTGCAACAACCTGAAAAAAAAAAATTAAAATTAAAATTAATTAATTAATATTAATTAAATAATATAATATATATATATATATATATATAGTAACCGAAGGATTCTAAAAGATCCTTCAAATTCAAGTGAATTGAAAAAAAAGAGAAGCAGAGAACCTGTGCTCTCTCACTCTCTCCCTTCTCTCATCATATCTCTCGTCCCTCACCTCACGCCACTTCTCTCGCTCTCTTCTCATTTTCTCGACAAATATTCGATCGATCAGAAAACAGAAAATGCCTCTGGGTTCCATTATCTGCCACCAACATTCCTACCAAAGTAGATTTTTCGTAGGAGCGTCGTAGACACTACTCATAGGATAAGGTAAACTCACTTTTTCTCCTCAATTTCTCTCAAATCTCCAACCTAACTGACGATCTAAAATCATCACGTGGTTCTATGAGCATTTCTCTACAAGTCTGCGGAGTAGATTTTTGAATTGGGTTTTCCAGACACCAATCTAAGTTTAGGGTAAGATTTAAGAAATTAAGAAATTTGCAGTTTTTGGAAATTTAATTATTTATTTGAATTTTATAGGTTTAGGAAATGTGGAAAATAATGGTATTTTATTTGGGGTGGTATTGATAAACTAGGATTATTGAATCAAGGTTTAGGTGAGCGCCGCAGACATCGTTTTGGGGTCCCTGCTGGCGTCGTTTCTGGAAACCAGGTAAAGGGAATAGATTAAGTCAATAATTTTTTGAATTTACGGGTTAAAATGGAAAAATAATATGTGTAAGTATATGTTTATTATGCGAATTTTAGAAAAGTCAACCGTTTGAACTACGATTTTGAGTCTATGGTTATATTATTAGTTATTATTTACGAAAATGGAATGATGAAAATAATAGATTTTCTGAATAATTGTGGAAATAATTAAATGAATATTTTTAGTAATATGAATGATGAATGTGGGTTGGCATTTTTTTAGTAAATGTATAAATATGTATATTATTATAAATTGTGTGGCATGAGTAAAAAGAATATATTGAAATGAATTATGATATATATATTTATGAGATGTTGAAAATACTGAAATGCGTTGAGAATATTTATTGTGTGTGATTGTTAAATCAGAATTGAATATGAATGTTAAGTTGCAAGTTATTGTTTGAGAACTTCGGTGGATTGTGGTTTTGTGTTATGCACAATATTGTTGTGCGTGATTTTTGAAGAGTTAGTGCACCCACATGTCTTGTGGAGAGTGTGGAGACAAGATGGTCGATTGTGATGTGTAGGGTAGAGTTCCCCCTGGAGTTCGGAATAGTGTGGGAAAGCCAATCTGACTTACAAACTGAAGAGGTTGTTCTTTTTTTTATTTAACTCTAGTGGGCCGATCAGGGTTAAGTCCAACTTTCAGGCTGCACAACCCGTAATGGAGGGAAGCATGACAGTGTGTTATCCATCTAGTAGTGAGTTCTAAGTGCATAACTATTAATTTAACCAGTGAATAAAATGAGAACAGAATATACGAATGCAAACGGGAATACAGAGAAAGTGAAATGTGAACGTGAAATGTGGAAGTGAGATTTATGTGATGTGAAATACAGAGATAATAGACGCAAAGTAAATTATTAAATGTACTTTATATTGTAGTATTATATGTATTTGGGGCGAAGTATACTCTCTGCCCGAGAGTTTGCTGAGAAAGGCAAGTGCCTTGATTGGTATCAAATGTAGCCATACCGGGCTGCATAACGTATTAGGATAGAGGGAAACTACTTGTATGGGCAGGTAATCTCCTCTATTCTTGGGAACCTTTGCTGATAAATAATTGTGTGAATGTGTGTGAATACAAGATAAATTATTCATCTGAGGGCTTATTGAGTAAGGTAAATGCCCTAATGAGCATCAATTGTAGTCATACCCGGTTGTATAAGGTATCAGAGTAGAGTGGTGCTACTTGTATGAGCGGGTAATTACCCTAATTATTGGGAAACTCCCATTAATAAAATACACTGCTTGTGTGTTAGCAGGGATGGAGAATGATTTCATAATCGTGGATTAGTTTGTAAATGATGATTATATTTTGTGCACAAACCTCATGATAGTCACACACTGGTATTAATCTATTCCGTCTTATTGAGATGTGTCTCACCCGTTATAAAATTCATCATTTTCAGGACCTCTGCATGATCGAGCTTAGCGAGCTCGAGGTTGGGTTTGTTGGCATAGTATTTTTGTAAGAGGGTACAAATTTTGGTTGCATTTTTGGTTTATGTTTTTAGTTTTTTGAGATATATATGAATACTGGATGTTGGGAAATACTGTTTTGGGATATTTATATAGTACTCTGGTATATTATTAGTGATATTTATTTATTTTTCCGCCACATGATTGAGATTATGGTATCAGACACAGGTAATTGGATCACATCACACCCCGGGCCCCACTTGGCGGGTTTGGGGCGTAACAATACTATTGTTAATCCAAAAAATGGGTACACGTAAAAAACTATTGTTTAGTTGTATATATCTACAATAATATATAGTCATGTGTCTTACTTCTGTATAATGGTGAGCATTCGGTCAATATAAACAATTTGATAAATGAATCAAATTAACTGAAAATTTTCAATTAAGAAATTAGGCTAACCAAATTGAACTAAATTAGCCTTTTAATCAAACCAATAATTGAGCAATTAATATTTCAATTAAATTGGTTAACCAATCTACATGTGTGTGCTTATATGTATTATACACAAATTATATATATATATATATATATATGTAATTGGTTAATTTGGTTAACCAAGTTAACCGATTCGACATAATGAACCAATAATTGAAAAATTATTTTTTACAAAAATAAACTTGAATCAATCAAACTACTTATATGTTGCTCTAAATTTACTTGGTTCAGTCAGTTAATTCAATTTTGACCAAATAATGCTCAATTCTATTTGTTCACTCACCCACTAAATACATAGACTGAACTTTAGACCATGTGAAGGGTTGAATTGCTCTAATTCCAAGACACTGCTTAATTAGGTAACTACAAGCCAATCGTTGATTCACCTGTCAACACTAAATTCTACCTAGGTAAACCTTGGATACAGTAAAAAAGTCGTGACAAAGAAGAAACCCTAACTCCCCCTTTCTTTTTGCCCATTTTGCCATTTTGAGACATTTGTGCTCATTTGTACTCATTTTTACCCAAATTTGACCATTTTGGATGATTTGAAAGAGTTTTAAATGGTCAGTGCAATCTGGTGAGGTCTCAAATTTTACTTAAGAAAATCAAAATAAAAATCATGTTTATGTGTTTTTATGTCAATTTAATGCATTTTGACTCTTTTTTAGCCAATTTGATCATTTAGCTTGATCCAGAATGGCCCGAAATGGTTAAGAGTAATGCTGTGAAGTCTCAAGTTTCACGCATAAAAATCAAGACAACAAACATGTTTATATATATTGTTATGCCAATTTTGGATATTTTTGCTATTTTTAGCCAATTTTGACTATTTTGAATAATTTGAAATGATTTGAAATAATTAGGAGCATTCTAGGAAGGTTTTGGAGGTTTAAAATTTTTTTCACGAAATTAGGAAATCCTATCTTTTATGATTTCTACTATTTTTTAGCCTCTTGATTTTTGATTTTTTTTTTTTGAATTTGTTAAAAAAATTTCTTGGACCTACTAGTGATTTCCTTTATTTTGAAAATTTTTAAAAATTCCCAAAAAATTAATATAATTAATTAACTAATCAAAATATATATATTTGATTAGTGCATGCGTGCACACACATGCGTGGCAGCCCATGCGTACATGCGCAAATAGAAAAAGGGAAATGAAACGGTCACGTTTTGATGAGGGTTTAAATGCAACTTTTATAAAATTGACCTCATTTTGGTTACCTTCTTCTTTCTTTCCTGTTCTCTCCCCTATGTGTGCCACCTTTTCTCCTCGTTTCTGCGACCAATCCACCATTAAATCTGGTGGAAATCCCTCCCATTTGTCTCCCACATGCCACCGGCCTTCCCTTTTCATGTCAAACCTTTCTCATCCATTTTGAAATTAATATGCATGATTATGCAGGAGTTATGTTAATAATTCATATGTAGGAACGCTTTCATTATTTATATATATGTATGTGTTTATGCGATGCATTGGCTGTGTGAGTTATTTTGGCATGATGGCAGTGAGAGTTATTTTGGAATGGGCATATGAATGATGGTTTGCATTGATGCATGCATGGAGTTTATGAGGGCATATATAAATGTATTAATTTGCATGTGTGAGATAAGCATATGTAGGGTTCATAATTATACGTCTATTCTTTTTAGCACACTGGATATATGTACCAGTGAGATCACGTGTATATAAAGATGATTTGCACAATTATGTAAGACGTCTTTTATAAGACAACCTTATAAGATCAATGGGTGAAAACATACAATATGTACCTTACTAGAGTTGAGCTAAAAATCATTATATTTGGTATCAAAATCATCTTGATATACTATTATGTGGGCAGATTCTACATAGAAATGTAAGTCACTGTGATGAAGGCATCAGAAATCAGGTGGGAACCTCTATCACGATCCCGCCACGAATGTGTACTAAAAAAATATTTGACTTATAAGAATAGTTTGAACTCCAATTATGTTAGACGCCTTTTATAGGACAAATTTGTGAGACTTATTAACCAAAATAAATCATACCTTGCCAAAGTTAGTCTAGGACCGGCCTAACCATAAGGCGGCTAAGGTGTTCGTCTAGGGCCCCAAAAATTTTGTTTTAATTAAATAATGTTAACATTATTTATTAAACTCTATTCCCATACATTAACTTCCCAACTAACAAATAAATAAAATTGTATTTTAAAATGTAAAATAAATGTAATTTTTTTTTTTTTTCAAGTCTCATTGACTTCCCAACTAACAATTTTATTATGTTTCTAATTATCTATTACTCTCATCTCTTTCTCTTAGCTTCTCTAAAAATATTTTTCTATCTCTCACACTCTCTTACTCTCATTTCTTGATTTCTCTATGATTTTTACTTCGACTCTTGTGTTCATCATCTTCGGACCTTCGATTTTCTGTAATTTTCATCAACCCTAATTTTGATTTCAATGTTTGTGCATTATTTTTCTATTATTTTCACTTTGAATTTTTTTTTCCTATTTTTTCTTAGATTTTGAAAGCTTTGAGGCTAGAGCGTTGTATCCGGTAAGAATCCGATATCTCTAAAGTCTCGTTCGCCGATCGATTTGCAATAATGATAATAATAATCAGGTTATATTATTTTAATCTATTATTTTTATAGATTTATTAAATTTATTTTTATTTGTTTACATAATTTGCCAATTTATAGTTAGTGTTAATTTTGAAATTTAATTATTTCAACTAGAAAATATGAATCTAGACATGAAAAACGAATAAAAAAAATAGAAGAATTAGTGTCATCTCAAAAGGGAGCTCTTGATTAATTTATAGTTCTAAACAAAACATAAATGAGTAAGATGGAAATATTCCAAGAAACGAGCAATCAATTCGAAAGATGGAATTAGAATCTAATAAAATAATAATAATAATAATATACAAGAAATGCTAACTAATGATATTTCTTTTGAAAGACATTTTAAAAATATAGAAGTAGAAAAAATAAATAATGATGATAATATTTATGATCCAAAATATTAGAAAAATATAGATATCAAATTATGAAATTTATTAGTTGAAAAAGGTCCTATTAGGGATAATGATTTTTTTCCAAAAGATGAAAATTCAAGACATTTTTCAAATAAATATTATATTCGACAATTATCAAATGGAAATAAACATGATAGAAAATGGCTTATATATTTTAAAGATTTAGATAGAGTATTTTATTTTTGTTGTAAGTTATTTGGCCAAAAATTAAATAACCAACAACTAGCTAATGAAGGGTGTAGAGAATTATTCAATCATACTCGATTGCACTCTAGATGTAAGTCGTCAAGAACAAATGTCTTTAATAATACGATATTTGAATCTTTATACAAGTTCAATTAAAATTGAATAACATTTTATAAAATTTTTAAAAGTAGATAATACGCCAGGAGAATGACTTTTTAATGAATTAATAAATGTCATACAAAAATTTGAACTTGGCATTGAGAATATAAGAGGGCAAGGACATGATAATGGATCTAATATGAAAGGAAAATAACAAGGTGTACAAAAGTGACAATTGGATATAAATCCTAGAGCATTTTACACTTCGTGTGGTTGTCATAGTCTTAATTTAGTACTTTGTGATATGGCTAATTGTTGTTCTAAAGTTATCACTTTTTTTGGAGTAGTACAACAAATACATACATTATTTTCTTTTTCTACGAAACAATGGAAAATTTTAACCGAATATGTACCAAATTTATTTTCTGGTTTTTTCATTTTAGTTTAAAAAAATTTGTTTTGCTCTCTTTCTTTACTTTTTTATTAAACATTTTCCGAAGTTTTAAAATAGGTCTTTAAGTTCATGTATTTTCCTTAAAAAGTTTCAAAATATTTTAAACAATATTTAAATATTAAAGTACTTACACAAAGACTTCTATGACTTTTCACATTCTAGGTACTTGAGTCTTCATGTTTTGTCTTTTTTTGAACTCTCTTGCTTTGCTTCTAACTTTTCTTTGGCTTTTTTGCTTTGCTTCTAACTTTTCTTTGGCTTTCAACAAATCATCAATGTCCTCATTTTCTTCAAGCTTTAAAATATCATCTTTAAAACCATGTTTTTGATTCTTTAAGCTTCATTTGATCTTTGTAAGCACTTTAACCTTGCTTTCACATATGTGATCCTTGTGAGTTTTGAAATATCACCACTCAACCAAAAATGTTAAGTTCCACTTGTTTATTAACACAAAAATAAGATTTTAAGTCTTATAAGACCAACAATTTCCTCATTTTTTATGATGACAAATAAGGAACAAAAATTTGGGTAAGCCTTAAAAAGGCTCTCCCTTTCAATAAACATCATCTTAACAATTTTTGCAACCTCAAGGTCATTTTCAAAAATATTTTCACGTATCATGCTCATATATCAAAATCACATTATTCAATAATAATATCAATCAATATCAAGTGCATATCCTCCTTTTGATATATATATATATATATATATATATATATATATATATATATATCATGCTCATAGATTTTTAATATCATGCTCAATTTTTATCCAAAACTTCTCCCCATTTTGACATCAATAAAAAAGAATAAGATATCAAGTAAAACATTAAATACTATAAGTATAGAACTTAAAAATTCATCATGCATATGAATTCATGATACCAATTGATTATTCCATGATACCAATTAATCTTTTAAAATGTGATACCAATTAATAATTAAAGAAAATCATAGTATAGGCAATATGTAATGGCCTGCTCAATAAATTGGGTTTTTTTTTTTTTTTTTCATACTATGATATTCTATATGCTCTAATACCATACCGGGGGTAAACCCAAATTATTAGCCTAAGCAGCAAGAAGCAGAATCAAATAAACATAACCATATGTAATTATATACAATACAATACAATATTAGAGTGCTAACATGTTTTCCAAAATATATACATATCACTATTCCCAAAATATCCCCAACTATGCTGGGATATACAAAAATCCTCCACAACATACTCACTATCTGCTAACAGGGCAATACTGGAGCCCTTTATCTGCGAGTCCGGTCTGCTTGCCTACCTGGATCACCTGAAAAATGATTCAACACTGAGATGAGCCAACGCTCAGTAAGACGAAATATGCTATTACTAGTGTGTGGCAAATGAGTTATAATATTATGAAAATATGTTTCTATATAATCATATATAACTGGATATGTAAATACAGTACAAGTAATAAAATACACCACCCTTTCCATGTTGTTTAACATAATAGTATTGTGGGTTACTATTTAAAATACTTCTAGTGTACATAAGTATGTTCCCTATTTTTATAAAGCTGTATATACGTAATAGTAACTGAAAACTTTTCTTGTGGATAACTACGTGTCATGATTTAACCCCTCATTACAGGGTTGTGCAACCCGTAGGCGGGACTTACCCTGGCTAGCCAACCAGGAATAAATCACTATACTCCATCGGTTTGATCTGCCCACCTCAACCCATATGTGATGGGGAGCTTGTCCACGTCAAGGGCCTAAGTGATCGACCTACTACCACATATTATCTAAATAGGTGGCTGCACTCATAATATAATATAATATCTGTAGTAACGGTACCGTGCTCTACATAGTCCAACAGGGTCTGATACTATATAATATATCTCTATATACAACTATCTGATTTACCATGATTCTGAAATAACCGTAATAACCATGATACTGAATAAACTATAACTGAATTCCATACGACATAGTATTGAGAACTGTATAACCATAACACTGAAAACTGCATAATCATAGTACTGGAATTCGTATAATCATGGTACTGAGATTCGTATAATCATGGTACTAAAATTCGTATAATCATGGTACTAAAATTCATAAAATCATAATACTGAAATTCGTAAAACATATCCCCTTACTATATTCATATTCTCAAGCCACACCATACTTTAATACATAATATTCATAACTTAATAAACTGTATAATATTTTAAAATTACCTAATATAGCATATTTCCCTTACCTGACTATAGAAAAGCCCCTATGGTATACTAACTTAACACTCGTAGGGCCTCCTACATAACACCCTCAAAACAACATTTTTCAAAACAAAATATCAGTATTTCTTCACTTACATCATTTCTTATAACCGTCAGAAGGCCAAAAATGGACTAAAAGACCTTACCTTGAATTTTTGATGAAATCCAACTTCATTTCACCAATGATCTGCTCCGGCATACTTGTAGAGAACTTGGCCAGGAGCGTCATGGTGGCTTTGGATCATCGATCCGATGACTGGCGGGGCTGAAATCGAAGAGAGAATGGAGAGGGGCCGTAGGAGAGAGAGAAAGAGAGAGAGCACTGAAAATGGGTTAAAAATCCGAGTTTACACTATTTATTGGGTCAGATTCGTCGACGAGACACGTCACCTCGTCAACGAGCCCTTCAGTAAATTCATCAACGATTCCCTATATTCATCGACGAAATTCATAGTAGCCCAAAATCTGTTTCTCAGTATTTTCTCGTCGACGAGACGTGGCTTCGTCGATGAATTTCCTTATGCGCTCTTTGACGAAGCCTTGTATTCGTTGACGAGATCCTGAAGACATTTGTCGACAAATCCCTGTATTCGTCGATGAACCCTGGAAATTCTTAAAATTATGTCCCCAAAATGCAATGTCCTCGACGAACCATTTCTCTCCCTTTTATTATTTAAATACTGTTATTATTATTATTATTTTTTCGAGTCACTACATAATAAGTCATAATACTCCCCCTCAATTTAATACATTCATATTTGCTACCAATTAATAATTAAGTTATAATAAACTGTATAATATTTTAAAATTACCTAATATAGCATATTTCCCTTACCTGACTATAGAAAAGCCCCTATGGTATACTAACTTAACACTCGTAGGGCCTCCTACATAACACCCTCAAAACAACATTTTTCAAAACAAAATATCAGTATTTCTTCACTTACATCATTTCTTATAACCGTCAGAAGGCCAAAAATGGACTAAAAGACCTTACCTTGAATTTTTGATGAAATCCAACTTCATTTCACCAATGATCTGCTCCGGCATACTTGTAGAGAACTTGGCCAGGAGCGTCATGGTGGCTTTGGATCATCGATCCGATGACTGGCGGGGCTGAAATCGAAGAGAGAATGGAGAGGGGCCGTAGGAGAGAGAGAAAGAGAGAGAGCACTGAAAATGGGTTAAAAATCCGAGTTTACACTATTTATTGGGTCAGATTCGTCGACGAGACACGTCACCTCGTCAACGAGCCCTTCAGTAAATTCATCAACGATTCCCTATATTCATCGACGAAATTCATAGTAGCCCAAAATCTGTTTCTCAGTATTTTCTCGTCGACGAGACGTGGCTTCGTCGATGAATTTCCTTATGCGCTCTTTGACGAAGCCTTGTATTCGTTGACGAGATCCTAAAGACATTTGTCGACAAATCCCTGTATTCGTCGATGAACCCTGGAAATTCTTAAAATTATGTCCCCAAAATGCAATGTCCTCGACGAACCATTTCTCTCCCTTTTATTATTTAAATACTGTTATTATTATTATTATTTTTTCGAGTCACTACATAATAAGTCATAATACTCCCCCTCAATTTAATACATTCATATTTGCTACCAATTAATAATTAAGTTTATTATCCATGTTTCAAATATTGAGTCATATCCTATATGTTCTCATGGATACTATCATCAAATATCAATATCATGTTAATCATCATTAATGACATATCATGCTTATGTATATAATTATGCTTGCCAATTGAGCTTTTTAATTGTTGATACCAATTACAATATTCATGGATACCAAAATTTGTTTATAGATACTAAAGCTAATATCACATCATACATAGCTCATGGATTCTAAGAATACTAATATTATATCCTTCATAACTCATAAATACCAATATAAAGAGCAACACAAGAGAAACAATTCTATCCACGTGATTTATCATTAGCATACATGGTCAAGAATTAGTCGCATATATATCAAAATTCATGCTTATGCTCAATAATCTCATACTTAAATTTGCAATATAGTGAACCATACATCATAAGTTAAGTCATGATCATACACATGTCTTTGGTACTTTCAGCATTTTAGCATAGAAGTATATAACATATTAGCATATCATGCAAGTAGGGAGCATATCATTATCATTTGCATTGTACTACAATATTGCTCAAGTGTTTCTCTTTCTCAAATATCTCTCATTCTCAAATATTTCTCAGTTTGTTCAAAAAAAATTTCTTAATCAAAATAATCATGCAATAAGTTTGATTTTTGCTTTCTTTTGATTTCATATGAATTTCCAAACTTCATATTTCTTTCAAAATCTTAATACTTTCCAAGTTAAAACTTGTATGAATCATCTTATGAGTTTGGCCAACAATGTTATTTATTTGTCTCACGCAAGACTTTTTATCTAGGTACCCATATCTTTTTGGGTTCGGTAGGTTTCATAAGTGATGTTTTTTTTTTTATTTTCCATACTTGTTTAATTCTTACATCCTTTCTCTTTAATGGACAATCAAACTTTATATGACCCTTTTTCTTGTATAGGTAGCATATGGTGTTAGTGTAGGCATTAGAAGATGTGCTAGCATAATCTTTAGATGCTTTTGAAAAATATCCTATGTAAAGATTCATTTTCTCTTCTTCTTTTTTTCAATGCCTTCTTTGTTTAAGGACATCATTTGTGAACCTGTCATTTTGTCAAAGTTTTCCTTTCCTTTTGTGAAGCTGGAAATGATCTTTTATTTATCTTCAATTTGATTTTTGAGATCATTTATCTCAATATCTTTATTGTCATCAACCTTCTTTTGTGATTTCTCTAATTCTTGAGATAATTTTCTAGTTTTACCCTCTAATTCATAAATATATATATGTCTTTCTTATATTCCATAGATGATAGGGATCGAAGATCTTCTATCATCTTTTCATTTTTGCTTTCTAGTTTCTTGATTTTTAAATATTTTTCATTTTCAACAAGATTTTTAGATTCTAACTCCTTTGTCATAGCTTCATTCTTACTTTTTATTTTCTTGATTCTTGAATCTTTTTTTTTTTTTCCAGCAGTTTTAAGGGATTCTAACTCTTTCATTATACCTTCATTCTTATTTTTCAATGAAGTATATCATTTGGTCACATTAATTAACATCTTATGCACCTTGAATAAGTCATTTTGAAGTTCTTCATAAGATGACATGCTCTCGTCATCGAATTCATTAGATGAATCACTATCATATTCATCGTAATGACCCGAAAAAAATAATGGTATTTAAATAATAAAGAGGGAGGGAAACGGAAACAGTACAGAAGAAGGTAGCTGAAGCGTTCGTTGACAACATTACACTTTGGGATGCAATGACCAAGGAAATTTATCAAGTTCTCATCAACGAACACAGGAGATTCGTCGACGAGGGTACAAGAGGGCCTTGTCGACAAAGACAAGTTTCGTCAACGAGAAGATACCAAGAGAGGATATTTTTTTTGAAAGTCTGAAATTCGTTGACGAGGGTACAGGTTCGTCGATGAACTTTCTACAGGACTCGTCGACGAGGTGACGTGTCTTATCGATGAATCTGGCCTTGTAAATAGCAAAAACTCAGATTTTTAATGCAGAAAATCAGAAATCTCTCTCTCTCTCTCTCTCTCTCCCCCTATGATTTCTCTCTTCTCTCTCTTTGATTTCGGCTCCGTCATTCGTCGGATCGACAATCTGAGGCCATCATGACGCTCTTAAGGAAGTTCTCTCCAAATTTGCCAAGGCAGATCGTTGGTGGAAGCAAGTTGAAATTCATCCCTGAGTTGAAGTATGACTTTTTATTCGAAATTTGGTCTTTCCACAGTTGAAGGAAATGATGTACTCCAATAAATACTAAAGTTTAGTTTTGGGAGTTATCATTTTCAGGGTATTGCTCAGGGTTTCCTACGGGTGTAAGACCAATATTATAGAGGGACTTTTCAATTGCCAGGTAAGGGGATAAATTAAAACAGTTATTTTCCATTGAAATTACTATTACTTAATAGTAGAATAATTTTCATAAAGCATGTGATAATATATGAGTATAATTGAGAAAATGTAAGTTTGGGAAAATACTGCAATTGAACAGGAAATGTGTTTTCAGAACGGAATATATGGTTTCATTCAATTCGTTTAGCATGAATATTATTTTATATATATATTATACCATGTTAAGTTAGAATTACAAGATAAAGCATGTTGACAAATATTTTTAGGAATAACATGATAAACACAGTAAATTATGATTTCAGAATATATGATATGTTCGACGCAAGGTCGTAATTGATGATCGGCGTAAGGCTGCAATTACTCATGTTGTTCAACGCAAGGCCGCATTTATTCATATTTTCGGTGCGAGGCCGTAATTATTATATTAACGTAAGATTCAGAAAATGCTATTATTTGATTTTTGATAAAACAATGTATGTTTATGTACTATATGTTATGAAAACTCGGATGTTAATTTAGTACAATCTCAGAAGCACGGTACCGTAGCTTATAGATCAGATATCTATGATCAGATTGGTGCTAACCACTCCACGAGGGGGTGGGAGATGGATGGTCGATGTGGCTTTCAATACAGAGTTATAGACGTCCACCTAGTTCGGACCAGGGTGTGGCGGGCCCATCATACTTACAGACATTTTTGACTCGACAGTGGTTGGCCAGCCATTGTCAGGTCCTGCCTTCGGCCTACACAACCTATCATGGGGGTAATACATGACATCAGTTAGCTATACATCTTGGGTAGTTTTCAGTATTATAGATTATATCAGATAATACATGATTAGTATGATTACTCTGAAATATGAAATCATATGTTTATTTAACCATATTACGATTTATGTTTTGTGGTATATGAAATGTACGGTATATGTATTACAACATTAAATATTCATATTGCCATATAGCTGATTTTAATTTATCTACACTTATGGAGGGGTATCTCACCCTAAGTTTAAATTATTTCAGGAAACCCGAAGAGACCGGCAGGTCAAGGCCACCGTTGAGTGAATTGAGCTTCCCTTCTAGAAGGGTAAGTTCTAATCTAGAATCAGGAGATTTTTGGTGTAAGATCTTAAGTTTATTGTGATGTTTTGGAGATTGTATATAAACACAGTATCTTTGGGAATACAGTAGACTCTGGAATTATGTAATTTATGGTTGATGAATGTAATTTACATTTACTGTTGCCTAGGTTCCGCTGTGTATGATAGGTGTCCCCGCTACCTACGGGTTTGGGTTGACTATTTTATTTATTATGTTTTATTATATATTAATATAAGCAGGTCATTACATTCATTCTCTGATTTGGATGAGGAACATTGTTCTTTATCATCATCCCATGCCATGAAGCAAGTATAAGCAACCTTTTGGTCACTTGATTCACATTCCGAACTGCTCGTACTTATGTTGTCCCAAGTAGTGGCTTTCATGGCATTTTTTCTTTAGAATCTTTCTTAAGTAGTGGACATTCCAATTTTAAATGTCCAACTTTGTTGCAATTATAACATGTAGGAGTTTTATTTTTAGATTTCTTTTTGCTAATTTCTTCTTCTTCTTCTGATTCAGAGTTTTGGTTTCTTCTTTGAATTTGTTTTTCATTCTAAGGATTTTTGCAAGTTTCTTAGATATGAAGGCTAGTTCATCTTCATCCATCTCTTCTTCGCTACTAGAGTTTTCTTTTAAGGCTTTGAAGGCTATTGATTTTTGGGTTTTAGTCCTTCCACTTCTTTCATTTATTACCATTTCGTATGTGAGGAGATGTGAGAACCTGAACCATGATATATGGATTTAATTAAGGGAGAGAAGGGTAAAATGGTAATTGAGTAGGCTTCGTCGACAAAGCCAGAGTTCGTCGACGAAGACCCTTTATTACTCGGTGATGAATTTCAAGGGCTCGTCGACGAGGAGAAGCCGAGAGGTTTCAGGAAATTGGGAATCTCAAGCTCGTCAACGAAGTCACCATTTGTCGATGAGGTTGGCCGAGTCAGAGGGGCTATAAATATCAGTTTCCATTACCTCCTAGTTAAGAAATCTAAAAATTTTCGCTCTCTCTCTCTCTCTCTATAACTCGAAGGGCACTCTCTCTCTAGTTTTCTTCACCATACGTTGCTGGAATCATTGATTTGACGTTACCACGAGGATCAGGGAAGGATTCTCTTCAAGATTTGTGGATCAGATCTTCGTTTCAGGCATTTTCGGGTTTTGGCGTAAAATTGAGGTAAGGCTCGGTTTTCATTTCCATTTCTGTAGTTTTGTAGAGAACGGAGTCATGAGTACTTCATGTACTGTGTTTTATAGGTTTTGAGAACTCAGTTCGCTGTTTATGAGCCGTAGAGTTCGGGATTGGTCGTTTGGGAAAAGATAAGGGGATTTTGTTTATGTCTGTTATTTTTTAAATCAGACTCAGTATAACTGTGGTTCGCAGTCCTGCGTGCATTTTGATTACTCATTTGGGGGGATCTAACGGGTAAAATTATGAGTTTTACATACTAGAGTTTTGGGAAAAAGGGGGCATTAGGTTGTATCTTTGGTTTGTTGGAAAATTGTGAATATATTGTATTATATATATATTGTGTTATGGAGATGATCGTGGCTTGACTTGTTATAAATTGTATTTTTAAAATCGTGATTGTTGAGATTACCAAATGAGTGTGGTTTTGTTTGGTTATATGAGCATGCATGGCTGTGTTTTGTTAAAATGCAATAGGAACTGGGTTCTAAGTTGTTCTAGGTACTGAAAGAGTGTCCGACTCTATATCCGAGGGCGTGAGCCTTACTGGATAATCACCGAAGGGTGTGGATCCACCAGTTGTACTGGTACGATGCCATGGGAATCTGGGACTAGCCATGTGCTGGGGATGCTATGTAATGCGGGCTAGCTTCAGGCCAAAGGGTGTGACGACACCAGGTTGCTTGATCATGTGTGTGTGCGTGTATGCACTGTACTGGAACTGTATTGTGAAAATACTGGAATTGCATTGAACTGTGTATGTTTTATGTATCATGATAACACTCATACGCCACACACTGATATAACCTAGATATGCCTTACTGAGATGTGTCTTACCCTTGCTGTACGTACATATTTTTCAGGTCCTTCGAGTAACCGGAACTAGCATCCTTGTGTTGGGAGCGTAGTGATCGGTGTACTGCGGATAGCGCTTGTGTAAGTGTTAGGACTGTTGTTTTCGGATTGTCATTTTTGGGATATGATTTGCAACCGGGAGTATGTTTTGTATTATGGAACCTGGTTTCCTTTTGTATAGACTCTGGTATAGTATTGTATATGTATAGGAAGACTTTTTTTCTGCTGTGTATATAGTTTGTATATGGATGTGTATAGGGTGCTCGGGAACCCCATGGGGTTGGACCCTCAATTATTGGGCTATGTCATTGTTGTTTTGTATAATACAGGGACATGTTTGGTTACTAATTCACCCCTTCGGTCCCATTATCGGGTTCGGGGTGTGACAGCTTAGTATCTGAGCTAACCAGGTTGTTAGGTCTTGTAGACTTCGTTAGGCTCAGTTATGTATACATACCAGAGTAAAAGATGTGGAAAATTGGTAGAGTAGGTCGAGGGTTGTTTTGTTACTAGACAGGGGCTCATTGGCTGTATTTCGTGTTTTTCTTTCAGTAAAATCATGGCAAACCATTGATGACTTTCGTGTCAGTGTGATAGGACAGGCCTAGACTTGTGAGGGGGTAGTTAACATGATTTGTGGTAAATAATTGTGTTAATCGTACTTGTTGTAGGAGTACTAATAGGTTCTTATTGTATTTTAGAATGGAGCCTAAGGATAATAACTTGGAAAGTGGCTCTGAAGAGACTGCGAGCGATGAGTCTTCTTCAATGCCTCGGGGTTTGATGAGGTAGGTTATGCGGGAGATTGGGCAGAGTGTTAGGAGACGTGAACACTCTCCTACTACCGTGGGGTGTACCATTGAGAGGTTCACACGTATGCACCTTCTAACGTTTTTAGGAGGACCCGATCCAACGATGGCTAAGGACTAGGTTGAGAAGACCAATAGAATTTTGGAAGTCCTCCACTGCACAGATAAACAGAGGGTCCTATACGTTACCTTCCAGCTGGCTGGGGAGGCGGGGCGTTGGTGGACTGTAGTGAGTCTGCTAGAAAAGCAGAGAGTCAGTGTTTCAGAGATGTCTTGGAGCCGTTTCAAGAAGGTGTTCTTTGAGAGATACTTCCCGGCCTCCACTCGTGATGCCAAGGCGGATAAGTTTTCTACGCTGACTCAATGAGATATGACGGTGTAGGGGTATGCTGCTCGGTATATAGAGCTATCCTGTTTCACGCCGTGTTTGATCTCGAGCGAGTACGAGAAGACTTGGAGGTTAGAGAAGGGTTTGAGGAAGGATATCCGCAGGCTAGTGGGTATGTTTCAGATTCGTGAATTCTCAGTTTTGGTAGACAAGGCCACGGTGATCGAGATCGGCATCCGAGAGGATGAGGTGGATCAAGAATCGAAGAAAAGGCCGGTACCTTTTGGGTCTCAGTCAGGATCTCGCCAAGGATCATAGAAGAAGAAGAGCAAGCGCTCAGGTTACTGCCAGAGTATCGAGCGCCAGAGTTCTCGGGTGAGTCAGGTGAGTGATCGTTGTACTAGGTGCCACATATGGCATAATGGTGAGTGCCAACCATTTGGGGGTAATTGCTACAACTGTGGTCAGTCAGGTCACATGACTCAGGATTGTCATGCACCAAAAGGGGTACGCTCGCTTCGAGTCATAATCGGGGGAGTAATCAGGTAGCCCAAGGAACCTACCAAGTGAACACAGCTCCAGCTAGGGTATACTCACTTACTCCAGCAGATGCTGAGCATTCGGGGAATGTGGTGACAAGTGCTTTGATGTTACTTTTAAATAGGGTTGTGGTTTAATTTGATTCGGGTGCGACCCATTCCTTTGTATCTGTTAATTTTGTGAAACTATATGGAGTTGAGACACAAGTCATGAATGAAGAATTGTCTGCAGTTACACCATCTAGGAGTATATCATTTTGTACAAGGATGTTAGAAGACTGCCCAGTGATAATTCAGGGAAAGTTGCTACCGGCGAATCTGATGGTCTATGATATGTCAGGGTTCGATGTCATACTAGAGATGGATTGGTTATTCTCCAGTTATGCCGTGATCGACTGTCGTAGGAGAGTGGTAGTATTCAGATCTCTCGGGGAGCAGGAGTACGAGTTTGTGGGATCGTGTGTGCGTTCAATGCCACAGGTTCTATCGACATTACAGGCAAGGAGGCTACTCTTGAAAGGATGTCAGGGGTACCTAGCTTGTGTGAAGGAATCACCATGGGATGTGTTGAGGCTCAGGGATATTCAAGTTGTTAGTGGATTCCCGGATGTGTTTCTATAAGATTTACCCGATTTATCTCCGGATCATGAGGTGGAGTTTGCAATAGAGTTGCTGTTTAGTAAGCTAATAAACCTAAAATGCAAGTTAAGCGTGGAAGGCCTGTTGGTGCAAAAGATAAAATTCCTAAAATGAGAAAATTGAAATTTGTAAATACTCTAAAAGAGGTTACAAAGGTGGATAATTCATTCGACATTCACAAACCCATTTATTATGAAAATAAAATCAATATTATGGAACCTCTTGAAGAGGAATCTCCTGAAGAGACAACCTTTGTAAAGGGTTAGGTACCAGGAAATAATAATGAGATCTCAATTCATTACACATGAGAAATGTGGGATAAAAATAAAGTTGTTGTCAACAACATATTTGCATATGCAGTAACTATTAACATTACCCGAAGTAATGAGGATCCTGAATCTAAATCTATTAATGAATGTCGATATAGAAGTGTTTGGCCAAAATGGAAAGAGGCTATCACATCAGAATTTAACTCTCTATTAAAAAGAGAAGTTTTTGGACCTACAGTCCAGACACCAAAAGATGTCTACCCTGTTGAATACAAATGAGTATTTGTGCACAAGCAAAATGAAAATAATGAAATTACTCGATATGAAGCAAAGCTTGTGGCATAAGGTTTCTCATAGAAACTCAAAATAGATTTGAGGAGACATATTCTCTTGTAATAGATGGAATCACTTTTAGATTCTTAATTGGGCTAGCAGTCACTAAACGATTGAGCATGCGTCTTATGGATATAGTAACAACATACCTATATGAATCATTAGATAGTGAATTTTATATGAAAATCATTGAAGGATTTAAATTGCTTGATGCAAAACCCATAAATTTATATTCAATTATACTCCAACGTTCTTTATATGGATTAAAGCAATCAGGACGCATGTGGTACAATTAATTAAGTGAGTACCTTGTGAAATAAAGATTCATAAATGATCAAATTTGTCCATGCATTTTTATTAAAAGATCAGAATCTGTATTTACTATTATTGCTATTTATGTTGATGATTTGAATTTAATTGGGACTCTTAAAGAGCTCACTAAAGTTGCTAATTATTTAATGGCGGAATTTGAGATGAAAGATTTAGGAAAGACAAAATATTGTCTTGGCCTATAGATTGAACATGTAAATGACATAATTCTTGTTCATTAATCCAAATATACTGAAAAGATATTAAGACAATTATATATGGATAAAGTTCATTATTTGGGATCTCCAATGATGATGTGATCACTTGATGTTAAGAAGGATCCATTTCGACCTTAAAATGAGGGGGAGGAATTAGTTGGTCCTGAAGTACCATATTTAAGTGCTATCGACTATTTGATGTATCTAACCTACTGTACAAGACCCGACATTACATTTGCTGTAAATTTGTAAGATATAACTCTGCTCCTAGTTGGCGACACTGGAATGGAATTAAACACATTTTACACTATTTGAGAGGCACATCTGATTTGAGTCAATTCTATTCATTTGATTCCAAATCTCAACTAGTAAGATATGCAGATGTTAGATATCTATCTGATACTCACAATGATAAATCTCCAACTAGATATGTAATTCTTTACGGATAAAACTATTATATCTTGGAAATCAATAAAGCAGACGGTTACAACAACATCCTCTAATCATTCTGAAATACTAACTATCCATGAAACTAATAGAGAATGTATGTGGCTTAGATAAATGATTTCTCATATCTAAGCAAATTGTGGTCTTCAAGCAATCAAAGGTATTCTAACAGTTTTATATGAAGACAACGCTGCATGTATAGTTTAACTAAGAGGATGATACATAAAGGGTGATATAATAAAACATATCTCTCCAAAATTCTTTTTTACACATGAACTCTAGAAGAATGTTGATATAAATGTTCAGCAGATCTAATAAAGTGTTAATTTAGCAAATTTGTTCACCAAAACTTTGCTTACTCCAACATTCAAGAAATTAATTTATTTCATCGGAATAAGATATTTTAAATATCTTAGTAGAATAAGTTAATATACGGGTGACATCTAAGGGGGAGTATTATGAAAAATATAAATAACAGTCACCCCTTTATCTTCCACTACCACAAATAATGTACTATCTTTATTGTCTTATAAAAGGTTCCTCTCCCGCTCTCATTTTTACATGCACACATAAGGCTTGGAGTATACATACGAAAAGAAAGGATGAGAGAAAAGGAAAGATAAAAAGAAAGAGAAATATTTTGTATAAGGTCGTTCCAAATTATTTTGCAATTTCTCTTGAGATAATGAAATTTTTTGTCTCATCCGCCTATGGAGTAGGCGTAACCGAATCATGTAAATTTTTTTTATTATTTCTATTTATTTTTCTACATCTTTTACAATGTCAAGTTATTTTATTTGTAACTTATTAACATAAAACTATTTTAGTGAAAGAAATATTTTATGCAAAATTTATATAGTGAATGAGGTATTTCAATTCCAAATAATGATGAATAAGTTTTTCCTTATTTTACTTTAAAAAGGGATGAGTGAATTTTGGATTTTTTTTCCTAAATGATTAATGATGAAAAAAAAAATATATATAAAGTTGTGGGACATAGTCGGAATTTGTGGGCGAAGGAGGGCATTTCTTTGAGAGAAAAAAAGAAAAAGTGTGATGGGTTGGCTCGGACCTCGGAGTGCGTGGGACACCGGTCGGAGGTAGCGACACTTCCACTCCTCTCTCTCTCTGCACTCCTCCAGCATCCGAAGAATCAAAAACGACGTAGTAGCAGAAACCACCAGAGATGATTTCACTGCAACGACGGAGGAGAGTGTGACGATGATGGCGACGACGATGAGGGGAGACTCCGTGGCCAATGCCAGATCCTCTGCTACACTGCCCCACCGTAACGACCCTGCACCTCTCCCCCTCGTCGTTTCCCTCAACTGCATCGAGGATTGTACTATCGAACAGGACTCCCTAGCCGGCGTGGCCGCCGTCGAGCACGTCTCGCTCAGCCGCCTCGCCGATGGCCGGATCGAGGCCGCCGCCGCGGTCCTCCTTCATTCCCTCGCGTACCTTCCACGCGCTACCCAGCGCCGCCTCCGCCCCTGGCAGCTCGTCCTCTGCCTTGGCTCCGGCGACCGCGCCGTCGACTCCGCCCTTGCCGCCAACCTTGGCCTCCGCCTCGTCCACGTCGACGCCTCCCGCGCCGAGGAAATCGCCGACACCGTCATGGCCCTCTTCCTCGGCCTCCTCCGTCGCACCCACCTCCTTTCCCGCCACGCCCTCTCCGCCTCCGGCTGGCTCGGCTCCGTTCAGCCTCTCTGCCGCGGCATGCGTCGTTGCAGGGGCCTTGTCTTGGGCATTGTGGGCAGATCTGCTTCCGCAAAGTCTCTGGCTAATCGAAGCTTGGCGTTCAAGATGAGTGTGCTTTATTTCGATGTCCAAGAGGTATGAACTTCATGGAATTTACTAGATTAGTGTTGGTATGATTCTAGCAAATTAATTGGGGATTTATACCAGTTCTGAGATGGAAGGGAAAAAAAGAAGAAGAAAATGGGAATAGGTTAAGGGAAATGTGATGTTCTTTTTGATTGTCTATGAGCTAATAAATGCACAGGTTGTAGTGATTTACCACTACGACTACCTAAAAAATTTGGCTCCTAGAATGTGATATTTGATGCGGTGATGATTTTCGCTTATTCTTGGAGTCACTGTATGCTGTTTATGTTAAAGCTTATAACTTGCTTGATTGTTGACGCCACATTGGTGCATTTGGTACAAACTGTTTCGTGACCTGCATTAGAGTAGCTGCGGATGGACTTGTAGTTGAAGAAAATTATGGTCACTAGGCAGTCACGTTTTAATTTTCCAGAGATGGATTCTGATTTCGTTTGGAAATTGATTTGCTCCATTTGAGTCTTGCTAAAATTAGTTTGCTTACCCTATTAATACAGCTGGGCTAGTTATTATTAATGACAGTAGAAGGGGTTGGGATAAACGTAAAGTAATTTGGAATGAGGTAGTGAATTAGGATTTAATAGCCCTTAAATTGTCAGAGGAAATTACCATAATTGTGTGAATTGGTGGAAAAAGATTTATGTAGCTAACCCCACCTAATAGGACTTGAGACTTAGTTTATTGTTGGAGATATTCAAATTCGTGCATGACACTTAACCATGTGCTTGAAAGTTGTGTGGAGGGACAATCATAGTTGTGTGATCATACGGTCTAATGGCTGAGTCAGGCTGACAATTTGAGTTTCATTATATGTGTTCAGAGAATTTCTTCTCTTGGGTCAAAGCATATATTGCTTCCCAGAAGAATCTGAATCAAGGATTTAAACTATCAGAGATATTATGTTATTCTCCTCATACTATCAGTTCTTAAGACTATTAGTGTCTATTGATGTATTCTTCCTGGACTTGAATACATAATGAATGGAGTGTAATTTTCTGCTCTCATTTAATGTATCATGGAGTTGAGTACATGGAACTTTGTATCTTAAATAGACATCTATTTTTTAATTCAGATCTTGCTTAAACTGTGCAACCAAGTTGACATTTCTATGATTTTATCGTTGTATAAAGCATTTTTAAATTCAAATATTTTGCTTTGCCTACTGAATTTTGTGGACTTAAATATGAATTTTATCATTACTGTTGTACTAGATGTGCATATTTAAATCTATCCTTGCATATTTGTGTTCTGTAGATGTTGTGTATTTTGTATTATAAATCTTTGTTTTTTAAATTGCACAAGTTCTAGATTAATTTTTTTTTCTTCCCTAACTACATATCCACAGGGAAAAGGGAAATTAGGCAGGTCTTCTTTAGCATTTCCGCCTGCTGCCAGGAGGATGGATACTCTCAATGATTTACTGGCTGCAAGTGACCTTATTTCACTCCATTGTGCTTTAACAAATGACACGGTTCAGATAATTAATGCAGAATGTTTGCAGCATATAAAACCTGGTAATCTTATTTGCGTACTTAATTTGAGGTTCTAGTTCCAAAATGTTCTAGTGATTCCTCCTATTTCCTTTAAAAGGAAAATTACCTTTATTTGCACAGGGGCATTTCTTGTGAATACTGGTAGCAGTCAGCTACTGGATGATTGTGCTCTAAAGCACCTTTTGATTGATGGTACAATTGCTGGATGTGCCCTGGATGGTGCTGAAGGACCCCAGTGGATGGAAGCATGGGTATTATATTGAATCTTAATATCTTATGGTATGAATATAAAATATGTTCTTGTGTATCTAAATTTTCCTGATTTTGCTTCAGGTAAAGGAGATGCCCAATGTATTGATACTTCCACGCAGTGCAGATTATAGTGAGGAAGTGTGGATGGAGATAAGGGAGAAAGCCATTTCTATATTGCAGACATTTTTTCTTGATGGCGTTATTCCAAAGAATGCAATTTCTGATGAGGATGATGAGGAAAGCGAAATAGGCTATGAAAATGAACATTTTGATAAACAAGACAATGTAAGTTCTTTGCAGGGTTCTGTTGGGGAGCAGTTGACTGATGATGTTCATGTTACTCCAGAAAGCTCTCTTAGAAAGGGTACAGATCAGTCAAAGGAGTCTCCTAGCCAGCATCAGGGTTCAGGTTTATCTCAAAGTACTGCTACTCGATCAGAAGGAAAGCGCAGTAGATCCAGTAAGAAGGCTAAAAAAAGGCATGCTCGCCAAAAATCCCGACAGAAGTCAGATGACCCTACTGCATTAGAAAAAGAAAGTATGTCTCATCGAGAAGATGATACTGCTATGAGCGGCACAGACCAAGTGTTAAGTTCGAGCTCTCGTTTTGCTTCTCCTGAAGACTTGAGAAGTCGGAAAACACAAATAGAATTGATAGAAGAATCAACTCCTGAACAGGTTTTAAAATCAAACACGAGGATCAGTAGGAATTATGGTGAACTGCTTAAAGATGGATATGTTATAGCCTTGCATGCCAGAGATAGTCCCATGCTTCATGTGTCCAGGCAGAGAGTTAAAGGGGGTGGCTGGTTTCTTGATACGTTGTCAAATGTAACAAAAAGAGATCCTGCAGCTCAATTCCTTGTTGTTTTCAGAAATAAGGTTTGTCCCCTATCTGTTTGGCACATGATGCTGCATGTATTTCAATTTACAGGTACAATAGAAGTTAATGTCATAATATTTCTGTTTTTAACTGTTGCATATGCTTATTCTTCAGGACACAATTGGCTTACGATCTTTTGTTGCTGGTGGAAAATTATTGCAGGTAAATTCTAAATTCTTGCCAGTTTTTGGATTTTTTAGAACTCTCTTGCTTAAGTTTAATTTGATAAGAAATTTTTATGGTTGAGTCTTAAGAGTTTTGCCTAATCATTATCAGGATCTATAAATCCACTATAATAGTTCATTAAGGTTATTTGTGCAATAGGAGAATAGAAATTGTATTTTATTATTATTCTTTTTTTCAACAATGAGGACAAATGTTGATTTGAATACAGCCTTTAGGATTTTTAGCATGATATCTAAAAGCTTAAGAGCTTCCTAGCCGTGTCATGATAGAAAAACACTTTACTTTTGTCACTCTATTTGAGAGGCCAACATGAAATTTTTTTTTCCCCGAATGATAATAAAACTTTGTGTGTAGTTTGAACATATCTTCTAATTCAAGAAAAGGCTTTCCTTATCTACTTAGCAAAGCATTATTCGTGATCAAGGTCTTCTGAAAAAGTATTTGTGGATGAATGAACTTGATCATTTTGAATCATCTTTAAGATCCAATAGAAAAAATAAATGTTTGATCTTTTCTGCTATTGGGAAATAAACTTTAAAGGCTTCTTGGATTTTTATCTAGTAAATTTTCTGCCAGCTGGAATATCTGAAAAATTACTCCAATGAGCAAGCTGCATGCATGATAAACTTGGTGTTCTGCATCAGCAGGTTGTGTTAAAAGAGATTTTCTAAGCAACATTTCATGGAGTATATAGTCATTCTGGTGAAAAATCTTGCTTAATACTGTCGATATATGTTTTAGAAAATCTTGAACATCTTGCTTAACAGTAACATTAGCGGCCATTGTGGGCATTAATTAATGGGTAGCAGTTATTGTGCCCTTGAATTTGTTTTCTCATTAGCAAACATATAGAAAACAGAGTTCCGCATGTTTTGACCCCTGAACCTTAAATAATAATGTTTTAAATGAATATGGTAGTGCTGGGTAACAAGAATATGGAGAGCTGGCAGCGATAGGGTATTAAGGTTAGGGCCGATTGGCGTAAGGGTAAGCATATGCTGAACGGATAGGCTGGATAGCTTGGATAATAAGGCAGATAATGTGGAGCATAATTCTATGGATTTGGAGGGTGTGGATATGTCAATGAGGGTTATGGCCATGCTTTTAAATCGCGGTAGCGGGTAGCGTAACGTAACGGTAACGGGTGTAACGGGAAGCAGGAGTAGCGGATGTTACATAACGGGAAGCGGGTGTAACGGTCGTGAATTTTTTTGAAGCACGCACAACCTTGTGCTTATTAGCGTACTTGCATGTTTTAAACTTTTAGCCATTCTTAGAAAGGGTTTTAGTGTATTTTTGGATCCTTTAGTTCGAGTAACTAAGTTATTTGGTAAGGGCAACAAATTTACATTTGTTTTAAACCATCATTGATAGAAAATTACGTGTGTGCGCGTATTTATACTTCTCATTGTTCTTATCTGTGATAAATTCTTATGAGTGCTAAATGAATTAATAAAATAAAATACATTATACACTCCATTAATCTATCAGACACATAAGACATTCGAATAAATAAATATAAAATAGCTAGAAAAGAAAGAAGGTTGAAGTTGAAAAATAAAGAACATAAATATCACATTACTAATATTATTAAAAAAAAAAAATTTCCTAACAAGTTAGTATTTTGAAATTGTTAATTAATGCATCTATTGGGAGTATTTAAAGAAATAGTTAATTTTGCATCATTGTCATCCTCATTATAATCTTTTCCCCCTCTTGCGACTTGGTATATTGAGAATGATATATGAAAGAGAGAAAAAGTGAGAAGAAAAAGTAAAAAATAAAATATTTTTTTGGTGTAACAGTCCTGTAGCGGTTACGTAATGGCTGTAGCGGCCTTTACGTAACGGTCGTGGTCCGTAACGGCCGCTACGGCCGTGATTTTTCTTCCCACCGATTTCACAGTGTGTAACGGTATCGGTAACCCAAAAAACCTTTACGTAACGGCGTTACGTAACGGTTGCGGCCTTTATTTAAAACCATGGTTATGGCTCCTTTAGTGTTAGATGGGGGTCTCACTCCAATACTGAGGTCTAAAACATTGCCTAACATCTTATGGTGCATCAGAAGTTTCATGTTTCGGTCTACTTTGTTGAACACTTCCACTTGCTCCACTACCTCTATGGCTAGATCAGTCTTGAAATTGTTATGAAACATGCACCTTGGAGGTGGAGATGAAGGCACGCAAAGATCTAAGTCTTGAGGAAGAGTTGGCTAATCCATAATCTCCTCCAAAAGCATCAACATGCTAGGTGGCAGGATCGATTAGCGCAAGAAAGAATGCAGGAAAATAAGAGAAAACAATAGGAAAATGAACAAGAAATTGAAAGAGTCAAAATGAAGAAAAAATTCATTTAGGGCTTAGTGCTCAATATTTCAATCTCCTATTGTGGTAACACATCAAGCCTTTATACAGGCTTTCTCCTAATACTAAATAAAGAAAAATAATTTATGAAATAATAACAAATCCCTAAATAAGGAAACACGATTTGGGGAATAATAGCAAATTCTTAATTAATGAAACATAATTTCAAAGCACTAAATGCTGAAACTTACATAACCAAATTCAATTATCCTAAATTATCGCTACACGTATGGTAAATGCAAAGATCTCCAAATGCCTTAATTTTGCTCATACGTGACATCTTGACATTCTCCATCATTCACCCCTGGTTGGAAAGACTCAAACTCTAGTTCGAAACATTTGAAGGATGACAAACTTGTCATTGATGAATAACTCAAGATTGGAAATGAGCGATATAATCCACAAGTTTAAAAAATATGCATGAATCAAGGGACAAAGTCATGAAGACGCACTTATTGGGAGTGATAAATTCCACATGTGCTATCTGACTAGTGCATCCAACCTTGAGCTTAATGGACTCAACCCTCATGGATGGCTTAATTTTTTTTTTTGCAATTTCCACCTCCATAAGTTCCTTTCTGGATTCTTTTGGTTTATATGTCAATTTTGGAATGCCCTTTATGCCCTCAAATCTTGTTGCTGATACTACTGGTTGCAGCTCTAATTTTAAGGTCTCACTAAGCATCTCCACATTCCTATCCACTTCTTCGACAATAACTCTTTTAGCTGAACCACATTGTGTGCTGTAAAAATGTTGGATTGGCTGCTATGCTTGGTAGACATCAAAGTATGGTCCTAGATTCCCTTGTCCTTGAATTTGGCTCCAAGGGGGAGACCAAGGTAATTAATGGGAAAGGATCCCATCTTGCAACGTAGAAGACCATCAAGGAAGCCCCCCTCCCCCCCCCCCCCCCCTCCCCCACCCCCACAACCACCATGTTCTCTCCAATTGGAAATAAGCTCACTTTTACCAACGTTCGCTTTCAAGCTTGAGACGGCATCAGACCCTAACAAATTGCATTGAAGGTTGAAGATATGAAGTGGGTATCTTCACAAAATATGATTGTATCATCTGCAAAAAGGAGATGAGAAACTTCTGTAAGCTTTCCATTTTTGCCCACCTTGAGACCTCTAAAGATCCCTCCTCTAGTAGCTTTCATCAACATAAGGCTAAGCACCTCCATAACCAAAATAAATAGAAAAGGGGACAAGGGATCTCCTTGTCTCAAGCCTCTCGAGGAGCAAAAGAAATCATAAGGGCAGCCATTTATGAGCATTGAGAAGCTTGTGGTTTTGATGCATTGAGCAATCCAACAACACCAGAGCTCCCAAAAACCCATTTTCCTAAGGAGATAAAGAAGGAAGTTGCAGTTGACATAATCAAATACTTCCTCCATATCTAGTTTGCACTATTTCCCTGTTTTCCCTCCTTCAGAAAGGCATCCACAACCTCATTAGCAATGAGGGCAGAATCCGTAATCTGTCTTCCAGCCATAAAAGCATGCTGATACTGACCAATGACTTCTGATATTGCTTTTTTGAACCACTCGGCTAGGACTTTAGCAATTATTTTATAAATGCTTCCCACTAAGCTAATAGGGCGGAAATCCTTGATGTTAATAGCATCAACTTTCTTTGGGACAAGGGTGACAAAGGTGGTATTGATGTAACTGACGGATTTTCTGGATCTATGGAACTCCTCAGGCACGTGTAATAGGTCGTAATTGAGAAGGCTTTAGTTATCCTGAAAGAATGCCGAGGAGAAACCATCCAATCCAGGTGCTTTATCCCCATTGCAATTTTTAATAGCTTGGAGGACTTCTGTTTCATCATAGGGTCTCATGAACCACCCTGTAGTGATTGCACTGAGAGATCTGAAATTGATGGCATCCAAAGTAGGTCTCCAAGACTCAGGTTCAGTGTAAAAGTCTTTATAAAAATCACAAATACCTTTCCTAAAATCCTCTTCCCTAGTTAAGGTGATTTGCCCAATTTTAATTTTGGACAAGGTGTTACTTCTATGAGGGGCGTTTGCTGTCCGGTGAAACAATTTTGTGTTACAGTCCCCCTCCTTGGGCCATAAAGCTCTGGATTTTTGCCTCCAAGATATTTCTTCAAGATTAACAACCTCGCTCGAATCCTTCTTATTTCTTAAGCATAGCTCTTTTGGCTCTTTGTTCATCATCAAGACCCTGGATTATCTCTTGCTTATCAAGTTCCTTGATGCCATTAAGCATTACAATCTTCTTCACTTGGACGTTCCCAAAGGTTTTTATGTCCCATATCTTTAGCTTTTCTTTTATTTCTTTAAACTTTGAGACAAGCAAAAAACTAGCTTTCCCCATGACTTGAATAGAGCACCACCAATTTTTTTGTAACTCCCCAAAACCATCATGCTTTAATCAAATATTCTTGAAGTGAAAGGGTGTTGGTCCCCTTTTAACTCCCCGTGTCAAGGGTGATGGGGAAGTTATCTGAGTTGGGCCTTGGAAGCAAACTTTGAATCACGTGAGGAAAGTGAAGCTCCAACTCAAACCAAAATTAGGAACCTGTCGATCCTTGAAAAGTCCCTAGAGTTGGAGCAAGTGAAATTACCACCAATGAGAGTGGAATCAATAAGGGCCTTCACGCTGAAAAAGTCAAGGGATTCTCTCATGCTACTGGTATCAAGGCTGCCCCCATTTCTTTTGTGCAGATAAACAATCATAACACCTCCATGATCCAAGGAGCATCCCATCTACTCCTAATCTCGAAGAGTTCATTCCAAAAAAGAAACCTGAAGCCTAAAGAGTCCTTAACCTGGGTCATAAAACCCTGTGAAAATCCACTAAAAAATTTCATTCATGCTTTTGAACAAACAGGAAACTGAGAAGGAGTTGGAGTGGTCCAACAATCCCACAACACTGGGCTTCCACAAGATGAATAGCCCCTGAGCTGCCTACTACTCCAAGGGATATCCAATCACAAGCGTCTCGGCCCCAAAAGTCATTGATCAATAGCTGCTCTATTGTCTCCACCTTAGTTTCTTGCAAGCACACCACATTGCCCCTCTAATCTTTAAGAAAGGATTTAATTACAGTCCTCTTGGATTTGTTGTTGAGCCCCCTCACATCCAGGAAATGATTTTCCTTGACATAGTTTAATACAAAGGCTCCAGCTACTGCATACCTCTGCCATTTCTGAGCATCCTCCTACTTTTCCATGGTTTGCTTTGCATTTCAAATGCTTTAATTCACTATTGCTATAAAACTTTTTGATACTTCCCATGGTTTTTGTGATTACTTCCCATCTCCTCTTTTTTCTTTCTTTTAGTATCCTCAAACTATTGTAAGGCTCTGTCCTCAAACCCTTCAAAGGACATGCCTATGGTTTTGCTTACCGATTTCAACTTCCGAAGAACCCAAATAGATACCTGATTCTTGAAGTGGGTGCTGTCTGAGTCCAAGTCCTTCAAAGTATCAAAAATGGTCTATCAATCAAATCCTATCAATCAAATCCTCAAAGTTGGGATTGACACACAAAGCCAGTGCTAGGGGCTGGAACAAGGGCTAGCCTTTCAGCAATAGTTTGAGATATAGGGGGTTCCTGACCCCTTCTACCAATTTTTTTCACTGGAGCCATAGCATTTGGAAGGCTATGATTCCTTTTGAAGATTCAGTCATCTGGACTGTGATGCTGAACAAGATAAATGTGCATGTTCTGTTATTAACAAGAAGGCCCTAAAAGCCTCTCTCTCATGTGTTTGATGCGCCACAAGTCTAATGAAATGATGCTCACCTTTTCCTCCATTATCAAGTGCAACCCAGCTTTGGAATGCTCTCTCCTCTTTTCTTTGGTGAAGCTTGGGTGGCACCTTGGAATGTGGGAGATGTGCTCATAAGACGTTTAGCTTTCAAATCATGTGGAAAGCACTATGTTTTATGGAGTGCTGCAGTCTTTGCTATCTTATGGATTCTCTGGATTGAGAGGAATGCAAGAACATTCAAGGGTTGTACAACTTCTTTTTGTTTTTTATGAGATAGAGTGGTGTTCTTGGCTTCCTTTTGAGACCATCAATTTTTATGTATTAGGGTTTATTTTTCCGACCTTCAAAGGGATTAGAAGGCATAATCTTCATGGTTGTTGCTGTTTCAGTCCTTGGCAAAATTTTCTCTTATCCAAAAAATAAAAAAATCTTGTTTATCAACTGTAGGTTGTTTGGAAATTTTACTATGAAATTTAGAATCAATGGCCCTTAACCTAGCTTTAGGGGTACCATCAGCAACCACTTTAGGCAATACCATTACAGAAGTGCCACCCACCAGCTATTCATATTGTGCTTCAACGCTACAAGTACTGCCCCCTTCATTATGATGATGCCCACTTACAATTCTGAGTTCTCTCTCTTGCAATTGTTATTTTCACAATCTTCATCATCCCCTGATCCAATGAATCCCTAGTCTTCATCCCTCAAGTCCTCTATATATATTCTTTCCCCAAACTCTTCTCTTTTCATATTTGTTGCCTATTTTCATCCACAATGAGCTCTTCGAGATTAGGAGTAGATTGGTTTCTCCTTGGATCATTGGAGGTTTGTTTCAATATGATTATGTATCCACACGAAAGAAGTGGGGGCAGCCTTAAGACCAGTAGCATGAGAGAATTCCTTGACTTTATCAGCGTGAATGCCCTTTGATCTCCCTCTCATTGGTGGCAACTTCATTTGGTCCAACTCCAGAGAGCCACCTTCCTTTTCAAGGATTAATAGGTTCCTAATTTCGATTGAGTTGGAACTTCATTTCCCTTGTGGGATTCAAAGTCAACTTCCTAGGCTCATCTCAGATCTTTTGCCCGTCACCTTTGATACCGAAGGAGTTAAATGGGGACCAACCCCCTTTCGCTTCAAGAATATGTGGTTGAATCATGATGGTTTTGGGGATATAGTGGAAACTTGGTGGTAATCTATTCTAGTCATCGGGAACGCTAGTTTTGTGCTTGTCTCAAAGTTGAAAGGAATAAAAGAAAAGTTGAAGATATGGAACAGAAACATCTTTGGGAATGTCCAAGCGAAGAAGATTGTTATCCTTAATGGCATCAAAGAGCTTGATCAGCAGGAAATTATCTAGGGTCTTGATGATGAACAAGGAGCCAAAAGAGATGTTCTTAAGAAGGAATTGAATGAGGTTATTAATATTGAAGAAATATCTTGGAGGCAAAAATCCAGAGCGTTATGGCTCAAGGAGGGGGATCGTAATACAAAATTCTTTCGTTGGATGGCAGACACTCATCATAGAAGTAACTCCTTATCCTGCACTGAAATTGCAGAAATCACCTTAACTAAGGAAGAGGATTTTAGGAAATGTATTTCTGTTTTTTATAAGGACATTTACACTTAAGTACTGAACCCTAGACTTGGAGACCTACGGTGGGTGGCATCAATTTTGATCTCTCAGTTCTTTCACTGCGGGGTGGCTTGAACGACCCTTTGGAGAAGCAGAAGTTCTTTAAGCTATTAAAAGTTGCAACGGGGATAAAGCGCTTGGATTGGATGGTTTCTCCTTGGCTCTCTTTTGGGCTAGTTGGAGCCTCCTCAAGCACGACATGTTAAACGTGTTCGAATAGTTTCATAGATTAGGAAGTTCGTCAGTTGCATCAATACCACTCTTGTCGCTCTTGTTCCAAATAAAGTTGGGGCTGTTAACATCAAGGATTTCCACCCTATTAGCTTGGTGGGAAGCATTTAAAATCATTGCCAAAGTACTAGTTGAGACGTTCAAAAAAGCAATACAGGAATTCATTGGTCAATATCTACATGCTTATGGATGCTGCCCTTATTGCTAATGAGGTGGTGGATGCCTAATTGAAGGAGGGAAAAGGGGAATAATGTGGAAACTGAATAAGGAGAAAGCATTTGATCATGTCAATTGCTACTTCTTTATCTCCTTAGGAAAATGCGCATTGGGGAGCTCTAGTGTAGTTGGATTGCTTAATCCTCAATGCATCAAAATCCCAAGCTTCTTAGTGCTTATAAATGGCTGCTCTTCTGATTTATTTTGTTCCTCGAGAAGCTTGAAACAAGGAGTTCCGTTGTCCTCCTTTCTGTTTATTTTGGTTATGGAAGTGCTTAGCCTCATGTTGATGAAAGCTACTGAAGGAGGGATCTTTAGGGGTCTCAATGTGGATAGATATGGAAATCTGTCAAAAGTTTCTCATCTCCTTTTCACAGCTGATACAATCATATTTTGCAAAGATGACCCTCTTCATATACTCAACCTATGATGCATTTTGTTAGGATCTGAGGCCGTCTCAAGCCTGAAAGTATTTGTAAAAGTGAGATTGTTACAATTGGAGAGAACCAGGGGGTAGGGGACCTTCCTTGCTGATCTTTTGGGTTGCAATATGGGATCCTTTCCCGAAAATTACCTTGGTGCCCCCCTCGGAGCCAAATTCAAAGACAAGGGAGTCTAGGACCCAATTATTGCAAAGTTTGAAAGGAGATCAGCCGGGTGGAAAATAAATTTCCTATTGAAAGGAGGCAGACTCACCCTTATCAGGAGCACTTTGACAAATCTTCCAGTTTATTTCACATCCATCCTTCCCTTATTGGCCTCAGTCACTAGGAGATTGGAAGGAATTCATAGAAGATTTCTTTGGGGAAGCTTAGGGAAGGAGTTTAAATGTCACCTTGTTGGATGGGGAGTGGTTAAACAACCCATTTGTTCGGGAGATTTGGGGTTGAAATCTCTCCTCACTTTCATTAAAGCCCTCCTCAAGAAGTGGTTATGGAGGTTCATGAAGGATAAAACCACTTTTGGTGGGATATTAATGTTTCTAAATATGGGCTTGAGTATAATGGTTGGACAGCACACAATAGAAAGGGATCCTATGGGGTGAGAGTTTGGAAATTCATCGGGAAAGGATGGGATGATTTTTTCCAATTTGTGACATTTCAAGTGGGAAACAGGGCCAATGTTTTCTTCTGGCATGATGTGTGGTGTGAGAATGATAATCCTACAGTTGTCTTCCCTTCCATCTACAACTTGGCTCGTGAAAAAAGCCCTTATTAGTTATCATCTCCAAATCAGTGATTAGGGAATTTTCTGGAATATTCGTTTCACAAGGAATGTGGCTGATTGGGAACTTCATGTGCTCTTTGACTTTTTCAGAATTCTCTATGAATTCTGTCACCAAAACATTCTCAACAAACCAAGATGGGCTTTGGACAACAATGGTGTTTTCTCTGTTAAATCTTTCTACAAGAAGCTCGTATCTTTGGGAACAAATTGCAGCAACTCCCCTTGGATTCACATTTGGAGGACAGCAGCCCCTTCAAAGGTTTCCTTTTTTGTTTGGGAGTTCGTACCTGGAAATATTTTAACCCTTGCCTATCTGCAGAAAAGAGGGATTACAATCACATATAGGTGTTTTCTTTGTATGGCTGATGCAGAATCAGTCAACCACATTCTTCTCGGCTGCCCCTGGACGAGGAACTTGTGGAATTTGGTTCTATTCTTGGCTGGACAGCAGTGGGTTACAAAAAATTCATTTGGAACAGAGATTGGAGATTTGAGCTTGAAAAGGCATCAGAGCCACCAAGGAGAAGTGAAAGGCTTTGAACCTCATCCTTCTCGCCATCCTTTGATGTGCTTGGAAAGAAAGAAATAAGAGAGCCTTCAAAGATTCGGCTATCCTGCTTCATACTTGCAAAGACTTGTGGATTGCTGCCGTCCCCCAGCAGGCTTAGTGGGAAAATTTTTAATGATGATAATGTAATCATCGCTGTTTGCGACACTCTACAGAGTGGTTGATGTTTTTTTTACCACAAGCTGACATCCCCTTGATGCCTTGCTAATTTAATTTTCTCTTTACTGATAAAAAAAAAAATTCAATAAATTGCCATTTAATGTTCTCACCAGGTGCATCACAACACCTCACCCCAACCCTTATCCTTAGTCTTTCAACTATGAGGAAATCATCTATGCAAGATTTTTATTTTTATTTTTACCAAAATTTCAAGGCTTCAAGTGATGGAAATTTCAATATCAATCTCAATATCTATTTCAACCATAAAAACTATTTATAGACGTAATAATGCTAGATCTAGAACTAAAATATTGTAAATTCATCAATGACAGTTATGTGGTGTGTAAGATGCAATAATTGAAATACAAAAATCATATTAAGCATATTCAATATATCACATCTGCTGTGAAATTTTTTGTTACTAAGATATTGCCCAACTTTGGACTCATTTGCAGATGGTATTGTGCAGTATGGCCAATATGAATGATTTATTATACCATGGTTATGCCTATAAATTTTTTAATCTCGAAGCTTCTCTGGTGTAACAGCCATAGCTTGGTTATGGGGCATATATACCTCAGAGGCCTAGATAAGACCTTTAGCTGCTACAGTGTGCAAAAGAATTTTCCGCCAAGAGGAAAGTGCACATTGTATTCTTTATTCTTAATATTGGGTTTTCAAGTTTTCTGTATTATGAGAGTTCAAGGGCTTTTGTAGTTGCTGGATACAGTTTGTAATTTCTGGGTCATGGATCCCATAGAGCTGGTCGAGCTATGTTTTAAGTTTGATTTTGGTGGGTGAAGTCCCAAAAAGTGTAAGTATACTCTAATTCTTGGCAACTAATATCCTTGGTCATATGACAAAACAAATCCATTAATAAAAAAATAATTGCAAGAGAAGGAGGATCAGACGTCCTCCATTAAAAGAAAAAACAAATTCCATCAGTGCTGCTTTCCAATCCCTTAGAAGATCAGACAGCAACAGGCCACCAAAATCCCAAATGAATGTGCCCAAACAGAAGCAAAAAAAGAACTTTCTACCAGAGAAAATTTGGAGAATAAAAAGCAAATACTGCACAATTCCAGAAGATCATCCCTCTTCTACTCTTCCCAAAACACCAAACCTGACCATAAAAAAATCATCTACATTCTGCGAAGCCACCCAACCCTCACCAGAGCAAGCAAACCAAGTGTTCCACAAATACCTTGCTGCAATGAAGGAAAAGATTATCATTAGTTTGTACTAAGAGCTTTATGAGATCTTCTTATCTTTAGCAAGTCATTCATGCTAATCCTGTTCAGAACAAGAGTCCACATGGAAGCACAGATTTTAAAAGGAACTTTCTTTGTTCAAGCAGAAAGGGCTGGGTTTGAAGATTGTATAAGATGAATAATAAAAAGAATTTGAAGAGAAAGACCCCAAAGAATCCCCAATCTAAAGCCTTGCACCCCCCAAAGTAAGAAAACAAGAATCCCGCATGCCTAATAAAGAAGTAAATTCATCAATCTCTCTCTTTCATTGAGACTTTTAAAGAAATGGAAATCCCATGAAAAAGAGCCCTTCTGAATAGAAAGCAGAAACTGGTGAATCAAGAACAGAAGATAGTCTAAACAAATGGGGCACCAGCAGCTCCAACAGTGTCTTACCCACCCTAGTTCCCTCCCAGAATCAAACTCTATCTCCATTACTCACTCTGAGGCTAGCAAGAGGATTGATCGAATTGACTTGATGACAATTAGATTTTGGATTTGTGTGAATTTGATTGGCCCTTGCTCTGAAAAGCTTTATTTCTTTTTTCCCATCATCATCTTCTTCTTCATTTCACAAGAAAATACAGCAGTATTCTCAGGGTCACTGTTGACGGCTGGTGCCTTGTTTCAGCCTTAAAATATCTGATGCACTTACTTTGACCCTTCCCATACTGCTGGACCAATGTTACCTAGAATGTGGAATGTTCTGGTTCCTGGAACAGGAATAGGATCACTGTGCAGAATGTGCTTCAAAATGTGGAACATTAGGGGAATACATAGATATATTGGTTAAAAAAGTGTACGGAGTAGTGATTTTGAATGCGAAAAAGGTTCACTTTTGGATCATATGTGGGATCGATATTCCTCTAATTCTTCTATTAATCGCCTTGGGGATTTATCTATGTGCCACCTCCTCCTTTAGAAGGCTTAGAGAGAATTAACATGTTTGATGATGAGGTTACTAAAGTTGATCATAAGGTTAAGGATGGAATTCTACCTACTCCAATACAAGAAATCTCTTGGAAAGAGAATGAAACTCAGTGTTTGTGGATGAATTGGGCCTTTAGTTGTCTGATCCAGGAGGAGATGAAGTTAGGCTTAAAAGGGGAAAATCAAAGGTGAAGAAGGGCGAAAGGGAACTAGCTAACTTGAAGTGTTCAATGAACTATGATGGGAAGGGATTAAAGAAGGGTTTCCTGGGCTGATGTTAGCATGTGTTTTTTGTTTGTTTTTTTAGCAAAACGAAAATTTATTATCAAGGCATCAAGGGGATGCCATCCTGTGGTACAAAGCATCAACCACCCTGAAGAGTGATGCAAACATGAGGATTACAAAATGATCATTAACAGCTTTTCCACTAAACCAGCTGGAGATAGCAGTAATCCATTGGGCTTTGCAGGTATAAAGCCTTTTGCTTCTCCTTTGTGTATCTGATGCCTTTCCAAGCCCAAATCTCCCCTCCAACTTAATTTGCCATAATCCATTGCTGCCAGTCAAGGAAAGAGCCAAATTCCACATGTTCCTTGGCCATGGGAAGTGGAGAAGAATGTGGTTAAATGATTCTGCATTAGCCATACAGAGAAAACACCGATTCATGACTGTAAGCCCTCTTTTCTGCAAATTGTTGAGGGTTAAAATATTTCCATCTACAGACTCCCAAGCAAAAAAGCAACCTTTGAAGGGGCTGCTGCTGTCCTCCACATGTGAATCTGAGGGGAGTTATTGCAATTTGTTCCCAAAGGTGAGAGCTTCTTATAAAGAGATCTAACAGAGAGAACGCCATTTTTGTCCAAAGCCCATTTTGGCTCATTGGGGATGTTTTGGTTATGGAAATTGTATAGAAATTTGTAGAGTTTGGAGAGTGTGAAATTCCCAATTTGCCATGTTCCTTGTAAAAGGAATGTCCTAGAAAATTCCTTGACCAATGATTTGGAGGTGATGACTAATAAGGGCATTTTTGTCATGAGCCAAGCTATGTATGGAAGGAAATGCGGCTCTAAGATTACGGTTCTCGCACCACACATCATGCCAAAAATAAACATTGGTCCCATTCCCCACTTGAAATGTTACAAATTGAAAAAAAATCATCCCATCCTTTCTTGATGAATTTCCATGCACCCACTCCATAGGGACCTCTTTTATTGTGTGTTGTCCAATGATTGTGCTCTAGCCCATCTTTAGAAACAATAATGTTCCACCAAAGGGAGTCTTTCTCCTTCATGAACCTACATAACCACTTCCTAAGGAGGGCTTTATGATAAGGGATTTCAACCCCAGACTTCTTGAACAAGTGGTTTGTTTGACCACTCGCCATCTAACAAGGTTGTATTTAAACTCCTTCACTAAGTTCCCCAAAGAAATATTCTTTGGATTCTTTACCCCCCCCCAACTCTCCTAGCAACAGAGGCATGAAGTAAATTGGAAGATTTGTCGAAGTGCTTTTGATAAGAGTGATTTCTTTTCCATCCTGTCAATCTCCTTTGAAACTTTTCAATAATAGGGCCCCATACTCCTTTATCTTTGAATTTGGCTTCAATCCATCTCCCTTGACATAGAAGGAGTTAAATGGGGGCCAGCCCCCTTTCGCTTTGAGAATATGTGGTTAAAACATGATGGCCTTGGGGAGTTAGTGAAAACTTGGTGACCTCCTATTCTGGTCATGAGGGAGGCTAGTTTTGTGCTTGTCTCAAAGTTGAAAGGAATAAAAGAAAAGCTTAAGATTTGGAACAAAAACATCTTTGGGAATGTCCAAGTTGTCACGACTAGCTCATTTTTCACATATTTTTTTTTTAACATTATATTATCAACATTATAAGATCATTACTGCATATCCCACAATCTAGCTCAGCAAGTCACCATCCACCTGGACCCGTGGGTACCAGGGATATAACAAAACATAAAGCAGAAGCTTATGCAGCAGGAAGTATAAAATTATATACAACTCATTATAATGTGCCCAAAACATACCAGAGTACTATAAACACTAACTCTCAGTATATATATATATACATCCCAAAAATGGAATCTAGGGACAATTCCTACAAAAACCTAACTGTCCCTACAACAACTTACCCTTCGTAGAGGGCAGATAAACAACACTACTTCTGTGGGGCTTTTCCCGTTTTCCTATCCGGGACTCCTGAAAAGTTAATAAAGTTTAGGGGTGAGACACCTTTCAGTAAGGGAAATAAACTAATACTTGTGTGTGGTAATATGAGTAATCCGTGTTCTACATATAACATACATATCATATCCAATACTGTTTAACAAATCTGGGAAAACATACGTATATCGAAATCATGGCAGAACATACTGCATTTCATAACATAACTCATCTCATATCATAATAATAACATAAAAACATCCTGATAGGTTAGCTGGTTGTTGTCATGTATTACCCCCACATGATTGGGTTGTGTGGCCCGAAGGTGGAACCTGACAATGGTTGGCCGACCATTGCGAAGTCGATAGTCTAGTTTGTAGGTCTGATGGGTCTACCCAGACTGGTCCGTACACCAGGGGCGATAACTGCACACTCCTCAAACATAACCACATCGACCATCCAATCTCACACCACTGCGTACAGCGACGTTAACACAGATATCATGATCATGAGAACCATGGACACATAGCAACGGTACCGTGCAAGTGCTAGCCTAAACCAAGCCAATCAGGTTCTGATATCATATACATATATTGAAACTGTGATACATAACTATCTCTTTTCATTTATTTTCACATCAATCATATCATTTCACATATATACACGTATCATAAAAAAATCGTCGGCCCGTACGCCGGTATTTCACATTTTATCATAGTTCGGCCCGTACGCCAGCTACACATAGCACAGCCCATACGCTGGCAAACAGTAATTACATAGCACGGCCCGTACGCCGGCAAATCACATCTCATAGCACGGCCCGTACGTCGGCAATCACAGTCACAAGGCACGGCCCGTACGTCGGCAAATCAAATAGCACGGCCCATACGCCGACAAATCACATTCATATATACATATATAAAAACATCTCGGCCCATACGCCGGTTTTTCATCATAAAAATCCATCTCATCCACATTCTTAGAAAACAACATTTCACAACATTTTTACTCATGCCACACAGTAGATTTTCCACATATTCAACATACGATCATTTTCACAGTATTTTGCAAATATAAGACATATATCTATAATCCTATATATTTTCCATAAATCAAATGATAACTATATATATATATATATATATATATATAAACATTTTCCAAAATAATACTAGCTTCGTTTATCCCCTTACCCGATTCCTGGAAAGCCCCTAATAAAACTGCCCCGCACCCGCAGGGTTCCTAACTCAACACCCTGAAAATGAAAAATCTCAGAATTAAAGTTCAGTATTTTGAAGCATACAATATTTTCCTCAACTGCCAAAAACTCGCATATTGAGTAGAAAGTTTTCACCCAAAAGCATTCAAGTTTAACACCTGAGGGCTTCCCTGACCAATACTCTGAAACTGAAAACTTCCAGTATTAAACTTCAATATTTTCATGCGCACAACATTTCTTCTAACTAGTGCAAGACCAAATATGGCTTAAAAAGTTTTACCTCAACTTTGGGATGATTTCCAACTAGCTTTCTCCCACGATCCGCTCCAGCAGATTTGGAGAGAACTCTGTCAGGAGTGTCGTGGTGACTTTGGATCGTCGATATGACGACTGGTGGGGCCGGAAACGTAGAGAGAAGGGAGAGAGAACTGTAGAGAGAGAGAGAGAGGACAGAGAGAGATTTCTAAAAAAAAGCATTTCTCCCGGATTTCGTTTATATATGAAACAGGATTTTGTCGATGAGCCCGATCTTTGTCGACGAGGCCCTGTGTTCGTCGACGAAATTCAGGCTGCCTCTGAACCTCTCTCGGTATTTTCTCGTTGACGAAGTCCTGTGTTCGTTGACGAATTCTCTTAAGCCTTCATCGACGAATATAGGGGATTCGTCGACGGAGCCTTGAAACTCCCCCTTTTTGTTTTTCCCCTCCCGAAATGCAATGTCGTCGACGAAGTCTGCGACTTCCTTTTGTTTCCGGTTTCCATTTCCCTTTCCTTATTATTTAAGTTTCATTTTTAAATTCGGGTCGTTACACAAGTGATTAAAGAGATTGAGGAGCAAGAATTAGTCCAGGGTATTAATGATGATCAGAGAGCTAAAAGAGCTATGCTTAAGAAGGCATTGTATAAGGTGATTAATCTTGAAGAAATATCTCAGAAATCCAAAGTTCTATGGCTCAAACAGGGGGACTATAATGCAAAATTCTTTCACTGGGCAGTAAATGCTCACCATAGAAGTAACACCCTATCCAACATTGAAATTGGGGAAGTCACCTTAACTAGGGATGAGGATTTTAGAAAAGGTATTTGTGATTTTTATAAAGACCTCTACACTAATTTTGAGGCCTGGAGACCTACAGTGGATGGCATCAATTTCAGATCCCTCTGTTCTTCCACTGCAGTGTGACTTGAGAGACCTTTTGAAGAAGCAGAAGTACTCCAAGCTATTAAAAATTGCAATGGGGATAAAGCGCCCGGGCTGGATGGTTTCTCCTTGGCTTTCTTTAAGGCTAATTGGGGCCTCCTCAAACATGACTTGTTAAACATGCTCGAGGAGTTCCATAGATTAGAAAATTCGTCAATTGTATAAATACCACCTTTGTAACTCTTGTTCCAAAGAAACCTTGGGCTGCTAGCATCAAAGATTTTCACCCCATTTGTTTGATGGGAAGCATTTATAAAATCATTGTCAAAGTACTTGCTAAAAGGTTCAAAAAGGCAATACCGAAAATCATTGGTCAGTTTCAACATGCTTTTGTGGCTAGAAGACAGATAATTGATGCTAATGAAGTGGTGGATGCCTATCTAAAGGAGAGGAAACGGGGAATAGTGTGCAAACTGGATATGGAGAAAGCATTCGATCATTTCAATTGGAACTTCCTTCTTTATCTCCTTGGGAAAATGGGCTTTGGTGAGCTTTGGTGTAGTTGGATTGCTCAATGCATCAAAACCTTCTCAGTGCTCATTAACGGCTGCCCTTCTAATTTCTTTCGCTCCTCTAGAGGCTGGAGACAAGGAAATCCCTTGTCCCCTTTTCTATTTTTTTTGGTCAGTGCTTAGCCTCATGCTGATGAAAGCTGCTGAAGGAGGGATCTTTACTTCTTTTTTTCTTTTATTTTTTATTTTTATTTTCCTGAGCTTTATTTTGCTTTTTTTTTTTCGAGGATTTAGTATTCTCATTATGATTGTACATTCTCTTATTATATTTTCTTTTTCTGTAAAAAAAAAAAAAAGAAGGGAAAAGTGTAGTGGCAGTTGTATATTTTGGAGAGTTATGTTGACGTGTTTCTAAATCTAAAAGAGATTTTTTGTTCTGAAGTAGGTTAATAAAAAAATAGAATTATGATGTGATTACTCCCCACTTTTAACTAATAAAAAGTTATGTTATGTGAAAAATATTAAACTAAAACCTTGGATTCTTAGATTTAACATTCCAAAATGAAAATGTACCACATTTTGGAACATTCATACCAATATGGGGTTCACTGGGGTGTGAACATTTCTAGCTGGACTTTCAAATCGTCACTCAAAACCTTCAAAAAACTAGCCTCTGTTATGAAACTTCCAGTATTCTGCATGAAAATCCTTGGAGCTGCCCCTGCTGGAATTGAACCAAATTCAAGCCCAAGAACTGCCGCTTTACCACTACCTATACTACAGCCTTGCATCACCACAAATACAACTGCATCCAACTCTTGCTTAGGTTTTCTGAAGCTGTGCTTCATCAATCTCCTTCTAGATTCTAGAATTGGAAGATGCTATTATTTCTGGTCTTGTGATTTTGCATGATTAAATTGTAAGTATGGACTTTATTCAAACTACTGCTGCTAGATCCGTTGAGAGTGATATCTGCTGCACAGAAACTTAGGTCATATGCACTCACACTACTAAATTTCCAATGTTAAAGAACTTTAGTCTAGCTCTAGTTTTGCATCATTATATGCTGTCACACTACTAAAATTCTAATATTGAGGACTAAAGTTGAGCCCTATTTTGGCATCACAGATAAATAGAAGAATGGAATTTGTATTTGCTAGCCACAGCTTTGATGTCTGGGAGAGTTGGCTACTGGAAGGTTCTCATGAGGACTGTAGGCTTGTCAACTGTAGAAATCCCTTGGTGAGTTCTTTCATTCCTTGTATGATTTAAATTTTTCAACTAATTTGGCCACTATTTTAAGACCTCCCCAGTCCCCATAATTATGTTTCTGTTTCTCTTCAAGACTGATGAGCAGGTTTTAAATAGCCAAGGATTCCCCATGCACATATGTGTGTAAATATTTCATGGTTTGAATGAATATTTGTGTGAACACACTGCACACTCATGCACCTAGAGGGAAAGCATGGTAGTATGATTAAATTGAACTTTGGCAATTGGCTGTATGTTTTGTTTGTATATTTCATGAAGTCTGACATTGTGGCAATATGTGTGACATGCTTGTTTGTGGGATGGCCTACATTCTACATTTGTGTATGGTATCCCACTATCCCTGATTAGTTTCCCTTCTTTTTGTTAGGAAGCTTGGAAATCCTAGGAAGTTGTAATTGCATTTTTCTATATGTTGAATGTGACACGCTGGGCCTTTCCATGTGGAAATCTCCAGAGTTTTAGTAGGTTTAAATGGACAAATTGCATTGGGCCATACGAATCATGAGATGGGGGGTTAATAGTTTGCCAAAAAAGAGTGAGATTATCAAACCATCTTTGCATTTTTTGGCTTCTCCTTCATGTGATTCTGGTTTTATAGCTTATGAGCCCGATATGGGGCTGGCTTATTTGTGCTACCCAATGCATAAGCTGCAGTAGGCCACTGTTCATCAAAAGCATTTTGAGTGATCTCTCTCTCTCTCTCTCTCTCTCTCTCTCTCTCTCTCTCCCAATTGCGCCCACTGGTGCAAAAATGCAGGCTGTTTTGGACATTCGCATTGAAATTCTTGCTGTTCTAGGAGAAGATGACGGGGTTACTCGCTGGCTTGATTAGGTTGCGAATGTGTTATTTGAGAAGACTCGTCTATTCCTTCTCAGTAGAGCTTGGTGTTAGTTGTAAAGTATCCAATTATTGTTTCCTCGCCTGCCTTGTTGTACACATGTTTTGTTGTTGGTTATGCGGTGTTTGGATAAAATTCATGTATTTTTATTGTTTACAAGAGATACCTCAAGGTCTCATCTAACATGGTTATTCTTTTTTGAAGTCAACTGCCTTTCTTGTTCTTCATGTAATCTTTCCACAAGGTTCCATTGAACATTTTACTCTTAGTTATGAAGCTGGGTCTTCCTTTGGAGATTTTTTTGGCCATGGCTCATGAAGATGTGCTGTAGCTATTAAACTGCAATTTATCTCTAATAAATATATTACCCATGGGCACGCTTAACATGAGCATTCCACCGTCCCAAATTTTTTTTTTTTTTAATTTTTATTTTAAAATGATATACGTTTGGCTTAATGGAGAAGATAAGCAGTTGGGACATTTTAGAAATTCAAGAAACCCCGTTGGAGTAATGTATGTAGATTGAATGGGAAAAATAAGGTCATAGGTGGGTAAGATGTAATTACCTTTTAAATTTTGCAGGCTTCTAATATCACTTGACGTACAGGTGATCACCCTTAAAAGGACAGTAATAAACTGAACGGATAGCTGAGAATTTAGTGTAGCTTTTCAAACTTTATGCAGGCAAAGTGAAATCGAGCAATCCAAGTGGATAATGTTGGTATATTGTGTGAAATATAGATAGCAAATAAATTTATCAGAGAACTTATGAATCATGTTGATTATTATAACTATTCTAATCAAAGTAAATTTTCAATTTCTATAAGCTGTAAAATGAGTTTGATTGAATCTGTCCTTGTTCCTATGAAGGAACTGAAAATGAATCTATTTTTTGGTATGAAATTATCCAAATCATTATTGTTAAAACTTACCCTTTTTCCAAATTTGATGAATCGCTAATAGCTCGTTTGAAACTAAAAAAATATTAGAAAAAGGAAAAGAAATATAAGAAAATAAACATGGATCCAATTATTTGATTAAAAAACAAGTACTGAGTATTGGCAAAAAGATTTAATAAAAAAATCAAATACCTTTTGAAATTGTGGTGGTTGTGGATGGATGATAATGAAATGGGCAAATTAAACTCGTCATGTCAACTTTCAGAAGTATAGGGTAATGGTGGAGAAATAGGAGAGGTGAAAGGAATCAAATTAGAAGAGAGGAAAATAAAAAAGGGACAAATTAAAGGGAGAAGAGAGAGAGATAGAGAGAGGGCGGGGAGCGGGATAAAAAGCGTAGAAGTCCTATTCTAACAATGTGCTATTGTATTGATGTATGGAGTTTAATTGAATTGTCGGGTCCTCTTATAAGAATCATTACATGTATTTATATCCTTTTTAGGTTAAATTTATAATATTAAATCCTAATTAATAATATAGTTAAGGTGTTTCTAAACATTAAAAGGAATAATAATAAATTGGGACTATTTCAAAGTATTAATGGTCCAACTATTATAGTCAACTCTGATGTCATGCCCACTGATTGCTTACCTTCTCCCTTGGGGATTAAGTGATTTCCTAGATGACTGTGCGACCATCGTTGCCTAATGACTACTCAACCTTTTGTTGCTTAATGGCTTAACACCTAGATGACCCCTTGCAGCTCATTCGAACTTAGCGATAAGGTGTTCACTTTGCCATGACTAAGCCATCTCTCAAATGATTAGGGAAATTCTTGGATGACTAGATGATAATTGAGTTGCTTAGTGCTAGGCGACTAGCATGTCTAAATTACTCTTCACACTCAGTCCCTTCGATCACTACGATGTGTGGCTTGCCCTAGCCTACCTAGTGTCGAAGGCCTAAGCCCTGCTAATTTCGATCATGGCAAGGTGAGTTAGTACGTCAATAATCTAAAAAACCTTCATATAGCATATTTCTCGATCTAAGGATTCTTTGTTAGGTCTCTCCCATTTGAGAAATAGAATAAATAAGTATTTAAAAACAAGAAGTCCATCACAAAGAAAAGTATAGTCAAGAGGAAAATATTTGAACATATCAAAAGGAATGGGTATATAATTCCACGATGACTAAAATCATTCGTGATCAAGACATTCTATGAAAATTGAATCATTTCGAGAGACAATATATTATAAATTGGTATATCATTGAAGTATGAACGTGGGATTGCTTTTTATGAGAGTTAAATTCTCTTTACTTATTATAACCACGACCATTATGGAGTCATAATGTACTAATAGTCATAGTTCCATATTCAATTTACTATAACTAGGATGTCGCCAAGTGTTTAAGCTGTGAAAACTTTCATTATGCATAGTATTTGACATTGTATTGGATTTTAATTTGCCAAATCAAGTAGGAAATGTTAAAATAAACCCATTGGAGAATTTATGAACCATATCTATTATTATAACTCTTTTGTTCGAGATAAATTTTCAGGCTTTAATAAAATCATGTTTTAATGATGTATAAATATCATGTTTTAATGACATATTGTAATTAATGGTTAAATAGTTTGAGGGTAAAAGATACTAATCTCCTTTGAGGTTTGGTGAGAAAATGCATACCTCTCTTAAGGTTCATTAAAAAGACATAAATCTTCTCTTATATTTTGTAAAAAGATAAACCTTTCGAAGGTATAAGTGTCATAAAAATCAAATGTTAAGGGAGGCTTTCATAGGATTTTTAAAACTTTATAGAAAGTCAATGTCATTTTGTCAAATTTCGAGGAAGGTCAATGTCTTTTGCCCATAATTTAATTAATATTTATAATTGTAAGAATTTATTTGTAAATTTATTCTAAGGCTATTTGTGTATCTATAGAATGCCCTATTTTTGAAACAGTGGACTAAGCAATATTAAGTATATATACATGTATACAAAAAAATATTCTGATAATTATATACTTACATTGCTTTTCATTTGTATGCAAAAATATGAATCGTACAATAAGAATTGGGTTGTATCTTCATAGATAACTACATAAATCAATTATTTTGTTAACCACAAATACTGCAGAAAGCGCACATCATCTCAAGAGAACAAAATAGTTCATGACTCACTTTCAAGCTCTTAATTGCTACCAACATCTATATTGTGAATCCTAATTCAATTCATAGATAAAGTATAACTATCTTCTTTAGTAGATTATCCATATACCTTGACGATTTTCTTCGTAATTAAATTAGTGCAATTTAGAAGTAGAAGGGTCATTCAAACTATTGTAAAAATTGTTTAATCCTAAATAAATGAATGGTTACAAAAAAATAAATGATCATAAATATTTATTAAAAGAATTGTAAAGTGTTTGAAATGTTAAATTGACTAAATGAATGTAATATTCTAAGAAGTATAATTAATTTGCAAATAATTTTAAAATAAATGCAAAAAAAAACTAAGGATGCCTATGGAATACAATAAATTGTTCAAAAAAAAAAAAAAACAAAGAAGGTACCATTTAACTTTTAAAAGTTTCCCTAAAAAGATTTTAAAAGTTGATTTTTTAATAATTAAAAAAAAAATGAATATCAAATACGTTATACATGTCTTTTACTTTTTAAAAGAACAAGTTCTTCCAAAGTAAGACTATGAGAGGATTATATAAATTGGGCTCGTAATTTTCTCCATCTTTACTGTCAAGATGTGTTATTTATGTTAAGAAATATCAATGAAAGATAAGATTGTCTTGGTTAGAGAACTTGAGATAGTGATTCAGTGAATGGTCTTGATGAACAGATCACCATTGTCCCTAAAGATAAAAAGGTAACAATTCTGTGAAATATGCCCCCAGGGCATTGGCTCGATGGATTTCAATTGGCATATTAGAAGGAGAATTTGGGGTTTGAGCCACGGTTGGTGCATTGGTGGCATGAAAGTGTGATTATTCACGGTGGATACTTCCACATGTGTCCCTTGGCTGGATTGGCCAAAATGTCCAACCGACTAATTTGAACCCATGACCTCATCCGATTAACCTGACCGGAGAAACAAGGGGGAAGACCGCCGACCTGTGAAGTTGGTGCCGCATCGGGGGGTCCAAAGAGTGACTCGTCGATGGCTGGAGTCCTCACGATAATAAAAAAAAACAAAAAATTTTGTGAAATATCACGAAAAAGAAGAATATTTTGGTATAAGACCAAATGTGATAATCTTAAAAAATGCCCTTTAATAAATAGGTTTCCACCACCATTCTAACTTTGAAAAATGCTCTTGAAAAAGATTCAAACCTTTTCCAAAGTCCAGCACGATCTAAGAATCTAATATATAATCTTAATTATGGTAACATATTATCAATTTATTTAAAAAATATATTAAGTCAGAAATTGAATTATGAAAAGTATAAGTTATAACTATTATGGGTTAAAAAGAATAGATTTCCCTTATAAAAATTGTTAAGAACATGGATCGTTTCGGAACGGTGCCGTTTCAAGCGGTCAAGGAAACGCAGCGTTTTGTTTCGGCGACCTCTAAAGCTCCTGACCTCCGAGTCCGGGCTCCGGACCGCGCCCTGCTTAGTCAAACCCTACTTGGCCTGCAACTTCACCACTGCAACTTCACGACGCTGTCTAATCTTCTGAGACTGTAATGGCGAAAACCGTTGACGAAGAGGACGTTGGCATCTGCTGTTTCATCTCTCATCTTCCCGGCTTTCGTGGCATCTTAAAGCAAAGGTCTCTGTCTATCACTCTCACTCATATATATGTATGTATTTGGTATGTATGATCGTGTGTAAAAATTCTAAGTGGTTAATTTGATTGTTCAATTTTTGAGAAATTATTTGTTTATTTACTGATAAAAAAAATGAAATTTTATTAGAACAGCAAGGATAAAAAACCACAATAAGATTATAAGAGGACAAGGGGTCCTTAAACGGAAAGAGAGAAGAAAATAATAAAAAGCAATAAGCTCAATAATGCAGGACCGCAGGTTGACATCCTCAATTCAACTGTTCTTGAAGCAATTCCAAAGCTTAAAGAGATGCCAAATATGACACTCTGTCCTAGAGTAAATCTAAGGACAATCTCTTGCCAAAAAAAATTTGGGCATTCCGTTCCAACCAAATTCCTCATAAACAGCAAAAAGAGCAAGCCTCCACAACCTCCAACATCCTTACCCTTCCCGATACCAACAAGAGAAATACTCAGAAGCTCCTCCACCGACTTTGGATGCGCACACACACACACACACCTGAACTTCACTAACAACTAAGTAATACTCCACAGACCCCAAGCAAATGAACATTGTAGAAACATTCATATGGGGAACGCTTTTTGAACTACTTTGACACAAAAAAGCATGCATATGGAGGCCACCACTGTTTTTTTTGGTCATTTAGCATGTGTTATTGCTGTGTTAGTGAGAGTGAATTAGTAAGGGTATTTCGGTCATTGTAATGGTGGGAGAGAGCTATCATTATGATTAGGTCTTCCAATTTTTACCTAATACTTCAACATGTTATTGGAGGAAGATTCGATCCAAACCCTAAGTGCATAGCTGCTGCCAAACCGAACCCTATATCTCATAATCCTATGCACCCCAACCATTACAGGAGGGTCAAAGCCACCACCAAAGACCAGAAACAAGTGCACGATTCACCAAAAAACACAGCATTTGTTGGAAAAATTCCTAGACATCACTGATGAATCTCAAGAACACCTTCACATTGCAAAACCAACCCCATATAAAGCCATAGAAGCAGCCAAGATCTATAGTCTGAATTTCATCTCCAAAGGCATGCCTTCATAGTACTTCCCAAATGCCTTAAATACTTTCATACTCCATAGTATCAAGTTGTTGGTCATGTCTTTTGTTCAAAGGTCTAAACTTTTTTTGATTGTCACCCACGGCACTTTGGTGTTATTTTTTTTTGCCCACCACCCCCCAAAAAAAAAAAAGCAAAAGAGTGCATTTAATAGGAAGCAAGAAATGATATCCCATGATAGTTGTGGGCAGGTTGAGTGATCTTTAAAAATCCTAGCATTCCTCTCAACCCACAAGGTCCAAAGAATGCCAAAAACTGCCGCACTCCAAAGAGCTCTACCATTTCTATTCTTTCCAAAACCTATGAAGTTAACCAAAAATAGATCTCTCACTTTTCTTGGTGCTGCCATTCTTCCCCCCCATATAGGGCTGTGCAGTCCATTGATTTGAGGGTAAAATATTAAGAACCAAAATCTTTTGGTCTTGTATAATATAAAACTTAATCAAGTCGAAATTCATTACAAACCGATCACTGAATTGACTATTCTAGTTGGGGTTTGACTATGATATAAATTGAACCGACTGAATTTTTTTTTTTTTTCTTTTCTTCCCTTTTTCTTTCAAAAATTCCCTATTATAAAATAATTACAACTACAAAAATCGTATATTAATATGGAAACTAATAAAACTATTCATGTTATAATTTGTATGAAAATTTAATCCATATATGATCCTTTTTAGTTAGTTTTTTTATTGCTTTTTTTTTTTTTTGGCAAAAGTTTTGATTTTTGGCTGGTTTGGTTTTTGGACCTCCAAAACTGAAAACCAAGCCTGACAAAACTTGTTCCGAAAACTTAAACTGAACCAAACCACTTTAATTTCGGAATCAAACCATTTAGACTGAAATGGTTCAATTCGGTCAGCTAGATTGATTTGAACAAAATATTGCACAATCCTACACCCATAAGACAAGAGGGTGTTTCAAAGTTATGTTGCCACCCTGCAATGCAAAAAAGGATAAGCGTTTGTTTCTTTGCATTCATGGCACATGATGCACATGTGAGGATTGAGAGCCTTATAGTGTTTTTTTTTCAAAGCAAATCAAGCGTGTTAATCCTGTCTAGTATCATGATTTAGACAAAGGCTTGAATCTTCTTGAAAGAAAGGATTTTGAAGTGAACATACCCGATGAATCCCCATTCACACTCTCTTATCTTACTAATGGAAGGAATATGTTGGTCCAACAAAGAAACAAGGATAGTGAAGATTGACCTCTCTTTTGTTGAGATTCCTAAAGAAATGGAAATCTCAAGAAAAGCGCCCCCCCTAAGAAGAAAAAAGCAGCCGATGGGAGCATTTTGTAGCAAGAAATCTTAAACAAATGAGGTACTTTTAGCTCCTATGAGGACTCCCCCACCCATAGATCCCTACAGAAATGGACTTGTTTACAGTAATTGACTGTGAATCGGATGAGAGGAAAGAATTTGCTAGCTATTGGGGACACAAATTTCTAAGGACATGCATGAGTAATGATGCCATTGCTTCTTGTCTCCCATCTCTTTTGTTGGATCTCATATTTGCGTTTGACTACATTATGCCATAGGGAATTGACTTCCAAAGGGAACTGCCAAAGCCACTTGTTGATGAGGGAGATGTTTTTGAATACTACATTCCTATTGCCCAAACTCCCCTCAGACTTAGGTTTGTTAGTCACTTCCTAGCTAACTTAATCGTCTCTTTTACCCTACATTGGACATTGTGTGTAGTGGCCTAAGGCTGCCATGATCTATTTGGCAGACATTGGTGAAGTTGAACACTTGTTTTAATTGAACCCGACGACAAAATGGAAGAAGCATGGTTTTAGGGAAATGCATTGATTGTCTCTGTGTTGTGGAACTCAATTGAACCGAGATTGCACAAATGTGATTTGGATGTATGAGAGGAGATTTGGGATTATTTCAAAATCTTATATTCCATCGCTCATATGTACAATCTATCCTTGGAGTATTTTTAGTTACCCTAAGATACAAAACTCTTTTGTGGATCTTTTGTCTTAAGGTGACTTGGCGCAATTTGCATCTGTATATCCTTGAATAAATGCAACCCCACTCCCAATATAAAAGACCTCTTTTAGGTGCACTGTTGAGATATCTTAAGATGCAAATTACTGCATCAGATCGACTTGTTCTTGGAGAGTCAAGAAACTGATTCACGACACTTGTTTGTAAGAGATATATTTGATCAAGTGATTATAAGATAATTAAACTTTTCGACAAGTCTCTGCATTGTGTTGGTTTGGGCAACAAATTACCTATATTTGGCACTAACTTCTGCTACTATGAATGGGTGTATTAACATACTTGGATCCTAACAAACTTATCTTATCTAGAAGATCAAGAACATACTTCCTCTGTGATAAGACGATTCCCATATGAGATCTAGATACTTCTTGAATTGAAAAGTGCTTCAATGGTCCCAAATCTCTGGTTTGAAGAATGCTTTAGGTCCTGGATACCTCAATCATCATTACTAGTAATCACAATATTGGAATACACAATAAGTAGAATCTTACTGGATGGAGTATGGCGACAAAATACATAGTGATCTATTGCACATCGTTGGAAGCCAAATGCAAGTAATACAACACTGAGTTGACCAAACCGAGCTTTGGGAGGTTGTTTTAATCCATATAATGATTTCTAGAGTTGATACACTAAGCCGGATTCCCCTTGAGCAACAAGCCTTGGTGGTTGCTCCATATAGACCTTCTTTTGAAGATGTTCATGTAGGAAAGTATTCTTCACAGCTAACTGATGTAGAGGCCAGTGACAAGTAGTGGCTAAGGAGATGCATTTATAAGTCATGTGACGGTATTGATACTCTTCAAAGGTGTATTATTTGCTCGAAGTTCCCGCATGAATAAAGAAAATCTTGGTTTTTGTTTCCTTTGTGATGGACCTTGAAGAGGGGGGACATGTCAAGTATCTGAATAGGATCTTGTCTTCTTAGGGTTATTCTAAATGTACAATGCAATTTCAGTAGTAATATTTCATTTTAGTTGGAAAATGCAGTTAGATATGAATAAACGTACTAGGAAAGTTTAGCAATAAGAGAGAATGTGTCTGAATAATTCAAACCATACACCTGAGTATATCCCTTAGCAATAAGGTGGTTCTTCAAATGAACCATAGGACCATATGGATTAACTTTCACAGTGTGTACCTAGCAACAACCAACCACAAAATTAATAGGATGAAGAGGTACCAAATCCCAAGCATCATTATTGTGCTGCACATGTGCATCTCTTCAACCATTGCATTCCTCCTACATCTTCATCAATTTGACTCCTTCTCATAGCTTGGATCATCCCAATTTGTAGGTGTTGAATGATTGGGTAAAACAGAAGACCTAAACTTCAATGATATGACCTTATAATAATAATAATAATAATAATAATAATAATAATAATAATAATTATTATTATTATTATTAACCCTTCCCCTTAAGTTGGAACATATATATAATATGCTCCTAGCTTGTTACAAGTGAATTTCACATGAGCACGTTCCAAGGCTTTAGTGGACAAATCAGCAAGCTGAAACTTAGTCTTCACATGAATGGTTGTGATGAGCTTCTGTACAAGTGTCTCTCGAATAAAATGACAGTCAACTTAAATGTGTTTTTTTTGCTCATGGAAGACTAGGTTGGAGGCAATATGAATAGCAACTTGATTATCACACATCAACTCCATAGGCCGATAATGTGGAAAACCCAGTTCTTTCAACATGTTCTTCAACCAAATGTCGCAAGTAATGTGAGCCATAGCCCCCTATACTATGAATTAGCACTTGACCCAGCCACCACAGCTTTTTCTTACTTCTCTAAGACATTGAATTACCATTGCCAAAGATGTAGTACCCTATTGTGAATCTTCAATTGGAAGGCGATCCAACCAATCTGCATTTGTATATTCCCGAATATGAGAGTGGCCCCGATCCTGATATAAGAGACCTCTCCTTGGTGCATCTTTGAGATATCTCAAAATGCGAATTACTACATCCTAGTGACTTGTTCTCAGGGAATCAAGAAACTGACTGACAACATTTGTTGCGAAGGACATCTTTGGTCGAGTAATTGTAAGATATTTCAACTTTCCAACAAGTCTTTGGTACCATCCTAGGTTAGGCAACAAATCATCCATATCTAGCACTAACTTACTAGTGGATCCATGAGTGCATCAAAAGGTTTGGATCCCAACAACCCCTTCTCATCTAAAAGATCAAGAACATACTTCCTCTGTGACAAGATAGTTCCTGTATGGGATCTTGATACTTCTATCTTCAAGAAGTACTTCAATGGTCCCCCATCCTTGGTTTAAAACTTTGTTGGAAAAGCTTTAGATCTTGGACGCCTCGATCATCTTCACTAGTGATCACAATGTCATCCACATACACAATAAGAAAAATCCTACTAGATGGAGTATGACGATAAACTATAAAGTGAATGAGTAATCTATTGCATAGTGTTGGAGGCCTAACTCAAGTACTACAACACTAAATTGGCGAAACCATGCTTTGGGAGATTGTTTTGATCCATATAATGATTTCTTAAGTCAACACATTGAGCTTGACTCCCCCTGAGCAATAACTTAGAAGGTTGCTCCATACATACCTTCTCATGAAGATTATCGTGTAGGAAAACATTCTTCACATCTAATTGATCTAGAGGCCAATGATACGTAGTGGCTAAAGAGATGAACAAACGTACTAAGGCAAGTTTAGCGGCTAGAGAGAATGTGTCTGAAAAATCCAAATTGTACACTTTTCGCAATAGCAAGGCAAGCCTTCAAATGAGCTATAGAACCATCAGGATTGACTTTCACATTGTACACCCAACAACAGCCAATCACGAACTTATCAAGAGGAAGAGGTACCAAATCCCAAGTATCATTATAGCGCATGCATCTCTTCTACCATTGTAGTCCTCCACCCAGAATGGGATAAGGCTTTAGAAATGGATTTTAGAAGAGAAACAGAAGACAAAGTACTAATGAAACAGTAATATGAGGGTGACAAGAAGTCATAACAAACGAAATTAAAGATTGGATGTTGGGTACAAGTGCATTTACCTTTCCAAACAACTATAGAAGGATCAACATCTTAGGAAATAAGATCATCTGACGAGGGAACTAGAGACATAGTAGTAGAAGCTGGAGGGGGCTCTCCACCCTTCAGTCGCCGTGTGTATACCTGCAAATTAGGATGATCCAACCGACGGGAAGGACTCAAACTGGATGAAGATGTAGGAGGATTGGGCACAGATAATAGGTTGGGATCTGGAAGGCAAGGTAAAGGAAAGGACTCATTAAGGTCAACGAAACTCAAAGAATCAGAGTAGTATGGTGTAGACTCCAAAAAGGTGACATTAGTGGAGACAAAAAATCGATGTAAAGTTGGACTATAAGATCGATATATTTTTTGAGTACAGGAATAGCCTAGGAAAATATATTTCATGGCATGAGGATCCAACCTATTCGTTTCTGGAGCTAATTGATGGACAAAGGGGACACAATTGAATATATGAGGGGGGAAGGGAGAACAAAGGAGCCTTAAGGGAGATAACTAAATGTGGTATTTTACCACCAAGGATAAAGGATGACATTTTATTGATGAGAGATTAAGTTGTGAGCACAACATCACTCAAAAAATTTTTGGGCACATTCATTTGATACAATAGGGTACGTGTGATTTCGGGAATATGTTTGTTTGATACAATAGGGTACAATAGGAGTGATGGATCATACTAGAATTAGCCATATAGGTAGTGAATTGGGTATTGAAATACTCCTTAGCATTATCACTATGAAGTATCTCGATTGGCATATCCAATTGAGTCTTTATTTGAGAACAGAAGGCACAAAAGATATTAAACAACTTAAAATGATCTTTCATTAAATATGACCGAGTCATCTTGGAGTAGTTATCAACAAATGTAACAAAGTACCGAAATACCAACTTCGACGTGACATGACTAGGATCCCAAATATCGGAATAGACTAGCATGAAAGGACTAACCACCTGTTTGGCGACCTGGGAAGCAAAAGGAATATGATGATTATTTCCCAATTGACAAGACTCACTCAAGATTAGACATAGAACTCAATGTAGGAACTAGCTGTTTCAACTTGTCAAAGGATGGATGACCAAGGCGACAATGGATTTGAAGTGGTGTAGCTGCAGCTGTGCAGGCAATGGGAGGAGAAAGCGATTCAAATTATTAAAACCACAAGCCTCACGTCTTGTGTCAATTGTCTTCCTTGTCTTCATATCCTGAATAACCACAAAATCAGGAAAGGAAGTGACAGAACAATTTAGTGACTTTGTAAGCTTACTAACTGATAGAAGATTGAAAGGGGACTTAGGAATGTACAAAACAAAAGAAGGAGGGATGGAAGGAGTAGGATTTATTGTTCCTATCTCCTTACAGCAATATTGAACCCATCCTCAAGGGTAACTTGAGGTAGGTTTTTAGGATACTTGAGTGCAAAAAAAAAGTTGGTTGCATTTGTTATATGGTTAATGGCAGCAGAATTGATAACCTAAGGACTAGTGGGAAAGGTACTAGAAGACATACAAACTGTAGGATTACCTGTTTAGGCAAAAGAAGTAATGAGATAAGATGCTTGTTGAGACAATCGACACTGTAGAAACCTAAAAATACTCCTCCTTTGATATAGTCACAGTACGTGGTTCACTCAAACAAGTGACTAACGAGGGAACCATACTTTTGGGATTTGCAAACTCCATCCCAACACTTGCAAACTTAGACCAATGATAACAAGATTAATTGCTGGAACAATCAGAACAACCACGAACAAGGTGACCTACCATGAATGAGTCACAAATAATTAAGTACAAGGCTGCCACAGCACAAGAAACTCAGATACGCCCTAAGAAACCAACACACATCACTGGAACAATTGGAGAGGCAAACCACCACAATTACCACCAAAAAATCTCCAATGAACTTATATAACACTGCCACACCCTCACAAAAACAGCTTATGAATGCTACCACTGTTCTGAGACTCCCCAATGGCTTTTACTAACACCGAACATCAACTAACAGATTACCCCAAGTGCATGGTCAAAACAAAGATTGGATCTTTGAGCAAAACACATACCCAACAGCTTGATATTTGGGTCTATGGAAGGAATTAGAACATTGAATAAAAAAATACAGCAAATCCCACTGTTTCAGACCCAATAAACTCAATAACCATTGACAAACAGGTTCACAAAGCTATAAAGCAACCATTTCTCAGGTGCCGCACATAAGCAATTAAAAAAGGTGGGATCTTTGGACAAAAAACATCATGAAAAACTCCATTAATAGGTTTATAGAGGGATTCAAGCACTGCTGGATAAACTCAGGCCAAAAGCATGTTTGAATGTGGCTTCACGCGCCGGCGCGTGGGGTTGGCCCTGGAAGCTTTCGACCAGCGCATGAGGGCACGTGGGGCATTGATTGGAGATGGGATTTCAGTGGGGCGCAGATCAGCAGTGTCTGTGGGTGACTATGGTGTTGTTTTTTTGCAAAATCTATAGTAGATTTTGTGTTCCTGAATTGGCATTGCTGCCCAGGAAATTTCCAGTGAATGGTCTGACTTCTGGCAGCTGCTGGCTTTCTTCTAGGGCTATAGTGTTGCTGGAAATTTTTCTATAATGGTAAACATGCAGCAGATTTAAGGTTCGAGGCTTCGGTTTTGATGGTGGTTGTAACAATTAGGGTTTAGGTTTCAGAATCAAGCTCTCTGACACTATGTTGAATAATTGGGTAACATGGAAGACCTAACTTCAATGATAGGTCTCTCCCTCTATCTATAATATATGGTACAATACCAGTGACCATAATACTCTTACTAACTTACTAACATAACTCTAGCATATAATAATAATAATGCTAATGACTAAATAACCATTAACAATAGGTATACACACAGTGACTCAAGGGAGGAGAGACACTTTCAGCTTCTACTTCAGCGCCTCTAGTTCCCTTTTTAGATAACACTCTTACTAACTTACACTTAGCACATACCAATAATGCTAAATGACCAAAAATAACCATTAACATAAAAGATCAATATTGGAAAAAAAGAAGAAGAGAAAAAACAAAGGTATTCCGTCCTCTTATTGCTTAGCCACCCCTAGCCCATGGGGAGGGATTGGCCATTTATCCTATGTAAATGGGCTACATTTCTCCCTCTTGGCTGGTCCCATCCCGCATCTTTGTTGCACCAAACAATCAAACATAGGCTAAGGCTACTTAGACTAGCCTTGCCTAGCCAAGCCACCAAAGCAAACACCTCTGAAATTTCTTAGTAGCCAAAAGTAAGTTATTTCACTTTTCTGCTGAACTATAAAAATGTTTTCTAATAAAAAATCTGTTTTTTTTCCTTCCCATAATATAGGTATTCAGATTTTATTGTAAACGAGGTAGATTGTGATGGGAATGTTGTGCATTTAACCTGCTTGGATGCACCTCTGGAGGTAATGTATATGACTTTTCTTGTGTTTATTTGACTTGATAAATTTTTTTTATATTTTGATGACGAGTTAGCTTTTTGACAAATGTAGGCAAAAGATGTGAATAAAATGGAGCTATCTGATCAATCAGATAAAAGTTATACGTCAGAAATTGAATTGTTCAGATCTCTTGCTGGTAACTCTGATGCCGAGCAGTTGAAAGCTTTTATCAGTCAGATCAATTCAGATGGAGAAGGTAGCGCCTTGCCGATTGTCCTTTCTCCAGATTTCGATAAATCCCATCGGACGGTCAGTTTTGAGCTTGAACAAGTTTTATTGTAAATATTTCTTAGGGCTTGTTTTTGTATCCTTATTCTATTGTTTGGGGTCTCTCAGGCAATACACAATTTTTTCAAGGAAAAATTTAAATTTCTTGTTACCGACACAATCGATGGACCAGATGCCTCATCAAAGTGCATACGAGTGAGATTAAATTCAAAAGGACAGTGCAATAATGGAAGAAACTCCAAGAAACGGAAGGACAGACGTGATAAACCCTTTGATAGTCGAGGTTCAGATCATTGGCCAGAGGATCTTGGCAAGTTCCTCAGGTAATTATTACAGTTTTTCTTAAAATAGGCAAGTTCCTCAGGTAATTATTACAGTTTTTCTTGAAATAATATTAGTGGCTATATAATGTTGCTCTATGATTCCTTGTACAATTCTGTTTCTCCTTTTATACCCTTCCATGGTAGGATTTATTTATTTATTTATTTTAAACAGTTGTTTCTTCTCTGTTTTGTATAGTTGTTTTTTAGTAGATCATATCTTAGACTTGTGAGTTCTCGAGTAAGGAGGCTTTTTGTTGCCTGCCCTGTTCTTCTTGTATTTGGGTGGTACATTGTAATTTGTAACAACACACCCCAACTCCCAGAGCGGGCGTGCTGTGCCCTTTCAATGCATAAAGCAATACTTATAAGAATTTTTTCCCTTTTTTTTTCGTATATAATAGATATATATAATACACACACACACACACGCTTGTGCACATAAAGGCACACACTTGAAGGTTCCTTAAAGATTTTGTTTCCATCATTAAGATGACGAGATGAACCTTGATCATAGTACTTCTTGTCCTCTCTGACAGATGGAAAAAGAAGAAAATTTGTGAATAGAAAGACCGAATTAACTAAAAAACGAGCAGGAAACTTGAATTTTAGTTCTTCAGTTTTACCAATTGCGTCCCTCTCCTTTAGAGTAGTCTATGTAAAATGTTAATGAAGATGGCCATTGGGGTACTCGGCTACTTGCATTGAAGAGATTTTTCTTGATAAACAATGAAATTTATAGGGAAGAAAACAGTGGAAGAGTACAATTCAAGGAGAAACTGGCATCCTCTACCAATACAAAGAAAATAACAAATGAAAAGAAAAATGAGAAAAATAAATAAGACAGTGCTAGTGAAGCAAAGCAGTCCAATCTCCTTGCTAACTCCCCTAAAAAAAAAAGAAAAAGGAAGAAACATTTGTTCAAGAGGAAAAATTACTCTAGCCCAAGCTGAATTATGAGATGTTTCAGTACCCTTAAAGATTTTGACATTCCTTTCCCACAATATGCACCTCTAAAATTACTGTCGCAAATAGCATCCAATGAAGAAGCACAAACTCAGTTTTCACCAAGAACTCAAAACAAGTTGTTGCACATATTCCATGATCCTGGAAATGATTAACACACATGACTTGCTTCAGATGAGAAGGTCCTATTAGGCACTCAGTCCTGACATGTGTATCATGTGTTTGTGAATAAGAAATGAATCAAATGCCCCCATTGTTTCATGCATTGCAAGGTGCTCCCCAGCTTTGGAATGTCTTTTTCACTGGTGGGGAAAGATTGGGTGGCTCTGGGAAAGGTGGGAGACTTGCTATCAGTTAAAGGGTTTTGGAAAGAACAAAAATGGCAGTGCTCTCTGGAGTGTGGCTATTTTTGCCATTCCCTGGACCTTGTGGATTGAGAGGAGTGCTAGGATTTTTAAAGTTCAATCAACCTGCTCACAGCTTTTATGAGATAGAGGGACTTTCTAGCCTCCTTGTGGGTGCACTCTTTTGGATTTTTTTGGGCTCTTTCGTTGTCTGGCTTCATAAGAAATCCAGAAGGAGGCTAGAAAGGTCCCTCTCTCATAAAAGCTGTGAGCAGGTTGATTGAACTTTAAAAGTCCTAGCACTCCTCTCAATTCACAAAGTCCATAGGATGGGGAAAACAGCCACATCCCAGAGAGCTCTGCCATTTTTGTTCTTTCCAAAACTCCTTGACTGATAGCAAGTCTCCCACCTTTCCCGGAGCCACCCAATTCTTTCCCCCTCCTCCCCCAGTGAAAAAGAGTATCCCAGAGCTGGGAAGCGCCTTGCAATGCATGAAAAGATGGGTATTCGATTTGTTTCTTTTCACAACACATGATACACATGTCAGGACTGAGAGCCTTATAGGAGTGGACACACATATCTTTTTTGTTTGTTTGTTTTCCTGTTTTTATGTTCTTTCTTTGCTGTATTATAGTTTTTTTGGTTTACCAGTTTTCCAAGGAGGACTTCTTGTCCTCAAAATCATGCAGTCCATGTGTATCAATAATACTGTTTTCTTCATTCATCAAAAAACATATTCAATGAAAATGGACAATAAAAACATATGTGAACAAGTCTCTCCATTCTTAAAACAAACCATCTTATTTGGCCTTCTCTTATATAGTAAATGGTAATTACTTTTGATTTTATTTAAGATCACAATCCAAGTGAAAGCTGTTATCTTTTAGGGAAATTCAGCTTTCCTAATAAAAGAATGGAAGAAGAAAAGATTTGCAGTTAGAGCATGAATCAATTGAAGATGAAAAGATTTGCAAAAAAAATTCCTAGAGGAACCTAGAACCCAAAATTTTCTTCTCTCTAATGAAGTATGATACGAATCAAGCACACACAAACTAAAGGATAAAGCCATTCATTTTTCTTTCATTCAAATTTCTCACAAAATGAAAATCTCTAGAGACGAGCCTGTTATCATTTGGTTATTTCAAGTAATTTTTGAGGATAAAAACTGAGGTAACTTTAAAACATTGGAAAATTTAAGGGGCATTTTGGTATCATTTTTTTTTTGGTCACCCATTGTCGCTTAGTACTTTGATACCCTGAGTTCAGTTTTTTGAATTAAATCACTGCATACAAAATTTTTTAATAAAGAAAATTATTCCTAAAATTTATGAAAGCTTTTAAGAAAAAAAAAAAAAATTCTCATCATTTTTAATATTCATATGCCACAGGCTTGTTCTTGGAGTGCTAGGGAATGAGTTTAAAAAGGTAATTATTAGGTAAAATAATTATAAATAATTCCTATTTTATTATAATTTATTTATTCTGTATGTGTTTTGCATTTTATATTATTTTAATTGATTAGAGCTTTAAATTTATTTCTACTGTTAGGTTTATTAAGGTTTAATGGTCATACCGTTTAATTGCTTAGTACTTGATGATGAAAAATTTTTTGGTGATTAAAAGATGGTATGATAATTGATTGCTATTTGATACTAGGGAAAATATAATCATGCATTTAATCTGGTTTTTAATCTGTTAGTTTTGAGGGTAGAGCAAAGCAGGTTGCCAATTTTTAGTTTGTAGTTTATATCATTTTCAAAATTTTTGACAGTAACACCAAATGTGTCATGTCCCTAGTTTTTTGGCATGTGACTGGCTGTGACTCCATCTAAAATCCAATGGGGTCACTAGGCCTAGGCAAGAATTAGTTTTACAAATCATTATTTGGAACCAAGTTAAAAACCAATTAAGAGTGAACATTTGTTGAAAACACAAAACATATATATATTCCATAAGCAACTAAACACGTTTTTTCATTTAGTAACATGCTCTTTACATTGGGCTGTACTTTTCATACAACATTTTTCTCACTCCCTAGTCTACATGCATAACAGCCCAAAACTGAACGCACGCTTAGTATCTATCCTTACTGCCTTCCTGCCAACTTGTAATACATGTCAAAATGGTAGTATCTTGGAGAACCTAACAAGTGGAGTTCTCCTTCAGCTCGAACCTGAACTCATTAAGGAATAGGGTGAGCAACCACAAGCTCAGTAGACATTCTTAGCTCCCTCTTACTCAAATAAGGATAACACATGATTTCTTACATGTATGCATGATCATAAGGTGCATGAACACAATATTTATTCAAAGCAATCTGTTCATCTAAAGCGACCAATGCAAAACATTCAAATAGCAGGCATTGACACATTTTTTTTCCCAACATAACAGTGTTGTTCCAACAAGTACACATTTTATCTCAAACAAGTGCCAAATTCCAGCTTGGAAAACACTGCTTAATGAGGAAATACTAGCCAGTGCCAAATTCCAGCTTGGCCAACCATTGCTTAACACGGAAATTCTAACAAGTGCCAAATTCCAGCTTGGCCAACCCCCGCTTTACATGGAAATACCCTCCGGAGGTTTAGGGCCTTTCACCCAAGGGAGACACAATCCTTACTTGCTCAAATTCCACGATATCATAGCCACAACAACACATGGTGCCATCTATTTCACGCAATAACAATTCAACGAATGCATACCCAAGCTTTGCCATAGCAAGTAAAACCATAATCCTTGTAAGAGGAATATCTATCACATGAAAATTTCCCAACTAAACAAGATATGCAACTATGATTACCAAAGAAACATATATGTATTATGCAACCATATCAAGTAATTAGAGATAATAAACCTAAATCTTCCTTATTAGGATTCAACTTTTATACAAGTTTCTACCCCTGTTTCCTTTAAATACCCAAACACCTAGGTGAATAAATGAAAATTAAAAACTCCTACCTTGATTTTCAGGTTCTTCAACATAGTCTAAGTTCCCCTCTGAATTTCCTGTATTTTCTCTGAATTTCCATGATTTTCTGCAGAGTTATCTTTCCCTTCCTCTCTCTCTCTCTCTCTCTAAAACTAGGGTTACTAGGATGAGTTTTGGGGTATTCTTTTCTACGTTCAGGCTGTTCTGCAGGCTGGAAAAGTCAAGACAGCAGCTGGACACATGGCAGGACCATAGCACCTGGTGGCAACAGCTCCTGCAGTGCTGACAGCTGTGCACTAGGTGTCAGCTGCTGGTTTGTAGTGCTGCTAGGTGTCACACCTGGTTTTACCATATCCAATCTTTTTTTCTTCCTCTCTTTGCCCCAACTCTTATGCTATTTATGTTTTAGCTTGACCCTCACAATTTGCTTTCATTTAAGCCCCTCCCACCAATAATAAGTCAAAAGAATTTTCCAATATGAGTTAACACAACTCAAATAAATGAATAACATGGCTAGTATGAACTTATTTATTGAAAAACAAAGCATGTCATGCTAATTTATCAAAGTAGTTTAAATTTGCCGTGGCCTAAAGGATATGGTTATCACAAAATGACCCCTGAGTTCTGAGTTTTCCAATTTTCTCCCTTCCATAAGAACTTGCATCATCACATGCATCTTGATAGACTGATTGAAGGAAGGGAAAGGAAAGCTATGAAGAAAGCCATTGTTGCAGCTCCTTGTTTTTTCTTGATTAGAACTAGAAACAACTAGAAAAGCACCAAGTGGATGCAAACACAAATACACTCATTTGTTGTCTGTAATGCATTTTTGTTCTCCAAAATTTGCACCTTCTGCTTGCATGTCATATAGACTATTAAGATAATCTAAGACAAAAAAGAAAATGCAGGACCCCTTTATATTCTCCAAGTCTAACTAGATTTATTCTCACTTAAGACTGGACCTTAAGTAAGCTTATTTATTTATTTGTACAAAACAAAACTTATCCTTCTTTGCAATGTCAGTTTGAGTGAAAAAGAGATGCATAGTTCCATGCCTTAATAATTTAGTAGAAACCCTGGGCCAAGGACTGCATAATTTTCAGTTTATGATGGTAATCCGTTGTCAAGTTTCAAATGATTATTCATGTTTTTAATTGGTTTTAGCTGTCTAGAACAGCGGTAAAAGGCACTGGCAATATTGATTCTTCAGGTTTCATCTCTACAAGGAGAACAAGGATACTCAGGAAGCCTTAGGAGTGATAGGAAAGATGCTTGGGGTCCAGGTAAGTTCTATATATTTTGCATTTGAAGTTCCTTAGTTTTCTGCTCACAAGTTGACTATGATAAGAAAGTAAGTATATGGTTTCTAGCTCCTCTGTACTTAGCAGTGGTAACAATGGCTGCAGTAGTTGCTGTCGATTTCCTTTTAATTTTAGTTTTATATTTTTTATATGGATCTGCACTTAAAAAAAATCTTTGAACTATTGGTATAATTGCATGGATGATATATTAGATCCAGAGGCCTATCATACTTGTTTTCTTTTTGAGTTGGTTATGTGCCTTCTTAAACAGCCAAGATCATTTGGATTTGCTGGTACAAAGGACAAGCGTTCTATATCAACTCAAAGGGTAAGTTGCTTCTACCAATTATGCTTTATAGGCTCTTAATTATTGCTTTTTGATCATTAGTGTGGATTACCTGTTGTGACCTGGACTGAATTTGGAATCAGTATGTTAGGGCCGTTAAGAATCCAAAAACGAGTTTCATATTGTTGTTTCTGGACATGAAATCAGGGGATTGTATCATATCTGTGTGTGTGTGTGTGTGTGTTTTTTTTTTTCAATTCAAAAACACATTTGGTTAGCTGTTTTCAAAACTGTTTCCAAAAATTAACATAAATGAAATGGCATTGGTTAAGATTAATCCAGGTGGTAATTTGTTAATAATATATTAAGGCTTGCCTCAAGACAAGCATGCCTAAAATGCTTTGAGGCTTAGTCAAAAATATCAAAACCCCAAAAAGCCAATGCATTACACACCAAAGCTTGTGCATTTGTACCAAAGGCACACCTTTAGCCCTTTTTAGTTGAGGTTTACACATTTTGGGTGTGTAAATCTCAAGTTAGATTTTGCTAGATATTTGAACTCCGTGTTTATATGGAAGGAACGTCGTACTGCAAGTTGGTATCTACAAATCTTGAAAACCTCAATCTTTTCAAAATAATAGAGAGTTGCATCCCAAATATTGAAAACAAATTGAACTTTGCGAGTTATAGCCATCTCTTGGCATGATTTACTAAATGAATTCAAGTTAGTGTTTTTTGAATGGCCAACAAGTAGTTTACAAACTATATTTTCTCATTTTTTACATTTTATTTTTTATTTCCTTAAACATTTTCTTTATTTTTAAGTATATTTTAATTTATTTACACATTTTTAACTAATAAAATTCTCAAAAGGCTTATTTCTTGCCTTTTAAGGGTTAAAATGCCTTGTGTAACAGCCCTGGGTCCAACTTCGATGAGGTATTGTCCGTTTTGGCCCACTGGCCTCATGAATTTGTCCTATAAAAGGCGCCTCTCATAGTTGAAGTCCAAACCATCCTTATAAGCCCAAGATCTCCCTAGTACATATCCGATGTGGGACTGTGACAGGCTCTCCCGTCCGATCTTTGACGCCCTTGTCAGAGTGGCTTACACCTCTGTGTAGGATCCACCCACATGATAGTACCCCTAGGGTAGCTCTGATATCAAATGTAACGGTCCTTGACCCAACTTTGATGATGTAGCCCACTGGCCTCCCAGATTTGTCCTATAAAAGGCGCCTCACATAGTTCGAGTCCTAACCATCCTTATAAGCCCAAGATCTCCCTAATACACATCCGATGTGCGACCGTGACACCTTGCCTTATGCCTTCGCCTTTAAAACATTGATTATTATTAAAAAGTGCATCATATCTCATACCTTGTGTTTCCAATGTATCGAGAAAACTACATCAGAAAACATTGGAAACAGTTAAATTGTCTCTTGAAAATGTGTATTTTTTAGATGTGTTTTTGGATTCATTTCCAAAAATGATTTTTGAAAACAAGTTTTGTGTATTCTTTGTATCTTGTGTTTTCGCATATGGAAAACTATATCCAAAACCTTAACCAAAAGGCCCTTAGAGATCTAAGTTTATGCTATATATAGAAGTATGAATGATGTAATTTATTTTGTGGATGAACATGTCCTTTACTTCTAAAAGTAAGGCAAAATATATATATATATATATTTTAAAAATGAAGCTCAACCAAAAAAAAAAAAAGAAAGATAAAAATTTCATTTATAGGTGTATTTTATATGGATTAAGATTAGAAACTAAAAAAGAAAGTTCATTTGGTTGAAAAAAAAAGAAGTAGCAATACTATAAATGCTAAAGAAAGAATTTGTATCCTAAACAATTGCAAAATAAGTAAACCCCTATAACATTTTCTAAAACTATTGTTAAGTTCCTAATATCATTCAGCTGAGCAACAACTTGATTTCTGGAAGATAAATATCAGGAAGAAAATCATAGGTCTAGAAGTACCCTTCACGTATCAGAAGTAGAATTTATTTGAAGTTGGGAGTCATTTATTGATTTACTTAAATAGTAGACAAAAATAGCAACTATAAAGATTTTAGTTGATGATTAACACAGTTTATATAAAAGTTTAACTACTTGTGCATACAGGCATTTTCTATGACAACTATTGAATTTTGCCGATCAAATCCTCTTTTAATTTGTGAATTAAGTAGTATTTTCAAGTCCAAATGGAAACAGAGTTGGTAAAAAAAAATTTTCTGCTTTTGAACATCAAATTTTAACATCGAAAAGATTAGAAAATGGGCAACAATGTGTGCTGGGGTGTTTTATTTCCGTTGAGTATTATTAAGGTCCTAATGATGAATCAAGGTCATATTTGTAGGGTGTTGATTGATATGAAGGCCTTTATTTTCTTGAAATTTGGAGGTTAGGCGTGGGTTATATCTGAAACTTACCACATGAAAATTTTCTGTCATTTTGGAGGTTGAGGTGCTCCAATGGCTCCTTATCCAACTGGTCAGTTTTTGGCTTACCAAGACTGCCTCTGCTTAGGTTCTCACTTTTTCAACAAGGCACATGCAATGTTAGTGAGATTGCTAGCCAACAGTATTCCTGTCCATGTAAACATTTCCCAGTAAAGGTAGAAAATAGTCTCTGAATATCCCTGATTGAGTGGAGGCAGAAAGAGGGTGGTGGTTTATCTGAGTAATTCTTAAGAATTGATGGTAGAGACTTGGTGTTGAACTAGGCAATGAAGCCTTTCACGCTCCTCTGATTTTGTGAATCTGTTGGTGCTGATGGAGCTGTCAGTCCTCTGCTGAAGAGGTTTCTGTTTGCATTCGGTTGTAAGGAACTAGTTTTGAAGGTGATCGAATTGCAGGGGAGTTGTATTTTTCTGGAGTCTGCTTTTTAGCAGTTGTTGATGGCCTTGAGGGTAAATTTCTTAGCCTAATAATGCTGTTTCAGGTCTTAGTCCATAAGGAGATGAGAGGCTGCAGACAGGTATTTCAAGATCGAAAGATCATTCAGGTATTGAGGCAGCCTAAGAGGTTCCTGTCTGTATTGTGTTTGCTAAACTTCAGAAGGATTTGAACTGTGTAGAGCATAACCTGGATGCCCCTTGTGCAATGGTTTAGGATGTTGAAAGCCAAGATGCCGCTGAGGATTTAGAGGGCCTTTTTTTGAAGCTGAGGAAGGTTTACTTATTGATATTCTGAGGGATATGGGTGCAAATGCAGAAGTTCAAAATTTTCAATTGGACTATAAATCTGTTGAGGAACTTAGTGGCTGTAACATCTTTGGCCAGCAAACAGATTTAGTGGATGTTTTTATGCAGGATGATTGCACTGTTGAGGAGGAGTGAGGCTTGTTTGGTCCTTCAGTGTCTACCTAGGTTGGTTGTCCACCATTTGAAGAATGATGCAAGTCCTCACACTGTTTTGCCCAAGGAGGCCGACCTACCTATTTTTCCTCTTCTGAATAAGCCCCCTAATCTGTCACTCTCTGGTAAGGGTGTTTTTTCTGTTGATGGATATTTCAAATTCAAGGACTTTGGTGATCTCTGTTTTAAATAAAGAGATTTCATAAGCAAACAGATTTGGATGATTTAAAATTTTAAACAATTGCCATAGATTGTCTGCAGAGGGTGCAAATGTCGTGTCCATGGACCCATTAGTGGGGGACAGCTGAGATCCTTGAGCCCTTTTTGAGAGGTTGGTACTTGTATCTGATGGTAACTGTGTTTGGTTAAGAGGTTAGAGTGCCCATCTCACATAAGAAACAAAAAAGAAAGTTGGGTAGTTAGAGAGATCATTTTTAGGTTATCTCTTAATGTAGTTTTGTTTCAGTAAACTAGGCTCTAATTGGTGGATAGGAGTGCCATTAGGAGCATCTGGGACTCGTGCTTTAAGTATTGGAAGGGTCTTCCGTCTCCTGGAGTTTCTAGGGCCAAGGGTTCAATTAGTGTGTTATACTAGGTGTGCTTCCACAGTTGATTATCTCTTAGGCTTCTTTTCTGTTTCTATCATGTTAGATGCTTGAGGGAACACACTGGGTTTTTCTTGGTCTATAGGCATCTATTTTGGGTTTAGTTTGTTATTCTACAAGGAGTTCTTTTCTGTACAAGCCTACAAGGTGCTTCCCCCCCCCGGGGCCCCCTTGATAACAAAAGAGTATATATTAGACAGAAAGAAGAGAAGGTGCAGCATGCAGGGACAAGATGCCCAGCATATAAAGACATTTGCCAAAGGGAAAAAGCAAAAAGAAAAAAAAAGAAACTCAAGCTCCAAAATGAAACTGAACAAAATTAACCAAGAAACCCCCTTTCAACTCTTTCCATCATAATTTACCAAACTCTACAAATTCGCTAATCTCTTTGACCCTTCACCTTTCGACTTTTGTTGCTATCCAAGCACACTTCATTTCCTCCAATATCACTCAACTTTAAATCCATTTTATCCAAAAGAATTTTAGCTTCTTTGGTATCTCCCCCATTGGTGTAGGCAAAATTTTATGCCTACGCTAAAACTTATTTACCAATCATCATCATAAAAAATAGAAACTCCCTCCAAATTTTCCAGTGCGGGTGGATAGAAATAAGATAAATCCCCTATTTCGTTGTAGGAATCAGAAATGATCCGTACAGATCTACCTTTACTAGCCTCATTCCTATATCCAAAGTTCTTCTCAGCATAAGAGACTTCCACAATACTGAACTCTCCATTAGAATCCCTCCTTGGTAACTTTGTTGTTGACTCACCCAAGTTTTTTCTTTCTTCTTCAAATATCTTCTTAATTTCGGCACCCAAACAAGCCACCTTTCTACAAGCGTAAACCTTATTACCTTCAAATTTATTAGTATAAAGATGACGAATGACAATCATCATATTTCTTCCCAGACCCTGCTCCTTTTTAACTCTTTTCCTCACCACCTTCTAAAACTTTTATGGAACTAGGCACACTTTTTACTCCACGACCTTGATTTGAATCTAAACTGCTAGCATCTTGGGCTTTCTCTAGTTGTTGATCAGTACAATTTCAATTTCCAAAAACTAGAGGCTGAATGATATTTCTAATAACTGGAGGCTGATTAAAAATTAAATTACCGGATGGAGTAGCTTCCTCCTTCCCTGTATTCATATTTTGAGATGTAGGAACAGCAATTAGAGCCTGCCCTTTTTCTAGAACCAAATGGAAGTATTTGGGTCCCTGATTTCCAAATCATGAATCTGGTTACCACCCAAATCAACTTTACGTGGGAGCTTCCCTTTGGATCCAAACTGAAGCCTAAATTGGCCATTCCTAAACATTAGGCATGATCAACTAACTGGCCCAATTTAGTTAATAAAGAACACCTCTTTTTTAAATATTTGGGTCAAGTCCGGAATAAGAAGTTTGCATCTTGGCCCAATTCTCTTCACAATGTCTTCCCCGAATGTTGCCCTAGCCACCTTTATAATTTTCTCTGCACAACCCTGAACCCTTGCTTCGTTCTCGCTCTGATCAATCAAATCTGGCTGATTTGCCTTGGCCTCATGTTCAATTAGCAGCTGCATCACATATCCACATCGACGACACATCCCTTGTTCACCAGCCTTCAGACCTAGCTTTTCAAATTGAACTTGACTACATTGGCCAACACCTTCATGATTCTTGCCTTCCACCACCACCTGACTACGGATCTCTGTCATGAAGAGTTGATGCTTCTACACTCCCAGTTTCCTCATGAAAATCCTTGACTCTCGCGAAAGACACTCATGACGTTTTGCAAACCATCGTCATTTCCACCCCAGGAATGAAACCTGAGAAGCCCTTCCCTTTTTGCTGCAATCCTAACTCCAAATACTTGCCCACCTTTGTCCATCTAATTGACATCCAGAGCTTTGTGATATACCCAATCGTACAGATGTGTAGCCTCTTTGCAAACTATTGAAAGCGAACAACCCTTTGCCGAACCAAATTGCGGCCTCTTTGGAAAATCTAACCCACCTGTTGCACGAGACATTATTCTCGATTACAAGCAAGGACTTAATTGATTTTCCTTACTCTGATTGCACGAGGGAGAGGGAGGGCCATTTTGTGAGAGGCAGAAAGCTCCCAATTTATTTTGTAAATGGTTTTTGCTCTCCTAATTGTCTCCTGAGTGGCTTGGTGGTACTTTCAATGTGATTAGGTTCCCATTAAAGTAGAATGGAGAATCTATGGTTGGTTCTAAGCATGCAATCTTTTGACTATTTTAATAGAGAATGTTGGAGGTTGCTTGTCCCAATATTTCCCAGGAGATTCTAGTTAGGCAGATTTTTGATCATAGTATTCTTTGGAAGTTAGGTGGGCCCTACTCTATTTTGGTTTGAAAATACGCAGTGTATTGGCACCTCTTTTCTTTCTTCTATTGAGGGGAGTTGGTGTAAGTGCCTGGGTGAGGGATGAGAAGGATTTAGGTTTATGAAAAAATTGTAACATTGTAAAGCAAGTTCAAAGAATTGGAATGTGGAGGTGTTTGGAGATGTGAGGGTTGTGGAAGGCTAATATTTTAGGGGTGATTGAAATATTGATCATTGACAGAGTTGGGGAGGAGAGTGTGTCCCTCGGGAATGAATTGGAAAGATTTTTTATTGAAGGGAAATATTAGTTGAAGGCAGAAAGCTAGGTTTAAATGGGCAAGGAAGGGGGTTGCAATTTTATTTTTATAAATTTTTTTCCCATAGAGTTGCAACTTGCTAGTGCTGGGTGGAGGAAGAGTGTGATTAGGGAGTTGGAAACTAGTGGAGAATTGATCCGGAGTTACAGAAGAAGAGGTCACTGACATTTTAGGAATCTATATTTGCTGGATTCTTAGCAGCCCTATTGAAGGGTTGGATTGGTTTCATATGGACAAGAGGGTGTGGCTAGAGAGCTTTTTGAGAAGATTAGGAAGGCTATAACGCCCCGGCCCTTTATACGGCCCCAGAGTGCTACTACACCTGTATAACACACTTGTCTCTGATAAACATACATATACAACTAGCCTTGAAAGGGACATACGAGTGTTTCATACTGATCTGTATTCTCATGCATAGCTGAAAGCATAAACATTCATACCGAATCTAATAGACATACCGGAGTTCTAATTGTATCCTTACATATCATTCATTCGTACTAAAAACATAATTTGTTCTTACAAATCCCAAAAAGACATTCTGAACTAAGTCTATTACATATACAAAACACTTATGTAAAACTACACACAAAACTACGCTCCAAGTCCCTCTAACAACTAAGACCTGTGCCCTGCAGGACCTGAAATAAAGATTGTATGTTGGGGTGAGACACTTTTCAGTAAGGTGGAAGATATTACATCAATGTGTGACAACATATGCTTAAACCAGTAGAAAGCAGTTACATATTTAAAGCATTCTCAATCCTGTAATATAGGAGATATATAGATATAATTCCGGCAATAGATAGTTTAGCATCATAACGAGCGAGAGTTCCCGAGGTTAGGGTAGGGTACCAGGCCCATACACCGTACAATCCCTCCGCCCAGTACTTGAACCTGTGATTTTACTTATTTTAGTTTTTAAATCATGTATATGCACATTTAGAACACCTTCCAGCTTAGAAACAATCATAACTAGTGCCAACACTACCCCTTGGTGCAGGTTGTGCGATCATAAACCCTGAACTAGCCCTACCTTGCACAGTGTCACGGTTTGACTATTTTCACACCCTTGTGAAGGGCCGTGCGGCGCTAGCTAAAGCACTCTTGTTTAACTAGCCAGTCTATCGTTTACCAACATTCATCCACGAAGCACTTTCATTAACATTCATTTAGATAGCAGCGGAAACAGTAATCAATTCATGAAAGCTGTGGTAAGCAAGCAGTAAACATTGAAGCAAACGTAATTCATTAACAAATCCTCCGTTGACATGGTGTACTTAGCGAGGGAAGCAAGTAGGCTAAGCACGTTGACAATTGCTAGTGAGTTTTACAATGATTGATGAACACTCACCCTCCCCTAAAGAGGTTTTTATGTAATTATCATCCTGACACTAGGAAACATCAAAGTGACCGAGGAGTCATACTGCCTTATTTGGCTTACAAAGACTCTATTAGCAGAAAATAACCCTACACTAGTATTTACATGATGGAAACCCATCCCAAGCACACGAGATAAGTGGTCACAGGCAAGCATAATGCCCTGAACAAGCTTAGCTCGTGACATTCTCCCCCACTTATGCGGTCGACGTCCTTGTAGACTTTTGGCTGTAGGTACACTTCAAATTTGTCCACGAACGGTTGAATATCTTCTGCAGAAATCCAGTTGATTTCTTTGTCATCAAGGCATTTCGACTTCACTAAGAACTTTTGCCGCTTCTTCATATTATTTATATATTATATGAGGCTTACCTAAAATCCTAAATTTATAATTGCTAAGATTTGAAAAATATATTTAATGGTCTTAAAATAAATATATTGTACATAAATGATTAATATTTTTATTTTATTTTATGACTTATTATACTAATAAATAAAATATCTAATATTTTAAAATTTTAATTATTTAAATGTTTTGAATAAACATTACTTATTATTTTTAATCAAAGATTATATTTTATTTTTATGTAATAAATATTTAAAATTGGAAGGACTATTTAGTACTTACTATTTAGAATTTACTAATTATATTATACCTTTCATTTTTTTTTATAAGGATTGTGACTTTGTATTTTCTACATGTTTTGTGTAGAGATCATCAAATCAAGTCTATCAAGATGTTGCGTGAGAAAGGAAATGAGAACTTACCCAGTGAGGACATTGAATGACATTTTGGTACTCTAGTGGACGGTAACAGACATATTATTTTGTGTAAGTTGTGTGGAAAAATAATTAAAGGAGGCATTACATGCTTGAAACAACACTTGGCACATAAAAAGGATCAAGTGACTGGATGCTCAAATGTGACCACACAAGTAAGAGAACAAATGATGAAACATCTACAACAACATGTTGAAAAGAAAAGAGAAACAAAAAAGGCTAGCCCAAATTAGAGGAGATTTTGAGAATTTGAGCGATGAAGAAGACTCAGAAGAAGAAAGAATAAGATTTGTTCGACAAGAAAGCATACGATCATAGCAACAATGGGAAGCGAGACAGAGATTTTGAGCAAGAACAACTGGAGGTTGTAATATTGTGAAGAGGGAGGTGGCTCTGGCATTGGTGGTGCCAGTGGTTTCAGTAGAGCTCGATCTTATAATGTTCGAGAAGTTGGAGGTAGTGGACGACAATGGATCAATCCCAATGCCTCTGAAGCTAGACTAAGGGCAATGGATCCTTTTTTAGAAAGAAGCAAGAGTGCAAAACAACCAAAAATCAATACTAAGTTACTGAAAGGTTTAAGAAGTAAATTAGGAAAAACAATTGGAAAATTCCTAATTTATAATTGGATTCTAGAAAATGTAGCTAACTTTCCATTTATGCAGCCTATGTTTGATGTTTTTGTAGAGGTTGGAAAGGAGGTGAAGGGTCCATCACCTTATGAGATATCTGAAATTTATTTGGAGTAGGAGTATAAAAAAATGAAACATGACATATCTTCTTCTACTGGCATTTGGAGGGAGAGAGGTGTAACCATTATGTGTGATGGTTGATTAGGACCAACTAGAAAATACATAATAAACTTTTTAGTTTACTACAATAGAGACACTGTGTTTTATAAGTCAGTTGATGCCTTTGGTGTATCAAGACGATTCTCTGAATATTATTTCAAGTAATTTTCTAATTTTGATTTTATATGCAAATAGTATCATAGACTTGTATGTTTTTAATTAAGTAATAGTAATTATTAAATCTATAATTTCATTTCAGATTAATGGACGAGGTAGTTGAAGAAATTGGAGAGGAGAATATTATCCAAGTAGTGGCTGATAATGAAGCTGCAATGAAGGTAGGAGGGCAATTATTAATGCTAAAGAGGCCCAATCTTTTTTGAACAATATGTGTAGCTCATTGCATAGACCTTATTTTTGAAAATATTGGTAAGAAAAGTAACGCGAAGAAGGTCTTTGAAGATGCAAGAACAATAACCTCGTTTATTTACAACCACACATGAACAGTGAATTTCATGAAGAAATTCACAAATAATAAAGAGTTACTTTGCCCTGCCATCACTCGATTTGTCACCAACTTTATTGCCTTGGAGGCTATTGTTAGAAATAAAACAAGCATTGAGAGAAATGTTCACATCTAATGCTTGGAAAAACTTAAGGATTGAGATGGCAAAATCAGGCTCAGCATATGGTGCGAAGAAGATTATCTTAGGTAAATAGTTTTGACAAAATGCCTCTAATATAATTACAGTATAGGAACCCTCAGTGAAAGTTCTTAAATTGGTCGATGGTGATGAAAAACCAACGATGGGTTTCATATACGAGATAATTGATGGGGCGGGGTTGGCCATTCAAAAAGATTGTCGGTTCTACAAAGACTATTGGAAAATTATTGACAATCGGGGGAGTTTTCAATTGCACCAAGATTTGCACGCTGTTGGTAAGTGTAAATAAAATACAATTTCTTATTATTTTTACTTTTAAATTATGTATAGTTGCATTAAAAAACTATTATTGATTAATATGTTTGTAAATTTAATTTTAGGATATTTTTGAACCCCCAATTTCTTTATGGTGCCTCACCCTCTCCTAAAGTTGCTAGAGAAGTCATGGATGGAGTTGAAAAAGTGATAACCAAGTTGGTACCCGATATAGATACTCAAATTCGAGTTATTAATCGAGTAACTATTGGTTCCATTAAGTTAAATAATGAATTATTTTAGTGTTTAGTAATACTTTTTAGAATAATTATTAATAGATCCAATTAATTAATTATATTTCAAAAACATCCTTTTTTAGTTGTTGCTATATTGAGATAGACAGGAGACATTTGGAGTACCTTTAGCCTCATCTATACGAAAACAAGAAATAGATTAAAGTACATGAGACTACAAAATCTTGTTTTTGTGCATTACAACATGAGGTTAAAGTTAAAACATACAATGAGAATAAACCAACAAAAAAATTGAAGATAGTTTCAATCCTATCAATTTGGACTATATTTTTGAAGAAGATGATCCTTTGAGTCCATGGTTAGAGGAGAGAGAGGCACCATTACTCGACGGTCAGGACAATTCAAATTGGTTAGATGAAGAGGTTGGTGGTATTATAGAAGGAGGTGATCAACCACCAGTAAATGTGTATGATTCAAGTTCAAGCCTTGAGCGTACACAAAGTGATGACAATCTTGTGTTGAGCTCACTAAGTGATGATGATGGTGGTTGTGGTACTGGAGCTGGTGTTAAAGGTGATGGTGGTGGTGGCGGCGGCGGCGGCGGCGGTGTAGAATATGATTATGGGTATGACACAGGAACATCATTGTAAGGGATGCATACCCGAAAATTATGACTTGGGTATTCCTCCAGGGTACCAATCTTCACGACCCAGGAGAAGGAGTGCTACTAGTGGTGACCCTAGTGAGAGTCATAGTGCACAAACTAGAAGAAGTCACCAACACCGAGATCGTGATTCTGTTGAAGATTTATATGGTGTGGTTCGTAGTTTTGGAGACTTTGGTTTAGATGATTCATCATCACAATTATATGGATCTCATCTAGCATATCCACCATCTCAAGATTTTCAACACTATGATCCAAATTATACGTCTCATTTTTATCCTAGTGGATCAAGAATCTCAGGATCTAGTGAGTTTTCTTTTACACACTACCCAGAGCCAGCCCCAACCCCAACTTATGGATTTATTCAGGATATGGTCAAGGAGGAGATTATGCACCTCTGATATCAGTTGGATTTTCACCACCATCAGATTTTCAGGAGCAACAAAGAAATAACGTAAACATGAGTTTATTCAGTTATTTATTTCCACAAGGGTGGGGAGATAATTCCCAATCCCAATCTCAAGATAGAGATGCAGATTATGAAGACCCTTCCACGTCATTCTTTTTTGTGGTGACATGTGCTTTGTTATAAATTTATAAAATTGTATTCATGTATTCGACTATTGATATTTGATACAATCATTTTTCAAATTCATGTATGTGTATATTGATTATTGAGTATTAACTCATTTTTAGTAACTTTACTTTAATTAATTAATTCTTTATTATAATTACATTTTTACATCTTTTTACCCATTAAAGTAATGCAAACTATAAAAAAAGTTTCCTTTTTTTTTTTTGGTAAACAACGCACTAAAATTAATATAAAAATCATATTCCCTATTAAAAAGCGTTTGTAGGTTGAATAAAAGCCGTCAAAATTAATTAAAAATCATGTATTAATGGATTTCATGCTTTTTTTTTTTTTAAAATAATTTTGGCATGGTTGTGCATGGGTCCGCTTCCCATTACGTATCCTGTGTCCCGTGACACCCGCGACCGTTGCGTGACGCTGCCGTGACCATAATTTCAAACCATGATTTTCATAGTGTATGCAGCCTTACCCCTGCTTTTATGCAGAAAGATTGTTTCCTTGGACTCAAACCCGTGATCAATCGGTCACAAAAGAGCAACCTTACTGTTGATCCGAGAAAAAATTAAGATCTTTCTAATAAATAAATGGCCTGTGTGGTTGATCTCTTGAGCTTGAACCAAACTCTAAGACCCTTGTTTCTGCCCCTTGTGTGTGCCAATTGCACTTTTCCTGAAGTTTCATTATGACTTGTAAGTTTTACTCCACATTAGTTATTATAATTTTGAGTGTCTCTTTTATTTTAATGTATAAAAAATTAAACTAAAATCAAAATACTCCTTTCATTCTGCATACACCTTAGAAACAACATGAGTGTGGCAGTAAAATTAAAATAAAAGCAATTATAATTTAGACTTGGGAATTCTTTAAACAAACCATAGGAATGATGATTGTATGACAGCACATAACCTTTTGCTCAGGATCACTATCTAGTTCTTCTCATTGCAATATCCAGTCTGTCTGATCCATCGAGTACTCTCTATGAGCTGATCAATCTCATCTTCTGTCTGAAATGATTTTATATAAAGTATTTTATTTGGTACGATACACGCTCAGGAGCTTAAAATGATGCTGATGCCATACTTTGTCCTTCTTTTTTATTCATTTTCCTCCAACTTATAAGGAGGATTGGTAAGTTTTTTCTATGTAATTATGATAGCCATTTATGTGTTGTAATGGTGGGAAAACTTGCAGATTATAAAAGAGAAGAAGTGATTATAAGTTTATTGGCTATGCTGCTTTTTGGCAAAAGAGGTAGTTGCAACTGCTAAACTTCAAGCTCTGAACATACATTGAATCTTAAAGTATGAAAACATAATGATTTGAAATTCATGACTTGGATCTAAAGCTATGAAAAAAATAATGACTTGAAATTCACAACCTGGATATTTATGCATGAAAGAATTTTGATTTGTGATGCTGATAATATAATTGTTTATTTTATTTAATTTTTTTTTTTTATAAATTATGTATAGAACTTTTGGGCACAAATAATGAGAGCTATGAAAATTAGGTGATTACATTAAAAGCTCAGGTGTTACAAAAGTTTCAGTGGAGCAGTTTATTTTGTGTTCCAGGTAACTGTCTTCAAGCAGCATGCCAGTAGACTAGCCGCGCTTAACGAGAAATTAATTGGTATAAAAGTTGGTGATTTTTGGTAAGTTAATGAATTGTGTAATCTTGTTTTTTTTGTTTAATTTTTTCATGTTGCACATGGAAGTTATGGTGGTGTCATTGTCCAGCTATGTCCGTGAAGGACTTCTTCTTGGACAGCTCCGGGGAAACCGGTTTGCTGTCACATTGAGGTAAGACCACTTCTTTTGCGAAATATTTCTTGTTTAAAGCAGTTCGATTTCATTTCTGCCATTTTTTGACTGCTCATGTTATATGCATCGCTCACTTGCATGTCTCAGAGGAGTCATTGCAGAGTCTGAAGATACTATTAAAGCATCTGCAGATGCCCTAGGAAAGGATGGGTTTATTAACTACTTTGGTTTACAAGTACTCTCTTGATCATTTCCTCTTTTATCATTTGTTCCTTAAGATTTCCCATTCTGTGATGAATATGCAATCGTGAAGCAGTTGTTTTGATGCACAAATTTAGGATGATCTGCTGCTAATGTTTTCATGCTATATTGATTGATAGTGTAGAATCTTTTTGTATTTCCAAACATGTGACAAGCTGTGTGAAAAAAAATGAAATTGGATAGTTTAGTAACCCAACAAAATGTATCCAACCAAATTGATTTTTGGCTTGGGAGATGTCATTTTTAGGGCTCACTGGATGGAAATCCCTTCAATCCATGGGCAGGTAGCTTCTGGGAAAGGACAATGACTTGCTTCCATGGCATGGTTTTACATTTCAATGGGCCAGAAGCATGAGGAGTTTCACATGTGTAATGGCAATTGCCCATATATTCAGAATTGGGTGAAGGCATTTAGGAAAAGAGAAAATTTACCTATGATCCCTGCAAATAATTATTTAAGCATTTGGGAGGTCTATATATGAATCAATTTCCATAAACAATGTCATTTCCATTGAAATGTTCTGAAACATGTGAAAATGCATTGATCCTATGAAATTTCATAATTCTAATAGCTTCTTGTTTGCTTTGGCATCTTCCTTGCATTGAGAGCATAAAATTAGATTTCTTGAATCATGTAAATTTCTAGATTTTATTTCTTAAGGTTATTAAAAACTTGCTTGACTGTGTACAAATTTGTTCAGCGTTTTGGCAGTGGTTCCATGCCAACTCACCTTATTGGGGCTACATTACTTCGAGGAGAGTGGAAAGCTGCTGTAAGCTTGATTCTTGATCCCAGAGAAGGCGATATCCTTGTGAACTTGAGTACCTCTGATAAGAATTGTTTGTTGCATGCATTTCTGACACATTATCCGAACAACATTAGCTGTTTCTTAACTTATGTCTTGAATACAAAGGGATGCAATAAGGAATGCACGGGAATATTTTAAGGAAAGTGATGATATTGAAGGTGCCTTGAGGCAATTACCCCGCAACATGGTTGCGGAAAAGGCAGTAGTATGTTTCTGAACTATGAATGCTTCTTTGTAATTTCATTCTTGTAGAGCTTTTCTAAGTAGTTGATGCTTCCATAATTTTCTTTAAAATACTAGTATTTCAAATTCAACCAATTTATGGTGCTAGAAATTCTTTTATGATTATAATTTATGAAAGGTTATTTCTTGAGAATGTAACTTGTATTTGCTAGTTTGTAGAGAAGGAAGTGCAAGTAAAATATGAATGAGGCATACTCCTTAAACAAAAGAATATTGAAAAGAAAAGAAAAGAAAAAGAGACCAATCTAAGAATCAATGCCTATTGAGAAAAACTTCTTTATGAGCCCTAACTCAGTACGTAGTGGAACTATTTCAGTGAGGCATACTCCTTAAACAAAAGAATATTGAAAAGAAAACAAAAAGAGACACCAATCTAAGAATCAATGCCTATTGAGAAAAACTTCTTTATGAGCCCTAACTCAGTACTTAGTGGAGCTATTTCAGATGGCTAACTCCCTCTGCCCGTTCCTCTGCTTAGCACAACTCTTTGCCTTGTGAATTGTGATTGATTTCAACTTTTTTCTGACTAAGATAAACCCACTAATAACCCGTCTGGTCCTACAAATTCTTTGTGATTCTATGCTTCCAGTTTCATTTCCCCTTCTGGTCCAACTCTGAACGAAGGACTCACAATCCAAATGAGTAGAGAATGGGAAAGACCATCCCCTTTACAACTTTTCTTATTTCCAGAAGCCTACAGTTGTCTGTTGCCCTTCTCAGTTACCATAATCCTTGGACTCAAGGTCTCCTAATCACATTAAAAATATCTGCTTGGAATAAAATGAATGACTTTTAGAAACATGAGAAACCTTTTCTAGCAAGGAGTCCACACCATGACTGTATTCAGCTCTAAACCCTCCAAACATAAACCATCATTACCTCGACTAATAGTCTCACTCTATGTTTGGGGAGCCCTTGGATTTCAATTTGTATTGGATTTGGATAAAATGTAATATAAATTGTATTCAAATCTGCTCAAATCCAAATCCAAGGTTCAAAATTATGCTCCCAAACACTACCTCAAAGTCAATCCTCTTCAAACTGATTTCCCCAATACTTACCTCGTGCAATCAGTATGCCAATCTTTCTTAACCTCCTCAATTGAAAAATTATCTCTTGCTATTTCTCTTCTAAACCTTTTGGACATTGATGTCGAATCGCTTATTATTATTATTATTATTATTATTATTATTATTATTATTATTATTTTTTAAGCACCGATAGTCATCTACTTGCACGTGGGCTTGATATACATGGCTGTTCACCAACTTGATCCAAAAGTTTAAGTTGGTCTCGGGCCATTTAAGCCACTTGTTCTCCTCTCACATTTATGATGTGGGAAGCATGTGGAATTTCTAAAGATCTCCTTCTCGGTTGTGAGTATCGAGCATTCACCCATTGAATGGAAAACATCTCCATTTGAGAGCAAGTCCCATTCTCCCATAGTTGCTCAAGTGGATCTTACAACTGGATCTTACATGCTTTGGATTGCATTCCACGTGCCTGCAAATCAATCCTACCATCTACATATTTACCTCATTTGATCCATCTACTGAGCGTAGATGATCCTTATTGGCCTCAGTCATATAGTTAGTCCCCCAATTGTTAGCACAATAGGAGAATTTGTTTTTACACCTGGGCTCTACAATGACGCTTGTATAGGCTCTTATGCGACATACTCTTCTCACATCTTTTGCCGTCCAGCCACTGTGGTGAATACCATATTTTAAAGTGATGATTCCTCTCCAAAGATGGTCCGTTTCCTTCATGAATCTCTAGAATCATTTTCCAATTTTTCAAGGTAGAGAGAGATTTAAACCCTAAGCCTCCATTTCAGATAGGTTAATTTGCAGCCCCACATTAAACGAGATGATACTTGAATTCTTCCACCATGCTTATCCCAAGGAATCTCCTTTTTATTCCTTCTAACCTTTTGGCAACCGAGGGAAGTCACCAAATTCAGCACACATGATCTGCGTGTAGTGTAGTCCTTACTGGCTGGGAGGGGGCTTAATGTTTCTTTCAGCTCTAGAGAGATTCTAGGGAAGCCTAGGGTCTCTGCGACTATGGGAAGATTTGGATTCTTTATTTGGGAAGCTTAGAGATATCCCTATCACCTTGGGGGCTTTTGGGGGTAGATGGGCCTGCTACCATATTGACAGATTCCTTTACAAATGAGTGGGAGGACAAGTTTCTTCATCTCATTCAGCAAATCCTCCCTAGACCCAATTCCGACCACTGCTTTCCTTTTAGATTCTAATCTTTTGAAATTGGGCACATTCCCTTCTGTTTTGAGAATGTGTGGTTAGCTCATCCTTCTTTTAGGGAGAGGGCCAGAGGTTGGTGGAGTGAGCAACAGGTGAAGAGATGAGAAGGCTTTAAATTCATGAAGAAGCTGAAATTCCTGAAGTTTGAGCTGAAATATTGAAGTAAAGCATCAAAAGTCGATGGTAAAATGGGTGAAGGAGGGGGGCTGTAATTCTGATAGACAAATCCTTGATGCAGTACTGGTGGCTAATGAGGTGGTTGTGGAGAGGAGGGGTAAGAAGGGTCTTCTATTCATAGTGGATTTTTGAGAAATCCTATGACAGGGTCAACTGGGTTTTTAGGCGTTGGGCAAAAGAGGCTTTGGGGAATGATGGAGAAAGTGGGTCAAGGGGTGCCTTAGCTCTACTCATCCATTTGTCATCATCAATTGTCAACCGAGAGTGGTGTAGGGCCTCTAGGGGTCTTAGACAAGGGGATCCACTCTCCCTGTTCTTGTTCATCCTAGCTGTTGACACTCATAGTAGGATGCTTCTCTACGCTTAGGGTAGGGTAGTTATCAATGGTTTGCATGTGGGGAGGGAGGAAGTGGATATCTCTCACCTCCAGTTTGCTAACGAATCCTTGCTCCTTCTCAAGGACAACTTTGCAGAATTCCAAAAATTCATTTTTTTGCTTCTATTTTTACACGATTACCTTCAATTCCTTGTCTATGTTAGTTTTATGCTAAAAGAAACAGAGGAGAAAATAAAAACTTATGGTCTTATGTTGCCTTCACAAAATCATTCTGCACTCTTATATTGTTCTACCATTGAGAAGCAGGGGCAGAACACTCATTGGCTAAAGGTGGTATTCATGTTCCATTGTGTTGTTAAGATTCAAAAGTTGTTTTTTTTAGTACTTTGTCCAGTTATTATTATTTTTTCTTTTAATTTGAGAGAGGATATGCATGAAATATTATTTTTTAAATTTGTTGATAAATGCCAAAAGTTCGGTTTTTATTATTTTTCTTGTTTTCTTCCCTTAAACAACATAAAGTCAATTTTTTATTAATATTTCTTGACTCATTCCCTTTTTATTTTGTTTAGAGAAAGCATGCACAAGAAATATGATATTTTTTGTTGCCAAAATGTAGATGTATTTTATTATTTTGCTTCTTGTTCATATATCAATATATGCCTGTCATTTGGAACTGATTTTGGAAGTTTGTACCAGATCTTAGAATTTGATTTGATTCTCAATTCTCAATTCCCAAGTATGGAACTTTGACTCATTTTTCGAATCCTGATTTGACATATGCCTATACTGTATTCCCTGTTTAATTAATCTGATTTGTGATTACTTTGGTTGATACAGGACTAATGTTATGCAGTGTTTTTTCGTTTTGATCTTATCCAGCTGCAGAGTTTGAAAAAATATCCTGGGAACTACTTGCAGGCCCTCAAGGCTATACCAAGAACTCTAAGAATGATGTACGTTATTGTCTGAGCAATATAGTTGCTTCTTCTTAACTTAGTAGATGGTCTACTGGAAGATATATATATACTATTGAAGTGCTTCATGTTATGTGTAATTTTTCTTCGTCTCCACATTTTACTTATCCTAGTTACAGGTTGACTTCTAGCTAGTTTATTTATTTTATTTTTTGTTGTTTTGTGTGATTTGAGATATATGAATATTTGTAATTGTCTAGTGGCTTTATTGATGTGGATTGTGGGTAAAACTTGCTGGGAGCTTATGTTTGGATTCTAATTTAATGGTTATGATAGGTGTGCCTATTCAAGTACCTTTTGTTTTCACTTTGTGCTGCCACTTCCAAGTGTACATGATTAGTTAAAGTCAGCCTGACAGTTCTTGGCATAATCTTTGTTAGATTATCACCTCATCTAAAAGCTCAAGTTATTTGGTTGTGGGCCAACAATGTATATCATGCTTTAACACTCCCCCGCACGTGCAGCCTGGCAGCACGTGGAGATATAAACAAAGGATAAATAACACCCATTATAGGGAATACAATTATTTTTAAATGTCACACAATTAACGTGAGTAACAAGACTAGGACCCAGGACCTGGGTAACCTAGGAATAGGAGTTAATTGTGACAATTGGATGGCCTTGGCTTTTTGGGATTATGAGAATTAGTAAAAGCCTTTCAGAGGAATGGAGTTGATCTTGGACTTCTTGTAGTAGAAGTCTAGCGATTGTATATAACAGGGAGTTAAACAGAAAAGTAATTTGTGAGGTCATTTTATGGAACCAATGCCTCCTAAAGAGATCCTAGACTGGAGAGTTAGTGAAGATAAAAAAACTTAAAAAATAACTTTGCTTTTTCCAATAATTGATGACAAATAGAGACTGCTTTTATTATCATAAATTTTCTTTTGATACACACATGCGTGCGCCTCTTTTCATCAATTAACTTGTTCTCAAAAATTTAGGTGATGAAACCAAATCTATCCAGTGTGGGGTATTCAATATGTTAGTGAATGTTCCCTTCCTTACAAAATTGTGAGCAACAGCAATCAAATTCTCAGCTGCAAAAAGTTATGAATTATGAGAGTGCAAATGAGAAAAGTTTAGATGCAAACAGGTCAATGGTGAAGAAATAGAGTTTGAATCAGCCTTGTATGCGCCTAAATTTTCTGATTTGCACTGACATTCTGTAACTTTTTCATGGTTACAGAATTTTATTGCTGGTGCTGCAACTCATAGTTACCTCATTATGGTCTTGTAAATAAGATTAAATGTGAATGTCAGATGTTAGAAAAATAATCTACTAAGAATTTGCTTGATTGGTTTGTTTGATGATTGATCTCTCTCTCCCTCGCTCTCTCTCTCTCTCTCTCTCTCTCTCTCTCTCTCTCTCTCTCTCTCTCACACACACACACACACACACACCCAGACACACACACACTATCTTTGGGCCAGAGGAAATGATATTGCTCGCCTTTCTAGGCCCTCTTTCATTCATAGCGCTCCAATCACATGCTTATATTCTTTGGAGAGAGACTCTCTTGGGGCTTCCATTTCTTTTAGAATCTCAGTGGAGGGGTTGGTGAGCTTTCTATTGGTCCTTTTGGATTCTTTCATTCCTGAATTCCCAGTTGATATGTGATTTGAGGATTTGGATAGGGGATACTTTTGGTTCTTTTTCTTCTAAATCATTCTTCATTTCTTGAAACTTTCAGCCACTTCTCCTTTTCTTTGAATAATGTTGTTTGCAAGGCTGGAGTTCTTTTCAGATCAGGGCATTTACTTGGATAGTTACCAAGGTTTCAGATACTTTGAGCAGTGTGTTTGTTCTACGAACTTTGTAAAAGTTTTCTTACTTTCTTTAACAAGTTCCTTTATATAAAAATAATTGCAATGTTATGTTCTAAGTTAAATTTATTACTTTCGTACTGTTCAGGTATGTGCATAGTTATCAAAGCTATTTATGGAACCATGCAGCAAGTCTAAGAGTGAAAAAATATGGTAAGTGCTTTTTTTTTTTTTTTTTCTAGATAATTATTTTGTGGCTCTTTGTTGCCTGATTTGTTACTGTATGAGCATATGGTTTTTTGCTGCTATCGCCATTACTCTCAAAACTTTACCTAAATGTCCAATGGTTATATGGAATTTTTTTTTTTTTTATTGTGACAATTATTGTCTGGTTTTTGTCTGTTATCCCATATTGTGCAGGATTTGACCGAGTTGTTGTGGGAGATCTGGTATATTGTAAAGGAGATTCTTCTGAAAAAGTGACTGGAGTTGCTGATTCTGAATGTGAAGATGATAGCTTTAATGATGCAAATGATTGTAGCCATTTAGAAGAAATTGCTGAAACTGATTTCCACGAAGAAAAAAATGTCTCTGTGAAGGCAAGTGCTCAGTTACATGATCATGTTGTATTCTTATAAACCAAAATGAATATCTTGTTTAATTTTTTCACTAGATTTCATGGAGAAAACTTTGACACATTAAATTTCTATATCGTTTAATTTATGTCATGAGTAGAGGAAAATAAATCTATCAGCTGTTTCATTAGCAAACTCTGCCTGTGATGCACTTAAATGTCCTAATTTTTTCACACACAGCAGGTCCCAAGCCTGGGTTAAGGAGGAGGGTTGCGTTAGGTAG